>NC_140123.1:203790482-205242982 GCF_964035555.1 Netta rufina
ACCATGGCCATGCAGAGGGAGGGTCGTGTTTTGTTGCTGGCTTGTCTGGGTCCTCCTTACACGTGAGGATTTGGTCCTGAGAGGGGAAGAAGGGCAGCATCCCCAAATCAGAGAGACATGCATGAATTATTGGGAAAAAAAAAATAGTTTAGGGTAGTTTGGGGCAAGGGCAAGGAGTTTCAGTGCTGGGGGAATAGAAAGCTGCACAGGGGTAGGCATTGGGGTCTGAAAATGGGAATTGGGGTGCTGATGCATGGGGAGGTCGGGGGCCCTCCAAAACCAGCCCTCCAAATTGAGTCTCATATGTAGACACTTCCCTGCACTGAAATAATCTGAAATAATAATTCCACGATTTGGAGCCACATGTTTTCAGGCCAGCAGAGGGAACCCTTCACCACGGTTATCCTGAGCCCTGCGCCTGCAGGCTGGGAGCAGGGGACAGAGAGGCTGGGGGGCACAGGGGTGGCTTGTGGCCAGGTGCTGGCCTGGCTGGCTGGAGGCAGCTCCCTGCCTGTGGGACCTCTATAAATGCCAATTCCCCTTTGATAAATCTAGAAAGTGGCAGTGAAACGCTCAACATTTGCATCTTTAGCAGTACTACAGACAATCCCCCTGCACTGGAGGGAATCTGTGGGTCACAGATGGGTAAGGACTGTCCTAAAGGCCATCAGCAGCAGACAAAACCCTTTCCTTATCCACGATCCTCTGAGCATTGACTCTCACTGGAGGGAAATGATGAAGGAACATGTGACACGTGTCTGTAGGGACAGGAACATGCCACAGGTGACATCCAGCTTGACCAGGTCAGATATTTCCTAAGAGGCCAGCATCTGCTTTACCCTTCTCCCTCTACACTGTCTTCCCATAGCCCCATGTCCCTCATCAGGCACAAGACAGAATTTGATGAAGCAACACCAGGTTGCTGCAAGGTCTCAGAGGATTTTTATCAAGATTGCTACCTAGAAAATGGCTGGTGGCCAGCAGTTGTGCTCAGGAGAAGATGTCTCTGAGAGAGCCTGATAAGGTTTGTCTTTCACCTTCAGACTCCCAAAGTGCCCTGTGCTGGAAACCTTTCCCCAGTCAGTCCCCTAGTGGGTCTGTCTTCATCTCTGTGTAATCAACCCTGGATTTGCAGACTGCTTTGCTTGCACTGGTCCCAGGTCAGAGAAGCTTTGTGCAGTGCCTCTAAGGATATAATTCCTTTGTTACTTGGGACTATGTGGAATTAAGCTACAAACTCAAACCAATGGGCAGAAAACACAGCTCAGCCTCTTGTATCCTTGGTTTCTAAGCACTCCATAGGGAACCTCTGCATTTTTCCATCTCAAACACTTTGTGTCAGCGAGCCACTCCAGTACCTCCAGGGCTGTGTGGAATATAAAACCAGATTAAACTGAAAACAGCAGGGTGGGCAGCAGCATGCCCCTGCAAAGCAAAGGCTTCCATTCTGAGCTGCAATGTTGTAAAGATAACAAAAGCTCCAAAAGAAATAATAATAATAATAATAATAATAATAATAATAATAATAATAATAATAATAATAATAATAATAATAATAATATATGCTTGGCCAAAGGAAATTCAGTTTTGCTTCCTCTTCTAGCACTGTTCTGGGTTTATGACTACCTTGCTTTCAAAAGCACACATGAAATGAAGATCCTGTATTGCAGATAGCACATTACTCTCAAGCAGCTCTCTCAGCACATCCCTTCCCTGTCCTCTCTGATACCCTATGGGGTCACCAGCCAGGTGATGCCCTGCTGAAGCACATCAGGACACTAGGGTGGTTGTCCTAAAGCACAGATAGCAAAGAGGCTGGTTTTCTTGTTTCCCTTCCAGTGAAGATTGTAATGGGAAGGGCAAAAGCTGTGAGCAGAGGCAGAATATTTGAGCCAGGCCCTACCCTTGGCACCTTTTAGCCCTTAATGCCTCACTTCTGGGATTGCTTTCACTCCTTGTCCATTCATTTTGGCCTTTATCACTCTTGAGGCCACAGTCAGGAGCAGTCGACACAGCACACAGATGACCCCAGGGCCACAGCACAGGCAAATATTTGGATGTGTGCCTAATGCCAGGCACATCCCCAGTTTCAGATGGACACCCATCAGCAGGTTTTTGGACAGATTTTGAGAGTTAATAGAAATTGGGTGGGATATCATTCCAAATCCCCAGTCCTGACCAGCACACTCATTTCTGATGGATGTTGGTGGCCAGGGTTGGCCTCATAAAAGATGAGCTGAAGGGTGTCCACCTGCCTCTTTGAAGGACAGAGGCTGTTGGGAGTCTCAATGCACCCTCTGCCCCATATTGTCCCTCCGTTTTTCTCTCTCTTTGCTCTTTCTACTACTTCTGGTTAAATTTCAACCCCAGATTCACCTGCTTTTTTCCAGGTGGTCCAAAGCAAGCACCCACTAGCCCTGGATGCCATGTCCATTCAAATTAGCCACAAGCCATTGCAATTATCTTCGCCTTTTATTTGAGCCACCAAGGCTGTTCACGTGTCTGGGTTCAGGCCTCTATCTCCATGAGGCAGTTTCTACCCTTGCAGCCAACAAACTCTTAGGTGAAATCAGATTTTTTTCTAATTTGACTGGCTGTCTGGAAAGGACCAGCTGCTGTATTCACACCTCCTTAACTCACCTCACCTGGATGCATGATGCAACAGGCACAGGGTTGGATTTGAAGCAGCACTTGACAGAATCCTTGTGTGATGTCCTCCCTTCCCAGCTTGATGCTAGGACGGTGAGCCTGAGGCCCATCACACCACCGTTGGCCTTCTTCCTCTGTTCCTGCAAAAACAAACAGACCTCTGAGGCACGGCAAATCGATTCGCTGCGCTGTAACTGAATTACAAGCCTGAAATGTTCCCTCTCTCTCCCCCTTTCATCTCCTCCTTTCTGTTCCCTGCTTTGCAGGGAGAAGGGAGCTTTCCTCCCAGCAAAGCTGGAGATGGACAGAAGGTTCTTCTGAAGGGATGTGCTGTGACCAGACCCCAAGGGTAGCTCAGCATCACTGCTCGACCCTGAAGGACAGCTTCACTTCTCTCCTCCCAAGTGCATCTGGAAGGAAATTAATCATAGATTGAAGGGAAAAGGTCAGGAGCAGAGTCAGTGCAAGGACATGGACATGGATGTGGACATGGATATGATCAGACATGTTTATCTGTCTGCCTGCAGGTGGTCTCAGGAGGAGGTAGCCAGACACTGTGCTCTGCCCCTGCAAATCATATCAATGCCCCCAGGCCTCCATGCAGAAGTACCTCCAAGGGGAAAGGGAAATTTAAGGAAGGTGACCAAGTTTTCTCTGTCTTGAAGTGGTAATGGAGGTGAGGATCTGCTCTCCCAAGTCATCACAAAGCAATTATTGTTGTGGTGGGTTGTGGGGTAATGAGGTAACAGATTGCATCCTCCAAGGTGGAACAGGTATTTTTAGAAGATAAGACTACATCAAGGATGTAGCTACTTTTACAAGCACTTTTGGATGAACACTGCTTTTTATCTTGTGTGTCTGCTTCCCATCTGTGAGCTCTGAGTGCTGATCCTGTGGTGAGACAGAAGTTGACTTTACCCCTAGGACAGACATGGAAGGAACAGTGATGTCAACAGCCTCTGGGCCTGGAATGTGATGTCTGCATGGCCACTGGCAAAATGCGCTGGCATCTTGATAGGATGCTCCTTTCCCTGCTGTTCTGTGCCCCTGTCCAAGTCTTGGCAGGCTGGTTAACTCCTGAAATTTGTTATTGACAAGCTGGTCCTGCTGATGCTCTGAGAGAGAGGCATCTTTCCCTCCTGCACACTCATGTGGTCAGAGAGATGTTGTGAAAGTCACAGGCCTCCTACTCAGGGAGAATAGAAAGTCTGTGTGTACTCCTGGGTAAAACATGTCCTGTGTTCAGAGCAGGCTTGTGCACGGAGCTACTGGTAGAGCATGGGAAACAACAAATAAGCTTTGTGAAATCACTTTATGGCTTCCAGAGAAAAAGCAGGTCAAATACTGAGTGCCCAGAGTGGAGGCAGAGGAGTGGCTGCAGCCTGGGCTCATGGCTGCTTAGTAGTTACTGCCTGGTCTGAAGCTGTTATCAAGTTCCCTCGGTAATCAGCAGAGAGAAATCAGAGCTGCTTTAGGGTGATTCAAGCCCACTTATCTCAGACACCTCTCTCAGGAGGGCTGAAATATCCCTATCTCTTTCCACAGTGTGGAGATGGGGATGAGGCCAACAGCTGAGAAAAGAAACCGAACTTACAGTTGAGAGGAATTAGCAGAAATGCATTCAACCCCTGGAGCCCTGCTCAAAACTTCTGCAGGCTCAGGAGCAGACTCAGCCATTCTTTGCCTCACTGCTTTCCAAGCAGCTACACAGATGCAAGCCTTGGCCTTTGAGTGTAAACAAGATCCTCCTTGCAAGGGCTGTGGGATTTGCTGCTGGCTGCTACAATTCACCTTTGCCTACTTTCAGAAGACTTTAATTCTTGCTACGTCCAGAAGACTTCACAACCGCAAGGATGGGACTTGCTAGTCCCATCCTCCTGCAAGAGAAAATTCATTTCCATTTGACTTGCTGCCTCCCCTTCTTGCTGAATATTACTACCTCTTTTTTAAGACTGAGGAGAAGTTTGGGTAGTTTCTTTCAAGTCTACAGTGTCTGACAGTTTTCTGTGTCTTCCTCTAACATAACAATGTCCACTTCCCCTCTTCCTTCTCTGCACAATATCCAATCCCCCAGCCCTACTCCCTAGCTACAGCAAGGATTCATCTTAAATTGGCAAGACAAAGCCATCCAAAGAAAATGAGAAGCAGACTTGTCCTGCTCTCCATGCCCAAGGGGACACCACGCTGAAGGCTCAGCTCCTGCACGCATGTGATAAATGGGATCCACCCAAAATAAATAAATAAACTCAGGGGCGCACCAAAGGGGAACACATTTCCTAGGTTATTCCTGTGTTACTCAGTCATCTCAAGGAGAGAGCAGCTATCTGCTGGCAGCTGGCTGAATCATCAGCTACCTAATGCTGCTTGGAATGAATACAGATGCTTTGGAATTGCCTTGTGTGAGCACCACAATAAAGACAGCTAAAGCAGCTTTGCTATCTCCAGAATGGTGAGTGACAAATTCAATCGACAAAGTGACTCTGAAAGCACTCCTGGCAAAGTATGAAAGGGGAATTAGAGGCACTGCAAGCCCTGCTGCCCGTTGCCTTCATGTTTTTGCTAGGGAAAAAGACTGGCAGTGCCCCGGCCAGCTTGCCTGCTTTGTTCATTTAACACCCACTAATTCATCACAGCTACTTGCTCTTTTTGTGATTTATTTCATTGCTTTACCCAGAGCCTCTATAGCATGTGAGTGTGCCTGTAAAGGGGCAACAGCCCTCTCCATCATATCTAATGGCAAGAGTCTGTCACCAAGAGCCTGGAGGGTGAAGAGAGTAAGAAAGACATGTTGGGATGGATGGGCCACCAGGAGCATTCATCTCGGCTATATGCAGGAGGCAGTAAGCTTGGCTTACAGGACTGAGACTTGGGGATGGGATTTCTAAGGGGCTCACACAAGACTTTAGCGTTGGTGGCCCTGTTTCCCCTAGCAGAGACTTCCTCCAAGGACCACTGTCCCATGGGAGCCAAGTGAAGCTCTGCTCTCAGGACTGTGAAGTGCCAGCCAGTATAACCATCAGCATGCAGGTGTTATACAGACTGTCTTCTTTCCTCTGTCCCCAGGGAACAAGTACCTGGCCGGTGCTGAGTCTGCAGTGGCTGTGGTTTGAGTGATGGATGGCCTTAGACTGAGCTGTAAAATAATGAATGACTACACTGTTGCTGTAAAAAACGTATTGCCAGTTCATGGTCTCCTCATGCTCATGCTTGACAGGTTTCTAGTCCAGGTGAGTCTGTACAATGGATATCATTAACCTGCTAGGGAAACATTCATGCTTAATTTCTGGCCTTCCTCTTATGATGATATTTTCCCTTTCATAACCTGCTTCACCACCCTCTAGCCAGCAGTGCTGGCAGGACCTATATGTCACTCTGAAGGATATCTCGGGTAAGAACCTGCAAGGGGCAGAAGGCAGCTAGCACAGGGAAGACCGCCCTGGATATCAAGCTCAGAGATGTTGTAACCATGTTAATTACATGGCCTAATTACCTTTATTCCTGTAAATGAAACGTGATTGGGGCTGATCCCATGTCTGAGACCCACTGCCATGGAGGGACAGCTAGCAAAATTTTGGCTAACAAACTCCTTTGGACTTTATATCAGGGTACCTGCAAACACAGGACAATGGGGGAATGGCTGGGGTAAAAAGGCTTTTGTGTTGTTTTTTTCTGTTGTTTTTTCATCAGTGCCCTAGCATTTTGAGAGTGAGCAACTTCAACTGCAGGTGGAGACCTTCTTTGAGGCCATGAGGTGAAATTAAGGAATCAGCCCCATGGCCTCATGCAGAAGCACTTGGACTGGTGGCTTGCAGCAGTGTGACAGCACCAGAGACATCCTGGCTGGCCAGAATTTTGTTACAAGCTGGCACCGAGGCGTGTTTGTCCCCAGCAAGAGAACAAGTAGGACCTGGGCTCTGTAGCAACAGATGCTTTAGGTGGGAGGGAGCCCAAGGCTTTGGCACATAGCAGGAGGGTTTTGGGCGCTCGTCCTCAGCTGCAGGAGAGGAGGAGGGGGGTTGCAGAGGGGAAGGCTTGGCAGCAGACGGGAGGGAGAGATTCTCTCCCTCACAGGCTGGGAAAGAGGGCTTAAGCATCAGGTTGCCTGGCAATGGGTTTCTAGGCATCAGAAATTGCTCTGATCTGTTCACATAGTGCGCTAGCTCAGAACAAAGCCCATCTCTGTCCCTTTAAAGATGGAGCTGCGGGATCGAGATATATCACCTGGCAACAGGATGCTGCCTCTCCTCCCTCTCCTCTGCACCAGGTTTTGCTCTTGGGATGCTCCAGTGTGTGCCAGGCTCAGCCAAACACTTGGAGTCCCTCCGGCCTGAGGGGGAAAGCAAGGATGATGGGGGCTGGAGAAGGGGCAGGTGTGGTAGGGGAGGAAATCTGGGCAATCTGGCGTCAAGAAAAGATCAGGAGAAGGAATTATTAAAGCTCTGGTGTTGCAGCTTGAGGGCCCAGCTTGGTCTTGCCTCAATGCTTATGCACCAAAAAAATGATCTCTGTCCTACTCTTCTTACCCAAATCCCTTCTCTGACAGTATTCAAGTCAGTAAATTTTCCTGGGAGTTCACGAAGCACATTAATTGAGCTGATTTGCCCCATATATACACTTTTTGTTTTTCAGCCAAAAGAGCCAAGCATATTGTGAGGTGCCTCAGGCACAGCATGGCCAGCAGGGCGAGGGGAGGAATTGTCCCACTCTGCTCTGCACAGTTGCCGTAGTGTAAGAAGGACATAAAACCATTAGAGAGTGTCCAAAGGAGGGCTGCAAAGTTGGTAAAGGGTCTGGAGGGGAAGACACATGAGGAATGGGTGAGGTCCCTGGGTGTGTTCAGCCCCGAGCAGAGCAGGCCGAGGGGAGGCCTCATGGCGGCCTGCAGCTCCCTCACGAAGGGAGCGGAGGGGCAGGCGCTGAGCTCTGCTCTCTGGGGACAGCGACAGGACCCGAGGGAACGGCATGGAGCTGGGACAGGGGAGGGTCAGGCTGGGGGTTAGGGAAAGGTTCTGCACCCAGAGGTGGTCGGGCACTAGGACAGGCCCCCCAGGGACATGGTCACAGCACTGAGCCTGAGTTCAAGAAACATTTGGACACCGCTCTCAGACACAGGGTTTGGTTTTTGGGTGGTCCTGTGTACAGACAGGAGTTGGACTCAATGATCCACATGGGTGCCTTCCAACATGGGGTATTCTGTGCTTCTGGTCTATATATCCTGCCCCAGACAGCAGGGTTTGATCTCCACAGATCTTGTGGACTCCAGCTGCCAGAATGGTTTCTCCCTTCCAAGTTCAATTGTACCATATGATTGTACATTAATTTAGAGCTAATTGCCAGGTAATGAATTCATGTTTGCTCACTCCATTTCAATCCCCTATGCTTCCAGCTGAAAACTCATTTGCATCCCACTCTGGATCCTGGTGCACTGCCCCTGCTCTCACCCCTGCTGCTGTCTTTGCAAGTGCATGGGATGCAGCATGGAGAAACAATACTTTTTTATTATTATTTTTAAAGGAAGAGAATCAAGGCACAGCCATAGGTTTGCATGCAGACAAGGGGAGAGCAGGCTCCAGGTACTTCCAAACCCTTTTGGTTTTGGATACAACAGAAGGGCATTGATGTGTCTGAGTTATTAAAATGGAATATTAGAGACTGGTGTGGCACTGGGTTCAAATCCTTGGCTCTGTCCCTGACCTCTTATGTGTCTCAGAACAAATCTTGCCTTTGCTTTCCCAGCTGCACAAAGAGTTAGCTGCAGCCTCCTGCCTCATAGGGCTGTGCAGCTTGTTAAAGATTGCAGAGACACTCAGACGCTCTGAAGTTTAGAGACATTCCCTTAAACAGATCATTATATTAGAATATTGACTAGAAATATGGTAAAAAAAACAACCAAATAAAACATTTCTTTGCTGAGATTTTTTTTTCTGAACAAAGCACCTTTACATACCCAATGGATTTTCTTGTATTTCATAATCCTGTAGGATCTAGGAAAAGTCTTTTCTGGGGGAGAGGCAGGGAAGGAAGAAATCTTTCTGCCCATTCTAAAACATCTGAATTTGAGTTGGCTGATTTTTTTTTTAAGCCCTCACCTCCCTATTGTTTTAAATGACAGAAGCTACCCTGGTGAAGCTTGCGCCGTGCAAGAAGGAGCAGCGGGATGCCAGGAAGCCGAAGTGGCGAATCATCGCTTTCAAACAGCACTAATGGGAGAGCAGGGGAGAGCTTGTTTGCGTTCAGGTAGACTGAGTTAACTCTGTGGGACGTATGGCAGCAGCTGTGTCGGGGAGAGGGAAGGGGCTGCAAAGCCTCTGATAATTTCGCCAAGGACAGCTTGGGTTGGAGAGGGGATGGGGATGTGCCACTGCCCCTGGATGTTCACCGAGCTTGGAGCTGAGCCCTGCTTGTCAGCACGGGGAGCTGCCACACCAGCCTCCTGCTTGCTTCCAGCACAGAGGGCCTCAAGGGGCATGAGGTAATGAATGCATCTTCTGCAGACAACGGGAGCTAATTTCCAGTGGCGGCAAGCGCCTGTCAGCCTCGCAGAAATGTTCAGCCTGTTTGGAAATGGTGAGATAATCCCCACAGCATCCCAGTGCGGAGAGAAAGAAGGGCAGGATTAGACCTTTATCTGTGCCAAAGCAGCAGGATATGGCCTCCGAAGAGCTTTCACCTCTGTCAACTACCCCCTAGCTATGGTGTGGGATCCAACAGCCCTGTTTTCAAGCCTAACTTTGAATGCAGTGAGGGGGGGAAGGTTTCTAGCCCTTCTGGGGCATGTCCATGGAGGGATGAGATCAGCTTGTGAGGGATGAGCAGCCACTTCAAGTGGCAAATGGCAGGTTCGGAGGTGGAAGGAAGGAAATGGGAGAGAGGGGCAGGAGGTGGAGACACCAGGCACAGATGCCCAGCTACACTCAGGTAGGATGCAGACCTTAAAAGCTGATGATACCTTTACCACCCCCTTACAGATGTCCTGAATAATCCAAATACCAGCATTGGCACTGGGCACCAGTGTTCCAGCAGCTGGATGAAGCCCACCTTGCTTGAGACCACACTGAAACAGAACATGACAAAGATCCTGTGTCTCCTGAATGCACATTAATGCAGCCATTAAGGGTTGCATAGTCAAAAGACTGGGCAAATTTATGGGCAGAAACATCCATCCAGGACTGCTGAATGTAAAAGCTCTTTCTCAGAAAGTCTGTGAATTACAGTTCACTGGGGGCTGAACGACTGTTTTGGAAAGAAGCATTCCACACTTACATTTTCTTTTTACATTGTCTCTTGACACCTGCTGCTGGCCACACTTGGCAGCAGGGCACTGAGCTGGAGCGACCTTCTGTTTGACCTGCGATAGCCATCCTTATCCTTTAAATCCCATCATCTCTCTAATTGCTGCATCATTAATATAAGCAATAGCTCTTCTGACAATTTGCTTCTACCCACACCTCCCATCCATGTAGCAAAGCATGAGGTCTGCAAGCTTTACCATCAGCCCGTATGAGTCTGTGATTAGTACCGGACCCTAACAACACAAGGTGAGCCATTAGATGGATATTTATTTGTGAGGCTTGCATGGAGCAGTGTGTGTCAAGCCAAGCAGATGGTGGAGGTGCCGAGAAGAACAAAAGATAATATAGACGGTAATCATCATGGTGAGACTCAGCATTAGCAGGAAATAGGATGGAGGAGCATAACGCATGGCCCAAATGCCGTGTTGGTGACTGGTGAGAGAAGGTTATTTGCTCTGCTCTGCACCTTCAGAACAAGACAAGGTGCATGAAGGGGTTGAGTAATGCTGCTAGGAGCATCTGGAAGGGCTGGGTGGAAGGTGCTTGGGAACAAAGGTGCTAATTATCCACCTTTATCCTATCCATGTAATACTGGGGGCCACATGACCATCAGCACCCCATTGCTTTCCAGTATCTTCTCATCCATGTTATGGACACACTGGGTAAGAGAGCGGGGCAGGCTTTCATGATTTAGGACAGCTCAGAATCCAAAAAAAACATCATGAATAATCGATAGATTATTACTGGCTCACCTCAGTCCAAAAGACTGTGCTTTTTCTCCTTGGAGTGAAACACTCCTCTAGAGAGAGAGAAAATATTTTTACAGGTTGGGGAAATTTTCATATTTTAAAGAGCAGCTGTAGCATTTAGTCAACCCTTCATGGGAGATGTTCATTCAATTATTGTCTGTGTTAATTAGTTTTCATCCCTTCACAGTGTGAGGCTACTTCTTCTATTTAGCCACTTCTGAAATGAGGAAAGGGAGGTTCAAGTGAATTCATTGTTCTCTGGCCATGCAGCACGTGTGCTAGGACTGGGGGTAGAAACCAGTCCTCTGGCTTTTGGCCTTTTGTTCCAGCCATGGGAGAACATTTTCTTCTGCATTTAGAGGACAAAAGGATTTACACTCAGCATGCCAGGCAGGGCTGCAAGTACTCTCAATTTACACAGCCCAGGTTCACAGAAGCTACCCCAGCTTCATGTTTCATCTGGATGAAGTGCTGTTGGGTGAAACACAACTGAAGCAAGATGCACCTGTTCTGGAGTAAGTGTGATGTTAATAGGGGTAATTTCCACTTGCTGCTTCAAGGGATAGCGCTTAACAAGACCCTGTGTAGGTTTAGTAAAAATGGGATCATATGTCCTTGTCTCTGTCCTGTAGTGACATGGTAGATATCACCCATAGCCTCTCCCTAGACTTCTCCCCAACCTCCTTCCTAAATCAACTCCAACAAGTTAAATAGTATGACCCCGCTTGCCAAGTTTGCTTGGACTGAAACAGTCTAAAAAAGGTTCCTTCAAAACTTTGGGAATAAGCATGAAGCTAACTGGGGTACTGAGAAGTTCCCAGGATATTGAACCTGTCTGATCTACAGAACAGCATGATTTAGTTGTGTAAGGTCAAGGTGTTCCTGCTTCTGCATCCTTCTGCTGCCACTCTTTCCCATCTTGCAGTTATGGTGGTACAAATTGTAGGGCCCACAAAGTGGACAAGAGCAGGGATGGGTTGGATTCTGGTTTCAGAAAAGGACACTTTGAAGAACTGCGGGAAAAAAGCGCACATTTTGGGGATGGGTCAGTTGTCCACTTCATGGCATGAGCCATACACCCTTGATTAAGTCCAGCAAAGAGGATAGGACCACACAGGGACAACCAGCAAGAAGAAGGGATACCTTAAGCTGCTTCCACCTCCAAAGCATGCATATCATCAATCCACAGCCTAAAGGAATAACTAGGGAGAGGCAGGAATACCCAAACCCAATATTGTCCTTGAACACTATACCATGAATGGCATGCCACTGTTCCCACATTCATCCCTCCCGTGCCAAGTCAAATACCTTTGGAAAACCATGCCAACGGGCACCGAGCACTGGGCTGGCAGGTGCTGGGGCTCCTCGTTGCTGGGAGCGGCGATGGGAAGTGATGCGCAAGCGATGAGTTGATTTTCACGGTGTTCAGGCCCCGAGGGGGTGTTAATCTGCACCTGGGAAATGTCAGATCCAGTCAGCGAAGCCCTAATGGATTGTTTGCTTTTCAGCAGCGGGGGAGTGGGAAATGTGTAGCTTGCGTAGGCTCGGTTGAGTCAGAAAAGAAGCGGCTATTCCCCTGTGCCATCTGGGACAAGCGGGACGCGGTGATTGCGGAGCGGATGGAGGGCCGTATGCAGGCACTTGCTATTTGGGATGCTCTGCGTCGTCTCTCCAGGGAGCCAGAGCCTGGCAGCAAGCGGCAGCGGGACGTCTGAAGTGACTTCTCCTTGCTTGAGCTTAGATGTCCTTGTAGCTGCAAAGATAGAAGTTATCAGGAGCCAACCCTACCCCCTCGTGCACAGGCAGCCTCTCGTACCTCAATCTGCCCAGGAATCTTTCTGCACAAGTGAGAAATTAATCACAGCCCATATATAGGCATATATACATACTCACATATGTGTATATACACGGAGTAGTAAATTCCCTACAGAAAAGAAAAAAAAAAAAAAAAGAAAAAAGAGGTTTGTGAATAAATTATTTGTAAACTCACTTTTATTTTAATGAATAATTTAGTTTAAAGAAGAAGAGACAAAAGGGAAATTTCAGAGGATAGGAAGAACTATGTTCAGGCAATTTCAAGATGAATGTTTCAGTTGTTCCAACCTTTTGTTTCAAATTAGGGATTTCATTGCAAAAAATGGCCCAAATTTTTAAAAGTGCAAGGATTAAAAGTGAAAACCTGAAAATTGAAGAATAATGATTGTTCTATGTTGAATGAAATGTTTTGTTTTACAATTCAAAATCCAAAGAATACTGCTTAGTTTCAGGACAATGAGGCACAAAAACAACTTCTGTGTATATATAATAGATGTATATATATTTCTATTTTTTAAGTAATTCTAATATGTATATTAGTATATACATAGTAGTATATATATTATATAGTATGGTATATACATATAGACATATTAGTATATAAATACTAATATGTACTATGTTCATGAAATAAAGCTAATAAAACTGTATTTTCATTAGGCTGTTTACATTTAAATGATTATACCCACAAGTTCTTAACTCATATATGGTTTGTATGATGCTTCCATCCATAACTTAGTGGATGGTATGAACCCAGGTAAGACTAGATAGATAGTTGGGTCTTAGTTACATTTACACCAAATATATATTATTAGACATCTTATATAATCTTGTCCTTATAGCTAGAGAGGTGAGAAGAGAGGAACTCCAGGCAGTTTTAGTCCAGACTAGCAAAACAGCATTTGTTCTGGATAAAGATATGAGACCAGTTTTGAAGGTTGCAGGTGAAGAGGTTTTGGATATTGACATGAATCAAGACTAGAGTGCCATGCTGAGATGCAGAACTGCATTCCTCATCAGCAGAAAGGGTCAGGGCCATAACAGCTCCTGGTCACACCACACTGGTAGTAGAGCATCCTTCTCAGCTGGGTTGGGATGAACCTTAGAGCACCCCGCTAATACGACATCTACACGGATGCACTAAGATATTGTGCACACATTGGCTTTCCCATCTAACCTTGAGGCGACAGCCTCTGGATCCTGGAAAAGTTGTTTTTTTGCCTTCTGGATTTTGAGCAGTCAGAGCTCAAGCTGTATACTGAATGACTACAGAGGACAAGAGTAGGCCACTCCGGAACTTGCATGCCCTGTGGACCTCAATCCGGGAGAACTGGGGCTGAATTTAGGTTCATTTTGGTTGAGGTTGTATTGGATCTCACTTGCAAGTACTTCCTTTTTCATGTTTCTTCCTGACCTGCTTATCTCATTCATGCTGAGCCCTAAGATGTTCTCTCTTCACGCATTTGCACCCAATCTTGAAAAAGCACAACTCACTTCTTGGCTTCATCACAGCATCGTGTCTTTGAGCTTTTGAGTCTCTCAACTTTTGCCTACAGGTTTTAATAAGCAATTAGAAGTTTCTTCTGGAAGTGAACCTCAGGCTGTGGTACCATCAGACACTTCCCCCTCCATCTGCAGCAGAGCCAGATTTCCTCTCCAATCACTTTGCTGATATTAACTAACCATTCTTAGCAACGATGTCGTTTACTGGTGCTTGAAGGCTTAAAAGCTTATAGAGCTCCATGAGTAAGGGAATTTGAAATAACTTTTTTTTTGTTAATGCAAACGTTTTCAGCAATTATGATGTTTTTAGTTATGTAACATTTTTTATCACAATACCATTGTTTAAAGGATTTACCAAGCAGCCAGCAAAACAAGTTCAGCAGAGCAAGAATATCTGTCAAATTCCTTGCTTAAAAAATGTCCCTTGCAAATCCTTTCGGATGCAATGGTGTTTCAAACCCTTGGCAAGGAAAAGGATGTCAGAAAGTTCACTCCAAGTGTCATCCTTTCCCCCGCATCCATCCCAGCCCCATTTGTCTCCCTGGTGACTTTGCCCAGGTCCCACAGAGGGCAGTGGTGGGTGTCCACCCTCATAATGGAGCCCCTTGAGCTGGAGCCAACACTCCTGCTGTGACACTCTGTGCAATGCAAAGGACACAGCTCTAAAGGTAAAAAGTGAAAAAAAAAAAAAAAAGACTATGCAAAACCCTCCCCTCTGCTCTTTGCTGGTTTTGGTGTCTCAATAGGCAGCAAACAAATTTAGGTGTTGCTTTGTAATTCTCTTCTGCAGTGTCAGTGGCCATTGTCTGAAGCAGGTCCCTTTAGAACTGCTGAGACTTCACCTCCTCTCTATTGAATTCATCGGACTTCTTATTTCAGAGCTTCTCTCATTATTTGCTGAAAATTTCTGGAGAGTTGGAACTGGCTTTGACAGCAGCTGTCAACGTTTCTTGTTTAATTACAGAGGATGGGGAGAGGGGAGGTCCTGGGAGAGTTTGGGGGTGCGCAGGCTTACCAAAATCTGTATGACAAGAAAGAATAAGAGAAACAGGATGTACTCAACTTGGCACAAAGTTAGGCAATAGTTACCCTGGCACAGTGTGCCTAAACATTGCAAAGAAGCAGGCTGTTAAACTGTCACCGTACATTTCTGTGATCCAGAATGATATGAAACATTTCCTCGCAGACTGGGATTCAAGAGGAAGAAGTATTTAAAGCGTTGAGCAGATCCCTTGAAATCAGACATTTCCATCCATGGTGCTGGGTAAAGTCACTGTGATTATCCTCGGACAGTAATATTGCGAAGTGGTCGGTCCCCCTTGGACTCAGGACCCAATCAATAAAACCTGAGTCCTTTTCACTCCAGACCATGGTTCAGCCCTCCCTGGGACCTGGTGTAGGGTTGCATTCCCTGCAATATCCTGGAGGAACCTAGCTTAGGAATGACGCCTCCAAACAGATTTCATTCACACTCTTACCTTCTCGCCCTACCCTTGCCTCCATGCCAAGGCTGGGGGTGAAAAACCCTTTCCAGGGAAATCCTGACACCCCAGAGAGCCACAGCACTCTGAGCCCAAACATTCAAGCACTGTGGCAGTGGCACATCAGGGGCACCTCCTACCTCTTTTCCTGAAGAGCCTTTGGAAACACATTCCAGGTACAAATATGATTTTTCTCTGTGCCCACAGGCCCCTCTGCTGTACCCTGACCACTTATAGGGTTCCCAGCAGGGTCAGCTGAGCCAAGCCATGAGGCAGCTCTGCAAAATGTATGAATGTCACCTGCCTCATCTGTTTAGCCTGGAAGCTCTCCTGGCCTCGCATCTCGCTCAGTGCCTGTTTAGCACCTAGCATGGATCTGCATTTGGCTGGTATTGTTACCATATTGCTAATAATTAATAATAATATGGGGCTAAACAGAGCACCCTAGCAGAGCATTGACTGCAAAGCCAGCCACGCAGCCAAAAATGAAGATTAAAAAGGGGGAAGAAAGCTGGCAGAGAATTACTTAATTTAGTACATTCGAAACCCAATAATTATTTCTTTAAAAATAGAATTTGCTGAAGCAACTTCTGGCTTTTAATTCTTTTCTTTCCCTCTCCCCCCCCCCCCCCCCCCTTTTTTTTTTTAATCACTGTGTAATAAAGTAATTAGCGATTTGTGTCACTTCTGTAATTTTTTCTCCTTGGTATAATCACAAGGGGTGACACATTTCCTCAGCACACTTAAAAAAAAAAAAAAGTATAATAAAGAGAGACCAAAATCAGAAAATCAGAGCTGGTCTTTGAACCCTATCAAAGGATGTAATACATGTTCTGCCTCCTCAAAATGATGATTACATCACTGATGACAATTTATTAATTACAGAAACTCTGGACAATTGAGCTGGACCAAATACTCTGCAGCAGATCCTGCTCTTGACTGATACTAAATAAATTCAGCAACTTCCCCAGGACAAGGCAAGTAGATAGATGGCTCCACACTGACAGCAGTTTCTTGTCTGTATTTTATTTGGATGAGCAAGTCCCCATTGTGCTAGCTGTTGTTATTCATAACCAAAGTGAAGAAAGGAGAAAGAGAGAAAAGTTTTCAGGGAGAGATGGTGAATGTGACCTCCTCTGCAGAAGACCTTGGAGGTGAGCTTCAGCCACCTGCATCCCTGTGTTGACCATCCTTGAAGAGCTGCAGACTTCTCTCAGCCCAGTGCCCTGGTAAGGTCTTAAAAAAATAAATAAATAAATAATGGGTAAGGGGCAGGAGGTTTTGCCTGTACACAACTTTCTATCCACCCCATGCTCCCTGGTAATTCAGGCTTTGCTAATTACTCATCCCCTCATTTTGGGCACATCTCTGCTGTTTTCTGGTGCCCTGCAAAGCCTCAAAGGCAGCTGGAATGAACCCAAACTCCTCCAGTTGAGCTGGTCTCTGGGGAGGGAGGAACACGAGGCTGGAAATCAGCTAGAGTGGTCTGACTTTTTGACACAGCAGTAAAGAAAGGCTCAGTCCTGGCTCCTTTTCCAAACCCTGCTTCTGGTTTTATCCAGTGACTCACTCATGCAAAATTCATGAGCAGTTAGTGGAGCAAAGGTGAGCCCTCTGGACCTACCCCTGGCTCCAAAATGGAACTGAGATACACTCCTGTGCACTTAGGAACCCAAATTATGCTGACAGTCCTCTCTCTGTGAGCTCAGACTTGTTTGCAGGCCAAAGCAGGAGCCCTTCAATGCTGACAGAGTGGAGCCAGCAAGAAGTAGCTGAATTCATTCAGCACCCTTTCTCTTAAGGGAAGCCCCACCACATACACCCTAGGCTGTGGTATCTACAACCTTTAGGCTGCTTTTTTTCTGGTTTAACTCTCCCTGAGCCCTCTCAACCCTGCCAAAGATGTAAAAACACACAGCTCAATGACTGGGCTGAGAAACCCTGCTGAAGGGGATTCTCTTTGCTCCCACCCAGATCAATACTTGTCCCCCCAGTTTCTCCCTGTAATGGTCATTGTCCTCCTTTCCCTTTCACTCTGGCGTGATTTCAGAACAAAGGGCATTAATACCAACCAGCAGACAAACCCTGAAAAATATATATTTTTTTCTCTACAGCTCTCTTTCTGCCAGCATTTCCACAAACATCAGAACAAGATTTGGAGGAGCAGAGTCCTGATACATGCATATGAGCGTCGTCTTTAGTCCCTCTCGATCATTTTGGAGGAGCTAAGTGGGAATTTCACATCCTCAGGCTGAAAGTTGCTCACTTCTGTCCCTCTCTGCTGACACCCTGTGTTCGTACTGTCACCTCCCGGTTCCCCCTGCTGCCAGACAGCTCCACGTTACCTTCCTGCCTCTTCCTTAGCCTGATTTCCTCTCTAGCATCACACAGAAATCATCTTGTTTCCCTTCCATCAGAACCTCAGATAGCAGGGCAGAGACATCATTATGACCAAATGCAAGTCAAATCCTTTTTTTTTTTTTTTTTTTTTTTTTCTTTCTTCTCGTCTCTTCTGACAACAGAAACAAAACTTTCTTTTTGAAGCCTTTTTTCCCCATCCTTCTGTACTCCTGCCTTTGATGTAGATGTCACCAGAAGCTGGTTTTGGTGTCATTAGCTGAAGCCTTCTGCCCTGTGAAGCAAGACATTACCTGAGACCCCCCAGATGACCCATAAACACCCCCAACACCTCCTGGGGGTGGGATGGAGGGAGGTGGAACCTGGCAGTGTGGCTCCCACGAGGCTAGTCTGAGAATAAGGAATTCATGACGTATTACCTGGGATTACAGGGAATCATAGTCAACAGCAGGAGCCCAAGATAGCTTTTTGTCCCGTTTTCTCTCTACCTTACTGCCTGGACACATTTCTTTCTCACCATGGGGAAGGTGGTTTCCCCTGTGTGTCTTGCTTGTCTGTTGTTTCAGATAAAAGTGGCATCTTCTGAGGACTCAAGATTTAGGCTGCAGGAGCACTGAGACATCAGTCAGCCCAGACGTCCAGCCATTCCTCTCCTGTCCTCAAGATCTTGTTGCTTGCTCCCTTAGACTCTGAAGTCTGTGGGCTTAACCCAAACTTCTTCAAAATTTGTCCCATATGTAGTTCAGCCTCCTCTGCAGTCCACATCCATACAAGTTAGTTAAAACAACCAAATAAAGGAGCAAAACCCAGTTATTCGTACTGTCACCTGCCTGAGATGACCACGTCACAACTATGAATATCCATGGCCAGTGCTTATGTCTGGGCATTGTTTGGGAGCATGCAAAATGGCATTAAGTAAAACCACTTCAAAAACCATCCTGACAACAAAATGCTGGGAATTCCTCTGTTCCTGTGATCCAGAATTTTGCTGCACAGGTGATTTTCCATGTAGAGGTTGCTGCAGGGTAACATTTAACAGTCAGGCTGTGTCTGGTGGAACTGCTGTAAGAGGGGGGAGATTGACTTCATGGCTAGGGCAGAGAGCTGGGGAGTGGATGCAGGTTCAGATTCAAATCTGGCTACAAATTTGCTGGCAGATGTTAATCTAGCTTTTATCAAATTTGCTGGCAGATGTTAATCTAGCTTTTATTGTCTATCTCAGAACTAGGCATCTGTATCTTTGCTCGTGGTAAAGAAAGAGATAGGTGTTGATAGGGACTGAATAACCTCTTCTGAGAGAAGCTCTCTCTGGAAGTCCTTATTGTCGGGCAGAATGCAGGGTGTGTAGCACAGGAGTAGCTGCAGGCGTCGGACTTTAATGAGGTGAGTGAATCTCCCTTGTCGACCCTAGACAAGCCACTGTGTCTTTGTTTCTCAGCAGAGAAATGAGACATTTCTCTTTTTCCACCTCCTCAGAGCAGCAAAGGATATGACACAGAGAGAGGTGGCCTGGGAATCTTGACCCTGCAAGCCAAGTGTGAAGGCAAAGCCATTTTCAAGCCCAGAGACCTTGTTGCACAGACACAGTGATCTTGTCACACCTGCAAGCACTCTGCAAGGAAGCTGTCTGATGTCCTCCATCCCTCTAAGCCCTTTGCTTGTGAGTGTATCCTCCTTCCTGCAGATATATGTGTACACCAGTGAGTGGCTGCATTCTCCAAAAAGACCTTTTTACCTTCCTTTGACTGCTGGATCCACCTGGTGAGTCTAGGAGAGCTATGACCACTCTTTATCATCAGCATTATGGGTGAATTGCTATCCTGTAATGATCCATAATCTCTAAATCACAGAATCAGAATGTCAGAAGGGATCTCTGGATGTCATCTGGTCCAACCACCCTGCTCAAGCAGGGATACCCACAGCAGGGTGCCCAGGACCACGTCCAGGTGGCTTTTGAAGATCTCCCATGAGGATATTCCACAAGCTCTCTGGGCAACTGTCTCAGAAACTTTTGCATTGCAGTGCTCTGAGTTTCTTTCTCACTCAGTTACACCAATAGCCCAAGGGTTCCTACATATTTTGGAAGGAAGTTTGTGAAAAGCAAAGGATGCATACATGTAGGTTTTGGTACACGACCTGCACCCTTACAATTCTGGATTTGTCAGCTCAGAAGTAAAAAAACAACTTTATCCACCTCATAGCTGGGCAAGGCTTTTCTTGAATGCTCCATCGTTGGGTTCAGTTTAAGCTCCAGGCAAGGATTTTGCTTAGCTGCATTAGCAGACAGAGCTGTCTTCCTATTGCTGTCTCTCAGCTCTTGGTGCACAATGCATGCTTCGATGCTTTTCTTTTTTTGCAGCCTGCAGGTATGCTCAACAATATGGTATTTGGAGTATTTAATGGAGGAGAAGAGCTGGAGGAAAGGAAACTTTGAAACCAGGCACAGATCACCTATCTCCACCATCAGCCAAGCTCCAGTCCAAGCCAGTTCCAAAATTCAGACATGCAGCATGGACTGCTTACAGGCAAGGGCTCCTTGGGCTAAGCAGGGATGGTTGGACAAGATCAAGGCCATCTTGGCACATCCTAATAGAGCAGCAGCTATCCCAATATTAGCTTTTGCTGGAAAATCAGGTGGAATTAAAATGCCAGCAGCAATACGGACTGCATGGAAGATAAAGGTGGGCAGTTGGAGTGAAGGCACCTATCAGCAGGGATCCCCTTCCCTATGATCTCCTCTGTAAATTTTCCACCTCAAAGGTAAATGCAGATGAAAAATGGATAATCCAGTTTTGCGGGAGCTGTCAGGGGAGGTGGGGGGCACTTTATTTGGTGTAGTTAATGAAGGGATCTGATGTATACTGATTTCTATGCTGTATGAACTTTGTGGCAGGAATCTGAGCCATTTCAAACAGAATACTTACTTTCTTCCTACAAGCTTCGCTGCCAACAGTTGCCATGGGAACTCAGCCCACTCACCAGCCGATCACGTGAACCGATTTGTTTTGTTAGTAGTAGTAATATTGGCATTATTTTTGGTACAAGAGGCTGATCGTTGCTACCACTTATGTTCAAATAATCCCCTCCTGTAGTATCTTTGATAGGATGTGTGCCCAGCACTGTCTGGATAAAGAACTGCTGGTAAATGTGCCATTGGCCCTGGGCAGCTAAGGGAAGCCTTCCTTTCATAAGGAAATGATCTATTTGCCTGTTGCTGTTAGGTCCCGAATCCCTGTGCTGAGAGGGAGGAGAGCACGCTATGAATCTCAGATTGTCATCTGAGCAAATCTGCTACCAGAGCCACAGAAAGGGAAAAAGGAGAATGGTGGGGAGGTGAAAGTGGGAGTGAGTATTGTAACAGCAATAGAGCTAATGGGGAGAGTCGGGGGACTGAGGAGGAAAAGATTAATACTGAAGGGAAGGAGCCTGCGCTGAAGAGCAGTTTGTCATGCTGTTTGCAGATCTGGTCATGCAATTTGCAGATCTGCTCATTGGCCATAATAAATTGAGCATGCAATAAATCATATCTGGAAGAGCAGATCCTTTTGCGAGTGACAGCCACAAAGACCCCTTGTTAGCAGAGGAGGACCTGAGTAAAAAGGCAAGTTGAAGCACAGGATGATAAACGAATAGTCTCTAAGCAGCAGAATAAAGGTTTGTGCCACGTTGAACTGTTATTTCTACAGAAAGACAAGAGAGAGAGGGAGAGGGCAGGTGGATATCTGAGCACTCGTCATCTCTCTAGCTGTGCTGATCTTGCTGTCATGGGGGTCACTTCTGGAGATAAGGGATGTGGGTGGTATAGTCTACTTTTGCAGGAAAATTAGAGGAAGAACAGCAGTCAGGATGGGTTCACCTTACAGGGAAGTGAGAATTATTCCACCTTGATAAGTGGTGGCAATTCCAAAATGTCCAGAGGTCTGCAGCAACAAAGGAGGGGAAAAAGTTCAGTAATAAGTCTCAATTTCGCATTTTGTGGTCATCAGGATCTGACGTGATAGATTGTAATCCATTCTTTGCCTTCCAGGTCTCCTTTGAGCACCTTCCATTTTAAAATGGGAAAATCTTTCTCAGTTGCAAGGGAAATCTGTCTCTTCTCCCTTGTAACCAACAAGATGCACAGGAACAGCACAGTGCTGCACCAGGAGAAGTTCAGACTGGACATTAGGAAAAATTTCTTTATTGTAAGGGTGGCCAAACACTGGAACAGGCTTCCTAGACATGTGGTTGATGTCCAATGCCTGTCAGTGTTCAAGAGGCATTTGGATAATGTCCTTAGTAACATGCTTGAACTTTTGCTTAGCCCTGAAGCGGTCAGGCAATTTGAGGATTTTCATAGGTCCCTTCCAACCTCTTTAGTGGTTGCCAGTGATTCCTGAGCTCATGCTAAGGCACAATGGCATGTTATGGGAGATAGGATGTGTTTTCAGGCTTCATCAAAGCCTCTTATCTTGCAACAACTTTTCTTGTTTTTTGCCAACCAATTTTAGTATCATCTACTCAACAGCCGTGAAGATAACATAACATCACTCTGGAACTGTGTCTTAATGCTTTGCCAAAGTCTTTCCAAAGAAAAAAACAAGATCTCTTAATAACTTTTTTTTTTTTTTTGAATGTAAATGTAAATAGAATAGTCTGTTGTAGTGATGTGCTGACTCAAAACCTCTGGTAACTTTGGCGTTAGGAGATACATAGGCCGATGATTTACCTCCTTTGGATTTTTCCCATGCATTTGTTAGACATCACAGCACCATGTTTGTTATTCTCATGCTTAGTAGAGTCTGCTAGTGTTGTCAGATTTCCCAGCTGAGACTTCAGCAGCATTGCATGGGATGCAGCAGTGATACTCCTAAAAATCCTCACTTCCAGAAAGCCCAGCTGGACATGTGCAATGCTCCAAGGTAGTGACTCCAAGGTTACCAGCTGTAGTGAGGATCTGGGAAAGAGTTTTTGTTCGTAGCTGTTCATAATGGACAGCAGAGGGGATCAAAGACTTCAACATCAGCAACATGAGTCCTGGTCTAGATCATGCATCCTGCAATGAGCTCATTCAATTACTCCCTGTATCAAATTCATATCAGAGCTTCTCAGGGCTTTGCCTTAGTTACTAATCAATAGAAATACTAACAAACATCTCTTCTGTCTGGCTTAAGAGTATACTGCCTTTGTTTTCCTTTTATAGCCCACAAACCAGATTATTAAGTCTTATTTTTATTTTTTTCTGTAACAGGGGAGCTTTTATACATAATTATGCCCACTATTCAATTTGTGTCAAGTGATATTCCCAGGTATAAATCTCCCTGAATTTGTTCTTGCAGAATGAAAAGGAAACCTCAGTAGGGTCAATGTGGTGTTGATCTATAAAGCTCAAAATGCTTTGGTTTCCTGGAGGGTCCACTTGCCAAGTTTGACGCTGATGTATTGCTCTATTTATAACAGCCTGTTGTTTGATGCAGATGATGCTGCTGGTAGGAAAATATGCATAAGAAAAGGTGGGAAAATAATCTAATAGAGCCCTCTTACAGTGCACTATTTCACAGAAAAAAAAAAATAATTAACTGGGTTTCTGGTAACAAAAGTCATGCAATCAGTCTGAATTTTCATTTTCAGGGTGGAGTTTTCTCAGCTGAGACTATTTGCAGGTGGACATCACTATCAGAATTCATTATCTGACTCTTAAAACCTATTTATTTATTTATTTATTTTCCCCAAAGGGAACAAGGGGAACATTCATTTGACTTATTTTAGATATTTTCTTTAAAAAATAACGCAACGTCTGAAACACCTGTTTCTTTCCATAGACGATAAAGTAATCTGGAACACTAGATCACTTGAAAAAGTCTACTTTGCAGACATCCAACAGCAGGTGAAGTGAATACCTATTCCAAGACCAGAGAAATCATTACTACCTATCTTCCTTGATCCCACGTAACAGCTTCATCCAATTTGTCCTTGACTGACTCTGATGCAAATCACAATATTTGATTAGATTTTGGCTCTAGTCACACAAGAAGAGCATCTTCATCCTGGTATAATCATAATGTCGGATAGAAATCTGAAAATAGTTATTTGGAACAGTTATTTGAGGTCATCAGAAAGGGAGAAACAGAGAAAGAGAAAGAAAGAGAGAGAGAGAGAGAGAGAGAGAGAAAGAAAGAAAAATAAAGAAGAAAAGAAAGAAAGAAAGAAAGAAAGAAAGAAAGAAAGAAAGAAGAAAGAAAGAAAGAAAGAAAGAAAGAAAGAAAGAAAAAGAAAGAAAAAGAAAGATAGAAAGAAAGAAAGAAAGAAAGGAAGAAAGAAAGAAAAAGAAAGAAAGAAAGAAAGAAAGAAAGAAAGAAAGAGAGAAAGAAAGAGAGAAAGAAAGAGAGAAAGAAAGAGAGAAAGAAAGAGAGAAAGAGAGAGAGAAAGAGAGAAGAAGAAAGAGAGAGAAAGAGAGAAAGAGAGAAAGAAAGAAGAAAGAAAGAAAGAAAGAAAGAGAGAAAGAAGAGAGAGAAAGGAAAGAGAGAAAGAAAGAAAGAAAGAAAAGAAAGAAAGAAAGAAAGAAAGAAAGAAAGAAAGAAAGAAAGAAAGAAAGAAAGAAAGAAAGAAAGAAAGAAAGAAAGAAAGAAAAAGAAAGAAAGAAAAAGAAAGAAAAAGAAAGAAAGATAGAAAGGAAGAAAGAAAGAAGAAAGAAAGAAAGAAGAAAGAAAGAAAGAAAGAAAGAAAGAAAGAAAGAAAGAAAGAAGAAAGAAAGAAAGGAAAGAAAGAAAGAAGAAGAAAGAGAGAAGAGAAAGAGAGAAAGAAGAGAAGAGAAAGAAAGAGAGAAAGAGAGAAGAGAGAAGAGAGAGAAGAAGAGAGAAAGAGAGAAAGAGAGAAAGAGAGAAAGAGAGAAAGAGAGAAAGAGAGAAAGAGAGAAAGAAGAGAAAGAGAGAAAGAAAGAAAGAAAGAAAGAAAGAAAGAAAGAAAGAAAGAAAGAAAGAAAGAAAGAAAGAAAGAAAGAAAGAAAGAAAGAAGAAAGAAAGAAAAGAAAGAGAGATTATTTAACAAAGACTGAAGACATGGTTCTTCTAACTGTTCACCTAATGAAGTGAAGAAATAGATAACCATTGACAAATGCTAACTCATAAAATGATGAACAGCTGAAACTCTAGGTTTCACACAAAAGAGTTCAGGACCCAGAGACAGTCCTGAAGAAGCCATATATTTTAAACAGTCTGATAGACAGTTAATTATCATCCAGCAAGAATAACTGGAGACCTCCTTGCAGTGAGGGTGGGGGATTCTACAAAAACTTATTTGATTAACCAAGTGGTCCATGTTATAATTAAACCAAAAGCAGAAGAACAATTATCTGAGTAACTGCTAGTTAGAGGACATTTTTAATGACTTTGTTCCGTTCCATTTTTAGTTGTGATGCACTAGATGAGATGACATAGATATAAGGCTTTCCTACATAATCCTAAACTAAAGAATGCTGGATTTTCTCTGCTTAATGGTGAAAATTGCAGAGAATGAGAAAGATATGTTTACATGAAGTTATATCCCCACAAATGAACACTTTTTATTCTCTGTACCCGGCATACACCATTAAAACAAAGTGCTCTCAGTGTAAAACAGTGAAGCATTAAAAAGCCATTAATCATTGCTTTGTATTCCTTGCTGCTAGATGTTAATTTCAATTTACAGTCACCTATTCAGTTCCCCTCCAGTGGAGTGGCTGGCTCTGTTCCTAAAGGCTAGGACGATGAGGGGAGGAGGAGAAAGTCACCTCAGGCAGAGATGGGGGGACATGGAGGGTGGCGGAGCTCCCCTGGGACACTTTTCTTCTCCCTTTTTTCTCTGGAATTAGATTGTCCAGATGGAGGAGCTTTTGAACTCTACTGAAGGAGACAACGACATTTCCTAGTTGTTCTTAAAAAATTTTAAAAAGAAGAAGGAAGAAGAAAATTGCTGATTAATCACATCTGGCCTGCAGGGTAACAATTATCATCATGTTAATTGGGGAAGATTCAATAGCGAGGAAATAAGAAGAAGCTAGCCTGGTCTTCTGCCGGCCAGTTTCCACTGTCTGTGGAGATTACTCTAGCCAGTTGTGTGGACAGAACTACATGCCAGCCATGGAAGGGGGAACAGGACTAGAGAAACCCCATCAGATTTGCTGGTGAGGGAAAGGAGAGCTTCAGTGGAATGTGTTGTATGTTGGGGCACCCTTTGTGCCCCCCAGGCTGTTGGTGAAGTTGGAAGTGACAGTGCTCAAACACCTCACTGCAGTGCATCAAGGGGGCTAGGGTGCTGACTCAGCATGGGCCCATGATGTTTTATCAGATGTTTCAGCTTGTTTTCTCCCAATATATGCCATCACGTATGTTAAGTCATGGGAGAAGGGTCTGTTATGCCTGGTCATTACACAAAGGAGCCGTAGTGTTGGGTTATAATAAGAGAGGGAGAACACCATCAGATGGTATTTATTTGACATCAAAGCCCACTTTTGGTGATTCTTAAAGTATCTGCAACTTCTGTTGCCTTTTTCTGCCAAGTTCCTTGTTCCCACTGTCTCCCATTCCCTTAGGAACACTTTCTTCAAGGGATTTATTTATTCTCCTTGAAGATATAAAGTCTTCTGATGGGGTTCAGGGTTACCCCAGTCTTCTCAAAACAGCCACTACGACTTTCTCCACACTGCAAGGTGAACCCCAAGCTTGCAAGCTGACAAGAACATACAAAACTTTATGAAAACTTCTGTCCTTAATTTTGGTTCCATCTCAGCCACCGAATGACCACTCTGCATTTAGGAAGGCAAGAAAATGGCACTGAGACACATCCGCCAGTCTCCCACCACAGAAGAAACAACAACAACCTTCTACGTCTTCGAGGATCCTTGAATATAATCCCCCATACTAAATCCATCCAGCATGAAGGGCTGAGTTGGATGTCAGTAGGGTGAGGTGCTGAGTATGTTCAGCACTGTCCTCAGACTCTTCTACCATTGATGGATTGTTGGGTTTTACCTCAAAAGTGACAACAAAGTGAGCAAGCAGACTGAGGAGGCCGTGATCTGTAAGTTCAGAGGATATGAGCTTGTCCTGAGGGCACAGCATTCATTTAGGAGGATATAAAACCTCCCTGTGATCCAGCTCTGGCTTCCTCTGGGCCATGTGTGGGAGCAGCCTGTGACACTGACAAAATATTTGGTCCCAGTGAAGCTATGCTCTTTGGCAGCAATGAACTCCATGCCTCTCAGTGTGTTATTTTCAAAGCTTGATGCCAGGGTATGTGTTTTATGACCCGGAGCGTGGCAGAAACTAGCCTGAGTGAGCAAGGCCCGCAGGGACGAGGCTGGGCCTAGTTAGTGCAACATGTGCATTGTGTCTCTCTGGACTGGATCCCGGTGAAATTATCCTGTCAACTTGCCCAGCTTCTGCCTGCTGTGAGCCACTGGTTCGCTCTGGAAGGCAGCCCAAGAGCACATGTGTAGGATGGAGACCCAAGGGACCAGGGCCTTTGAGGAAGGGCCCACGCTTGGCTGCGTGCATACTCGTCTCAGGAAGAAAGGGGATGGAGCAGGTCCCTCTATCCCAAAGCTCCCACAGTGAGCATCTCTTCAGATCCAGCAGATGGGTCCAGCCAGGAGCCAAAAGATCAGAAATAGCTTTGATGCAGCTCCCCGGGTGATTTCAGACTGTGCCTTCTCTGGCGGTGTCACCAAGCTGGAGGAACTGCTGGAAAAAGTCAACCCTGAGCCTGCAGAGCCAAGATCTCATTAGGCATGGCAGAGAGGAGCAAGGCAAATAAATACCTGGCAGAGTGACTTCTCCTTAGCAAGAGGGCATAGATTCTGGTCTGGAGGCAAACACAGCTTTTGCAATGGGTCCTCCCACCTGTCATGCCCTTGTACTGATAGGAGGTCTCATTAAAGTAATCGGCTGTGTAGATGGCATTATTTTGTGCTCTTAGCTTGGGCTCTGAATTGGCATCGGGGGCTCTGAAATAGGCAGGCTGGTGAGGATGCTGTAGCATGCATGAGCAGTAAGAGGGGTCTCCTATTAGCATCGACCTTTGGGGAAATGAAAGTGGAGAGAGCAGAGGAGAAATACAAAAAATATCAAGTCCAAAACAGTGGAATGTCTCTGCTTCGCCCAGTTTATTCATTGCTGCCTGCTTCCTTATTTACTGTTTATTTATTTACTTGGAGGCGAGGTGACCTTCAAAAGCTGCTGCTTGTCACTAGCAGCCTTTTGGTTGCAAGTTGCATGTTAATTTTGGCTTGGATACTGAAACTGAATGTCCTAGGCATTCTGCGGTGGATTTAGTGCCCCTCATTTTCTATGCTATTTAAAAGCAGGAGTCCACACTGGGTAGTCAGGCTGGCTTTACAGGCCTAAATAATAAAAGGCTGTAGGGAACATGTGGCCCTGATGATGCAAACTCCCCTCATTTTTATTCCACTTCAGCCCACTCATATCAGGAATGGTAGGACTGGCAGCCATAGGGGGATTATTTGCAGGTCCCACGACAGATGTGGAAATGTTCTCTTTCTCCAAACTCCGTCTTTGCAGGGAACAATCATCTGTGTCCCACAGACTCAATGCGACAGATTTTAGTTTAGTTTTCAACAGTTTAAAACTAGGCATCTTTCCTCCCTTCTTTTCCACCTATCAGATAAGTCTAAACAGATCTTCAAGGTGAGTTTATTGCCTCCAGGGCAGCAAGATCGCTACAATGACAACCACAAACGCATCCAAATTGTGTCTCTGGAGGCTAATCTATAGAGTGACTCTACTCATACTGGCATGATGAACAGAGGGACTTCCAGGGCAGAAGCCAAAGGAAAATATCGGATGTCTGTGGTATTTGTACCATTGCCAAGATGACAGCAATGATTTGTTGGCAGCCATATGCTTCAAGCCAGGACCCCGCAAGCCAGGCACCTTGTATGCCCTGGACATGTCCCATTTGGGATGCTTCCCTCTGCTTCTTTATTATTCCAAATAAATGTAGTGCTCTGTTTAGTATCCCAATTAAGGCAGCCAGGTCTGGAGTAGGGGCTGGCTCTGGACTGTTCTGAACAAATAATAACCTTCTCCTGTGCTGTTGTACAGATGCCACATTTCACAGTTTTACCCAGAGCTGGAGTTTTTTTCTTCTGGAAGTGAACACTTGTTGGGTTTCACTTGCACATATTGAAAATTTTGCTCTTTTGAAAAGCAGAGGAAATGAAAGTAGGAAATGAAGGTGGGCAAAATAAATAAATAAATAAATAAAATTAATTTATTGAAGGAGAGGGGTGTGAATGGTATGAAGGCTTCATTTTCTAACCTTCACAAAAAAAATAATTGTCATGAAAATTGCCCTGAACAGTGGAAATATTTCACTCAGAGGTGACTGTTGTGAGCACACAAGCTTAACTTGATGAATCCTGCCCTTAATTTAGGAGGAAGGGCCCTCTAGGAGGAGCTATTTCTTTCCCTTGGCGACACGGCCTGCTTCAAAAATAAGAACAGACAGCTGTAATAAGGGGAAAGGAGCTCTACACCAAACATTAGGGAGAAGCATTACAACAAATGAGTGGCAGCACATATACAGCCTGATTTCGGCTGAGCTCTGATTACTAACACAAATCTTGAGAGCCTACTGCCAGTACAGAGAAAGAGGGAATGTCCAGAAGAAAATTCAACCAGTTGGGGTGCCCCTGCAGACTTACAGGGCAGTCCTAGTGATGGGGCTCCTGCCAGGGGCTCTTCAGCTCCATGTCTCAAGTTAGATCGATGATCCCAGGGCACAGAGAGAGCTCACTGCAAAGGTTTGTTCTTCTAGACAAAGAAACCCAGGAGCATTGGTCACAAACAGTCCAAAGATTTGGAGCAAGGTCTCATAAAAATGCCCTAAATTTTCCAGAATAGCTAATGCAATCCTCAGATGTATAAGCTGGAGTGTGATGAGTTAGATGTGGCAAGTCATTTTTTTTAATTTTTATTTTTCCTGGGTATGGAGGAAATGTCTGTGTCTGCAAGGGAACATCTGGTGCTTGCAGACACATCAGAAGAAAGTGACAAGAAGTCACTCAAGTGACTCTACCTAGTGGAAGATATCCCCGTTTCACTGTATTTATTTCCTCCAGCCTGACTTTAGTTATGCTTTTCTTCATTTCAATAACAGCTCCCGCTATTCCCTGCCTCTGAAGCTCTCATTTGGCTTAAAACCATTCCCCCCTGTCCTATGGGCAGAGCGGGTGGTGTTGCAGTTTGCTCTCCTACACAACTGCCCCCATCACCTGTTCCTAGACATGGTCCTGGGACTCAAGAACTCAGCTTAGGTTTCACCCCCTACCTTCCCTAGATCTGAAACTGGGGCTTTTTAGCCTGTGTCTTCCTATATATATATGCATTTTTTTTTTTAATTTTTATTTTTTTTTGTACCAAATCACTAGCTCCTGTCTGCTTCCAGACACATATTCTCCCTGGCCCCCACCAGCTTGCAAAGATCTTGTCCTCCCTGCGCAGCCCTGCCAGGCTCATCTAAGGCCTCATGATCTGCTGTCAGAAATTATAAAGACGTTCCCAATTTCCAGGCTGAGCAGCCAGGATCACATTTGCAATCAGTTTTAATCACAAGTGTAACTGAGTGGATTGCAAGTGATAAGCCCTGTCTGCAGACAGCTGTGATGTAATGAATATGACAGTTCAGAATTGGGTCTGAAGGTTATTTTGGGGGAAGGCAGAGAACCACAAAATTAGACTTAGTGCAGGGGAAAAAGAGAAAGATAAAAAGAGAGCCAGGGCTTCAAACCCACACAGCTAAGAGATCCCCTCCCTGCCAGACAAGACAAGCTTAAATAATCAAAATTAATTTGAGGAGGAAGGCAGCCACTCAAAGAGAAATCAAACAGGTGACCACAGCTGGCATGAAATTTCACAGGATGAAAAGGCGAGAGGGCTGAAATGAAATAGCTACCAGCTGTCCCTGCCTTCGTGAGCCGGGAGGAATAGAGACTCCTGTTCTCAAAGTACTTGGCTGTTGAAACAGCCCTTTGGAAAAAGTCCAGGCAAAATCACCTGGGAGCAAACCTGGTGTCTTCAAATGCCTTCTTGGCTTTTGCCAAATGCAAATTACAGGCTAGCCGAGTGGCACATGTTGAGTGGCAGACACCATAGGCTCCTGCCTCGTGTTTCTCTTTTCCATGGACAAAGATCAGAGAAACACAGAACGGCTGAGGGTGGAAGGGACCTCTGGGTCCATCTGGTCCAATTCCCCTGCTCAAGCAGGGCCACACATAGCAGGGTACCCAGGCTCATGTTCAGGTGGCTTTTAAAAATCTCCAAGGAGGAGACTCCACAACCTCCCTGGGCAACCTGTCCCAGTGTTCCATCAACAGCAGAGTAAAGAAGTGCTTTCTGATGTTCAGACAGAACCTCCTAAATTCTGAATAAAGCCCGCACCACCAGACAGAGCCTTTTTCCTCTTCTTCATGTACTTATAGACATTAACAAGATCTCCCGAGCCTCCTCTCACCCAGGCTGAACAGTCCCAGCTTTCTCAGCCTCTCTGCACACCTTGACAGTTCTTTTGGACTCTTTCCAGTATGCCCAGGTCTCTCTTGTACTGGTTAGCCCAGAACTGGACACAGCACTGCAGGTGCAGCCTCACCAACGCTCAGTAGAGGAGAAGGATCATCTCTTGACCTGTTGGCAATACTTCACCTAATGCAGCCAACAATACAATTACCCTTCTTACTGGCAAGGACCCGTCGCTGACTCGTGTTCAACTTGGTGCCCACCAGGGTCCCCAGGTCCTTTTCTGCAGAGCTGCTTCCCAACTGGGTGCTCCCAGCACTCAATTTGTTCCTTCACAAGTGCAGGGCTCTGTGCTTCGTCTTGTTGAACTTCATGAGCTTTTTGTCAGCCCACATCTCCAGGCTGCTGAGGTCTCTCTGGATGGCAGCACGGCCCTCTGGTGAGTCAGCTACTCCCTCCAGTTTCATGTCATTTGTGAATTTACTGAGGGTGCACTCTACAGATTTACAGAGCAGAGTCCTTGCCACTGCTTCTCCCCTGTTCTGGTGGCCACATGCTAGATCCAACCTTGCCTACAGCCCACCAATGTCCTGCATCTCTATACAAAGCCTTATGGAGCAACAGATGTGCCACAGAGCAGTACAGAGCACCTAGTTCCTGCTGTAGGATTTCTCTCCCATCACAAAGCCTGGCAAATTCACAGACTGAACCATCTCACCAGCTGTGCTCCACTGCCCTGCCCCAGAGATGATGCTATTCATGATGCCTGGGGTCATGGTATAACAAACGTGCTTTGTGGGAGCAGAGATGGAGGCAACTGGAAGGAGTTGTCTGAGTTGCAACAGAGAGTAGGAGAGACATCAGTGCAACAGCTAAACACTGTCTTCTCATCACAGAATCTACAGATTTGGTAAAGGGAGAGACCTGGTTCACGATGCCACAAAATCTTACAAGATAAATCTGTGGTGACACTATGAGCTAAGGAAGATTGCCATGGATGTGTCTAATTGAAATGTGGATACAGACCAAAGGTTTTCACTGCTGTTCCTGTCCATGGTACAGGTACCTGTCTTTCTATCCTGACCTTGCTGGATCATTTCAGGCCATTGGTCCATCCACCCGCTACTCTCCCCTTGTCACAAAGGATCATTGCATCACCCATTTGTGCATCCTGTGTCCTGCTGTACCACTGGTGTGCTACCTCCTGGCCTGTCAGATCAAATCAGGGGCTGCTCCCGCCTCTAGCCACTGCTAATATTCAATGAGTCAGAAAGGAGCTAAGATCAACTTGACCTTCATCAATAGGACGGTGTCGCATGCTGAAAGAAATGACGATAAAGGTATAAGCAGGCAGCCTGCTCGGTCTTGTCTGACTTTTGTGTTCAGAGTTGTAAACCGTAATAAAAGTATCTAGTTCTACCTAGAATTCAGCTGCCTCTGCTGACCTCCATCTGCATGCTAGGAGATCAGAGACAGGCATCATTGCAGAGAACAGAAATTCCAGAGAAGTGAAATCTTTCACAGACCCACCCCCTAAGTAAATTTGTCCATAAAGCAGAACTGAGTGAAGGTCCGTCTGAGTGGAGCAAAGGAGAAAGGTGGCCAACAAATTTTGATTAAATCAGCTTTTGTCAAAAATGTACCCAGTGCTTTTTTGCTTTTTTTTTTTTTTTTTTTTTTTTTTGTCCTAAAATCCTTTGAGCTTGTGCGCTTGCTGTCATAAGGAAGTAAATCCAACTGAACTGTTAATGTGGATTAGCTGAACTGAAAGCAAGCACAGGCATTTTTATTCAGTTACACTATTCTTAGTCTGACTCATCCCGACCCCTTTGGGCAGAGTTCTTTTTCCCACAGAGGCTAATGCTGTTTAGATGAGATATTAGGAGAAAATTCTTCACTCAGAGGGTGCTGAGGCCCTGGCACAGGTTGCCCAGAGAGGTTGTGGATGCCCCATCCCTGGAGGTGTTGAAAACCAGGTTAGATGAGGCCCTGAGCAACCTGATCTAGTGGGTGGCATCCCCTGCCCAAGGCAGAGGGGTTGGAATTGGATGATCTTTAAGGTCCCTTCCAACCCAAGCTCTTCTATGATTCTATGATAATTCCTGGTCACATTTAAAACCAATATAGATATGTTATCATTTTTAAGCCATTTATTTTTACTTCATCCTGAATGTTTGCCTCCAGCCAGATGTATTATGCCCTTTTTGTCAACTCTGACCATGGGGGGAGTGCAGGGTGAGTAGTTCACATGTTGACAGCTACCTTCCAGATGACTAAACTCTGGTGAGATATCCCTATCCCAGCAGAGGTGAGACTGTTTGCTCCTACTCAAGATATGATTCATTATGGGGAGGTGCAAGTTTTTGTTGGCTGGAGTAGTGTCTGGGCTTAATGTGTCTTAATCAGATGCCTCAATAACATGACAAGTATTGGCTGGGGTAAATTAAGAACTTACAATTTTCTTGACCAGTCCCATTCCAAAAAGTGTTTATTATTATTATTATTATTATTATTATTATTTTATTTTATTTTATTTTATTTTATTTTATTTTATTTTATTTTATTTTATTTTATTTTATTTTATTTTTTCTGAAACCACAGTTCTTTTGTCATGCAGTTACTCTGCACTCAAAAAAAATGGGCTTCATCTGCACAGACAGCTTCATCTACTAACAGATTTCAGAAGGGGTCCTAAAGCCCATTACAGTAGCACACAAAGTAGTCTCCAGCCCTCCAAGAATATACATCTGGAATTGGAGACCAGAGCCCTGGCATGTCACCCTATGCCATGTGGACTTTAAAAATGAGACCTCAAGCCACAAGCAAGGTCATCTCCATGTTCATGTGAATGCCTGGTCCAGAAGCTGAAGATCTGCCAGCAGATGTTTCTTCCCTATGTATAGAATATCTGCCCAGCACTATGCTATCATGTGCCTCTGAGTTTTTCTTCCTATAATACAGATCATACCCTTTGTGTCACTGCCTCCAGAGACCCAACAAAACCTTTTCCAGACTTGGCATCCATCAGACACTAAAGCTGTGAATAAACCTTTGATGCCCACTGATCTAGTAGGACCTAACTACTTAGTATTTTGAACTAGTTAGGACTGAAACTGAGAGTCTATAACGGTTGTCCCTGTGGGTATTATTAATATTGCATTTGACATGTGTGGACTCGGTCAGCCATACTCAATGAAAAATGGTCATGACATTATCAGTTTGGGCAATCTTTTAACTCAATTCTCCTGAAAGAGAGGCAGCTTCACAGTAAATGGGGAAGATTCTCTGTATATAGGGAAGCTGAAGAACAGAGAGGGGTTGTGTCATGGAGAAGGTCGTATAGAAAAGGCCCTTTCCTTGCCTTGCCTTGCCTTGCCTTGCCTTGCCTTGCCTTGCCTTTGATTCCAAAAGGATCTGCTCTTTCCACTGTGACTGTGTCTCCCAGAGATCGTTCCTTGTAGAGCTGTTTTCTGGTGTGGTCTATACTTTTGTACTGTTATATCCTTTTCTTCTCTTGACCTGACTGTAATACTGAAAGGCAATGTTCATTGCATAGCGCAACTGCACAGCAGTGAGGTTTGATTCACAGTCATTTCAAAAACATGATGAAATTTATAGAAATTCAAATCTTGCATAATATCGCAAAGCAAATGTGAAGCATTATTGTAAAAATATAATAATAATAATTCTCCAGAAGACCTGAAACTAATCCAAAAAAAGAAGTTAGAATCCTTCCTTCCTGTGCCACTGTGATGTCCCAGTTCTTTAGCCATAACCATTAAGTTGCTGTCTAAGAGTCACAGCCACCAGATAGTGGAAAAAAGGGACACTAGGTAAGCACTCTGATATAATGATCTAGTACATGATGAGATGAAATATCCCAAGAAATTTGAGCTAGAAGGAAGATGGACATCTCATGGAATCACAGAATGGTTGAGGCGTGAACAGACCTCTGGGTCCATCTGGTCCAATTCCACTGCTCAAGCAGGGCCACACAAAGAAAGATGCCCAGGATCATGTCCAGGTGGCTTTTGAAAATCCCAAAGGAGGAGACTCTACAATCTCCCTGGGCAACCTATTCCAGTGCTCCATCAACTGTAAAGAAGTGCTTCCTCATGTTTGGACAGAACCTCTAGTTTGTGCCCATTGCCTCCTGTCCTGGCACTGGGCACCACTTAAAGAAGCATGGAAGAGCATCTCTGCAACTAGGATGTTGAAACTCTGACTCTGAGATGAGCACTCTTGGGACAGTGGGGCTGGCTATGCCAAGGACAGAATGACATTTCCATCCTTTAGAGAACCTAGGAAATTAGCGTGATGGTCGTTATCATAATACAAGCACTGACAACATCCATGGTAGATCACAATGTAGATCTACCTTGCTCAGTGTAGAAAAGACTGTAAAATCAAAGATAGCACAGAGAATGTTTTATATATTTTTACAGTCTCTGGAGACAGACTGATAAATATTCCTAAGGTATCTTTATATTTCCTAGGATTTCCATGAATCTTTTTCCTGTTAAGTTGTTTCAAATTTTCAGATCAAGTAAACTTTTAGCACTTGCAATATCCCTTGTAAAGGAGGCATTAACTGCAGTCTAACTGCACATTTTGTGAATTTTTGTGAAGTGAGTTCTTTATTCTGACCTGTTGTCATCTCAAGCATCCTTTGTTTTTGTCTTTTCAAAGAAACAAAAAATAGGTTCTCCCTTTCATCCTCTTCATTCCACTCATAATTTGATAGACCATTATCATATCCTGCTTCTGTCATCTCTTATTCAAATTAAATATTCCTAGAGTGCTTTGTTTTTTAATATTTCTGATTGGCCTGCAGCCCTTCTACATTTCTTTCCCAGTTCTGGGATGGAGACACCAGAATGGCTCAAAATGTGCAAACAGGCACACATTGAGTTTTCTCAGGAACAAAATATTGCTATCTTATTATTATTTTTTTTAATCTCTACTCATTTTCTTTTAATTCTTAACATTGAGTTTGCTTTTCGTCACTGGCATTGAGCACTGAGACAACATAGTCATATTATTAGAAACACCAATTCTTTCCTGAGTGCATAATAGTCCATTCAAAGCACATCACTATGCAAAGTTAGGATTGCACTCTTTCTTTCTTTCTTTCTTTCTTTCTTTCTTTCTTTCTTTCTTTCTTTCTTTCTTTCTATTTATTTTTTTTATGTGTACCACCCTATACTTACTTCCACCAAATTTTAGTTGTTATTTTATCATAAAATCACTCAGCAGTGTGATGTTCCTCTGCAATTCTTCCACATCGTCCCTCATCATTGCTACCTTGTATAGCATCATTGGAGGAGTTTGTTGCTTCACTCATTACATCACTCAATGTCACCTGAGCCAGATCTCCTTTAGGGGAATTTTCCAACCTTTCCATATTGAGGACCAGAGCCTGTTGTAAGTAGCAGTAATGCAAACCCCTACAGAGAAGACACACACTATTTTTTTTCTCCAAATTGTCTGGTATGGGTAAGTAGCACTAACAGAAGTAATGGCTTTGCCTGTATCTGTGAGTGATGAGTGCATGTGCTGAATTCAGAAGAAGCTATTTTGAATAGGCAGTGAAAGGGGAGCTTGTGTGTGTGTGCTTGCCTGTGTATCTTTTAATCTGCTTCTTTTTTTTCTAGTGCACATGTGACTTTGTGTGTGGCCTTCTTCTGAATTTATTTTACTTTCTTTTTGATTGCAATAATAATGCTACTGTTAAAAAGAAACCTTTCTCCTTTAAATTCCCCAATGCCAAGAAATGAACTTTGAAATATGAAGGTTAGCAAAGACTTTGGGAACAACTTTGAAAGCAGCTAAGCTGTAAGCGATCGCCTTGTCCTTTAATCAGATGCTTGGCTTTGCAGCTCCAGCCATCTTCACGGATTAACTCCCATGAACTTTCTGAACTGCTTTTATGGAAAAGCACATCAAACAGATGACTCTGCTAGGAAGGAATTAATCAATTAACCAGAAGCAGAGAAGTCTACTCTCTGCTGAGAAACTGGTCTACTGCCACCTTTCCCCTTCCCACCTCCTCCTTTCTACCTTGCTCAAAAATTTGTTTTCTTTATAGGAGGTGACACAGCTTCCCTTCTTGCCATTTTTTTCTAAGATAAATACATCTTGTCTAGCCTGTAACTGTGAGCTCTGCAGGGACCAGCAGTCTCCAGTTGTTGAAATATCACGGGTGAGCAGTTCCCTGCACCTAGACTGATCAGACTGAATGAGCTCAGGGTGCCTTGGATGATGCACGTTGGTCTCCCTGTGGTGAAGAGTCATAAGATTTCTCTCTGCACCTCCACGAAGAGCTCTTTAGGATCTGGCTTTTCCATATCTGGCTTAGAGGCCACCTGTGTGCCCCAGTAAATCTGTGAAGCAGTCTGGATGGTATCTCCTCATCCTGAGTGGGAACTACTTGCATGCTACAGGCACAGTGGGGTCTCCCAGCAGAGTACCAAACCCCATCTCTCTCTAAGGCTGAAACTCTTGAGGTTCCTACATGCAGTCATAAATACCTGTGGCTATTTATGACATCCGCAATTGTTCTAGAATCAGTTTCACAGTTTTAAGCTTTTATTTGCATGTCAGTGTAAAGAAAATAGGGATGCAAGCTCAGATTTTTTTTTTTCCCCATATTAGTCTTCTTTTGACTTGAAAAGTGATGATCTTTCATGACAGAGAGAGTTACAAAATTACAGTGTTGCTGCAGACAGCATTTAAGGGAGGTTTCTCCCATCTGTTTTCTTTTAAGAGTGTTAAATTCCTGATGTTATGGATTTTTGTAAATGGCAAAGCATATTAACAATGAAGTCCTAGCTACAACATCGCTCTTCACAGCCCTGTGGACAATAAGCAAGGGGGCAGTGTGCAGAAACTTGGCTTTATGGTCAAGACAATTCTGCCTTTCTTCTGCAAAAGACATGCAAGTGGCATGCTCCTAGGGAAAATCTACCAACTGTTTCAAGAATACTTGGAATCCAAGTCACAGCTGAACTACGTTGTTAATTGAAGAGCTGGAGTTTCTCTTGCAGAAATGAGATCATTCCCATAGTTCTTTACTAAAATGTTTCCAGTTCGGCAAAAACCTTGCAGTTTAGGCTAGGAAAGACTGCTTCATTAAGCCTTTGTCTCCTCCCTCACCTTCACTCCACCATATCAAGTGATTAAGAGTCACTTTCATATTTATATTTCTTGTCCATACTGCTCCTACAGGGAGGCTGATCTGCAGGAGATGGTGAGAAGTTTGCTTTTCAATCCCACCCTGAAACAATTCCTGGTCTATTTATCCTCATTTCTATTCCTGTTAGCACTCTTTTTCTTAAATACCTCTTCATCTTCCCTGGTGCTTATCCCAAGTGTATTTAGAAGAGCACTTTTAAAAATTGAAAAGATCTGTTGGTTTTCAGCTTATTTCCAGCTGGGTAGGCATTTGAAGCATGGCAGTGCAAGTCTCCAGTGGTAGGAAGACAGAAACATATCGAAGAAGTAGTTAACATCAAAGCAACTCCTTCGCAGAGAGATCTTTCCTTCTTCCAAATACTACCTAGTTACATCCTATAAGATATCTCTTATTTCAGAATATTGCAAGAATATCAGCAGTCTAAGAACTTCTGCTAGCCGTGCATGGCTACTTTCCTGCTGCCAGCTCTCTTCTGACAGAACCTTCCAGCACCAAGGAAAGATGACATAACCACAACGTGGTTGAGGTTGGAGGCACCTCTGGACATCACCTAATCCAACCCTCCTTCTCTAGCAGCAATAGCTAGAGCAGGTGGATCAGGACCCTGGCTCATTGAGTTTTTAGTATCTCCACACATAGAGACTCCACAGCCTCTCCGAGTGACCTGCTCCTGTGTTCAATCACCCACACAGGAGTTTTTATTTATATTTATTTGAAATAAAATTTTTAGTATTTCAATTTGTGACCATTGTTTCTTGTCTGTTCACTGAGCACCAATGCAAAAAGTATGGTTCTGTCTTCTTTACCTCATCCCATCAGGCAATCACACATTGATAGGGTCACCTTCTGAAGATGAAGCCTTCTCTTCTCCAGGCTGAACATTTCCAGCTCTCCTCTTGTGTACAGATGCTCCAATCTCTTCATCATCTTTGTGGTCCTTTGCTGGACTCACTCCAGTATGTCCACATCCCTCTTCTACTGGAGAAATCAGGCTGGACACAGCTCTCCAGATGTGGCCTCACCAGACCTGGGCAGAGGGGAAGAATCCCCCTCCCCTCAACCTGTTGGCAGTGCTCTTCCTTTAAAAAAATCTGCTTTTAAAAAAAAATTGACACGAAGGCAAATTTGTGTTATCTGTTTGAGAGCTACAGCACAGCGCTGAGTGGTTTCCATGCCTAGTACATGCAGTCCTCAGCTAAAATATTTTAGTAGTGGGGAATTCTGATAAAGTTAGGATATCTGTAGCATTTTTAAGATTTGTCAAGATCACTCTCATAGCAGTAAGAGCTGATATAATGGCTTGTGAAGAAATAAAATGGAGAGGAAAAGGCGCATTTTATTTCTGGATTGAGAGTTAAGACCTTTCAAACAGTGTTATTCCTTGACTTTAATGAGCAGGATATCTTGATCCAATCTTTTTCATTGCTTTTTTGTCCCCAAACATGGACTTTTTATTTTAAAGGACACAAACCTGCAAACATTGTACCCAACTCTGCTTGAGTCTTCTGGAAAATAATATGCCAGTTTTGGAGGGGATTGCAAAGAGAAACTAGAAACAAGACTGGACTTGTGATTTTTATTTTCATGTCATTTAGAGAAATAGAAAGTGACTGATCACAGAGAGGACACTGCAGGTTCAGAGCCCCTCCATTTTGTGGCACTCAAAATCTTGTTACCAACAAAAAGGACATGCTATATTTGTAGGAGAAAAACACACATGTACTGTTAGCCTAATTACAGTCTTAACAGTAGGATCAAAATATAACACATATTGTTAGCACCGTTACACTAATACTAACACTCACACTCCAAAGCAACACAGAAAAGCATCATTAATAATAAAGGCAAAATCTTCTTACAAAACAACTTCCCTTTTCTCTGTTGTGACAGTCACCCTGCTAGCATCCCTCCAGTGAAAGCACCCGTCTCCTCCTTCAGAAACATGGGTGTTGTCACCATAATTATCATCATCCCGAGGTCTTCCCCAGGAGAAGTGTCTTGTTGGTGCTGAAGCTTCTTCCTCCTCGCTTTTGAGACCACCTGGGGATATCTTCTCCTCGCTCTCCCCACCTCTTGCTTCCTTTCTCTGGTCCCCAGTGCCCATGGCAGAGCTGCCCAGTGCCCACCCAGGCACATGAAGGGCTGCTGTCCCTTGGCCATGGGACACTTGTGTCACAGGGACACCCAGCTCAGCCCCCAGAAAGCCCAGAGCCATCCTGAGACCCTGTGGTGCTGGGTCAGTGCAAACCCTTTGGCCTTATCCTACTGATGTCCAAAATCATATTGACTGCTCCGCAAGTTATTCATGGCTTCAGGTAGAAAGCTGGATTAGGACCTTGGTCACACTGTGCAACAACTCAGAAGAAAAGACTTGTATTGGAGACACTTTCATAGCTGCTGGTGTTATTAAGATGCACAGCTACCCAATATCATTCCCATTATTGACAGCAGGATGGAGTAGATGTCATCCTACAACTGGTAAAAATATTGGGTCAATAAAATTGAACACAGAAGAATCTCAAAAACATCATGTGTTTGTCTAGAAACACCCTTTCTCCATTTGAGCAGGGGGTTGGACTGGAAGACCTCTGGAACTCCTTTCCAGCCTAATGGATATATATTTTTTAATTCAATGAATGAAGCCTGTGTGCTTATTATATGGATGACACCAATATCTAGGAAAGAGCGTGCATGTGCCTGGAACAAGTGGAAAACCGTCGCTTCTGTAGATATTAGTGCCAGGATCTGGACTGGCACACACAGACCTGGCAGAGAACAGCAGAGGGTTTAGAAATAAATAGATAACTCACATTGCTAGCTCAGCTGCAAGGCATTGCCATCCACAGCCAGATGCCCAGGCTGGAGTAGCTCTGCTTGAGCCAATCCCACAGAGTAGAAAGGGCTGAAAGGATGAGTTCACTTTTCTCTTCAGCAGGCCGTTTTGTTTTTCTGCACCATCATTCCATCACATTTCAGTAGAGGGAAGTTCAGCTGCCTGTCCCAGTGCTCTGTCACCCTCACCATGAAGAAGTTCTCTCCCATGTTGGTGCAGAACTTCCTGTCCTCCATTTTGTGACCATTGCCCTTTGTCCTGTCCCCACAAACCGCTGAAAAGGGGTTGGCCAAATCCCAGCATCTCCCACACTTAAGATATTTATAAACATTGATAAAACCCCCTCTCAGTCTTCTTTTCTCCAGGCTAAACATACCCAAGTCTCTCAGCCTTTCTTTACAGGGAAGATGCTCCAGGCCCTGTATCATCTTTGTGGCCCTCTGCTGGGCTCTTCCCAGGAGATCCCTGTCTTTTTTTGTACCAGGGAGCCCAGAACTGGACACAGTACTCTAGGTGAGGTCTGACCGGGGCAGAATAGAGGGGAAACTAGAGGGGATAGGGTCCAGTTGCCCACACAAACAGCGAGTACAATTTGTGATGCCCCATGGTGGCCTGCCTGGCCTCTGCTAGGCCAGAAGGACACAGCTCCCAGCCTGTTCCGTGCCATAGCCACCGATCTGTGGCTCCCTGGGGCTTCTCAGGTGGTACTTGGTGACACCAAGTGCCATTTTTTTTAGGAAAGTGCATCATAGCTCCTCTGACCTCCAAGCCAGGTGGGCTGTCTGACATCCATTGCTTTTCTAAGCACAGGCAGCATCTGGAGAAGACATCTGAACTCCACAGCGTTGATCTCTCTCTAAATTGTTACAAAATCAGAAATTTAAAAAAAAAAAAAAGTATTTTTCTTGCTAACTGCTGGGCACAGAGGCCTGTTCATCTCAGCTCCATGAGAACATAATTGAAAGCATGGCTGTTTTTCACTTCACTCTGTGTTTGTGCTCATCCCCTCTGCCACAACTTCCCACAGCCCTTTTTAATGATGAGCGCGAAGCCTTTTTTTTTTCAAAGAACATCTTTTCCTGTGGCTTTGGTCCTGTGATATCCTAAAGAAAGGAGGCACGGATTAGCAGAGAGCATATCAGTCTTTCACACAGTAATGGCCTCCTCCTACTTTGGTCCTTAGTTTAAAAATTTCTTAAGCCTCCAATTCCTTTCAGATATCTTACAGAAGAAGGATAGTATTTAGGATCGGCACTCTGCAGAGTAGGCCCTGCAGAGGTTTATAGTCGATGGATGTCACACGTCCTTACTGGCATGGATAGCTGAGTTCATACAACCAGAGCACAAGCTGCAGGCAGTCGTCAGTGGGGACTCTGCCTCTTAATGGAGGTGCAAGACCCCTGCACTTGTTTTTGAGCTGGTGGATGATATAATGCCTTCTCTAACTACCCAGGGACCTCAGTACCACATTTGTTTTCTCTAGACTTTAGTCTCTTCTGAATAGTTTTCAGTTTTGTTTTGTTTTGTTTTTGTCCTGATCTTGCCTTTTTTTTTTTTTTTTTTTTTACCTCTGACAGAGTTACACTTTCCCTCAGCAGTGTGGCATGCAAACGGGAAAGTTCAAGAAACAGGAAAGTCAACAGGAAAGTTCACCTTGCTCTAAGTTGCTGGAAAAAGTTTTCTGCTGAAAACAAAACTACACCTTAAATATGCTGGCCTCATATTGCAATCCTGGACAAACCTTCTGTATCCATCCCCAGAGTGAAACCTGACTTTTCTGAGTCCACAAGTCTGCTTATTCCTTGAAAACTGCTCACGTGGGGCTAGTAGGTCCTGATCTTGGCATTACTGAGACAGCCTGGGAGTTCAGGAGTGGCACAGGGGAAGAGAAACCTCCTCTGCCCTGAAGTCTGGTGGTGACCTGGCTTTGAAAGACGGTGCTTGGGACTGAGACTCCCTGCATCTTCCAATCCTCATGCCACTGGATGCAGATGAAGCACTCACCTGACTTTTCTACAGAAGCCTACTTGCACATGAAATGGGGAACCCTCCCAATGTCAACTGGATTAGAAAGATCTAATTATAGCATGTTTTTCACATGCAGCTTTGTTCGAAGACTTCAGAAGCATGGGGGAAATCTGTTGCATCACCTCATCTCTTGGTAACCAGCTTTGATTTGCTCTAGCCATTAGATCCTGCTGATGTGCAGCGTTCACAAACATGTTCTCCTAGCTGAAGCATGGCACACACCAGAGCTGGTGATGAGACTGCTTCCTGCACACCTGTGTCTAGTAACATCAAAGCCAAGGGCTTGTTGCTTATTGGCAACTTCTCAGCCTGCTCTGGGTGGATGAAGTGAAAGGCTGACATGGCTAAATGACACGAAGCCCAAAGCATAAAAATTAGGACCAAACCTGTGCAGAGGGGAGTTTCACAACCTCAGCTCCTCCTCTCAGCCCTGAGAAGGTGTGACACAACTGCAGTTTCGTGAGGCAGTGGGTTAGGAACAAAAACACCTCTGTTTTATCCCATCTTGAAGTCTTTCAGCAAGCTCTTCTGTTTTTTCTCTTGCAGGGCATTGGTTCTGGTCTAATCCCATGCACCTCTCCCTGCCTCATCCTTGTTGACCCTCTTTTCACAAGCTGCATTCAGAGGCCATCTCCCAGCCCCATGTCATGTTCCTGCACTCACGGCATGGATTTCACCTTAGGAGCAATGGAGTCTATGGGCAGATTTGGTCTGTGTGGATAAGAGACCAGTGGGCTTTATTCCCTGAATAACTCTTCTCTTCCTTCCAGATCCAGAGAACCACATCCTGGAGGAAGGGCTGGTGGGTTTGGCTTCTTTTTCCCTTCTCCCCTGCTTCATCCTCATCATGACAAGAGAAAGGAAGGAACAGCAGAGAGTACGCTCAGTTCCTTGTCTGACAGTACCTCTGGAAGGTCATGGAAACACCAAATTGTGATGAGACTGGCACATTTTTAATTCCCTCTCATTACAGCCCCTGTTAAAGCTACATTACAATAATTGCTTTAGTTCTGCTACGGTATTTTCAGGTCTCTTAATGTAGCTGTCAGCTCAGTGTGCAGGGAGCTAACACCAGCCAATATAAAAAAAAAAAAAAAAAAAAAAAAAAAGACAGAGAAACACTCAAATGAAAGCCTGGTAGATTAGCAGAGAGGGTCCAGGGGTGAGACAAAGTCTGGGTGAGAGGTTGGAGGTGGTGAAGTCTGGGCTTGCTGAGAGACCTGCTCGGGTCCTGCTGCTGTGGGACCACTATGGGCTGAAGACAAAGTTTGGATTCTTATGTCTTACATGACAGTCTCCCACAAAACCATCTCTGTTGGGAGAAAAAGCTGCTTTTTACCTTCTGTAAGAACAGGCACTGTGAAGAGGAGATGCTGCAGTCGCATTCTGCATTTGCTTGTGATGCTTTGAAGCACCCCTCCATGCCCAGGCCACTATGGGACGCTCAGTCTAACAGCCATCTCTTTTGGGCACCAGTTGGGGATTAAGACACTTTACTGATCTGGTGCTTGACAGATTTACAAGACAAACCCCACGTGGCAGTGCATGGAAAGGGAGGATTCATTATCCACCTTGAGATGCTCGCTCAGCTCGGCAGCCCTCCCAGGAGCTCTACTCAGCCTTGGTCCTTTTTGCAGCCACCCCTGGTTTTCTCATTGCCATCCTCACAGTGAACCATCTGTGAACCTGGCTGCAACTCTCCAGGTTCGCAATGCCTTGATCCTTCTGCAGCACCGCTCCTTGAAGACAGCCAACCCTATCTCCCAACCCTTCATGCTTACTCACCTCTGCATCAATCCTGCACCCTGACCCACAGATGTTCATCTCTTTGAGCAAACCCTCCCTCCCACTGCAGGAGAACACATCAACCTCCTTACAACCCCCAAAAAAGCTGGCCTAACCACTTCAGAAAACCACCAGCATGCCATAGGGACACCCTTTACAAAGTAAACACTCCTCCCTCCCATATGACCGGGGTACAGCTGCAGGCAGCGTACCCTTTGCTTCCACGTGTGCTTTCCTCCCCCCATGTGCTGTGCACCCAAAAATGTGCCCACCAGGAGGACATGCCCAGCCCAAACCCCTCCGCAGACAATACAAACACACAGTCTTGCACTTTCTTCATTCCCACAGCCATCCCTTATTCATTAAGATCTCCATGGGAATTTTTGACTATGTGAAGAATTGCTCATAATTAGTTAAAAAGAAAAAAAAAAAAAAAGAAAAAAAAAGAAAAAAAAAAGTCTCCTAAGCTGTCAGCAATCCTCCAGAAAACCAGCAACAGATCTGAGCACCATTTGGTCTAATTAGTCTCGATATTTCACACAACATATTTCTCAATTTTCAGTAGAGAAAGGGATAAAAAAAATTCCCTCTGAGGAGAACAACAGGAGTATTTTTGTAGAAGGATACAGTGGCGTAGCCAAAGGGAACTCTTAATAAACAAATGTGCATTAATATTCCTTTACTGATTTCTTTCACAACAATTGCCTTGTCTTCAGCTCCTATGGGTACGTGCACAGCCAGGGTGGGGCTGATCTGCAGCTGGCGTGAATCAAGAGACTTCTTCCCTCAAAAAAATTCTCTTTTTTTTTTTTTTCTTCTGCAGTGAGGTCAAAGATCATTGGCAATTAGTTTGCACTCTCTGTCCTACAGGCTGGTTGATCTTTTGGTGGAAGGGTGCTGAGGTACATATCCACATCGTGCCCATTTCTATAAAATTGTTGACATCTGGGGACTGCAGAAAGAGTTTGTCTGAAATGTACCTGAGCAAAACTATACAGAATATATGAAATTTTCCTTTTTAGAAAGGAGCTTCCCAATCCACCTATGGTATCTCCAGGGTTCCTCGTACACCTGCAGGAACCATCGGTGGAAGGTCAGGTCCTGTGGTAGACCAGACCCTATTGATCACAGTGATGCCTGTGTTCCTTGGCTTGAAGCAAAGCAGGTTGTCTACGTGAGATACACAAGAGAAGAGGGTCTCCATCCCCTCTGTGGCATTAAGAAGAAAATGGGTGCCCTCTTGGTGTGAGATATCTAAAACAGAGTCATGGACTCACCCCTCATAAGTGCTAATCTCATCAGTGATTGTGAAAGGAGTCTAGACGATTATCTAGGGATGGGATCCAACAATTACAGTGCAGCATCTGCCTCTAAGCATGTCATCCTCAGCTCTCTTATCAGAAGAGACAGCCAGTGTGGGACATGAAATGTAGCGTGATTCATCTCTCCCAGAGATGACACCCACTTTTCATCAGCTGAATGACAGCTTAAACTCTTCTGATGTATTGACTCAATCTCAATTGTCTGCAAACGAAGCCAGAACACCTAGCTCAGGTGCAGCCTGTACACTAAAAATACCAAAAGACGGGAACAGAAATTCTGCTGCATTAAAAAAAAAAAAAAAAAAAAAAGGCATTTGAGAGGCTGTAGACCAGCATGGATGTATGAATTACGGATGTATGAATTTGCCCACAAGTATGTTTGTGAAGCTCCCATCAGGACAGCCATTGGAGCCCAGAGTTCAACAAATACTAAAGTCAACTGTAGGGTGAGATAAAACATTTTTTAGGATCCATGGCTCACAGACTCCAAAGCTTAAGTGTTTGCAGCTGGAGCAGACTCCCACCTTTGTAGTTAAATGAGACAGAGCCAACCCATAGGAGATGCCCAAGTTTTAGATGGAAAAAGTCATCTGAGCTCAACCCAGCACTCAATGTGCAAAACAGAGCACAGTGGAGGGTTAGAATCCAGACTCTGTGACATTTAAACACTGGTTGTAGGAATTTGATGGATGGTTTAGGAGATTACTTCACGAAGATATAATATGAGTATCCAAGCTGTCCTGATGACAAACATCCTAGCATCCCAAACATCCTAAGGTAGCTGATATTTCTGATGAACTAAGAAATTGTATACAGGTTCCTCCAAAAACAATCTCTGCAGGACGTCCAAGTAAGACTAAAAACCTCACAGCTTTTATTCTGAGAGCTTCGCAAGGAGTTGTGTTATATTCTCAAAATACTTTTAATTGATTTTTTTTTCCAGTGATTTAGAAAAAATATAAGGAAAAAATCAAGCTGTGCTGCTAATAGACCCTTTGGCAGCTCCAGAAAAATTGTGGCATGGTTTATGCTGAACAGTGGAAAACCTGGGAGAAAATCAGCCCTGGATTTAACACTGCAACTTGGGCCTCTGCTGAATTAGGTCTGAAAGAAGTAATATACCTATGAGTAAGCAACGGGTAGCTTTATTTGATGTAACTGCAGAATAATAGGCCTTTTCCATCCTAGAGGGACAGTAGGTCTCATAGGGCTTTGAAAACAGATGTAACATGAATTTCTCCCTCTGGAGCCCCAGAGAGGAGGGACAGGAAATTTCCCATCCATGAAAAGAGATGTTGAGGTGTCCTCCTATCTTTTGGACACCTTTATTTGTCCATGAAACAAGCAGAATCATGCTGACACAGTAAAAAAAAAAGGATAGCATGGAGGAAAAAAGTGTGGTCTTTCCCTTCAGGTCAAGTCCTGTATCCTGATGGGATCATTGGATACCACTTTTTGAGATGGGAAGTGAAAAAGTCAGAAGTTGCAAACTGCCAAAGTCACATTTTCCAAAGTGACTAAGTGATTTCAGTCCTATTTTATAAGCACATTTCAATAGTTAAAAGTGAAGATGGCCACTCAGTGGTATTTTCGAGATGTTTATATGGTTTTTAAAATATCAGCCTTAAGCTCTTAAGACTTATTATGACCTTAGAAGTCCACTGTCTCCTGATGGACTAATAATCATTAGTTCAAGCAGCACAGTCACATAACGTACGATGGGATTAATTTAAAGATTTCCCCATTTGAGCTTAAACAGAGGATAGCAAAAAAAGCTGGGTGTTTTATTCAGAGCTTTCTGCATAGCAGCATGGAAGGAGGAGGGGGTTTCGTGGAAGCAGAAGCATGAGCAGGGGGAGACATTTGGCATCTGGGTTGGAACCTGACAGCAATTTTAGCAGCTGGTTTTACCGAATGGGAGCAAACCTCTCCCAGAACAAACCAGCCTTGGCAAATAGATTTCTAAATCCCCAGAAAATAAATAAATAAATTGGAAAACAATAGGTGAGATATAAAACTGGCCTGCTTTCACCCTCAGTGATACCACAGGGAAATTGGCAGCTTTGTTGGGAGGTTATCCTGGGTACTGCCTGTCCACCTGGCTCAGGTGGACAAAAATCTTCCATTTGCTGCCCTCAGGTATGGTACAGCACAGGTAGGGACTAATAATGGGTCTCAGCTGTGGTCATCTATTGCTTTATGGCTGGAAAATCTGGCCTAAAATGCACAGGACAGACTGAATCCCTCCACACCCAGGCCCTTCGTGATCCTCTCTAGTTTTGGTAACTGTATTGACCTAAATCAGAGAGTGGTGCCTCATTTTCTCTTCATTCTCATGAAGAGAAAAGCTCTTCACTTTGGTTTCTCACCTGCTTCTAAGAACAAGATCTCTACTGGAGCAGAAAGGATTTGTATTTTATTTTACTTTTTATGGTTGCACTTACCATTTTGAGCAGCCTAGGCTCTAGAAAAAAGAATGACACACATCCGGGGCTGGATCCCAGCTATGACGGTATCAGTCCCCACTCTGGTTTTGGGGCACAACCACAAAACAAAACAAATAAAAAAAAAAAAAAAACAAACAACAACAACAAAAACACACACACAAAACAAAAAACCACCACTACCAAAGACTTAGGCTGTTTTCCTGTTCAGAATGCACATTCTCCTTTTTCTCCTCTTGCCCCAGCTTGTTGCTTGCATGTAGAGAACCCCCTTCCAGGGAGAGGTATCAGTACCTACATGCCCTCCAACCACAGCTGGCAGGCAGCATTAAATTTATGCCTCCTCTCCAACACAGCTGTGTCACACTTGGGTTGATCACCAAATAACATAAGGGTAGCAAGGAGGCAGGAGGGTATTGATATCTCCCAGTCTACTGTCTTGTTGTGTGTTTGCTTTGTATTTAATATTTTAGTTTAATTTAGTTTATTCAGTGCAAACAGTTGTTCTTCATAATTGCTGCAGGGAAATGTTAAGAAATGTAATGATTAACAATATGGATGGGAAACAGTAAGAAGAGAAGAGGAGAGAGAGAGAAGAGGAAGAAAGGAGAGGAGAGGAAAGGAGAGAAAAAGAGGAGAGCAAAGAGCAGTGGGTGAACAATTAAAAAAGTAGGGAAAAAGAAGCCAGACATTGAAGAATATGAATAGATTATATACTTTTGTTTGTTTCTTTGTTGATTTTTTTTCTTTTCCTTTCCAAGAATGTCTGGAAAAAGGAAACATCCATTCTTCTTGAATAAATTTATACCCACAGGGTGCATGGGACAGAAGTCCCAGCCTGGGAAAGAGCAATTTTGCTGTCAGAGCTTCCTGGGGTGCTAAAGGCTGCTTGAGTCTCCTGCAGAGGAAAAAAATCTTCCAGAAAGAAGAGGATGAGATAGAGAGGTCCTTCTGCAGTGCCCATCTCTCTGGGGAACACCCGTGTTCCTCAGCAGATGGATCCCTGGCCAGAGCTGGGCTAAACAAAGGGTTTGGCTGCCGAAGGCAGCGCAGGAAGGGACAGGGAGGAGGCGTGCATCCCACATGCCCGCGGGATGGTGTTGCTGTCAGATGAGGAGCAAACACTGTGGGAAGAGCCCGGGGCCCCAGGGAGTCTTGGAAGGGCTTCTCCACATTTCTGCCATGCATCCAACAGCTATCACTCAATTCATACAAGGAGACAGCTTTGGGATTGAAGCATTTCCTTCTGCGATCATCCAGAACTGTAAGAGACAAAACCATTGAACAGGGAGAAGTCTCTCTCTATTTTTTTTTTATTATTATTTTTGTTTTGTTCTTTCTTTCAGTTAACCTTTTTCTATCCCCTCTTTTCCTCAATCCTGAGGACAGCAGGACCGAGTGCTTTATGTGCCTTTGTCACCAGGGGATTAATGAAAGCTGGGAGGACAGAGGGGGGTCACGGCACGCTGAACCCTGACCGGATCCCATTGCCACCCACCCCAATAACACAGCGATGATTTCTAGCCCAATCTCTCACCCTGCCAAGACACACAACAAATGGTGGGGACTGGTGATAAAAATAACCCCCTACATTAAATGAAGGGCTATCAGAGTCCACATACAGGAGGGGAACTCAATTCCCTGGGCTTTTGTGTTGTGGTGATGAGGAGGTTGGGTAAATTTTGAGCTATCCACACCTAATTGTATAGGACAGCACAGCCTGGCTTTATTTTGCAGCTCCTTTTGACAAAGTCTTTGAAAATCCTTCCTTGTTCCTATTAAGACAAGTATTATACATTTCCTTGCACATTTCTCTTGTGCCACTTGAGTTGCTCTAGGATATACGGACTGCCTCTGAGACTCTCAAACCCTTCAGAAATGGTTCTGGGGACAGGTAAAAAATGGGATGTCTAAAATGACACCCAGCACCCATCCAGAGACAACCCAGGGGCCTGGCTGCTCCCATGCTCAGCAGGAGCTGCGTGAATTCTTCCCTGTGCTGGAAATACTTCTGATTTGTGCAACATTGCCTCAGATTTCACAGTGCCATGCAGGAGGGAGATGTGAACTCAGCCCTGAAAGTTTTCTTCACTGAATGAGTGCCACCACCACGGCTGTCTTTAGGACTTTCTGGCAAGGAGGAAAGAAAAATATCAGCAAAAAAGTTATTCAAATAATTAAGGTCCCTGCCAATATGAAAATCTAGGATGGTCACAATGCTTCTCCAGTATCCCTAGCCTCAGTTTTGCTACATCTCACGTACCTCTTTCCAGCATTTGTAGACTTAACCAAAAGTTATGCAGAAAAAGCCAAATGGAAAACTGGAGAGAAAGGAGGACAAAGCTTGAAATTTGGGTAAAGTGGTCTTGTGTTTGACTTTCCCCTGGAAATTTGCAATTTATTTGGTCAGTCCCAGCTGTTGGCTGTCTGGAAACCTCTCAGGCGGAGAAATTCTTTCTCAAAGAATTTGGGCATCTTTTGCCTGGAGGTCAGGTGGATTTTGGAAAGGGCAATGAGGTGGCTGAGGTGCTCCCAGGAGCATCTGGTAGCATGCTCCCCGACTGAATTTTCACTGGCAAAAGAGCCAGTAGAGGGTCTGGAGAATGAGGAATTTCAAGAGAAATTAGACGAGGAGGAAAAAAACAAATCCCTGAAGACATTTCCACTTTGCACATCTGCTAGGAGGGAGCATGGAGAAGAAAATAACAATAAAAAGAAGACAAATGGAGAGGAGTTGATTTATTTCAAACTCTTCCCTTGGCACCAGGCAAGAATGTTGTTACCCAGAGCAGCCAAGCAGCTGTGGCTCCGTTTCATTCTTGGCAAGCTGGGGATCAGCATGCAGACAGGGCAGGCACCACTGTCCCCACCTCTCCTCCTTGCTGATGGCATCAGGAGCAGCAAACCCATCTCTCCTGCCCCCTGAATCCTGCTTTCTCTCCTGACCCCCTGGCAGGAGTAACCTGGCTGAAGCTCTGCTCGGTTTCCCATCCCAAACTCTCTGAAAGGAACGGGAAGATTCCCGGTGACTTGAGCAAGATTTGCAGAACACACAGCCAAGATGGTGGATGCAACAAGAGGTCTTGAAGGAGAAAGAGGAAAAAAACAATTTGCTCAGCAGAGCATCAAAGGCAAATATTCCTTCGCCCCTCTCATTGATTCCACACCTTCTCCAGAAGTTAGTTACTGCTATTTAAATCACTTTATCCTGCTAATCCACCAAAGACAGGTGGGATCAGGATGGGTTAGCAGAGAATTGCAAATATATTATTGGGATATTTTCTGTGAAGACAAATAGACCTTAAAATGCCTTAATGTCCAATGCCAGAGTGCTGTGCTTAATTAAGCAGCTCCAGGAGCCATTTACAAGTGTGATTTCTGGATTGATTATCTATAACTCTCCTTGCAGCCCCTATTAACAGCCTCCTATGAATAGGATTGTTTCCTATAAGCGTCTCATCCAGGAAGATAGGGTGGCTGCATTTGCCAGGCATCTTATTCCAGAGGATCAACCTGAAAATATCGATTAATCTGCAGCAGGGGTTGATAGGGGCAGAGAAGGAGGTATAAATCTCCTCAGGGTCTTGCGGGGGGAGGATAGCAGTGATGAATCTGTAGATTAAAAGGCTGTTGCATTACTGTTGAGAAAGGTTTACAACATGTGTGTGAGTGTGTTAGGCTAGATCCAAAGCCTGCCCTGTATGTCTGTGTCTGAGGCTGGATAAAAAGCTCATCCAAAGTAGTGGGGTGAAATTCAGATGCCCTGTTGAAATGGTCCAAGTCATTAAAGTGTCCAAATGGGAGTCTGGAGCAGAGGAAGCCATCAGAGGGAAGAGAGCCTGGTTATAAAACATTTCCTCTTGGTCTCAGAACAGTATGCAAGACCTTCCAGTGTAACTGCAGAGATTTCCATGGACTTATTCTGCTATCAACCACCTGCTCTCCGTCCTTAAATAATCAAGTTTTATATGTCCCCTGTGAGGAGGGATAGCCAGAACAGAGCTTGTGCTTGGTCTTTCCATCAGTAACTGCTAGCTATCATTTTGAAGAACAAGAAATTTAGACAGAAAATTGTGCAAAGGTTTGTTCCCAGCATGGCAAGAGCATCCAGCCAAAAGAAGAACCCAGCAGGCAGATTCCATGGCCACCTGGCCAAAGGATGTGACAACCCTGTAACCATAGGGACCCAAATAACCAGGTTTTCTGTGGTGCTAGCTAGATGCACCCCACATTTCCAGGGTCCGCTCACAAAAACATACCAATTAGCTGGGTGACTGAAGTCTTGAGGTCTTGCAGCCCATCTTTAGCTGCCATTCTCAAACCTTTGCTCACCTGCAGTGCATGGACTGTTTGTAGCATGGGGCTGTGCAAGCTGTTAGTAAGGTTGGGGTGATGAGGTGCAGCAGCAGGTTGTATGGCAGAGGTAGATCAGCAGCATTAGGAGAAATTTCACAGCAATGTGACATTTAGGCTCTTCTGTCTCTCCAGGATCCCATGTAACAGCTCCAGCTGGCTGTGTAAAGGGTGTAAGCAAGAAGCCATGGCTCTGTGTGCATGTCACTTGGCTAACTGCAGGATGGCCAGCACCTCTAGCAGTGAAAATATCACAAACAAGTGCAGAGAAAAACCTCCAGACCTCCAAAGGAATTTTTCTGGTGGAAAAGGGACGTATCCTGCTCTGGAAGGAACAGGCTGCTGGCATCTCATGTAGCTGAAGCTGGTTTTTTTTCCATCCCTTTCCTTTGGTTCCCTCCTGGCTGCAGGACCTGCTCCCTGGAGGAGCAGGGAGCAGTCTGGGGGACGAGGTCTGCAGCTCCCCGCTTCCACGTGTGCCCTGGGGAGAAGCAGCAGCACACACACTGACGCTCAGAAGAAGAAAGAAATTCACAAAGAAAGAAGAAAAAAAAAAAAAAAAAGCTGTCAATAATTTAAGAGACAAAGCCTCTGCTGCAAAACCCAATCTATTTCAGGTGCCTGCAGCAGGCTTTGGACACCTTGATTAATCATAACTTGCTACTTATTATTTCCCTATAAACAAACTACAATGTTACTCATATAAACAGCTTTATCTTGACAGCTGCAAAATGCCAGGATTTAATGTCGAACGAACAGAGTTTCACCATATGGTACCACTCCAGGCCTGAGACGTTATAATCCACAGCATATTGCCTTCCGGAAACAGCGATTACAAGAAAGGCCTGTCTCCCCTCTGCTTTTAATTGCATTTGTTGTCTCTAGTTCACATTGTCTCCTTTTTCTTTTTTTTTTCTTTTTTTTTCCCTGACAGCTTAGAATAAATCAGAGTTGCTCAGGGGGCTTGGGCTGGGTCAGGTTGTTTGCTGGGTTGTTTTATTCTCTCCGTTTCTTTTCTCCTGACTTTGAAAAGAAGCTGGGAGGTTTGGGGAGCTCTTTGTAGGGCTCGGGGTTGCAACGTCCCCGCCAGATGATCCAATCTCCCAGCCCACTGCCCCACAGGCTGGCAGATCAGGAAGGGCTTCATGATTATATCTACATTAACTCAAATTGCCAGATGGCTCATGCGGCGGAGACTTCCCATCCCCTGCTTGCAAATCTCCTTTTCTTTGATAAAATCACATGGGACATCAATATTAACTTTTGTTTTCTTCCTTCTTGCTATGAGAAGATAGTGGAATTAAGTTCTCCACTTCTGGGGACTTAATAAAAAAACTGTTTTGTTTTGTTTGCTTGTTTTGTTTTGTTTTTTCTGTAAGGAGATGTGAGAGTGTGAGTATAAACAGAGGGCAATGCCTGGGTGCAGGAATAGGTAGGCTGTGATGCTCTGGTCTGAACTCCTCCTTGGGCTCAGAAGAGGAGAAATTGGTTGTTTTATCCATGTCTCCACCATAGTAAGAGTCGTGCCTTAGTTTTTCTAGGCCCACACTTGTGCTCTGTCTCAAGACCTTGCCCCTGTAGTGGAGTGTGTGGAAAATGCAGCGGTGCTTCCTGGTCTTTCATGGGAATCAGATGATTCAGGCACCATCTGATGTGCCAGTGGGCAAGAAGTGAGGAAAATCCACTATATCCTTCTTTTTCCAGCATCAGGTAAGACAAGAAACACTCAATCAATCCCAGCTTTGAAGGAATATCCAGGGAACATGTGGCTATTCTAAAATGACCCAAGTTAAGAGGAAACCAGCCATGTAGCCACTCTCCATGCACAATGTCTACCATGCCATTGACATGCCCCGATCCTAGACATTTCTGCCTGTTCAGTGCAGTTTCAGGTGGCCATCCTTAGTGATTGAAAGAGGGAAGAGGAATTATTTTTTTTTTGGTGTTGTTTTTTTTGTTTTTTTTTGTTTTGTTTTTAGTTTTGTGTTTTTTGCAAGGTTTTTTGTTTGTTATTTGGTTTTGGATGTATGATTGTCATTCGTGGCTGCTGGAAAGGAAGGAAGTTATTACAACTAAGCTACTACAACTCCTCCAGGCTCCCTGAAGATTTGGCTACAGTTTCTGGTTCTGTTGCAGAATCCCAGCGTGACCTAACTCATGTATTTTTCATATGTTTCAGTTTCTCCCAGCTGAAAAAGGAAGATAAACAAGATACCTGTTTTTCTCTCTGATCCATCTCTTTTCATGCATGCCTGTTCTGCTTTCCTACCTATCATTCTGGCAACAGCAAAGTGACATCCCTTGGGTGGATACAACCCCAGGTTCAGGACTCTTTTTCTGGCAGGGATGTTCATCTTGCAGTTCCTTTTGTTACCAGAAAGGAAGGATTCTGTATGGCCATCAGAGACAGGACAGGAAAGTCATGGGGTTAAATTGCAGCAGACAATAAGCCTTGATATGAGGAAAAATTTGGTAAGTGTAAGGAGAAATGAGGAGGGTTGTTCTGATCCTTGCAGAAATGCTGGTTGCTGTTTTGGCAGGGAGCGTAGCCACTGCCCAGAACAGTGCATGGACAGGCTGGGGGGGAAATCCATCCTGATCCCTGCAAGTGTGCCAGTCAATAGCTCTGAGTTTTAACAGGGAGCATCTTGGACATGAAACATAGCTATGCATTCACAACATGCACAGAATTCAAGAAATCACTGGGAATAGGGTTGATCCAGTGCCTACATGGTGATGTCCCCCTTGACTCAAGCCATGCTTTTAACCACTATTTGTCCAATCTCTTCCCACATAGATCTCTGATGACTGAGGGTCCTTAGCACAGACCAAGACTCTGGTTCCCCCATCCTTCACTGGTCCTTCCTTTTGGGCTCCTCCTCTGACACAATGTAACCTTGAACTTTGCTCGCTTGTCTCCAGTAGCCATGAAAAGGATTCACAATGCTCTCCATAAAGTGGCTGAAACATGGAATATTTCATAAGCAGAATACTCATTTCCACAAGTCAAATGATGGAAAGGCATTGATGGTGATACTTTGGGCTAAATAGTTTATATTAGTGTATGGCTTTCTTACCTGTTTTCACATATATATCCATAACTCAATCTTGAGAGGGGAAAAGAAGGTGAACTATCCACTTGACCAAGTGAAATATCAATGGGATTCATTTTCCACTCTTTTTGATGTCTATTGGAAATACTAGCTCTGAAATACTTGTCTTTTATTAAAAGCTATTACTGTACAGTTCATTTTAGGAACAAGGACACAAACATAAAGAACTGGAAAATCACTGAGCCCATTTCCTAAATGACATCTTTCTATCCCCAGTGCCTCTTAGCATGGTGCAATGGCTTTGTCCAAGCCCAACTTGTGAGCTGCTGGGTGGGAGTTAGAGTAGCTGATAACTCAGGCCCTAATCAGCACAGCTGTTAAGAAGTGCCTACTTCAAGGTCTGTGAGATGCCTCCAGGATCTGGTTCCACATGAAGAAACTCTAAAAGATTGTAGGTGTGTGAGGGCAGCTGGTTCAAAGGTTCAAAACAGCCAATCCCACAGGCTGCAGCCATGAAATTCGTGCTGGTGTACAACCAAAACATCAAGTTTATGGACAGCCATTACACTGGTTTTACGGTTTTTCCCCAGGATGATGCATTAGCATCCTGTCTGGACCCTGGTCCAACACTGACATTAAAAGCCTTCAAGCACTACAGAAGCTAGGAGCTTCATTGCTGTAGAGATAAGTGCTGTTTTTCTCCTAATATTCTTAAAAAACCTTGAACAAAGCGGTCCTGCTTGGCTAAAGTCACCCTATATCACTGCAGTCTTCCTTCCTTCCTCATCTCTTTTGATCTAACTTAAAAAGGGTAATTAAAATCCACAGCCAAAGCATGAAATAGCTGGGGCAGGATCACATTCTTCCCATGGGGTGAAAGATGAGCAACTGAGCCTGATGCTGCAGATGGAGGACAGCAATGAGTATGGAGCCCAGTCACATCTTGATGAATTGCAGTTTGATGTCTCCATCTGGAGCCGATCTCTTGACATGCTGCAGGATCCCAGGGCCAAAAGGGGAAGGAGAGCTCATCACTGAGAGGGGAGCTCATCAGTGAGATGCAGTTAAAAGGACCCAGGGTTGGTTGAAGTACAAACAGGCAAATACAGTGTATGTGTATGAATAGCAGATAATCAATCCCACTAAAGTGCTAGGAGTTTGCTCTTGGGTATGGATGGAAACTGGAGCTCATTTGGTGAATCTGAAAAAAAATAACCCCTATGAACAGAACAATTACAGACTAATTGCATGACAGCCACATGAACTACCAGGTAAGAGCATAGACCTGAGTGCTTACAGGTGATACCACCTTGCCCGTATGCTTCGTAGCCCCTGCAGCTCACTCCTTACCCATCCCAAACACTTGAAAACCCTGTTTAGATTCTCCCAAATACTTGGCTTGAAAGATTCTGAGCACCCAAATATCAACAGTCAATGGGATAACAGCTTCAAAACAGGAAAAAGCAAGCCCAGAGTATGGTTGTTTCTGAGCTACTTGGAGATCTTCCATTTGCACATTGGTCCTGGTTTAATAAACAAGCAACTCTCTTAAAGCCAGCCTTTGCCCATTTTTTTTAGACTACCATTATAAGCAGTGGGGGAAAGCAGCACTTTCATCCTACAGTGACCGCCTCAAGGAGAAATTATGAATTGCACCTTATGTACTGGAAAGAGGTCTGAGGGTGATTGATTCAGACACAGGCTGTACTTTGGGGGCAGAAAATGTCTAAGGTTAGGCAAAATGAATTCCAGCTGTAATAACCACACCAGGTCACATCCATTCTCAGCTGCCCTTGACACTGGAGCTGCTGCCCAGCCTCACCAGGCAGGTCGTGGATAATTGTCCAGGACTCTTTTCCACATTTTTTTCCTGCTTTTTTCCACTCTTCCTGGAAATAGGTAAAGTTGATATCTTAAGCATAACGCATTTGCACACAAACGGAGATCCATGTTATGAACAGCAAATCATGTCTTGGCTTAGCAAGAGTAAATGTACACACACCTTGTTACTGCTGTCCCTGGGGTATCCACAAATCAGCAGCTGCCAGCTATGTAAAAGTGCCTGCACACTGTGGAAAAAATACTGCCTGTGACCCACATGTAGGTAATTCTTGTTCAACAGCATGAAGCAATGTTCAGTAAAGTATAAACCCCGAATTCGATCGCTTTCAAACGATAAAACAATATTCTTCGCCATTATTGAGAATATTAAGAACCGCAGCAGCATATAGACTGCTAATCCTTAACTAAAACTGAAAAACTCATTTTTCTTCAAAATGCATAGAATTGTAAAAGTGGAATTCATAGATGCTATAAATTATAAAAAAATATTTTGTCTTTATATGTATGTTTAATAAAATCCTATTAAAGCCAATTACCCCACAAATATTTTAACATCTCATTAAACAGGTGAACTATTTATACATTTTGCACATAATATAACATTAATTTAACATAACACAATCTGCACACATGCCTTCAGATTTGCTTTCATTTGCATATTCTTGAATTTACACAGTAAGTTTTGCTAATTAATTTTTATCAAGAGCTTTATAAAGCTAAGCTGTATTCTCACTCCTCCAAGGATGGTTTTCACGGTCTTCCCCTCCCAGGGAATGATTTAATAAGGGAGAGGACTTTTCCTGGAGAAGTTAATGGGGATCATAAATTCAAAGCTAAGAGTCTTCCTTATGGTTTGGGTGGCTTAAACAATGCAAAAGATGTTCTCTGGCCCTGACTTATGCAGAGGATAATGTAGCATTTGTAGTCCTGTAAAAAGCTACCTGTGAAGAACAGTATCTCATCTGATTTCATAATCGCCATGATCAAGTCTGAATTTTTGTTCTTGTCTTTGGTAAAGCATTAACAATGATATTAGTCCATGCAAAAGTCAAAACTCTTCCAAGTTCTTTGAATCCTTTAATTGCATTTGGAAACTCTTAGTGTTTGCAAACTTTCAGAAGTTAATAGACAAAAGAATTTGCTTGTGTGTTAGTTTGTAGAGGCCGACATTGCAATCCAGTGGCATTCAGCTCCAAACCCATCATAAAATCTAGGAAGAAAACAAAAGAGAAAGAATTTTAGCCAACAGAAGTTTTCCCATTATTCCCTTCATAACCAGTTATAATGCAGTTATGCAATTGCTTTATGCTTTAGTGCAAGCTTTTAATAGTAATTTCATCCTCAGAACTTTAGCAAAATCAGCTGAAATCCTTGCAAGTCAGAAACGTGTAGCTTTTGGAGAAGTGTTCTCCTGCCTTTATGATTGCAGTTAATTAATATAATGCACTTTCTGCCTTCCAAAATGTTAATTTTATCCACCCCCCTGAATTGCACAACAATTCACCAAAGATTAATCACTGAGTGCAGCATTTCTATTTAAAACCGAATAAACCAGTGACATTATAACTTCCCAAACGCTACTATTAATAGTCAATACGAGTTGATGAATCTTGAGCTAAGCCCCATCATGGGGCTCAATTCATAGATGCTTAAATGCAGGTAACTTGAGTTAAGCCCTGAATGTCAGCACCTCCATCTGAGCTAAACACTCCTTTTGCAGGAAATGGAGTAAAATCAGCAGCTGCCCTACTTTGTAACTGTATCAGGGTGAGATGCGTCATGCCCTGGAAGAGCTGGGATCTCTCCAAAGACTTTAAAGGAAGCCCTGACAACAGATTCACAAGTAAACATCTATACTAGAGATATCTACATTCAGTTAAATGAATCCCACCCAGATCCCAAGTATTCAAAGGGTTTGTCTTTGTTTGTCCTCATTTTACCCTCACAGCAGGCATGGGAGGACCTACCACTCTTGCAAGACTGTGCCTGAAGATGATGGGCACTCTGGGAGATCATTTTTGAGCAATTTTTGGCTGATAGATGGGGTGCAGTCAAGAATCCAGAATAAAAGGGAAGCAAAAAATCTGACCTGTCACAGTCCCTGATCAAGACAAAGCTGCGTGATGGTCCCTCTGCTGTGCTGAGCGTGGTCATGCTGTGAAACACCACAGTGTTTTCATTAGGACCATGCTCTATAGTTGTCCAGAAGCATAAGCTTGACACCCTGACGCCTGCTCCTCCTTCCCAAACTCCTGCCTCCAAACCCTGCTCATTTCCATGCTGATTGTGGACCCTATGGCATTGCACCCTATGTGATGACCCATGGGGATTTTGTATCAGAGCTTTTTAATGAAGAGCACTCTGTGGAACAGCAGTGATTGACCCATTTTTGGCCACAGTGGAATGATGGAGAGATGATACAAGAATTAAATTTGGACCGGGAAGCGGGAAGTAGAGGTTGTTTCTTTAGATGTCAGTAAGGAGAATGAATCGGTCACAATTACTTAAGGAACCTCGGGGAACAGTTCAAGCATATGTGATGCATGAAGGCAGACCTAATTGGTGTGATTTTTTTTTTTGGAAGAGGTTTGTAAAAATGTGCCTGTCTCCATGGTAACTGAACATGTTAGAGTGCACTTGGTCCGACTGACCACTGGAGTCCTCAGCATGTGTCTGTCCGTCACTTAAATAAAGGCTAATTGGTGTTTCCGATCTTTTTTTCTGAGGCAGGCATCTGATTCCCTTCTACAAGCATTACATATGAATGACTTCCTCCACCAAAATTTCCAAAAGCTGTGCTTTCCAGAACAGGTCTAGTCCACTGAAAGGACTGCGGTGGGGGAAAACTTATATATTCAAAGCCCCAGTCTCCAAAGACATATTTATCTCACGCATTTATCGTGCACTAAATCTTCTCCAGATGTGGTATAATTTCTAGAGATCACTGGACCAACACATACAGGGGATGGGACAAGCAAAGTAATCATGACCTCACATTGAATCTGAGTGCTACCTGTATGTTTTTCATTAGTTAATTGAATTATATCCCCGCATGGATCGTGACCATGACTGCATTAGTCTTCATCAATCACCAGGTCAAAACATGCTCAGGCAGTACCTTATGAATGAAGAAATGGATCAATAAAGAAAGAAAAAGGCTAAAAAAAAAAAAAAAAAAAAAAAAAGCCTATTTGTTTTTGCAGATCCTGTCTCTCAGTCACTTGGAGCAGCAAATATGGGAAAGGGTGGTGATTTAAAATAATTAAAAAAATAATAATAAAAAATCTATTCAAGCTTCTAAAAACAAAACTCTTGAAACTTTTTGTTCTGAAGGAGCAACAGAGGTGCACTGCAGTGTTATTCATAGTTCTTCATATAGAACATCATGGATTGGAGTAGTTAATTATTTGTCAAGATCTGCCCATAGATAAAATCATACAGATTTAGAGGACAATGCTTTGTGTATTGCCAACAATATATTAGTTCCTCTTTCAATTGATAAAATAATTAAGGGCTTGGTTGAAAAGGACATATTTCTTTCTGTGGCCAGTGGTGCCTGAAAGCATGAAATTTCAAAATGTTTCCAATAGTTGTTCATTGAAAGGGGAATAATCCATTTTCTGCCTAATTATTTTCAAGAGAGCAATAAAAACTGAATTAGGAATATTTAAAAATGTAAAGAGTGCACTACATTCAAATTGTTTGAACTTTGGCAATGTACCATCATTTTCAGATGATAATGAAAATGTTAACCTTGGGAGAAACCATTTTTGTCTACAAATTAATGACAAATAAGACGAATATTAGCTTCTGACTAATTGCTAAATTCATATACTGCCTCGTACTGCGAAGTATGCTACATATAAGCAGTCATTTGGTCCTGCAGGTTATATAACTGTGTTTTAAATCGCTTTTCCTCATCTGGCAAAGGGTTTCAAGATGACAGAAGATACTTAATAGCTCTTGCTACAGAATATATGAAAACATCAAGGAATGTCATCGTTAAGTGGATGGCTGTATAACCTGAGCGGGTCTTGAGATGTTTTCCAGTTATTAGAAATTAACTATTACAGCAGAACAGAAGAAGATTGCCCATTTATAATTTTCAAACTCCTGTAAGGTGATGAAGATGGAGACATTACAGAGCCACTTTCAGGAACGGAAAGCTAACTGCTCTATTTCCTTTCACAAAATGTTAAAACTGTTTTATTTTATTTATTTATTTATTTTAATGGCGCAGTCATAAAGTAAAGCAATCTGATCTTGTATGAGAAGTAATTTATGATATAATGAGTTCACTGATGAGTAAAGTTAAAACCAAGAAATGGTAAATCCTTTGGTCACACTAGTAACTCCTATCAGAAATTAGACCATGAAGAAGTAGAAAATACCAAAAATGATTTCATTTCTCTAAAGCCTGACTTCCCAATTTGATTTCAGCAAGTAAAATCACATTAATCAGGAACCTATCTTTAAATCACCTTCCTCTGGAGCTATTTCCAAATCTCAGTACCCTCAATTTCTTAAATATACATGGAAATTCTCATATCCAAATATATCCTAAATACAGAAGTAAAAAGGACATTTTCTGTGCATACAAAGTCCTGCTGGGGGCTGAGCTGGGTGTACCTGTGACACAAGTGTCCCTTGGCCAAGGGACCCAAGGACTCAGCCTGAGCTCAGCGCTGGGAACACCCAAAAAACAGCAGCCCCGTGTGTGCCCGATGGGCACTGGGCAGCTCTGCCATGGGCACTGGAGACCAGGAAGGGGGCAGGTGGAGGCAGAGGGGATGGAGATAGCTCTGGGGGGCCAAAGGGTGAGGAGGAAAAAGCCCCACTGTGAACATCATATTCCTTCCAGGGAAGTGTTTGTTGCTTTTGATTAGAGTGTTAAGACTCTAGCTAGGCTAACAATAAGCCCATGGTTCCAGATGTGTCCCTTTTGGCCATAACAAGATCTTGAGTGTAACACACTGAGTGTAACACACTGAGTGTAACATACATTCTCTTCTGGACCACTCTGTCTTATTTTTTCCAAGGTTTTCTGTCTACTCAAGAGACAGCATTAATCAGTGTGATGTCAGTGCCACATTTCTGGGCACTGGAATCGATATTTTGGCTGTTTTTATTTATGAGCATAGATTTACAGCTCTCTGGATAAATTCATGGGTGCAGTGGGTTCTACACATCTGTGTTCCAGCTTGAATTTCACTTTTGCTGTGGTGGTAGTGTATACTGTGTATGCAACCCATCTCAATATATGGAGCAAGTGGACTAAACTACATGGTGGTCAACAACCAGGTGTCCCATGCATGCCAACACGAGGACTGATGATTTGAATGCATTGTGTGCTAGGGGTTAGCACAGCCTAGGGCAGCCTGGCAGACCCCATCATGAGCTGTGCCAAACCATGGGGATCTCCTGTAGGTGTTTTTTTGTAGGGTCTACATGGGAGCTGAAGACCAGCAGCCTGGCAATGGGAATGCAAGGTGACAATTCAAGCTTGGATAAGATCAGCCTTGTTGGCAGCCCTGGCAGGGTGGACAACTTGCTTTCATTTCACTAGTCCTGCTCAGAAGTCACCTCAACCCAGAACATTTCCATAGCCTGAATCATGAGTAACAGCCCTGTGCAGGAGAGACCAAAATCAAACCTAAGGAAGAGACCTACCTGGCCATGGAAATAAACTTCTCTTGCCTAATGGGTTAAATCAATGGACTAGAAATCCAGATTACAGCAAAAGAATAACAAAAACTATTGGAACTGATCTGTGGTGAATGATCAGCACAGGTACAGTAAGAGATGCCTCCAGCTGCTGATCTTGGGATCTTAGGATGTGAACTCAGCACCAAAAGGGAACCCAGAAGGGTTTTAGTCTCTTATCAGAGACTACGGGGATGTATTTCATAGCTGTTTATTTAGCAACAGAAGACTACCAAAGCTGCACCATGAGTTGTTCTACCACCAGATATTAGAGTAGCTACTCCAGAGGGCTCCCTCTGCTTCCCTTATACTTAGGGGTGGATTCTCTGGTGTCAGATAAGTGCAATTGTGAATGACATGTCTTGTGTGGCTGGAGCATCAGTCACTGTGTCCTTCATATGGACTGTATTCGAGGATCTCACAAGGGTCACACTTGTATTGCTGTATCAGAATCTCTCCTGACCATGCAGCAATGTGTTTCCACAAAACCATTCAAAATATAATGTGGCAGTACCTGAATGTTTGGGGTGAGGGCATTAGCATCTCCAAACCGAGACAAAGGTGAGTATATTGATTGTTTCAGCTAATGAACAAAAGAGGTGTCAGTCTGTAGGAAAGTTTGAATTTGAATATCCCCAGGGGTGGATATGGACTCCGGTGCTAGACTCTTTTCTGTCAAGGCACCTCTGAGAAGTAGGAATTGTGTAGAAAGGCAACAAAATGTCTGTCCTCCTCCTAGACAAACCATTCAGAGAGAAAAAAAAAAAAAAAAAAAGTCTTTCCACTTAATTCCTTTTTTTTTTTTTTTTTTTAAGCTGTATTGTTTAGTTCAGGTTTCATAAATAAATACATGTTTTTATCTATCTTCTTCTGAAAGTTAGGGTAATTTTAAGATAGGATGTCAAAGCTATCTCCTTATAGGCACTGTGATCCTAACATAGGGTACAAACTCTGGGCCCAAAACCTTTACACAGGCTATAAAATCCTTCAAAGGATAATAGGATATGCATTCACTTTCTCTGCATGAATGAGCCGGTACCGCAGAGGTCAGAAGAAGGAGAAATGTCTTCTAATAACCAGCAATAAGCAGAAAATCTCTCTGTCGCGTTGCAAGGTAGACAGGAGCACACTTAAAATGTTAGGGTGCTGCGAAAAGGCTTGACAGGGAGGTGTCAAAGCACTTTTCCTCTTCAAGCAGAAAAGGGCAGCAGAAATGGTGCTGTGGCCAGGACTGGACGACAAATTCAGAGGCACAGCAAGAGAGCAGCTGACTCATAAAGTTAATTGATAGCCGGTCGCTTTGCCACTTACATTTTTCAGCCAGACCCCCTCACGGAAAGAAAGAAGGATTCTTCCTCTCATAGACGTTAAATGATTGTGAGATTAGTGGCCTAGGAATTATGAAGTCCTCCCTTTGACTCCCTCTAGCTCGAAGCATTAATCAGGTAATTGTCTGGGATGTGAGACAATTCCACTTGCTTCTTCCTCCCAGGCCTCAGTGCTAAATCTTGCCTCTGCACTGGGCTGACTTCACCCTGGCTGTTTTAACCACTGTAGGGTTTTCTGCCTCCTTTATTTTGTATATTTGCATGGAAATAGAAGAAGGAACAGAGAGAAAAGGGTGGTTTTAAGAACACAAGACCAGATGAGATGCTTTTGTCCACTGCCATTATCAGAGCATTATCATAATCTCTGAAATGAAGGAATCCAGCTCCAGGTACATTTTCTGTCTTGTCCCATTTCCTCCTTTTTGTCCCATGCTCCAGACATTCTGCTTCTGATGGTTTGACCCCTTTTTCCCTTAATTTTCAGCCTAATTTTATTGACAGGCTCTCTGAATTCTCTCATTTTTGTTCACTACCTCTGCTGTCCTCCCATCCCTGCCAGCCAGCTGAGGGAATTTTGCCACCTTCCCTGGTTTTCATGCAGTCCCATGAAATTTTTTTCTGAGCGTTAATTTGTTTCAGGAAATGAAACGAGGTGAGTTTCTTCTCCTAAAATCAGCTTTGCTGCTCCTTTTTCACCTGATCATCCCTTTGTTGGGCTTGTTTTGAGATAAGCCAATTTACAGAACATGGTTGCACATTGCATTTGCCTCCCTACCTGCATGAGCTGAGATTGTACTGACCTGCAAAGAAACACAATTTTACATCAGTTATAGAGAAGGGAGCAGTTGTCAGGGTTTATATGGGAGTGGAAAGCAGGCAGAAAAGGTTGGATATTATTCCCAAGATCCATGCATACGACAGGATCCCTCATTTCCGATAGCAGAATGAAGCGTCACCAGCACAACTTTCGCACGTAGAAGTCCCTTTTCTGCATTTTTAATCAGCATTGAAAAACAACTGGCAATCATGACATGTAACACAGCCTAAGAGTTAACAACCCCTCGAGATGAGTGAAGACAGCTGTGCCTCAGCGATGAGCATTCATGCCCTCTGCAGATGCTGCTCTCTCTGTTTTCATTTGCTTCATGATTGCGGGGGCTCTGAAATTTCTCTGACTGGAGGTGGGCATCTCTCTTCGAGCCAGTCACCCTCAGCTGCCTTCACAGATAGAGGAATGAAAAAGGCTTCTTTAGAGCACGACACACCTCCTCCCTGCATGCAATTAAAACAGAGTGCCTGAGTTATGACCCCAAAGTGCCTGCCATTGACTATACAAGAGTGAGATGCAGGCATGGACCCTGGATCTGGTTAAAGGGATGCTGCATGAGTCCCGCTCCTATTTTCCTCTTTGAATGAGATCTGATCAAACGCAAGGTAGCGACATCCACCAAAAAGCATCGACTCCTAGAGGCCCAGCAAACAGGACTTGCTGCAGCCCTTGTGCTTCACAGCTGCTTTTCTGCATAGCCGTGTTTTACCCACAGATCATAGAAATATTTTATATGCACATGACATTTCTCACGTCTCTCAGCCTTGCATGCCCAGTGCAGTGTGGGGAGCAATTTTTCTCATCATTGCCACGAAGATTTCAGCTCTGACAGTGGAATACACCTTGCTGGATGCAATCTAAGAAGCAGGAAGAATTTTGAGTGACTTTTTATCTGCTGAGCAGAGTTTGCAGCTCTGTAATGCCACATAAAAAAAAAAAAAAAAAAAAAAAACAAGTTCATCGCTGATTTGTAAACAGAGTGCATTGGGGTAGGAGGAGCTATAGGATTTTCCATTGAAAGCTCTTGACAGCAACTTCTGAATGCAGCTGGCAGACAAAGGCAAAATGAGATCCAGCAATCGGAAGGAGAAGGTGGAAGGATTTAAAATGAAAAATGTTTTTAGTGGGATGGATCACCAGCAAAATGAATCATCTTGGACAGGGAAGCTTCTGCCCTTGGGATCTTTGTAGGTTGAAGGATCTAAAAACCTTGCTCTGCCCTTTTGTATGAGCTCCTGGGCCAGGAGTGAGTGGGCAGATGTCTCTGGAGGTCAGACAAGGTCAGAATGGTCCTTCTGGTCTTAACACCTAGCCCTGCAGGGGATCTGTCTTTATAAACAGGGAAAACAACACCGAGGAGCAGTAAGGGGCTTATTGAGAACTAACTCATCCTGCAGTTTTGGCCACTGTCACTTTCTAGGGAATAGCTTCTCCTCCCACCTCTTGCTTGGTGTTTGGTGATCATAAACTCTCAGTGGGCACAGAGCTGGCTCTCCTGCAAGCATTCAGCTACTGTAATGTCAGCAGGGGCCATGCAAGGAAAAATCCCCACTCGCCTGCCAGAGACAGAGCTGACCACGAGCTCTCTGCTCTGCTGCAAAATTAAATCAGGGGTTGAGCACAGGTCCTTCATCTCCATCCTCATGCATCTGTCACATCGCATGGAGTGTGCTTCACTGAACGATTTCATACACCAGCTACAGGTCCTGGCACTCTGATATAACCTGCTGCTCCACTGGGAGGCTCCAGGTTGGGATCCTTGGAAAGGACAATGTTTTTTTCCAACTCCCTGATCCACCCGAGTGACCTCTGGGCCAGAGTCAGCGTGTGATATGAGCATATCGCATCTCATAAAGAAGCCTTCCAGAAAATATGCAGAATGTTCCAGAGGGGGAAAAAAAATCAATCCAGCTGACACAGCCCTGGGAATCTGTGACTGTTATCATTACTTTCCTGGTAAGAAGTCAAGACCATGCGGGGATCTATCACTGCCAGGAGGCACTTGAACATCTGTTGCAACTGCAGCATCATCAAAATGAGTAGGAAAAGATTAATCATGCTCTGGACTTTACTGGCTAATGCATCTTCCCTGCTCGCCTGCAGTCAGTGACAGGGGTGTCCTGAACTATGGTTTGCAGCAGGCTCAGCAGGGACATCCAGACAGCTGGGAGCCACTGACCCTAAATGACTTCATCTAAAAGTTGCTCTGGTTAGATTGTTTTTAAATACTGCTAAATTCTCTCTCTCTTTTTTTTTTTTTTTTTTTTTTTTTTTTTTTTCCCTCTCAGTCTCAACTTCAAGAGGGAGGACTGAGCCTGGGAAGAGATGCAAACAAAGTCTGGAGCTGGAACTGAGGTTGGCTCCATCTGCACAAAAGCGAGCAGCACAGCCTGTAGAGCTCCTGTGGCTCTCCAGAACAGAAACTGGGGGTGCAGGTGTGGTTCTGACACATATAAAAGCCCTGTTTGGATAAAAGGTGAGGATAGAAAGCAGTTGCAGCAACCGTAAACTCTCCCACTGTTGGATCAAGCAAGGAGTGTTTGTTCAGGAGAACACATTCCTAGCATGATTTCTCCATGCTTTCGGGGGCTATCACATAGCAGGGGGAGGCTGGATGTGCGCTCGGGGATGCAAAGGGCTTCTGCTCACAGCAAGCTCAGCTGCCACGCGTCTGCCTCCTCTGGCTATTGCTCCTGCATTAGTGAAGGAAAGTGGAGGGGATGAACGAGGTCTGCCTGGGTTTCTTCTGCATGCAGGGTGTAGGTAGACACCATCAGGAAGATACCCAGGGCACTGGCTGTATGGTTGAGAGCTTTACAGAGCTGTTTTCATACAAGGATTTATTGCTTATAGCTACATTTTGTTTGTGGTTAACAGGAATCTCCCGATCTCCTTTTCTGAGTTGGTGCATTACAGGATTTTAATATCATCTTGAAGGTACTTGAGAGTCTTCTGTGCCTCAAAAGACACGAAATGGACAATTTCTTCATGGGCCTTCCTATGGAGTGGTTGCTGGCTACTGATGGTGATGGCTCCACAATGCAGGAGGCAGATCCAGTCCCATTCAGATAATTCTTATACTGGATCAAAGCAGTTTTGTTTCAATAATCAGTAGCTTCCTGGAAGGCCAAAGTCGCCTCCATGGCTCCACCTCACACATGTAAGATGCTCTCAGTTCTTGGCATCCCTTAAAGCCTTCTCCTCTTTGAATTCTCTGAAGGGGATGCAATTGCAAAGGATCCATCCCAACCCCATGTTAGGAACAACCAATCTGCCTGTGCAGATGGGTTTTTTACTCAGTTTTGACAAGAACAGCTCTCCATCTACAAGACAGGCTGTTTAGGAAATAAAACCTGTATAACTGCACTGATCTGAGAGTGGTGGAAGAAGGAAATGAAATGGAACAGAAACCTCTCTGTCTGGCTGTCCATGAAGACAAAGCTACAGACAGCACAGAGCAGATTCAGCCAGCCCCTACTTAGTCCTGTTGGTGTTTCCTACTGATGGATCAAAGCCTTCAGAAGTGAATAAGCATCCAGACTAGTGAAAAATATTATAAGGCCTTCAACAGAAGTTAGGTCAATGAAGTCTGACCTCAAGGAGAAGAGATCTAGAGCAAGATCTAAGCAGTTTTATTCCAGATCCATATACCATGCCTATATGCCATGCCTATACACCATGTCACCCCACCTTTTGGCCTTGTCTTCAAACAGAATTAAATCATTTGAGGGATTCAGGTAGCTCTGACTTCCGTGTAACCCAGTGACAGGTCCATTACCAAATATGACCACACAAGGTTTGTCTGAAAGCTGTTAATATACATATTTTTTCTACTGCAGCTGGACCAGTGGAAGAGTTTTCTATTCAGATATAGAAAATATTATTTGGAGTCAAAGTCAGATATTTTGTTTCTAATTATTATTTATTTATTTGCAAAAGACCCTGAAAAGAACGTAATGATGTGTTTTGCTTTTCCTTGTGGGAAACATAGTTCCTATAGCTCATTGTTCCCAACCTTTTTCCCATCATCTGGGATCCCTGCCTGCACCCCACCTCTGATGAGGAACCAGAGCAAAGAGATTGCCCAGCTGCTTGGCCATCCCGCAGCTGGAGAAGGGGGTGAGGGTGTATGATCATCCAGCAAAATGCCCTGGGCTCTGGAGAGGAGCAGTTTCCCAAACCACAGTTCTTTAGGGCACAGGGAGAGGGATTTCAAAGCCATCTTGGTTGTGAAATGACGGAGTAGCGAGGAGAGGAAGGTGGTTCACTGCCACTAGGCATCCTGAGCTGGCTGGTGGCAGAGCTTTTGACCATGGTGTGGTGCACAAGAGGAGTCTGGGTGCCCTCCGCAAGGGCTGAAACACATGATGTGATCTTGCCAGAAGACTCAGCACTGTGCTGCAGCATGAACTGCTCCTTCCCCTTCTTCTTTCAACAGTTTTGCTACCGAACCCACCATTAAATACCTCCCTGCGCCCTCGAACATCCTCTTCCCTTCCTTCACAGAGGCAGAGAGAACTGCAATTAGCATCTGTGCCCACTCTCCAGAGCAGGTTAGAGGGAGAGAGAGCGGCGTTTCAGGCCATTAGCCCTGGCGCTGTGCCACGAAACCCTTCCACGGCGTGTCTGCCGCCGTGATGGATGGTGGCAGGTTTCAGAGCTCGCCTCGTTCCCAGCCGGTGACTTACGGTAACTTTCTCTGGGGGGATGAGGATACGGGAGGAGTAAATGGTGCATGAAGCATCAGTGGGGGAAGGAGATGGCTCCAGGAGGAAAATTCCCCATCATGCAGATGTGCAGCATCTCTCCCCGACCACCCATGGACACCAGCTACATGCGTCCATGGAGCTAGGGGGTGATAATGAGGGATGGGAGCCAGGGGAAAGACTGTTTGCTATGGGATGGAGGTACAGACAGTTACTAAAGGTTCAGGACGTGGGTGGAGTGGAGGAAAGACACCAGGGTGAGGTAGGGCTCTGGAAGTGCTTGCAGCCAGCTGGGTGGTGGGGATAGCACAAGGCAAGGAGAAAAGTGATGTTGAAGGAGAGCCCAAATGATGACTCCAATGAGGGTCAGACCTCTGCCTCACATGAAGGTGAGACAAGCAGGTGAATAACCCCGACTGGTAAGATCTGATTGTTACAAGATGCCAATTGCTTGCTAATAGAGAATCCCAAATAAATGCATCCGCCTTTGCAGTGCTGAAGGTATCTGTCCCAGGGAGTGGTGGTCGTGGTGCAGAAAGGTCATATCCAGATTGGCTGGGGAAGCCTTTTCCATTTCTTCACCCAGCTCAAAACTTGGTTGTGGCACTCTGTTGCCCTAAAACATAATTATTATTTCTACTGTGTTTTGGGGGAGACAAATCCGGGGAAATGTTGGCTCTAAATGTTCTCCCAAGCAAATAATTACTATGGAGGCCCTTGGGTTTAAGCACAGGGACCTATTTAAATGAAGAAACTGTAAGTAATCTAATCCATACGTACTGGGGACAGTTTGGTGGACCAGAACCTGGAAATGGTCTTAATGAAGCAATCTGAAATTTCCTGATGCCAAGCTTACCTGCTTAAAACTGGCAAGGAAAATCCTGTGCTTCGATTGCTTCTTGAACAGAGAGTGACAGCCCCGGTGGTGAGATGCACTCACATCGGTGCGTGAATCATTTTTCCTTCTCCTTCCTATGAGGCACCCTATAACAAGCAACTACAGCGCAACAACAGCCTCAAACGCCCCCATTGCAGTGATCCTGATTGTTATTAATGATAATAACAGCACTTACAAGTCCTAATCAGGACTAGGATGAGATGTTGTACGCAGGGTGGCTCCTGACCCGAACACCATACAAATGGTTCATACACCTCATACACCTCCCTGTTCTATTGTGAGATCATAAGGGAGGTTTAATTAATCTGACATCAGGAAGAAAGCTGGTTCTTGTTACTTTCCCAAATTATTCCTTTTTCCAAACAAAGTGTGAGATTTGGCCTTAATTTCCTCTATGCCATGCAATTCTCTGGAGACCAAAGAGCTGTTACTCCCTGGAAATACTAGTAATGCTACTCTGACACCAGAAATTTTGTTTTTTGTCAACTTCTATAAATTGCTACCCAGTATTTCAGCACCCACATGGTTTATGTAATTCTATCAATTTTATTCCAGTGTAAGCCCCGTGAGTTAAAACAACAATTGCTCGTGATGTGCCATAAATTTGAAAGCACATGAAACATTTGTGCCCAATTTGAGAGCGCGATAAAAAATCAGAACGGTTTGCTGCATTGGAAACTCTAATGGCAGCTTCGCAGACTGCACTCAGACAGTGAAGAAAACTGTAAATGGAGAAATCACATATGCATTATAATTCTGCATATACATTGGGAGACATGCTTAAGAGATAAAGAGGATGCTTTGCAAAATTGTCAGAGGCTATGCAGTGTTGTCAAATTGTGCAATTTGGCAGACTGAGTCCTCTTGACTGCTGAAAATATTGTACAATTCAGCCTTTCCAGGCATCTGATGTCGCAGGGAATGAGCTCCATAGGCTGCCTGTGGTGAATAAGGACAAGTTAATGGCCGTGAACCCAGTGGCCCCCTGCTGACAGATGACATGGGAGCCTAATGAAGCTGTGTGAAAGATGCTCCCAGGTGACCAGAAAAATGAAAGCCCTCTGGATCCGCTGCTAGAAAATGGGTGAGTGCTCTGAACAAAGAGTCCTTCCCAATGGGTTTGGTAGTATACTTATACCCAAAAGACCCAGCTTGTAGCATCCTAGAAACTATTGTTGGCCCAGCTCATGAAAACCACGTGTCATCTCATCACCTGAGCTGTGATTTCACCTCCCTCCCACCCAGCCTTGTCTCCCTCTGCCAGATTGGAGGACTCAAAGCCCACGAGCCCTGCTTCTGCGAGCTGATGTTCCCAAGAGCTAATGAACACGTTTCAGGCAATCAGTCATCACCAGCCTGTTTGCTTCCACTTGTGCTACAGCTGAGTCCGGGGTCCTTGGGGAAAATGCCTCGCTTGATTGCCACAGAGAGCATGGGTGTTATGTGACCTGGCTAATACTGTGGGCCAAGCCCAAAAGTGCAAAATCATTCTGCAGGCAAACTTACTAGGCAATTTCCCAACAAACACTGAAAAATTTCTGTCTTGGTCCAGATTGCTTCCTCCCCTTTTCCCATCTGGGAAATAACCAGCTTTATTTTTTATTTTTTTCCTGATTGTGAGGGGAAAACAGTCTTTACTTTTTGAGGCTGAACCAAGAAGCCAAACATACCCTCTTCAGTATTACTGCTGTCTTCTCCTTCGTCCCCATGGGTTTTTTCTCAGCTGTCTCCTATTTCTGGCAAATTTTCTGGACTGTGAGCACTGAGCTAGGACAGCTCCCTTAGTACATGCAGGGCTTCCAGTATATGAAATGATGCAGTACAAAAAAACAAGAGCCCTGCTGCAGTGCACATTCCCTGGACAGAGAGCGGAGCTGTCTACAAAGAAAAGGGGAGGACCTGGAAAAGTTTGAAGAACTTTTTACCATGAAATTTTGTGCTCTATAGCATCCCAGGTCCCATATATTTTAGTGTTTGTTCTGTTTCCAAAAGGCGCTGTTTTCACCCATTTCTCAGCGTATATAGGGCTGAGTATTATGAGCTATATCTACCTTATTTTTGTTATTCTAAAGGCAGAGAAAGAGGGGAGGAAGAATGCTTGGAATTCAATGCCTAAAACATTTTTAACCCCCTGGATTATCTGCCTGGCCTCCAGGTGTGACTGCAAAGAGTCACAGGTGTCTGCTTCACCTGTACCTGGTGCCACAGTTACCAGCCCTTTGTGGGGCTGATGGCATTGAGAATGTCACTGTTGCTTTGGGGAATGCAGCTGAAAGCTCAGCCTTGCTGATGAACTGGATATCGTCGTTTCTTGTGTTAGGCATGAGGTGATCAGGGCTTCTGAGAAATCTGAGACCTCCTTGTTCATTGACAAGGGATTTGGAAAAAGTGATAATTCTACAATAACATGGGAGAAAAGCAGATAGCTTCAGGATTGCCACAGTGCACCAAGACCTTATCCAGCATTTGGCATGTGCTAAATGATTCTCTGTTCTCAGGCTGTATCACAAGAGGGAGGGCATGCTGCATTTCACTTTATAAGGGGATAAGGAGGCCAGAGAGCCAAGGAGATGGGGCCTCAGCTGGGAGAAAGAACAAGGAAACAGGAGAGGAAGTCTGAAGCAGAGAAGGAAGTTTGAAGACAGTGCATGAATCAGTGCAAAACACACAGGCATACAGCTGACTTCTTTGGGAGAAGACTACCAACATGGGAAAACTTCTCCTGCCCGTGATCTCAGGCCACTTAGGGTGCTCATTGTAATTAGCTGCAGATGGAGGCTGCAAAATGAGGTGTGAAGGTTCCTCCAACCCCCCAAAAAAAGATAAAAACAGCAGAGGCAATAGGATGTGCAGAAGAAGAAGGACTTTTCTCTTTCCCCCTTGCTGACCATATATCTCAAACTGTTTTGGTACAGATACTTCTTCGGAACAAGGAGCAGGCAAGTCATCTACCCTAACTGACTGCAAGATGTTGGGTCAGGCTGGGACCAGGCTGCCGAGGGAACATCCCTTCCCCAGACCCCTTGAGGGGTATTACAAGTCATCTTCCAGCACCTCCTCTAAGGGGGCCAGGAAAAAGTGAATGGATCAGTTTAGAAGACAGGGAAGAGGAGAAAAAAGAAATCTGTCAGCATGTTGTGGGCTTTGAAACTTTCAGCACAGGAAGAAGTAAGCCCTGGAGCAATACCTTAGCATAAGCTATTCCCATTTTTCTGTTCTTCTCCCTTTTTCTAATTTTCTTTCTTTTGATCTTGATTTGCTTCTTCTGAGACTTGCATAATCTCACCCTTGGGCAAGTGAAACAGATGCAAACCTTCTCTTTCCTTCCTCAAGACAAAACCTCCAGGCATTTTCCTGAATTTTGGTGCCTGGGAATTAGATTGTCCTCCATCATCAGGTCACCTCTGATCTTTCTTTTTTTCTTTTTTCTTTTTTCTTCTTTTATTTTTTTTTTCCTAGGGTTGACTGAGGAATTTTCATCTGGTAAAGCTGCATCAATAGCAGTGGCCATGGCAGGCACCATGTGTCCATCCAGTAATTATTGTGGCCCTAAATACCTGCTGCATTATAGGGTAGGCATTCTTGCTAGTCCAGAGGCCATGTGTAGTGCTCTTTCTTTATGATGTTGGCTGGCACATCTGGGCTCCAAGATGAAGTCAATATAGGTACAGTGTGCGAGGTTTAAGGTCCTATTTCAGCTCCTTTTTCATACACCTGAAAGATCTGCTGATGTCTTGGAGCAATATAATCCATCAAGGTTACTTGGGCTTGAAACGAACTGAGTCTGAGGTGTTTCCATGCATTGCTGAGCTCATGGCAGCAGGGAAAGGAGCAGAGCTGAGGTATTTTGGTTCTGCAAGGCTCATACTGTAGACAACCCACAGTGATTTCCATAAGAGATTTCTGGAGTGATCTCCAGGAAATACTAGTACAGATGGATAAATGCAGTCAGCAGGACTTCTTTGCTGGGATCATGCTGTGGCTGGAAGAGGAAATATTGTCCCATTAACACTTATTGAAGCTCCAATTTTAGAAGGCGTTTTGGCATTTTTCACCTCCTCTCGTGTCTCGTATAAAGGGCACAATGAGACTTGTTTCTCATAGACAGGAAGTTGAACAAAGATAATTGTGCTGGCCTCTCCTTGCAGCACCATAAGGGTTAATGCTGGGCTCAAGCCAACCCACAGACCCCAATAACCCACTCAGCAGGTCTATGGGTAACTCCAGATCTTCCTCGTCTTCAATCTTTCTCCTGCTGACAGCATCTCTCCAGATTTGTGCGTTCTCTGTGTGATAGAAGACAGTGGTTTCCTCTCCTTTGATGCCACTATTTTTAGGTACAGTTTGTCCCCACTCTTCTGATATGAAGATGAATTGGGATTCCTACCCCATCACCAGGAAATACCTGCTGTTCCGAGAAGAGCCCAGAAGTCGAATTGGAGAGAAAACTCAGGAAAAAAAGTTCATCCTTCAAAAACTGCTGCCAGCCTCATGCAAGCTTGAATTCTGTGATTATGCAGAATATTTTGGAAGTTTAATTTATCCCACAGGCTGAGCATTTGTCATTCTTTCTGTGAGTTATGTCGTATTCCTAACCAACTATTTGTTAGTCACACGCTTTCCAACACTTCTGCAAACACGCTTTTTAGTCTCTGAATGGCTTGGAAAAGTGATGACGGCCTGTTCTGCATTTTTTAATTATGATTGTTGTTTCTGCCTCCCAAATGGACAGACTTTTTTTTTCTTTTTTTTTTTTTTTTTTTTTTTTCTCTCTTCTGTTTATGAATACTGAAAGACACTGGCCAGGTGGCCAAAGCTGTGGATCCTTTTCTGTTGCAGTTTATTCTTCTTGAAGATATTTAGCCATGGAGATACTGGCAATATACAAACATACGAGTGAATATACACCCTCTCTCAAGGTCATTCACTAAACAAGAAAAAAGAAAAAGAGTATTTTGAATAACAGGAATAATGTCTTTGGTGTGAGAATGCCCATTCAGTTGCAACAGTGATAATTCAGAAAACAAGATTTTGAAGTCAAAATCTAGAATAAACTGGCCATGTAAGGTGTCTCACTATCAGACCACAATTTGAAAGCAAGCATAAATGTATTTTCTTTGCCACTTCTATCTAGACTTAGATGGCAAATGCTGTAAGGACAAACCCTAGTGGTGAATCAAGTATGCACAGAGTCCTGAAAAGGTGCAGTCCAGACCTCAACTTCTACCTCCTCGTATCTTGTGTAATATGCTCTAGGTGACCCTGCTTGAACAGGGGGGTTAGACTAGATGATCTCTTAAGGTCCTTTCCAACCTCAACAATTCTGTGATTTTGTGATCTACTTTTCTTCTTTGGAGTGAAAGTCTGCAGTAGTGCCCTTGAAGAAAACCTTCAGCAGTGGTATCATGAATGGTATCAGCCCTCTCTCCTGGAATATTTGCTTCCTTCTGCCAGATATTTTGGCCAGGTGATGGCATCTTTTACTTAGGCTGGCCCAAGTTAATCTGAAAAATTCTCCAAAGGGTGTTTGTGGCTCCTTTGAACTTCTGGAATAGATTAGCAGGGGCCTTCACAGCATGTCCCTAACCCCAACACGGCTGAGGCCACTACGCAATTAGCCAGCAATTGTGCCGCAGCAGATTGCATTGAAGATAACCAGATGTGAGCAGATAAAGGAGCCGGTGGAATTTGGACCATGTGTGTCTTATCTCTGAAAGCTTTCAATAGCTTCTCCAGCCCGGAGTTCAAACAGCAGTCAGAGGCCTGCAGTGTCTCATGCCAGGATGTTTATTAGGCACCATTTCTGGTGATCTAAGCCTGTAAAACTTGCCAGGTGAATGAGGAAGGTCAGCAGTTTGAAGGTGAAGGCAGAGTTGTGTACTGCCAGATCCTTCTGATCACAAGACGTCGACTCCTGCTCTCTCCTCTGAAGGGATCAAAGTACTCACAGCAGGACAGCCACGGCCTGAGATGAAGATCACAGCAGCCATCTTGGCCAATGATTGCATGCTCATTTGACTCTTTCCATAATAAAAAAGGTTTAGGAACAGATACAGCACTGCAAGGCAACACTGATGGAACCTTTACTTAGAAGATTTGTAGATTTTCAGTCCTCCTTGTTGAGGGGTGACACCAGCACTTGAGCCAGACGCTCCCTATTCATGTGGGTTGAGGCTAAATGCAATGTTGTTCATCCAGAGCTGATGAGAAATGGGATGGGAAATATGGGTGGTAAGAAATGGCCTCATTGCATCAATTCCCCAAATATTTTTATTTTAATATTCCTGACACCCTTCCCTAGGAAATATCCATGCTCAAGACCACTAATACAACATATGGTGATTTTACCCTGTTAGGCAGCTGAACTCCGCCCCAACGACTCTCTCATTCCCCCTCCTCAATGAAAAAAAGGTGAGAAAATACAATGACAAGGGCTCAAGGGTTGAGATAAAGAGAGAAAGATCACTCAAAAATAATCACCACAGGCAAAACAAACTTGGCATAGGGAGATTAATGTAATTTATTGCCTATCACTAGCAGACTAAACAGTGAGGAACTAAAAGCAAACTAAAAACACCTTCCTCCCTCCACTTTCTTCTACATCCTCCCCCCAGGAGGCACAGGGGAATGGGGACTGGGGCTGCAGTCAGCCCCTGATGCTTCTTCTCCTCCGCTTCTTCATGGTCCCTCTCTGTCCCTGCTCCATGTGGGGTCCTTCCCAAACTGATCCTTCAGGGCCTTCAATAACTGCTCCCCCATGGCTCTGTCCCATGGGGTCCATCCCCCAGGAGCAAACTGCTCCAGCACGGGGTCCCCAGGGGCTGAAGCTCCCCCCAGACCCCTGCTCCTGTGTGGGCTCCTCTCCATGGCTGCAGCTCTGTCCCGGGGCCTGCTCCTGCGGGGGCTCTCCATGGGCCGCAGCCTCCTCCAGGCCACATCCACCTTCTCCACCGGGGGCTCCTCCATGGGCTGCAGCGTGGAGATCTGCTCCATGTGGGACCCATGGGTGCAGGGGGACAGCCTGCTCCACCAGGGGCCTCTCCACAGGCCGCAGGGGAACTGCTGCTGCCTGCCTGGAGCACCTCCTGCCCTCCTGCTGCACCCACCTGGGGGGCTGCAAGGCTGGTGCTCGCTCCTCACTCTCACAGATGCTGTTGCAAAGCAGGGTTTTTTCTCTGTCTTAAATTTACTCTCACAGAGGCCCAACCAATATCACTCACTGGCTCGACTCTGGGCAGCACCAGGTCCCCTTGGAGCCTGCTGGAGCTGGCTCTGATCTGCCATGGGGCAGCTGCTGGGTTCTGCTCACAGATGCCACCCCTGCAGCCCCCCTGCTACAAAAACCTTGTAAACCCAGTATACATCTTGAACTCCTTACACTTTCAGGGATTTCAGGGAAATGGTCTTTTCCCCAGCCTCCTATACTCATAGTATCAACAGTAGTATCAGAGATGCAGCACACTTCTGATTAACCCACAACACAAAGCACGGCTTTTCAGTGAAAGGGATTTTCTATAAAGTAAAACTAAAATAAAGAACTGTCCAATATATCAAAAGGTTCAGAGGCATCGGGAGGAATTTCAAATCCCATGCACATTTTTAAAACTGTCCTCCTGTATCTAACTTTATATGTCCAGTCAGCCTGGGTGTATTTTACATCTAACACCCTTCACAAGTGAATCATCAGCAAGGACAGATGCAGGAAGAGGGGAGGATGCTGCCTTACCCTAAAACTCCTGATTTTTAAAAACCAGAAAAGACGAAAAGAACAATTCTCTGTGCTCAGAGCTTGGCTGCTCCAGAGCACAGCTCAGTGCCCTCTACTCCACATGGGCACCTGTAACTTCCAGTGGCCTCCTTCAACCCTCTTAGGAATGAAGGTTCAACAAGAAATTATTTCAGACATCTGATGAAAACTATACCTCAAGTTTATCTACACATTTTCTCAGTCAGATCCAGCAGTTTTGGTGTCCTTAATACAGTCTCTTTTCTTTTATCATCCTCTTTTGCAGCTGAACATAGCAATTCAATAATCAACCTCCTTTCTGCCCCTTTCATTCCCTCTCTGAAAGGCAAACATTATTATTATTATTATTATTATTATTATTATTATTATTATTATTATTATTATTATTATTATTATTATTATTATTTTAAGAGTAATCTAAGATTTACAGGGCCTCTACTGTCAGGCTATTTCAGATATTCCATTGGCAACTCCCAGCTAGATTTATCTCCAAGGATATTCAATGCCTCCTGATGGCGTTATCCTTCTAATTGAAATTCTGTCCTAAGGAAGAAAAAAGGAAAGATTTCCAAAGGGGACAAGAAACAAGGCAAATAAATAAATAAATAAATAAACCAAGACAAGCCTCTGAGGCAATTCCCCAGGCTAGAAATCTGGAACAGTATTTTGTGCTTTTCTCTTACAATCAACTTCCCAAAGGAGTAGAATTATGAAACATTACATGGGACAATCATAATAATTAAAACATTTATACATACATGTAAAACACCATAATGCTGATCACAGGAAACAATACAGTTTTTAAAGTATTTTTCTGCTGGGATTCACCAAGACACTTGCTGTTTTATCATGGGTTGGCTTTTAAAAATGATTATTTTTAATCTATTTTTTCCAGATGTTTTGCCTCATAACATTGCATGTTTTACTATACCATTTGCTGGCCTAATCTGTTTCTCTCTCTGTGTCTCTCTTTTTCCTGCCTAGATTTTAGCATGTGATTTTGGAACATGCTTACAGCATTGCACAGTAGACCAAATAGACTTCAGTGCTTAGAGGAAAAATGAAGAAGCCTTGAGTGAAGACCATGGAGACTTTTGAGTTACTCACACAATACAGTTTTCAGAACCAGATAGAAAACAAAATCCAAACCAAACCAAACACAAGATAACAATACCATCAACAAACCCCTCAAGGATTCAATTTGGTTAAGAAAGTAGAAGTTCAGATGACAAACCTTGCCTTCCTAGTTGGCCAAATTGGGAGAAAAATCTGTAGGATGATATTTAAAAACAAACAGTCAGAAGCTCTCTTTTCACTTATTGCTGAAAATCTCCTCTCTTGTGAAGCCCAGGAGACGTGTCATTTGCACATGGTCGGATCAGTAACCCATGTTCCCATGAAAACTCTCTGAAGTTCAGAACTACATCCCTGACTTAAAGCCCACATATGACCTTGTACATTTATGCACTGGAATATTTTGACCTGGTGAAACAACCATCAAAGTATGCTAAGTCTGTGTTAGTAGCTAGCAAAAGATACCCTCAAAATTGGAACCACTTGTCTGAAAAAGGCTTTCTAATGATTTTGGAGTCACTGCCTAAGTCAGAGGAGCATGAACCCTTTGGTCTTTAAGCTTTAAATTCACATAAAAATGTGAGCCATCTTGGCCTAAATGAACATGACATGAATGTTGCTGATTTCTCTATGGTTTGACAATAGTGCAACTCCCTCCTGACTTAAATGGATTTTGTGATCCTTTATATCATAACATATATGAAGGGTAATGAAAATGGCAGATAAGGCACAGAGAACTGTGAGCCCCTGGGAAACAGTGCCCTGTCATTTTTCATATGTGGATGCCCAACACTTTCAGGGTGTGTTTCTTGATTAGGATAACTATCACATGACATTCCTAAATGCAGTAAGTTTTGATGGAAAGAGAAAAGGGGATGCTTTTATAATGTAAAGTGTTCAAGTAGTGTTTATTCTTATCTATGTGCACGGGCCAGCTGGTCCCTTAAACGAGGTGGTATGACCTAGCACATCACCCAACCTGTGGACCAGCAGGTTCTAGTCTCATCTCCATGTCTCACTTGAGCAAATCACTTTATTTTTGGGTGATCCAGACTTTGACTCAGAGTAAGTTTCTTCTTTTCTTAACTCATGGTGAGGTTGTTTATCAACCACTGAAGGCAAGCTTTGTGAAGCATGGACCACCTCTGAAGTTCAGGCTGCCCAAAACGGTCCATGAGCAGACCCAGATTGCAATATCTTAGTCTTGTTTAACTTGAAATGCTGAAATGTTCTGGACTGGCTTTTTGCTTTGTAGGCTGAATGTCTGCATGTAAATGATGGCAAAAAAAATGAAAGGGGTGGGGTGCCCCCTTATCACCTAAATCATCAAAGAACGTAATTAAGGGAAACTACCTCGTTTGGTCAAACTTGAACCAGGATAGCCCTTTCATTCAAAAAAATAATTAATGTGGGTTAGATGTTTGCAATATAGCTTGTGCTAGTCAATGTTTTGTAGATAAACAGAACTTACAAGCAGACTGAGTGTTGCTCTCACTCTTCAAAATGAAGGGAAGGGGACAGGATATGAGTAGTTGCCTGGTGGATTGGTCCATGGAACAGCGACTGCTTTTATGTCTCTATCGAGCAGGACAGGAAAGAAGGAGGAGATGAAAGGAAGAAGATAGGCTGGATGGGAGAAGACAAAAGGCAACTGAAGTGAAGTGACCTAGATACAGTCTGGAAGCATCATCCTGTGCAGTAGGGGATGGGGGAACGGCAGAAAAAAAGGATGGATTTACAGCCTAACACCCTCGCAGATGGCTCCTTGCATTTGTCCCCTTGCAGACAAACAGACCCCAGTTGAGTTATGGGGCTATAATTCTATATGTGGATGGTGGACGGGAAGAGGGGGGAGGTTGCCAGAGTCGTTCAGTGGTTTATGACCTCCCCAGAAGCCCTTGATGGAATTCCAGCCCCATAACTCACAGCTGCCTTTTCTGGATCTAATTCACTGGAGGTCTCTGATGTGGTAGTTGAGATCGAGTTCGGTGTTGTGTCTTGCCCCTGCTGGGGATTTAATCAGATTGCCTTTGCTAATCCAAAGCAGGACAGTTTTATGAGATAGTTTCCCTGGCGAATGCATTTTGATTTGGCTTGGGTACTGTGAAAGCAGAGAGCAGACTTAGGTACCGTTAACATAATTGGATCACTGTTTGCAGGCTTGTTTCTTTTATACTCATCCATCAAAAAGAAAACACAGGACAAGAGCCATGGCACGGCCATCAAGGCAACTTTGGTGTCCTGAATGCTAGAAGTTTTCCATTTGACTCTCAGAAATATCAAAGGCTGTTTGCTACCTGCAGGTCTGCCATGTACAGCAACTGGTGGGTGATGTTTAAGTTAGGGACATGAGATCTAACTCAAGACATGAGATCAAACTCATGTCCATGCCTGAAGACCTGCCCCATACCAAGACTTAGAAGCTCAGATCCTGACTGTGCCTCAAACACAAACTGCAGCACCTGTAGGATCAACCAGGCACCAGCCAGGAGGGTCTGAAAGACAAAGGTGGGATGCCGTGGGAGGACATCACTTTCTCTGGCTGATGAATTCCTCTCTGCCATCATTCCAGCTCTCAAAAGGCCACATTTCTAAATTCAAATCCAGCTTCACAGCCAAGAACAAACATTTCTTAGGGCTCATTCTATGCCAACACACAAGCCCAGAGCAGGTATGCGTCACAGTTGTAACAGGCTGAACCTTTTCAGCAGCTCCTTTTCCAAGATTTGATTACAAACATCTCCTGACTCAGAAGACCCCTTTTCCGACGTGTCTTTCTGTGATCTTCCTCTGTGTATTTGTCCAAGTGAAGCAACCGTGTCTAAAAGCACGCAGGGCAGAAGTGCGTGCTCTGGTGTATCCCTGATGCATGCTGTTCCCAAAATGTGTCTGGGCATTGCCTGGCACTGCCCAAAATTGTGCTGGGGAGCACGCTGACAACTCAGCATTGCAGACAATTTCAGCACAGTGCTTGATACTCTACCTTGGCCTTCTTTTATTTACTAGCACAGATGTAGCCAGGAAAAACATAATGCCTGGTGGTGTTATCTGCTTGTCATGTTCCTGCCCATAAAATGTTTGTGTGTCATGAATTGTGACTAACTGGTGATCTGCTTGCCTGTGTTGTAGGAACAAGGGCTGTATCCCATATGGCGCACTGAAAGAAAGCTGGCCTGTGGAGATATCTTGGCATAATGTTTGGATTTGGGAGTTGTAAGGTCAGCGAGTACACCTCCCATTAGAATTTATGAGAAGGCAGGAAATATAAAGCAGCAAATAATAATAATAAAAATAAAACAGTTATTCTCCTTTCAATTTTTTTTTTTTCTTTGAACGTCTTAGCTGAAGGCAAAAGACCAAACTGATTCCTGCTTTCCTCCCAAATGCTGGCTGGGCTGTGGGAACACAAAGCACAGCGCAGATGAGATCAGGGCTCTGCTGCATTTACAAGAGCAGCATTTTACATTCCCTTTCCTAAAACAATTACAGCAAGAGAGGTCAAAGCAGACCCCCTGGTGGGATTCATCCCACCTGGCTTCAGAACGGCACAATGTGGCCATCCACAGCTGGGCTCGTTCCTCTCCATCCTCCCTAGGGACAGCAACAGGAAACAAGCATTTTCCTTTGTCATTCGCCAATCTGTTTTGGCCAACCAGTTACAATGAGGCAAATTGCATCCTGAAGGACATGCAGGGTGGTTTTTTTTTTTTTTTTTTTTTGCTGGTGACTTTATGGGAAGACACCTACAGTCACTCATATGACTCCCAGGCACGAGGAGAGGTGATTTTGCAGACAGCAGATATAGCCTGCTTGAGGATGGCTCTGAATAGAACCTCATTGATCCCAGAAACGCTTCTTTTTTTCTTTTTTTTTGCCATGCTGTGTGCTGGCACAGCTTGATCCTGAAGACAGCAGGTCTCTCCAGGACAAGAAGCTCAGATTTATGGTCCCCATCCCTCTCAGAGCCTTAGGAAAAATGATGAACCTGAGGCTGAACATGGGCGAGGAACAGTCCTGCAGAGTTTTTCAGTTCCCTCGTACGAGTGATACGCAGTGGGCACGAGTGAGCTGATGCTGGAGTTGTACGCTGCTGGACCAAAAAACCCTCCAACAAGGGGACTGGTGGGGGGAAGAGCTTAATGCGATGCAGGCAGCTGAACCTGCGAAGTGTCAGAAAGCGGGCGAGGGAGTCGGGAAATAATAAAGGCAAATTGAATTCTCTCCAGGCTGCTGGAAGGGGTCCTTCTCAGCTGACATCTGGGATTGCTTTGGGAATCTGAGCTGCAGGCGAGCTCCCAGCTTTCCCCTGCCCTTTCCCCTGCCAGGTTTTTGGGGGCACCTGGGGGATGTCATTTACACTGGGGACATTGCAGAGCTGAGGGAAGTGGTGACCATTTGCTCAGTGGAGGAGCTTGAAGGAAGGATGGAGTAAGATGCAGGAAATGAACGTTACTTTTCATAGACAATGTGAAATATTTTTTGTAGCTTGTGGGTGGGAGAATCCAGCAGGGACGGAGAAACATTAATGATCTTAGTGAAGAGAAATATGGCATGATTTGCCATATCTGCTTTGCACATAACCTGTTTGGCCTTGGATATCTAGCTTAGATATTTGGGAGCTGACCAGGGACATTTCAGATCTTTTCAGGGAATCAGTAGGTGAATTCTCCACCAAGCAGTAGCAAGCTCACACGTGTAATCCCTCTGAAAGCAAACATTTTGAGCTTGCAGCTGACAACAGGGAGTTACCACAAGCCTGGAATCTGCTTGTTTGGCTGTGCTAAGTAATCACAGCCCCTTTTGGTGCTTGGAAGGGTGTTTTTGTGGGAATAGTCAGTGCTGTGCAGTTTCCTGGTCTTGGCACTGAAGACAAGAAGAAGCTGTGCCCCAGCAGGTACCACACATGCCCTGAGATCTGGGTTGGATTCTTGCAAGCATGCAATACACTGAGATGTCCAACTGCAAAAATTGGTGGCTGGACCGACTCCTGCCTAGCAAAAACAGACTGCAGAGCCCCTAGCTCTGCCCCTGAGCTGCTAGCGTGACTGTGGGCAACTGATTTCACCTCCTCATGCCTCAGTTTCCTCCACACCTCTTCCTTTTCCTGTCTTGTCTCGCTGGCATGGAAGCTGCTATTTCTACAGGGATTTGCTGTGTTTGTACAACGCCTGGCAGATGCTCAGCCTCACACTGCTCTTGTGCAAATGTTCAGTGCAGCCCTTGTGCCTTTGTGACATATTTTATATTTAAAAAAGACCCTGAAAAAAAAAAAGTAATCCTTTATAACTCTTTTATTTTGAAATGTCATTTTATTTTTGTGTGCTAGCAATTCAGAACAGCTGAAATCTGAAAGACTTTGCATGTGACAGTTTCTATCATCAATTCCTGCAGTTCACCCTGCTTCCCTGACCGACTGACCAGCTGCTGGGACGTGCTAGCAGGCTGATGTGAGTCCCTTTGGGTGACAAGGACTCTTCCTTTGCTGCATCCCAAGGAGCAGCTGGCAGAGATGCCTTATTTCCATGGCCAGAAGTGGTTAATTCATTTTCCTATGTATTGCTATGTATTGCTCATCTGCAGGTACCCAGACTTTTCCTAAGTGGCATCACACTGAAGTCTACTGCAAAAGCTATCAGAGTTTCATCTGCCTTTATAGGAAGCCTGTTTTATTGCTTTCTTTCTATGCTTTCCATTGAGATGAGACATGTAGACCCAAGTTCAGCAAAAAGGTGTTTGCTTTCCCCCAGCATTATAATGGCACCATGGCCTGCAAATCCCCTAAAACCTGCCAGCTGCCTCATTCCTCAGTGGGTGACACAGGCTTAGCAGTCTGGAGCATGGAAGGTATGCAACCATAACGCTGTTTTCCTCTCTGCTGAGTGAAACACGGGGCAGTGTTACGGGTCCAGGAGAAGGGGAGCAGTGGGAAATGCCCTGGAGAAGGGCAGGCAGAGGCAGAAGATGCTGGTGAGGATGCTGATGCCACACACACAGACAGCTCTTGGGATGCTATTGTCATACACGTGTTAAATTATGAAAGGTGGCAGTTTTGGGCATCCCCACTATCACACCCCCCTTGCACCTCCGAAGGGCTTCGCGTACATCTCTTTTCCTTCAAGAGCAGGGTGAAAAGAGCAGGTGAAAAACACCTATGAATCTTTTATCTCTGGTTTGCCTTCAGTGAAGATGTCTCAGGTCGTTTCCAGTCCCTTGGGGTACAAGATGATGCTGATATGTTAAATTCTGTGGACCCGTGTCAATGCAGCACAAACCCAGCCCATGCTTGGCCAAGCCCATCCTCAGTCCCGGGGACTCAAACCTCCTTCATTACAGATTTACCCTTTGCAAAATCCATTCAAAAGATGGCATCATAAGACAATAACCATGAGATAAGGGGACCATAGTGGTTGGGGAGTAGCTGTGAGAAAAGGAAAATGGATTTTCACTTCTTGGTTTAAGCTGAGCTGCCTAGAAATCAGTGTCCATCAGCTGCTCCTCATTGTTCCCTGCCTCCTGGGAGGACAGCGGGGTAGGAGGCAGGGGAAGGAGGGAGGCTGCAATCCTCACTGCCTGGGGAGCCTTTTTAGCTCTGAACAGATCCTCTGAGACCATGCCTGGTGGTGAGAGGTCTACAGGTCTGCCCGTGAGGGCATCTGGTCCTTGGAGAGGGATGTGTCTTCTGCCAATAGCCAGAATACCCAGAGAACACCTGAAGAAACATGATTTCTCTCTATTTCCATGGCCAACCACGAGTGCTGGAAGCAGAGCTTACCCCAGCAGCAGCCTCAGACCTGGCATGACATCCTGGAGAAAAGAAGCACGTGGGCTGGGGTGTTTGCAAGCCCACCTAAGGCTGCCCACATCTCTTGCAGGTTTTAAACCTGGTGTGATGCCTCCTACTCTGCTGTAGTGGCAAAGGCATCAGAGGCTGGTTCTCATCAAGGACTTTCTTTTTAAGGCCACAGGATTTGGTTCCTTTTCTGGCATCCCTGACTTCAGCAGCTTGTCATCTGCCTTCAGAATGAACTCCTGAAGGCACCCCAAAGGCAGATGGAAAGAAATAACCTTTGAAAAAAACAAAAAGTTTCAAGCTTTTCCTCGAAAACAAACAAAAAAAATCAATCCAATGATGAGTTCTCGTGTGAGCAAGAGAAGGAGAGGTGGAGGGACAGAGGGAGTGAGGAAATAAGGGAGGTTCAAAGGAAGGAAGGAAGAGAGGGAGGGAAAGAAAGAAAAAGGGAAAGAAGGAGGAGTGGTGGCACACTTCAGCCAAGGCCAAAACGCCAACAGGAGCTGAGTCCTTGGAGTGCTAATGAAGCTCCAGAAATGCATCGTGGATGGTGGGAGAGCCTGATCTTGGGCTCCGATGGCATGGATGTGGACTGGCTTTAGGCACTTGCCTGCTCTCCAGTAATTCCCCTTTGATTGAATTCCTTTTCTCTGGCTCCGTTCAGCCACAGGAAGCAGCAATCAGAGCCCAGGGCATTTTTATTTCTTTATTTTTTTTTAATAAACTTTATTCTATATTACAAATATTTTTTTTTCCTTTTTTTTTCTTGTTCTGGACTGCAAAATAGGAATGCCTTATATTTACATACACAGGTATACAATTAATTATAACAAAGGTACAGAAGCTTTGCCTTTACCAAGTAACAACGGGATTCCAATTTAAATAGTATAGATTTTATTTATTTCTTTAACTAGGATCAATTCAAAAGAAAAAATCAAACCAACAACAACAACAACCTAAAAAAAAAAAAAAAAGGATCCCAACCTCCTTTCTAATGCTGTCTTGACATCTCTTTGAGGCTGTTAGTAACACTGTAGTGAAAGGATATGTCTTTACAATGATTTTGTACTTAAGGTGGAAGTTTTAGCAAAACAGAATAAGACTTCTGGGCTCATGTGTATGTCCAAGACACAGGGTCAGACACTAGGAAGGGCCTGTCTTTGTGGCATTAAATAATCCAGTTGTCTTTTGATTTCGTGGGGAAGATGCTGGGAACATTTAGCTAGCACCTAACCTCTCTGCTTCCTTACCCCACTCTGGGCTGGAAAGTGTTTTTTTTTTTTTTTTTTTTTTTTTTTTTTTTTTTTTTTTTTTCTCCAGGGAATGGGGAAAGAGCAGGGAAGAAATTTTTAAAAGTAACAAGTAACACCAAGTTTCTTTCAGATACTTCAGAAAGGACTTCAAGCTCGGATGTGCCTTGATTTCCCCGGCTGGTTCTTACGTTCCAGTCGATCTGGAAGTGAACAGCAGCCTCTCCTGCTCAGAAATACTGCCCTCAGATTCAGCCCACAGCAGCAAGAGGAGGGGATGCTGGAAGAGCATAAACGTCCTCTTCCCCCATTTTCCATAATCAGGTTCACTTCACTGAGCTTCCCTGCACACTGCTCTTAGTGTCTTTGAGGTGATCTGTTTCCAAGCAGAAAGAAATGTTTGAGGTAAACTCTCCGTTTTTAGAACAGAAGATTAACAAACAAGCAAAAAAAAAGAGTAGCCAATGGACAAACAATGACGACGACAACAGAAATCACACACGTGACAGGTTGATTAGACTAAGCAGCTTTACATCCTTGCTATTTTTCTTTTTTTTTGGTGGTTTTATTCTTTCCAAGTGTAAATCTGTTTTCTTCTCTTTTTGTTTTCTTGACCAGCACATCAATTATCCCCCACAGGACAACACAGAGGGGAAGGGACTCTGCACAGTGGCAGAGGTGAGGGAGAAACTGCAGATCTCTCTGGACCCAATTGTACCCTGAAATGGGGACAAAGCAAGAAAATTTGGGCGGTGAATGACCAGGAGGCTGAGGTTCACACCATGATGTTGAGGTTGACTGGATTTATCACTTGCCTGCCCCACAGCACACCAAATGTGGACAGCAAGAGCTAGGACAGTCCAAGACCTCCATCTGCCCTGGAGGACTGTTCTTTTACTACTCATCATGTACACACAGCAAATTGTCCTGGCATCGCTGAGGTTATGCCAATACATCTTTATCCAGCAGCTGTCATAGCGAGGCCTCTGCCAACACAGAAAAACGATTTACTGTGTAAATAATCAAAGCTCCCTAGCTTGCAGGAAGAACTCCATTCCTGGGCTCCCTATTCATCCCAGGAGAGGAGGTAACCAGGGGCTGGGCAGAGTTTAGACAGCGTCACTGATTCAAGAGCTGGATTTTTGTACTGATTTGCTCATTCAAGGGTGGGATATACATAAAATGGGGCTCCTGGCTGCAATTCCTGGTGAGCCACTGAAAAAGAAAACAAACCTGGTGGGGACAACACGCACATTTTTATGAGCATGAGGGACCTCTGACCAGGTCTTTCAGCTACATGCTGAACCAAGGAAAAGAAAGGACTAAAACCACCTTTTGGGGACCGATGGGGTTATAGTTAAGTGCTTATCTGGTCATGGCATCTTCCCCTATCAGCAGTGGCCACTGCTCACCTGGAAAACAACAGATTGCTATGGAGGAGCACTCTTGCACACTAGATCCTACCCCAGGAATTTGGGAAACAGGACCAGTTTTCCACCTTTCCATCATTCCTTTTACAGCAGTGAAAAATGTCTGCAGGCTATCAGATACATCTGCTTCATGAGCTTCTACAGGCTGATGGGGAGGGTGAAGCATGACTTCTTTTATCGATGCTGTGATGTGAGGGAGGAGTTCTGGTCATCTCCAGTAGCCCAGGCTTGTCTTTTTGGTATGAGATGGTCCTTGGACTCGAGGGTCCTTTGTGGAGCCAACTGGATGCCGCACTAAGAGGAGCCCTGGAACTCAGTCCTTTCAGGTTTCCAGACTTCCTTTGGAAGAGTCTTCCACGCAATGGTAAATGGTATCTCCTTTCAAAGCTCTTCACATCTTGTGGAAATACAGATCTGAATTTTGCGTTTTGGCTTACTTTAAACAATTTTGCTCTTGATATTAGCTGCTATTTTTTTTTTTCTTGGGTTGTTACATCATAGGTGTCCCAGAATTTAGCAGATGTATGATCTTTGTGTTCGGTGACTCAGCAGTGAGAGTAGCACCCAAATTCCTAACTTTCTTTTTATCAGCTTTTGACAGAGTTATTAAAAGTAATAATAACAATAATGTGATTTACTTGTCTTTTTCCCTCTAATGCAGACAATTCCCTGTGGACTAATGTACAAGATCTGGAAACTTCGGTAATCATATCCCAATTAAAACAGATACTATCTCCAGTTCTGTTTGCAAATCCTCTTTAAGTTATAAGAATAAGTTATGTTCTCCAGTGCTGAAGTGGCATGAAGACAACTGCAGTGGTGAAGCGATCAAACTACCACTGGAGAAAATCGGCTGAAGCCCTGTGACTCAATGGAACAAGGCTGGTGTATGCCATGACGACCAAACCTTCAAATATATTTGGGGCAGAGTGAAGAGTGGGAAAATAGGACTGGTGTGTGTTAGGAAAGGAAGATGCCCTTGTGAGTCTACATTTCTCCTCTTCCCTAGTTTTCCTGTGCTCTCTGTTCAAGTGCTATCAATCTCTAACACCTTCTTCCAGACGATACACAACTTTTCCCAAAATTCCATTTACCAGGAGGCTCAGTCTGCAAAAATATGTGACATGATAGGTTCTGGCATGATGGATTATGCCTCAGCTCAGTGTGACATTGATAGGTGAATACACTCATAAAGAGCATGTTGCAGCACGGCTGCTCACCTTTGCTCCTCAAATCCAGCCTCCAATCCCAGAGCAAGCTCTACAATGGAGAAATAATCTCAGCTCTTTCAGCAGAACCACAAGAAGTCTTCACACATTCCATTTCCTTATTTCTGATGGTGCTGCAAGCGTCAGCATTCATTGTGTTGATTGTAGTGTTCAAGAAAAAAACAAAACAAAACAAACAAAACACACGAAGATCAGCCTATCATTTGGTATGTTCTGAATACTAGGAGCCTATCTGTTGACTTCAAGGGACTTTGGCTCCTGTTCTCTCAGTGTAATTTGAAAAACAGTGAAATGCCACTCACAGAGCACTTTTGGTCAACTGTGGAACAGTGAGGAGTTGGGGGAAACAAGGCAAAAGAAAAGGAAAAAAACTTATTCACGTCGTAGTAGGGCTCATTCTTCTGTTTGTGTCATTGTTTTTAGTTATATTTTAATTGTACATGCACTTATAAAAATAGTTAGCTCAACAGGTGAGGCTGAGAAGAAAGATGCCAAGACCTCTCATAGACTGGGGGGGATGCTGGGACAGTGGATGGAAAGGGGAAGGACACCAAATGGGACAGGGGAGGAAGCCCACACATTGACATCACAATTCTGGCACATTTTTCCAAGTGAAAACCAAAACCAGCTCAAGCACCAAATTAAAAAATAATAATGAAGAAGGAAAAGAAAAAGGAAGAGGAGATGAAAGAGAATCAAAATATACATTTTCTTTCAAATCCTGGGGATGGGGAAGAGAAATGGGGACTTGGGAAGGGTTAAGACACCAATCTCATGGCACTTCCCATTTCCCCTAAGTGATTCATTCTCAGTGTCTCTGAGGTGTTCAAGTTTTCCTTGAAATATATATATATATATTTTACAGCTGAAAAACTCCGTACCAGCAAGAAGAAATAAAACAGTGACAATGGAAAACAACAATAATAATAAAACAAAAACACAGCCCTGAAAACATCAAAAAGAAACAGGGTGAGTCCCAGATTTCCCCTGTGGTGTTCCTTTGACTTCAGTAACAGTGCAGGATTACACCAGTTCACTTTGATACTTTTTTTTTTTCTTTTTTTTTTTTTTAACAGCTTCTTCTTCCTTTCGTGTGCGCATGTCCAGGCAGTATAGCCCATCACTCATAACCACTTCCCTCCAAGCCAGCTATTTGTCCTCAGACTCCTACCATCCAGCTGCGAGTACAAGGCATGACAATAGGGTCCATATTTATCTCTTGTGGCACTTTGTTTGTCAAAACCTTTGGTTTCTTCCTTTTTTAAATTTTTTTTTCTTTTTATGTACTTATAAAAAATATTGTGTTTGTGTTGTTGTTGTAATTTCCTTACCGCTGGCTCTGGTGGGACTTCCACCCCACTTTCACAGCCATAATCAATGGATCTGGAACATGCGCCAACATTACAAAATGGGTCAACAAAACCACGGCAGAGCCAACCAAACCAAATCATCCCCATTGCGCAGGCCTCTTAAAAATGCTGAGATGTCCATAAGGTGCATGATGAGTCCGTCAGCTCAGCGATCAAACAGAAAGCAAGCAAAATCAAAAAGGAAACAACACGCACGCGCACACATATACACACACGCACACGCACAAAATAATAATAATTAGAATCAAGAGAGAAATGTCTGGGGTTTTAAAACCAAGACGTGTCCCTACGTTTTGCTGTTTCAACGTGACTCTTGTGATATTCTCCCCGCACACGCACCGAATTTTGGACCGCTGTTCTTTAAATGGTTTTAGAAAGACTTGCTTACGTGTGTGTATCTGTTCAGCTGAACGAAACCCGCTTGCTAACTGACTGCTGTTTGCACCACAGCCCCCTTTACACACCCTCACGTGACGTTGCTCAGAAGAGGTTCGGGTTTGCTAGCAAGAGGTATGAATAAAACGAAACAAACTCTTTCCATAATCAATTTACACACCCTGTCTTTACCCCTTCCGCCCTCCGGGTGCAAAGAAAATCCAGGCTGTGGCTCGGAGGATGGTGTAAGACGGATGAGGGTTAATTCTCCGTGGCATGAGGCCACTCCTCCACTTGCTAGTGAGCACCATGTATTCCTGGAGAGATGAACGCAGACCTCCGTGGCGTACCAGACACAAGGTTCTCCAGTTCCCCTGAGGCTCTGCAGGGCTGATTCTCCCACTGTGCTGAACCACAGTGTTAAACAGGCTGGCAGTTGTACAAAAAAATAACCAGCCAAGTGCCCAGGAGATGCAGGAGCTCATTCCTATTTGAAACAGGTTGAGGCATAGTTCTTCTGGAGGAGGTGAGCAGAGGAGAGAAAAGGGTGATGGTCCACCCTTGTCCCGTGGTGACAGTGATCTTTGGAGGGATGGGAAGTGCAAAAAGAGAGAAAATCCTTCCCAGTCGGCAACTGTGCCTTCAGCAAGGCTTTTCTGGCTCCAGGAAAGGATCAGAGCAAAGGCCAGGAGTTGGCACCAAAAGGCAAATGAGCTTACAATCGGTCAGGGTTCTCCAGAATACATGCAGTTTGACTGGGAGCATCTAGATAGAAGAATATTTTGAAGTGTTTCATTTGGGTTTCCTCCAAGATTTCCTTCCAAGGTGTGTGACAACATTTCCTCTTAGGAGTGGCGTTGAAGGAAGCTTCTACCATCAGTCCTATGCACCACCGTGCTTCACGGCAAGCCCTTTAGTATCCTTCTGATATTCCACCACAAGAAAACAACAGCTTTGTTTCAGTTGAGGAAACAAAATGGAAAGAACAAACATCTTAAAAAAAATAATTAAAAAAATAAAAATAAAAAACACCCTCTGGCTGGTTTTTGAGGCCAAGCTCCTTGTCTGGAACAAACTGAGACTTGTAGCTCTTGCCTTCCAAGCTGAGGTGGGGACAAGGGAGATGCTGTGCTGTCCATTGCCAGAAGGAACAGAAACACCACCAACGGGATGCCACTGAGCAGAGAGAGCTTTTTTTTTTTTTTTTTTTGCCGCAGTGCTACGACCAACAGGACACAATGGGAAAGACGGAGGGGAACACAGGTCTCTTTGAAAAATAAGAATAACCATATGAAACACATGGGCGGGGGAGCGTCGGTCTCCTCCTCCCTTCTTGACCCTTCTCCTGCCCCGAGAGAGCAGCAACACCACTTTGCCCAGGCAGATGAGAGCCACAATGGTCCCACCGTGGACGGAGCTGTGGCATTTTGCAGGGAGCTTTGGGGTTCCTCTCCCAGTGGGGTTCCTATCAAGAGATAGAGTTGCAATGGCTCTGAAGGAGAGGGTCTTGATTTTCTCCTGCCCTCCAGGATCCCGGCAGGCAGGCTGCCTTCCCTCGGGGAGACTTTTCGTAATACTGAGTTCTTTTCCATGTCCACTCCAGAGGTTATATCCTTAGGAGGGCAGTTAAAGCAGCATGACAGAGGTGACCTCCCAGTTTCCCATCTGTAGAGTAATGATGCGATGTTGGGGGAGGGTTTTGTTTTGCTTTGTTTTGTTTTATTTCGTTTTGTGGAATATTTTTTTTTTTTCTCTCTAGGGCAAAGGCAGAGGGGAAGCTGTGAAAACAAGAGCTCCACCTGAATGTCTCGATGTCCCCAGAGCCAAGATTCCTCTGCAGTCTTTTTCTTTTAACCCCTGGGGATTTGTCGCTTTGTCCACAGATTTCGAAAGAGAAAGAAATGAGAGAGAGAAAGAGAGAAAGAGAGAGAGGAGCGCTGTTCAGGTGACTCTGCTTACAGCCAATCTAAACTTGCACTTGGTAAAGATGATGATCTTGAGTGAGGCACGACTTGGTTTATCCCTCCCAGGGTGTCCCTGGCAGGACAGTTCTCAGCTGTCTATGCTCATGAGGGTTATGACTTGTTCAAGTTTGTAGGCAAGTTTCTGTTTCCCAGCCTGGTCGTCTTGATCAAGGGCTCCGAGGATCTGGAAAAAAGAGAGAGAAAGAAGTGCTGGGGCTCGATTTTTAAATTTATTTTCCAAAAAGATCAAGTCCAGCATCCTACAGCAGCAGATAGGGGTCAGTTTTCCCTTCGGGTGGGCCCCAGACTTAGCTTATATCACAGGTCAGTCAGCCAGCAGGGAAAGACACAGGCAATATGGGCTTGATGTGACTAAATGCAAACCCCTGCATTGCAACAGATCAAGTGGATTCTCATCTAGAACATCAGTTACTTGGTAGATTTATTTATTTCCTTGCCACATTTCAGATGTCCTAAGGCATCTCACATGGTCTTCAACACCTGTGTTGGTCACTTTAACTCCTGTGTCATGTTTGCTGGACCATTCTTGGATTCTTTAGGGTATTGGTATTGTAAATGGCACTGGGCGCATATGCCTACAAACCTTCTACACAACCTACACAACTTCTCCTCGCCCTTCCAAGGCTCTTACCTCCTCGCTGTACTTGCCAACGTAGGAGTATATCTCTGAGAGCGCACTCATAGTGTTGAACTCGTTCATATGCATGCGAGACTGCTCAGCCAAATATGCATTCATGTCCTGGTCACTGATTGCTGGCATTTTGGCAATGTCTGAATAGTACCTGGAAGAGAGAATTACAGGTATTTCTTAAGGGGAGAGAGGAGGAAGTCAAAAACTAAGCCCATAAGGACAAAAGACACGCTTAGCACTCTCAGGCTCAATGATATACCCTGTCATGCTCTTCTTTTACAACAAAGGAGACAACTTAGCCAAAATACAAATTAGACTGAACCATTATTCCTGAATAACAGATGCATGTTGCAGGCAGTCAACCCTATTATGAGAGTGAAAACCCAAAGAGCATCCAGTAAACCTTTCCTGTGCTATCAATGAAATAGGCAGTACCTTTTGGTGCCAGATTCCCTTCTCAGGCATTCAAGGGTACTGCCTCCAGTCCCATGGAGAAGTCCCACTGATCTTGCTGCCCTCTGAGTGCTCTGGATTTTGCTCCCATACACCAAAACCCTTTCAGGCTTGCTTGTGCCCCCCACACATTTACATCTGCACGCATTTTGAGATCATCCACCTCCTCCAGTCAATCCAGTCCATCCCAGCAACTACTTGTGCTGCTTGACAAATCCCTTTTGCCTCTAATTTTAAGCTAGCCCCTCATCATAGTTTGCATCACTAAGATTCAATATCCTCATGCCCACTTTGGCTGGGGAAAAATCTGCTTCCCTTGAGTTCGGGAGGACTGGGGCTTTATCCACAGGACATGGAGACCCCAGGACCACTGCCCACGCTGATTTCATCAGCAAAGCAATGTCTCTTTAAGGAAGTTGCTATTTTCGATGTCCTTCGTCCCCTGGGTAAGGCAGGTCTTGGAGGACAAGGTTTGCAGAAGGTAATCAGTCACTGTCACTCGCAGCTGTGCTCCGCTGTCAACTGGTTAATTAGACGCCATCATTTACATTTTTAATTTCTGCAATTTGACATTTTGTGCAGAAGGAAAAAAAAAAAAAAAAAAAAGGGAAAAGAAAAAAAGCCCATAGCTGCAGCAATCCACAATTTTATAATTAGGAGGCAGAGGGGACGGGGAGCCAAAAGAGCTGACAGGTGTCCTGTAAACAGCACTGAGACACCTGCTGAGATGGAGGCTGTCTTCCACTGCAGAGAAATTGGATGCTGAAGTGCTGTATGATAAGGATCCTTCAGACATACGAGTGGGAAAATACTCTCTACAACTGAGCAGGATAGGCAGCTGTGGAAGTCTCCTGTGAAAAACAACACAGTGCAAGAGGGCTGGGGGGAAACTCCTTCACATCGGAAGGCTCCAGCGTCACTTCAGGCTGGTTTCGTGCCCCACAGTCCCATCCTCATTGCCATGGGTTGGTCTCTTGTCTTCTGGACTCAGGAAAAGCCTCAAATCCCAGCCTAATTCAGTCCCATGCTCTAATTATTGCCCAGTGATGGATGGTCTGAGCTTGATTTTGCTTGATAAACTGCCTAAACCCCAAACACCCAAGAAAACCCGAACAGTTGTCTAGGAGGGAAGGAGCCATCTGGAAACCCTATGAGAACCTGTCCTACAGAACCACCTCCAGGAGGAGGTGGTGAGCAGGATGAATAGATCTTCCTCAGCCTTTGCCAGTCCCAGAAAAGTCAAACTGCTCTCTGCATCACTAGCTGGACAAAATCAGATATATTCTGCATGCATTTCTGATGAGATAAAGTGTCAGGGAGTGGTAGCACTCATGAGAATGCTGTTTCAGGTTTCTCAAGGCCAAAGCACATTGTTGTGGACCGAGGAGACCTACAGACAAAAAAATAAGGTGTGCCTTGGCACCCAAAGGAATTTACATCCATGTGCAATAGCACATTTCATAGACTTGTGGGGAAAAAAAAAGAGCCTGCAATGCAGAGAAATGCATTGATTTATGGTGCCTGAGAAGAGCCCATGGAGAAGAGCCCAGCTCCTTATGAATATTGCATAGGCACCCTCCTGCTGGGTGAAATGAAAAGTGAAGGGGATTACATCACAACAAAAATAAATAAGGCTGGTGGAGGAAAGCAGCAGCACCGTGCTCTGTTTGTCACCCTGGCTCTGACAACCAGCTGAAATGCTCCATCAAATGGTGATGGGAGAGTGGGTGAGGGGATGGGGCCTTTTTAAAAGTGTTGCTTCTTCATTGTCTGCTTCTCCAAATTTCTCCTGTCTCCCTTTCACTTGGCAGCAATGCTCTCCTGGGTCTGTGAGTCACAAGGGTCTGAAAGCTCCCCAGTCCTCCTCCCAGCTCTGCAGAAAGATGCTCCGAGCAGCATGAAATTTCCATCTGAACAACAAAGAGCAATGCACAGTGCTCCCCTGGAGGGAAGATCAGGATGTGATGACCTGAGTTTCAGGGCCTCCTGATCTCTCCAGCCATGACAAACTCTCAAGCTGTGATTTCGGTGTGCTGGGTTCACAGGCCATCATCCGCTGCTATATATACCAAAGTGTACCCGAGTCTGCCACATCACACACCTGAGCAGTCAGTTCCCATTAAGACTCTAAATCAAGATACTGTGGAAGTGTGTTTGGGAAAAATAAATAAATAAATGAAAACAAACAAACAAAAAAAGCATGTACCAGTAATCAAACCTGGCTGCTAATACAGGAAGACATATAATCTTCCACCAGAACTCTGCGATGGGCAAATGACTTATTTATACAGAAGTGCTCCTAATGAAGCCATCATTCTGCTATCTCAAGAAATTATAAATGTGTATATTAAAGCATCCTGGCAGGGAGATGACAACATCCCTGCTGAGTCTTTATTTACCTTCTATTTGAGCCCGGATCCTCAGAGGTACTTAGGGCCTCTCTGCCATTTACATACCTCTAACGCCTTCAAAACCACCGTGAAGCTGTCACCAAACCCCAGAGGTCCTTGAATTTTCACTGCCAGCATCTGCAAGGCTGCCTGCGTGCTTGCTTGTGCCTTCGCCCTTGTGGCTGACAGCGCTCACTTACACTAAAGCTGAAATGTGACGGAAGATGCTCTTTAACCACGCTGCTCCTGGGAGCACAACTAAGCTGATGGCCATCAGATTGAGAAGGGAATTTAAAGAACATCCAGGTCTAATCCCCCTGCCATGGCAGGGACACCTCCCACCAGCCCAGGCTGCCCCCAGCCCCATCCAGCCTGGCCTTGGGCACTGCCAGAGATGGGGCAGCCACAGCTCCTCTGGGCAGCCTGGGCCAGGGCCTCACTGTCCTCAGAGTGAAGAATTTCTTCCTTATATCTAATCTAAATCTACCCTTTTTTTAGTTTAAAACTGTTACCCTTTTGTCCTGTCACTACACTCACTGATAGAGGGCTTGAGACCAAAGCAGATGATGACTACTTGGTCAAGGTGCACCACTTGCTGCCCTGGTGCTGCAGATTTTCTCCTTCTGTACTCCCGTTTTGGATAGCTTTGGTGGACCCTCACCCAGATGTTTCCAGGAGAGGCTTAGGTACTGTATGGGGTTTATGTGGCAAGGATTATGTGGGGAGGCTGCAGGGGTGGCCTCTGTGAGCAGAGTCCTGCAGCTGCCCCATGGCAGATCAGAGCCAGGACCCATCCTGGAGCAGTTTGCTCCTGGGGGATGGACCCCATGGTACGGAGCTGTGTGGGAGCAGTTCTTGAAGCCCCTGAAGGATCAGTTCGGGAGGGACCCCACATGGAGCAGGGGCAGAGAGGGGCTGAGAAAGAGCAGCAGGGACAAAGCATCAGGGACTGACCACAGCCCCCATTCCCCTGCACTCCTTGGGGGGAGGAGGTGGAAGAGGGTGGATGGAGGAAGGTGTTTTTAGTTTGCTTTTAGTTTCTCACTGTTTAGTCTGCTAGTGATAGGAAATAAATTACATTAATCTCCCTATGCTGAGTCTGTTTTGTCCGTGATGCTAACTGGTGAGTGATTCCCATGTCCTTTTCTTAGCCTATGAACCTTTTTTCATCATATTTTCTCCGCCTGTTCTTTTGTGGAGGAGGATTGAAAGACTGGCGTGGTGGAGCTCAACTGTGAAACCACCACAGACACATACCTAAAGACCCTTCCTTACATACCAGAGCTTCTCCTGAATCACAGGGGAATCACAGGCTGCTTATCCTCTGATGTGCCAGGGAAATTTGTTCATCAGACATCAGAAACGATGAAACCCTTGAGAAATCTGGGGGAATTTGTATCAACCTTCTCTGAAACACATCAGCAACTCAAATGGATGGTGGGAGGATTACTAGATCATAGGATGTGATTTCATAGGTAACCCTAGCACAGCAGCTCACCTCCTCTTGGCTTGAGCAGGAGAACCTGAGGCCATCCCCTGCCACCAACAGATGGGCAAGTACTGTGGCCACACTGGTGCATAGTAATGATCCCTTTTAGCCTCAGTTCTTGTTCCTTACGCATCCTCAGCTTTCCCTGGGAAGTTCCTGTTTTGTTTTGTCTTGTTTTGTTTTCCTAAGGAAGCAATACAGCAGTGACCTGGGAATACATCTTGCCCTCTCTTTAGGCAAGGGGCAGGGCGAATGTTCGTCTTCATTACCAGCCACACAAGGCGACTTAGTGGGGCTGTTTCACAAGAATAAACTGTGCCTGCTGCCACTCAGCAACTCATTAACTCATCAAAAGCGCAGAGAAAAGCTGTGCTGCCAATGCTTCCTCTCCAGTCTGAAATTTTCCAGCACGGGCCATGGTTTAGGCGGCTTAGCATGGAGCTAATTGCCTTCCAAAAGATCTTTTTGTCATGGCTGTTGTTGTGCCGTCCTGGGTTGGGACTGCGCTCATTAATAATCTTTTTAGCATATGAAAAGCTTGTAACGAATCCATGTGCTGCAGACGGCAGACGCAATTACAGCAATAACATAATTAGTGTTATGCAATAGCCGGCTGTATCCGGACCACTGAAGGAGGAAGAAACGTATGAAAGGGATCCAGGGGACTGCTACAGCAGGGAAGGGCTGAAGGGAAGCTTGGGAGCATCCTAGCGGCCAGCCCTTTCATGGGATGAAGTGAAGCAGTGCAAGGACACGTTGTCGGTTCCTCTGTTGGCAGGGCAAGGCAGTTTTAGCTTGCTGGGAGGCGTCTGAGCTGCACCTTCCGTGTTTGTGCTGATTCAGCTGCAGGAGCCACAGGACCGTGTTACTCCAGATCGATCCCATTTCACAGAAAGGTTCGAGGCCAAGCTGCTGGACACTAATTGGACTTTGGCATGAACAGCATGACAGCTAGGCAAAAGGATTTTCTTTTGCATGCGCATGGCTTTTCCTGCAGGTTTTTTTTTGTCTCAGAATAACCGGCAGAGGATGGGTGGGCTGCACTGAGTCAATGGCTGAAGAATGAATCGGTGCACAGGTAGTTTTTCTGTGAGAAGAAACTGTCCATCATCTCAGTGCCGAGGCTGCAAGGGTCTGAGGTTGTATCCCCTGAGCACAGATGCGTTTTCATTTTTGCTGCTGAAAACTGCACTGTGTGAGAGCAGCGTGTTACTGCAGTAAGAAAATATCAGGGGTATTTTCGAGACAAAAAGTAGGGGAAGACAGGTGAACAGCCTTCAGGCACAACAAAAGCTGCTGCAGAGAGGCAGGGAACGAGCTGTACCCCATGCCTCTGAGGATGCAATGAAGTCTATGGGTTTTAACTAAAGCCAGGAAGATTTCTGGCTGACCATCAGGGAAAATATCCTGATGGGAAGGAGAGGGGAGCACAGCAGTGGATTGCCCAAGGAAAGCAAAGGCTCAGTTGTGGGAGGACTTTAAGAAAACATCTGTCAGGAAGGCTTGAGACAGAGCTGATCCAGCCCTGAGGCAGGAGCCGGGCACGTTGACCTCTCGAGGCCTCTTCCAGCACCGTGTTTTATTATCTCTACTGACAACACCCTCTCCCCTTGACCCTTGGCATGCTGTATCTTCAGCCCTCTTTCTGTCAGGGAAAGGAGATGAAGACTGTGTTTTTGAAAGTACAGCCAGGATTTCCACCTGCCATTTGATGCTCTCTTTTAAAGCCCTTGGAGTTAAAAGGTCACCCCAATGTACCTGCTAAAAACCTCACTAACTTGGAATGTGCGCAATTTATAACCTTTTTTGTACTAAACCAGTACATTTTGTCTTTAAAAATAGCTGTAAAATGGCCAACAGACAGCACAAACACTATTGGAGGACACCATCTATTGACTGCAGAGTCCTGATACCACAGGCTGACAAGAGATGTAGGTTTTAGATGTCAAATGGAGACAGACTATACATTTTGTGTCATCCAGACACACTTTCACAATTTTCTAACAAGCTGAAGACCTTGACGTCAAGTGGTTAACACCATGCAAACCATGGTTGCTTAAAGGAAAGGAAGGAGAAGAGATCACAAACCCAGGCTCTGGGTGCCAGTAGCAAGGGCAGGTAGTGTTTGTGCTCAGGTTAACAATAAACTGCAGATGGATGAAGTCACTTTAAATGTCCTTTAGTCTGAAACCTGTCAAACCTATCAAGCCTATTTTGAACATTCTTGACTGGAAGATTCTCAGAGTCTTAATAATATTTGCAATGTCTCCTCTGACTTCTAGCTTTTCTTAAAGGGGCTATTTTTAAGGCACATTAAGCAGCCAAAGCATGTCCAAGTACTCACAGGGACGAGAAAAAAGCACTAGCTCCTCTCCTTGCAGCACTGCAGGTATTTGGGGCACACCTGTGCAATGGAAACTCTTTGGCTTCTGCTTTTTGTCCTCTGCCCCTTTTCAGTCTCCCACATTCCAGCTTCCATGCCAGGCTTCGGTAGAGAAGCTTGGTATTGATTGTGATGCAGGCAATTAAACGGTGTTAATGAAGTTCAAACAAGTGTTATCATAAGCCTGGCAGCATGGAGAGAAATGAAAGGTCAGCCACAGCCCTTTGTCATCTTTTCAGTGTGGTGTTGAATGCTAATGAGACAGCCCCAATTAGAACCGGCTCCCCTTTGTATTGCTTGGGGATTGCATCAAATGCTCCCAAGTTCTCCAGATTTCTAGGCTCAAAGGGGACATTTGAAGTAAACTTGAAAAGATGCAGATCTGAAGCAGCTCTAATGTAAATTCAGCAAGGCCTATGGAGTTTCACTAACAGAAGTCAAATGAGAATCTGGTCTATCATTCCCATTCTTTTCCTCTTCTTTCAATAGACCAAATTATGATATTTGAAAAGCTGCCACCTTGTTTTAGGACCACAGACTGACTCTTCGTGGCTTCAACAAAAGCCAAATAGCCTGTTCCCATTCCTGGGTTAATTCTTCTGCCTCTGCTAGGCCTCATCTTCTGCCGCAGGACTCCCGAGTTGTGGCTACGTGCTGGTACTTTTTAGTCATGTGTTTTCACAGTGAAAGAGCCCTGACTGTGTATTTGAATGCTGAACTTGTTTTTTGCAAAAGTCAGGGTGTCTCAGTGGGTTTGCTTCAGCAGGCAGAGTCCAGCTCTGCTCCCAGCAGCATTTAAAAAAGACCAAAAGATTAAATTTAAATTAAAAAAAAAAAAATCAAACTCCTATTAACTACTGTGTAAAGAAAGACCATTGGTGAGGCCAGAAACTGCATCTATGCCCTTCCCAACTTGGAGTTGGAAAGCTATTTTTTCTTGAATTGGAGATAGGTACTGTCACCCATGCCTGCTACTTTCTCTGCTACTTCTTATGTCAAGATAATCCCCAACATTGAGTTTTGTGAGTCCTGAAGGCACACTCCACACTGAGAAACCAATAGTTGCAAAAAGATTGCTTGGAGCAGCCCAGCTCAGGTACCATCTCAACAGGCATGTTAAAAGAGAGGAGTTGGCTCTTACTCTGGAGTGCCTTCAAGTAGGGTTACAAACCACCACTGACTAATTGCCCTCTTACAGATTCTTCTTCATCAAAGGAGATCATTTGATTTCAAGTTCTTCTGATTTACTCAACCACTTCTTAAACTCTCCAACAGAAAATCTTTTTATCTTATGATTTGGTCTTTGAAGAAGTCTAGTGGTCTTGAATGATGCTGTCTCCAGCTGACGTTGACTACAGAAATAACTCAAACCAGTACTGGAAGCCATTGGAGTTGGAATAACTCCCTCAAAGTACAGTTGCAGAATGGAGAAAAGGAACTCATTAACTCAGAGCAGAATTGAAATTATATTCTGTTCATCTTTAATAAGTTTTTCTTTGATCTGCAACAGCACCCAGGTGCCTTGAGTCAGTGGCGTTGACACACAAAAGTATTAATAGGGCAGTTCTAACCATATTCCAAACCCCACCATCTCCCCTTGGGCTTCAGTTCAAGCTTTCAGACATCAGTGCAGATAATAACTCAGCACATGCTGGGCCCAGAAATCCAGTGTTCTTTACTAGCAGCAGGAGGTGTTATGTACCTCGTTTGTTGTTCAGGAAAACTTCCAGAGAAATGCAATACGTATTGCTGAAGATCACTGGGCAAACAGGTTGAGCTCCAAAAAGTTTTCAAGTGAAATCGATACTGGAAAAATACATTTAAAACAAACAAACACACACACACAAAACAAACAAACAGAAAACCCTGCCACTTTCTGTTTATCCAGGAGAAAAAAAAAAAAAAAAAAGGCTTTGCATGAGGAAATACCCTGTTCTTCACCCATGTACCTCAGTTCATCACTCAAATGTACCATCTCCAAAGGTATAAAATTCAACAGGGTCATATGTAGGAAACTACCCACCAACTACACACACTTCACAGGTTGCTAAAGAATCTCTGGAGTATGATGCCATTGGGTCACTGTTAGTGCAAATTTATGGTTTCTAAACAAATTTCAAACATTTCTTTCCCCCTATCCAGGTCAATCCAGCAATCAACCTCAATACATACTAAGAAACTTGGACATGGTACCAGAAGTAGGTCATAATTAAGCAAGGTAGCTCGTAAGAGCCTTACAGGTTGCCTAGAAACGACATTTGCAGACGTGTTTAACCACATCTAAAAATAATTGTCCGGACAAATCAGAGACCAATGGGAGCATTATTGTAAAAATTTCACCTCATGCTGACTAGGGTACAGAGCTCTTTGATCAGCCATGCTCTGCTTTCACAGAATGAGAGAAAACCTTCTCCACCAAAGGAAATAGTCTGGTTTACAGCACAGTATGCCTGCAGCAGCAGAGGTCTTATATCACCCGCATGATGTGGTATCAATTTTAGACAGTGCATATGAAGTCATCCAGACAAATCATTGCTGAAAACTGGATGCCATTGTGCAGAAATGATCTGTAAGATAAACCCATTATTGTATTTACAGAGCAGCAATCACTCTCCAGCTGTGCTGTTCCCAAACCTGTCCATAATACCAGGCAAATGTGGCATGTTGGAAAACAAAGCACAGATCAACTTCTACAAGGCTTGTTCCAGCAGACAGCATCCTGTTGAGTGGAGTACAAAACGTGCTATAGTTTATCCTGTAAAAAATCTTAGGGAAACTGAAGCCCCTGTGTATTGTAGGAATACTTGCCTTGGTTGTATTTCCCGTAAAGTAGGCCTGTCAGACCCTGCCCCTCTGTGCAGTAGTTTCTACAGGTTCTTGCAGATGTGGATAAAATGTTTAGAAGACCTCTGACCTTTCAGAAAGTACCTGCAGAGCTTCAGTCACCAGCCTGTCAACCCTATGGCATCTCATCCAAAGCACAGAAGAGCTGCCATGGAAAGCTACTGAACTCAAAGTAAGGGACGATAATTGTGTGATGCCTGGGAGGCAGGCAGCGTGGGGACTCACAACAATGCTGGGAGAAATGAACCACTTCTTCTGGTCTGTGTGGGACGACTGAGAAGCCCACGTAGCTCACAGAGCTCAGGCACAGTCACCTCCCCTTCCTTCACCTCTCTCTCTTTCAACAGTTTCTCCTCAAGAGATGATGGCATCAAATGATGGCAAACACCTTCAGTTCACACCTCTAATTAAATTTCTACCTCTGTTGTAAGGCACGTGGGAATAAATGTCTATCAGAGAGCTTTCTACTTGGGCAATAATCAAAGAGAAAAAGCCCAGAAGCAGCTACCAGAAACAATACTAAGGATACCACTTACCTCCATCCATGAAGTAGGGCCTCATTTTACCACTTGCTTATGCCATTCATGTTTCTAGAGCTAAAACTCACCTTTCCACCCAGTTCTTGTAGCTGGGGATATCCTTGGCATAGAGAAGCTTGTTGGAGGGGGAGTCTTTGCCCAGACGGTGTTCTGAGGTTGAACAGGAGTCCATGAATGTCTGAGCCACTACAGAGAGGCAGGCATCTGTGATGCTGTTCTTGTGGATGTCGAAGACAAACTGGGGGTTCTTGATCATGTTCACCCAGAACCGTAATGGCAAGCTGCAAGAGGGGTGGAAGAGGTGAGTCAGTAATGGTTCAAAAGCTTTGTCTTGCAGTGTTACAGTGCTGACTGGTGGATAGGAATCAAAGATCCAGGCATGGAGACAGGGATTCTGGAATAAGCCTCAATTTTGTCATTTATTTCTGATAAATTCCTCCCCTGAGGGCTCTTGAGATGGTGGTGGTCACCTCAGGAATGAGTTTTGTTGTCCTTGCAGACCTGATTTTGTCACTTCTAGTGTCAATGTCATCTTACTGGAGTTACACATAAGTTAATGAGATTAAATTAATGAAAGTATAACTGAGATGATGAAAATATCTCCTAACTTCCCTATGCAAGGGTGCAAATGTAAGCTACTGTTAGCTAACAGCTAGAAATTGCATTCACACAACTTTGTGTGCCTAGACAACGGTACAATGTACACTAGGCATTGGTAGACTTGGCTTTTGGCCTCATAGTAAATCCAGGGCAAGAAAAGGTAGGTACAACTGTCAGGCTGTCAGGGAATCTGAGGAAGGAGCCTGGGAATGTTAATGGCAGGCATTTTGTTCTGTGTATGTCATGTATTGTCATGCTGCACAGCTCAAGCCCAAGCCCCTGTATGATCCTAGCACCTTCTGCATGAAGCAGACTCCATGTGGCAGAGAAAACCCTGTTGCCTAAAGGAGAAAAAGTAGGAATGGGGAACAAGTGTTGCAACCTTTGAAATGAAAATTTGTCTGTGGAAATGCTATTACAAGTGCAATTCAAAAGTCTTCCTCCCTCCCCACCCCTTATACTCATAAGAGCTGTTCATTTGTGTGAGTTGCCCTGAAGTATCTACATCTAGCCTTTGCCTCAAGCTTTTTTTGTGTGTGTGTCAGGGCAAAGTTATTCATATGGCTGTGGTCTAGGAACTGAGATGTGTCACCAATATCAGAGTCCACTTGTCTCTCTGTCTTCCTGCCAGGCGGACTGTTAATCCTACCTTTGGTGTCTGCATCTTCCCAAGAAGGTTATTCAGTTAAAAAAAAACACAATATAATCACCTTATTATTAGGCTAAATTCCCCAGTTTCTCCATTTTTCTCATTACTCTCACCTGTGTACAGCACCATAAACAACCCATTATCAATGTCTGATGCCTTTCAGGCATTTTAGCATGTCCTCACAAAGTGACGGTACCATATTCTCCTAAACAAATTGTGTTATCCTCAGCCAGCAAAATCATGGACCAAAAGTAAGGAAAGCCTCACACGGATATTCTTATCAGCCAAAAAACATCCTTTTGGGAAGGGGCAGAAGTTCAGGAGTGGGAGATGCTGGCAATGAGACCTGATGGGCGGAGTGGGAGGGAAGCTTTTTAGGTTGGGAGTGGAGGCTCATCTGCTGGAGGAAGAGCTGGATGAGTGAAGAACTTCTTCTGTAGACGTTTGGATGATAAGTACAGCCACAGCGAGCACGAGCACAGGCTGCATGTATGTATGCTGTGGGGAGGGGCTCGGGGGACGACAACCCTAGCTGGGAATAATGAAGCCCATGATGTGACTTGGAGTTAATTTAATCTGATTGAAAAGATTTCTTCATGCTGCCCCTGATCCCCCCCTGCAACACATACAGACTCTGCCTTCGTCCCTCCCCCCTTAAGTAAACCTCCTGCTCATTTAGTCTGAGTGGCTGCAATCAGCCTTAGATTAGTGCCGCAGATAATGTTAATAATATGCTAATGTTTCATTAGTTGAAAGCCTCTTTGGTGCATGGGGTTTCTTTTTTTATGTCACTGCACTGTGACGATCTGCCATCAGCATGGCTGGTAAAAGGAAAAAATGCATGAGCTGGGAGCCCCATGGCTCTCCTCTGCTGTTCCTTTTATAGTCCCTGTGTTTGCACAGGGAAAGGGGAGGGAGCGATTCCCCAGGGGTCTCTTTCCAACAGGGAGACTCAGCAGAGAGGTGCTGCAAAGATCTTTTCTCTTCACCAGTGCTGGCTTTTCCCTGCTGTCCCATTACGTGTACAAAGAGGGACCGCTGCCTGGCAGCTAGAGCAGGGGGTTGATGTCAGCCTTTGTCACTCACTCAGAAGGGGATTCACATCCAACTTCAGGCCCTTCAAGTACTTAATACCTTTTAAGATTCTCTGAGGTATCTCTTCTGGCCCCCAGCTGCCAGCCCAGGAGGGCACAAGTCTCCTGTGGGTGTGCACATTCCCTGTGGTACACCTTAAAACACTGCAAATGGCTCCAGATGCCTCTCCAGGCAACCAAAAGGAGCTCCAGGCCCCCACTGACTACAGTGGGAGTTCAAACTCCCTGTGCAGATGAAGACAGCAATGCTGAAACCTCTCCCATGAATCCCTAGAGATCCCTGTGGGCCTTCACGCTAAAGCAATTAAATACTTGACAATTTTTCCTCCTATATCCTCATGAGGTCCCTCAGAAATAGTACTATCTCCATGCAATACTGGGATCTACAGCCAAAGCACTCCATCCTTGATAGCACCCTTTAGATTCAGGGTACATCTGACTTCTCCATCGGCCTGGGATGATTGAACCTGGCATGATGAACCCCATGCCAGCTTCCTCAGTTTCCCCAGCACTTAGAATCCTAGTATCATTAGGGTTGGAAAAGCCCTCCAAGATCATCTGGTCCAGCCATCCCCCTACCACCAATGTCACCCACTAAGCCATGTCCCTAAGCACCACATCCAACCTTTCCTTGAACACCCCCAGGGACAGTGACTCCACCACCTCCCTGGGAAACCCGTCCCAGTGCCTGATTGCTCTTTCTGAGAAGAAATGTCTCCTTATTTCCAGCCTGAACCTCACCTGGTGCAACATGAGGCCATTCCCTCTTGTCCTATCACTGTGAGAAGAGGCTGCTCCCCAGCTCCCCACAGCTTCCTTTTAGGCAGTTGCAGAGAGCAATGAGGTCTGCCCTGAGCCTCCTCTGCTCCAGACCAAACAACCCCAGTGCCCTCAGCCGATCCTTACAGGACTTGTGCTCCACACCCTTCACCAGCTTTGTAGCCCTTCTCTGGACACACTCCAGGGCCTTGATGTCCTTCTTGTAGTGAGGGGCTAAAAGCTGAACACAGCACCGGAGATGCAGCCTCACCAGAGCTGAGCACAGGGGGACAATCACCTCGCTGGTCCTGCTGGCTACACTATTCCTGATACAAGCCAGGGTGCCGTTGGCTTTCTTGGATCCCAAATCTAGATACCAAATCACATACCCCTCTCTTCCCCTTCCAGTCCAAGATTTGGTACCAGGCTGTCCCACTCACCAGTTGCTTTTCCAGGTATGCCGCACGTGGGGGTCGTGGATGTTGTGCTTGTCAGCCTGCTCATCCAGGAAGTCGAACATATATTTGATGGCCAGGGGAAGCGCACTGCCACGGTGAGCTGTGCTGAAGATGGTCTCAAAGAGGTCATCTACAAATTTCTGGAGAGTGCCCTGTTGGGAGAAGGAGAGGAGAATGTGAGATGCTAAGTAGCAAGAGGATGATGAATTATGGTATACCACTGAAAATACAGTATATCTGTAAAACAGGCTCGAAAAATATATTGAAAAGCAGGAGACATTAGGTTGGATGTTAGGAAGAACTTCTTTACCGAAAGGGTTGTTAGACATTGGAACGGGCTGCCCAGGGAAGTGGTGGAGTCACCATCCCTGGAAGTCTTTAAAAGACGTTTAGATGTAGAGCTTAGGGATATGGTTTAGTGGGGACTGTTAGTGTTAGGTCAGAGGTTGGACTCGATTATCTTGAGGTCTCTTCCAACCTAGAAATTCTGTGATTCTGTGATTCTGTGTGACATTTAACAGCTTTTAAATGTGACATGAGTTGAAATTTCAACTCAGATGTCTTTAAGCAGACATCTGCATCTTCATAATATCCATTACTTATGTTTAACAGCTGAATGGGGTAGGTCAAGATGTGTCCTCTCTGTTACTAGGACTCAGGGAGGGAGGCTGAGATGTGGTGAGATACCTTGCCCCATCTCAGGTATATGGTGATGGGAAGGTGATCATCTGTTCCCACCGAAATTTTTCTCCTCTGAATCCTATACTCAACTGCTTTGGTGCATACATGAGCCAAAAAAGAGCCATTTTATACACTGGTTTTCATCCAGGGTCTGTTCTTAAGCTGAGAATAGAAGTCAGATGAATGTAGAGGAGAACAGAAAGTGTCATTGAGACAAATAGGACAACAGTGACTGGAGAAGATGGCTGTCCTGTATGTGTAAGTAGCATAATAAATAACAAGAATTTCATCTTAATTCCAATAGGCCTCCTTGTTTTTTACTATCCATCTTCATGGGACCAAGACAAGCCCTAGGAGCAATGCTCAAACCGGTCAAGTACTGCTCTGCAGACCTAATGCCCCCTGCAGTGATTGCAGCAGTTTCCTTAGGCTTCTCTGGGAGAAGAATTCCAGATCCAGAAGAACCACCCTAGCCAGATGATGAGGACAGCTGAGGACTGTGAAGAGCTGGAATAGCAAAGGGTGACCAGACCTGGACAAGCGGGCTGTTGAGGAGCTGTGGTAGCCTCTGTAAAGCTCTACTCTGCCACCAGAGCTGCACAGGCACTTATATGTGAACAAACCACATGGCTGCTAAAGTAACAAAAAATCAATCAAACCTCCAATAAACGTTTCCTGATACACAAATTTTCCTCAGCTGAAAAATAAAAGCCTTCCCTTTCTCTGCAGATCCAAGAAATTCCTCCTTAGTAGAAATGAAGCACCAGGTTCCACCAGAGCAACACACGTTTACATAGCGCTAACAAATACTTAATTAGAAAGCTGGTGTCTCTTGCTGATTCACCACTTGATTTATTCTTTGGGAAACAAACAGAGGTGCCTTTTGCTTGTGTGAACTCCTACAGGGTGAATAATCCCTGCAGTATGTCTGACTCAGAAAGGGCCCCTGAGGAGAAATCCTGTTGGTCTGACATGGAAGAACTTGCCCTCAGGTTCAGTTTCTGGAGGGAATTAGTTCTCTACATGCTCACCCACACAAATACAAAGAAAACCTCTGAGGCTTTTAGGCAAGAGACTCTAGGTCTCGGAGGTCAGGGATTTAACAGAATAAAAATCATTGTCAGTTTAACTAAGTATTCCCTGGGATTGTATTACTAGCAATTGGTCTCTCTCCTCTTTCCTCCCCCCCTAAAATGGTCATGATGAGGAAAGAATATTGCTCAGCCCAAGAGGGGAAACAATAAACCCCCAGCCTTTTTGCTCTCTCTCTTGCCGTGCAAGTTTTGCAGCTGCTTTCCTGCTGTCTTCAGAAAAAAAAAAAAAAAGAAAAAAAAAAAGTGTTGTTTGTGATCTGAAACAGAAAGCAAAAGCAATTCAGTGGTGGGGTAAGGGACATATCCCCAGACAGGGTAGATCAGCACTGGTCCAATGGTTGCTCATTTACACCAGCTGGGGCCCTGGCCCTGGGGAGCATCATTTTCTTTTTACATTGTGTGATCCATAAAAGCATCTTAATGCCACGGAGCTGACAGTGTTCCAAGGCTAAAGGCAAAGCCATTTTATGTCTGAATCTCATTGCAACGCAGAGAGACGGAGTGAGGCTGCAGGGAGAGTCAGAGACCATAGGCTGAAACAAATGAGCGGCTAAAACTTATGGTAGGACTTAAGCATGTAACGGAGAGCTGTCTGATGGGCAAACTCAGATTTGAATGAATAAATGTAATTGTGTTTGTGCCTGTTGACAGGAAATGGTAATAGTCAAAACTTCAGAGAAAGGAGGAAGATCAGGCTGTTTGATTGCTGCTTGGTTTAACCCTGCTCAGAATGGGGTGAGATTACGCTGTGATGAGCCACACCTGAGCCACAGCTGCAGTTTCGACTTCTGAGATGCATCCAGATAACTCATGTGTCAGAGATTCAGGCACAGGGATGCTCTGCACTGCAGGAGGATGGCAGGATTGTAAAGGGACCCTGTTTGATTATAGTGCCTGCCTCCCCACCTGCCCTGGTCCCTGCTGGGGCACAAAAGAAGAACATTGCAGCCTCCTCATTAATGCAGGCTTTTCCAAGGAGAGCACCACCAATGATGGATCCACAGGGTGGAAGAGCAAATAGTTGTAAAATCACACAACTGCTTTTGCCCACATTTTTGTAGAGCCTTTAGAGAAGAGATAGGTGGAGAATAGTCTTGATAAGAGATGAAAGAAGTTGAAAAGCCTGGGAGCAAGCCAACTGCAATGAGATCCAGCCATTCCTCTCCTAGGGAAGGGACAGAATGGTTCTGACTGACAGTGAGCTGTTGCTGTGCAGACAGTGGCAATAAAACCACTTTCTGTAGCTGTCACAGACCCAATGTTCACTGCAGTAAGTTATAAGTCTATCCCCTTCAATGATCTCCACTTGTACAAGTGCCCTCGTAACAGTGCAGCATCCTTAGTTATGCCAAGCACTAAAATGCTGCGTCCTTGGAGAATTTTTGCAGGCACACACATAGGAGGCTGGTTTTTAGCATTTAGAGGAGTGTGGATTGAACAGATAGGATGTGGCCACATCCATGCCCTGATTCTTAATTTGCTCAGTTTTGATCCAAACTACAAGCCATCATCATCAACACCAGCACATACTTACCCCTGTGTTCACGCTCTCCACCAGACTCATGGCCATGGCCACTCCTCATTGCTTTCCAAATCCTAGATCTCTGTGAGCCCTTAGCTTCTGTTTTGTTACTGTCACTGTTTATTCATGTGTTTATTGTCTATTTTTCACTGATCACTCCCTTTGCTCATGACACCCCCACCTCTTGATCCTCCTCAGTTGAGACACACCAGAAGCAGTACCCTTGAAGTTATCACATCTCTCTTTTCACCATTTGGCCTTCTCATGTCCCTTTCCTGACTTTGTTCTCTGAATTCTTTGCATTCCTCTTGCTCTACTTTCCTTCTGCTTATTTACCCTTTAGCATCCTCTGAGCAGACTCTTATATCTTGTCTGCAAGAAGTCCCACTGTAGCCTCTAGAAGCCCATTCCTCACCCTTTTCCCCATCCCAACCATATACCTTGGTGGCAAGTAGCCTTGTCAGGTAGATCTCAGAAACCATCTTGCTGCCCCGATCACCCTCTTTTTGGTCACCGTGCTCATGGTTCTTCACCAAGTGCCACATCTTGACTCCACTCTCAAGGTCAGGGGTGATCATGGGTGTGCGGGAACGGAGGCTGTCCGGGCTGCCCGTGTAACGGATCATATTTTCTGCAAAAATAGGTGCATGTGTCTCAGGTTAATGGGTTTCACCAAGGAAACATGCTAATGATGCATCCTCTAATAGAAGTTCTTCATCAGGGAGTAGCACTGTTAGTGTCAGGCACTGCCCAGGACTGGTTCGAGGACAGTACCATCTACTCGTGGTAGCCAGTATGGGCAGGTTCGTTTTACCTATAGGGTGTTAGCCATACCAGACTGAGCTTCTTGGCCCTATGGCCAGAGAACAGGTCATGGGATATTTTATACAGTAATACTGATGTAACTGATGTGACCTTTTGCCTATCTCTCCATCCCCAAGCTCAGGAGGAACTGCCTCCTATCCCTCCTATGGCATCAAAGCAACCCAAAAACTCCTACCCCACTATCTTCTTCAGTATCTGCTCCAAAATCTTGTTTTGACAGGAACTAGACTCTGTTTCCCTTTGCCTCTGAGTGATGGCATGAGGCATTCTCCTCCCCCTGACCTTCCACAAGGCTCCAGATTGAGTCTTTTCCAACCATAATTAACGGAAGAGTGTTGCACCTTTCTGTAGCAAGATCTGTATCAGCCTCATTAATGCATTACCAATCTCTACATATTAATTATTAGATGGAATATCCTTTTTTTCTCTCTGGATGCTGTTTTCTTAATTGCAATTAACAATCACTTCTGACCCACTACATCTTCTCCTCCCCCTGCATTCCTCCTCACACCCTCCTGAAAAATCAAACGGCAAAAGAATTAAGGAAATCCAACAGAAATTAACCCCCCTTAAGTCTTCCTTTTCAAAGGTCACTGTGTCTTTCAGTAATTGCAACAACATGGCAAAGAGGATGAATATTAATAAGATCTGGTGGATTGCTTTATGCCCTTGGAGAAAGAGAAAGAGGGCTCCTTGGACATCGAGTAGCCATACTTTCCTTCAATCTAAAGTGACTACGAAGGATCAGAGATGCTTTCATACATAATGAAAAACAATAATGAACTGCTATGATAGGTGCATCCAGGATAAAGGGTGGTTTTGCAGCACTCTGGTTGCATGTTAGAGACATCTTTCTTTGCTGTCCCACACCATCATAGTGTCCTGGGTTTGCTTACAACTGTCTCATGATATGACTGAAGTGGGAAAAACAGTGCACTGCTTTGAGATACACTGATAAAAGGTATCAGTAAGACATTTTTCTTGTTCCAGGTGCAAATTCCCTTGGGATAATAACATAGCTGTGTGGGATACACAATACCCACACTAAGCTATAGCAGTAGACAAGCAATGCCCTCTGTAGGTTGCTTTTTGTTCCAGAGGCCTCTCCTCTGGCACAACAGACCATTCTCCAAGAGCTTTGCCCACTAGAATGACTGAGCTTTTCCACATTGATCTAAAATGTTAATTATTTAGGCTCCTTCTTTCACTATTAGGGAAGGAGAGGGACTTCCAAGGGCAATCCAGTAACTTAGATTGACATCTTGGACCAGATGCCAAAGTTTTAAATGGCTAACTCCTCTCCTCCTGCCATCCATCAAGCAATCCTATCAACTTGCCATCTGCCTATGTTTCTGGTGCTTGTCTTGTAACCACCTTGGTGTTTGGGATCTCTCCTTCAGTGCTCTCTTGAACCTTATCAGCACACCGGCTCTTACCGTACTTGCTGGCTGAGGTCCGGGACACCGTGGAGTTGTTGACTGCATTGTAGGCAGTGACTTGCTTGGAGACCAAAGCTACCACAGATCCATCTGGTACCTACAGAGAAAAATGGGCTCTGTCAACAAGCTTCTGCGAACTGGCTGAGGAGCGTGCCAAGGACAGCTGGAATTCAAGCAGCAGAGACTGAACCGTAAGCCTGTGTCACTGCAAGCAAGACAGAAATTTTGTACCAAAGCTTTAAATGTTTTCTTCAGTGGGTTTATTAACAAAAAGGGGAAAAAATCTGTTGTTGCATGACTAGAAGCTTGGACTTGGGCACTGGGACAACTGATGGCAAAGCAGAACGACCCACTCGGATCCTGAGCGAAAGCCCAGGGATGACAACGTGAGTTTTGCATTGACCTCTAAAACTGACCATAGGTTCTTCGTGAGGAGGCTTTCCTGCAGGACGGGAGCATGAGTAGAATAAAACACCTTGTCTTCATCCATAACTGAAGTGATTAAGGTAGCTTGTGACCACAATATTACTTCAGGAAAGGTTAGAGATACTACAAGGTCATTTTTCACAGTGGACAACCATCCACTTACCTGGGAGCTAAGCTGATAAAAGGGCAGGACTATGATAGTGAAACAGGAATTAGAGATCCCAGGTCCCATGAGTACAGGGAAACTGGAGAATCTAGGTTAGGACTATGAGTTGGGTAAGTGTTTTATACCAAGAGCTATCAGAATTTAAGGATCAGCTATCTAGGTCCCCAAATCTCACAAGTCGTTCCTCTACTATTTCAGCTTCCAAGGGAAAGAAATTTGTCCAAATCAGCCATTCTTATATGGCCTGACATAAGCACAAGTATCAGGCTTACTGAGGTGCTGCCGAGATTTCCAGAGAAGCATATTTGATAATGAAGGGAGAGGTGAGTGAAGGGCGGGTTCTTTGTTATGTGTAAATCTAAATCAACCTAGCAATGGTGTCAGGGACCAGAAGAGATTGCATCTTATTTAGTATCTTAGGAATTTGGATTTTTGTGGTATAGAATTGGGAAAACTAATGTGAACTTTTCTATTCTTTCTAACTTGATTGCAGGTAGCATCTAGGTACTTGGGTCAGAGGGAAATACATTTTCCACTTTGACTGACCCTGCCAATCTCTCCGTGCACATGACAAATGCACTGCTGGGTAGATCTGACCACCATGACTTCTTTCTTTTTGCTGTTTCAGAGGGTGTCAGCTGGGGGAAAGCAGCAGGGCTAAGGGGGTTGTGCTCTAGGTTGTCATGGGATAGCATTTCAACAGAAAACAGCTTTCTGAAATGAGCCAGACTTTCCATTTCTACAGATAGGTGATTCACGTGGGTCCCGTATCAGAAATGTTAACAAGCCATTGGAACAGAGGAGCCATATCAGGAATATCTGTGATAAATAAGACATCATAAAAAAGGAGATGGGTGAAAAAAAAAATACTGCTAACAACTTTTAACTCTTGTCTGTGTAATAATAATAATTAGCACTTGCATGGAGTTTTTGATCTTCAAAGCACTGCAGAGGCTAATTAAATAGCCCCTCAGCAATCGTGGAAGGCAATTACAGGCTTTTTGTAGTTTTAGCCCCACACTCCAGATGGGGAAACTGAGGCACCAAGAACATCAGTGTCTGTCCCAGAATGATCTTGTCTGCCCTCAGGACAGCCAAGCTTAGCATGCTCAGCACCCCAGTGGTTGAGGACTTGTTCTGCCCCCGCTCATCCATAGACCTGGGAGCTCATTGCCTGGAGCAAACAACTGGAAAAAGCACAGAAAGGATAGAAAATCATCCTTGGTTTGTTGGTGGAATAAAATAGAAACCCTGCCCTGTCCCCCTTGAAAAGTCTTGGGGAGTCAGCCAGCAATTCTCAGTCAACCTAAAGTGAAAAGTTTTGTTTCCTTTTCAAATTATTGCCTGCTGCTTCCTCAGGTCAGTTCTTAAATGAAAAAATATATATATAAAAATAAACCTTGTTTTAAAACACACATTGCTGAGGTGTGATTGAGGAAATGATAGAATTGTCAGCATTGGATTAAACTTAATGATTTTTTTTTGTTTTGGTCAAAGGAGGAAAGAACTGGGGGAGCTTTTGACCTAAACTCCATTTTTTTCATTAAATCTACCACTTGTGTGAGATATTTTTGGACATCTTTAGCCCTCTGTTATGGATCTCAGTGTAATGCACAGATGAAGAGAAGCCTTGTCCCAAGGCAAATCACACAGAGATTAAAACCAACAGTTCCTATACCACTGTCACCTCCATCACACTTCTGTCTCTAGTCATGCTGCTTTCCTCCTCCTTCTTCCAGACAACAAGCCTCCTTCTCTTCCATTTTGTCTTGTCCATCTTTCTGAACTCTGCTGGCATTACAAGGCCTTTGATGCAGTGGAAAAAAAGGAGGAGGGAAGAGCTTGTTTGCTGTCTGTCAACGTAAGAAATGTTAACTCATGCTGTCCTCATGACTAACGCTTCTCTTCATCCTTTGCTCACCAGGGTTGTCTCTCCTTGGGGAGAGACAATCTTATTTCTTCCCTTATCTTCATATTTCTTCCCTTATCTTCATCTCCAGTGAGGTTCACAATGGTTCCTACAGGATGGACGTGCTCATTTACAGGAGCTCTGCTCATTTATTGCCCACTCAACCACTGTCTACCTCTGCATCTTGGAGAACAATATTTTACCCTTCTCCTTTTCACTTTCCTGACCGATCTACCTGTTACTCATCCTCTCCCTCAGTTACCTGATAGTGTGCCAGCGTGTTGAGTCTCTTCCAGTCGTTCTCTATCTTGGTTGTGATGTCCTCATCCTGCAGGATCATCCTTGCCCCACTTGCTTGCCGCCACTCTACAAGGAGAACAGGGACATGGAATGATTAAATTCTGCCATTCAGAGCATCTCAGAGCCTTCTAAGCCCTGTGCTTACAACTCATGGTGTCACACGTGCGGGTTGCATCCATGTAGCACCGTATCAGTCATTGCCATTGTGCTATGACTGATGCCTCCAACCATACACAACACATAAACGCATAAATGTCCAGAGCCCACAAAGGAGGGAGAGAAGGGACAAAAGAATTATGAAAGGTTCAGATAGATGGTTCAGGGAGTACACAAAAATCATAGCCTTGTGGCAAAGTTCAGAGTCAAGTCCTCGGTTATTCAGACCGGTTTCTTTACCCTTGATAAAAAAAATACTGCTATCACAAAGCCACTTTTGCACATGAAACAGCCACCCCTTTAAAGAGTGACACCAAACCATGCAGAGATCAGGACACAGAGCAGTTGCCTACAGAGATGAGGGGTCCGAGGCCACTGCACAGCAGCACACCGTGCTGAAGATCATACAGATAAATAAATCAGTGACCAGGGAGCTGTTGTTCCAATGGCAGAGACGAACAAAACAAGTCCTGGTGCTTTGGCTCCCTGATTATCCCCAGTGCTTAACTCGTAGCTCACTCCCTGGCTCAGTTTTTTCTCCAGCGTGGCTACTTCCAATGCCCACCTGCCCTTGCATATGTTAGCCACCACCAAGTGACGCGAGCAAATGAATATCACTTGCCTCAGGGACAGAAATTACTCACCAGCCCTCTTTCATTTAACAGCATGGACATTGACTTTTTGGATATTTGAGATATAACTCCAAGACCTAGCCAGAGACAGGGCTCCCCTGGGGCAGAGCAGAGTCTTGGTTGGTGCAGCACCAGACCCTTTACTGGGACCAGTTTGCCTCCATCAGGGCTCACAAAATACTTCTTGCCACTCAAGTCCAGAAGTGATGGAGAGCAGGAGGCCCTTAGCTTTAGAATTGGGACCAAAAGGGGAGAAATGTAACATAATATTGTGACACCAGCCATTGTTGTTTTGGTTAACCACAACCCCTCTGAACCATCCAAAGCTTCCTTTTTGGTGGTCACGTCTCAGTCACAGTGACCCAGCCACACACAGTTGAGCAAGAGCCCAAGCAGAAAGTCTATTCAACTGCTGGAGTTAATTAAAATGAACTCTTGGATATGGAGACATCACCTGCCACCCCTGCTTATTTCTCCTAATATAAAAATGCAAGGACCATTGCAAATTTCTTCTGGTTTCAGCAGTTTTCTTATCACATAATTAAAATGCATTGGGAAAGACGCCCTTGCCTTTATTATTCATTTAAATTAGCAGGGAGAGGTCAGCTGCTGTGTTTATTGTTGGGTGTTACTCTGGCAGGAGATACTCCAAGAGTAAGCAAAGGTTACATTGGCTAAGCACTGATCCTAAACTGCCCTTCATTTACTCCAGCTCCTTAGGACCTCGCCAATATTATCCTTGTGATGTCTGAGGGCGATACTCTCTGTCCGTTGCCCCCTGGACAGGATCCCCAGAAACTAACTGGTCCCAGATGTTGTTTGGAAGAGTAAAAAATGAAGAAGTTTGAGCTGGGATGGGAAATGGTGCTTTTATAAAGAGCTCTGCAGGGTGCCAAAGCCACTTCTGCCGTCACAGTGTGTCCCCTGTGTGCCTTCCTCATGGTCCCCATGGTGCCTCTTTGACTTCTCTCCATCAGGTCCCTACGTATTTCTGTAGTCGCCTTTTCTGACTCGTCTTTGGGGAGGGACACAAACCCACATAGCGTTTGAACCCCGGGTGTGGACCCCCAGCTCACCCTAACCTCACAGCTCTCCCCAATCTCACAACTCCTCGTCTCTACAGGTGCCACCTTAGGTGGCCACGCAAGGATCTGCAAGGAAATGTGATGGCTGGGAGCAGATAAATGGGTAGGGAGGGCACAAAGGAGGGAAAGGTGACCCTGACATCCCTATTCACAGCACTGAGTGAAAAGTGTTAGCTTTGTCCTCGCTGGCAGCGCCCCGACTCCTCTCTCATCAGATCTGCTCACTCCTCTGCGAGCCGGCACAAAGGAGAGACACACTCCAATCCAATTTGTTACACTTCCACCTTCCGGAGAGGGGGAGGGAGGTAAAAAATCCCATTATCTTTATCAAGCCTCCCAATCAGGAGCAGCGGTAAATGCAAACTCAGGAGACAGCTGCTGTGAAGCCTTTATATTTCATTCAGCAGATAGTGTATCTTTTTATTGCACGCAGGAATTACTTCTTTTTTTTTCCCCTTCTTCTTCTCTTCTTTTTTTTCTTTTCTTTTTTTTTCTCCTTTTTTTCTTTTTATTTTTTTTTCCTTTTTTTTTTTCTTCTTTTTTTCTTAAGGAACAACCTTTCTCTTCAACTTGGCTAGGAAAAAAGGAAATTCCAGGGAAAACTGATGAAGAGGGGTTTGTCTGAGCTGTATCAATGCCTGGCTATGGAATGATTCTGTGGGGATGTGGGAGAGGGGGAGATGTCCTCCTGCACCTCCTACAGAAAATGCTCCACTTCCCTTGTGCCTTCTCTCTGATCCAGGTCACCCTGAAGGTGCCCAGTGAACAAGGAAGAAAAGAGCAGCAGAGATTTTTCAGGGGCAACTGAAACACCCAGGGCTAGAAGACCTCTCAGCTTATTCCAGATGTCTTCTTCTGAGCTGGTCATCATCAGTTACCCTACTCTTTACAGGCACTTGTGGGTCTTAATGCATGCAATTCATTTTGGTCATCTGTAATAACTGCACAATGCTTCCCACACTTCTCCTAAAGACCTGAAGTCTTATTTGAAGGGCTATGAAAAGGTTTCTGGCTGTGCCTAGCAGTGGCAAGTGGAACAAATGCATCTAGCTTGTCCATGATTGAAGCTGAGTTCATGATCACTTGTGTTCAAGAAGGATTTGTCTGTCATGGGCTGCTTTTAGTCCTCCATTCCTAGGAGTATTTCATCACTTCCCTATAACTTCCACAAAAGATTGGGATTAGAAATATGAGAATAAAACATTTTGTTTCCTTGTTACAGGTTGGAATAAAACCAGCTGGGTGGGAAACAGAAGTGGGGAAGTGCCCAGTAAGTGATGACCTTGAGGAAAAGAGGAGAAACTCAGCTCTGCTTCTAACACGGAGAAAATACAATCACGGTTGGCAAGAAAAAGTTTATACCAGAACACATAAAGACATGGAAAATATTTCATCCTGTATATGCAAGTTCTCTGTTTTACCTTATATATCCTAGAGTTAGACTCAGTTTAAATGGCTCCTTGAGATTAAACTCAACACATCAGTACTGCACTGCTGGTGAGGCACTGAAATCTTGCCCTGGCCTGAGCCAGCATCACCGAGTGCAAGGCACTCAACCAACATCCCCCACCACCTCAACAGCCCCTTCCAAAAGGCTCCGGGAAGAGTGAATGCCTCAGCGTGGAGCCAAATTTCTGTTTTGTGATCCTCACACCCTAACGCTTTTCCAAAGATGGGCTCATTTCTTTGTGGAGAAGGCTTTAAAGGATAATAATAACAGAAATAGCCACGGTAGAAAGAAGCCTGTACTCCGAGGGCTGCAGTTTGGGTTTTGGACTAAAATGTAACCTCGGGGTGTCCAAAATGAATGCTTTCAGCTGACAACCCCCTCCATGAGTTGTCTGGGTAACTGCAAAACATTATGACATTTGCCACACGTACAAGTCACTCTGCCTGCAGCTACCCTGCATTTAACAACTCCAAATAACTCATTAGCTTGTTTGCTTTCTTCATGTGAGCAATCTGGCCTTGGTACGGACAGAAAGCCCAGAAAATTGCAACGGTAATAGAAAACTGTGCTGGTGTGTAGGAAACCATCGATTTCAAAGGCAGATGATAATCATCTGCTCCGACCCACTGTTTAGCATGGGCTGGCGGGGCTGATCCAGCCACCTTTGACAATTCTGAGCATTCAGCCTGGGGCAGGTTGATCCCAAGAGCTCCGTGCTGCTGTCTTTTGTCACCGCTGCTTTCTGCCTCCCCCCTTTTTTGCCTTCACTGTCCCCAAAGGATGCCAGGTGCCAGCAAATAGCTTTTTCCTGCGAGGAGGCTGGGCAGGAGCTGTGGCTGGATGTACGTGTCCTCTTGTCCCTGCTTCACTCATGCCAGCCCTGCTCCTCCCACCTTATTAACTGCTGTGCTAAAGGAGCCTACAAATATCATTGCTGGCAAGACTCTTCTCCTAAATGAGAAGATATTAGTTTCTTTTTTTTTTTTCCCCCTAGTTATTTTTATATATGTATTTTACCAACTGCATCATCAGTGCTAGAGGCTAAACAGCTGCTCATCAAGCAGTCTCCTGTCTGTATGGACAAGTCTGTGTCCAGCCCTTCTGGTAGGGATGTAAATGCTCATAAACACTTTCTGGAACTTACTGGTCCTCGGAAGGTCAAAATAACTTACATCTGCCAAGCACTGGATGCAAAATTGTCAGACTCCACTTAAGACCCCGTGTGCACACTGTTCTGTACCTCTCAGCTGCCAGAGCTGCAATAAAACTGGATTCCAAAGTCTTCCTTGTATTTGCAATATGCAAATTTTTGGACTCGATGATCTTGAGGTCTCTTCCAACCTAGAAATTCTATGCAGGGAAAACTCCTGCCTTCAAGTACATATTTATCCCAGCAGTGGAACAAACCACTCTCCACCCACAACCAGCACAAGACTCAACCCTAATGGGCTCTGTGCTCACCATCCAGCACCAGCTGGGTCAATGGTTTTGGCTGTAAAGCCCATTCCCCACATTTTTTGTGTTCTGGTTCCCTGCCCTACCTGGCCTGATGCTCACCCTTGCACTCAGCGTTCCCCTGCTGACTCACAGCAGCTCCAAAATCAACTCGGGTCCTTTTTTTTTTGATGATGTATATGATCTGTTCTTTATTACTGCTGGTTTTGGCAGCTCGTTTTGTTATTCTAACTGACTTTCATGAGCAGGAATCTTGCTGCAATTTCTGTCAGGAATCCCTCCTCCCCTACACAAATGCACACACAAACACACTTAACTTTAATCCCTGACCTCTCATTTCTGCCTCCGTTATTGCTGTGAATTGTTTCTTGGCATCAGTCCATTCCTCCTCCTTTAGGTTCCTCCTCTACTCTGCCGAGTTTTATAGACTCCATTTTCCACTGAAGTCCTTTCCACTGAAGGTCACTGAGGGCAAATTCTGGCTGATGGCCTCACACAATACAGCCCCGTGCCAGACTCCTCATCTACAGACTCCTCTGTAGAGCAGATTGCTCTACATCCTCTCATAGCAGCCTCCAGGTGTGGTATCAGATCTAACCCGGACTCAGCTTCAGATATTTCACTTCCCCCAGTGTCCTTGCACCAGATTTGGGGCAGAAACTGATTTTGGCCCCAAAGGCATCCCTGTGCTAGGCTGTACAGCTCCTGTGTGCCCCAGAGCTTAAAATCCAAGTGAAGCTACTGCAGCTCTTTTCGTCCCCCAAGCAGAGCATCTCATGAAGGAGCAAAAAAAAAAGCATGAATTCATAAACAGAGGGACTGATCTTTCTTTAAAACATGACTGCTGATCTCCTTGTCCTCTGCAAAAAAAAAGAAATGTCAGCAGCAGCTCCCAGCCCTGCTGTTGGTGGAGGGGTGCTGGCAGGAGAGGGAAGCAGTCAAGGGTGAGATGGATGCAGCCCACTGAACGGAGGATGCTTCATCCTCTTTCCTGTGCCCACATGATGAGAAATTAATACTGCTTGGGCTGTGACTGTCTCAGCAAGAAGACATGCATAATCCAAGCCCTCACTGCTCAGAGAAGAGCTAGGAATAAATCTGAGCTGCCTGAACACTTCTGACAACACCACCCTGTGTTTTCAGTGCTCTTCTTCCAGGGGATTTGGGCAGGCTGTGCCTTTTCCATACCCTTGATCAAGCCAAATTCTGGGCAGAAAATCAGGGTGGCTACTGATCATTTCAAGTCCTCAAGGTCAGAGCAGTAGAGCTTTCATAAGCCAGGAGTGTGCGCATCAATTTAATCAGTTTCTTCTGCCCTCTCACTGTTGCTGATGCCCTGCCCAAGTACCAGGGGTACTGTGAGTCTGGAGAGGTGGCACTTGGCACAGCAAATAGTCTGGGTTGAGTTTGACTGTTTCTTCTCTCCCTTCTCCCCTCTCCTCTTTTACCTCTTCCCCCAGCCCTGGGACATTCATGGCCCATTGTGCACTCACGTACCCAGGTCCATATCAGCAGCTTTGGGCCGGTGGGAGCAGGGCACGTTCTTGAAGATGGCATCGAGGATCTTCTCCTTGACCTGGGTGATGGTGTCACAGTTCAGGATCTTCACCGGAATCTCAGGGCTGTTCACGTTGTCAGGGTTCACGCAGCTCAGGACCTGAGAAAGAGGCATGAGACACCATAAATTTCACAGCAACGCAGGTACCCTGTGCTCAAGCTTCCACAGCAACCTTCTGGCAGGTCCCTGCATCCTACAAACCAGAGGAATCTAGGATGGATTAAGGGGAAAAATGTGTGCCAAGAGTATTCCCTTTTCTGACACAGCAGGGATTTCACTGAGGGGTTTTTCATGCATCCAGTTTTTGGCTGCCCTCAATCCCTTGCCCTGGGGTCATTTCTTATCACTTATCTGTGCCCAGTGGATTAAAGGTAAGTCAGGACCTGCCTGCCAGCTAAGAGCTGTGAGTTCCCAGATGCTACAGCCAGTGATATGGGAATAATTTGAGGGGTTTTCTGAACATATATCTCACGCCATTTGTCTCTCTGAGGTGAACCCATTGTACTTGTGGGAGCAGTCCCTTAGATTTGAGCCTCATCTCCTTGGCATTTTTGCTATTCTTAATAACAGAAAGCCCAAGAGTACCAGTTCAGGTTCTGGTGTGATCAGTAAAAATGGCACTCACCCAAGTGGTACCAGACATTTGTCATTAACACACTGTTTTCAGAAAAAAAAAAAAAAAAAAAAAAAAAAAACAACATTAAAAATGCTACCAGCCCAGACTCTGGTTGAAACCGACCTGGAATCCAAAGGGTTTCTCCAGAGCTTTCCTTGGCCTCTGAGCCATTCCCTGCTCCCTAGAGATCCGGCAAGGTGACCTACTTGTATAGTAGTCTCCTTGCATTGTCACCTGCCTTTGACAATTTAGGTAAAAGTAATCTTCAATCTCTCAGCTCTAAGTTGGGCCTTCTTCTGAGCAGTCATAGGACAACCCAAGACCCTTCTCATTAGAATGTTATTAATTTGAAATGCAGGGATTTAATAAAATAGATATACAAAAGAAAAACAACAAAAAGTCTTATAGCTTCACATACAGAACAAGAAAATTGACCCAACTAGAGAGGCCTTTGATTTCTCAGAAGAATATCATTTTCTCTAAAGACTGTATCCAAGAATAAATGCAAAGCATATGAGGTGAGGAGGTGGGGAGGGATGCTTTAAACAAACAGAGTGTCTAAGAGCAATTTGCCCACTAACACTTGGCTCTGTCTATGTCAAGTGTTCTGCTCTCTTCAAGTTACAGGAGTGTGAAGTCTATAAACTTTTATAAACTTAGCACACCTTTGCACTTGGAGTGTTCAGTGGAGCTTCTGGCTACATAGGGTCATTAAATTTTCTTGTGCAACTTTTACAAGTGCAGGCATGTTAGTTTTGGTGACCTAGATAAATTCTACCTTGACCATAAATTCCTGTCCGTAGTATGCAATAGGTTCCTAACCTACTGTGGGATCTGAAGGTGGCTTGAAAAGGGTGAAATCATATCAGTATAATTATGTATTGGCTCACTAGGCTCCCTTTGGTGCTGTTATGCTCAACTAAGAGGGACTTGTGAAGATACTGCTTACAAAGAGCTCTGTGATCTTTCTGGATGAAAGGGTAGATATAAATATGAGATATTGATTACATCATAATGCTATTATTTATATGTCACTTCCAGGAGTATTGAAGAAGCACCAATTCAGATAATAATGACAATGGCAGAGATTTACAGTTCTGTGGCATCTTTCATCTCAAAGGATCACAGAGCTATACATAAAAAGCACTGCTGAAATGCATTCAGTGTTGAGGTTATTAGTGGCCCCCCACCCACTACACATCTGTAGGGAAATGAAATGGTGATGAGAGCCTAGACAAGCTCTTTTGAGAGTGCCAAGGGGGTCACATATGGCTCTGGTGACCAGGTTACTCTGCAAGTCTCTGCCATTGATCTGAGCTCACCTAAAGTAGATTGAGCTGATGCCAGTCAGAATAAACTCTGTGGAGTGATTCAGCACCAACACAAACACCTTGGGTTCAGGTCAGTTGCCTGCATGAATGCAACTTATGCATTGAGGGCTGTGTCAGTGTAGCAAAACAATGGTGATAGTCATGGGGTCAACATGAAAAGATATGGGGCTGTGAGCAAGCGCACTAGTAATCTGTGAGCCCTGCTCTCCCTCTGACTTTTCATGACCTTGGGCCATGTCATCTCACTCGGTTTATGTTTATCAACCTTCTTCTACATCCTTGGGCTCTTTAATTTTTTGTCTGTCAGCTCTTCCAGCCACGAAATGTCTCTAAGTGTATATAAACATGCAATACTTAGCACAACTAAGCCCTGATCTCCGCTGTGGATTACTGGCATTTAAATTACAAACGCGTGGTTTAGGATTAAAGGATTCAGGACCCTGGTCCTGAGCTCTTTGCAGTATTTGGGTGGTTTGCCCAGGGACCTGGGTATCAATACAGTTTCTGTCCCAAAGAATCTTCCTTTCCCTTCTACATTAGGGTAAGAAAGGTCCCATGGGGCTGGCACACAGCAAGTCTTGGCAGAGAGCAAAGAGAAGAAGGACCCCCCAAAGAAGCCAAGCACAAGAAACCCCTCTGATATCTCATTCGTGGCTTAACTCCCTGAAAGGCCTTAACCAAATGCAGCTCAAAACATATTTATCTACCCTGGAGTATGTTGTCAGAGGAGATGATCCGATTAGACTCTCAGCGCTGGAGCCACCGAGGTGTGCAGGGACCACGCCGAGCATGCCATTGCTCAAGATGCATTGGGCAGCTCCCTCCTGCCACCCCCGAGCACTAATTATCCAATCCTCTTGACAGCTTCCGACACACATCGAGGCCTTTGCTCCTCTGCGTTATTTGTGCCAAGAGAAATGAAGCTGATGCAGGAGATGGATAGTCTTTCATCTCCCGGTGAGAGCGGAGCAGTGGCAGGAGGGAGCGAGGTTTTTACAGCTGGGCTCTGGTTTGGTGAATGGCTAAAAAATCGCGGATTCTGGCAAAGGCAGATGGTAGCCAGCAGGGATGAAATCTTCTCGTCTTTCATAGGTGCAATAATCTAGCTGGGCTTTTAATAACACTGCAGACCACAGATGATGGTCGCTGACTGTTAGAGAAGACATTAGCACCAGAGGGAGCTTCTCTGAGGTATACAGCTTGGGAGAAGACCTACTGTTTAGCTGCTGCACATTTATTCTAACAAATCACATCTGTAACTACCTTAGTTTCCCCTGGACTGAAAAATCCCTTGTATGTACAGAAATTGCTATGCAAATATCAAAGACCTTAGCCCACTGAGGACTGCTTCTTTGGAGAACTCTAGGACCTGGCACACAGCAAATTGGAGCTATCTGGTCTGGAAAGAAATCAGATCAAAACAATCTAAACTTAGTGAATGAGGTGCATATTGTAAAATCAGTAATTCCAGATGTCTGAAATTGCTCTGTCTCCTTTTGTCTCCCTGGATAAGTCAATTTCTTTGGATTTGCTTTTCATTCAAACCATATTTGAAATCGTGCCTTAAAATATTTGGTCATGATTAATGAAAACTATAGAATAAACCCCTTCCAACGAAGCCCTGGCCTTGCCTTCCTGGAATAACGACAATAAACAGACTGTTTCAATGTGCCACATTGCTAGACTTGTGATTTAACTCAATTCAGCAACCATCTAGCACTCATGAAACATGAACAACCCAATGAATTTTAGCTACATGCACTACAAATTCATAGTGGTGACCAGATGCTTGGGAGAGAACAGGAGACATTCAGGGGATTCTTATATTACAAACACTGAATCAGTTCTTGCTTTATTTCATTACTATATATTTTTGACAAAAGATGACAGAATAATGCTTGCTTAAAAAAGGTAGGGGAAGATCAAATTATAAGAGAAATAAGGAGAAACAGAAAGGAAGAACAATCTTATTCATATTCTGTTTCTTCTTAATCTCCTTCACCAAAGCTGATCTCTGTAAATCTGCTAAGATTCCTATCGGGATATATTTGTCTGCTCTTGAGATGTAAGAGGGAGAGCTGATTAACATCAAACAACACAAAGTGAATGGAGGAGAGCTTTGTTCAGGCTGATGTATAATTACTACCCTTTGCTGGCTGCTTTATATCAAGCCTAAAAGGATCGGAGGGATTTCCTTCGGTGAAAGTGATCACTTTGTGCCTGCATTTTTCTCCCTTTTGCTCACTCTCTCCATGTAAGATCAGGCCTCCAAATTGCCAGACAACCACATCTAATAGAAAAGAAGCACTACCCTGGTGATTTAATAGGAAAGTCCCATTTTTAGAATGCAAATTAAATTGCAGTCTCATTTAAGAGTGAAGTCTACCCGCTCATTAGACTTGGATTCAACTGAAGCTAGGCTCTAGATCGTAGTCAGTGAAGAAAAAGACATCTGTGGAGTCAGCCCATCTGAGCTAAGACCCAAGGAAGGTCAAAGAAATTGTAATTGTGTGCCCAGTCTGGGCATTGGACAGCTCTGCCACTGGTGCTGGGGCCCCAGGGAGAGGAAGGAGAGAAGGGGGATGAAAATACCTCCAGGTGGTCTCAAGCATGAGGAGGAAGAAACCCCACTGTGGACATCACAGTCCTCCTGCTGAAGATCTCAGGATGGTGACAACTGCAGAGACAACCCCATGCTTCTGCTGGAGGAAGACCACTACCTTTGACCTTAGGACTCAGAGGGATGGGCATCACTTCAAGGAAAAGGGGTAAATGTAGGAAATGGTTTGTCTACCAGAACAAATTGTTCATACCCATTGTCTACACTTTCACAGGCATTCACATGACCCAAGGCTCACACTTGTCTTCCAGTGCTCCTGGACCTCACCTAACCCAAAAAAATGGTAAAGGATTGTCAGCCTAACCTGCAATGAGTGCAGACCTCTTCACCCAACAGACAATGCCCTTGGGGAACTGGAGATGGTCTGAGCATGGGATAGGGCACCATGGAGGTAAATTGGAAGCTGTCATCTTTGCAAACATGCTTTGCAAACAGATACTTCAGCCACAAACTTTGCTGTGACAGGGGATGCAACTAGTGGGTCCTCAGCAGGGTTATCCTGCTGGGTTGCAAGAAGAAATTGTCCAGGAGGTCAACATGCCTTTCACTGACTTCTTTCCTCAAAATGCTCTTTTTCTAGAAGAAGGTGGGACAAGTTCATAGGAGAGCATGCTCAGAGCACTCACCAGTGTCTTGTAATCAATCTGCTGTCGGATAAGTTTGTCCTCACTCAGTGAATACCGGGCCTCCCCAGTGATTGAGTCGATGGGACCCTTTTCCATCTGCTGCTTGATGGCACAGAAGAGGGAGAACAGAGGTTCACCAGCACACTCCTGCAGGGATGAGAGTTAACAACCAGGTCAACCAGGAGGGACAGAGGTGAAAACCTCTGGTCCAGAGCTTTGCACCAGAACAGGGAATGGGATGGGTCCTGGAGGACCTGGAGGCAGGGCTTGGCAGGGGTTAGGACCACTGGTGCCCCATCCTGGGTGTCTGTCACACTCTCCCTGAGCAGTCTCATGTTGGAGGCAAACAGGGATGCTTGGGCAGCAGCAGCTCCTGACACAGGGGAGATGCACCCCTGGAGCTGTGTGGTTGCACTGGTGATGTTGGGTGTGTAGGGACCAGCCTGGGACAGCAACAAGGAGCCCACAAAGCACCAGCTTTCCTCATGTCCCATTCCCTTCATTCACTCCCAATCCACCCTTCCCACACCTTTCCTGTCCTCTCCTCTTGCTGCCCTCCCTCTGCACACTCATGTCCATGCACCCCTCCTTGTTCTTTCTTCTCTTTCATGCCTCTGTCCTTTCTCCCCTCCTTCCCACTTTGCCCTCCCCTCTTGTGCTGTGCCCCAACTCACCGAGCGAGGTCATTTTCCTCTGGTGTAAATCCCAGCAACAACAAGTTAATAATCTGAAGCCAAGTGGCCCCTTTCTCAGTTCCTACACCTGTCTCCCTCTTAATTAGCTTATCTGCCAGCAACATATTGCTAGTGTGTGCCTGTCTCTTGCCCTTATCAGGCCACTGCTCAGGCTAAGGCAAGAAGACAAGTAGCTGAGTGGGGGGGAAGACTATTATAAAAGCAGTGCTTTCAAAAATCACCTCCTTGTATCCTTTCCTCTCAGCTGCAAGTGTGAATCTGATACTAAAGGCACTGAAATTACCTTCCAGGGACCTTCAAAACTTCCCCATGCATTCAGTCTGGTTGTTCCTGGGGTTTGGGACAGCTCAGGGGAATGGGACTGGTTTGTAAAGCTTTGAATTTCCAAGCAGAGGGTGGCTATCCTGTCCAAATGGTGTAATAGGGAGATCTAGCAACAGTGCTGAGAGTTAAGGCAAGGTAAAATGTTACCTCCCTCCAAAAGGCTTGATCTTAGTATGGTACAATAGCAATTATCATAGAATCCCAGAATGGTTTGGGTTAGAAGAGACCTCAAAGCCCATCTCGTTCCAACCCTTACCATGGCAGGGATACCTCCCCCCAATCCAGGCTGCCCCCAGCCCCATCCAGCCTGGCCTCGGGCACCCCGAGGAATGTGGCAGCCACAGCTCCTCTGGGAAGCCTACAACAGGGCCTCACTACCTTCACTCCAAGAATTTCTTAGGCAAAAATCCAAGAGTTTCTTCCTAATATGTAATCTAAACCTTCTCTTTTGTAGCTTAAAGCCTTTCCCCCTGTCCTATCCCTACACCCCCCGACAAAGAGGTCTCAAAGGCTGAAAGCCTCCTTTTTATTACCTATCACCCAAAAGAGACCTTCCAGAAGTAGTGGGAGGGCTCAGAGGGTGTCACAGCTGATTTCACTCATTTGCTGATGAGCATCCTGCAAAGTCAATGCTACCCCAGCTGAACCCTGCCAAGAAGCAATGCATTAAAGCAGCTGTTCAGCCAGGCCTGCTGCTTCTCTTACCTTAAGGAACTTGTACAGGAGGAAGGTGAACCAGTTGGTGAGCATTTTCTCAGCCACAGACTCTGTCCTAAAATCAGACCAAGACAAAAAACAAATCAGAAATGAGTTAGTCATGTTAGCCACATCAAAGGGCTGGTTGAAAGATTGGCATCTTGCATCTTACTGCCCAGGTCTCTAGCCCCATGGAAAGTCAGGCATGACACCATCAGGAATAAGCACATCCCAGAGTCTCTGTTTTAGCTTTGGATTTAGGAAACCTTCAGGCATGTCCTTACTGCCCTACTAATTCTCCTGTGACCAGGGAAATCCCTGCATGTCTGTTCTGCAGTTTGTCCATCAATGAGAGAAATGACAAGTTAGGAAGCCTTCTCAGAGATGCTCAGGGAGGATAAATCTATCACATACGAGGAGCTTTTATCAGGTAATGATAATCTCCCTGGTATTTGGGAGTGATTATACTCCCCTATGTGTCAATGTGGCACATTCACAGAACTATTCCTGTAGCCCTTTAACTCTAGCCTCAACCAAGGAAAAAATCCATCCTGAATCTTCAGGGTGAACTTTTCCTACAGAATCACTAACTTGGACTTGCTAATTTGGTTTGGAAACCAGGAACAAAGAATAAGCTTGTGTTGGCTCCAGTACACGCAACGATTTTGTTCAAGAAAAAAAAAACAAACAAGAGTCCTTGCTTGAATGAGTGAAAGTGAGATTTGCTGGTTCCAGCTTTCACCAAGACCACCCAAGGATTCTTGCTTAGAGCTGCAGCTTGCTTTTTAGGTTACCTAGTCCTTTCAGCATAAAGTTGGTCTCATTTCCTCTGCCTACAACAATCATTGCTCTGTCTCTGTCCAAACCAGCCTGTTTGCCCTGCATTCCCCTCAGTCACAGTCACCTAGCCACTGTTCCCCATTGATCATGGCATGAACCTCAACTCCAGCACTCTCCACACTTTATCATCCTCGCAGAGAATGTTAAATTATTGTTGCCCAGGCAACTTTGATCTTTTGGGGTCAGTGGATATCATCTCTGACTTCTCCTTGTGCTTTCAAAGCTTGACACAGTGGAGGTGTCTTCAATGTTCACTGTCTCTCCTTCTAAAGGCCACGTTGCATTTCCAACAAATAGGAGTACAGTTAGAAAAGAGCTGGAAGAAGGGGGAAAAAAAGGAAGAAGACAGGAGAAAACACAAATGAACAACCAGGAAAGACAAAGAGATGCAGAAAGGAAAAAAGAAAGGAGAAGATCAAGTGAAGGCACGACTGGAAGAAGGCACTGCCATCCAGCATCAGAGGAGAAGCACAGAGAGGAGGCCTGAGGACAGCTTGGGGGCAGTTTCCAGCCAGGCTGTAGGACTCAGGGAGTTAACTGGCAGTAAAGTCTGGTCTCTGCCCCTGGCTTTGCTGCCCTGAATGCCAGGAAGTGCCTACTGCTCTTTTTTTTTTTTTTTTTTTTTTTTTTTTTTTTTTTTCTGTTTTTTTCATGGTGGGCTGTGTGCCAGCAGAAAATCTCTCCAGCAGGCACCACAGACCTCTCTTCTGCCTGAGCCATCCATCGTCATCAGCTCAGGGCCCCTCAAACACAGCTTTGAGCAGTGGCAAAGGCCATTTGTACCCAGTAGACTCCCTCTGGTTTTACTTCAGGTGCTGGCTTGAATCAGAAGGGTTCATTCAGACCATGGAAAGGAGAGGATGAGCGTCATCCTAAAAGGAGAAAGGGCTGAATTTCCCTAATCAGGGAAAGTACATTAATTGCAGACCAGTAGATTTGTAACTCAAGGTGTCCCACACAACCCTGGCCTTTAGACCTTGGATCTGGCCAGGAAGCACAAACCCAAACTCATGTCCCTTATAACACCATTTCTGTTGTCCTGCTTAATTCTGTTTTCAACCAGATCCCAAAACCTATGCCCAGGAAGGGACAGGAGATCCCATGATGCAGCTGAAGAAGACTCCACATGTGTCCAAAGGTGACTCAGAAACAAGAAGCACGGCAGGGCAGTCCAAATCTTGGGCAAGATAAAGCAACAGACGATTTACTCACCTTAAAGACCAAGTATATTATACAGCCTGTTCTTTGTGATATAAGTAGAACACAAATCCAAAATAAGGATTATGAAACATGGGATCTGGCTGCCCTTATGAAGCTTTCCAGAAAATCCACATTAAAATCTATTGATAGTGGAGCAGTGAAACTTTAATTGTCGGCTGGTTTTTGGTTGCAGATGAAATGGAGAGAGATCTACAGACACACTTACTGAAAAAGGGAAGGAACCCTCTGCTGGGAAGTTTTGAATGAAGCCAGAGAGCAGCAAACCAGTGAGGGAAAGCAGTTCAGCTTTCATTCAGCCCTACCTGCCTTATTCACACCTGCCTGCACGCAGCTTCATGGCAACCCTACAGGGCCTTGTGAGCTGTGGCTGTACACCATCCTGATTTCATACCCTGCTGCAAAAAGCAAGATCAAGCAAATTTGTCCTTTTCCTCCAAAATGGACTATCATGCTCATGTTAGATAGTAGAGCACAGGTTGCCCTTCCCAGCTTGGTCTAGCCCCAGGTATCTTTACCTCCGGAGCAGCAGCTTGGGGTGGTTTTTGCTCTCCAGATTTTTGTCTATGAGGTCGGCCAAGAGCTGTTTGAGGACATCAGTAGCGTACTCCAGCTTGCTCTGCAGCACTGTCATGATCAGTGAAGCCACGTTGCCACGGTCCCGCATGGAAAAGCTGCGCTGGGACTCCAGCGTGCGGATGAAGGACAGCAGGAAAACCTTGTTGTTGATGAGCTGTGCAAAAAGCTTGAGGCCTTTCTCCACCCGTTCCTGCCTGTAGCCAGGGACCTGTATGAGAAGACAAGGAGTTTATACCTTTCCCTCACTGCCCACTGTCAGGCCATGCCCAAATGGATTGTGCACCCGTTGATACTTCTCTGCCCTCAGCCCTCCATCTCCTCCAACTACACACTTCAACATCAAGCAGAAGGCAGATCTAAGGCAGGAAAGAGGAAAAACTGCCTCAAATGGCAAAGACAATTTAAAAGAAATATATATATATATATATATATATATATTCTCTAAAAGGCAGGTAAGCACTTCCTTCTGCTTTACAGGATAGTCCTGTGAAAAGGAAGCGAGTCCATACATCATCTGAAGATTAGGGAGCCAGAGGGACCTCCTAACCACAGCCAGATTATTATTTTCCATCCCTGCATCCCTGACCATTTAGTGGAGATTGCTAATGCCTGGATGCTGTACTACAGCATATTGTGTTTTTATTGCAGTCAGACTGAAATCTCACTCTGTCCTCCCCTAACACCTCTTTTAATCTCTGCAAGATGCCTGCTTACAGAGAAAAACAGTCTAAGTCAATGCTGGAAAGGTTATGTGGGTCTCCTGTTGGTCTGACCTGTCTAGGTCTCCTTACCACCACATACCAGCAAGTAACCGCACATCAGCTGCCCTTCAGCAGCTGCTTGGGTACAGGGAAGATGCAATGTGGGGACTACAGGACACGGGTTTGGGGTTCTGCTTCAGGGAGCTGGGGGAAGTAGTAAGAACGTGAGGGGAGAAAGAGGTCCAAGAGTCATGATTTGAGGAGATGAAGTTGAGGTGGTGAACATGGAGAACATGGGTGTTGGTTTGAAAAACTCGCTAGAGGAAGGTGTGAGAAAGCAAAAGAGCTGGGACCTATTTTGGAAATCCTACTGTGATGGGACCCCAGGGCTTGGTAGGTGAGGTGGTTCAGAGGCAGGGATGTTAACAAGTCTCCGATGTATTTCTCATTTGTGACAGGCTAGTGAACTATCTTTTTATACAGAATAATTTAGGACCTCAGCACTGGACCCTAGATCCTACAGTCTGCAGTGGGCACTACCCTTTCCTGCTCTTCTGCCTCTGGATCAAAATGAAGCCATACTCTGTGGGTATATACTACATCCCTTTATCTGCTGCACCAGCATGGTCCTAAATAGAGAACTCCAAACTCATTCCTCCATGTCACCGAAGCTCTTTCAGCCCTTCATAAAGTTTCCCTGGAAGCTGGAGAGTCACAACTCAGAGAAACACATGCCACTAAGGCAAGTACTCATTAACCACCCAGTTTTGGCACTTTAATCCAAAACAAGTTAGCATGCTTAAACAACTGAGTAATGCAAGTCCCCTTAAAGAATCATTACTTTTTTATTCTGGAAATTAAAGAGATCTTAACTCTTTTTGCATACAGCAAATAAATTACTTACTAAATAGCTTGAGACAACCAACCAACCAACCACTACCACCCATCCTGCTAATAATTATATTTAACTCACTTGCTTGAACATTTAATATTGTCTATCCCCGGGTTATTACGGAGAAATAAAAAAAAATAACAAGAAAAGTATTTTGTAGTGCATCTGGAAGCAGTTAATTAGCAAATGAGCTGGAAATAAGTAAGACCTGCTCACTGCAGGATCTCTGTTGGGGCCTTTTCCCAATAAATATAAACTCCTTCTAGGTGCTACAGAGAAAGGAGCAAAATGGAAACTGTCTTCCCTTGTTTGTTGGTAGCCAAAGATGTTGACATCTAAAGAGCTACAGTAGCTTTAAACAGGATTAAGGGGAAAAAATACAACAAAATAATTAAAAAAAATGAAATCAATGGAAGGGGAGATCAAAGGTGACAGATTGAAACGTTGGCTCTCTGTCTCTCTGCATGTATATTCATATGGGAGCATCTATACTAAAAATTCTGTAGGGTTCAGAGGCCATTCTATGGTCAGCTGGATGAGGCTGATGAATATACAAGTTGAAACTGGCCGTGGGTATGATGAAAGTATTTGTATGTGTGTATGTACACAGGGAAGAAATTCACCACTCCTCATCTTTTGTGCTCACTTGTTGCATTTGCTGGGCTGCTTTTCCATAGGGAAAACAGCTCAAGGGTACTCTACCTGCATCCCAAAGGCAAATCTCTACAATAACCAATGTGTAATGCAGCCTCCCACCCATTCCCAACAGTCCTCATTGCTTCCAGATCATTTTTTTAATGGTTCTCACCATATAGTTTGATGAAGTTTGGCTCTCCTGAAGGGCAGGAGCAGGAACCTCTGATTACACAGACAGCCAAGCATGGTATTGCCTGCGCCAGCTTCTATTCCTCCTCCCTGCCAACACACCCCAGTCTTGGCCTCCAGCAATCTCACCAGCACATGCCAGAGCCTCTCTGAAGCACAGAGCTTGCCAAAGACTTTGCAGAAAGCTCAGCCAAGGACCTCCCCGGCCTTGGCCGTGGTGTGTTACCCGCTTCTCTGGGCCAGGTATCCCTTGAGCAGATCCTGCCCAGAGCTGGGCAGTGTCTCACCATCCTCCCACCACTGCTGTATGAAGGGTGAAGGGAGCAATTGTGGGCATGTTATGGGCAGATTGGTCCTGGAGGTTTCTCACCTCACTGCAAACCACAGAGCAAAGTTGAATCTCCCTCAGAGAATGCAGGTTATTTGTGATATAGGCAGATACGCTGCTTTGCTTTAGGACTGTTTTTCTGGAACCTGCACAGTGTGAAGAATAAACCCCAATAGGATGGAGACCAAGGAGGATCTTAAAGCAGCAGACCTAATGCACATAGATGTATGGGACTCTTCTAAGTAAATGAGTGATCAAACAGAATTTAACATCTAAGATAGGAAAAATTCATCCTCCCTTTTCAGTCTGGACCTTTAATGAGGTAGTATTTTGTCCCTGGGAAGACACAGCATTGAAAGCCATCATGTCCCCACCACTGGCACATCTTTTGCATTCAGGGCATGAGAGGAGCTGGCAGCTGGTGATGTTGATTTCATACCTCCAGGTCTCTCAGCACTGGGTGATCTTCAATGCCAGGGAAAAGCACCCTCATGGTGTAGGTTCGGTAATCAAGGAAAGGGATCCCAGCTCCATCCAGGTCGCTTGTCAGCTCATGAATATCCGTCTGCAGCTCCGCAAAGGCTGACACAAAAAAGGAACAAGGCATGCATCAATGACAGTCCAGCTCTCCCTCATCATAATGGAAAAGGCCTTCAGACCCACGTGTATGAAACTAGGGTATAAATGCAGAAGCAACAGATGGAGAGGAAGAAGGTGGACAAGACAGGCTCACCCTTCCCACCACATAACCTTTCCTCAGGACCAAGGCTCCTTCAGGACGCTGAGTTAGCTGGTGCAGGCAAGACAAGGTGGAGGAATAAAGGATTCAGGGAAAATGGGCAAAGTCAGATTAAATCCAGGCCCAAGCCAACCCCACAACTCCCATTTCTTGGTGATATTTTGGCTCAAAGCTTTGTGGCTGGAGCCCTGTCTCCTGACACTGTGGGAGTCTTCTCCCACATCACACCTTCTTCCCCCATCATACCTTCTTTGCACTCCAGTGCCACCCTGGACTCCAGGTTGTCCATCTGCATCTGCAGACGCTTGAGGGTCAAGTCACTTTCTCGGGACTTGCGCTTGTAGGCTATCAGCACAGCCACGATGAAGATGATGAGCAGGCCGCCAGCCACCGCAATGCTGACGATAGCTGGCAAGCTGAGGGGGCTGTCTGGAGAGATGTAGACCATCCCCGGGGAGAACTCCATCCCTCCTACACGAGCCTAGAGGGAAGGCAAGAGAAAGTTGTGTTGAAAATCCCATACAAGCAAGAACACAGAGGAACTCCACCATCACCCCAACTACAGCTGCTATGCAAGTCAAGCTCCCATGATAGTACATGAATGATGACCTCTCAGATTAAACAGGGCATTAAGTACTTGGATATAGAAAGGCTAAAACAACCTGATATGTCATGTAGAAGCAGCTCTGTTGTTAGTGTCACCATAGACCAAATCAGCAAAAGACTTCTGGTGAGACATATCTTACCATGCCCAATGCCCTCCCTACATATTGAATTAGGGTTCATTTAGGGTTTTCCATCCTATGTCCTGAACAGCTACGCTCTGTTGCACTGCCTTGATGTCAGTTAGCCTCAGAATGCATACCGGACATATCGCTCTTCGTTATGGACTGATGGGTCCTAACTTAATTATGGGACAGGAGACATTTGACCCAGACTTCTGGCACAGGAGAGGCCAGAACATTGGGAATGCCAGAATTACAGAGTCACAATTTGCTTTTGACTCTTCAAGTTGAGAAAAAAGTATCTGGAAATCACTCAAATAGGAAAAAGAAAAAGAAAAAGCCCACAGAGCCTGGTCCATTCCCTTTACAGCCCTTCTCCTAGCCACATGTTCTGCTTGGTCACGTTGGCTAATGGACTTCACATGGACAGGGAGCCAAACAGAGCTTTCTGTTCTCTCTGCACTCTCAGAGGTTCTCAGGCCTCTAGGACATATTTCTGTGTTAAACTTTGCTTTTAAAAACCAGAAAGAAACCCTGCAAGCGGTGCTGTTGTATGCCCAACTAAACACTCTGCTGAAGAAAGTCTGTTGGGATCCCATTTATCCAACATGAACACCAATCCCAACAGCAATCCCACAGGATGCCATTTGTTCAAGGCTACTACAAAGATGTTCAAGGCTATCTGTAAAACAGGACATGTTGGTGTGGCAAGGGGAAAAGCACTGCTGACTAGTCCAAGATATAAAAGGATGGCTTCCAGGACTGGGCTGTGGTAGGGGGACACTGGTTATGGATCAGCATAAACCTAGGAAGATGTCATGCAAAGTGCTTGAAGAATTGTGAAATGGTAAGCCCCATCATTTAATTCCAGCTGAGCTTTGTCCTGAAGAAAAAAAAGCTGGTCCTACACAAAATGAAAAATCTGTCTGCCAGGCAAGACCCAGGGCTATGTGCTTCCCCCTGCAACTGCAAGTGGGACCCCTGACAATTGAACCTTTACCTATCTCCTTTACTAGGAGCTCTATTGTCTCCTTCTCAGCACCTCTAGCAGTCAGTGCAAACAGCCTTCATCTCAGCCTAGTGTCCAGCCTTGCCCCACGTCCCACTGGCTCTCAGTTAATCAGTCTGTTTCCAGCCTGCATGCATACATGTTAATCCCAAATTTTCCATGCCTCAGCTCAGGCACTTACTCAGGTTTCTTCCCTACGTTGCAGGAGGCTGCAGCCAGCAGAAAAGATTATGAAGTACAGAGTTGTGAATTAATGCAAAGCTGCCCTCACTCCTCACCACCCCAGCCCTTGCTGGGGACATGAATGTCTGTGTCTCCATCATCTAGAAATGATTTATGGAGCCATGTTACAACCACTGAAGGTGGCTGTTTTGCTCCATCACCAGCTGTAGGCTGTTCCACAGTGGGTCCTGGTCAAAACCACCTAGCCAGAACCCTTATATCTTGCACAGAACAGAGGTGAATTTCTGGAAATATGTCATTTCCACCCACAAGGTCCTCTTATGCACTGAATACCCCTAAACATTTGGAGATGGGCTCTAGAAAGATAACGGTGTCCACAATGAGCAACTAAACCAAATATAAGCTCATCTGACAAGGCAATGGAGTTTGATGACCCTATTGTAGCATGATATTGATGATTTGTAGAGCATCTTCAGTGGCCAAGGAACAACCTAGTAAGTCGAAGAACCATCAGTCCATACTTTTCCTGTCTATTCCAAGATATAAGGCTCAACTCAACTTCAGAAAGCCTGCAAATGTAGAGTTTTGGTGTTGGCATGTGGCAAGCTCAGCTGAGAAGACAAGCTTCCAAAGTCAAAAGCTAATCTACTCACTCAAAACTATTGCCGTTTGACCTAGACCAGTGTCCCAAATCCTTCCAAGATGACAGCAAAATTGGCTCACCAGTTTGCACAATTTCCTTCCTGTCATGGTGGATCAATAAACTGAGTCATTATATTTCATTTTCTGCTTCCTACAGTGGCCCTTTTCGTCCAGGCCTGGCAGTGAAATGAGTCCATTGATGGAGTTTCAGACTCGAGTCAAAAAACCCCATCCCGGTCCCCAATGTAGGTCTGTCCTCAAAGCCCACGGAACAGCCTGGCTCTGTGGGTGGGTTTCCTCTCACCAAACTTTTGACATTCACATCTGAGTTGGACATTACAGCGTGCTTTTAGAGTCAAGGCAGAGAAAAGGCACTTTCAGCGTGTGATTCATGCCAGCTGCTTTTGACACCTGCTTTGACATTAGGATGAGACGCTTTATTCAGCAGAAGTTCCCATTTCTCTCCATTAGCTATAAGAGAATTAGGACTCCTAGAGGGAGGCGTCTAGCAAAGTTCCTCTCTAAAGATGTTTTCAACACTGGAAAAGCCTCACAGTCCACAAATCAAACTGCCAGGATCTAATGGAATCCGTCTCTTGGAGAAGAAAGCCTGCAAGTTTTCAGTGCTATTTGTGAACGCTTCAATGAAAATAATAAAATATACAGATATGGCCCTACTTTTTTTCTTGGGCCCTGAATGTTTACCAAGGAAGCTAGTAACACCTCCCAGACATGAATTCCGTATCACCAAACAACAGTTTGGCATTTGTTAGGCCTATTAATCTGGCATTTGCTCCAAACGGCACTATGGCAGAGCCTAATTTTCACCAGCAAAGTTTTAGGGACAACTTGTAATGGTTCAAGAGAGATTTTCTTAGGTCCTCTTCTGTAAAACTTGACTGTGGGTAGTGTCTTTCCTACTGCAAGTTTGCCCTGGCAAAACATAAATGTTTGCCTTAGGATAATATGAATTGTGCCCAGAATTTCAATTGCTAAATTTGACCATCTCTCCATACAAAGACACCAGGGTGACTTTCCATATGTAAGTGAATGCACAGAATACCAGCATCCCTTCGAGTTTACTCTGTCTCTTCATTGCAGACCTTCTCTACCATGGTTACACATGAATCTTCCTTATCTCTGTTTCTCTTACTTGGAAAAGAGATTGCCTCTGTGTGTTATACTATCCTTATAAACCATTGCTCTGGGCTTGTTGTTCTTTTATATTTTTTTTCAAGTATTTAACTCATTTATTCTATACAAGATAGCTGAACTAGAGCAAAACCACGCTGACATCAACACATGGCACTGTCACCGTTCCTTCCCTTTGAAATAATCACAGCATTACACAGGTTAATTCAGCCCCATGTCTCCTCTCAGATCCAGGCCACTTCCATTTGCAGCAAAGGGTTTGTGGAGCAGTTTTCTCAAGGTTGCACAGGAATTCGTGGGCAGAAGTAGGAGAAGGACCTGAGAGAGCTACCTGTCAATTGTCCTGACCCTCAGAGTGACTCTTATGTGAAACATGGGCAACAGAGCTGCTGGGCCATGCTGCAGGGGCATTTCCCAGCCCAGCTGTCCCCCTGGTAACTTCCAGATGCAAAGTCCATCATCCTTGAGCACTGGCCTCCATCAGAGGTGACCTTCCCCGTTTGGTTCCCAGCCCAGACACTGTCAAAGGTTTGTCTCAGTGTTGGCTTTTGACAGAGAAATCTGTAACTCGCCCCTAACAGTGATGCTCATTAAAAGGCTTCAACAGGATCATCTTCCCACATTTCCAGCAGAATCTCTTGTTTGATCAGCATCCTCAGAAAGGGATTATTTTCTTCACTTAAGCTGTCCCAAGCTGCAGGAACAGGGGACACTTTCCAATTAGTAAGGCCCAGCCAGATGTTCATCCTCCCTGATCCCCAGGGGTTGATTATTGCTCACCTGACTTTGAGCTCTCTCTCTCTAGGGCTGTTTTTGTCCATCTCTGACTAACCATATGTTTAATTATATTCATGAAAATGACAGGGAACATATATTGTCATGTTCAAAAGCCTTGGTATTCACACAGAGAAAATCTCTCACTTCATTATTGCTCCTCTTGGAGTGTCTTAATGTGCTTTACAATGAATTGAGAGCCACAGCATATTTGCATGACTGAAAAGGATTATTACCTCTATTTTCCACATGATAAACTTCAGCACAGAGAAGTTAAATAGCCAGTGTGAGGTCTCCCAGCAGCAGTCACAACTGGGACCAAGGATGGTCACCATAAACTCTCTATTTTCTAAAAGACTGCAGAAAATTCTTTCATTTTATTTATTCTTTTTAAGAGCCATACGGTGCATCTCCTTCTAATTCTACAAATCTCACTGCACCAAATTAAATAAATACATGACAGATTTGGGAGGGCAGAAGAGAGGTGGAAAAAAAAAAAAGTTGATCCCAGGCAATGAAAAACATTGATCATCCACATGTCTGTTGTCAGTTATTAGTCTTTGTTGTGTTTTCCACCCACAGCTCCGTACAACTCAGATGAGTTTGCTGATGTGCTGTTTATCGAGCAACAGCACTGAGGCATGCAAATTGCTGAGAGGCAAGTAAAGGAGTGAATAAATCAGTGGATAGAGGAGGAAGCTCCCTCTGATGTAATCACCAGGCTCATTTTTCATAGGTTCTAGGAAGGATATGCAAGATTACACTAAGTTGTATAGATGTCAAAATCTCAAAGTCACACTGCAGTCCATATCCTGCATGGTTTTTTCTCCTACATTACGAAAAATTTTAGCCACCAACATGCTGGTAATTGCTGAGGACTGTGATGAAGTTAACAAAGTACATCACGTAGGGAATATGTTATATGTAGGAACTCACATGAGTATCTGGGATTCTTACAGGCTGTATGAAGAAAGAAGAGAAGAAAACTTTCCTAAAGTGTTGATTACAAAAGGTCCTTTACCGTCTATAAAGATTTCCAAGTCACTTTTCTAGGATTGATGGGGATATTGTATCAAGAAGAGACTTTGGTATTTGTAGGCTGTACATAATGCAAATGATGATGCAGACTCCTGGGAGACCTTTGCCAGCTCTTCAGCATTTTTGTGCCCTCACAACTCACCCAGGGAAGAAAAGCTGACTTTCAGGCATCACTTACCATCACCTTGTGCCGTCCAATGAGGTTTGGGGATTCACACAGCAGCTGCACATCTGATACGGTCACCACACAGGGCTTCTCACCAACCAGGACAGTGTAGTTCAGCTTGGCATTCCCTCCTGCCACTGGTGGGATCAGGTTCTTGCCCTGGATAGAAAAGAGTATCACCCCCCCAAAAAAAAAAACACATCAGAAAAGAGTTTTCCTCCCAGTTTTGTTTTGTTCCTGTTACACAAGCGTTAACATTGCAGTCGACATTTAAGCTTCACCGTTCACTAGCTTAGCAAGAAAAAGCCACTTAAAAAATCCTACAGAAGACAATAGGGATGGATAGACTGTCATCAGTCAAAACAGCTTGTCCTGTTTCTGTTTCTGGAACTAAAACATTGCATACAAGCCTTGAACAAACAGGACCTCAGAAAATATTCAGGCAATATTGAAACATATTTCCAAACGTGCAAGCAGGTATTCTGTGTGCACAAATACTTCTTTGTGTATGTGCCACATTCCAGTGCTGATATGGAAATGTTCAAGCATAAAATTCCTTCTTTGTGTAGCTGCCCAGATTACAAAACTGACAGAGGACTGCTGTGGGATTTGCCCAGGAGTGAAAAGAAGGTCTCTAAAACCCAAGAAAGAAATAGGTTTGGGTATTTAACTGCCTGCCCTGCCACAATGGTTGAAAATTTTCTTCCCTGGCAAACAACAGTGGTTGCAAATTTAGGTGGCACACATTTAGCTGCAGCAGGAATTTATATTTTGTAGTTTTGGGTATTGGAAGATGCTGAGCAGTGACTGGTGCAGTGTTTGCTGATGGTGACTCTGATATGATGCGGTAAGATGGGTGTAAAGAGTGAAGAAAATCTCTGGGGATGCCACTGTGATTAGTGGGGTGCTAGCAGACACAGAAAGACCACAGGCGGCATGTTTTTGACCATCCTCATCCCATCTTTGGTCCCCACCTCACCTTCAGTATGATCGGACTTCCTGGCTTCAGCTCCAGGATCCCCGAGGGATTGAAAACCTCAAAGACCGGGTTTGGGTAGTAGGTGAAGTTGGTTTTGTTGAGGATCAGCAGGGACTGCACGTTGTCGAGAATGAAACCGAACTCCTCTGGGCGCTCAGCTAGCTCAGACTGGTGATTGGGGTCAACAGCCAGTGCTGGAGCCTGGCAGGTCATCTCCGTGCTGTTCTGCACCTCACAGTTCTGGGGAGAGAAACCCAACACAAGGAGAGTTTATGGACAATGCCTCCAGCTCTGCTGGAGGGCTGATACCTCCCAAGGAAATGCCAGCCTAGCAGAGGACACTGAGGAGCAGACCTCCATGGTCATCCAAACTGATTCTTTGCTTCTTCAAAGCACACCCCAAACCCATCAGCTAATCAAGGGAAGGATTAGGAAAGATTTGCTGGGACTGGTGTGTAGAACAATTTGTATTGCAACTGAGCACCCTGTGCCCCTGCTCTGAGGGAGTTCAGCCTCTGGGATTGCCAGTTTTTCTTTCCTTTTGAAATAAGTAGTTCCACTTTATTATTATTTATTTATCTATTTATTGGAAGGTGGAAGTTCATCAAAGCCCCACAACCGTCCTGCAGTTAACTCTCACCCTCTAAAGATCATTCCACAAATGCATGTGCAATGCATGCTCAGTTGTGTCCAGGATATTCCTGTTTGCACAGCCAGCTACAAGAAATGATGCCCAGCAAGCTGGAGTGGAGAAGACAGTGGGGTAACTTTCAGGACACACTGAAATTCAGTTCCAAACCTGACTACTAAAACCTACTTTTTTGAATATCTGATAAAGGGTAATAGATTGCAAAAGGCTATTATACCTGACTCCCATTTTAAGCCCCTAGAAATTACGTCTGATTCATTTTCAGGATCTGAGCTTTCATCTTTCTATGACATGGTTCCTAGCACAGTGTATCCTGGTCTCACCAGACACCACCAGGCTTTGAGCACCAAAAGGCACCAGAGCACTTCCAGTGCCAAACTGGTGGGCAGTTCGTCACGAGCACGTGTAAGATGATGAATAGGCTTCATCAAGTGCACAATGGCTTAATTGTTCGACTCTGTCGTGTCATGTAAGGGCTGGAGTCTGCAGGAAGAATGTGATGAAGCCTTGTAGGCTTCCAATTCTGCAGCAAGCTTGAGAAGTGTTTGGCCGTGCTATGCCCAGAAATACGACACGTTACCAAAGCATACCTACACACATACATAATAAACTGGACCGGGGTTTTCCCATAGTTCACAAGGGCCTGGAAGATTGCCCACCAAGATTTACATCAGACCAGAAACCAACATCAAAAGGCATTTCCTGAATCTGATGGGATGTGAGAGGTGACAAGATTGCTTTGGATTTGGCTTTATGAAGGGCGACACAGCAGAGTTCACAGCGGAGTTGGGGTAAGACCAAAATTTAAATCTCTCCATTTGCAGACTGTAGGCTTTCTGCATTAATTTACCCTCTATTCCCGTATTTTCTTTTCGGATCTCCCACAGTTTCACCATTGTTCATGAGGCAACTGGTCACCGAGAGTTGAGCTGGGCTGTAAATGTAGCTGATTAACCCCGGATACACTTCTGCAGGGTGCCAAATGGGTCAGGGAAAGGACAGAGTAGTACTAAAGAGTACATCTATACACAGCCCCTTCTGCTCCCAGCACACCCTGAATTTGGGTCTGTGTATGAATAGGCATGGATAATAAATAGCATCAGATGTACGTAGGACAAGAGAGAGGACAGGTATCCTCGAGGCAAGAGAAGAATCAGGCTCAGCAGAGACCAGGAGCTGAAGGACTCCTCTCTCTGTTCCCTCCTTGGTCCAGTGCTCCTTTGCAGAGAGGATGGGGTAATCTTAAAGGAAGCCATGCCCTTTTTTCTGGATGCAACAGCAGATTTCAGCTTCCACAACTGTTCAGCAGCCTCTGCCACCACCCTGGACATTTCTCATGCAGTCCCCAGCCCAGCAGCAATACTCACGTTGACGTGCTCCTTTCCACCGTGCTTTGCCCGGATCTGGGGGTTCTGGATCAGGTCTAGGTGAGTTCCCCACACAGCAATCGGGGTGTTGCCACTAGAGGAGATGGAATGAAAGAAAAGCATAAACCCATCTAATACATGCCAGTCCTGATATTAAACCAGCAGTGGGATGTCTGTTTTCCTAAATATTTATTGCAAAGTGCTTGACCACATCTCACTGACCTCTAGGAAAGAACACTAAGCAAAGTAAAGCAAACCAAATAGGATTTTTTCATTAATTTATTGATGGAGAAAGAAGTAAAACTGCATGCTTGCCAAAACTGACACATCAATCAGCATCTATGTGCTCCTCATTGTCAGGACTCAGCAATCACAACTTTGGCAATGAGGAGGAAATCTAGAAGAGGCTTTTCAGAATGGTCCATGGATGGTATCTTCTACACCATGTAAATAAGGGAGCTTAAAAAAAAACTTATAAAAACCGTCCAGTGCAAACAACCCTTGAGGATTCAGTTCTGCCTTGTTTGGGGTCTGTATCTGTGTCTTTCATATTAAACTTGCTACAGAAATCATCATTCTGAGTAAGGAAATGCCACTTCATGGAGACACCTACTTCAGTGCTGCCAGGGAACCCAGTCCCACCACGTCTAGAAGAAACGGAGCCAAAGTCTTCACTCTTGGTCTGAATAAGGCATTTGCTTGGCTTCATTTAGTGAACCAAGCAGATATGCTCTGCAAAGTGTGTAGCACCAACATTTGACAGAGTAGAGATTTCTAATCTCTCTGTCCTTTTGCTCAGCCAAAATGTGATTTCCTGAGAAAGTTGATTCATACAAGCCATGACCCTACATTTAGTTGATGTTATTGCTTTTATAACATCTCCCTCAGCCCAGCGTAAGAAGGGGAAATGGAGACAGAGCCTTTTTCATTCCCTGCAGTCAGACGCACCAGAAGGAAACAGCTTTCAACCCTCTTTCCATTCCCTTGCCTCTTGCGTGTAGGAGAGGGAGGAAGGAAAGTGCAAAGGGGCATTCACAGGCCTCAGTAGGAATAAATGTGTGGGTTGGCTTTGAACTCTGCATGGAGGGGAAGGGTTCACCACAGGCAGGTTTGGCCATCCCAAAGCAAAGCAGCGCTTCTCTGCAAGGGTCAGCTCTCCCCTTGCAGCCCATGGGTGCCCGCTGCAGGGGGAACGTGGTGCAAGGGCTGGATGGGGAAGAGTTATCTGAGAAAGCAAAAACCTCAGCTCTCAGGGCTCAGACAGCCGAGGGAGGGTGAGGAAACATCATCAATGCCCAGTCTCTGCTACGGAGCTGAAGGTTTCCCAGGGATGAGGAGCATTCTCATCGGTTTCAGCACCTGCATCTGTAACTCCCCTTGGAAACCGTCCAGGCTTCAAATTATTTCCTGGAGCCCTTTGCTGAGAATGGGAGGGAAAGCCATGCAGAAATCAGCTGGATTTATGAGGGACTGGGAAAAGAAAGCCCAGCATCCCTTTCCTGCCTCTAGGTAAACCTCTACATGCATGCAATGTGAAACAAGTGCATTATAAATGAGACCAGAGAAAGCACCAGGGAATAAATAAACTGTAAGGCAGAAACCTAGGCTGGTCAACAAATCTCTCCCAGTTTTAACTTTTGTTTTGCATGTTCCCCGTTTATGTTTTATTATTATACAGATTAGGTAGGTAGGAATTAAGGCAGATATACACCTCTGCTCAGCAGTGTGGCTATCAGGTGTCAGAGAGCTGGCTGCAGCTAGCTGGGACTGTGCTTCAGCCCTTCTAGCTGCTTCTACCCTGATAGCCCAAACAGGGCCAGGACACCAGCCAGGACACCACCATGGTGGCCATTCATGCTTTTAAGCTGTTAGCAGCACCCTGGCTTGATTTAAACTGCCTTACTACCCTCCCAGGTAATGCCTTCTCATGTTTAAGGCATGGCAAGGGCCAGGGAGCACTCCCAATAATCAGAAAGGATGAAGCTATACTGCATTTCAAGGAGAAAGATTATTTGATGGTATGGACGGGGGCTATGCAAGCTAGCTGGCTTCAGGTCCAAGGATAGCCCTGAATTAAGTATTTACTAGTTTAAACATGACTTTGACCAAGAATTCTGTAAATTTGAAATCATCTTAAGAATAGGTGCAGGAAAGGTGGTGTGAGGACAGCGGCTTCTTTGCAATAAAAGGTATAAAAAATAAAATAAAATCTTTTCAAAACAAGGAGACGCTTTTTTTTTTCTAAACCCCAGCATAGCAAAGGTGTCATCATAGCTCTGACCACAAACCCCAAATCTTTCTCAATAGCTTGTGGTGAAGCCATGAGCTCTACCCATGAGCGTTGTCACAACTGTGTCTTCCTGCAGGTGCTCCTGTGATACTTCTCTGAGAGGTTACTTATGGTCTTGCAAGAAAAGGCTGTACAGACTGATTTATGGACCATGCTTTGGGACCATGCTTTGAGTTCTGCAGAGTACCTCAAGTGCTTATTCACAAGAGAGCTTCCCATCCCTTCCTTACAGAGAAAAATACACCCTCCCGAAAATGCAACTTCACGCTAAGTGTTCCTGACATCATCCAGGGAGACCTGGCTTGTCAAGAACCAGAGGAGAAGGGCATAAAGCAAAATTTTGTTTCTCCATTGTCCTGCTTCTTCTGGACTTTTGGCTGTTGGCCTTTATTATTTTAATTAGTATTTATTATTTTTACGAATCTCTGCTGATTCAGACTAGAAGGGATTTTGTATATTTACTCAACAGTTTTATGTGTTCCAGACATATCAAATGTGTGTGCATATATACATATCTATATATGAGTGTGTGTATATATAAATAAATCCTTTTATTTAATCAACCGAGTCTGTGCACACAGTTTTTAAACCACGTGTTAAAAATTCTGTATTTGTTTTGGAAATCGAGCTTGCAGGCTCCAACCACACTTATAAAGCAAAGCTACAGCAGAGGATCAGAGAGGGGCCTTCTCTCTGAAAAAAAAAAAAGTAATAATAATAATAAAAAAAGCCAAAGCAATTCTGTTCACTGAAGACATCACCTGAAAACTCACTCTGGCTTGCAAATCCAGCAAATTCAGCTGCTGTTTGCCTTCATGTGAAAACTGGTAGCCATTGCCTTCTGCGGCTGTGGGTGAATGCCCAACTGTAGCCACTTCTCACCCAGATCAGAGTAGTGACAGACACTCCTCAGCAAAATGTCAGAGGTGCTAAGACTAAGAGCTTTCTTAATTTAACTCTTTTTTTTTTTTTTTTGGTCCCAAAAGCTCTAAGCGTAATTTTCTCTCTGCAGACTTGGATAATTGCTGGACGTAATTCAAATCAAACCCAGATCAAATGTATTAATGGAGCCTTATAAAATTCCAGGTACCTGCCAGCCCAGCGTGACTCATTTTTTTTGGCTATGTGAGTAAATTAGCAGTAATCTTTTCTTTATTGTCTTGGAAAATGGCACTTGAGAAGGTTTTAAGCCAGTCTGGGTACATTCATTCACTAATTTTGCAAAGCTGGTTTAGTAGCAATCATCTATCCCTCAAAACAGCTTAGCCCCACAGCCAGGAGTGATGAATCAGAGATTTGCTGTAATGAATCATACTGCATAACAAATATAGCAAGGAAGAGCCTCCTCGGTCTATCTCCAGATCCACGTGTCTCTTGGCTAACTTATTTCTTGTTTGATTCCCAGTAGCTGAGCAGGCTGCACTTTTATCCAGCTCTCTGTGGATGCCTTGCTTTGTGTCCATTACAACCTCAGTACGGAGCTCCGCGGCTTAAACAGTGACAGTCCAAAAAATGGTCTCAGACACCCTGAACCACAGAGGGAATCCTGGATACTGCACCTTCTTTCTCTGCACCCCCCTCCAAGGTTATAATTCAAAATAATTCGAAAGTGCAAAAGAAAGGGCACAAAGGCAGAGGTGCAGTGGGTAGATCTGGTTAAAATTAGTCTCCTGCTAGTGATCAAGTGGATGCTTTCTATTTTAGAGATATCAAAGAGAATAAAAGCCAGAGGCTGTACCTGAATGATGAGACAGAGTCCCAGTCATCCACCCTAGCAGCTACACACCCTGCAAATAAGCTGGCACCTATGAAACAAGCACCTCTTCCTCTTAGTTTGCTTTATGCTGGGAGGAGGATGGGAGATCTGTGGCAGAAAGCAAAGGGATGCCCCTCAGGGCCAGGCAAAGCTTGGCCATTCCACCTCCAGCCTCTCCTTGGCTGCTTCTTTGTCTCTTGCTGGGAGCTTCAGAAGAGAAACCAGGGAGCAAAAAGGCTCTGGAGAGCTTCTCCTCTCACCTCCCAGCAGGCCCAAAGCCAGGTGAAGGAAGGGCCCCGTTCTGTAACTTTCCTGGGGATAAAAGGGGAATTCACTCTCCTGGGCTGTCAATCTTACACCTTTTAAGCAGCACTAAACTCACTTTAATAAGGAAGGGAGTAAAGCGATTTCTCATTTCACTGATAACCTGAACTCTGACTGAAAATAAAACCTCCAAATGGAAAATCCAGACACTAAAGCTCCGAGCCCAACGTGTAAAGATTCAATCCGGCTAAATCGGTAAATTCCCTCATGGTAATTAAAGGCACTAATTGATTTGTGAAAACATCTTCTGGAGGGGAGCTGAACTGAGGGGATTTACGAGTCCTGCTCCTAATCCCCAGATACTCCAATCAGTCCAGTTTGACAGGGGAGCAGAGAGCTGAAGTGGATGAATGAAGGGACACTAAGATTTCTTATTTTGTATCTTTTCAAGGAAATACCAGTGCATTTAATGTCTATTTCCTCTTTCTGAGACCATTTCTGCAGGATTCAGAGAGCATTTGGGTAACACTTTGATGCCTTCCACAACCAGAGCAAATGCTGTTCTCAGACACATCACAAAACTTCTGAATTCACTAAATCAATGAGCCGAAGAGCAAAAGGGATGCCTAGAAAGGAGGAAGACCCTTTGATGGGGCAGGGATCTGGGCTCCCTTTGTATTTCATCTCAGGAGATGGCCTTGGGGTTTTCAGGCATGATAGTCAAACAAGCAATACTTATTCCTAAGCCACCAGGTACACTAAAGCTGTGAGAAGGTGGGAATTGCTTTCAAACCCAAGGACTATTCCCTTCTCTAAGCACATACATGATGTTTATGTCTGGGTCTAAGAGGCTAATGGATATTTGACTGGTCCTGTCACCATAAAAAAAAAGTGGACCCAGTCAAAAGGGACCCAAAACATTGCCATGACCAGGAAAAAAGAATTGCAGCCTTTAGGAACACAACAGCCCCAGGGGACTGTGATACCACTGAGGGAGCATCTGGGTACTGGAGATAAACACCAAGCTGCAGTAAAGAGGGAGAAAGTTTCAACATCAGGCTGGAGACCTGCTGTACCTGCCTTTGTAATTAAAACATGAAGTCCCCAGGGCAAGCTTCTGGTGAGATTTTGCTGCATTAAGCCAGCAAGGAAGCTGTAGTCTGCTAATGAGGGTTCATTTAGCTTTGGACTGCACCAAGTTGATTTTGAGAAAGAACATGACTCCTGCCCATCCCTCACAAGGCTCTTTGGAAATTTTGTCCTAGGAGGCTATGGAAATCCAAGTTGCTACAGTGAATACAGAGAGCATTGTTGGCATTTATTGTCTTCCTAAGAGGCAAGTCCACCAGCTCTCACGGTTCTTGGGATCTGGAAGTGGGATCTTAGAAAGCACTTTCCTATATCAAAGACCATCACAAACATACCAGTGCTGCAGGAGAAAATGAGGGAAGCTGGTAGGGTGCATTCCTGGGATGCTCACCTGAAGATGCTCCACTCGGGCTCAATCCTCAGGATGGTTGGATCCTCCACATACTCGTACTGCAGCTCCTGATGTATCTTGGCCTTGTCCACCCTTACAGACACCTTCACCTTCTCAAAGCCTTCGTCCGAGGCAGTTGTGTTACAGACAATGTGTTTGGTGGATCTCCTGTGAGCAGAAGCGAGTAAATGTAAACCAGGCTCTGCCAGCAGCAAATCAATAGTGCCAATAACAGCCCAGCTTAAGTCCTCTGACCTTAACCTATTCCCTGTGAAGTGGAGAAGCTCGCTGCTTCAGGAATATGCTGGGAATAGTGTGACATGTTCAGCTGAGGAAGTGACATTGCCTTTTCACTGGTTTAAACAAAACCACAAGAGCCACCTTTACTCAGGTCTCAGAATATAAACCGAATCCCGAGGGAAGTCCAAACCAGACCTCTCTCCAGAAATGTTTCTGTGCGATTAAATACATGATGGATGTTTCCTTCCTGCCTGCAGGCACATGCAGCAGCAGCTCGTAAAAGGGGGTGTTTGCACCTCAGCTATCCAGTCTGGGATAATAAAGTTGACTTTGCATTAGGACTGTAAGGCTTGTTTAACTGCAGTTTGCAACATGCCTGAGACTTCTGCATGGGAAGTGCTAATGTAGTGGGAAGAATTTTATGGTTTTACTTAAAATGGATTCCGCATAAAAGTCTTCCTTTGGGGACTGGCTCAAAACCAGCTCCAGGTCTGAATTTTGCAGTGGCATTGCCTTCCATAAAGAGCCAAAAATTCAGTCCCCAGACACACCCAGCCTTCCCAGCACTGTGATTTGTGACACAGATTCATCTTATATCCCTAGAAAGATGAAGAAGGGTTCATCCTTCCCTTGCAGCATGGCATTCACCCTCCAGGTGCTCTTCAAATTTCATCAAAAGTCCAAGCATTGTCAATGCCTTCTAAAACTCCCCAGTCTCTTTAGTAAGCAACTCCAAGCAGCTGTGGTTCCCACTTGGCCTTTTAAATCACAAGCTGTGACTTCACCCTCCTGAATTATAGATGTTAAATCATGCCACATTCCTGACAGGCAGCTAAAGAGGATTCCAGCATCCTGGAGAGGGAAGCGCTTTGCCCCAAGACCTTGGTCCCAGGTCCCAGGTCCCCTCTGAATGGACCTTTCTTCTGCCAAGGAGAAGCAGGGAGAAATTGTGCCAACTTTGTCTTGAGCTTCCACCAATACTGGCAGCAAAGTGCATTGCACTGGGTAGTTTGGAGCTGCAGGAGCCCCTGGGAACTGGATTTAGGTTCATTCTCACAGGGATCAGGGAACATTCAGCAGGTAACACTGACATTAAGCCTCTCTGAACTGCAATTGAACAGAAGCCAACCCTGAGCTGAAACGCTGCAAGTCATCCATTTCTTAGCACCATGGGACTATTCTAGGCTAACAGGGAGGTGTTTTAATACTTAAAATTGGTGTTGTCAGATTTTCTTTTTTTTTGCCTCTTCTAAAGCAGGGACATGAAAATGAATCTTTTAAATTATGTACCCTCAGAGCAAGTAGCAAAACATGGGACCATGGAGAATTGCAGTGAAATTTGACAAGGGGCCATGGAAAAAGCCCATCAAATACCAATCAAAATAATGAAATAAATACTGTTCTCCCCCTCAAAACAAAAACATGCACAGTGCAGTTGTGCTGATGGAGCACAGAGCAGAATGCTCTTTTCCATGGCAGAATAGACATGGTTATAAGCAAAAAAGTCACTCGAAGGATGGGGTGTTTGGACTGCAGGAGAAGTCTCCTGTCTGCGATTGCTCACATCTTTCAGGTTGAGGTATACAAGGTAGGAAGGACTCCTCTGTACCTGTAGAAGAGGCAGGGTTGTCGCCCAAAGGTCACGATGACATTGCTGCCTGCGTTGAGGTTGTTGCCCGTAATTGTCACCTGGGTGCCACCCGACACGGGTCCCCGCTTCGGCTTGAGATCAGAGAGCGTCAGAGTCTGTGAAAGCAAAGGGTAATGCTGAAAACACAAAATAACGAAGATACTTTCCCTCTCTCTTTTTAGTGCTGGAGAAAGGTAGGTGCACCCAGGGGGTTAGCCACATTAGGTGAACTTCAGAAGATGCCCATATTTTCCTGCTAAAAGAGAAGAGTTGAATGACTCCAGTCCTTTAATAAAAACTGCTTGAATGCTGAGATGAACTCAGACCTAACCCCAGTCTGGTTTCACGTTGCAAAATAAGGCCTGCCCTTATACCTACTAGGAAATACTGTGTGCTTCCAAAGTCAGTTCCATGCCTGGATCAGCTGCAGTCACGACCTCCCATCTCCGCTGCCCATTTGATAGAGCTCAGGAGATTTTTTGCTATTGTGCAACACCACTTTTGCAAGATAAGCTGGATCTCACACTGCCTTGTTTGATCTTAATGGTGGCCCTTTGCCTCTAGAGAAAACTGCAGAGCTCACAAGTGAGAAAAGCCAGCAGGTGCTTAGGGACATGGTTCAGTGCTAGGCTTGGTAGTGCTAGGTTAACTGTTGGACTTGACGATCTTAGGTCTTTTCAAACCTAAATGATTCTATGATTTTAAGATTACTCTAAAGGTTATTGATCTACCATGGGTAGAGGACCTGCTGTACAGCTTAGGAGGATGCCTAAAAATTTCCCTGTGCTCACAGCCTTTTCCCTGGGAAGGAAGAGAGCTGACCGTCCTGTAGTCCCAAAGCTGGGAGCTTGTGTTCTGTCTCTCCATGGGCACACCACACGACCCCAGGTCTTTCTCTTTATCTCTCTTTTCAGACTTTGACTCTGAAACAGTCTTGTACTGCATTTGTGTCCTGCACTAATACTGCGCAGCGTCACTCATATTAAGGTGTGCTCTGAAATACTACAGCCACAAGAAAGAAGAGCACTGCCCATATGAACATTTTTTTTTCTGTTTCTGCTGATTGTCTCAGCCTCTTTTCCAAACATAACACAGTATTGCATTAATATATCAAAAAGAGGGCATAATTCCTTTAGAGGCCCCAAATCTCAAACCTTTTTCTTGCCTTCCTACTCTCTATTCTTCCCAAAAGCAAGATAAAATGCTTGTACTCTGAAGGCACAGATCACCCTGTTACCACAATGCAGAGAGGAGACATCCATTTTCAGGGAGAAATTTGGAGTTACAGTTTATTCTTTCATTTGCATTTTAATAGAAAAACTTTCCACTCAGTCCCAAGTGAAAAGCCACTATATGCATTTAAATGAAGGTGTTTTTTTTTTTCTTTTTTTCCTCTCTAAGAATGATGACACAAATGCTTGAAGCTCTCCTCAACATCTCCGAATGAGCAGGTACATCATGCAGTCACCTTATTGAGCTTTGGAGACCATTAATCTCCGTTCATAAAACTGCCTGACACACATCAGAGCTCCCCCTTTCACGCACACGGAACTCCCTCCGTCCTTGTGCCCTTATGGCTAATCATTTTGAAAAACAGCAGCGAAGTTTCCACTTTGCTTTTGTTCAAAATGAAGTTACTGCTTGGAGACAGAGCTGAACTCCAAAATCAGAGATACTGACCAGTAGAAAAAAAAAATATTGACAGAGCTGGACTTTTCTTGTGTTCACACTTGCCTGTTTCTGACATGGTGAATTTAAAACTGTTTTGCCTCGAGAAGTTGCTCACTTATCAGTTTCTGAAGGTTGGGAGGACGTACAAGAAGAAAGAAACAAGAAGTGCCCTATTTTTTACACTTGTCTAAGAATATTCTCCAGCAGGTGTTATTGGGATACAAGGTGCAAAAAGAGCTGGGTCTTCGCTATGTTGTGTTTCCTTATCTTTAGGGTACTGCCTCATGCTGTGATGGCAACTCCTCTTCCTCATTGATAGCCGCAACTCAAATACAAGTTGTGACTGCCCATGAGCTTGCTGCTGGGAGATGACTTCCCATCCATAAAAAATGGGTTGAGAATTGCCAGCTTGGTGGCACACAACTGCCCAGCAATAGTAGCTACTTTACTAACCACAGCAGGACATTTGAGTCAAAGACCCAAATCCCTTGTCCCAGTCCTTGATGGGCACATCTGCCCTTCCCCTCAATAGCTGATAAAACGGCCATGCTCAATTCAGGGTTCTTGCAGACCCAAATTACATCAGCGATGCTCCTTGGCAAAGCACCGATGTATCTCATGCCGATCTTACAAAAGGCTTTGTGGCTGAGCTTTCCAAGTTGTGATAAACCATTAATTATTCACAGTGGCGTTCATAAATATTGCACAGTGTGTTTGCAGTAAAACTCAGCCTCCAGACTGTTCACCATCTCCTGGCTGGTGAAAGGTGATGGAAAATGCACGGGGGTCTAGTGGATCTGCAACAGGCTGAAGTGGGCAGTGACAATGAGGGAAAGAGGAATTCAGAAAATCTCCTATATCTTTCTAGGGATTTGACCACTTTCCTCTGCTCCCCAACCTTTTACTTGCCTCTTCTACCTCCTTGGCATAAGCTGTCGGCAGAGAAGCTGCCCTCAGAGCTGTGTCTAAATTGACCTCATGGTGCACATCAAGACCTTGGTTCCCAGGTAATTCCTCCTGAGGACAAGGGCAGAGCAAGACATGGCCCACAGGCAGCTTGTGCACCCCGTTGTCCTTTCTATTAGGTCAATGGCAGCAGCAGGAGGGGCAGCATGGAGCCCCCTCTCAACCCAAAGTAATAGGGAGATATGCTCAAAATGCTCTCCTGGAACAAGGATTATAGGAGCAGGTCCAGAAGAAAAACAACCAGATCACCCCACAGCACCTGCACTGAGCCAGAGACAGAATATAAACTCAATTCAGAATCTGATTTGGGGAAAAAAAAAAAAAAGAAAAAGGAAGAAGAAAAAAAGAAAAGGTAAAATTTCTTGGATTGAAAGACAATAGCAATAAAATCATAGCAACAAATTAAGTAACATAAAAAGAGAAAGAAAAAAAAAAGAAACGATTTTCATTTAGATCATCATAAATTTAATTTCAGCCTGCAACCAAAAGGTTTGTTTCCCTTTTGGCTTATTGAACTCTCTAATGCAATTTGCATTTTTGATCACAGACCAGTTAAAAACAAACTAACAGCATTTTGAATTCAAAAGTTCTGGTTAGAAACGTTGGGAAGAACTGTTCTAGCATCTCTAAATTAAACTGCCTCTTTTTTAAAGCACCGAAATTAAGGATTCTGTTGAATTCAAAGCATCAGCTTTGAATTTCTCGCAGGAGAGGGGGAGGCTGAAACTATCGGCCAGGTTTGACCTTGCTTGGCTTCATACCTTTTGCAAAAGTAATTTCCAGAGGATTTGCTATGCGTCAGAAAGTGGCATTTAACTCCCGTGAGATGCCCTGCCGTAGCTCTCAAACATCTTCCTCCCCGTAAAGCTGCCACCCACCACTGCCAGATGCCAAGGTGTGCAGTGTGTGCAACAACATCTCTACTCTCCTGGCAGAATATGGGAGGGAGCCAAGCCACGCCAATGAACACAGCTCCTGCTACGAAAGCAGTGGACATGGGAGAGGACGTATGATGGGCAGGCTGGGGAGCACCGGTGTTTTATTCTGTCTAGCACAAAGGTATCAAGGTATGCAGCAGAGAAAACCCTGTTGGCTTCATGTTCATGCACGGCTGGGAGAGCTGGCAGCCGGAAAGCCAGCAAGCAAAGGGAAAAGCTGTCACAGATGGACACGGATGATCAAAGTCAGATAGTAATTCCAAGAGTAGCAAAGGTGACGTGCTGAAGTGTAATGTCTTGGAAAGAGCCCTTCTGTCGGCATGGTGGGGGCCACCTCTTGAGGCATCTCTGTGCCCCAACCACTGTAGCACCTGAGTGACATTGGAAAATACAGAGATCTCTGTAGCTCAAGGGGGAAATCTGAGAGATTTGCATTCATTACTAGTTCCCTTTACCATAAAAAGATACTTGGGCATGTGAATTATTTTAGAAAAGGCCCATTCCCTTGCAGGAGTTGAGAGAATCTGATGGAAACAAAGAGACCCTCTCATCTCAAACCTTCACAATCTGCACAGAGCAAGGCCAGTCAATGCTTGCCTGTCCCCAGCAAGGGGTCTTAAAAGGAATAAGCAGGTCTCTTGGGCAAGAAAGATGGACAGAAAGGGAGAGAATGGAGCAAAACAAGTCAAATGCACAACATTCACTGGGCTCTATTACTCTCCATGAGGCTTTCACCATGGCAAAGCAACATTTCATTTTGAACTTGCACATCTGTAGTAGTGCAGGATCAGGCCCAGATCCCCTCTGACTGCTTTGCAAGCTGATGTCCTAGACAGAGAATGTATCACACCAATCTATGAACCCCACCAGCATCTCTAAAAAGAGAAGTGTGGTTACAATTTGAGTGCTGTTTAAAAACAGAGCAGACTCCAGATGACCTGCTAAAGGTGGCCTCTCACAATAGGAATCTTTCTGTTTTGGAAAATTTGGAAATTTTTAATATTTGGGGCTGGAGATGGCCCCAGTAATACCTTACAGCTCACTCGCAGCCTCACCTTGTCCCTCCTGATCTAGTGCTTCTAGCACTGCTTCTCCTGGACACCTAGAAGACCACCTAACACAAGGGCCCCTTGAACTGTACACCTTCAGGATGCTGGCAGGGCTAACATCCCACCAAGTAAAAGAGAGATACCAGGAAGGTTTTTTTTTTTTTTCCTTTTTTTCTTCCCCCCTCTTTTTATTTAATTTTTTTTTCTATATAGCACTTTTAACTATTAATGAGGATTTTTTGTACTAATTTGGACCGTGGCTGTATCTAACTGTAACTGGACTAATAATCTGGACTATTATTAGACTGTTAAAACATTAATTAAGCAAGCTATTTTTGCTCATGAAAAATTTTCAAAAGGAAATGAAAGGAACAACTTGGAGTGCTCAGGATGTCAGTGAAGGGATCAGAGGCTGAATTTAGTCAAGGAGAACAGACGGACACAGAGAAACGAACCAGGTGTGAGGACCTTCAGGGCCCAGGATATCTTCCTGCAGGATCTTACCATGAAGTAGTAGAGCTGTGAAGACCTGGCCATGAACTCGGGTTTGCATTCGGCCACACAGATCTCCACGAATCCAGCATGCTGGCTCGGCTTGGCCTCCCCCATCTCACATACTATCCTGTGCAGAAAACAGAAGCAGAGGCAAGGTTTTAGAGATGGTTTTGCAGTCTGGGTGGGAAGAAAGCAGAGGAAACAGTCCACATTCTTGGGGAATGGGCTGTAGACTTAATCCATCTGCTGCTTTCTAGTCCAGGATCCAAACTGTGCACTATGTTAGTCTTGAAAGAATGATGCTTTTTGTCTGTTGGCACTGAGCAGATACTTAGCTGGTGTAAACCACCATACCTTCACTTCATTGTATAGACAAATTCTGGGCAGAGGTCATGTCTGTGTCTGGTGGACAGCTTTGCAGCTGTAGGACTTGATCATTTCTGCATGGAGAAAGCTGCTTTTTGGGGCTGCTGCCCCACAAATTGGGATTGAACACCCTTGTGGTGGCTGTTATTTGAAAAATAGATAACCACCCAAAGATATCACCCAAAATATGCAATCTAAATATGGTAATAAATGGATTATTAGCTCCTGAGCTGTTAGAGAGGAATGATATCTTCTTGGGATTTCAGGAAAAAGAAGGAGAATGAATTCCTCAAAGACCCTACACGTAGTAATAACTGGTAGTAGGTGTGCTGTGGCCCAGTGTCTGCCACACACCCAACTTACTGCTCTGCTGGGATGTACCCTTCCACCAGCGGTTTGCACTCCACTCCAGCCACCTTGACGTGAGATGCGATGTCTCTGAACTCCAGCCCCAGATTCTCCCCACGGATGGTCACTTTGGTCCCTCCTTCACGAGGGCCTGTCACCGGATTGATCTGGAGAAACAAGTCGAGAAATGGGAGAATAATCAGTCTACCTACGTAAAGGTATCAGCATCCTGCTGGGTGAAAGAAGAGGAAGTATGAGGCTTCTTTGTGACCACTAAAGACATTCATAGTTATGAATATTGATCAACTGAAGTAACCAACCTACTCCAGATATATCACTGGGTCCAGCTCCCTTGTAAATGCACTGTTTCACACATGGTCCAGCCTCCTGCCTCATATCTCATTTCTTCTCTTTAGACTACTTGCAAAACAGCAAGAGAAATAAATGTCTTTGAGATAGGACCAAGAGTTTCTAGTGTTGCAGCTGAGTTCCGCACTTTATACACAAAAATTGCAAAAAGGCAGGAGTGGGCCATGGTACAAAAAAAAAGTAAGAAAGAACAAGAAAAGGACATAGTGAATTTATCTGGAAATGATGTAAGTGGCTTTAGCCAGACACTGTACAAAAAGTACAAAAAACCCAAAGCACAAGGAGTTTTTGATTTGTTCTGGAGGGAGATATTGAACATTGCTGACGAACTCAGCTGAAAATGTCCATCAGAAAACAACAACAACAACAAAACAGCTCAAACACAATGGAAACAGAGTGCCAGGTTAGGTACAGAGCAGGCAGACAGTGACAGGGACAGTAGCAGCAGCTGCTATGTGCCAACACATCTCCAAAAAAAAACCCAGCTGCCCTCATGGAAGAGCTGGGTCCAGTGGAAGGGCAGTGATGGTAACATGGTGTTTGTGGGATGGAGGAGTCTTGGCTCTTGGTCCCTGAGCCCCAGAATTAAATGGACGGATGTCTTAAGAGTTGTGGTGGCTGGTGGCATGACATTTGCTCACCAGTCTGGACCTTCACCAGACTTTAAGAGGGGCAGGATCGCTGCATCTCACTCAGCTCACCAACCAAGCTCCAGAGCTCACTTTTTCCCATTGCAGGACTCCAGCCTGCACCCCGAGCTATCTCCACACAATATTTCCAGCCCATGCAGAGGTGGGGTGTAAGTGGGAGAGCACTCTGCATTGTATCTATCACCCTGGTTCAGAGGCGGGTGAAAATTAGCCTTGTAGATGTCTCCTCAACATTGAAACAGCACGGAAATCATGGGGCCAGCCCTTAATTATCTCGTTTCTGCCTTTCCAATTATTTACGGTGCCCAAATGTTTTGCCATATGACTGGCAAGCTGAAAGGATCTTCTAATGCTGCTTTCAAAGGGTATTTCCTGCCGCCCATTCGGGATGTCGTGGCTGCCATCTGCCAGCACTGGCAAGGCTCTCCCTGCAGTGAGGACGGGGGAATTCCCTTTCTGAGGTCAGTACCCGTTGGCCAATGGCCCTGCCAACTGGGAATCCAGGTCTGGCAGCTAGACCTTTGCCTAGCAGTGTGACTGGCAGGCAAAGCCGAGGCATTGGCATGAGCAGGACTGCCCATGACCACTTCTCAGCCCCGAGTCTGGCACCACAGTTAGCCTAATTTTAACCGAGAGGCTAATTTTTAGGCTGTAGAATCACAGAAGCATTGAATGGCTTGGGTTGGAAGGGACCTTAAAGCCCATCTAATTCCAATCCTCCTCCCACTAAATCAAGTCACCCAAAGTCCCATCCAACCTGGCCTTGAACCTTCCAGGGATGGGGCAGCCACAGCTTCTGCAGGCAGCCTGTTCCTGTGTCCTGCCAAGTCCATCTTTAATAAATGGAGACAGGCCCTGGAACCTCTAGAGGATACTTTATTCTAGGGTATTTAATATTAGGTACCAAAAACCACCTCCCATACGACTATGTCTTTGCTTTGACTATACGGAGAGCCTACAGATGTCAACAATTTAATAGCACAGATGATGACAAGGGCTGGATCCTCTAGGTTTGTCTGGTGTTGACACAACTTCTGCACTACAAGTCCTCTGCAATGGTCTGGGTAGGAAACCATGAAAGGAAGCATTAGCATAAAGCGAAATTCATCAAAATCTTTGCTTTTCATCCAAACTAGAGATGCTGAGGGATACTGCTTAAGCCTGAAAAGAAAATATCACAACATTCATAAAACAGACAGATGAGATTTATTTGGGTTGGCTGAAGGTTTCACCTTTGTGTGGCCTGTGATGATGATAGACAAGCAGAAGATGGATAAAAAGAAACAGAAAAAGAGAGGCATTTGTGGTTATCATCCAGAAAATGAGGAACATATCTTAAAAAAAAAAAAAAAAGAATAAAAATGGAATTTCTATTCGAGGATAAACTAATACCAATTGTCTCAGCTGGGGACTCAGCAATGAAAACTTGAGCTATTTCTCAAAAATGGCAATTCCAAAATATTTTTATTTTGAATCTTTAATAGGTATCTATTCAAGCAAAGTTTTATATTTGAAATATTTATTTCGCAGACATCAGCTAATCCCCTTCTGATAAAACAGAACACTTTATATGAATGATGATGAAAGGCTAGATAATACCTAGATAATGGTGCAGACCGCATCATATCATACAAAACCATCCTAAGATGTACTAAAAGTGAAAAGAGAAAGTTAAATCACAATTTCAAGGTTTTATTTTATTTCCCTATGTATTAGACTCTTTTTTTTTAGAAAATAACTCAGTTCCCCATGAAATGTTTTGATATCTTTTTGTGGTTATTAAACTTGCTATCAAGTAGTTTTTACTTGTTCCAGTAAGGTAGGTGTCTAGTAAGGTAGGTCTGTGGCTAATTAGGGCTCACCTATCCTTGAAAGCACTTGCTAGTATGTGGAATGTATCCCACAGCATGTCAAGAGAGGATTTTTTTGATGGTATAACTAATGTCATTACAAAGAATAAAAGGATGTGTAGTGTAAAAAGGAACATCTTGCTAGAAGAAGTCCTTTATTTTGTAGAACGAGGGGTGAGTTTGAGACAAAAGTCACAGAAACTCAGCGGAAACATTATGATCCTCCTTCCATGGGAATTTAAAAAAAATGCGATGAATCAAAAAGTGTCAACAGGAAACTTCCTAGATCGAAGTTAGCACAACACCCCTGAAAATCCCCAATTAAACAATGCATTATTTTTTTTTAATAATTTTTGAAGCTGCAAAGCCCACATATTTCCTTAAAAACGGGTGGACTTGGGATTCTCCCAGGAGTGTACGGGAGACTTTTAACCCCAGCTCACTTCACTCCCACAGATGCCTACAACAAGAAGAAGGTGCTACTGCACTGTTTTCACAGCGAGGGAGAAAGAGCCTGTTCCTATCACAGGTGCAAAAATCTGGAATGAGACCTGTCAGTTTTGCAGAGGGGAACGCAGCCAGGGATACGAAAGCTGCCAGGGAGCCTCAGCTTTCTCTCCGAGACCCAGAGCTATGACGCCGCATCACAATTTACGCCCTCTGCTAGCATCAGCCTAATGCCACTGCTTGTCACTCCGACGGAAGGTTTTCATGGCTGAGAGAGCCCCTAAGTCCTTTAATTTCACTGAGTGGCAATATAAATGCAGGAGCCAGGAAATAAGTGCAGGTTGTGGGAAGCTGTGTGCTGGGGTGCATGCGTGTGTGTGTGTGCCTGTGCAAGTGTGAGGACACGTGTTATTTCTCCTCCCTCGCCTCCACGGATATTTCCCTGGCTCCTGGCCAGACTACACTTGCTCTTACCAACCGCTCCAGACGTGCCATTAGCTGCAATATATATCCAGTCACTCGAGATTACTTCCATGCTAATGGCTCAGAAAAAAAAGACTTTCCAAGAGCTACTTACGATCTCACCAGACAGTTGGAATATTTCATGAGTGAATATTGCAATGATCTGTGCGAGCTTTGGGAGCTGCTGGAGGAAATGCCAGCAGAATTAGAAGTGTATCCCTTCTGGAGCTGTAACACGGAGAATGAGTGGTTTTCAGTTTGTAAAGAGACCGTAGGTACAGGGTTTGGGTTCAAAGTATGGTGGAGAAATATGGATGGACCTTCAGAGCAGCACGTTACTGCAAGGTCAAGCCCTTGTGGTTTGGACTTCAGCTTTGGTTGGCCATCTGACACCTCCCCAGTACTAAAATCTGTGAATCTCTATAACAATTCTGAACCTTTCCCAAGGTTTGAGAATTGGAAAAGATTCAGAAAAGGTTTCCCCTCAGCTCCCTATAATTCGCAAAGCCTCAAAAGTGAACTTTCAAAGTAGCTGTTCATTCTGGCTGTCTCTGGGCTTGGCTTCACAGCTTTGGGTGGGTTCAGAAAGACCAGCTGCAGACAAATGCAGGTGTGGTGGGGATCTCCACCTTGGAAACACCATAATTAGTACGGCGCTTTGGCAATCCAACTCACTGGGTACTTTGAAGAGTGACAGACTGCAGAAAGATGGACAGAAACAAAATAAGAGGCGCTCCTTTCAATGGCATCTAGGAAAAACAGATCCTACCCAGACTTCGATCACACAAAACCTCCATCCATGGACACTATTTAGGGCCATAACACCCAGATCTTTTGACTCTTAATTAAATACAATTGAAAAAACTTTTCTTAGTTTCTAGGAAAATAACCCATTTATTATTTTATATTAAAGCAGAAGCACCATGGAGGCCAGATCTCTTCTCTGTCTCATTTTCTTCCTTGCTGTCCTCAGTTGCAAATAAAGCCTTATCCACTCTGAAAGTTTACTCGTGTTAATTAAAGCACGGTGACTGGGAAATGCTTATGGCAGGGGGCAGTTGGTAAGGGTGTACTTCCCATTATCATTGCTCAGGTATGTCAATCTGCATGCCTGTGACCTTGCAAATGCTGTCCATCATGATGGCAGAGGCATCCTAAGAGCAGATAAAATCACTTTAGGCTGAAGCCCCAGTCTCCCCCCCTTGCTGTCTCTACCTTCCTTTGTTTCCTCTTTCTATCACCTTTTTATTCTCTTATCTCCCCTTTGCACCTTGCCCCTAACTATTCCTTTGGCCCAGTCAGCACAATCAACAGGAAACCTTCTCAGGGACCTTGTTACCTTGCAAGGTCCACCCAGCCTTGCCCTCACTCTCCCTTTATCACTTAATAGGTGATTTCCAAATTTCCCTTAGACCTGGTCTGAGCCTGCCTTCTCCTTGAGCCTTCAGAAGGGAAGGTTGACAATCACACAGGGCTTTGATTGATCAACAAGGCTGTCTTTCACCTTGCAAAGTCAGCCAAGCAAACAGAAGAGAGTTACTCTGCTGGAGTTAGTGGAGTCTTGTTTTTTTTTTTTTTTTTTTTTTCTCCTGGACAGTGATGCTGTCTGCATCCTGCTGCCAGGAGGCACGAACTACACCCTGCCGTCTTCCTTGGCCTCCTGTCAGCAAAGCTCCAAACACTGTGGAATCGCTCAGCTTCTCCTCTCAACCAGTCTGGCCAGAGAGGCGCTTTCAGCCTTCATTCGATAACTCCCAAGTAGTCGATTTGAGATGCCCCCAAGTGTCTTGTCTCACCTCCAGAAGGCTCAGGCCTCCCAAAGGCCTCATGTGCTATCTGCCAGCCCTGCATGGGCAGCTTGCAGGCTTTGGGTTACCCAGCACTGACCTTCCCCAAAGCCAAATCAGGAAAATAAACCGAAGCAAGGGTACAGGATGGGACACACCGGCTTCTTGCAGATCCGTGACTTACATCTGTGATCTTGGGGTTGGTGCATTTGCCCTTGGTGCTGGACAACTCCAGCCACTGGCTCTCCTGGGCTGGGCAGTGCTGCTTCAGCGTGCACTGGTTCTGCCCCTCACACCAGCCACACTCGAAGTCCGGGTCGGCTTTCAGGCACAAACCACAGCTGTCACGCATGGCCCCACACTTGTACAGGTGAACTGTGGGGATAGGAAAAGGGAGAGGACCTCAGAGATGCAGACAAGATGGGTGAGTGGTGGGATGTCGGGGGGTGTAGTGAGGTGAGAGGGGGGAAGGCATTCTGGGATGCTCGTCCTACAGGCAGGGTGGGACTTCTCCAAAGGGGTAAATAATGGGGGATAAAATGCTTACATCCTCAGTGAAATAAACTGTGCTTGTTGGAGTTCATCCCCCATGGAAGATGTTTTTGGGAGGTGAAAGCAGAAGGGATGCTGCCCTCAGTAAGGCGATGGGCTGCAAGCAGGAGGTTGGGAAGAAAAGGGCTTGGGCAATGATGTGGCCTTGGACCCATCCTTTTTCTTAGAATATGTGACCCTACCACCAGTCTCAGCCTCAGCTCTCCATCTTCAAACGCTTTCCTAAACCATAACCTAAACTTCACACCAGGGAATTTTCCTGAAACACCTTACCCACCACTCACTGGCAAGGTACAGTCACTCGGGTTTCTCCCTTAACATAAATCGCAAGAGAGAATAATAAAAACCACAATGGTCTGGGATGAGGCTGAATCCAGGAATTCGCAATCAGCTTTTCCCCTTTCTTCTTCTCCAAAAATTCAGGCTGTTTTACACTTTGAAGTACTAAGTTGATCCTCCTCTAATACAGACAGTAAAGATTAGTGCTTAGCTCCGTCTCGGGCTGCTAATAAGTGATTAGAGGCAGTCAAAGCTTTTTTTTTTTTTTTTTTTTCCAAATAAAGCTTAACATTTTTGCAGTTCTGTGACATAAGATCCTGCTATTTATCCTTATTTTACAGATGTGTAAACTGAGGCCTAAGTTGCACAGGGGGGCTGATAGCAAAAGTCTCCTCCCCGAGGCTGAAGATGGCAGAACTGAGGCTTTCAGGCCAGCTTATCTGTGTATTTGTGTGGGTGTTGGTAATTTTCGTTGTAAAATGGGGGATTTTCCCTTTGTACTTCTGTTTTGCCATGTCAGTAAGTGACTAAAGTCTGTGGTTATTATTATGCACAGTTCAAAAGCTCGAAGGCTTTGGATATGTGTGCTGAAAAGCTTCAGCTCTCCATACCTGCACCCTGCTCTCCCAAAAGTCAGCAGGTATTGGTGAAGGCAAGGAAAAAAAAAACTTTTTATTTCTCCAGGCTGGTTGCAAGAAAAGTTTTCAAAACATCTGTCAATCACCGTGTGCTGCAGGCCTCCTGGGATGCTGGTGCTTCCTTATTTTTCTGTTACTTTCCCTCATTTTTTTTAAGCTGATCTGCTCACAATTTTTGGGTGAGTTCAGCCTTTCAGCCCACCAGCCCAGCTTATGTGATGCTGGCTATAAAAGTGGTGAATGATCATCTTGCAACTTCACTGACAAAGACATTGGATCTAATCCTGCCTCTGACTCTCCCTCTTGATTTTCCAGAGAAGAAAGTTTGCTCATTTGCAGCACTGTCAAAAATTCTGCTTTTAACCACTACTTTTGTGCTAGTCAATAAAGCTCTATGCCCATGTGGGGCTTCCACATGCATGTGGCTGTTGCCTTTCTGCCCCAAAACATGATGGCATAATCCAGACTATCCCTTTGATGGAAAAGGGTCATGCAGCAGGGAGAGGAGTCAGCTCAGCTCAAGGATGGATGCGAGATGGTGTGAGAAGAGCAGGGAAACTCCTGATAGGGAGTGGGACAAATAGTGGGGAGTGTCCAAGAAAAAGGGAAGGTGAAGTGAGGGAGGGAGAAACTTCTGAGGGGTGGTGGTGTGAGGAGGAAAGACTGAAGGTCTGAGCTGTAAGAGGCTGAGCGGAGAGGGAGCCTGATGCAAACAGCTCCAGGTGGCTGAGGGTGAAGGACAAGAAGAAGAGGATATGGCTGGACCCTCCATCTCCAGCTAAAATACCTGTCTCTGGGTTGGAGAGGCAATGACCCTCTGTGAGAGACACATCAACCCCGTGCCATCCATGGTAATTAAATAGAGCTGGGCTCTGGGCAGGAGGTGGGTCTGGGTCCTTTGCCATTGCGGTTTTGCTTTGTTCAGCCTTTTCCCCCTGGCGAGTCTGCAGCCTTTCTCCTCCCTCTCGCCCTTGCCCTGTTCATTACCACATCACCTCTGAGCAGAGAGTGCCTGATCTCCTGGCGTGTTAACTCAAAGGGCATCATTGCAGGGGAAATGAAAGAGGGGGAGAAAGCATGAGAAGGAGGGGCAAAGACACAAGATACAAAAAAAGTGGGGAGAAGCGGAAAGAGAAGGTGATGAAGGGGAAAGCCATGCGAGTGGGAGGGAGAGTTGTACTTCTCCAGGGGAAAAGCACAAAAAAAAAAAATAATAAAAATTGGTAATTTGCAGGGTGCAGAGAACAAGTCTGCACCAGACAGCACGAGGAGATGGTGGCGGCTTTGTTAAGCGTAGGGAGCGATGAGGCCCGTTGCTAAGGTTACTGCTTCCAAGGACAAGTTGAAATAATTCTTTTTACCTTTGTTCTGTGCTGGGTTGTCGATGTTGAAATTCCCGTTCCACACAACCGTCAGCTCCACTGGCAGGCTGTTAATCTCCATCCCTTCGTATGAATACTAGAAGTGGGAGAGCAAAAGGTAAAAAAAAAAGACAACAAAGGCAGCCTCACTTCATGCCCAAAGGTTGGGAAGGGTCCTGGGGTGGGCAAGAATTGATACCACAAGCTGTGAACAAGAGGAATGGAGCTGTCACCTATCTCCCTACCTGTTGTTACCTCCAAGAAGGCCACGGGAAGCTCTCAAAGTTGTGGTTCTCAATGGAGCAAGCCGTGTCCATCTCAATAGCCCATAAGTCTTATCTATCTATTAGGTGAATATTCTGTGATTTCAGCATATCTGCACATTATAGGGTTGGCAAAGTACCTTCTATCACAGCTCTGAGGAATATTTTCCCAACTCTTGGGTGCACCTCTAAGGCACTGTGGATGTGCCATCGAAATATACCTCTGCTGTGTACTCTGTAGGTGCTGGGTTTGTAGCTAAGGTTATCTACACGAGTGTTAGTTTGAAGAGCTCTTGGGTGCTGAGTGAGGTCTTAGAAAGCAAGGAATGAGAGTAACTTGGAAATGCCTTAAAAAGGGGAAAAATGGAGGTTCTGTGTAATTATAGACCTGTCAGGCTAACTTGACTTCCCAGAAAGAAAGTACATCAAATTATTAAACAATCAATTTATAAGCACCTGCAAGATGATAAGGTGATAAAAATCAGCCAGCATAGATTTGTCAAGAACAAATTGTGTCAGCCCCATCTAATTTCCTTTTTTGACAGGCTTAATGGCTTTGTGGATAAAGGGGAGGCAGCAGATGTGATTTATCTAGATTTCAGTAGAGTATTTGCTACTGTCCTGCAGGAGATTCCCATAAACAAGCTAGGGAAATATGATCTAAAAGAATCAACCATAAGGTATATGAACGGGCTGCCAAAAATGGTCCCAAATCAAATAATTCATTGTTGGGCTGGGAGGGTGTTTCAAACGGAGATTTGCTCTGGGTCTGGCATTATTCAGTATTTCCAATGCTGACTTGGTTGACAGACTGCAGACCGTGCTAACAGTTTTGGTGAATGACTCTGTTCAGGGAGAAAGTGGAAGAACATCCAAAGGCAGGGTTAGGAATTCAAAACAAACTTGACAATTTGTAGAACGGGGCCAAAGTCAACAAAGTGAAATTCAGCACAGGCAAGCAGCGAGTAGTCTTTGGTAGGAGAAATCGATGCAAACAAATATGAAATTGGAGTGACTGGCCAGTGCTGCAGAAAATGGTCTGGGGACTGCTGGAGATCGTAAGCAGATTGTGAATCAACAGTGCCATATTGCTGCCAAAAAAACAAGCAAATCTCATTTGGGGATGCACTAGACAGAGTTTCTTACACACATAAGCCCCAGGAGGCAATTATTTTTCCCTGTTCAGAACCAGAAAAGCTTCAGCTGGTGTAGAGGGTATCCAGTTTCCAGCAAATATGAATTAAGAAAAGCTTAGAAATCTTTTGAGAGAGTTAGACAGACTTAAACAAATACTTGTCAGGCAGTCAAGGTACACGGATCTGGCCTTAATGAAGGAAATGGAAGCTGGTCTCTGGGGGCTGTTTCCAGCCCCCCACTTGGTGAACTCTCAGACACGTGGTACTTGGTGTGTTTTTTTTCAGCCAGATTTCGGTTTATCCTAAGTCAGTTCACACAGAGTTCACTTGGTTGCCCGTCAGACCCCACTGCTTGCCTCCACCAGCAGCTTCCACCCAGCACTTCACCCAAAGGCAAAAAGCCTCCTACGAGGGAGAGGAGAGGATGCATCACAGCGATGGTTGCTTAAAGGACAGAATGGGAACAAGGCACAAAGGGAAGAGACACTGCTACCGACCCCAGTACTTGTAAGAATTTACTATCTTGAGATCAGGAATATCCCACAGAACTGGGATCTACAGCAGGACAAACTCCCTCTCCTAAATAAAGAAGTGTGTTCCCCACTATGAGACTAAATACAGTTCAATAAACTGTCTGGTTTTCCTGGATATGTCCTAGGGACCACAAAAAAATCCCTGTCACTAAGGTCTCAGCATGGTTTTCCACAGAGATGTCAAACCTCTGAACCTTCGGAGGCAGGTTTTCCTGTATCCACTAATTGCCATATAATTGCAGAGCAAATCATATATGGTGATTTCTGTCCATTACAGCGGAGTGAGTGCTAGTCGCACGGTAATTTCTGTTTGGACAAACTAAACACAATTAGCCGGTAATCCACAGGCCCCTGTGATTATGATCTAGTTGTAGGGTATTTATGGGCATGAGCTTTGTGGTTACCATGGAAGTAAAGAGCTGCCGCGGGTTATCCGAGTCCTGCGTGATAGGGCTGTGCCCGCCAGCCTCATCCAGTATTAGCATTTTTATGACACTCCTCGGTGTCACTGCCAGCAAGATGCAAGATGATGCGGAGCCGCTTGGACTCACAAGGCCGACTTTTCACAGCTTTTCGGAGCGAGGAGCAAGGATGGGGAGGCTGGAGTGGGAAGGAGAGCGACTGAAAAGTAAAGAATAATTAATCTTCTGCCAGTCAGGAGCTTTGCTAACACCTGCTTTGCATGGCACTTGGCAAACGTTGATTGGAAATGGAAAGGAGCGTATGTGCAGAATGGCTGGTCACCCTTAAGTCGCAAGTTGAATCCGTAGGTGCATGAGAAAGCATTAATTTCTGCCTCGGAAGATCCTCATCTGTGTGCACTGGGATTTATCTGTTAGCAGAGCCTAGGCAGGGCTGCCAAGGGACAGGCAGCTGGAGTCCCCCCGAGCCTTTCATCCCACTGAGAATCCCAGTGCCAACAGCAGGAGCCCAGCTGGGATTTTATATCTTATCTGCCTGTGGCACTGGGGGCAAACACGCATTAGGGCTGTTAACTTGGTAGAACTGATCCAGAACTGGAAACGGATGCAAGGGAATAAGCAACAAGATCCCCGTGGAAGAGCTCCAGGGATGAAACCAGCTGAGGGCTGGAAGGAGGACGCTCTCTCTGCCTTGCCTGGTCTGCTCAGACAGCTCGTGGGCTGCACGGCAGCAAAACAGAGCAATTTGCAAAGTAACAGGGAGTAGATGCTCCGTCCTGCTCAGACCACAGGAGCTGCTAACTCATTGTGGTCTCTGTTCAAAGCCTGCTGAACTCAAGAGGAGTCTTTGAAAAGGATTTGCTCAGCTGTAACAATAAGATGGAAATATGTTTCAGAGGAGAGAAAAGGGCCGAGGCATCGATCTGCAGGACGCACAGCAGAGCTTCCTGGGCACTCCTGCTACGAGCGTTCATACCACTAAGGCTTGTATGTACGTGTCGCCGTGCACAACTTTCTCCAGCACAGGCAAAAATTGCACAAAAGACATAAATCTGACCCCGAAGTCTGCGAAATCTGGATTCCCACCATGCATATCAAATCAAAGCAGAAAATTGCAGGCAATTTAGAGGCCCGAACTGAGAAAGAGAGGCTGCCCTCCCAGAAAGGCAGGCTGGCTCCCATCAGGAAATGCCAAAAAGCTGCTAGAAGGAGCTGCTGTAATTCACAGGAACAGCACATTGTGTTTTGAACTCTCGAGCACCAGGCTCTTTGTCTCTTAAACTCTTTGCTAGTATCAGATAGCCTTACAACAGGGGCTGAGCCCGTGGCACCGCTCGGCCCTTTCGCCGCGCTGTTAGTGGTTTAACATATTGTGCACAAGCCACCGTAAACAGGGTGTCTGTTTGTCTCCTGGAGGTTTTCACCACCAAGTTCCCTGTCCTCAGGCTGAGATCGTGGCTGCAGAAAAATCACAGCTCTCAGTTTTGTAGGAGCAACGCAAACATTAGCTGACTGAGCAGCAAGATGGTTTATTTTTCAGTAATCTGCATGTTCCTGGCTCCTCTGGGCATCCTGTTAGTGATTACAAGCGCCCCGAATTAGAGGAACTCAGCTTTGCAGACCTCTGAGCCTTGTGGTTTGTGCAGAAGCAGAGGGATATGACTTCTCGGTACATCCTCCTGAGATGCTGTGCAGCACAAAGACCTTTGGAGGTTTGTTCTGGGCACGCTTAGGACAATAAACCAAGCGTGGTTACGTGATCTACCTCCAACATGTCCAATAGCAGGGAAACATTTGTAGACAAACAGCTTTTTGGTTTTATTTTAGTGTTAGTTTTCCTTGACAGCACAAAGACTGCTTCTGTGATTAGAGCTTGGGCCTGGGGACTGATTCCTGTATCTGGCTCTGCCACCAGTTCCTTGCGTGACCCTGTGCAAAGCATTTAATCCCTCTTTGCATCAATTTTCCGGCCATAAACAGGAGGCAGAAACCTTCTTGCTCAAAGCCATCACCTTGAACTCTTTGCTTACTAGAGCTGGGACTGAACCTCTGTGTCTGTGTTATCACCCACAACAAAAGAACCCACATCTTGACTGGGGTCCCTCTGCGATATTTGAACATAGATAAAATAATTTAATAATGTAGATACATTAATTTAATAATTTAACAATAATTGAGAGGCGTATGCATGACTCAGCCCTGGGCTCATCTGCCTTTGGCCTCCTGTTAAGTGTGTTTTCCCATCATGTTTGGGAATAGTTGCTCTTTTTTTTCTCTTCCAGCCCTGTTTTTGTTTTTGTTTTCTCCCTCCCTCCCTGCGAGCCGCACCATGGAGTCAAGTGCTTCTGAGATTTCTTGCTCAAGTGCAATAACGTGACAACAGCAACGTGTTTGCTTTTCCTATTCCTCTCTCACCCAGTGCTTTGAGCTGTCCCACCCCGGGTCTCGCAGCACACGGACCCGCGAAGGGCTTCGGGGCAAATTCTCAGCAGGGATTTCACTGCTGGAAATCAGCACATGCAGGCAGCACATGCCAAGACCAGGCACTGGGTCAGGCTGACATAAAGCAAAACGTGTGCTTAGGTCTTTGAAGCTGGTGATGGCAGTGATCATGGCACGGTCAGGCAGGGCATCGCTCACCCATTTTCCTCTTCTTTTTGCTGAAGTTTTCTGACCCTGTTGGGCTGACTGCAAGTGCTGGGTCTCCCAGTGCTTCCCACTGGGGAGATTGCTCCCTGCCCTAATAGATCTGTTCCAGCCATTTCTGCTGACGTTTTTACTTACTTATTTATATGCCTCCTTAGCTCTCCTCCTTTTCATTTCCTCCCATCACTCCGTGTCCAGACTGTCGGCGGAGCTATCATAAGTGCAATAAGGAATGGCAGGCAGGGTCTCTCTGAGTGATAATTGTGTGCCTTGGGTGGTGTGATAGAGGACAAAGCCCAGAGCTGAGAGGCTCAAACCACTTGACAAGAACAATAATTGTCCCGAAGCGTGCTGCCTGCAGTGACTTATTGCTGTTATCAAATGAAATATCTCCAGGAAAGACAGGGAGAGAGACGGAGCTGGCTATTGACTGGACCAAGCACCTAGGCACCATCAGTGCTGAATATGACATTACTGACAGGCCATCAGATAGGCTGGCCCCACCTGGGTGTCCTTAAAACATCTCTTAATTGAACTTGGAGCCACTTAGCAAAGTGCCTGCCTAAGATGGATGGACCTGGTTCTCATCTCGGCTCCCCTGGTGTAGATCCTGAGGGACCAGGCAGCCAGGAGCAAGAGTTAAAGCTTCTTTTTTCCTGCTCCTATCCTGGGTAAAAGCAGGAAAACTCCTGCATTTTGCAGAAGGTGTTCTGCAGGAGCTGGATTTGAGCTCCCCGGTGCCTCCTGTAGGATGGGAGGGGACAGAACTGGAGGCTTACGTCGGAAAACAAGCCAAGAATGATTGCTTAGTCTAGCATGCATCGCCAACAGAAAGATCTGCTGGCAGGATAGCATCCCTTCAGGGACACACCATCACAACACATCCTCCCACCCTTCTTTGGACCTTCTCCAAGCCTGCAATGCAGGTGCTACGCTCAGCGCCTCATCCAGCTACTCTGCTGAATAAAAAAGCTCGGCTGAAGGGGGCTGATTCAATTTGCAAACAAGCTCATACAGCTGTTCCTAAAGCCAGGTGACCCTCGGAGCAGGGGCTCATTGTGTCGCGGTGGCTCCAGACGGAATGCTAATTTTGGCAGGAAAGGAAATAATCATGATGGAGACATACCTACAGCACTCCTTTCCCATTGTCTGTGTCCTCTGCCACCTGCTCAGAGCCTGGGCATCTCTGTTCCTTTTTTTTTTTTTTTTTTTCGTATCTGTGTGAATGTTTCTTTCTTTTGTCTGGCTCTCCCTTGCACATCTCTTTCTCTTAGCGTCTGGTAAATTCAGAGCAACAATGAAATAACATTTCTCATAGGGGAAAAAAATAGCCTCAAAGAAGGCTATTAAAAAGAAGAGAGAAGAAAAGAGAAGAAAAGAGAGGAAAAAAAAATAGAAAAGAAGAAAGGAGAAGAAAAGGAAGAGGTAGGATGCAGAAGAGGAAGGAGTAGAGTTTATTCCAAAATAATCCTCTCCTCATGGAGATGCCAGAAGCCCACCTGAGCCACCACCAAATGTGGGGCAGGCGTGATACAGACCCTGCAAGGTTATGGAGTGCCCTGCCACCGTGAGCAGCTCAGGAGTAGCCTGCAATGTCATGACATCAAATTAAATGTTAAGATCAAGTGTTGTCACAGCACTCAGGCATCCCATGAGCAAATACACCTGGGGATTCATTGAAGCCCACTTCGTTGGTCGTAGGTACAACCTCTTCTTGAAGCATGCAGGTAACATGAGAACAGTCACCATTACCCCTTAAAATCAGGCTCAGTTATTGAGTAACACAAACCAGGGGGCTAAGAGAGACTCTCCAAGGCTGCTGAGGCAGTCAGTCCCCCATTCAGCCCAACTGTGCTTAAAATTACCCTGAGATGCCCCATGCTGGTGCTTGTTTCTGCCAGATAATTTGTGACTCTGAAAGGCGGCTGCGCTCCTCCCTGCTAAGATGCTTTGGATAGACATGTAGACTCTGCTCAGGTACATAAAACATTCCTCCAGCCCCAGGCTTTCACTTTGCAAAAGAAATTCGTTTTTAAGATAGTGTAATGCTTTCTTAATTTCTCAACCCCTTTTTTTCTGTGAAATCTCGAATCCGGATGCTCACAGGCCACTAACCAGTAATGAAAATCAGGAGGGAGGGAGGGAAGGAAAAGAATAAATATGACAGTGCCATTGGGAAAGTTTTGTGTGTGTGTGTTTTTTTGTCTTTTTTTCCGACAGATCATGAAACGTGTGAACTGCCTGTAATCTCCAACACGCTGCTTAATGCAGCAGAATATGTTGTGATGGGTTTTAACAAGCCCTGCCCGGCATGGAGTGGCAGAGCTGCAGTGAAGTGGCTAAAGCCTGTAATTAGCTCTTTGACTAATAAATCATCTCATAACAGCAATGCGAATGACTCAAATGCATGTCTGGGAGACACAAATTTCATGGAGAAACCTCCAGAGGAGCTGTGCTAGGTGACCACCACCACGTATCTGCACGGCTCCTGCCCCAAAGCCTCACAGGGGCTCCCTGGGATTGGTGTCACCGGTCCTGCAGGTGGGGAAACAGAGGTGTGAGGAGGGCAGAGCGACGAAACAGAGCCTGGGGAAGGCTTGTCTCAAGCTTTTAGCATCTCAGCCTTCCTCGGACCCATTGCTGGCATTTGTTAGACTGTTTATATGCTGTTTGTGTCCCTTTGCTAATTCCCCCACATAATAAATTTAATTCTCAGTGCTGACAGGAACATTAGTCCCTTTGGAAACCCTTTTAGATGCAAACAAGGATGTGGCACTGTGAGGATACGGACATTTTAAATGGAAAATAATGTCTGTGGGTCATGGCTAAGGTGCTTCAGCATGGCCAAATGCTGGGACCCAAGGCTTTTTGGTAACACAACCCAGACCTAAAGAGCAAAAGGGTCAGTTTGCAAGCTACCAACCCTGACTATAGCTGAAATCGGGTATACAATAAAGTAAAAAGGGCTGCAGCACAGCTCTAGCTCCCATCAGGACAGTGCTGTAGGCACTCATGGACCTCCCTGGTCCCTGCAGCTCTCCCGGGGGTGCTGAGGGCAGCGGGGATTGCTCACCGACGTGTTCTGGCACTGCACGCTGGAGCTGTTGAACCTCAAGGCAGGCACCCGCTGCTCATTGCCCTGGATGTTCAGGATGCATTCGTAGCCTCGCTGGCCAGATTGTGGCTGGGGCAGATTCTTGGCCTTCAGGGTGATGGGCTTGATCACCTCCACCGGCACCAGGATCTTCTCTGCCTGCAGCAGCTGGGGACAGTCCTGGGGAGAGAGGAGGCAACATAACAAGTCAGCTCATGAGTTTCCCCATCCTCTGATGCTCCTCAAACTTCTCACTTGATGCTCTGCAAAGCCTTTGTGTCTCCCTGGGACTCTGCTTGGTACAAGGGGATTCATGGGGCATTGCTGAGGAGGCTCAGATAAATAGGTGAGTAAGGATTGCTTTTACAAGCCATCATTTCCCACCTCCTTTTTTTTCACCGCATGCAGTCCCTTGACCTTCAGGACTCAAAGAGGTCCTCTGGTGCCTCTTCCTACCTGCTCCATTAACCCCCAGGGTCTGAGCCTGGTTATGATGCCATGACCCAAGAAGTGAATAAAGCCAAATCCAAGCATAATTCCTTGCCTCCCCAGCAACCAATGCACCGTTGTGCAAAAGGCACGGCTGCAGCAAGACATATTGTAAGCCACAGAGCATGGGCTGCTAAAAAGAGAGTTTGGTTTGGCTTAGAGAGGGGCAGAATATTTATTGGAGATGGATTCAGATCTCAAGAAACAACTTCTGCATACTGTGTGAAGATCTCCAGGAAGGGCTTGCAAACATTTTTGAAAAATACTAAGTGGATGTTGGTTAATCTAGCAAGGTGTGGTGCATAATTTGGGTGTGGGCACCTAAATGGGCAATGCAGAAAGCTTTGTTCAAAGTCAGGTGAATTTTCACAGCTTTAGTTAGAGCAGCAGAGCACTGCTTCTTCATGGTGCAATCAGACAACTGCAAGCTGTGAAATCCACGTATGCCAGGAAGTTATCAACAATTTAGGAAAATAGTACAGTGTTTGCCTTGCTAATCCAAGGCAGCTTGATATAAAATACACAGCCACTACACCAGGCTACAAACATAAGCATGCCATGTGTACCAACCATGCCATCTTGGTCACCTGTAAGAGCCTGACTGTCCCTTTTTTAAAGTCTTTCCAACTCCTGAATGTCAAGAGAAGACCTGTCCACTGTTTTTCTTCTCTTCACTGTTTGGCACACTACTTTCCTTCTAGAAAACACTACTGGATCATGATGGCACAGCCACTCTATCCAGAGCAGAGAGCGACACCATTTCAGCCTGTCCTGCCCAATGTTACAGCAGTTCCTTGAAGGGAATCCCTGGCTAGGTCCAACTGGTACAAACAGAGACAGGGAAATAACCTGAAGAGGTGAAAGCTTTACCTGAAGTTGTGGGTGAGGGACAAGAGAAGGAAAACAACAGATCCACGGCTGGAGAATAAGGCAAGTGGAATTTATGGCTTATGAGAGCCTGGGAGCTTGTTAGAGCAGATGGTGGAAACATCTCACCGAAGCAAATAGCTTAGGAAGATAAAGAAATGGATTCGATGTGTAACATCTGCAGTTACACCAGCCAGGGACAGAATTACAAGAGCCATCAGTCATGACACTGTGGGTGTCAGCCAGCCCATGGCCAGAGGCAGGAGGAAAATCCAGCATCCACCCAACTGCAGTGAAGCTGCAGTGAAGTCCTGAAGCCTTCCTCGGTGTCTGTCTGTCTGTGCCAGGGGGGATGCCAGATGAAAGAGCCCTCTGTGGCAACCTGATTTCTCATCTTACAGGGTGATGCTGAAGGTGTAAGAAATTGCTAAGTGCTGATGGAGTTCAATTAGCATGGCCCAGGTTAACACCAGAACCAAGATACCCAAGCATGCAGTCACTGGAGCTGGATGGGTCTGGTTATCTGATGATGTTAACCTGACACAAGATCTTCTTTAATACATGCTATCATGAACTGAGGCTAAATGGAATATCACGTTAACCTGTACGTGGATCAGAGATAGCATGCCCACACAGTACTGCATTGCAGTGATGAGCTCTACCACTGCTATGCTGTTTTTCCTGGGGTCCTGGTGCTGTACAAATACTTCACTGACCAGACACACCTGAGGAGGCTCCAAGAAGTAGAGTGTATGAGCAGTGGAAGGTGCCTTATGCTCCATTATGATAAAGACAAAGCCAGTGGGGAAAGGGGCTTGAGGATATTGGACCCCCAGGAGTCCTCGAAGAGCTGCACCTTGTCCCAACACTCCCTACTCCTGCTGTTGTCCTATCCCAAGATGAATTATCCCCAGGGAAATAGTAATGCTGAAATGCAATAGCTGAACTGGTACAGAAATGTTTGTCTTAGCAGGAAGGCAAGGCTTGATGGTGCAAAAAGTCTTTCCCTCTTTCTGTTCAGTGCTTTTGCCCTACCAAGGCACACTGGTGTTAGGGTTAGCCGCAGGGCTGAGTAGCTACTCAGCATGGAGAAGTGAGAAATAATCTAACCCCGTGTGATTTAGCCCTATAAAACCCCAAGGAAGGAGGGTAAACATTGCCCCAGTGGTCTAGGCTATATTAAAATGAATGAGAGAGTCCAGTTGTTATCCCTCCAGAGGATGCCACACATAAATACCTTTTGGGACTGCATAGCTTCACCACATCCCAGATTCTTCCCCTGCACAGGCTTCCCTACCTCACATGTCCTGGGGCCTCGAAATCAGCTCCCTCTCTCTCTTCTGGCACAAGAACAGACCTTGGCACCATCATCTTTATTATTTTCTTCCCCCGGTTGAGGAAGAGATGCGTTGGCAGCGCATCATCGGGACAGAGGGGTGGCAAAGCCCTATCTGCCGCCGAGCAGCCTTTTCCCAAGAGTGGGCATTTCGCTTGATGTCTGTCAAACAGCAAAGCCTCCGAAGGGGGCTGGAGGATGGGGGTTGAAGATAGCCCACGACGGTACCTGCAGGCTGGTCTTGCCCAGCTTTATCCTGTCCAACCTCCCCCCCCCAAGCACCACTGGTGCTGTAACCTTTTCGATAACACTTGTTTCAAGTTCATTAACAAGCCGCGATTGTGGCAGCCCCAAAACAGGATTCGTTTGCATATAAAAAGCTTTGCAGGGCTGCGAGGAAGTTCATTATAGATAATTGAAGAGGCAAGCGCCATAAAGAGGAAATCCTCCCAATGTGGCTTTATCTGATTGACCTAATGTTCTTTCTAATTGAAACGGGGGGGCGGGGAGGTGGGGGAAGGCAATTTCCTTGCGTGATGTGCCACGGAAAACTGAAGAGCTTGGGCTAGGCTCTGGGTTCAAATTCAACCACAGTACTCATTTTGTAGCCTATGTCAAGCCCTATCCAGCTTTATGTTTTTGAAGGTTATCTCAAATAACCTTCAAAAACATAATGTTTTTGAGGTTATTTGAGAGTACAAAACCTGCTCAGAGCAGATTCCGCACCAGGACCCAAGCAGGAGGGTCCTTAAAAATTCTGGGTATTTTCTCTTTACCCTTCCTCTGTGATGTGCATCACCCAGGCTAGAAGAGCACTTTTGGCATGTTGTAGGGGAAGCCAAAACACACACTGATAACAACTGGACCAAGGAAGAGCACAATCCCATCCCTTTTGTCTTTGGGATATAATAAATCAAACCTTACCCTTGACTTTAAGGGGAGCTGGTTCAGATTCCAGAGGAGCTAAAATCCAGTTTTATCTGTACCAGAGCAACTTATTTGAAAGCAGACTCTGGTCGATCCATTTTGTGTACGTATTTTCATTATATCCCTTAAATGCTTCCAAATGAATCAGCCCCTTTAAAATAATATCCTCCACCCTTGCCAATTACTCGTATCAGCAGCAATGCACACCTCAAATCACCAAATTTTGCCAGCTTTCAAGTCAGAGAGCTTTTGTAGCAAAAACACCACATGAAATGGGCTGTGCTCATTGGGTCGATGGTAGTTTAATTTTCCTTATTTATAACTCCTCGTAGAGTGCCTGCAAATGTGTTTTGCTGCAGCCTGCAGAAATAATGAAGTCTCAGTAACACGAGAGCCCCCTTCTCTCCTCTTCTCTCATATATGTGTTATGGCTCTCATCACTGCCCCGAGTCCCCAGCGAGTGCCATCCTGAGGAGTCTGCTAAAAGGGGGGATGAAACCTCTCCGAGGCTATGTGGTCTTAGCCCTGAGCTAATTGCTTTGCTCCCTTTATGGTGCTCCACGCATACAGAGTTATGATTTCTTGGGGATTTTGTCCTGCTGTTTTCCAGGCCAAGCTGGAGACTGACCAGAAACCCTGAGTTATCTTCCTCTCCCAGGTACAAAGCGTGTAGGAGTCTTTCATGGTGTGGTGATATTGCACGGGGTTTCTCCTAACCTTATTCTGTGCAGTTCCACACTCTGACATTATTTATGGCCAGGACCACGAGCCCAGGTCTCACCAAAGCTTTTTCCATTTTCCAAAGGAAAATGGGTTAGATTTACTTTGAATGGCAGGCATCCTACATGGAAATAGGTAAATCAGCTCTGAGTTTTAAACACAATGACCCTCCCACCTACTAGCAGTCTAATACTGGGGTCCCAGTTCATTTATCCTTCCCTGTGCACCCCTTGTCACCCAGAACATTCACATGAGGGAAGCTTTCATACTTTCCCTTCGTGCTGCTCCCTTGGGATCCCTGGCAGCATTGACAGGATCTCCACCTTATGGGGAAGAAAACTGGAGCTGATCTATTTCTGCCTGCTTTGTAGGTGTGTTTGGCAAGGCAACCAACTCCTGGCAGGCGTTTTTCATCCTTCTTTTCCCTGGAGAGTATTCTTTTCATTCAGAACCAGACACAGACACCAATTCCTTCACTGTTAGTCTCAATGCATCTAGCTCCCCTTTCCTTCTGCTGTCAGAGAATCGCAGAATCCCAGACTGGTTTGGGTTGGAAGGGACCTCAAAGCCCATCTCATCCCAACCCCTGCCATGGGCACAGACACCTCCCACCAGCCCAGGCTGCCCCCAGCCACATCCAGCCTGGCCTTGGGCACTGCCAGGGATGGGGCAGCTACAACTTCTTCTTTTTTGTTGTAGTTATTTTGTTTTTAAAAAATTCCTTTACATATCCTTTGTTCAATGTCCTTCTCTGCGCTTGTCTAAGCCATCTTGCCCAGAAGGAACATGAGCACAAAGTACATCTAAGTGGGGACTGTTTCTTCCACACTCAAGCCCTTCTGGATCCCACAAGTAATGATACTCAGATTGTTATTTACTCATATATTATGTAAATAAAATACTTTTTAATGTTTTTTGTCCATCTGCTCTGCTAAGCTGCAGTGAACTGTGGCTTTCTCACCCTCCCACTCTGTACTGTAACCAAGCCAAGAAGGTAAGATTTGAGACAGTGATTGGTTCTTCACAAAGATATCTAGACCACAGACTCTGGATGTCCTGTTTTTTGGATAAGATTAAAAATCACTTTAAGAAAGAAAACAAAAACCACCGCCAACAACAACATAACCACAGGGAAAGAGAAAGAAAAGTAAGGGAAAGAAGGAGTAAATAATGAAAGCAAGCAAACAAAAAAAGACTTTTTTTTTTTTTTTTAAATCATTGACTTTAGAGGAATCAGATTTCCCCTGGATAAAAAAGCAGGAAAACAGTAAGATGAGAGGCAGCAGGGACTGCCTGGAACATGTTGCCTGAACTTCTCTCTCGCACCCTGGTTCGGGGCTGAGACAGCACCCGAGCAGCATCACCCCCTTGTTTAGCATCTCCATCTCTGCCATGGGGAGCTTTGGGCTCTGTGGGTGACAAACTGGGTCCTCTGTGAATCACTTTTAAACTCTGACACAACCTCCCAGGCCTGGGATAATTTGGAGAACAAAGCAGCCGCGAGCCCGGCTTTCCCCGGCGCGGGAGGCGAAGGGGTGAGTTACAGTCCGCGCTGTGTTTACATTATTACACCACTAATTCTTAGCATCGTAAAATTATATTTAAAATTTACACAAACAGTGCTGGGGAACATTATTAGGTTATAAAGTGGATTCAGGTCAATGCTTCGCAGGCAGGCTTCCAAGCTTCATAAATTTCTGGATATACTTCCCCCAAATTTACATCAGCACCAGCAGCAATCAAACCGGCTACAAAAAGCTCACCCGGTCAAAGAATTTTTTAATGCACCATATATTTTATCTTCACTTCCTAAGTTTACAATGCTGTTAGCCTGATTGATGGTGTACTTACTTATTGGCACAGCAAAAGTAATAATACGCGGAGAAAATGCTCAGAACTTTAAAGGCAGCTGATGAGGAGAAAGCAACAGGATTTATGGGAAGTGTAAACATCTGCAGAGACAACAAAGGAGTAATTGAGTCCTTGCATCGTTGTCACTTCTGGTGGTTACTTTCTAGTTTAGAGCCTTCCATGCACTCAGGATCAAAAAAAAAGCTTTCTTTTGACAGATATTGCAAGAGATTCTGGGAAAAGGTGGAGGAGATGTGGTCCTGTTTAAGCTCTGCCCTCTCTAGTACTATGTAGCTCGATGGTGGCTCGCACAGATTAGTGTACAGCCATCACTGCTGGAGCACGGGACACGATCAGATCACCAGCAGGGCATTAGCCCAGCTGCCACAGCCTCCTAGGTCCCTGGTTTCAGCAGTGTGAAGGTCAGTGGGTGATGACTGGTGCTGGTCGGCAAAGGGTGGGAGCTCGAAAAAAAAGAAGATAAATGAAGATGTTTGACCTCCTCATGTGGCTCATGGCTCAGTCCCTTGGTGGGGAGCAAAGTGGCACCCCCAGGCCATGCAGGCAGTGCTGGGAAGTGACCCAGGGCTGCCAAGAGCTGGATCCCGACCTAGGACAAGTCTGCCTCAGAAACCAGTCCACACATCTCTGCTGATCAATGTTAATGATTTTACCCTCCTTTAATTCTTTATTAATAGAGCCCTTCTCAGCTGTTCCATTATTCCACTGTGATCAAGGTCAGGCTGCCATAATTAGCCAAGCTCTGCATTTATCCTTTTTAAATTGAGACACAACATTAGCTTTTCTTCAGCCCTTTGCCACTTTGACACATGCTCAGAAGGAAAAGTAATGATCCGGAGAGCAGGAGCCTTCTGGTCAGTGGATGGAGGGAGTGGACGGGTGAAAAAAAATTAAGATGTTTGTGGTGTCATTGGGTACATTTGCTCAAAGGAGAGATGTGGAAGCAGTCTCTTTTCTGGTATTTCCTTAGTGAAAATTGTCTGTTTCTGAAATTGTAAGAAATATGTGTGTGTACATTGAAGAAGGTGATGTGTGTAAGGGAGACAAGATAACTTTGTGGGACAAAGACCTGAATTCGTTAAATAAAACCCTGGTTAGGTAAGCCAGTCCTCTCAAGATTTCACACACAGTGAAACTGTATTGTGCAAAGCCATGGGAAGCATGGGGCAGAGAACAGCTGAGTACAACCAGCTTCTGATGCATTAATGAATTTATTCTTTAATTAATATTCCATGACTCTGCATCCTTCTGCCTAGCCTGACTTCTTCTGTCCTTCTGCAAGGACTTAAATCTGAGGTTCTTGAGACCTTTCATGCATAATAAAGCATTGCATATCCATACCCTGCACTGTAATCCTAACAAGTCTGCAACGTTTCAGCACTGCAATCGTACCTCTTACTGCTTATCTAATGGGTACCAATAACAACGACATGTAATTCTCCAACAAAGATAAGTTTTCAATATATTTGTGCCCACAAATAGGTTTTGCATCCCGAAGGAATATTCTCCAACCAAGGCTTCCTCAGAAGGAATGGGGAGACTACGGCTTCGAGGCCAAGCTGTAGTGTTTTCTTCATAAGAGAGGAGTGAAAGTCTCAAAGTTTTTAGGAACTTAGTACCTTTGGGAGCTCCACTCAAGGCTGGAAATGGCCATTGAGTTCAGAAGTCAACAGAAGGACAAGCAACAGATGGGTTGGACGTGCACACACAGACCACGTTGACACTATCCCGCTTCCTTCGGAAACCAGGACATAAGTCCAAGGAATCATAACATCCCAGGCTGCACGCTGGGAAGGTCAGGACAATGATATCATGGCTCTTATCACCCTCCTCCTCACTGAGGTCTGTGACAGCATGAGATAACACCCAAGCCAAAGCAAATGGACTCGTGCGCAAAGACGCGGCAAGGGAAGGAGGAACTGGGCTCAGCCTCCTGGAGATGCCCCAAGCAGGACAGGAGACACAGTCCAGCACTGCTGCTTATCTGTGGCTTCAACATCCTGAGAATGTTTCTCCTTGGCCAGATCCCAAAAGCTCCCAAGTTCCAAAGCAGTGAACGCAATTGATGCTACAATGGAGAAAAGCAAAAACTTCCTACTTGAGGGTCAGGCCACCACTCCACGCTAAGACCGAACAGGGAATTGTCTTTCCTCTTTGACAACAACTTTTCCCTCAAATTTCAAGGTGTTGCACAGATCCTAGCAGTCCTAACCGATGTTCAGATAGCCAGAAAGCCCTGTAGCCACTTGAGGCATCGCAATGGCATTGGACTGAGTCAGGCTATCAAAACAGCATAAGCTCTTCCTGATGTTATTTCAAGGGTGCTGTGTTGGCGGGGACAGATGAATATTACCCTGTTGCATTCTGAGATCACTCTGTCCTGTGGGATAAATAATCTTACATTACAAAGATGAACAGCCCAGCTGGTACGTACAGCATTTAGCAGGGACACGGTATTGAGTCTCAGATGATTCTTACATCTCCATTCAAAGTAATCTCCCTGAAGAAGCTAAAGCCTATGACCCAAGGAAAAAATGTGTGTATTAAGGGAAGATGAATTGCTCATAACGAGGCCTTTTTCCATCAGCTATCAGTTCCTGTTGTGGTCTGATTCCTGGTCTCAGCATGGACATGATGGAGCTGCCCTGCCCCAGGACAGATTTCCTGCAGATCCATCTCCATAATAACCAGAAAACCTAAAAGTAATTGCAACTGAACAAGTTACTAGCCTTTTCCCCTGCCAGCTGGAACACCGTGGGGCAGAAAACCTCAAGAGATGACAAAAGGTACCCTAAAATAACAAAACATGCCTTGTCACACACAGACCTTCCATCTTCTTCACCTAAGTTTAAGTCAGGGCAAATGCTGGCTTACCACAAAAGCAAATTGCTTAATTAGTTTGCAAAGGCTCAGAAATTTCTTGTGAACAGACCCAGCTCCAGGTACTAAGCACTGCACAAGCACATATGATCAGAAAGTGCTTACCCAAAGCACAAGAGGCTGTGAGAGACACAGAGGCACAGAAACTTGAATGTGTCCAAGCCAATGTGGAGGTGGGAATAAAATTTTCGCCTGCTGAAATAAAACCCATGGCCCCATATGATGCCTGATAGTGTCTCTGAGCAGCTTTCTCTTATATTTCCATGCTCTAACATGCCTACATGAACAAGGGGAGCACTTTCTGTCTGCTCTGCAGATGCTGTATTTAATTTCTTCTTATTATTGTGTAAATGACCACCTCTGGAGTGGAAGTACCCACAACAGGACACATCTCCATTTCTGGGAAAGGGCTTAAATGATGGCCAAGGGCTGAAATTCCACAGCCTGGAATGACAAACCACCAGGAGCCCTGAGCTACAGCTCGATCCAAACCATCAGCTATAACCCCCTCCTGGATCCCCCCACCACCCTCCGGACAGGATGCCAACAGGACAGGACACACGCTTGGAAACCCTCCTAAAGAATTTAGCAGCTGATAAACACCAACCCCCCACCCGCTGTTAAAATGGATGTGCCACGAAATGCCTGCACCACTGTGCCCCATCCTATCCGCATGGGGTGCAGACACTATCTTTTAGGGTCTGCATGCTCTCTGCTGCCTGCCCGGAGCTGCTCCTGGTCCCCACGCCTCCCCTGCTGGTCCCCTGCCTGCTCACAGCGCTTGGGTGCAGCAGGTTTTCTGCAGTTTCCATAGAAACTACACCTCACATCCTCCCCTTAATGATAGACAGGTGCCAGGATGAGTGAGAGGATGATCAACAAGCGGGGAAGGATTTGCTCCTCTGGTACTGGCCTTGCTGACGCTGTCATTAGCATCCCTGAGAAATAAGAGAGACATTAATTTGATTTTTTTTTCTCCTCCCTGCACTGATGCTTCCAGCAGCTGCTTCTCTGGCCGGGTTAACGGGGGCTGGAAACAGGAGCAGGAGGGAAACTGAGCAGTTGCCACAGCAACGACTGAAGAAGTATCATCAGAAGGTTTGTCCACGCAAGGGAGTGAGGAGGTCACCAAGCTCATCAGGTGTCCCTGGGGGTCCTCTGCACTTCCCTGGTGAAGCCACAGGGGTGTTTCTGCAGGGGTGCACTTGGGGGGAGCTGGGCATCATGCCTTCCCTATAAAGAGCATGAAGCAGGACATTTGGGGTTCCTGGAGACATGCTTGCTCGTCTGGAGCAAGCTGCCTGCCTAAAGCCTTCCCTGAGCCAAGCTGAGGTGCACCAGCAGGGTGGCCAAGGGTGCTGAGTTTCCTACAAAGCCCGTGATAAGGAGACACAGGCACTACTGGTGGCAAGCTGAACTGCCCTTATCCCTCCCTGCCTTCTGTTTCACCCCGTGCTTCTCCCCATAATCACCCCCAGGAAAAACAAGCAGCACACCATGGATAAATCAGTGCATTTCATTGCAGACCCTGCTCTCCATTCAGCAAGCACCAGGCAAAGCAGCGCTCTACTCCTCAGCAGCTGCTTGCCAGCATGCAGCTCACACAGCTTTCCATCGCTTTTGACAAATTAATATTTGAAGCAGTCGTTGCTTTTATGTGGGTTTTACTGTCATTAGCACGTACAACTCGACATAAAACACTTTGGTGCAAGATCTTTTCTTCTCGTCTCTTTTTTCGGCGGCAGATGAAAATCCTTTTAATAAAAAGCTTGTTTGGGGGAGGAAGAAAAACACACGCGCACAAATCGGCTGAGCAGGGAAAGATGAAAACCTCCTTCAAGGTAATTAAATGATTATGTATCTTTTAAACCCAGCAGATAACAGATTTGTTATCTGGGCCTGCTTTTTGCTTTTGCCTTTTTTTCCCCTCTCTTTCCCCCCCACAAAGATAAATTCCTTGCAAGGCCCAGAACAAGATAGTGTTCATCTTACAGGAGACAGCACAAAAGAAGCCTTAATCCTTTATCCCATCAGCTCAAGTAGGCTACCCCAGCTTACCCACCAGCCCAACATGCATAAAACTATGAGAACTATGTCCCTGGATCAGGTGTGTTGGGTAACAGACAGCAGGAGAGATAGGTGAATATATCAGGAGAGATTAGGCATCAGGAGAGATGAGATCTCTTCATAATGGGACCTTTGGGACATCAATTGATATATTCCTCTGTGCCTCAGTTTCCCTCCACTATTGGCTGTTTTGTGCATTTACAGAAGAAAATGAGTGAGCTCTTACCCGGTGGTTGTGTCAAGGAACGTTGATTTCACAGGGTATTAGGCTATAATGCAAGGCTTTGCAGGGTAACGTTAAACCTGCACCATGACTTTTGCAATAGTCAGCAACAAATGTCAAAATCAGAAAAAAAAGGATGCCCAAGAAACACGTATAGACAAAGCCTGCTCCCCTCTGAACTGTAATTCTCTCCATTTTTTTTTTGCCACCTGCTCTGTTCAGGAAAAAAAAAAAAAAAAAAAAAAAAAAAAAAGACAAAACCACAAGCAAACAAACAATAAAAACAAAAATCCACTTAAGTATTAAAATATCTTCCTTTCATCCTTCTCCCCCTTTCCGCCCTCAATAGCAATAATATCAGATCCCCTTTATAAAGCAAGAAGTCACTTGGTATATTTCAAGTGAGTGCACTTGGCTTTCAAAAACCTGCTGTAAAGGGAAATTATACGTCAAGGTGAAGTATTTCTGCCGCAAATCATCCAGAGACATCGTCAACCCTATTTGATTGAGTTCAGCACCATAATCATAAATACTCTTGCTTTATGGCCATGCTGGAGTTCTTAACCAGGAGCAAACATGGGCTTTCCCAAGGCTCCCAGACTAGTTGGTTCAGCCCCATTATGGGCCGAGCTGATTCACCAAGCACCTGACAAATGACAAATATCAAGTCCTGGCTCCTTGCTGACAGCGAGGGATGTGCCTCTTCTGCCTTATCCTCACCTCTGGGTTGGTTTTGCTGGGTGATGCTAGGACAACTGGCCTGCCCCAGCCCAGATGGACAGATCACTGCTGTCCACCGTGTGATTCAAAAGCCACCCTGGGCACTAGATCACGGGCTGTACAGGGAAAAACAGCATTTTCCCTTCTGAACAGCATGGTTGATGGCCAAGGCCTTTCTGTTCTCCATCAGGGTCAGTCTCAAATTCATCCTGTGTTCCGTATTCACCAGCAACCCATACTTCAAGCAAAAATAAAAATCAGAAAAACACATTTATTATTATTTTTTTTAAAAGACTTGCAGGGCACCTGTAAGAAGGGCAAGCTGATCCCATGGGAATCCAGAAACCTGTGAGATATGCCAAGGAAATAACAGAGCCAGAAGTACACAAGGGTGCAAACTTCCCTTTAAAGTGCCCCAGGATGGCCCAGGGGTGATGGATATCAGCCCCACCGGTCCCTTTGCAGCCCTGGCCATCTGGAGAGTGGGAAGCCTCAACCCATATGGGGGCAAGATGCTGTACAGGCAAAAGGAGAAAAGAAACACCTGGAGGTGGGTGTACCAGCAAAGAGAGAGTGAAGACCACGGTGTGGAGGAGGGGGAGCAGGTTTCGCACGCCAGCAGTGATGATTACAGAGGGAGGGAGTTGCTGGCACCGGTCCATACAGCAAAGTAGCACTAATATTTGTTTGCTTGGCAGCGAGTCTCGTGGTGCAAGCAGACCATACGATCCTGGAAGCCGGCCATGCTAATCTGCTCAGCAGACTGATGGAAGGACTGCAAATGGGATGGTGCGACCATCCCACGCTGGGAGGACAGTTTCCCACCAGAACCTCCTGGAGACGTACAAAATTTAGGAGACAGCCATCCCCAGATGGTACCCAACACGCCCTTTGTGCATCCTCAGGGAGTCGAAGTACTTGTGGAGGAAAGCAGAACTGCAGATGGAGATGAAAGGCCAGTAAAAATAGGCCCAGTCAAGATGTTGGTAGGTTTGGGGCACTACTGAAGACAGAATTGGGAAGGCTGGAAGTGGACCTTGGACTTGTTGACCTGATTAGTTGAGTTGCATCATCGGGAACTGGGTGGAGGTCTGAAAAGCCAACGAGGAGCCAGGTTTGGCTTCAAGATACCAAATGGTTTCTATTGTTCAGGGATCTCACTCAATGAATAGGCCTGATACAGGACAGAAAATGAAACAAATAAAGGCGAAACCAGAAAACAGTGGAGATTTAAATGGAGGTATGTCAGTGAGAAGACAGTTTCTCAATAGAAAGAAGGTGGTGCCTTTAGGAATCCCAATGAGAGATCATAAAGCAGTGATGGAAAAGGAGTGCTCAAATGGGGCGATCTGGAGAGGACAGGGCCCGCTGCCTCCTCCCCAGTGCTGCAGATCAAAACCTTGATGGGCATAGAGTGAGGATCAGGTGCTGTGTGATCCCCAGTCTCTTCCCAAAGGAGCTGGGATGATGCAGAGCATCTCAGATCTCCTTTCTGATGTAAGCAAGTGTCAGAAATACCAGGGATATGATGGGACCCGAGGGAGGAAGAGATGCACTGAGATTTGTAAATCTTCCACTGTGCAGGGGCTGGAGGAGAGAAGAGATGGGAACTGGGAAGGTGATCCTGCACTGCCAGATGTGGCAGGTGTGCCAGCAGGACTGACCAAATTCTGCCAAGGCTTCATGCATAGCCATAGGTGTTGTGTTGTTGGGACAGGCTTATCAGAAGGGCTGGACCCTGGGCTGCCTTCCTGCACCACTGCGCCCCCAGCATGGGGTGTCAAACGTCCTCTCTCCAAGTTCTCAGCAAGTTTTGCAGCAGAATAACAGCAGATGCTGAATCCTGATAGACAAAGAGCTGGGAACCTCCCTGCTCATGAATTTTTATGGTTGTCCCAGTGCCTCTGCAGTTCAGGATGTCTGATCTGGGACATCTCAACCAGCACATATGTCAGGGGAGGATGGAGAGGGAACAGGGGATGCCGTAGGGGTGTGAAACCACTCCACACGTGTTGTTTGGTGCCACAAAGCTGCTTCAGACAAGGCCTGGGGTTCAGGCAGGGGGACGTTTTAAAGACACCAGACCCAGCAGGCAGCTCTGGGAGCAGCGTGGATTTCAGCCTCCAAATGCAGCACACGTCGGCGGAGGTTTCAGCCGCCGCCTCCGTGCCCAGTGGTTCAGCAGATATCAGATCTCTTAATGGGTACTGGTCCCTTGGGCCAGGCAAACAACGAGCCATCTCAGGTCATTTAGCAGACAGGCCGGGATGCTTTCAGACCGTTCCTGACCAGGAAGTAATTAAGTGGCTTCCTATTTGTATTCTCCGGAGCTCCACTTGTCTGCAAGTGCTCGTTAGTTACAATACCAGCCAGACCATGTTTGCAGCACAGCAGCCAGCTCTGTATTAAGCCCCAAGGTCCAGTTCAGCTCTAGCTCAGTGACTGGCAATGAGGCATTCCCCAGCCCCAGCTGGAAGCAGTTTCATATACTGGTCATTAGGCTCCAAACCCACAAAGCCACTGACAGGCTCAAAGCACTACCGAAATCCACTGCCGCTGTGGATGTAGCCCTAAATCCCCCCAAGATCTCAGCAGCTTGGAGTATTTGCTTAGAGGCAACCTCCCCTCCTTCTCTCCAGGTGGAGATGTACACCCAGCATTTCCCATCCTTCCCAGTCCCTCGGTGCCAGGAACTTGCCATCGACTGCTTGTAGCTCCGAGGTGGGACCAGGGCTGGAGAAGGCTTCATGGACTGTTGTTCTGACCCACATCAGCCTTGAGAAGCCTCCACACGCAGCACACACTCCTACCTACCTCAGGCAGCTTGACTCGTCCCTCCTGGAAGGAGCAGGAGCTGGGGTCATGAGTGCAGACGTGGCGGTACTTGCACCAGTGGCACCGGTAAGGGCTCTCCACGCAGGACAGACACCTGGAGAGGGAGATAAAGAGTGGTCACTTGGCCAACCCAACCCCTTCAGCCAACAGGACAGACCACGAAAGTATTTCCTGAAGGGAAAAATAGCCCAGCAAAGATTGCTGTAACAATAGGAACAGAAGACCATGGGCTTTGAACTGGTCTTATCCTGTAAGGTCTCAGGAAGGCACTTGGCTTGCTATGGCCTGAGCTGGTTGTTGCTGTGACCCATGTGTCTTACATTAATTAGATAACTGAGACTGCTTTAATACCAGTCTAACTAGACTACCAATATTTTTGTTGTGTTTTGGTTACCCTGTTACTACTTTTAGTTAGATTAACAAGTTCTTGGCTTCATGCACAAGGTGTGTTCCCCTTTTGATCATAGCAAGATTCTGAGTGTAACATGCTCAAAGCATGCTCAAGAAGTTCAAGAACAGAAAAGGGGTCAAGGTCAGATGGGAAACTGCTATGTTCTTGCTGCTGAACAGCAGCAGTGCCCTGGAAGCTGCAAATACATCATGAGAAGGTGCTCGAGGTAGGGGCTGGAAGGCAGTGTGATGCCCATGGAGGGCATGGAGGGATGCAGATACGCTGCAGATATGCTGACTGTACTCTTTTCCTCATCTCAGAAGAGATACAAAGACTATCACAGCACTTGGCTGGGAAGCAGAGGGCACGTGTAAGAAGTCACTTATTCAGCTTGTAGGAAAGAGCCATTCCCACCACCTGGGAAGGCTTTTTTCTCCCATACCCATAGACCCTGTAGAGTAAGAGCTACAGACACTTTTTGTGGCTGTTTTACAGCACTGACTTCTACCTACATCACACTTTTTTTTTTTATCTGATATGATGTCTACTCACCAGGAACCAAACTGAGCCGTAACAAGCTCTTTACACAAAACAAGCACTGGATGGGAGCAACTCCTGGCTGCTCACACTGTCAGAAACCTTCATGTTGCTACAGTCTCTGAAGCACCCGGAAGGGACCTGGGGGGGAAATTCCCTGGCCTGTATGTGCTGCTGGGTTTTTAATGGGCAGAAGTAAAAAACCTGCCTCCAGTACATCTTGGCTCAACCCAGCAGGCAGACACACACACCCTCTCCCCTGTCTTTGCATGAAATCTCGTTCATCTCCAATCCACTTTCAGCTCTGGTGCAGCGAGCTGTTCTTCAAATTGGTAACAAGTGCTTGCTCTGATACATCAAATTAAAAATGGATAGTGTATTATAGTTTGTCAAGTAGGAAACCAAAACATGCCATAAATATTTAACACCACCATCTCTCCTGCTCTCTCCCCCCCACCCCCAACACTTGCTTTCTGACGCTGTTTGTCAAAGCAGCAGGAACATGGAAATAGGATTTGCCTTTCCTTGTGAATTGCTGAGCTGTGGTAATTATCTGCTTTTGGCACTTCTGATGGCTCAGTGGTGGTGACAGAGCTGCTCAGCCTTGCTCAGGGGTGGATCAACCTGCTGGAAGAACATCCTTCTGCTTTGGCAGACCTGCTCTGGTGGGGCAGCTCCCAATCAGCCCCATGTGCCAGCTAAACCCCAGAAAAATGGGGTGCAGGGCAAGAAAGGAGCTTGCAGGATGGGCTTGAGGAAAATAGCTGGGTGTTTCCTGCTCGCTTCACATCGTAGAGGAACCAACAACTCCCATCTTTTAAGATTTGAGGACCCAATCCCATGCTAAACACCTTGGGACAGGCTCCAGCTGGTGGGACTGACAGCATGGAGGAGGGCTGGAGGTGCATGTAGCTGGGCAGGATCCAGCCATCCCCAAACAACCATTTACTAGGAAGATGAAAGGGCAATTTGCTGAGGTCATGGTTAGTTTTAGACTCACTTGACTGGCAAAATCCCACTGATGCTCCTCTACCTGAGGGACACATGAGGAGGTACCCTACTCAAGGCAATGCCTTCCTCCATAGCAGGCTCAGAAGCAGAATAAATGTTCACTGTACTACTTCTGGTCTTCCCAGAAGGGATTTCACCATGCTGACCTTCACCTGAGTGACCCTGACTGCTGGCCTCCTCCCCACTTGACCAACTTCCCAAGGGACACATTCCCCAGCCAGCAGTGGGGTCCTGTGGCAGACCCAGAGGTGGGACAGAAAGCAAGTATCAAAGGAAACCAACGTACGAGTTGTGGACGCTGCAGTTGTAGAAGACGAAGCTGGTGCTGGCAAAGGTCATACCCGTTTCCTTGGACTTGAGCTGGAGCTGAACGATGTGATGGTCTCCTGAGGAAAAAACAGACACATCAGTGTGTGACTGCTTTGTTAGCTGAGCCCCAATGGCCATAACACCCACTACCTTGGCTAGTCTATCCTCAGTAGATGTAGGAAGTACAATATAATCCTTCTAGAGCCCCGTTCTTCAACAAGTTCATCTCCCCCAGTCATGGTGCTGGAGTGATGGATCAGGTCTTCACCACTGGAAATTATCTTACCTGGGAGCAGAGTCTGGGCTAGATGATACCAATAGGTCTAGGCCACATCTCACTAATTACAAAACTATGATAAGTCACTCTGGCAAGTAAGAAAGTTAAGCTGAAAGAGAGGGTGGAGATGGCTGGAATAAAGAGGCCGTTAAAATGGATTAGTGTCCACACAGCTCTTCACTTTTGCAGGTTCATCTGAAGTCCCCAGGAGGAAGGGGCTGTAGAATATTTGACCCCAAGCATTGGCGGCATGTGCATGCACTGCCTGAAGGATAAAGACACCTGCTTTCCTGAGGGGATTTAGAAAAATATACTTTCTTTTCACCATTACTTAGCATTTCTGACCCAATATCCAGGACAACCATGCCTTAAGAAGGCCACCTCCAGATCCTGTCCCCAAGGGGCAGTTATACCTTGAGAAAGCATAACGAAGGAGTGAGCAAGGAGGACAGACACTGTAACAGTGATAGGGTAGGGGTTCCCTGGCTGCACCATAAGAAATGCTGATGGACAGAGAGGTTCTTATGTGAACATTTCCTCTGGGCTCATTCACTCTACTCACCACAAAGCCCACACGCTCCAGCTTTTGGCTACAAAAAACCCCAACTCAACATGAGAGACATCCACTATGCTTCCATAAGGGCCAGTCCATCTCCATAGCAGACCCATCTGCAGCAAAACTTGGCCCTCAGCCCCTACATACCATCTCCCCTTTTCCACTTCTCCCATGCCAAGTAAATTGCTACCCCTTCCAACACCAAAGCCCCATCCAAAGCCCGTCAGCTGCAGGAAACAACCGGGTGGAGCAATTGCAGTAATTTGGTTGGGAAAGGACCCCATGTTTAATTCAAGACTTTGACTTGGCCAGCCCTTTCACCTCTATTATTTTCTTTCTCACCTGAAAGATTCATTAATCAATCAGGCCAAAGCAAACGTGACAACATGTGCGTGCGTCCGCAAGCACGCTCGCCCACCTCCGGGCACACACGTAGCCATGCACACACACACACATCATACACACCATGCACTTCACTAAACACATTTTGCTGCCAGTGCTCGACTCTGCTGCCCATCTGCCACCGGCGGCTTCGACAGCTCCGTTAACCACTTTGTATTTAACAACTCTGCCAGCGTCTTGCATATATTTTAAAACAGGATGTGAGGATTGGATGGCTCCGGGGATCAGATGTGCTGCAGAGCCACACATCCTCTGGTTCAAATCCAGTTTCTGGCACTGTGCGTGGAGGACTTGGTCTTTGCAGAGGTGCAGAGCACCAGCTGCTGAAGCTGATACAAGCCGCAGGTGCCCAGCATTTCTGAAAACCATGCTTCGTAAAAATCTCTCCCTCTTGTCCTGCTCTAAGCTTCCATCGCTGTGTTTATTTGCTCATCATTTATAGCCTGACAGATGTCCATACCAAGGAAATAGTTCCTGGCAGTTATCTCGGTAGGCAAACACGAGTGATGATTCAGTGGGACCTGAAAATGGGAAAGGCCCTTTGGGGGCTTGTTTTGGGTTCTCAGTGGAGAGCACATGCAGCTTGGGGAGAGCAGAGAGGGAAAGGTGGTGACAGCTTGTGTAACTTCATTTCTGTGGCTTGAGAGGATCCTCAAAGACTTTCCAGTAAAATTTCACAAGCAGCTAAGGAATGAAACAAGAGTATCCTCTCTGAGATGATCAACAGAGTTGTGGTTTTTATAGCAAATCTCTGTAAAAGCCACGTGTGCTTTTGGAAGTACCAGAAAAGTGATTGGAAAAGGGAAGCCAAAAAGGGCACGAAGCTGGGGGTAAGAGGTCCGTCCCTGGAGACAAGGTATTAGACTGTTTTGGGAGAGAGCCAGTAACAAACCTAGGACAGATGAAGGGAATAAAAGCCAGGAGCAGAGACAAGGAACTGAGCATACAGAAGAAAAGTTGGGAGGAGAGGGATAAAATTATGGAAAGGATCATTCGTGTCTGCATGACTTTGTGGTTGCTGCGTGGGATGGGGTGAGCTGAGAGCATTTACAGTCATTCCCTGGGCTGTGTAACACCTGCCCGGGCAATAAATGAGTGGAGATCCTGCGTGTCTCTTGTCTTTGCTAGATATATGCAACTGCCACTCGGTGGCAGTCTGAAGACACACACTATCACACATATAAGCACATTAATGCAGGTACTGGTATTGCAGCTCAACGCTTACACATGTGCACACATAAGTACACGCACATCCAGCCCACTCGTGCTAGGGGTATCTGCCACAGCAAGCAGCAGCACAGCATCCCACCTAGCCCTGTGTTGTGCCTGCCCTGTCCTCAGGCTCCCAAAAGCCAAATTCTGCTTGGAGAAAAATCAAAAGGAAAGAAGAAGGGTGAAAGGTGAGGAAGGGAGGGAGCAATGGGACAGGTAGGGGGGATGTGGGGTACCCACCGTTCTCAGTGATGATCTGGGGCACCTCTTTGGCAGCTGGTGAGATGCATTGGATCTGACTGCCCACCACCAAGCCATCCATCTCCGAAAGGTCCTCGAAGGTGCAGTTGACTCCTGCGGACAGCTCAGGGACGTTGTAGGTCTCCAAGACCAGCTGCAAGCAAAGAAGGAGGGAGGGGAGAAGAGACAGGGAAAAAAAAAAAAAAAGGAGAAAATACTGAGCTGACCAACAGAGCTGAGCCAGCAGGAGAGAATTACACTGGAGAGGTCGGACAAAGAGCCTCTTGCTAGAGAGAGCATCCTCCTTCAACAGAAAGCAGCGATTCGGGAGAGGGATGTGTGTGCGGAGGGGGAGAGGGATGAGATGCCGATGCTGACACAAGTGATGTGTGGCTATGCGGGGACAACTGCACTGCGTTCCCAGTGCTGGTGGAGGGGAGGGAGTGCTCGCTATCTGTCATGCAAGTGTAAGGTTAGACAGGGAGCTTTTGGCTGTGAAGACCGGGGCTTTGGTGGCCCCACGGCACGCGGTTTCTGAGGAAGGTGACCACTACTCACAAGAGGCACTCTGCAGACTACAGAGAAACTGTAGCGCTCCAGTCTAACTCTCTACGGCCTGCTCTCCTAGCATCAGCAGATGGGGGAGCGCTCTTGTCACCATGTTCCTGCGTAAGGAGAGTCTAGTTACAGGCTTCAGTCCACCACACACGGCCTCTGTCCCTAGAGGCACAACCAACTTCTCCTGCCCATCCCACCGAGGAAGAGGTTGGCCTTGGGGACATGCTGTAACAGGGTACGGCACACAAACAAAGCTGTAAGGGAGGGATTGCCCACGTTGTTGGAGGTCACAGCACCCACTGGCTTTGCCTATGGTCACGAAAGAAAAGAACCACATGGCTGTTGTCAAATGTAGTCGTGCTTTGGAGAAAGACCCTCTCAATCCTCCAACTTCCCACACAAACTGAAGTCCAGCACCACTTCTGTCCACCACCAAGAGTCCTGCCCAACCCACCCCAATCACAGTCAGGCCACATCCAGAGGCAGAGAAGCATGCCAGGGTACTTCTAGCACCTGCTAATTGACCTAGTAGTTAGCACAAATTTAGAGCTGTTGTGACCGATTGCTAAAGGAAACACTTGAGGCAGGCACAAACACTCTTGCCTCCTCTGTGAAGAGGATGAGGCCCCATCTGTGGTGGCAGCCACTGAAAGGAGACAGGAATGCGTGCTGAAGTGTTTTTTTCTACCAACACAAAGAACAGAGGAGGTCAATCCAGGTGATAAGGCAGGAGAGGATAATAACATAACTCTTGTTTGCTGCCTCTCCACGCTGTGTTTTCCTCACTAAGGCCTGGGGCCTGTTCACTAGGCACCATCAGGCAGAAAGGCCAAGCAGACGGGACTTTGTTCTGGATGACATAAAGACTGTGTGAGAGCATCTTTATATTCAGGCGGTGGGAATGGCAACGGGGAAGGAAATTTTGTTTTTGGGGAGTAGGAAAAAGGTATGGGTATCTGACAGAGTCATCACTCAAACTAAATCTGTTCTCACTGCTAGCAATGGAGAAGAAACTTCTGCCTGATGAATCTAATTCTTTGAGCACAGAAGATGCAGAATGAAGATGTGCCATGCAGAAGATGATGCCAATGGACAGAGCAGTAGTGCTTGGCCACAAACCTCATCAGCCAGGGTTCACCCTGAACAAACAAGAAGCCCTACATCCTACAAGCCTGCTCTGGAGCTGCTGCACTGAGGAAAGAACGGAGTCCACAGCAATCTCTCTTCTCAGAGATCCCAGTTACAGACTGGACTGACACAGCCTCAGACACAACTTTGCAAGTCTCTGTCTATAGAATTACAGAATATCCCAAGTTGGAAGGGACCCATAAGGATCATCGAGTCCAACTCCTACAACAAACTTCTGTTTGAAACAGAAGCTGGAAGATTGGCTGGCCACAAGGATATCTTCTCTGCTCCTGTGTGCAAGAACTCAACATCACCGATCCTTTGCTAGAACCCAAGTGAGACTCAATAAGGACACTGCCAACCATTCATTCATTGGTACTTCCCCCTTCGATTGCTAGGAGACTGTCTGTGGTGACTGTGGATGAGCTGGGACACCAGTCCATCTGGGACTGGGATGAGACTCCCATGGCAATGTTCATGCAGATGACTGGGCAACAGTCAGATGATGGCAACTTCTGATCCCAGCAGCTCTGGATTGACTTGCCATGCCAGAGCAACCCAGAGGTAAAGGTCTTTTATTCTGTTATCAGTTTCAATCGCCCTGAGCCAGCTGGTCCCCCAGGATTTATTCCAACATAAAAGAATTCAAAGACTACTGAGAGAATAAGAAAAAGAAACCTTGAACTCCCAGAAGAACAAAGGACTTAAGATGTCTCAGATCAGTTTTGTTTGAAGCCTAGGAAAGTAAAGTCATAGCAAAGTAAAGAGGCTGAAACAAAGCAGCAATGATTGGACATGCAGGCTTTGAAAGGCTGATTTAATTACCACTGAAGAGACCCCAGCACTCCAAAAGCTATCACCTGGAAGATGTCTGGCAGATACACCTTGAGCAACACCATGGAGACCATTCGGGGTGTGGGTCTAGCCACCAACTTATCACAGATGGAGTTCTTTGGGTGTGAGTTATAATTTTGATTCCAGCCCAAACTACTACGGTCAAAAGGGCAGAGCCCTAGCCGCCTGGATGAAATGGGTCTCTGCCTCCTTCTTAGGGCATGCTGTGTCTTCACCATGCAAGGTGTTGTTGTGTGTCAGGAGAGAAACCAGGAGCTGGATAGATCATCCATGGAAATTTCTTGCCACAGGTCTGGACAAAGATCAGTATCATCTGCTGCTCTGCCAGCACTCACTGTGTGCTGTGCTGGCTGCTGACTTGAGTAGTTCTAGGCCATAAAGGCTAAATATTGTGAGGATGAAAGTCACATAAGCAAGCATAAACCTTGGCAGACCAATTCCTCTGCATCGCAACCTGCCTCTCTGCTCTGCATACTCAGTGCTGCAGCAGGGTGGAGGTGGTGGTGGAGACACTTCCAGCCCAGAAAGAAGCTTATCAAAATAATCCATGCTACCCCTCCCTTGTCCTCTTTCTGGCAGGTCATTTCTAACTTGCCTAAGCTCCATTCCCAGCCATTCGCAAATCCCTTTTCCATGGAAGTAAACAACCTCACTGTGTGTGCACAACACTTGCAGGGCATGGAGTCCCTTCAGACCTGCCCTCACAGCAAACAAAACCCAAATGCCCTCCCATGGTGAGTCTTTTTTTTTTGTGCCAGGGAAGATCAATGGACTAAGGAAGTCAATGGACTCTGGAGAACGTCTTGCACGGAGCTGCCAGTCCTTCCCACTCCTGTCGAATGCAGGTTGCACATATCTGGGTCTATCAGACAGCATGGGCAGGTTAAATGCGAGGGGGACAAGAATTAAGGTTCCTCACCAACACGTTGTACTGGGAGACAGAGATGTTGTTGGGATGCACGGTAAGCCGGACGCACTGCTTCATCTCCGAGGCGAATCTCCGAGGCTCACTGGAGCGCTCGCACCGCTCCTTCCTCGTGCACCTGAGCAAATGGGAACAGAGATGGATAGGGTTAAAATGCAGCCAGGATTAAACAGTGAGGACATAGGAGGAGCGATTATTTCTGATAGGATGTCAGCATTGTACCCTTCGGGACTGCACAGGTGGGAAAGCCTTCACAATCATCCTTGAGCTCTCTTCACCTGGGGAAACCCACAGCCCTGAAAACTGCATTTTCCAGTGGAAGTGGGGCATCTAAGGGATGGATATTCTTATAGAGTGGCTGTGCAGAGTCCATGCTCATTAGCCCTGCTGAGAAGACCACAAATCTGTGATGCTTCTGGGTTCCTGGTACCTCCATGCTGGGAAGGAGCAGCCTCCAACCCATTACCCAGTAACTAGAGTAATCCTTACAGGCATAGTTTTCTTTAGCATCTTGTTTGAACGTGCCTGATTAGAAGTGCCCAGGACTGAATTTTAAAAAGTCCCTGTATTCCCAAAGAGTGACAGTTTAGAGAAAGGGGTGCGTGTGTGGCACCTGGGCAGCACAAGCCCCCAACCCTTCCACTGCTCACTCATGGCCATCGGTGCTTTCAGCACTCTCACCATCTCTTGTCTTCTCCGCCAGGTGTAAACACAAAGCAAAAATGTGAATCGGTAGCAATGCATCCTGGCTCAATCCAGGTTTGTATTCCCTTGGCACAAACACATTTGTATTTCACTTAACATGTGGTGCTGAGTCCACAGCTTCAAAGAGGACGTCCGCCTAGAAACCCACAGGGTTAATACAAAAGGACAGCTCCAACTGCATGCCAATTACCTTTTGCCATTAAGCTAATGTTATGGACTTGCACGGGGTGTCTTCAATGGATTTTGTTATTAGCAATGCTATTACCCCCCATTAAAATCAGCTATAAAGACTAAGTGCGGATGTTAAATTATTCACCCACTCCCAGACTTTGGAGCCTGAGTTGTGAGAACACACAGGGGCTGCTGGAGGGTTAGCTGCAAGATCACCCCTCGACGTCCTTGCTGCATACACACACACAGGGATTTGCAGACAGAAATACAAGGCAAGACACGCAAAAACAAACCCAATACATGGCTGAACCTGAGTGTTACAAAGCTTGCAGTCTGGACTGAAAATTTAGGGTTTGGCTTCTCTCTAGGGACTGACACTAGATAAAATGAACACCCCAATTTAAAACTCAAATTGCTCCGTCTTTCTGGTGCAGAAAAGTTTGGTGTTTCCAGCGGCAGGAATTGTAAAGGGAGATCTCTGCTGTTCTCAGCAGGCTCTGGGTTTGCTTTGCAGGAGAGGGAGAGCAGCGCTGCAGCTCCCGCTCTGCTCCCTGGGAGCCTTCATACCATTAAGTCCCCTTTAGTGCTGCCACATGCTGGATCAGGAATTTTAAACGTGCAGTCTCCAGAGGGCCAGGCGGGTTGGCGATTAACTGCTCTCAGAACTCTTGAGTCCCCTAGCACGGAACGAAAGGCCCAGCAAAATGCTGACCTGAGATTTTGGGAAGCACTTCCATTAAACAAACAGACACAGCGATCCCATCAAAGCTCCGTGGGGCGTGGGAACTCCTCCCCTGAGGATAGCTTGGAAGAAAACTCTTTTGGGCTCGGTGTCAAAATGCAAGTGCCCAAATTCCACAGTCCAGCCCCTTCCCATTTATTTTCTCCCCATGCAGCGTGGCAGAAACATCTGGGCTTCCTAAAATTAAATGGGCAGGCTCTGTTCGAGCGTAATAGCTCAATAGGTTGCAGACACATCCAGCACACGGGAGGGCAACACGTAGGTAAAGGCCAAGCTTCAAGGAACCTGGTTTGCATTCCCAGCACTACCACGGAGCTGCAATATGATAACCACCACCTTACCTTGCTGTTTCCTGGTCACAGGCATTTAAAACATGTAGCCCTTCAGACCAAAGACTCACTCTCTATTAGACTGATGCGTCCTACAGCCCCGATGTCTGTTGAAAGGTGTATTACCATACAAATGATGAAATGATGAAAAACTGCTCCAAACTAAGCCTGGTTTTAGTTTGAAGTTAAGGTTGCAGTGTCAGGCTCTCAGGAATTAGGTACTGGCAGGCTGAGAGCAGTTCCTGCATTCTTAAATCTGCTCCCTGCACTGACACCCTGCGAGCCAGACTTTAATTACAGGATCACACATTATTATTTCTTTTTTTCCGTGTATGACCTCAGCTCTGCCACTTCGTAACATTTGACTTTGGCTGTCTGACTTTTCCAATGTGATTTCTCAATTTAAAACAAAGGAGAAAAGAAAAAAAAATCACCTGGTTGTGGCTGATGCCCGAATGTGACAACTGGGGGAGCTCTGCCGAACAGAACCAAACCAAGCCTGGCTCTGGGTTACTGGAGGGGTTCAAGCCCTTAAATCAGCATCACGAACCCTCTCCTTGAGCCAGCTGTATAACTGATCCCAGGTAACCGATCCCAGCTGCTGCAGAGATCAATACTAAAGGGATAAAGCCTCCTGCCAGTGTGTCCTACAGCTTTGACCATGTGGGGAGGAGTGGTGGAGGCTCTTCTCCAGAGCCTTATGCCCATGGTTTCACCTCTCTCCCTTTCCTGAACCACCTTTTTATCCTGAGCTGGAGCACGTGGAGCATCCCAAGTGTTCACATGCTATTCTCTCACTGGTGTCTGCTCAGCATCTGCAACTGTGGTTCTTCAGAGGCAAAGCTTGGTGGATTTTCAGGGGAGCAGAAAAAGACATAGACCCGCCATAAAGAAATCTTCTTCCACCTGTGTTCTTCTGCACTACCAGAAATATTACATCATTCCACAGGATAAGCAGAGGGAGGATTGCTCTCTAGCATCACTTTCCCAAAGTCCTCGAATGGTATCAGCTGAAAAGCCAAAACCAACAAGGCAAAGCGCCCAGCTGCTGAAGGCAGTTGCCTAGAGCGGACGTTGCAGCCCCAAAAATGAGCTGCACGCTCCTCTGCTCTATTTCCTGCCCTCTTTGTTGCTGTTTATGCAGAAGAGTACCTTGCACAGCCGATAATTGTTTCCCTTTAATAAAGTATCAGTAACTCCAACATGCTGGGCCTGTCAATATGCCGAGATCACTTTCCTCTGCCATATAACCCAATTTGGTGTTATTCATGCTGTAATTAGCTGGTGTGTAACTCCCACCCGGTGGCATCGCATTACACTTAAGACACCTAAAAGAGCATATTTCTCTCCCGGACTTATTTGCATAAGATTATGTTATAGACATGACACCTCTCTGTATATCTTAATAACACCTGCTATTTCATTATCAGCTGCATCTTTAACAATTGGAGGTGTCCTGCCGCTGTTTAACCCATTAGTACAAACACTAAGACACCATTCCTACCACTGAACCATGAGGAATGTTATTTCCCCCTCATCTCCCATTAAAGAATAAATACCGCTCACACCAGCCCTCTGTTCACCATCCACTAACCAATTATTTTAATAATGTTAAATTAATACTTTGCACTTCTGTAGCATCTCTCATCTGAGGATCTCAAAGGGCTTTGCCTGGAGCTAATTAATCTTCACAACACCTCTCTGAGGTTGAGACATTCCCATTCAGAGATGGGAAAGAGGAGCATATACACGTGTCAGAGAGCAGAGTAAATCCCAGGTCTCCTGAGGATGCCATATAGGATCCAGTACTGCACCCAAGTGATCATGGTTAAAGCCCAGCTCTGTAATCGGGGACCTAAAACAACCTCCAGGGTCACATTCTGCAAGCATTTGGTGCAAAAACATAAGGAGAAACATTCCACATCTTCAGTGAGATGCCAAAAGCTCTTCTGCTTTGCTAGGGCTTGGTTTGACCAAGCCCAGATTCAATCCACCACCTCCAGGGTTTGTCTTAAGTGCCCAGTGTTAGTAGGGTTAATAATGTCAATGATGGGTTAATAATGTTAATAATGTTAGGTGCTTCATGTACCTGGCTAGACAAGACATAAGAAGACCTGAGCGGGGTACTCATCCATCTGCAAGCCCTTTATTTTCCCCATGCACAACATCTGCCACCCAGACCTCACGGGACCTCAGCTAACGGTGATAAAGTGGCTGTGATGGAGATTAGCTCAGGAAGCTGAAGATGATGGTAAAAATGGCTCTTCTGACCATGTAGGGTCCAGGAATGGGGAATAAACTTGGGAAAAGATGCTGATTGTAGAGCTAAGAGCAGTGGGGTGAGACAAGTGTCTCCAATAGAGATGCTCCTCTGTTCCTGGTGCTTTTTGCCCATCTCTCCATCCGACTACTGACTGAAATGCCTAACTTTGCTTTGGGTGACTGCCATTTGCTTAGCAGAGGGAAATGAGAGGGATGTTGCTCGTGTCCCCTCCCTAGCAGGGATCCTGCAGGCTGGCAGAGCTGCAGATGCTCTTGGGACCTGATGCAGATCCACTGTGCAGCTCTGCAACCTCCCATCTCTTACACCACGAGGGAGATACGTTACACCGACACTACAAGGTCTCCACACCTCCATCCAGACATTCATTGGGGCCAAACCCCTCAGCCCCCTGAGTTGTGCCCTTTTTCCTCATGCCCATACCTGCCAGCATCACTCGGGATGCCAAACTAAACTCATTCAAAATGCACAATGGCCCTTACACCCAGCCTTTCTAGTGGTAATTTTTTTCTGTGCCATACAAAACCCGTATAAAACCACATGTCGAGTCTCTTTTTGGGCTTGAGGAATGCCCAGAGCTCAGCTGCTCCGTGGCGGTGCCGTGTTGTGTCCTGGGAGCTTGTTCTGCTAATTCACACCATCAGCCAGAGCTGGTGGGCACTGCTGGAGCCCAGCCTAATTGACACCCTGCGTGGACAAAATAGACAGAGACTGATAGTCCTGGGAGGAGAAAACCAAGGAGGAAGCTTCCAGAAGGCTTTTTTGTTGTTCTCTCCTTTTTTTGAGTGTGGAAACAGTGCAGTCAGAAAAACAGCACCTACTCCTGATGGAGCCTGTCGTGTTTATACCCATAGCTGCTGAAACAGGAGACAGTTTTGATTTTGTTTTTCTTTTCTTTTCTAAGTTTTTCACAAGCAGATTAAACGCCCAACTTTTCTAATATGAGACAAAGAAAAATGTTGTCAGTTTTCTGGCAATAGAAAAGGCCTGATATGCAATTTTGTCAATTAAAACAATTTTCTAGACAAAAGAGTGATGATTGGATCTGATCAGAAATTGCTACTCAGAACAGTTATTTTGGTTTTGCTGTTTTTTTACAGATTGCTGTTAGCATACTACAGATATTTTTTGTTATTCAGAAAAAAAAAAAAAAAGACTTACCATTAAAAAAAAAACAAATTCCCACCAATGAAATCCAAACGAATTAATTCTCTTTTTAGAGGCTTCACAACTCAGTGCACAGCAGCTCTGTTTTGATTGCTCTTGCATTGCAAAACTCATAAAGCGACTGGGGAGGTGGGCTCCCAGGGAGGAAGAGGGACACAAAGCTCCTTCCTTGATGCCGAGGGTGAGGCAGCACCAGGTTCAATGACTTGGGTCTGCTCAGCAACCCGAAATGACACCCTGCCACCGCCTCCCAACGGGTAATTGGCGGGCATCGCCGTTTTGCAAAAGGTTTTGACATTTCAGCTTTCCTTTCAGCTTCCAAACCGTGACATTTCCTGCAGGGGACAGACTGGCTCACCTTTTGACAGAATAATCACGGGCATCCTTTGCTCACACCTTCCCCCAGCACTGCTGAACTGACCCAGGCACCAGTGCCCAGCAAGGACAGACCCTTGGTCCAGGACGGGATGCTCTGCTGGGACACAGGACCATGTTGGCATCCCCATTTGCATCCCCTCTTCAATTCCCCAGCCTAAACATTGCTTTTTGTCATAGTGTGGAGCACGTAACATAGAGATGTTGCCCCTGTCCCTCTCCTCACCCTTTTCCAGTTTCATGTTTTCAGCTTGGACCCATTTGCCCATGGTTTTTAGCTCATGTCCTTAAATTCACTCCTTATTTTGGACCTGCCTTCTCCTCTTCTCAAGCTGTCTGTCTCCTTGAATTTCATCACCAGGGTTGCCATATGTCTCCTAACCACATCGGGCTCAACCCTACAGAGAATAGGATATGAGGAAAAAGAACACGGGCCTGGGCGAGGGGAAGGATGGGGACATGGGGAGAGGGCAGGAAGGTGGGGACAAAGGGACCAGCAGCCACCTTGCACGCCCCACACTCTCCATGAGTACAGGGATGTGCAGGACCAGTGTGAACGTGTGAACACCCCCATGGTCAGAGCCACAGCACCCCAACCCTTCACAACCCGAACCATCAGCTATCCCAAGTGGTGGGACATAACCCCAAATTGAAGACTTCTCTCCGTCCCTGAGAAGCCCAGATGGTCCCAGCTGCCCCAGAGCAAGATGAAGCACGAGGAGGGGATTTTTCCATTTCTTCCAACACTTCTTATCATAGAATCAGAAAATGGTTTGGGTTGGAAGGGACCTTAAAAATCATTTAATTCCAGATATCTTCCACCAGCCCAGGCTGCCCCCAGCCCCATTCAGCCTGGCCTTGGGCACCCCCGGGGATGGGGCAACCACAGCTCCTCTGGGCAGCCTGTTCCAGTGCCTCACCGCCCTCAGAGGGAAGGATTTCCTCCTTATATCTAATCTAAACCTCTTTTAGTTTAAAGAAATTTCTTCTCCAAGGGCAATCTGAGATTTCCCAGCCCAGCCTCGCTGTTTCCCAAAACCTGCAGCCTTGCACACCAGCACTTTTGGTTCAGTGTGTCAAAAATCCTGCAGAGCCTGGGAAGCAGCAAGGAGCCTTTCAGCATCACCGTATCACCTCAGTTTTCCTCTCTCTGCACAAAACCAGGCAGTTTCTGGCAGATCACGACCCCCAGACCAGCATGGGGTGCTCGCCTTGATGTCCTACCAGATCCAAGACCCTGCCGTGCTGAAGTCCTTGCTCGAAAGCAGAGGGGATGTCCACAGAGAGACCAACCAGCTAGGTCTGTGAAGCCTTTTGCAAGGTGGTCAGCAGAGGGAGCTCGGTGGAAGCCAAGTGCAAAGCCTCCTAATGGCTTTTGCAGCCAGGGTTGGGGACAGGAGGCTGGGAATGGGACAGCAGGACACAGAAATGCATGGCTCGGGGTGGAGATGCACACAGCCTGGATGTAGAGGTCAGAATCAAACTGATTAGTCTGATCCCTCTTTCAGGACAGGATGCAATGTGACAGCTTCAGTTTTATTAAGGGAAAAGTTTTGAGGTTTCCCAACTGGAAAGGAGGATGAGACAGGATGCAGAGCAATTAGAAAGAACAAGGGACATGATGAGAAGTGTGTTTTAGTAAGAGTCTGACCAACGTGCACAGCTTAGTGTCTCCTGAGATCGCTTCATCACAAGGGGGAAGCAAGGCTGGGGAAGGAGGGAGCAGCTGAAATTTGCCTTTCCCTCCGCTGCAGCCAAAGCAATTTTGTGGCTGGAGTTGTGAAAAGGAAGGAGATTCAGTCCCACCAACATGTAAAGTTTAAGGTCAGTTTTAGCAATGTTTTGACATTTCCAGGTTCCCTCGGGGTCCTAAGAATAGGGATGCCATAAATGTCGAGACGCAGGCATAATTGACCTTAAACTTTTCGTGGTTATGTGGTGAACAGTCGTCCTTCCCTGTCTATTCTTCCTGGCCTCCAGGTTGCCCTCCATCCCTGCTAGGAGAAAACTGAAAAGTAGCTCTCCTTGGCACAAAGGAGTTAAATTTTATCAACTGCCCGGGATACTCCACTCAGGACTAAAAGGCAGGAGATGCTACAGGAAAAGAAGGAGAAAACAGAGCTGAAACCGTGGCAAGGATCATTCCTGGGAACCCTGCCCTGGCAGGGAGAAGTTGGGAAGCTTTTCCAGTGACTTCATCTGCATCCAGGGTCCTGCTGAGCTCAGCACAGCTTGGGCATGGCTTGATTGGAAAGCATGGCAAGGTGGAAAGGGGGCTACAGCTCTGATTTCCTACAGAAGGAAAGGAGCAACAAGGGGAATTCATGATTTAGAAGACTGAGGAAGGAATTGGAGCCTTGTTTTAGGCTCTGGCTCTAACCACCAAGAGGCTCTCCTCTCCAAGATGCTTTCTGGACATCAGAGACGGATCTGGGTTATAAAAAGGAAAAGGGGTGGCCTGGGGAAGTGGTGGTGTTGTTTTACTGCTGGTTTTTGAAGCCTCAGAAGGCTGTGGGCTGTTGTAAAGAGACCTACAAAAGACAACCTCAAAAGGTGACCACCACCAGGAAACCGAAATCCATTTTTAAAGGCTCTGCGTTTCCCCTGGACATTTTTTTTCGGAGACCACGAGCCACAAAAACATTCCGACCAAAAACCATAGCTCACTTCCATCCCTGTCCCTTTCGGTGCCTGGCTTAGAGCCCAGCAGGGACAAACCCTGAGGATAAGGAACACAAGTCCCCTCCGTCCTGGGGCGGCGTTGGGCCGCCCTGCCAAAAGCCAGCTCCTTGCCGCATGTCTCCTGCCCCGCCACCACCAGCCCTGTCACTTGGCCAAACGGAGCGAGGCTGCTAATTGCTCTGCCTGCTAATCTATTCTAATGCATGGTAATAGAAGCTGAATTTCTGCCCTGATAACTCACCCGGCTTACGCTGCAGAACGGCAATCCCGCCGCCCTCCCGTTATCTCTGTCCCCAGGTGGGCTCCTCCCTCTATCCAAGCAATTCAATAAGCCCACCCTGGGTGCCCTGGGGGGGCGTGGGTGCAAGGGATTTGCTCCTCCACCTCCCACCCTACAAAGCCACGCACTCAATAAACAGCATCCCTCCCCCTTGTGCTTTGGGGGATTTCATGCTCCTTCTCCTCGCCTTATCCCCCCCTCCCCAAATTTTCAGAGATGAAGACCTTCTTGGCCCCACTAATCTTGCCTGGGGGGGTCCAGGGATGCACAACCTGCCCCCTGGTCCCATTCTGGGAACAAAGGTCGCTGTTTCAGAGGTGGCCCAAGGACCACACGGGCTTGGGTGCAGCCATGGATGATTTGTGTGTACATGTGTGTGTGCCCGCAGGAGAGATCCCCGACGAGCATTTTGATGGCTCATTCAAGCCTGAGATGAACGGGAGCATTTCACATGCAAATCCCTGGAAACTTGGAGCTTTTGTCCGATGAATAATTGGAAATTGTTGGCTGGCACTGGGGGAGGAAGAGCATGGAAAGGAGGGAGGGGGACTGCGGAAGGTGATGTGGACACAGACCCCTCAGCTGGTGCTGCTTAGCATTGCAGAAAAACCTCATCCATCCCCTCCCAGCCATGTGGCAGCCATCACGTTCAGAAACACCTCAAAAATAATAATAATATAGAAGTAAATACCCAAAGCTCTGCAGCTTCAGTCAAGGATGGAGCTGAACAGCTTTGGGTTGGGGGCAGGACTCCAGGCGGGTGCCAGTCCCAGGCTGCAGGCGATGGTGGCATTTCAGTTTGGGCAACTTTAGGTGAGTTTCATTGTCTTTGGGTGTCTTTAGCTTCCAGTGAAACCCCTGCTGCTGCCCTGAGGAGGGCTGGCATTTCCCAATCCCCACCCGACACTACAACCTGCCTTGAAGCAGTGCCTAGCAGCAATTGTGCTGGAAATGTGCACAGGTTGCTGGAAGAAAACTATTCCCTGCTGTAGAAACAGTCCAAAAAAATAAAAATAAAAATAAATAAATAATAAAAATGACATGCATGTTTGACATCTGGGAGCACGAGTACTACCTGCCTTCATCCACTGACCCTTTCCAATGCCTTGCAAGGGTCAAAGATGCCAGGAAAGGACCTCTCAGAAGCTGTAGGGTCCCTGCTCTGCCATCCCTTACACCACAGCCCTCTGACTCCTTTGTTTCCGAACTAACCAGGCAGAACACGAGCCTGGAAGCTAAAGGCAGGAGGTGAAGCTCAGAGCACGAAATCACAAGCGGCAGCCAGGGCTGAAGCCAAAGGCACACCTGTGAGCTGATGCAGAGCACTGAGGTGGTCCACACGAAAGAAATAGCAGGGATCTGCCAGCAAACACCTTTTGCCATCTGCCGATAAAAGAGTGGGCTTCAAATGAAGATGGAAAAACCCCCGAAGATTCGGCTGAAGGCTACCTGAGTAATACCAGCTCTCCTCCTGTCTCTGAGGAGGCCGTGAAATAACTTTCCCAGCCCTGAATTCACTTACAGTCGTTTTAAAGAAAATTAAAAAAAAAGAAGAAGAAAGCGAGAAAGGGAACAAGGTTCCTAGATAAGGCAAGTAATTAATGAACAAAATTACTTTTCCCAGAGAGCATCCTATCATGGTGCTTCCTATTCATGTTAATAATATTTGTGAGTGTCTTCCCGAGAACCTGGGTAGATAACACCTACGCTCTCCCTCGCTCCTACAAGCTCTCCTCAGTGAGGGCTGATGCAAAATACTTTTTTTCAAAGGGGCTGAGGCTCTTTGTTCATGGCCTGATTCGGATTCCTGGGAAGCTCTTCCCTGAATTCTTGGTGGGAGCATCTCTCATCTCCCAGGTAGCTCCAGAGAAATGTGTTCCATCTTTTCCCTGTCGCCATGGCTTAAAAGCCAAGCATCTGCTGGTGAAGATGACGGGAGGTGCCCAAGCCTCCAGAATGGTAAAATGTGGAGTGTTTTGCCCAATTCACACAGAGATCAGAGCTAATCCAAATCAGTGGGCCTGACGCTTCCCTGTGAACCCCTGCCAAGACCACTGCGAGACCCAGGAGTCCTGAGAGAAGGGTAGGATGAGCTGGTGCTTCTTCAGCCTCACCACTTTAAGGATAAACAGGGCAGGAAAAGTGCAAAGGAGCGCAGCATCTGTGCTCAAGGAGGTTTGCAGGGAGGTTTGGGGAGCCGTGGGAAGCGCACCGTAAGGGGTCCCCCACTTACGCAGCACTGAATCGCTGCCAGGCTCAGCCAGCATGTCATTTAATTGCTCTTTCACTGCTAGCATCTGCTGTCCTGACTTGGGAAAATGTAGCGAGAAGGAAGGAAATATTTCCACAGGACGGACTGGCTGGACTTGAGCACTGATTACCAAAAAAAAAACAACCCTCACCTCTAGAAACCCTGCAACCCAAAAAGCCCTATGCTGAAGGCTGCAGGGGACGAGGGACCACACAGAGCTTCTCAAACCAGGCTCTGTGTCCCCACTGTTCCTTTTTGACCTTCATCACCACCTCCTCCTTCACGTCACTCCTCAGCTCCTTCCCTCCTCCTCCTGCCCATGAGCATCCATCCATCTGCCACGTCCCCCGGCAGCAGAGCCAGCAGACAGTGACGTGAGCTGGAGCTCCGCTACTTGCTGCTGGCAGAGACAGTTCCTTCCTCTGGGCACATTTTTTTTTCCTTGTGCTCTGCAGCAGTACAACCCACAGCTTGAGAAACCACGGGGCAGCACGGACAGAATTACACCAAGTCCTTGTTCCCATACACGGCTCCAAAAGGAGGTCTCTGGCTGCACCATGGCTTGGGTTGGCAGGGTCAGGACCTCTGCATGGAAAGTTTGACTTCACTAAGGAAAAAAAAAAAACAGACCAAGAACCTTGTAGCCTGGGCTTGGTTTTCTCAGCATCATGGGAAGTCCCTGGTATGGGATTTGCAGTCTGAAGGATTCAGACACCTGTGCAGAGCAGCACCCAGACTGTGTCTCAAGCCCCCTTCCCATCTCTAGAGCATCCATCTTTTCGGAGCAATGAAGAAGCACGCAGTGGATATAAAGCTAAATTAACCATTGCACAAGCCACAAATTAAACGGAAAATATATTTATATGATTGTTTTCAGATCCTCACGTTACTGATACCCTGGGTTTCAGTCAAAGGCAGAGCTTCCCAGGTACCTAAAATAGCATTTTAGCCCAACGCAGACCCAAATAACACTGAAATCCCTACTCAATGTATACCTCATCCTGACTGTCACAGCTCAGGTCTTTCATGCTGTGCACCAGGAAAGAGAATTGGGGGAGCAGAGTAATAAAAAGTGGGAATGTTTCTCATCTCAGTCTCACTGCCCAAGCAAAAAGTCAGAGATCAGGTTCTGTTCCCTTCCACCTAAGCCTCCTTTTCCTGCTAAAGCCCATATCAACCAAGTGTCAACCCAGAGCTAGCCCCGAAGAATTATGAGGACTAGGACTTCAGGTTGCTCTAAGAATGACCAGCTAAAGCTCCAGCTGCAAGGAAAAGGCTGTTGGCATGTTATGGATGAATTTCCCCTCTGCTGTGCGTGGATGAAGGGATGGGTTAAACGCTGAAAAATTGCTGTGGCAGTGTGAATGACCTCCAGCAGGCCAGGCTGTCAGATGCATGGCAATAGAGCCGTTTATTATATATTCCAGGTGTTCATCTCCCACACATATTTTCCTAGTTTCCTGCCCTTTGAAATCACGTAGGGTCTGGAAGAAAATTCTGGGGCTTTTGGGTGCACAGGGTGGCTAGGATGGGCTGGCAGATGTGTGGGGAATCACTTGGGGAAGGTATCACTGGCTGTGACAGCACCCACAAGTTCTCCAACATGGGATGTGGAGACGTGGTAGCATGGATCCAGTTTTGGAAAGGGTTGAGGATGTGGAAAAAAGTAGGAATTCAAGCGCTGGTTTGTGGATTTGGTTCTCTTGCATGACCCATCCATCAGGACACATCTCCCAGCACAATAATTTGTGACGGACAGGAGTTCAGGCATGACCGCAAGGAGCAAAAGGCTTGCTGGACTTGGTGTCCTTCAGGATCAACCCCAAAAGAACCAAACAGGATGCTGCTGGGTTCAAACAACCCATCTTTCAGGTTGGTTGCAGGACTCAGGCTTTTGGTTGTAGATGGAAGATAGAGGATGCTCTGGCACTGGGCACTGAGGGAAAGAGCAGGAAGCAGAAACAGAGCTGTGTGTTTGTGCTCTCAGGTGGGTTGTAAATCAATAATAGGACTCTTTGAGGAAGCCTGGTTGGATCTAGAACCAGGCTTATTCTTTGCATGTAGGGAGATGGTGGAATAGGTCAATGATTTCTGCCTACAATATGAAGGTAAAGGGCAGATTTGGCAACAGGCTAAAGCATATCAAGCCCCAGGACTTAAAAGATCCTGCACAACTCTCTGAGGGAAGGCAGAAGTGGAGACATCAGCTGGTGGGACAGGCTGCAGCATCCTCATCCTCACTCATCCCTGCCCCACGGAGCCATCCCTGTAGCCGTGAAGCGTGGCATGAATCCTGTGCAGCACGCGGGGTGAAGGTGTTATTATTCAAGCCACTGGTTCCAATGAGATTATCCAGTCTAATGGAGCAGCTTGCATGGACCTCCTCTAAGCCAGCCTGAATTTTCACTGTCAGAGAATCCCCAGTCAAGTGGAAAATTAGAAGGAGAGGGGAAGAGGGGGCTGTGGAGGGGAGAAGGGAGGGGATGATTAAGTTCTCTAGAAATTAATTCATATCTAGAGAAATGGAAATAATAACTCCCCAAGCCGATGGACAATCCCCAGCAAACACATTTCAATTTGGAAGCCAGCTTTGCTGCTGTTGCATTGCTTGCTTTTCTGGCTCACACTGCATCGCTGATTTAATTTTCCACCCAAGGTGTTGACTTCATCCTCGGATTGTGGCTCCTGCTTTCTCCTTGCCAAGGCTTCAGCGGTTCACAGCCCCCCTCCCTACCCCTGTCTGCCTGACCCCCAGTGCTTGGCCTTGGGCAGGCTGGAAGTGGGGCTAGAGATGGAGTAAAGCACAGGGAAAGAGAAAAGAGGAAAGGATTGATTTTATTTTTTATTTTTTTTAAAGGAATGGAAGAAAGGATCTCACTTTTTAGCCTTATTTATTTATATATTTATTTTTCCCCGAGGAAGTAATTCCAGCACTCTACTGCTTTAGAAGCTCTTGAGCATTGCACACATGGATGCTTGGTAGAGTTCAGAGATAGCAGCAGCCTGTTTCAGCTTGACACACAAATGTGCACATCTTTAGATTGGTCTTGGGAATATTGTGACCTCAAACACCACCCAAGTGTAGGATGGGACTTGGCCAAGGCCTCCAGACTATCAAAGCTGCAACAGTTTGTTGGGTGCAACAAGCATCTGGATGTTCAAGGTGGAGTCAGCAGGGCTCACCTCCAGGACCTCGTTTAATAGCAGTGCTACATATGGCATTTTTTTTCCACAGTTGTGTGAAAAATCACACTACAGGACCATGGTGTCCTATGGCCTGACTCTCAACAAACCACATCCTCAGATGCCAAAAGCCAGAGCTATTGTCCAACAGCTGCATGGACCTGGGAAATGGCAAAATAACCACACAGAGATTTGGGGTTCATGGATTCAACTGAAAACCAGTTACTGAACACACAAATTGGGACATAAATGCTGAATTTCAGCAAGGGATGACTGATCTCCAGCAACAAGGGGCTCCAGAGCACAGAGCTCTGCTCAGCAGTTCAGCAGGGTATGCACACACAACCGCCCCAAAACAGCACTGAAATGGGGCTGGAGAGAGTTAACATTGTTTACCCAGTTCCCCAGTGCAGCTCGGTAAAATGTTACTGCTTCCCAGAGGCCCGAAATATAATTTTGCCTTAAAGGTTAATAATATTCTACTCACCAAGGAGAGAAACGAGGGCTTGAAAAGCTCTTTCATTAGGATCCCTGCCCGCTGCACTTCAAATGGTACCCAGGGCTCTGACCACCAAGGGGAGCTGGCCTCTCCTAGCCAAAGCCTGCTCTCCCTCTCCTCCTGCCTGCACAGCATCAGCAGCTCTGTCTGCAAGAAAGCTCTCTTTCCAGGGATGCAGAGGTGTCTAGCTCTGAATTTAAATTAAAGGTGATGCTCATGACCTTGGGCAAGAGTGAGTCTCCTGCACCTGAAACGCAAGTGAGGCTTGCCTGTGTTTCAGGATGCCGTGGCAGAGATTTATTATACTTGCTAACAATAAATGCACCAAAACACAGCAAAAGAAAATAAAAAATAGAAAAACCAGTAGATGAATCTGTGTGTTAGGGGAGAAAGCTGAGAGCCCTCAGCAAATACGACCAGGAAGACCAGGTGCTCACAGGAGGAAGCTGAGACCTGTGTGTGTTTTAAACCCTTCCCATAAGAAAAGGATGCTGGAAAGAGAGGTTGCTCCTACTTGAGGTGGAAATATTCCAAGCACGATGATCCACTTGCTTTCTGCAGCCATAAAGGCTTTGGCTCACTCGTGGACTGCCTGATCAGAGGGTGTCTCATTGTGCAGACACTGCTGAGGTCCTCCTGGGGGGGTAGGAGGCATATTGCAGTGTCCTCCTATTTGTGCAGCATGTTTCGGGGGGGTTATTCTGGTCCCTGGACGAATCAAAGCAAGCTCAGCATGGGTTTGCTCGTCCCATCCACCCAGGCTGCCTCTGCAAGGGAGATGGGCTGAAACCTGGGTGCTGAGGGCTGATGGGCTCCCAACATCTCTCTGCAGAGTTTCTTCCCAACATTGTCAGGAAGGCTGGCCTGAGAGGATCCAAGCTTGTGTTTGTGAGTCTGCAGCACATCAGGGCTCAGAGACAGTTTTCTCCTCCTCCTGCTCCCTGCTGCACGCTTCTTCCCAAAGCCCTGGCCTAGGCTTAGCATCAGTCATGAAGCAGGCTGGCTGCTGCCCTTCGTCCAGCTATTAGCAGTGACCATAAAGGAAGAATAGTCACCAGGACAAATATAAAACCCAGGGATCTTCTCCAATCTGTGTCTCCTAGTCTGACACAGGATGCAACGCCAGCACAGTGTCCTGAGCCTCCCAGCAGATCCATCACCTCCCCCAGAGGCTCAGGAGAGGATGTGAGCCACGAAAGGCAGCAGAAAGCTAATCCCTTCGCTGCATAAACCAGCCAATAATATGCAGGACGTTTCCTATTAACCACCACACATCCAGACAATTACTCTGATTGATTCCAATCAGGTTTTACACCGCGCTTTATCCATCAGCACAAAGCTTCACTGCCTGTTAATATCATGGGGCAAACCATTCTTAATGGAGGCTGCCAAACAGCACAGTGTCAGCATTAGCAGTCACAAGAATTGATGAAGTCAGTGCAGCGTTGGGATGGCTGGGCTTTTGCAGGCTCTGTATGGAAAGTGCAATAAAAAATCTATTACAGCACCTGTACAGCAGCAAGCTCACCGGTAATTCTTCTGTATAAATTTCTAATTCGATGGAAAGAAATGAGGAGATTTGTGTTTTCTACAACTAGGACTATTACCCGTGAATGATGGTAATGTGATGGATGGATAGATAGATAGATAGATGGGGAGATGGACAGACAATCTGGATAACTCCCTGCCTGCCTTTTAGCTGGGACCAGGAACTTTTCTCCCCTGTCAAGTCAAGCAGAAAGGCTGCCAGCTTTGTGGTTGCTCTTTTTTTTTGACATGTTTGTAGTCAGCACAGTGATCAAAAAAGGAATCTGTCAAAGAAATACAAAGGTCTCCATGAAATTTAGAGATTAACCAACTACCACCGATTCCACGGGGGAAGGAAAGCTATTTTTGCCCCTGCTACAAACAACGTTTGTCCCTGCCCCCTGCCTTGATGCAGCAGAAAATAAGGGTTTGTGAGGAGGAGGATGTGAGCTGGAAGAGGAGCAAACAGCCAGCAAGAGGTTATTTCCCTAGATATATTCCTGAAACCACCAAATTAATGATACAATTAGCCTGACCCAAAAGTTTTGGCTGTACAGGCCAGTTCTACCACCACAGACACTTCTGACTTATTCAGCCCCCGAATCTGGAATTGGGACAAATCTCCAAAATCACTCCCTTTGCTCTGTGTATGGTTTTCAAGCATCTTCTACAGGATTTTTTTCCCCTACTCTTAACCTACATGCCTTATCGATGTGTTTCAGCCTCTCCTATTAGGCAGAGCACTCCACAAGCACATGAATCCCCGTGTCAGGGATTTCCCTGATGGCAGTTTCAGGTGACAGGTTAGTGCCAGTTTACCTCCACTAAGGCACACTGCTCAATGTCCCCTCACGACCTGCTAATTGATTTACCTGCAGTAATTTAGGCACTGTGGTTGTGAGGATGACATGTTTTGCAGGCACAACCTACTACTAAGCAGGACTTTATTTGGACTCATGGCCAAAAAGCTGGCAGAAGGGGGGTTATTTGTGCTCATCCCATAGTTGAAGGGGTTCCAGCACAGGTTAAAGCCTTGGTAGCACTAGGACATCTTGTACAGGTGAAGTCTTGATAAGACTTCTTGTATTTTGAGTTTACCAGAACTACACTTTACCAGTACTGCAAACTAGACCTTGAGCTACAGCAGCTGCTTGTGAACCCCTTTAGAAACCACCTTCCCCCAACACCAACTCCCTAATTACTCCTTTTCCCTGACTCCATCAGCTTTCCCAACAAATCATTCCTTTTTGTCTTTCCTAGCAGGAAAAAAAAAACAAAAAACAACAAAGCTTTCCAAAGTGCTATCAATGGCATGCAGACAAAATACCTCTGATGAACAAAGTGTTGGGTAATTTTATCAGATGTCAAAGAGATGGAGGAATGGCAAAGAGCCCAGAGCACCAATCGGAAAACCTGGTTCAGCTTATTAATTAAACACCTGGCATTGGCTGCCTTTTGCAGCTATGTCCATAATATGGATTCCAAATAATTAGAGGAAGGTCATGGGCAGGTACAGACCTTCTGCCTTCACTGAAGCAGCCGGCTTGGGCACACTGGGTGGGGAATGCTGACTCCAGATGTATGTGGAGGTCTTGTTTTTAGTCAATGATTCGATATCTAATTAAAGTGTGCACAGCACCCATGTAGTGATTTGTTGGTGTTGCTCTAAAGATTCATTGGCTTTGTGAGGGATCAAATCTCTATTCCCACCTGACAATCTCCTACTGGCTGGTCTTCAGGCCTGAAATACAAACGTTTCTCTCGTGTTTCTGTAATAGCCTTGAACCATTCCTTCCTTTTCATGGACATGCTTATGTTTAAAAGAAAGAATTAGCAATTTCTGCCCATTGCAAAGGAGAAAATGGATGAACTCAGAATATCAGCCAGATACAGGGAGCCCGAGATCCTCTCCTATGCACAACACATCATGTTCTGCAAAATTCAGAGTAGAAATCAGTAAATCAGGTGAAGAAGAGAGCTAGTGCAGACTGACATGCCTATAGACTCATGTGGAGGCAGGGGAGAGACAGAGGTTTTCAAAGATATTGAAAAACTTTACTCTTTTGGAGCAATAATAACGGTACACCTTGAGAAGCACAGCTAGGGAGATTTTCTTCTAATGTAGGATGAAAATCTGCTGCCACTTACACTACTGCTGATTGTTGACTTCTGAGCAAAATATTTCTGGGTTTGATCTTTTGGCAGAAAATTGTTACAAGCAAACACTTGCCACTGCAGTTTTATAACAGAAGAAATTCTTTTATCCATCTTTAACACTGATAACACTTATTCAGAAGGCCTCGGGATCAAGTCAAAACCCACAAAACACATTACTGCAGATGTTTCACCAGCAAGGGTGAACTTCTGCCAAAGAAGGAAGAGAAAAACACACAAATCTCACTTCCAAGAATGTGATTAGAGAGCACAAAAAGAGGAAAAGCTACAAAAGTAGAGACAAACACAAATACTCCTGTACATCTTTTGAAGACTTGGCTATTTCCAGCAGTGTCCAAGAACTCTTTAGGGGTTTTAGTTTGAAGGTATCTGCCTTTGGGAGATAATGGCTTGACCTCTCAGGGGCTGGTTGGATCTGTGCACAAGATAAAAGTTTGCCAGCTCACAGACAATGACACCTGTCCACAAGACAAAATAAGTATTAATATAGCGAATGATTGAAAATGACAACTTGCCAGTGAACTACAGGAATAATTGCCTCCAGAAAACACAGGGTCCGTAGGGTGCTGGGTGATGTAGGCAGTCAGTGCCTATTTCTATTCTGCTGATTGTTTCTTTATTTTCCTTCCAGTTTCCTCCATCCCTTCAGACACAGCTCAATCTCCATTTGTGCTGATTTTATAGATTTCTTTCCTTATTCTCACACTCAAATCACTACCAATTATCACATGCAAAGAAAGCGGATCCTCAGTGCCAAGAAGTCAATGTCTGGAGGCAGCTGTGAAAGAGGAGCCAGCAGCAGCAAGCCAGACACCCCCTTGCCACAGCAGACTCCTCTTTGCAAAATAACTATTCCCCCATTCCCAGGCTGTCCAGGATGGATGCCCAACAACCCAGTCACTCTATCCATCCCAGAGATCACAATGGACAAGGCTCTCACATGACAAGTCGAGATGCAGCAACAGCAAAATTCAGATATTTCTCAAATCTAGGAGGAACTAAGTCTCAGATCCAGAAGGATCCATTCGGCAATTCCCCGAAGACTGCCTGTAGCTCGGGGATTTCTCATCCCTCCTATCTCTCACGACCTTGTCACGGTGACTGGCAGGTTGGATTTCAGACCAGCTTGTGTCCGTGACACTGACACACCTCGCACTGGCATCGTTTAGATGAGCGGATAAAGCTGCCATTCAAAATCTGTCCTTCAAGCATCACCCATCCAGAAGAAATCAATAAATCCAGCACACGTCCCCCCAGTATGCTTAGAGGGAGTGTAACTTTTGAGTCACTGTTGTTCGGCGTAGACAACCTGGAATTTGCAGGAGAAAAACGGTTGCCCAAAAGTTGCATCATGCCTCACTGGCAATTTTAAACAAAACTAGGAATCCTGATGCCTGGTCCCCAGGGAAAAGACCACTTTATAACACGCTCACCATGACAACACTGATATAAACTTCATCAGCTGTAATCAAAGGCAAAAAAAAAAACAAAGGATGAGACAGAGGGAGGCAAAAAAGTAAAAGAAAGGAAAAAGAAATCTGACTTGAGATGAGCAGAGCACACATTTTAATGGGTATTTGGACTCCCCGCTGTTGCTGCTGAAAGGCTTCAGTGAAGATCTTGGCTCCCCCTTCCTGCAGTTCCTGAGCTAATGAAACAACTTCAGCCCGGTGCTGGCCGGCTGGCCGACAAAAGCTGCGGCCGGCGAGAGGGAGCTGGAGCTTCTGAGCAGGACCACGGGTGGCTGGATGGAAGAACAAGCCCAATTGCTAAATATTGTCTCATTCCAACACTACACAAGAACCAAAGCCAACCCCAAGGCACGCCGTGTGCTGGGCAGGGTGGGGACCAGGTCAGTGACTGCATCTCCGCACAGGGCTTCCAGGAGCATTCTGGATGGGATGATGGCAGAGATGCTCATCATGCTCACCCTACACCAACTGTGCTGTGATTACCGAGGGTCAGGATGATAAAGCCACAGGTCTTTGGACTCTTTATTTAAGAGCTGTGCAAACTCAGGATGAGAAGCCTTTGAAAACGTAGGAAACATAGGAAAAAAAATCATTAAAAACCATAAAAACTTGGCCCAAATATCCATTTAGCCACTCATTCTGACCCTGTACAGATATTTAGGTGGAAAAATAAAAATACAGAGATTACAGAGTGAAACTCCTCCTGCTCAAAACTCCCAGCTTCTAGCCAGCAAGGAGATGGGGACTGCCTGACATAGAGCCTGCAGTGATGTAATTACAATGAACAGCCCTCAACAGATCTTTCTTTCATTAATTTGTCTAATTGCTTTCCAGACGGTTGTATTTTCTGGCCCCTGTAACGTTGCCTCATAATGTGCCACAGCTGAGTGATACAGTGTATGAAAATGTCCTTTCTTCTGTTTGTTTTAATATTCCGCCTGATAATCTCATATAAAGTTCCCTCGATCTCGTGTTATGAGAAATGGTGAGTAATCATCCCCTATTCACTTTCTTCATTACGCTCATGATTGTCTGGATGTATTATAGTCCTCTCAGTCATCTCTCTTTTTTTAAGATGAAAATTGCCAAGTCACACAATCTCCCCTTGTCTAAAGATCATTAGAAACCCGCATTTTTGCTTCCCACACTTCCCACTGCCATTTTTATCCATTTTAACATGACACGATCAAAAGTGGCCGGTGTGCGCAGCATGGGAGAGCACCACAGATGTCCTGAAATGATGTTCTCTGCTTTGTTCTCCAAACATTCTTGTGTATTCCTTCTACAACACGTTGCAGACTTCCTTTTGACAAGGGTGAAAAGCCCTGTGTCACCAGTTAACTTTTCTGCTTCACTCTTCACCCATTTTTTGCTCATTTATGAGCACCAAACCCAGACAGAAGAGATTCCTGTGGGACCCCCTCTGCATTCTCTCCCCCCATCATGAACCCTTATTTCTGATCCTTATTTCCCATTTTTATTTCCCATCTTTGAACTGGTTACTAATCTACCAGAAGACTCCTCTTTGTGTCCCATGACAGCATAGTTCAAATTCCTTGCTATGGGAAAAGCGTTCATTCCTCTGTGTTAACCATATTAGCCATGTCACATGAACTCTGATTTATTAAAAGAGCAATAATAAGCTTGTGACACTCACCCCCCTCCTCCAGCAAGTCAAATGTTTTGCTTTATTTTTCCCACTCTAATTTTAATCATGGTTCAACAAAATTGACAGGTAAAAGGTCAGATTGATAGATTCTCATTCTTGGACCCCTCGTGAGTCCAACTTAAAAACAACAACAACACATTTCCTACCTTCCATTCCTCCAATATCAAGGCCAGCGTAAGCAATGAGATGTAAACGAGATTTAATAATGTGGCAATTCCATACCAGAGTTTCTTGAGGATCTTTCTGTGAATATGACTTCTACGCTCTAAAAACATTTTTTACTGCACATATAGTGGCAGACATTTCAGCCACCTCGAGCCCGTTAAAGAAGTAAACTTCTAAGGGAACCTTGTTAAATTTTAGTCATTCAGTTTTACAAGGTTAGAAATGTGTTTCCCAAAGAGGTTGCTTTATGATTATTTTGCAATTCATGTGATAGTTAGCAATATATATTTTTCCTTTGAATAAAACTTACAGTTTTGAATAATGTCTCCTCATCTTGATGTTTAAATGGGCTTTTTTTCCATTTTCTTTTACAATCTTTCAGTCCTTTTTTTCATACATCATATAATTTCACAGCCAGCCTCTTATATGATGTCTTTATGCAGTCCTCAGGACACCACGAGGTACTTTACCCTTGTGGCTGCTCCTTTTAACGAGCTTCCTCATTTTTACGTTGTCCATTTTGAAGCCGAACTTCATTGTCATTTTTATTTGCTTATTTATGGGTTTTATTTCTATGGGACAATGAACCTGAAGGCATTGTGGTCACTCTTATTGAGTGCCGCATTGATCGCCATTCCCTGAAGACAGGTGTAACTCCTGACTTGTTTCTCTTTTGGAGGGTTTACCACCAAAAGGGTTTGAGCTCCAAGCATTGTGACATTTGCTTAGGGCAAGTGAGGCCACTTGAAATCCCTCATTACTGCATTTTCTGCCCTCCCAACCTTTGGGGTTTTTCTCAGCGTGTCACAATCACTTTTGCCATCTTCAAGTGGTCAATAAAAGAGTCCTAACGCTGTTCCCATCCCGAGGGATCCCTTGTCACTTGTGCACAGATTGACCCTATTTTCTTCCTTTGATTTTACATATTCTTTAACATAAAAGCCCTTTCTTCAGCATTTTGACCTCCCCTATTGTTCCTGTATCATTTATGCAAAGATGAGTTTCCTTCTATCACCATTTTGGGATATGTATCCTATTAATATTTTCATTTAAAGCAGACTGCTAGCATGTGCACAGGAGCAAGCATATTTTTATTTTGCCTGACTGACTATTTCCACATGCCCTGATTAAAAGAGGTCTTTATTAGGACTGTTTTTTGTTGTCTTCTGCATGAATTTTGTCAAGTTCCAATCCAACCACTTGCCAAAGATAAGGGCATTTTATGACTTCACCTTTAGACAATGAGCTTCAACTTTTCAAAACCTCTTTCCAACCTAATTTTTATTTATCTGGCAACAACCAGGTTCCTTCCCATGTCAGCTCCTGCTCTTCCAAAGGTTTCCTTATTCCTCATAATTTTTTCCTACTTCATTTTCTTAACCATGCATTGGGACTTTGTGTCTGTGCCTAGTTTTGCATTTGAGAAAATATTCCTATAGAAGCCCTGTTTTTTAGGCTGTTATCTAATAGCTTGGGCCTTTCCTCCAGGATTTCCCCCTTACTGTCTCATTGCCATGGGGAGCCATGGCTTCGTCTCATAGAATATTAAACAATACCAGGAAGCATTCTCTGATCCTGGGGCCAAATTACACGGTCTGATCACATTCCTGCTATTAAACTCTATTAACTTCCAAAACACCTAGTGGAAGTCCTCCCTGACCTATTTCATTCCAAAATATATCCAGGAATTGTTGGAAGGAGCAATAGTTGCCCCAAGCAAAACTATATTCAAGTAATTTTTTAGTGTAGGAAAGTTGTGTTCCAGTGCCTAATAACACTCCCTAGAGTTATTCCACTTGTTACTGCAAATATATATTCGATGGAGCAGGACCCCAGGACTTCTCCCATTGACTCTGGCTGGATGCCCCATGAGAGCTGTCATGTCTCTACCTTGCCAGCAAATTTCTGGTCTTATTGGCCTCAAAAGCACATCTGCATGTTTACCTGCTAATTAAATCTGCTACCATTCAGCTTGTTTCTCCTTTTCACCAGTGGTCTATGTTCCTGAAAACATACCCTTGGCATGAGAGGCCACATGGGCATCACCTTGCGGGAGATCTTATTTATATGTTGCTCCATCCCTCCTCCACCTGATGCCCACATGTTACAAAGCATCTCTTTATCTTAAATCTGCCACAAGGGAGCATCCCTGCTTCTAGCCTGAAAGAGGGATTGCTCTATCTGATTGCTATATGTTTCATCAGGGAACTTCCCTGTCACCTCAAGTCCTTTCAGTCTGACCACTTTGATCTGAAAAATAAAACCAAAACATCTTCTTGAGGATCATGCTCTGCCAACACCACTTGCACCTAGACAACATTTGCTTACAGGGTATAAGCTGATGTTCTGTGCCATGACCCAAAGCCCCACTCTGTTTCTGGATGCTTCCTAAAGAGATGTGGCAAACCACAGGAGCATTATATGGTGATGTTAGCTGGAAAAGCTGAAATCCAGAGGTAGTGAAATCCAGGGATGGAAGGGACCACCTTGATTCACACGGTGCTTCTGCAGGAAACCTCTCCACACCAGCTTATACAGAAATGCTATCGAGCTTTATCATAAAGCCAGCTATATTTTTAGCACTTTTAATCCTAGTGGAAGATTACTTCAGATATTCATTCTCCTCTCAGCCAGAAACCTCCTTCTGACTTACACACTAAATGCCCAATTTATCCCCATTCACTGCTGGATCAATGCAACCCACACCTTCACCCCCTTTTCTCTTTCACAGGCACTTATTCCCAAGCAGCATCCCAACCTCTGCCCACCTTTGTTTTCTACACTCAGGGAGAATCATTTCAGCCTCACCTCGTGCAAGGAGCTCTGCTAGCCCTGCTGAGAGTCTGCCCTGCCTCTATTTCTTTTTTTCCTCAGTGCACAACACAGCAGAGCTGCTGTGTCCCAGCCTGGTGCCTTAATCCAAAGAAACTCCATGCCATTAATACCGTAAAATGTAAATCAAAGCAATGGGAGAAGATACCTGGCCCACATCCCCATTCCACGGGGATGTCTGTCCAGCTACCAGAGCAGCAACCCCCTGTCTGGAGTCCCTCCAGCGTTATGCCAATGTAATCTTGATCAGATTTTCTGCTCTGTTTGTGTCCAAAGTGTTGAGAAAAGTGATCTAACCTTCATGCCAAGTAACCCAAGGGGGTAGCTGCAGGAGTGACAGGCAGGCCAGCAAATTACCATCAGCTTTCTGAGACATGTTTCATCTACAAATAGCTTGGACATGACAGAGATAAGTTGTTATTTCACGTATTTAAAGATACGGTACTACATGGCCTTAATTTTGGGCATCAGCAAGCTATTGATTTTCTGATTCTTTATATCATGTTAATGATGTCATGATCATATCAGCAGAAGTGTACTCCCATAAAGGTCCAGAGAGTAATGTGCTTAATAGATACTGTAAGCATTGATTGATTTTGCTATATTTCATTCTCTATGTGTTTTGTCTCTGCATATTTTACCTTTTTTTTTTTTTTTTTTTTTTTTTTTTTTTTCTTCAGGGGTAAATGCCCTATACACTCAGGCAGGATGAAAAGCCAAAGCATTTACTTCTGCTCTTAGTTTTTAATTTGGGAATGGGGGCAGTGGGGGAGGCTGTCCTTTCCAACTCACCCCAATCAATAGGAGATTAAGTACAGCACTCAGTAGCTGGGCTGATGTGTTCCTGAGCAGCTCAAGAGGCGGCTGAATGATATTTTGTCAGTTGACCAGATGAACTTATGCCATGGGTCTGCTCTCCTTCCTTTTTCACCAACCCCTGCAGATTCTCCATCAGTGAAAGCTGGGAGGGTCAGTTTTCAGTCCTTAAAAGCACAGAGGGGAACAGAGAGCAGAGACTTGTTGTTGCCCTAAAAAAATATCAGTATGAATTGTCCCTGCTGTGCAGAAAATCACGTTCATACCCAGGTATACAAAGCCCCTACCCAGAGAGGCTGTAGAATTCAGACGGACACCTGAAAAGAAATGTTATGGGTTAAGATGGAAAAATCCTTCTACTTTCTGGGTTGCTCATACTCTCAAAACTATTTGCAGGCTTGTTTTCAGGATGGAGGCTGGCTGAAAGTGAGGAGGGGATCAGGCTGGTGCACTCTGCTCCACGTTTGCAGTTTCTCTCCTCCCTGAGAAGAGCACAGAGCTAAAGCCCCTGGCAGCCCTCCCAACGCCCTCCTCCCCACTATTATGAACTGGGTGCCTCCTCAGAGGCTCTGGGTGGCAATGGGCCAAGGCAGCCTGCAAGGAGTTGGGAAAAGCCACCTCTAGCCCAGCCACGTCTTAGTGGTGGCTCCAGCAGAGATGCTCTGCTCTGATAGCGCCTTATCAGGCCAAGTACGCAGAGAGACCAAGAGCAGATAAAATAGGAAAGTGCTATCTGAACTGAAATCCTTCCCCTTTGCCCCCCAAAAACAAGCCAGTGCTCCCTTTGCAGGGCTGGCTGGTTGAAGCATCCCTACGCTGGAGGCAGGATGTGTCTGGCAGCCTGCTCCCAGCTCACAGGGTGCCAAGGGAAAAGGCAGCTCAGGGGGGCTCCTGCCTGGCTGCTGAAGCTGAGAAAGTCTGCAAACAGAGCTCATGACTCTTCCTGGGGAAGGTCTTGGTCTCTTCTGAGAGTCTAAGGTGAGGAAAACATTGAGGTCCAGCTAGTGTTGTCTGATCAAAAAACACCAGGGAGTGAAATGCTGCCAACATGGAGAGGGCAGGATCCAGAGCAGCATGCCCTAACTATGCCTAAGAAGCTGTTATCAGGACAGGACACAAGTACAGACTACTTACACCTCCTTCCTGACCTGCAACGAAGCAAAAGGAACCTGTTTTTCCTGTGGTTTTCCTCAGCCTGAGCAACTGGAGTGGGACAACATTAATACAAGCAAGAAACTAAAGACTCCTTTCCCTTCTCCACCACCCCTGCAGGCCAGGTTGCACTGCAGACATCTGAAGCATCTCGGCTTCTTTACCATTCCTGGGGTCAGCTGCCCTCAAAGACCCCATTCCCAGGGGATCCCAACCTCAAGGGGCAGTGCCAAGCCCTGCAGTGCCTATGCTTGGTGCATGGCGTGGCTGGGATTTGCAGGACACTGCTACTTGCAAGCAGGGGGAAAAGATCTAAACGAGGTCCTGGCATTTTCTGCTCTACTTTTTCCTGCCACCTCCTGCTCTCTGCCCTCCTCCCTGGACCCTGGAATGGAGCAGGGCTGAAATAAGGAGAGAATCAGCCACATAACAAACACCCTCCAGCCTCCAGACCTGCGCTCAGCATCTGCGCTGAGCTAACAAGGGAGAAGCCTCCCAGGCATGGGTGAGCTAGATTGCGATTATTTTCTTCATGCATCTCAATTAAAATGTAGATCTCCTCTTCTGCCTGGGGTGAGAGGGGCAGAGGGCATCGGGAATGAGATATGGGATGGAGAAGCAGGGTTTTACTCCATCCCTCTCTGTCCTGCCTTAACCCTTCTTGTGCCACCTCTGCTCTAACAGCCAGGCAAGGGCACAGGGTGATTTGAGCAGGTTCGATGGTTGAAGCACCTGGGCACGTCTGCTGCTGCTCCTTTCTGCTTTAATTAAACAAACCACAAATTTACTCGTCCACTTGTGAGATAAAATTAATACGGTTGTGCTTGATAGCCAGCCCTGGCTGGGAGCCTGCCGTCACCAAGTCCAGCTCCCTGCAGGACTTCTGCAAACTGCATTCATAGCCAAGGTGCTTTAAAGCCTCCTGCAAGGGCAAAAAGAGCTCCTATTCCTCTCTTACAGATGAGATGCTCAAGCACATGGAAATTAAGGGTGAGTCATTAAAAACGAGACATTTTTTTTGATGTGGTTATTTAGGTTTTCCTAACAGCCAGTGAGAGAAACCAGCACTTCCAGAAGGCTGTTCACCCCACTCCCATAAACGCCTCTGGGTTACAGCGAATGAGCTCAGAAAATGCAAGAAACCTAGCAGGAGGAGAAAGAAACCCCCTCCTAAGCAACTGGTTCAAAATCATGCAAGGTATCTGATACAATCTCCTAATCAGGAAAGCAATCAGTGGGGAAAAAAAAGCAGAAACCTGCCCTCTTCTTCATTACTAGGGGTTGGTGCAAGCTGCATTACAGGACCTACCCAGAGGAGATGCCCCATGTTCCTCCTGCATGTAGAGAAGCCCACGGCCAGTTGCAGAGGAAATTCACAGCCCGTGTGTCTGTTCCTGCCCACAGAAGCTGTGGATGCCCCATCCCTGGGAGGTTCAAGGCCAGGTTGGATGGGGCTTTGGGCAACGTGGTCAGGTGGGAGGTTGGAATTAGATGATCTTTAAGGTCTCTTCCAACCCAAACCATTCTGTGATTGTTATTCTATGATTTCTCAGTGTGAAATAAAGATGGATGGGAGGAAAATATGTTTGCTTTGAATCTCCTGGCTCCCTGCACCCAGTCACATTGTCCAGCTCTGCATCAGGGTTGAGCCTGTGTCAGGGTTTTGTTTCCATTTCCTCTGGAAGAAATTAATTTGGTCCAATCTCCCAGGCATTGGAACGAAAGGCAAGAAATGTTGTTCCATTTCCAGATCTGTCACACAACCACAGCCATGTCAATGTGTTTTTCTCCCCTGCTCTTCTCGGTGGCTGACCTGTGCTGCTGAGCCCCGCAGAGACCTGCAGCACAGTGGTACCCACAGCTATGGGGAGGAGTAGCAAGGTTCACGTGCAGGACATTTGATGTGAATGATGTGTTATACACGAGGGAGACATCTACATCATCCCACCAGGCCAGAGACAGGGCTTGTGTAATTCATAGTAGATAGGTGTAAGTGTTAAAACATCTGTGGCTGTCCTGGTTGATGATCCCTGATCTTGACAATACTCTTCAAATGCTGCTGAAGAGCAGGAAAAGGTGGAAAGTGATGGAAGACCAGATGCTCAAGAAGGGAGGGTGATGATTTGCTCAGCTCCACTCACCAAACAAAAGAAATAAATGTGTTCTTGGGGAAAAGAAGAAGAGATTATGCTCACAGCAAAGCAAGGAAAATCTTCCCACCTAAACAAAACCCCAAAGGCAAGATGAGATTGTCACCTTCAGCCTCACACAACTGGCTTCCATTTCTAGGACCACAATGCAGAAAAATCTCATTTCTGCTTGCCAGAATGAGTGCAGAGGGGTGTAGGAGAAACAGGGAAAATTAGGGGCTGGGGATATGTATGCCAGTAGGAGAGAAAGAGGAAATTTGGTGGCAGGTCTCTGAATGTGGGAGTGTGCAACAGATGATGGAGAGCATTTTTGAGCAGGAGTGTTTGTGCGCAGACTCATGGAGAACGTAAGTCCAGATAAAGAGATATTTTAAAAGTTTTCTGTCCTTTTCTTCAGCAAGGAGAACTTCCCGACGCCTGCCTCCCTCCACCCTGTTTCCTTCTGAGACCTGTCACAGGTCGAGGCTGATGAAATGTCACAGAAGAAGCGGTGGAAGGCAGACATGGCCCACGCTGGGGACAACACATTTGGCCGTGCCATTTTCCCTCATTGGCGGATCACGGGCTGCAGAGGCACCAGGGAGCATCTGACAGCAAGAAAAAGCAATTCCCTATGAACAGACTGAGTTTCTCAAGCCAGACATACACCACATCACTCACCAAGTCCACGCCAGAGCATGGCACAACCTAGTGGGAAGCCCTAGCCCTGCTGTATTGCAAATTAGGACCCTGGAGGAATTTAAAATTCATGGGAGGACTGGTTCAGGTGGCAAAACCCAGACCAACGTCTCCTGGCCGCGTTCAGAATACACGAGGAGATGACACTGAGCTGGGATTTGGCTCTGTTTTGCTGCCCACTCACAAGGGTCTAATGTCCCTTGAGATGTCCTCAGGATTCCATTTGGTCCCCATCATATCCACCAGAGGAAATGGATGGATCTCCAGTAGGGTATTTGCCAGCCCTAGGTGAATATCTCAGGCACCCTGGGTTATTCCAGTTGCAGCAGACAGCATGGATGAGTGACTGAATCAAGTTGCTCATGTAAATAAAACCAGCTATATTTTAAAGTCTGCTTGTGCGTTCTCCATACACCTGTGTTTAGGCACCCGGCTTAAGTCCTTACGTTGCTTATCCCTTATCCCTTTCTCATTGCTTGTCCTGGCACGTGAGACGTCCCTCCTAGCCCCTGACAGACCGTGTGGCTGCATTTCATACCAGAGAAGAAGAAACCTGAGAGATCTCTCTGTGCAAAGGCTGATTTTTTCTGCAGTGCCGAACCCAAGCACTAATATTTCTGCGGTGCAGCCAAATCCCAAGTAGGGCACCTAACTCACAGGGCAGAAAGCTTCTGCTGGAACCCGGGTGCACAAACTAATTATCTTCCCACCCCTCCCTGCTGCCCTCTAGCAAAATAAGCTAATCAAGGAGGAAGGTTGTTATCAAAACACATTTACCACACGCCTGCGTCTTGCAGTCCGCACTGCCCAGTGCTGGCCTTGAGTTGCCTGAGGCATGCGCGGCCACTGAGATAATCAACCTGTGAAGGGCACGGCTCTGCTTTGTAGACCAGAGCATCCAAAGTGCTCCCAAAAGGCACAGGATGGCACCTCGGGGATGGAAGGACACTTGCCCTGCTGGATACAGGGACTGCAGGCACGGAGATGGGTTAGGTCGCCGGGTCTGGTTGATCTGCACAAAGGTACAGGGATGGTTTGGTTTGTTCATCACCCATCTGTGGTGAAATGGGATTCCCAGGAGCTGCTGTTCCCCTGGAGGACTTATCACCATCAATAGGCTTGCTCCCCATCCCCAGGATTTCGTCTTGCTCTCCGGACTAAGAGCCCTGATCTCATTTCAAAGGGCCATTGCAGAGCTGTCACATTCGGGGCTATTTCCTCCGCAATAAAGGACAGGCAATGCCCAGGTGTGAAAAGATGGGTACTTTTAGCTATAGCACAGCAGACAGATTAAAGATTACCCGGGCTCAATGCAGAAAGCTTAATGGGTCACTGTCCCTCCCCGGAGCCCCCCTGCCGTGCGCTCCCCTCGGCGCAGGGGCTGAAATGCCGTCTCCGGTTTCGATAACTACCTGGGAAGGAGTGGGAATCACTCCGTGCCAAGGCCAATTGGGGGAAGATGACTCCACTTTCCCCTGCTATCAGGTGGAGAGGCTCACAGGCCGTGGGTGCTGCTGTCTGAGCACCGTCTGTGAGCGGGGAAGGGCCAAACCAAGCCCCGTTTGGAGACCAGGCACCCTGACAGCTGGGTCCCTCCTGCCTTTGCCACCACTGATGGATACTTGGACTCCTTGGACCTCTGCTGACACTGCCGATGGACTGATTGGAGACTGAAACAAAATGAAATATTCCACATTTCCTGCAATTATTTCTCCCCATCATGTGTTAACAAGAGGTGCTGGGCTCTCTCCCATCCCAGTGAGAAATGTCCCCCAGGTATCGCGGACACACAGGGGTAGTGCACACAGTGACTGCAACAGCTCTGAGCATCCCTCAGATGGGGAGGATCAGCCCAGCTGGCTACAAGTTGCCAAGGCAATGCAGGATTTGAGTTGAAATCCATTTGTTCTTCACGTGATTGAGCAAATTTTTAGGAAGACTGGGACAATTGGTGTGTACCTTTGTCTCCCATGTCTCTGAAGACACTTAGGGTTGGCCTAGGACAAGATGATGCTGAGACGGGAAAGGACATGGAAAGCTTTTATTATAAGCAAAGGTCTCAGCCATAATTGCCAGGATTTACTGATTGTGCTAGACAAATGCAAAATGCTTAAAAATTGTCCTTTCTGAAAGGACTCTAGCTTGCACCTTGGCACAAAACAGCACGAAGAGCATGGCTGAGGACCTGGTTCCTTACAGTGGAAGCTGAAGGTCTATAGGGCCACTAGCTTCTGCGGGAATCAGAAAATCATATTTTCGTCACTATTTATTAGATCTCATGTTGGCACTGGGTGAGATATTCCACCCTTCTGCCCTGTTGGGTCCTATCCGTGCTGCCCTTCCCAGCTTCCTCAAGCAGCATTTGAGACATCCTCCCTCCCCTGCAGAAGTGGAGGGAAAGGCTGGGAAGGAAAAAAAGAGGAGGTGAAGGGGAAAAAGAAAAAACAAAAAAACAACCTCAGCCTGAAAGACAGACACAGTCTTTCAGACGGCAGAAAGTCAAGCAAGAAAAAGACCCTTCAAGAAAAGGTCTTATTGCAGCATCTGTAGGCAGCTTGGGTTACCCGAGACTCTCTAGTGATTCAGAAGACTTTGACCAAGAAAGTTAAAGCCAGGGACGATCAATGAGCCTCTGCAAGCAGCATTGCATCGGGTTACCTGCTGAGACAAGACAGTGGGAGCTGCACTTTGTAACACTTATTTTTTCTTTTTTTTTCCCCCCCCCAGTCTGGCAGCAAGTCTGAGGAGGGATTACAAACCTCCCTCCTCCTCTGTGCCGATCTCTCATTCCCTAGAAAACAACTTGTTTAAGTGCCATTTTCTTCCATACCCATTGTAATTGTAATTTCTGGGTACAGAAGCATCCTGCAGCTACGACGTAGGACAACAGGGGATGTGGAGGGCAAGTGGTCGGACACCAGGGTTGCCAGGTGACAGCATAAAGCCCTTCTAAATGTGGTTCTCCTTTTTTGGGGGAATCCAAAAAACCCTCATCTGGCTTCTCTGGTGTCTCATGAATTCCACCCCCTTTGCTGCAGTTATCCAGTTAAATTGTGGTCAGCTCAGCTTAATGGGTTTTGGTCATCCCTCAGCCAACCCAGAGCTCACCAACGGGATCCAGAAAAGCAGCTGGCACAGCCCGTGTATTAGGGCCCTCTGTCATCCCTTCTCTCATGGGGTGAGGACAGCTACAGGAGCTTCCTGCATCCTATTCCCATAGTTTAGGAGCAGGGAGTCTCCTGGAAAACGCGGTGAAGCTGGGGGGCAAAACCAATGGAGCCAGCTCAGGTCCCTCAGTGAAGTTCTTGGGTTCTCTTTATTCTGAATTTTTAACCATTTTACTAAAACCTGGAATAAAATTCCAAAACAAGAATGGCTGAGGTCTTAACGAATCATTCTCCAAATACTAAGCTGTATCAGCCCCTTCTAAAATGGCTTTCTAGAACATTTCTTATTAAAAAAATAATTATTCCTCTTCAAGATAAAACAAAAATTTTTTGCACAACATCGTAAACCCTCCCTGAAATTGGGACCATTTTTCTCTCAGTTTGCAGCTAATGATCTGCTGGCCAAAGAGCCCCCATAGCAGCAGGGGCAGATCCCAGAACAGAAGGAGGGACAGTTAACAAACTGTTAAAGCTTTTTATAAAAGTTTTATATATGTTACTTTCATGAAAGTTTTATATATGTTACTTCTCCCTCTGGGGATGCTGCTGCTCTTCTGTCCCAAATATCCATTTTTGGGGGGGCAGCTGGGGTTTTAAAGACAACCCAGAGGAATCATGCAGGGCTGAAAAGGTGTGTGGTCACCACGTGCATGTGGACTGGAGCTTGCACATCTTCTCTGGAGCTGGTGGTGGGTCAGGCAGGGATAATGAGGTCCCCAGGAGGAGATTTGTCCCACTTAGGGGCAAAGAGCTTCCCCACTCCCTGTCCTTCTCCATGCTATAGGGGAAAGAGTCAAAGGAGGACAGAGGTTTAAATAGGGATGGAGACACAAGAAACTCACAGGGGGCAGATATTGGATGGCATCTTCGGGCACAGCTGCGCCCAGCACGACACGAGGAGCTGTGATTTATTCCAGGCTTAGAGAAGACTTTGCTCTGCTCTTGTCCCTCTCTGCAGCCCCCCGTTTGGGCTGGTGACATTGCTGTGACCTTGCGAGCAGGCACCGCGTGCCTCGGTGCCAGCGACTCGCTTTTCAGCCTCATTCCCCCACTGCTCCCCCCAGCTCCCACCCTGGCCCCTCGCCCTCCCCTGCAGATCCAAGCACCACGATTTCAATTTGCACCACCTAAATGATTCATTGCCGCCTAAAGAAGACCGAACAGAGCCCAGGAGGGGAGCTGAGCTACAGCAGGGAAGGGGAGGGAGGGACAAGATGGGGACTGGAGATACGGCAACGAAGAGCTCCGGTGACCTGCTCTATATTGGCTCTCCTCGTCTCGGGGCAGAAGGCAATCAATGTCCTCCCCCCTCTTTTCTCCTGAAGCCGTCTGTGGGTCTGTCTGCCTCTTTCTCTCTCAGCAGACTCGAGTTTCTCAGTGTAAGGTTAGGACAGAGGAGCCGTGGAAATCGATTCCCCAGCCCTGGCACGCCGCCCTGCGCGCAGACAGCCCCGCTCCACCGTGAGATGCTGGGTGAGGAGCTGTCCCCAGGCGTCCCCAGGCCCCCCATGTGCTTGGAAATCAGGGTCTGGGGAGCAGTCCCCAAAGTGTGAACCCCAAAGTAAGTGTGGCCCATATGAAAGAGAAAAAAAAGAGAGAAGCTGCACCCATCCTACAGCTTTCGCTCATTTCCCAGCGCTCCAGTGGTGGTTTGTACTGGGAGAGAAGGGTGTGGGAAAGGGATGACTTTGGCTACAGGTCTGTTTTCCAGCCCTGCTTTACCCCAGGACTTGGACAGCCCATCTGCCTCCTCCAACCCTGCCAAAAACCAGCTCCTACATCAGCGTGGCTGGATTCAGCCATGCCCTGAAATTCTTCCTGGGAGGGAAAAGAAAAGGGTCAGCACCTTCCAAGGGGAAATATTTATGGCAGATTTCCCCAGAAATCCTTGTACAGTTGCTGACAATGCATCACATTTGAGGAAATGGCTGGGATTTTGATGTACAAAAAAAAGTTAACAATGGCCTTGGTATTATGGTACTGTTACCCTGAATGTCCTGCATGGCCAAACACTGCTGAATTGCATCCTCCTCTGCTTCCAGGGCTGGAAGGATGAAGAAACTGAGGCCCAGAGAGGAACACATGAGGCTGCACCAGAAACCCGTGCCACACTATATTTTACAGATCAGGAAACAAAGGTTAAGTGACCAGAGGGAGGAGGATGTGGGGACCCTGCTGTCAAATTTCAACTTGAAGGACCAAATTTGCATGTGGGTCTCTTGGTCTAATGGTCTCGGGTTGCCACCCTCACTTGTCACCAGCCACATTTCTGTCACTCTTTTAGGCTGAGCTGCTGGGCAATCTGCAGTTGTCTCTGCCCCTTTCCTCTCCTTTAGGGGATTTATTGCTGGGTGTATTGATTCCTTGTTGCCAGTGACCCTGGCCAGCAGGAGATGAAATATCTAGCATTACTCCAGTGCAATCAATGCCCAAATTCATGCTTGCATCCATGCTGTGCTTCCCCTCTATTGACAGCAAAACACGCAGTGCTCTACAGGATGGATGCAAGCTAAGATGAGACAGAAACATGTTACAGAGCTGTATTTCAAATAAAAACATCCTCAGGCGAGCAGGGCTATATGGGTGAAAGCTGCATGGGTTCATACTTAGAAGACCACAATTCAGGACTGGTTTGCCAAGGATCTTTTGAATTATTCCAAAGCCAGAGTCAAGTTTTGATTCAGGACATCTAGGTTTGATCTTAAATTAAGCAGACTGACATGGCTTTGGTTGAGGGCTATACAGGCTAAAGAGCTTCTGGAGAAGGTTGGGATATGGTACGGGTTCCTGTTCCAGAAAGGAGGGGTAGCAAAGAGGGTCTCCAACTGGATCTCTGTCTCCACAGGTAGACTTTGCAATGCAGCAGGAAGGGTTCGGGGAGGAGAAGACACAACTGAAGTAGCAGGGTCCAGCAGAATAACCACCCGTCACTGCCAAGGGCGCCGAGACTTGAAGTGACAGCACCCTGCAGAGCCACGCTGGGCTGGAGCCGTGTGGTGAGACAGATCCAACACCCTTTCCAGCCACTGTCTCTGCTGAGAGGTTCTTGGCAAACGAGGCCACCCTGCCACTCATGGCCAGGAGCTCAGCCAAGCTGACACCTCCCTCTCCACGGCTCTGGCAGAGGGCTCCCTGCAGCAGGAGATCACTGGCAGGGAAGGCTGCCGAGAGGGGACTTGGAGATCAACAGCATCATTAAAAAAAAAGCCTGCAGAAAACAAAGCCAAAGAGCAAATCTCCCAATCCTGGGGACACTTGGATGTGGTGCTCCTTGCAAGGGAGTGCTGTAGAGCAGGGAAATGGTGAAACCAGGTCCTTTCTTGGTCTGTTCAACAGAAGCCCAGGGATGTGGATACAAATAACTGCTCAAAATCACAGCTGGGTAAGCCAAACGAGCAGTGCCAGCCCAGCTGAGATGACCCACAGAAGACAAATGCTCAATTTCAGGGTCAGCTTCATCCCACAGTGAGGTTTCAGGCTAGAACATCCCCCTGAAATCTAACTTGGATCAGATCCTTGGTGCTTACAGGGACCTGATTCCCCTCCAAGACCAATAGGGATCATGACAAATGTGAGAGAAGAGAGGTTCAGGCTTGCAGTGGAAAATTGAAGGTGTTGAGACAAGTCTCTGAATCTGGCTGTAATCTAGGGTCAAACTTCCATAATCATTGGAAATGAGAAGGTCTTTGGCACCCAGAGGGAGCTGCTGGAGGTTTTTTTTTTTTTCAAAGCACATCAGGGCGACAGGTATTCCTCCTGCAGCCAGCAGAATATAGATCTGGTGGTTAAGGAGACCAGTCTCTTCTATCACCCTCCTCTTTCATTTTCAGCCAAAAAAACGCCTCTTGGTTAAACAAAGTCACCCCAGCAAGCCCTAGAAACCTTGCTGGAGCTGCCTGCATGACTCCTAGGCTCACCTAAGAGACATTTTTGGACTCTGCCAGGTGTTATCACAGCAGGTACTTACGTATTGTGAAGCACACACCATCCACAGTGGGGGTCTCCCGAGCCCAGGCACTCGCTGCAGGTCTCGTACTGGCTGCACGACTCCACGGGCACCCGGGTGAGCTGCAAGGAGAAGGGACAAAAACCTGTCAGGCTTTTCGTGGGGATCTGCAATGACCTGAACGGCTTGGAAGAGGTGCCAAGCCTCCCCATCTTCTTGCCCTGGTGTCAGGGAATGAGCTTGCTGTCACCCTGACTTTGCAGTCAGAAATGGACCTGAAACACCCACCCACTGCCAAAATAATGCATTTTGCCTTGTTCTTTATTTTTTTTTTCTTTCTTTCTTCTTAATTAAAGCATTTCAGTCGGAGATTTCAAAGACAGAAGAGCCTGACCTCCCCTCTAACGGACCAGAGCTTTTTGATTCCTATTCGGTTTCCTAAGCCCCTTACTTCTTCTGAAGCCAAACACACAATTTGGGCCCAGTGACCTGATAGCCTCTTTTCCATTGAATAAGCCTCAGAGAGCTCCCATAATACACAGTCAATTGCCAGTGCCTTCATCCTGGCTCGTGTCAGCGGGGAGAGTTTATTCCTTCAGATGATATAGTGTGGTATTATCCTGATGAAACACCGCTGAGAACTGCCAACTATAAACTGCAGAACAGTTACTCGTGACAGATGACAAGGGAATACACCTGGATCCGAGTGACAATTTTTTTACTCATTCAAGAGAATTTGAACTGTACAGTGAAGATTAAAATTCATTCTGATTGTATCTGCAAACAAAACAAGAACAGGCTCTCTCTCTATATACAAGGGGGGTAAGGGAAAGGAAGAAAAAGGAATCACGAGCAAAATTCCATCTATTTATGAAGACCTTGTCTGTTTGTATCAGAAATTGGCTTCCTAACCACTACACAGACACCCCACATGGTAGTAGATAGTCTATGTGCAAATGCTGAAAATCTGTATTTTTACTTCTAGCAGGTGGCAATAGCTTTAGCAAACTTGAGACAGAAATACGATGGGGTTTATTTACCACCGCACCACTGCCTATGTCAAGTCACCCAAAGAAATCAACTGTGGATGCTGAAAGCTTTTAAGGACAAAGGGAGAATGTCAAGTAAAACCTACCAAAACACCCTTCTCAAATTGAATCTACAGCCATGAGCATAAGAACATAATCAAAACAGACCACAGCAATGAAAATGGGAAAATCAGAACAGGTATCGACTCATTCCAACTCCTCCAAGTATCAAGAAGTTTCAAAGGCAAGATGACTTGGCCGTGAATGCAATTGTTCCATCTCCCTTTAGGTCAAGACTTCATGTCAAGAAGGAATCAGCACTTCATCAAATATAAACTTTTGTGTGCGCCAGGATTTCGCCCAATTAGACTTATATTGAACCCCAAAGTCTGTCTTATATTGCAGTCCAGCTTTCAAAAAGGCTTACAGCTTTGACAAGAACATAACAAGGGGGGGGAGATCATATTATTTTTATGTAGGTCTTTTCCTATTTTTTTTCCCCTATTTCCACCCAGGAAAAATGTCTTGTGAATTATTTTTCCTTGATCACATCCAGTTGAACATATCTGCCCTGCGAACATCAGAGTACTTGAAGAGGAAGCAGATAATTCCATTTTAGAAGGCTGTAAATCTGCCCTTCCTTAATCCAGATACAATCAATTGTGTAATCTCCACCTTTTAATTAGAAAATTGTGAACACAGTTGGTAATGACTACAGAGTTCCTACCCAAACTACCCCCACTCTAACATATGGTACTGCTGGGTTTATCCGTATTAGCTGTAAATAATATTTCTGAACCTGAGCTTCTGAGCTAGTTTACATCTGCCTTAGAAAAGTGAGCTTTGGTTAATAAGTTCAGAACAGGCACTGTTCTAGAATGTAATGATGTCAGGTTTGAATATTCTGAGTCAAAACCCACTTGCGACTATGACATGTGAACAATAAAGAAGTCCTGGAGGACTGAAATTTGCAATTTCTTTGCAAATTGCTACAAAAAAAAGAAAAGTTAAAATCTGTCTCTGTAGGTTTTATTATTGTTATTATTTAATTAGTCATCAAAGGATATCTAAGCTCCTCTTGGAGGCAGGAGGAACCTACTGGGAGCCCAGATCTCCATCTTTGCAGGAATGTTTTCTTTTCAGTGTATTTAGTGTATTCTTTTTCGATAGGATATAGTTAGTAGGTTGTGCAGGAACACATCTTGCTTCTGTTTATGTACCAGAGAGCACAGCGATGCAGTGTGAGCTTACACCCAGCCACATCCCAAATCTTGTCAAGCCAGTGTAGTAAGTGTCCTGTGTCACCATCCACATTTCTGCATGTTATTCCTGCTATATGAGACCTTTTCTAAGTTCACCTCAAGTAGCTTTATTGTGAGATTAATTAAAATTGTACCACGCTGATAAATGTCTTGGGCTGGAAGTGTCAGACCTTCTAATTAATAAAGGAAGCAACTACAAAAAAACAAAAGGAGCTGCAACTGAAAGGAAAGCCACCTAGGGGTCGTCAGCTGAAAGGAAAAAGAACATCAAGCAAATAAGGCACATCAGAGGTCTTATTTTCCTTTGGAACATAAGCTGTAATTAATTCAGCTCGGCTTTCCAAGCTGAAAGTTTTGAGAACTGACCATGCCTCCCGAGAGCAGTCAGCTTTTTATGCTGCCCCTAAAATATCTGAAAAAGAAAAGTCCATGCTACCTCCCCATTGCAGTTCTTTGCCATTATTCATAACGATGAAGGGACCAGACAGCACTGAAGGCTGAAATCTCCATTGTAAACCAGACGGTGATTACTCCCTCCACTCATTTCCCACCCTTAGAAAGCCCAACAAACTTCTCAAGGTGATTTCTTACCCTCAGGGGGGCTCCCTACCTCCGATCTTTCATCAGGGTAGAAATTTGATTCAACATTTTGCAGCAAATATAACCAGCTCTCAGCAGACGGAGGATTAACGAAAGCAAAACGCCCTTCATTTTGGGGCACAATGAGCCAGGTTAGAGCCATTTGCATTCCTGCAGTGGTCACAGCTTAACTGATAATTTGGCCTCACTTTGCTAGAGCAAAATACAGATGTAAGAAGAGGCTGCTGTTGCTCCAAGGGCTTACAGCCCACGGAGATGTGGCACATATCCCTGTTTTATCCACGAGAGCCACAGCTGAAAGTGAGGTCTCATGCAGCTGAAGTAGGTGTTACCTAAATGCGTTGCAGATGTGGGTCTAAGGCATCTGAGCAAGCTCATGCAGGAAGAGTGGGTGTTAGCTAATTATCGAATACTAAGTTATTAAGTACAAACTATTTAGACTTTGGGCTCTTTGGAACATGAAGAAATTAAGATAAAGGTCCTGACGATCCCTGTTCACACAGCTGGTGGACATCTAGGAGCTGGCTGTGCTTCCAAGGCTTTGTCCATAGCACGCTGGGGAGCATCTAAACTGTCCCCTCCTTGCAGCTATCTGCAGTGAGATGCGATCCCAGAGGCAGGGTCAGACAAGTGGTAAATGAAGCTGATGTCCTTCTCAAGGGCAGCAGGAAAGCAGCGAGCACGTCCAGCTGCCTTCGCTGCAGCAGGGTCTGAAGGGATATTTCACTTCGTCAACACATTCATTCACAAGTCCCCAAAGAAATCGTGCGCGCGTTTCTGGCTCCCAAGGACATCTCAAAAAAATCTGGCAAACCTGCAAACTGCCGTACAGCGTACAGCTCACCTGCTAGATATGGCTCGGAGGCTTTTCACACAACACCAGGGCCATCCTCACCTCTGATCCGGCTCAAATTCCAAACAGCAGCTTTTGCAGCTCCCAGCCTTACTTTCACCCTCTATTCCCAGCATGAATGAGTTTCAGAAAGTCATCTAAAACAATGTGATTGAGGTTTTGGATCTGATAGACAGTAACAGTTAATCCTGTTAGAAATTTGGCTCCCGCTTCTGCCATTATATATTCACAAAAGCTCCTGCTATGTGCTCAGTCATAATTTTCTGGCTCCCATTTTTGACTTTTTTTTTTTTATTTCAATATACATTACTTTTTTTTTTTTCCTCCTTAAACTGCCAACATTCTGGTCAAAACGTGAATCATTGCTCAATCTCTGCTGTTATAATTGGATGTTAATACAGCAGCGGGAGTTATTCAGTCTGATGGACTAAGTTAATTTAAATGTACAAAAAGGCATCTTAAGTAGCCAATTTCCTTCCCAACAGTCAAAAGATACATTTCCAAAACATTGAGCAGTGACTGTCAAGCTATGTGGGTTTGGTGAATGCTGCTATCTTTCAAGACTCAGCCCTGAGAAACTGCTGCAAGATTAAGAGAGGAGCTTATTTGATTTCAAAGCCTTGAACAGATTATTCATGATAACACAGTTTATTAAATAGAGCAAGACAAAAAAAAAAAAAAAAAAAAAACACCTAAGAGACCACTGGTGGGTCCAGATTCTGCATCCTTAACAGATTTATTGAGGATATTTGGTCACCTGTGGGGTGTGCCAAGATGCCAATTTTAATTTGGCCTGAATTATGGACAAAGGGACCTTGAGTTCCTCTAGGTTGTTCCAACTCCTGTGCCTCAACCAACAGATCTGCAAACTCAGCAAAAAGCAGGGACACGGAGAAAAGAAAAGCTCAAGGAGCTGAAGCAGGGCTTAGACTGGTAAGAAATAGGATATTGTGCATGTGGATGTCTGCACAAGCAGTGGGAGAGGAGATGCTCCTGTGGGGATAGAGGCGAGGATCTGAGTTTGATTCCAGCCTGCCACTCCGGCGTGATGAGTAAATAACTTGCCAGCCCCGCTGGGACAGGCAATGTCATTTCTCATCAGACACCCCCAAGCTCTTCGTCTTCATTGCAGCACTCTTCCCAGTAAATCCATGCTTACACACTTGGAAAACTGGAGGCTTTAATTAAGGAGAGTTAATTGGAAGCAGCAGTAGCTGTCAAGGACAAATGACACAATAATTAAACTGGGGGTCAATGTCCCCCTGTGTGGCAGGGTAAATTACCTGTCCAAATATGCTTGGTCACAAAGGGCTTCCTACCTACATCTGTGTTTGTGCTGCTCCTCCTCCTCTCCCTTCTCTCCCTCGGGTTCTCCTGCACGTCTTTGGTGAGAGAATTCCCATCTGTGTTCCCAGAGCAAGACCCCAACCACATCCACAGGCCACTCACACAGACGGAGATAAAGCAACAGGAGGAGACACCGAAGGATTTGGGGAAAACTGGCGATTGCAGTGAAATTTTCTTCCCTAAGCTTCCCTTAGCAGGACCCTGACAGCCAGCTCAGATGGAGACATTTACAACATATAGGGTGAACGCTGAGTGAGGTGAATCCCCCATCAATGGCATGCTTAAATTTCTGCAGTTTCTTTGATCTTCTTAACTCTGCAAACATGTTGAGGTCTCCCCTCTTCCCAGTTACAGCACCAGAATAACCAGTCGAAGTGCAAAATACATTTTCTTTAATTATTAGAAGGGAGGTGCTCAGCCCACACCCTGTAGTGACCCTTGTGCAAGGCAGTCCCCCATGCCTCAATGACACTCCTTCCAAAAGCATCAGTGCTTGAGAAGAAGCTAAGGACACGCCATCCTGGTACAATATGGCCAGAAACATGGAAATTCAAGAGCACAAGTCCATGTTTCAGTATTATATCTCACACAGCATTTCTCTATCTTCACTCTCGTTCTTCCTTCCCAATAATACCAAATATTTCCCCAGCTGGGATAGCAACCACCCGCTCCATCAGCATGCTGATATACTCTCCCCACAAGGCAGGAAATTTTATAGGAATCCTTGCCCCTTGTAAGAATAACAGCTCGGAGGTGTCGAAGGGGTGTCAGGGGATTTCACCCAAGCATGATGAAGCCAGCACCTTCCTGCCCACCCTGCAAACCAGGTCCAAGTAGCTTCAGATCCCCCCTGTCTTGTTTCCTTTATCCCACAGTTGAGTGTTTATGTCTGTAAACTGTAAAACAAATGAGGTTTGGCTAAAAGTCTTCAAAATAGAGCCTCATGTCGTAATTAATACAGAGCCAGCTTGGGCTTAATGAGAGCCAGTGCCTGTGTGGTTACCGAAACAAGCCTGCTGAGCAAGGGCTAGGTTGTTACCCAGGCTCTATAAAGACTATATATAGATATAATTGGGACCCAGAATGGGATTTATGTCACTGCAATGGACTTTCACAAAGTCCACCATCATTCGAAAGCTCCTGGTAGAGGTGTGAGCAGTTACAACACACGGGGAAATAGTTATAGTTATTTCTAATGGTCCTGACTACTTTCCAGGTCACCTTCTTCCAACATCTTTACAGATGTTCCCATCCTCTACCTCAGTGGGACATGGTTCATGAAGGATTGGCGGTGTTGATCTAATTCCCTCATATGGGATGGACTTTAATTCTCTTGTGCTGGACCAGTTGGATTTGATGATCCCTGTGGGTCCCTTCCTACTGGGGATATCCAACAACTCTAGGGTTAAATTACCCCTGCAAGCACTGTCAGCTACAGAGAGCATGGCAGACAGACACTTTGAAAAATTTCCCTTTCATCACTTGTGGTCTGACTTAAAATCTCCAATAATAGCACCTAAAAACAGCTGTACATGTTGGCATCAACAGTCCACATACCCCAGTTCCTTGTCTTCAGCCATGGCCTTATGGCGCTAAGGAAAAAATCAGAATAGAGTGAGTATATTTGATATGTCCCCGGCAATTGCACAGCTTTTGGCTAGTTTCCTTCAGGGGAACTTCTGAACATCATGTGTCTCTATCCCATAACCCAAACAGATCTTTAATTTTCCAGTTTACCTTGAAATCACATTCACTTTTGCATCCACAGCTTGCTCTGGAAGGTCCAGAACCCACTGCTTGAAGGAGTCCCATCCTTTAGTTTGTTCAGGACCTGATTTTTACCAATTTAAATTCATGCCCTTCAATACCTTATGTGAAGAGGCGGTGAACAGTCACTTCCTATCCATCCCCTTCGGCCATTCATAATTTCACCAAATTCTACCATTCACCCCTACTCCTAACTCCCCAGGCTGAAGAGTTCCTGCTCCTTCCACTTCTGATGTGGAAACCATTCCATACCTCTGATCATCCATAATGAGTTTCTCTTTTAACCATTTATTTACTCTTTTAACCCAAATTTAGAACATAAAAGAGGGCCACCCAGTGGTCTAGGTCACCTCCTTACAGCTTTCTCCATCTCTCTCCCTTATCCACATCATCAAAAGCAATTAAGCTACTGCCTTTAGCAGGGTGCCACCTCTCAGCTTGAGGCACTCGACCAAAGGCAAAGGAAAACAAAACATTTAAACCTTGATTAAGACTGCTTTGTCACTGGCTCAGTGAACCTCGGGTAACTCCTAAAGGTGTGTGCATCTATAGATTTTAGATGTGTGAGCACAGAGCAGTGCTGAGGCTCATGCCACTCCTCAGAGGCGCTTCTGGCCATGGAAAGGGGCACTTGTTTTATTTCCAGACACCCTCACACATACCCCCCTTCAACCACTCTCTTCCCATCACTGCTCCCTGCCCATTTTTAAGCAATGCTTCACAGCGTGCCATCAAATCTCAGCTGACACAGCTCAGCCTGCCATAGGCAGCACCAACAGAGGTGATAACACCAGCTGAAGAGCTACGAGGCCGCGACAGTTAATTTGCAAACCCAAAACACAAAATCTGAGCCATGATAACCAGCTCAGTTCACCCTGAGCTGCAGCAAGCACATGCTAGCCTAGCTTGAGGGACAGATTTGGGACTTCCCGAAGTTATTATAATACCTCTGCCTCCATGGAGCGCTCAGCACCGATAGCTTTAATGAGTGCTGCAGCCAAGAGTTATCCAAGATCCAGGGAGAAATGTGAAACAGGCTGTTCCCGGGTCCTTAAACGCATGTCTCAGTTTATTAAGTGAGAGGAAACCAGGCAGAGCTCACTGCTCAGCCGACGCCTGCGGGAGCTCGGTGTACTTTTAGGGTTTGGGTGGCAATTAGCGCTGCCAAAAAGGCAACCGCCTGGCAGAGACGGGGCCAACTATTTTAGGCCATATCTACTTGCCTTCATATGGCTCTGCTGTTTGTTTCAGTGCGGAATAAGCAAAAAGAAGTTCCTCTAAAAACCTAGCTCCTTCTCTGCAGGATTTTAGCTCAAGAAGGGCTTTAGATGTAAAATTCCTACTGAGTGCAATGCGTGTTGCCCCATCCCAGCCCCATATTTCACTGGGTTAACTGCATAACCTAGTGCTGCAAGCATTACATGTGTTTTCCCAGCTTTCTCAGGCATTCATCCTGCCATAAAATGAAGGTTCAAGGACATTTGGTTCAGGGATCGTATAAATGCATAGCATTTAAGGTCAGAAGGGACCATTAGATCATCGGTTCTCGCCTCCTGTATACCACAGGCCAGTAAATTTCACCCACCTACCCTTGTACTGAACCAGATAATATGGTTTCAGCTAAAACATGTTGCCTAGAAAGACCTCCCATTATGACGTGAGGATACCAAGAAATGGAGAATCCTCCATTTCACGGGCAGTTTGTTCCAGTGGTTAATCACTCACACCATAAACAGATTGTGCATGCCTTGCTTTTCACGTGAATTCAGCAGGCTTTGGCTTCCAATCGCCGAGTCTTATTCCGTTTCTCTTCTCTAGCTTGATGAGCCCTTTTAGCCTGCTGTTTTCACCAGGTGAAGGTACTTCGATACATTAATTTACTCATTCCTCAGTCTGCCTTCTAATAAATTAAGATTGAGCTTCAATCTTAAAAATTAAATTAAAAAATAATTTCTTTGGTACTCCCTTTGCTATCTCTTGGGGCTTTTTTACAAAAGGAGACCCCAGAGCTGACCACTCCTCCAAGGATGGTGCCAACCTGTTTCTGCTATGGGCTAGGAAAAACTCTGCAAATTTCCAGGGAATTGCCCCACTCATCCATCTCAGTCATTGCTTTCTAGGACACACCTCCCACTTTCCAGCCTGACCTCCATTCCTTCTTACGAGACAGAGAAGTTTCCATTTGTTTTGTTTGAAGGAGCCAAAGTCACTGAACTGCTCTGTCCTCATCATCATTAATGCTGAGCTAATTGTTGCACCACTGAATATTTTATACATGGGATTTAGCACCAACTTCATTCTCTTTCGTGAACATTTTCAAAAGCTTTGGGCTCGATATTGATCCCAGGAGAATACTACTGGGAAAACCCTCAGGCTCTTTGAGAGCTGCCAAGTATTAAACCATTTTAGAGATGTCTTTTTCCTATTTTTAGCTTCTTTTTTTTTTTTTTTTTTAATGGGAACAGGCTGTGGTGATGTCTCAGTCACCATGTGGAAAGGCAAAGACAGGGCATCCACACAATGCAATTTCATTATTTCCTTAAAGAATGTATCCTCTAACTCCTTGAAGAATGAAAAAATCTCTTACTTTTCCTAAAATTACACTACCCAGTGGCCATCTGGCACAGTTCAGGAGTAAGCATGAGAAGCTTCAAACTTATCCAGGGACTTTAATGCTTAATACTCTCTCTTCTAACCACCATGTCACTAAAGCAAGGATCTCACTGATGCACCTGCATCATGAATATCATCCCCAGGACATTTGATGTAGGGCGAAGAGAAGACCCCAAAGTTAGATAAGATCAACCAGAGCACTCAAACTAAAAGGGCTGTTAGGAGACGTAGTTCCTGAGGCTGAGATGACCCCAAAATTGTGGCTGTGTTGTGACTATAGGCACCGCAGTATTACAGCAGCACTAATACAACTGGCTCTGCTAGCATCCCAAAGCGTGCATGGTTCATCCTTTCTCCTGCCTCCTGGTGATGAATCTCAGTTCAGGCCTTTGTATGAATCCCTGAGCTTCTGCCGCAACATGCGAGGTGCTTCATTTGTCCAACCAGTTTCTCCTTCCTTGACGCTCCTGTAATTTTTTAATGATTTTTCTCCTACCAAAGCAGAAACTGAGAGTCCCACTGCACCTTCCTTCACGTGGAAAGCCATACACAGAACCCACATTTTGGGGGTAAGACAGCTGCCATGAGGATCTGTAGAGAGACAGAACTTTCGCCCCCGACAATAATTAACTAAAATCTGATTTAAGGCCTTCAACTCCCCCTGGTATCACTTTGGTACCATAGGAAGAGGCGAGATCCCATTGCAGCTCCCAGCTGCCAGGCTCTGACCTCACAAAAGGCGCTGCCCAGGGGGGGCAAGGACGAGGTCTGTGGGGTGATGGAGTTGGATGACTGCGGGGTGAAGGCTGCCAGCTGGCCCGGGCATAAAGCAGGGAGCCCCAAGGGACCTGCAAAGCCTCTGCCAGCTCCATCCAGGTGGTTTCCGAGCTGGCATCTTGAAAAGGAGCGGAATTAATGCACTGAAGCATCTTAAAGGAGCCCTCTGCACCCAAGATCAAAGCCCTGAGGTCTCCAGGTCTCCTGTTACACCTGCCCCCCTCGCAGACATCCCTTACAAAAGCATGCAATCTGATTTGAACCAGGGAATTTGCTCGGGTGCATTTCACCGTGCACACCACTCCACGGAAAGGAAAAAAAGAAAATAAACCTCAAAACAACCCTTTTGTCCCTATCCATAAAGAAGAAGGGAGGCCCAGACCAGCACACAATACAAGGGGAAAGAAACAGGAGCAAGGAGCAGGGTCGGCCCCACGGGTTGCTGCTCTGAAACACAAACCGTGCTGTGCAGCTGGGACAGCGATGCCCCCGCTGCTCCCAGGGTAGCTCCAGCACCTCCGGCCAGGCAGCCTCCGAAGCCACATTTTATTTATTTTTACCCTGGGATGCAGCTGAGACCTGGTTAAAAGGTTTCAGGAGGAGCAGATGGGCTCTGCACAAGTGTCTCTTGCAATGCTGGTGGTGTGCGCAAGAACCCAGAGAGCTCGGGGCATCTGGCTCCCCCACCCTGGCAGCAAGATCTGTGGTGTCCCCATTGCACCCCTCTGCTCTTCCTTTTCTTCAGGTCATTCAAACATGCACAAGGACAGTTATTCACCTGGGGACCTCAGATTTATTCAGGAAGGAAACAGGGAGCAAAAAGAACCAGGGATGAGAAGAAAATCAGGCACAGCACTGAAGTCACTGCCCCAAGGCCCAACACAGACCTTTATGGGCATGAGAAGTGATGCTAGCTTTATTAAATCAACCTACCTACTCTTTCTAAATATTTCTAAATACCTTAAATAGTTTACAAAAGAGTTAACCACCTGTTGCATAAGGACACACAAAATCCCAGCTGACAGCATGTGCAAGCACAGGCAGGTTTATTTTGTACAGAAAGGGGCCATGGGGAAAAAAAAAAAAAAAAGAAAAAAAACATTTTTTTTTATTTCCCAGATTTCATTTAACACCATCAAACCGTAAAACTCAAACTACAGCTTTTCTCAGCCTTTTGCCCAGCTGTAATAGCTGTCTGTCCATCTCTTACCTGCCTGCCCATGGCAGCAGCAATGTACGTCCTGGAGGAGCAGCATCACCTCTGCTTCCTGTGCATTACAGCCTGCTTCTTTTAAAAACAGCCATCCCTGCCCCAAAACGGCAGGCATCGAGAAAAACCTTCACCTGCACGATCAGGAGAGTGGTTTTCACAGCATTTATGGAGAGCAGGAAATTAGGGACTTGTAATAAAACCGGAGGACGGCTGAGGATCAGCTTCAAATCTCACCAAAATTATAGGTGAGGAGGAGATTTTCCTTCCAGTTCCCTGGGATTTTATCTGAGGGGAGCTTTATGTCTCCTGCTCTAACTTGGTCAGTAATAGCCACCTTTTTGGCTCGGGTTTTAGAACAATTCAAGAGCTCATGTCCTTGTTCCTTTTCTTTGTCCACAGGACAGATTTTATAGGTACCTGTCCTGAGAGGGGTGAAGGAAAAGCGATGTTTTGCGCTCTTTTTATTTCTTACCTCAGCCATTGCTCCTGAATCAGCATCTCCAAACACCTCTCCCTGTTTGGAGACCTCATTTATACCTCTGGAGGCAGAAACAGTTTGTGAAGGAGGGAATCCCAGCCAGGCAGGAGCACAGCTCAGGTCCTTCCCTGCCCAGGGACCCATATCAATCTCCAGGATCCACTACACCCAGCCAGAGTGCCTCTGGAAGGGACAGGAACATCACCCAGGACCATTTTCCTCCATCATTTATAAAGGAAGCCTTGTGTGACTGTACAGGAGGTGTGATGAATTTTTTCCACTTGCATAATGAAGGTTAGAGCCTACCTGAGTCTCACAAGGCTGCTGTGAAGCTCTGGGACCAGGGGATCGCCTGGCACTAATGGTGATGTTTAGAAAGGCGTGTGCTGAATCCCTGGAAACATTTAGCTCAGCCGGTTTGTTTTCCTAAAAGATAGGCAGCACTGCTGAGCTGGGGCTCAGAGCAGACATCTCCCTGAGGGGTTCTGTGACCTGAGTTATGCAGATGACATTAGACAGTCACGCTGGTCTCTTTTGGCTCTCAATTCTATGAATTTATAAGTAGTTGCCAAATAGTTTCAACAATAATTGTCAGCCTGTGCTGAAAAGAGCTTAGCTAGGCACACAGACCTGATGTGAAATGTAAACTTTTTTTAATTATTACTATTATTATTACTATTGCAGATGGGTTTCGTCTCGCTCAGCTTTAAACTACATTTTCTCCATCAGGATTTAGATTTTGGAAGATAAGTTGCCTGACCCAATGGCCAGGCCTATAATGGGACTGCTACTGTAATTGCCATATCTGCCAGACAAGGAGGAATTGCCACTTCCAGATTAGCCCCACAGACAGTGGAGATGAAGTTTATAATCACCGTAAATGTGGTTTGTTTTCTGCTGATGCATGAATGTTCCAGCAATTAGTTTGCTGTGTCAGGGTCCCCTTTCCTACATAAGTTATTTTTTCTTGAGCTTTTACATTCGAGCTTTTGCAAACTCTTGACAACACGGGTTTTTAAGATAATTCTGAGCAAAATGGCCATTCCGACACCATCGAGTGATTGTGCACGAGTCTGGATTTTCTGCTGTTTTGTGGTGCATTGCAGATCTAGAGCATTTGTGCTACTGGCAATGCTGGGAAAGATGAGGACATTAATTAGTGGTGCAAGTGGGATTTGCCAAGCCGAGATTAACTAATTGAATTCCTATCAGTGATATTTATAAACCAAGGGGAGTGCAAAAAGGAATACAGCAACACAGTGTTGAAGAGAGGACGGATCTCGCAGAATTTCATTGCTGGTCACCTGCCACGGATTAAGTTTGTACAACCAAAACTGAGTCACATCTGGCACTGCCCATGCGGTGTGCGTTAATGAAAAGAACAGCACAGGAGGGGGTCTCACCTGTTCTCCCAGCTACTACACTGAAAGACCTGAAAGATAATAAAAGCCAAAGGATTCATGATCCCCAGGACATTTTTTACGTTGCTTCCTTTCCTTTCTTTTTTTATTCTTTCTATTGCATTTCTTTGTGTTATTGCAAATTTTGCAATGCCATTTTTACTAATTTCTCATCTAACAAGAATCCCAAACTCTCTCATACATGCAATTAGAGAAAGGCTTTCTGTATTTAAATTGGCTGTAGTGCCATTGACACTATCACTGATGATTCTTACTATTTGACTTCTGATAATTTCCTGAATTTGAAATCAGAGTATCCCATTAAAATTCATCAAAAACTTTTCATTTTGAATCAAAATTAAATTGACTCAACATCCTCCCCCCAAACTCTGTCTGTTTTCTACAGAAATCTTAATCTTGTCATAAAAGAATCTGAAGAATTAATTTTCCTATGAATAGGTATAATTTACTGGTCAGATCTCAATAAAATTCCATTGTTAACAGAGAATTAAGCCATACTTCAGCATTACCTTCTCTGTTTCCTGGAGTTTGTTTGCGATTCTTTTTAGTATTTGCACAATTTGTCAAGCAGAATTTGATGCATGGCTCTTCTTGAAAAGGATAGCATGGAGACCAATTAGTCAACCTAGAAACTGGCAAACTCCTCCTAATATGACTGCCTGACTGCCACAAAATGGCAGATAATAGAGATCTATCTAGCTTTTAAAAAATATTAACCTTTTTGTTGACATCGCCATTTATCAGAAGGTTTATGCGTTGAATGATGAGCTAGACACAGCAAAAAGCAGAGCTAAAGGCCACCAGCTACCCCACCACCATGCAGTTAGGCAGCAAATGCCCAGGGGTGCTTTTTAGGAATAAAGGCTAAGTAAGAAACCATTTTGGCGAAATAACCAAGATTAAAGAATGACTTAGATGTTCAATTTGTATAAAATAATTAATTAGGAATTGACAGTCTTGATAAAACCTACTATATATATCCCTCTCTGTCTGCTATTTCTGTTGTTGAGTGAGCCAGATGTTTCAGAAAAGGCTCAATCACCCTACAAAAGTCAGGTATATAATTGTGTTAGGTATTTCCATATCCTTTACTACCTAGAGACCTGTTTATAATCTGAAGAACTACAGTCAAGACCTCTTAGTTAAGATTTCTTCCAAACTTTTGGGTTAATATGTTTTTGTTATGTTTTGTTTTAATTTAAAGTCAGGATAAAACTTTAGGTTCTGAAATTATTTTTTCTACCTTTTCTTGAATATGCTAATGGATGTTATGTTTAGAACAAAAGCTTGAGGGGGAAAATAAATAACCACCTTATTCATTACCCTGGGGAACCCATCTCCTGCCCAGAGCCTGCAGAGTCCCTGCCAATGCCCACTGCAAGGACTGAGATGCAGAACTGGTCGTGGTCGGGGCTGGATGAGGAAGGACCAATGGGAGAAAATTGTATCAGAAGAGGCTGGTTCACTGAATTCAACTCATAGAGAGCTGACACTGCACAAGGAGCTGTTATTAGGCTCCGTGCACCAAAGAGAGAGTCGAAAACTTCCAGTAATTTGCAGATTGTACTCCTGAACTTAGAAATGCTGAGCTGGTGATGGAGGAAAAAATATATAAATAAATAAATGTATATATATAGTTATTTCAAAGAAACCTTTCTTCAGAAAGGAATTAAAGGATCAGATGTAGTGCTTAAAATACCTGTGGTGGTGGTTTGGTGGTTTAACCAGGAGAGGTGCAGCAGTAGGATGTGAGCAGGAACTCAGACCCGAAGCATTGAAGGATGAAGGGTCTGAGACAGAAGAGCCTTATACAACAGATCATCCCTTGGATAAACATATATTTTTCACAACCATTAATAAACAGAAGATTAGGAGAAGCATTAGAGATCTATGTGCAGCAACAGCTATTCTGCACCCGTTTGGGAAAGCATTGCCTCTGTTACAGAAGCCAAGATAGCTTCACCTTCTCAGTGGCAAAAATGGGGAGTGAGCATGATTAATTCTCTCCCTTCATGAATTCATAAGGCAAGCAGAAGGAAAGGTGAGATTGAGAGATGTTCTTCGAACTATCCAGCAAAGGGAGGGAAATTAAAACAACATCTACTGGTAGTTAGAGCAATCCCCAGCCTGATAAATAAAGCTAAATTCCCCAAGCATCCTTTAGTTCCTCTAGCTGCCAGCTGTTGATAAGCTCAGGACAAAACCTACAGACAATGGACTGGGAAAGGAAGACCAGAGTGCATTTCCACCCTTAATGAACTGTTTTTCATGTTTACCTTTTCTATTTTGCTTTCCCCAGCCCACTGCAATCCCTGCTTCTTTGTGCAGCGAGGAAACTCAAGTCTTCATGGCCAGGCTTGTGCTGCAAGCAACCACAAGCTCATCTTGTCTGCGGGATCTTGAGCTCGGGGAAATGCTAACCACAGTCACACTGCAAAGCAGTCCCATTTCTGAAGGTCCACGCTGGCATTGCTGTGAACTGAGGAGAATTTATTCTTCCAGGGACAGAGTGCAAGAGAAAACACCGAGCTAATAAGGCGCAGTTGCCACTGGGACAAGTGACCTACTCCTGTCCATTAAAAATGCCTGGCTGTTTCAGGGGCAGGGTTTAATAGCACATCCGTGGGAAGATGCTGGGAGGGATAGGAGATCGGGTCACATAAAAGAGGTGGGTTTATCAAACTCGCTGTGCAGCCTAATAGCTCTGGTTTTATCCACTGACAACCTGGAGAGGCTAAAGGAGAAGTCTGTGTGCACCACTCCCCAGCTCCCCTGGGGGTTTCCATGTTTATAGGCAACATCAAGAAGAGAATAAAACAATTTCCATATAGAAAGTTGATCAAGAAAATAAACAGACAAGGAAATGAAGACTGCAGCAGTGGATAGCTTATATGAAGGGCAAGGAGTCCATCCTTGCCTCCTGAGCCTCTGATTGTGGGAAATGGAGAGTGTATGTCCTGGTTTCAGTTAGAACAGAATTAATTTGCTTCCTAGTAGCTGGTGGAATGCTGTGTTTTGGCTTAAGATGAGAAGAGTGCTGATAACACCCCAATGTTTTAGTTGTTGCAGAGCAGTGCTTATACCAAGCCAAGGACATCTCAGCCTTTTGCTCTGTCCTGCCAACAGGCAGGCTGGGGGTGCAGTAAGAGCTGGGAGGGGACAGACCCAGGACAGGTGACCCAAACTAGCCAAAGGGGTATTCCATACCATCTGACGTCATGCTAAACAATATATAGGGGTGGCTAGCCGGGGGTAGGGGGCCGGACGGCTCGGGGTTAAGCTGGGCATCGGTCAGCGGGTGGTGAGCAATTGCATTGTGCATCACTTGTTTCTACATATTATTATTACTTTCCTATTATCACCATTGTAACATTATTGCTATTATTGTTATTATTATTTTGTTATTATTATTTTCCTGTCTTATTAAACTGTCTTTATCTCAACTCACGGGCTTCACTTTCCATTTCTCTCCCCCGTCCCAGAGAGGGAGGGGGGAGGGTGAGCGAACGGCTGTGTGGTATTTAGCTGCCAGCTGGGTTAAACCACGACAGTGTATCACTGTTCTCTGTTTTGAAGTTCTTTGCTGTGTCTTCATGACTCAATCTTGTTAGAAAAAAAAAAGTTTCTGGGCTGGGGACGTCTTGGTCAAGGGAAGGAAGGTCTTGGCCAAGGTCAAGGGAAGCTGCACTGCCTGTCTCCACGCCACTGAAGAAGGGAACAGACCAACGTCAGCTGGAGATGTGAATCTGAAGGATGATATAATGAGGTTTGGGAGACAAGGAGAGCAAATACAACAAGATCAGCATTAAAGATAGACTAGAAGAAGTTTTAGAGAAAAGTGTTAATTTGCCAGGCTATTTTGTAATCACCTTGATGGGAAAATAAAGGCAGGACAAGACACCTCTACCAGAGATAAGCCTGTCTCAATGGAAACCTCCTCTGCTTTGTGGCAGGGGGTAGCAGTGGCATTAAGAAATTTATCTTTGGAAGACGTGTGCCTGGGGACCCAGTTAAGGCAGGCATGTTACCAGTGCTTGTGTTTTCCCCTGTAGCACCACAGACGTGTTTCTGTGTTAAGGGTCACTTGCTTTCCATTACAAACCTCATTTTCAGGAGGCCATAACTCACATTTTACACTGCTTGTAGCTAGGAAACCCACTGCAAAAAACACAAAACAAAACACAAAAACAACCCTACAATGATGGCTCCAGCTCCCCTGCACTTGTTACTCAAGCATGAAGACTGATTTGGGGTAGGTGTTGTTTAACATTTTGTAGGGGTTTAAAGCCTAGGCCTACAGAGGAGGTATTTGCTACAGAGATAGAGAAGCTGTTCTGCTCTTTTCTTCCTTTTCATCTTTTCAGTTAAACTTTAAGGAAAGGCTAAAGATTGCAAATGTGATATTTGTCTAGGAAGGCTTCCAGCATGAGGAATCACCACTCTTCCTCTTCGTTTTGAAAGACCAGTCTATTTAAGGTTCAAAAGCATATGTTGCTCCCTGCTTAAATTCCATCCCTTTTGTTGCCTGGCTGCAAGCGAGAGGATGCCACTTTTCTTCATCTGGCTCAAAATCATCGTGTTGCTAGATTGTACATCACGGATTATTCACTAAATCTTGGTTATGTGACAATGTGACATCTCAACAGAACTCCCTGCCAGTACTGTGTGAAAATATTCTCAACTGATCCCACCGTCAGAGACAGAGTCATTTGCATCTGAAATTGCTGCTGTCTTTGAAAACAGAAAAAGGGCAAGCAAATAAACCTCCGCCTACCCTGCTCCCACCTCTGATATTGCCTCTTACCTGCCAGAATCCTCGAAATGTGCACTCATCTTCCTAGCCCACGTGTATCACGTCTTGCATCTAATAAACTTGAAAAAATCCCAGACTTTGGTCTCAAGACCCTGGTCTGGGATGCGAAATATCCACTTTTGTCTTTGTTCCTTGTATCTCCCTACCAACCACAAGCCCAAAGCCCCAAATCTTTTGTTCAAGGCTCCCCAGACCTTAAGTTTCACCTCTCCCTGTGCTTGCACTCATACTACAAGCAGTACTACAAGTGCTACTCCTTCTGCATTACTCCCTCCTCAACCAGAAGGAGGATTCAGCTGACAAGTGGGCATTAATGGCAATAAAATCCACCCACAGCATCCATGCAGACTCACTGCAGCTAAACGAACTCCACCAGCTTTGGAAGCAACAAGCACACAACTGAGTGAAGTCTCATGTAATAATATTTTAGCAGGTCTCAGGTGACACGGGAGCTCTGCAAAAAAAATGTCAAACCTAACGCCGTTACTCAAAAATAGGAGCGTGTGATTAGACAAGCAATTATACACCGAGTAGCTTAACATAAATCGTGGGTAAAAATATCAGAAACAATTTTTCAGGATTTAGTGAGGGAGCACCTTGTAAAGCATAATTGGATTAGAGGAGACAGCCAGCATGGATTTACAAGTAGGAGGTCTTTTGCTTAACTAACTTGTTGGAGTTCTTTGAAGCTGCAGCATTACTGCCAAGGTAGGCAAGGGAAATGTAATAGATGTTATGCACTTAGATTTCCCAAAAGCAATTGGTGAGGATGTACAGTGAGATTATCAGCTAATGGAAGAAAAGTTGTGCTATAAATGCGGGCTGGCTTAGAAAAGTGGCTCAGAAGCAGAAAACAGCCAGTGCGTGGGCTGGCTTGCCATGTACGTTCTCAGCCTCAGAAGTGAGCTATTTCAGTGCTTGGCCTGGGGAAGAAGGAGATGGAGGGGATCACGCTTGGACGTCTCTTCTGCTTGGATTTCAGAAGAGCTCAGCTTATCAGCCCCGAGGATGAGAAGAGCCCAGGGAGATTGTTCCTCCTCCGGACAAGGGGGAATCCAAAGGCGGTTTGACCGCACAGGCTGTCATCTGCCATCCTCCAGGCTGCTTGCAGAAGGAAAACCAAACATTGCTTCCACTAAATAAGCTAGGAAACCAAGGCATAAGCAGGAAAAAAGAGTGATCCTACCCAAATCGGGGCTGTACGGCACCCAGATCCAACAGTGCTGGGCTTTACCCCCTGGCTCATGCTGCCACAGATCACGTTTGAAGCAGAGGACTTTGTGCATATGTTTAGGGTGAGCACAGCCAGGATTGGCACCACAACACCTGATTTCTTCTGTCACAGGGAAAGGAGTGAGTTTTTTTAGAGGATGCGTGCACTGAGGAGTGGACACATGGGATGTTGGCAGATGTGGGCAGATGCTTTCCTTTCAGCCCGTGTCTTCAGCCAGCAGATTAAAATCCATGGATTTACATCAAGAGCAGACTAAGGAGGAGACCTGAGTGGCTGGATTCATATCACAGACCCCAGAGCATTCCCCAAAAGCCAGTTCTTCCTTCTGTTCCTTTTCTGCATCACTTCCCGATAGCAAGTAACATCTTCTCCCAGCTCCAGCTGCTTTTCTTGGTTGGGTTCTTGGTTTTCTTGGTTGGGTTGGGGATCAGCACATTCACAGGCACTGCTCAAGGGTTTTGCTGGATGCTCCACATGTCCCTCTCCAGCTTGCCATCCACCACCATCCTCCCATCACATCCTGACATCCCTGCTCGACTATTCCCTCCTCCCACCCCTCCGAACCTGACCCAAGTTTGTTATGGATCAGTGTATTTACAAAGCTTAAGCTGAAAATCAATTTTAATTACCAAAATCAGATTGCCGTATCAATGAATCACTGGGGACCTCTCGGAGACACAGACAGCAGGTTCCACCTGGAGGTGGAGGCAGGGAGAGATAATGACTCATTGTCCCTTTGGGCCCCTCCCCGCATTCAATGGGCAATATTCATCAACGTCATTATCTTTTGTATTATTGATGGCATGAAACGGAGATGAATGGAACTAGAGTCAGTTTAAAACAAATAGTGTTGTTTGAAACTTGATTTCCCAGTGACCTCTTGACAAGAGATCTCATTTTTTATATTTTAAGATGCCAGGGAGGAGGGCGGCTGGAAAATCTTTCACGGTGTCCCCTTCATCAGGGTAAATGACTGATCAAATTTCATCCTGGTAAGCTAATTAATCCTTCGCAACTGGACTGAAAGGAGGCAGCCTAGGGCATCACTCTTCCTATTGCACCAAGCCTACCTAAATATATGATTATTCATCACCATAATGGCTAGATTCACTCATGGATGTGCGATCATTGTTTTGGGCCTGGGAAGCGTCACAGTAGCAGCATGATGCCCGTTTTTTTTCTTTCTGTCCTTGGGCCAAAGGGCTTCCTATAAACTCCCACATGGGCCCCAGGCAGGTCCAAAGTCAGGAAGGGGAAGCGGCTGTAACCAGATGGTGGTGTCATGAAAGAGGAGGCTCGAGCAGGTCCAAATCTAGTTGGAGATTTGGTGAGTAGAGAAGGCATCTCCAGGCTCTCAAAGGCAGATACAAGGCGCCCCTCATCTGTAGCCAGCTCTCACCCCAATAAATTTGATTTTAATAGATTTTAGACCATCAAAATTGCTGCTGGCTTGAGTAAGTTCTTCTGTAACTCACTCCCAACACCCAGTGGGGCAGAGATATGCTAATATCCCCATTTATAGCTAAGACACAAGACATATCAGCAAGGGTACAGACTGCCACCACTGAGCACTGGTACCAGATCCCGAAGACATTTGGCTTTACCACATCATCCTGATGGATAGGACTTTTTTCAGAATGAATCCAAGCCCTGAAAAATGCTGACCTTTGGGAACTTAGAGAGGTAATCAGGATCACGTCAAGCCCAATATTTAGGCACACGCTTGTCCACATCCACAAAGGGACACGGATCTATCTACCACTGACATCAGGAGGAAGAAAAAACCTTAAACAATCTTAAATCCAACCCACAAAATAAGTGAAGAAACAAACATGGTCACACAATTTGAGACAGGAACAAGAATTACAGTGTTCACTTGAGCCCCAGAGGAATCCCTTGGGTACTGATCTACTGGGTACTACACGAGACTTGGAGCTGAGCATTTTGAGAATCTACATCATTGCTGAGCCAAACCCTAAGTACTTCTGAAGATTTTCCCCTCCTGGAGAAAGCCTAATTCAAATAAAAGACCATGTTTTGTCTCTTGTTCCATGCATGCCTGCCAAGAGCTCATGGTGATCAGAGGTAGGGACTTTCTGTGTCTTCCCTCACAAATCCAGACCAAGTTTTACAAGTCTGGGTATGAGAGACACCTAGAAGCTTGTCTTCAGAGCGATATCCAAAAGCACCTAGGAACAGACTCACAGTCTTGCACGTCGAAGTTATGCTCCCTTGCTCTCATCCCTCTCCGGTTAACCATATGTCAGGTAGGCTGTAAATGACTTGGAACTTGCAGCCTTTGCATGTTAGTGGTAACAGTCCTCTGACTACCCACCAGGGGGAAGATCTAGTAGAAATGTACAGAGCAGTCCTCAAAAGAGAGGACTTCCATGTCTCAAAAGAGAGACATGGAAGCTGGTGATTTTGGGAAAAGGATACAGCCCAGAGACTTCCTCCATCCTGGACCCAGAGGCTGCATCCCAAACCTGAGGGAGCCAGCCAAAATCAGACTCATTGGAAACAAAGAGCTGTCCATTGCCAGTGAAGAGAAAGAGCTTCCTTGGCAGTCAATGGAGATATTTCTTGCAAAGATACTTTTTTTTTTTTTCCCCTCCCTGACACACTCTGAGCACCCAGATGAATACAAGGAGACACTGCCAGAGACACGGGGTCAGCAGGGGACGAGACAGCCCTTCCTGCTGGAGGTGATAACAGCTCCTTGCTGGAGCTCTGGCAGTTTCTTCTAGTGCTAAATCCTCAGGAGTTATCAGAGGTGATAACTTTCCACTCACAGTCCATCTACTCATGCTGTCTTCCCTTATTTATTCTGCATATACAACATGCACCTGATCCCCTGCTAAATGCAGTTTCCAGAACTTGCATCAATTTTACTGTGTCCTCAGCAAGCCAATTTAGTTCTCCACTCAAGGTGCTTGACCACCCATACCTCTATTTGGAGACAAAATCTCTGCATACACTCCCTGAGTGACTCAGGACCCAGGAGGATAGGGGAGACCCCATCCTGTGTTGATAAGACCCTCCTGGAGATCATCCAGCCTGCAGAGCCAGACCAAGGAGACTACTGCCATGGTCTAGTTTCCAGAGGAGCAGAGGGGATTTGGGTGCTCAGTGCCCTTCCAAGATGCTGATATAAGCTGGGCATATCCTTCCCAGGCTTGCTTTGAAAATTTTTTTGTAAGCATCTGCAGGAAATAGGTAAATATCTTGCTAGATTGTTGAAACGACCTTGGACAAGAAAGTTGAGCTCTCAAACACTCCTCCCACACACTCAGAAGTGAGAGCAATTTTCTCTTTTGTCTCTCTAATATCCCTAATACTTGGCAGCAGGCAGAAGATATATATATATATACACATATTTTTAGAGCAGCAGGAAGGTCTTTTGGTCTGTGTTTGTGGAAAGGAAGAGCAGGAACCCACCTGGGTAGACAGGTGTGATGACAAGTCGGTTCCTTGGGATACTTTGAAAGCCCATCTCTCACCTCCAATGAGCAGGATGGGGGAAATAAAATTATCTTTCAGACATGGGCAAAGAAGTTACCTCTATCATTCCACCAATAAAACATGAAGAACCACATATATGGGTACGGTGGGTTTGCACCTGTGTTGGCAACACAGTGCATCCAGCATGAGAGGGGTTAGGTAGAAATATGTCTTGTGTCCACACTTGGTGCTAAATGGTACAAAATTTAAAAAATCAATTTCACAGAGGACCTTCCTTTCTGGTAGGCACAAGGTCATGGTTGTGTACAAAGGTGCTGTCATAGAATTACAGAATCATTAAGGTCGGAAAAGCCCTCCAAGATCATCTGGTCCAACCATCACCCTACTACCAATGTCACCTACTAAACCATGTCCCTAAGCACCAGGTCCAATCCTGAATACTTTCAGAGTATGGACTTAAGGTAAGTCCTTGGGGTGTAAGAAAGCTCCGTGTTTCATGCGTCTTACCGTAACCACATCCTCTGGCAAAAGCAGTTGACATTTACTCTTGGCTCTCAGAGACAAGCCTTTTGCTCCAGCAGGATGAACCAATAACACCCATCTGTAAGTGCCAGGGACAAATGGTGAAACTTTTTGCATATTTTTTAGTGGAAAATAAGTTTTTCCACAGAGAGGGGAGGTTTTTATTTAAACACACACATGGAAAAAAAAAAAAGTGTTTGTTTTTTTTTTTTTTTCCAAAGAAAATACTTTGTTTCTTCTGGTAGACAGGAAAAAAAATATATTCACACAGAGTACTTCTTTCTCACTGGAAAGACACAGAGAAACACTAAAAATTCACATAAAACTAGTCTTATTGTCTTCCTCAAACAATGGTGGATAATTTTCATGTACAAATACAATATTGATATTAATAGAAAGAGGAATACACTCATGGAAAAGTTTGAATGAGGTAAAAAAGTGTAATTGTGTTTGTGACCAAAAAATATATGCTTTTGTTGGTGTCTCATTCCAACTGTGGGCACAGTATCCTTTGGCATATATGTGCTGTTTTCTTGCACATGTAACTCATCACCAAGTGACATCCTTCTCAGCACACACATGTGCTTCGTTGCATGCAATTTTTAGCTGGCTGAGCGTTTGACCCCATGATTCATTGGGAGGGCAGGGTTGGTTGTTTTTTAATGACAGTGATGGAAAGAGAAAAGAGAAAAGAGAAAAGAGAAAAGAGAAAAGAGAAAAGAGAAAAGAGAAAAGAGAAAAGAGAAAAGAGAAAAGAGAAAAGAGAAGGGAAAAAGGAGAAGGAGAAGGAGAAGGAGAAGGAGAAGGAGAAGGAGAAGGAGAAGGAGAAGGAGAAGAGAAGAGAAGAGAAGAGAAGAGAAGAGAAGAGAAGAGAAGAGAAGAGAAGAGAAGAGAAGAGAAGAGAAGAGAAGAGAAGAGAAGAGAAGAGAAGAGAAGAAAAGAAAAGAAAAGAAAAGAAAAGAAAAGAAAAGAAAAGAAAAGAAAAGAAAAGAAAAGAAAAGAAAAGAAAAGAAAAGAAAAGAAAAGAAAAGAAAAGAAAAGAAAAGAAAAGAAAACGGAACAAAATGTTTGACTCAGCTCTTCCATCTTTGTGAATGAGGTTCTCATCACCAGTGCTGCAGGCAGTTCAGAATAGTCATCGTTGCAGGAACAGAGTCCAAATAATGAGAGCCCAATTAATTGTTTCTCTCCTCTTGGCTTTTACCAAAGCTTCAGTAATTTAGTGTACATTTTGATTTCCTGCTTCACTTGAAGGATATATCCTCCTTATTTCCTAGAGAAACTTTTTCTATGCTTGGTATGTTTTACCATTTTCAGTCCTTTTTCTAATAACTATGGGGACTATGTTTTACTACCCACAGCTGAACATCCAGGATGTACAGTGGTATCACTGAAGTCCACTCTGCAGAAATCTTAAATCTCCTTTAGAGTTCCTTGAAACAAGATGTCATGGTCTCCCCCTAGGTGCTGACTATCCTCTGCAGGATGTCTTTGGATTCCGAGTTTAAATCATACACTAAGAGATGCCGTCAGTGGAAGAACTGTATTGAACTTCATTGCCCAGATTGGTCTTTTCTAGCCCAGAATGGACAGCTTAACGTGTCCCCTGTCTTTAGAAAGATTGAAGTGTCTCCCATCCTTTTGCTCTGTTTCAAAGAAGAGTTGATTCAGGGAAGTCCCTGGTTTAATTTCTCCTTGTTTTGCAGAAGATCAAACAAGGTGATTAGCGTACTTTCACCTTGCAGTATTGAAATCTCATCAGATACTGTGAACATCCTCAGGAAATAGGAATTACCAAGCCAAGTTATCTCAACTCATGTCCGAAAAGAAGGCCCTTTCAAATACCTTCCTCTGGTATATTGCACATTCAGAATTTGGTGGGATACACCAGGAAATTAATTCTGCAAAAGGAAATCTGATGTTTGGGGACAGACAGGGGAGATCAACAAGATGTGACACTGCTGTCCCAACCAGAAAACTACATAGAGTGCAATACTGCACGTAACTTCCTCTCACTTGCACAGCACTACAGCCATCTGGTCCTTATCCTGACTCCATTTTAGTGACAGGTCAGTTAATTCTTGTTTCTGGCCATGATCAGGAGGAAGACACAGGCATAGCTGGGCTACAGATCTGATTTGGCAAAGCAATGCCTGCCTTCTTAAAAACAAACCCTCGAGCAGTCTGAGATGCTAGAGAACAAGCGGGGCTGTCTGACAGCTGATGCTATTTTATGTGATAAGCTACCCTTTCATTCAGTGGAAATGTATTACGTTCAGATTTATTAAATTAAATTTATTAAATTAAGAAATAAACCTTAAGCAAGCTTCCTTCATTTGCATAATGGGAGGCAGTGCAGCAGATGGAGAATGAAGACCGTAGGCAGGCAACATAACACAGGAGCCTGCATGTTTTGAACATGAACATCCTCCTGAGCACTCTCCCAGTCTCTGGATGTTAAATAATCATAATTTCCATGTACTAGGTGCAGACAGTGGGGTCAGAGGCAGAGGACAATGAGTGAAACTCCTGGACCCCAGCTGCCTGGTATAGCCTTACCTATTTAGCATGCTCATCTGGACTTTGCCAATATTCCCCCCAAAACTTTGGAGGATTTCTGCAAAAGCATAGCAAATACGAAGAAATATAATTTTCCAAAAAGGACAAGTGCTGCCCAGATATTCCTACAGGTTTGCACAAACAAGCTGGCAGGGATTTCAGTTCAAATTCAGTTAAGTGCAGGAGAAATGCTTGCCAATGAAAATCCTCACTCTTCTTTTAATTAATTGATATGGAAGCATTCATTTTGATGCTTAGACCTTAACCCTCCATCCACCTGATTCAAATTTGCTGGTTAAATAACAAATTCTGGAAGACAAAGAGGGGTGCACCAAGGAACAGCTCCTGAGGTGACTGAAATGGAGGCTCCTTACAATTCTCAATCCTAATCCAGCTGTATCAGACAGTTTAGTGCCAGGTAAGGATCTCACTGGTGACATGAGTTGGTCTGTCTCAACACAGACAGGGGCAAACTCAGCAAGAACTCCAAGAGTTGTAAGCATTAGTCAATCTGTTACCTGATTAATTCTCTGTTAGATGCCTATCAGATACTCATCATTGATTTATTTTTTTTTTCTGGTTTGCTTACACTGTAATGGGAAAGTGCCTAAGTTATAAGGGCAATCATATTAAACACCACTCAACAAGTGCTCCAGGATTCAGCCAGAAAATGTCTGATCTGCTTGGAAAATAAATAACTAAATAAAATAAAATAAAATAAAATAAAGCCACAAAAAAATCAGACGGAACTAATCTGCCAGCAAGAAAAAAGCTTAACTTAGAGAAATGAATGCACAAAGGAAAGGCATTGCTCAAAGCTACACCAGCTGGAGAGACAAGGAAGAGACAAAGAATAGGCCCTTACAACATGGTACTTAGATGAGATGTCTTGAAAACAGCTTCTCCTGGATCCCTGTGTAGTTGATACCATCCCAGGACTCATGAGGACTAAGCAGTCTGTGTTACCAATGCTGAGCTGTATTTGGGATGTACAGGTAATCTTTATGTACCAGAGCAGAACAGTGGCACTATAAAGAAGGGAAGAAGGGACACTGAAGGCAGAGCAGAAAGAAGAGGAAAGATGAGCATCAGATGGGGGTAAACAGTTCAAGACAGTAACAGCAAAGCCCAAGGACCAGTAGGTCAACATGGAGGTGAGGTCCAAGGATGCAAATTCTTGCATTCTTGCAAGGATTGACCTAACTATTGACTTGATTTTCTCTATTTCCACCAAGGTCACTTGGCACATTGGGAAATCAGGCCATGTCTGTTATTACTGACAGTATGGTTCTTTGTATTTTATTTTTTCCTTGTGCTAAGTAAAAATGGGAACTTCCTTATCCCACGAGAGAAAGAGTTTGTAACTGTCTTCAACCCATCGCTGATTTCCAGAGCTCACTGATTATTAAACAGACCTTCCTCCACAAAAGGCTATTCCTTAATGACCTCTAGGAGAAACAAATCTGATCCTGCCCTTGGGAGCCAATTTCCAGCACAATTGATTTGACCTGAACCTCCGCTGGCCACAAGGCTGGAGTGGAGCTTTGACGTGGAGAAGTGGCAAGACCTACATCAGCAAGTCATTAGCCAAGAGCAGCAAAGTCCTGGGCTGGGACAACTGCAGGTCCCCAGCAGGGAGAAGCTGCAAAGAACTTCATCCAACGTGCCTGTGCCCCAACGGGGAACGTGGAGCTGCCACGGGGTCAACTACAGAGTTAAATCTCCCAGCCCTGGCCCGTGTGCTGGAGCATCTGGTGTGCAGATCTCCCCGGTGCTGACTTCCCCGAGATCAACCTTCATTAGAGAAAATACCTGACAAGTTACAGCCTGTGCTTTCCTTCGGTGGAGTTATATATAGGTCCCCATTTCAGCCGTATCCTTGCGTTCATTCCCCGAGGCACGTGTTCCAGCGAACTCCAAAATGCTGATACACTCGAGGTGTTGGTGACAAGATATAAAGCATGAAGGACTGCTTTTGCAACTGCTGATTGCAAAAGTGCTCCCAACCCCCATCCTGGGACAAAATTTTCTAAAGTTTTTTTTCTATTTTCTAGTCTGCAATTTTCTATTTATTCATTCTGCTCAGTAAAAAATATAATAAACCATCAAAAATAAAGGAAAACTTTGTTCCTGCAGGTGTTAAAAATTCAAATTTCAATTTTCCATGGTTGGTCCTCTTGAACAAGACGGTAAAAATGTGACTTCCACCACTGGTGTTTACACAAAATGGAACAAAATTTTACTGATATAAGTCCTTTGTTTGAGTTTAGTGTCATAATGCTCATGTAACAATACAGATGGGCCCACCTATTGTGTCTGCAGAAGAAGCTAAGTTTCAATACTTTGGATTTGTCCACATTCAAGAGTTGCATCAATTTGAATTAAACCAGCACAATTAAGCCAGAACATTGTTTGTTGGCTTTTGTTTTAAACTCTTTTTATGAGCTAAACTAGTTCTCTGGATCATTCAATGGCAACTATACAGATGTACAAGCCATGATTAAACAGATATAACAACATCCACAAAAAATGCTGGGCAGATCTAAATGAATCAGTATAAAAATGCACCCTGGAATGAACTAATATAAGTGTCTGGGGTTGTCTAGGTTTTGGTGTGGCACCCAAGATGGACTTGAACATCTCTTACTGTACTTTTTGTGATGGAAGACTCACGGCAGTGCTTAGCCAGGGCTGCCTGACACTGGTTTCCAACGCAATCAATGGAAAGAAAGAGCTGGCAGACCAAATTAGCCACCCATTATACACATTATTTGGTTAGACAATTTTCAAATGGACACTGGGAACTAACAGAGGCAGACAGCGCTCTTGGGCTTAAAGGAAAGGATTGGGCATAAGAAGAGACAAACAAAGTAGCATGATTCTTTGGACAAGTCGGGCATCTCCGGCCATACTGGAAGCACTGGCATGTGCATGTTGTCCCAGACTATTAAAATGAAAACCCAACTTCCAGCATATTTTAATGCATGACTCACCATTTGCCCTGTGATTTATTTTTATGTGTTCCCCTCCAGGCTTACAATCTCCGGTTCTGCGTAAAAACACCTCCAAGACAAATGATTTTTTTAGGGGCAGTTATTTAAGTAAAGGCAAGGAACGTGCCATGCAACATAAGCTGACATCTGTAACGCATGGCCTTTCCCAGAAAACTAATAAAAGAGAACCAAGCTCACGCCGGGAAGGCTCTTCCTCTGCAGAGAGGGGAAAAGAGCCAGAGCCTTCCTTATGCCCAGCATCATGTGCCCATTCTGTATGTGTGTTGTGCTTGTGATATATATCCATATGTACCGGGCATCTGTTCGTGCGCCTGCTGTAAAAATATGTGCTATGGATATAGCTTTCTAACCGTACACGCTGTACGAGTGCGTGAGACACGCATTATGTGCGTTTGATGTACACGTGCGATGTGTCTCTCCCGGCACGTAATGAGGCACATGGTACGTTTTTGTGTATACAAACAAGTGTCACATTCATGACGAGCCGCGTTTCCCTTCAGTCGCTTTGTGCTCGGAGGCAGGATGTCGGCGTGCAGCTGCAGGCCATTATGCACACCATCATCACACGAGGAGCACGAGATGTGGAAACGAGGTGCACGCTGTCCTGGCGAGGCACAGCTCTATCAACACGCTATGCTTGCTGTGTTATACAAAACTCTGCATGCTGCATGCTTTGCAGACCTTATGCACCGTGTATTTTATGAACATGTGCCCTGTGTCATGCACTCAACCTCTATTTGCAATCTAGATTGAGGTGTGCTTTCCATATCACATGGATTTTATAAATGGTAATATTCACTATGTGCAAATAATAAAAGTAATATTCACGATGTCACTATGAATAACAGTCATATTCACTAGTGTCTTGCATGTGTGTGCAAAGCACTTAGGATCTCATGAATTCTCCAGCCTGGGAGGATGCAGGGGTACTTGATAGGAGAAAGTCCCCTCGAAATGCTGTCTGGAAAGAAGAACCCTGTAAATATGCCTGTGTCACCAGCAGAGACACAGAGCAACATTGCCCTGCCTGGAGGGAGCATAATTTATGTGGCTGCACATTAAGTTTCCCAAACAGGTCAGACGAAAGAAGATCCATCTTGCATCTAATCTCCAGGATACGGACAAAAGCAGCAGTTTGGAAAAACCTGCATGCACAAAGCTCACTGAGCCTTCACTCGCTGCCTTGCACCTTCCAAAAAACACTATGAGCAATGTGTCAGGAGAAGGAGAGGAGAAACGGGTAAAAGAGGAAGTTATGAATATGAACAAGAAAAATAACAACAAAAAATAAAGGTACGGGCCCCCTTTCAATAAAAGATCCAGATGTGAACGTGATCAGAGCAGAGGGGGTTACCTACCCTGGGAAGGAAGGGTAGGTAACCCCCCACTTACTTCCACCTCATCTCTCGCCTCCTGAGTAAATTCAGTTCCATCAATGCAGTATGATAGAAATGTGTGTTTTCCTAGCCCAGGCTGTGGTATCCTGGACCCCCATGGGAACTCAGGCTATGTAGGTCCAATTCCCACCTGAATGATGCCCATCACCCAGCTCCATCACACTCCGCTATATCTCAGTTTCTTTGTGCATAAGATACTAACAGAATAGAGCAAACCACAGTCTTGTATTAGATAAACTCTAAATTGAAAAAAATCAGGCACAGTTTGGGTTAGACTTGAATACCCTGAGGTTTCCAATTCTGAATGCACGTCTGTCTTTCCCAGACATATTAGCTGATTATTAGATCTACTAGAGGGTAATGCTTCTATTTAGATCATTTTCCCTAAATAAATTAGCTGGCACTTGAAGATACAGAGAATTTCCCACACATTTGCCTGTGGTACACAGACTACTTTTTCTGCTTTGTTTAATTATTAACTGTAACTACATGCTGCATGGCATTTTAGCACATCGCTGGGTTGTGTCAGAAGAGTCATTTCACTGAGTCTCCCTAATTCTGACAAGATCTGGCCAGGATATATCTGACATGTCTTTTTTCTTCTGTTAAGGTCTCTTTTCTTCTGCTAATGCCACCAACTACCACCACTGCAGCCTTTTGTGTTCCAGAAGCCTACCAAACCCATTCTGCAGATCATCGTGGTGGTGATTTTAGCCAAAGGCTGTAGCTCCAGGGGACACACAGGTACAAAGATGAGCAAAAATCACAAAGTAGTTCACATGCACACACCCTGATTCACCTGCTACTTGCTTATAGTGTTTGTGGATGATGACCTTTGGGATACTATAGAGCTGCAGCTCTGAATCTGGGGTCCACAGAGCAGCAGTGCTCTGCAAGATGACCCACAGCACTGCAGAGCACTCTAGTGCCTGTGCAGTATCATCACTTGCAAGCCTTATCAGGAAGGGCTGCGGTAACCCACAGGGAAATGCCAAAGCTTGTTAGTGGATGATGTCTAGAATATTTAAAACCTATTAGGGAATAGCAGGGGTCTCTTCTGCAGGTTCTGTCACTGTGCATCTCTGGGATGCAGAGAGATTCTCAGGAGAGGGATGAAAATGGAAAAAAAATGACTTAGAACTGAGGATTGTTACAAGAACCTTGTTTAGTAAATGGTGACAGTGCAGCCAGGAAAACTAAGTCATCAATATCACCAGGTATGCCATGGATGGTGCTTCACTCACTAAAATAAGATCATCTTATGGCATCTTGTGGTCTATGATGTAAGTCCATTTTATGGTTTATGGCATCTCTGTACCACTTTGGGAGCTGGTGGAGGAGCTGTGATGCCTGAGCCACAGCTGGACACGTAACATCCAAGCTGGTGACAGTGATGACCCATTCAGCTATCCCATTGCCCCAAAATGCCAGACTTTGGCTCCTTGTGCAGCTAACAGAGAGAAACAATCATGAAAAGTGTCTTTGAAACATGTATAATAGGTGGTTTGAAGGCAGTCCCTACTTTTCTCTACTGGCTGTAGAGACAAGGTCTGGCAGCGCCCAAGAGCTGCAGCTGGGATTGCTTACTGCCCCCTCGAAGTTATCACAGTTGGTGTGAGGAATGTGGCTTGGGGCTGTTGAAGGATTTGAGAAATTCCTGCAGGGTCTGATCACGAAAGCCCTGCCAGCCTGGCCAGTTCTGTGTGTCCAGCACAAACCAGACTGCTCTTGCTGGGACAGCTGTCCTGCAATGGCTTAGGGAAGGCAGAGTTTGTTGGAAAGTGAGCTGGGACTGCTCAGCTCGGCGTGAAATCCCTGGCATTATACAACACACACGGCACACTCCCTGCTTCTGAAACAGATGGAGTTAATTCCGGGCCAGCGTCTGCTTTGCAAATATTCTCAGGAACAGCTATCCTGATCAGGAGCGTGGCTGCTACGCTCCGAGTCATTGCAGCATCCAGTTACTGCATGGCAAGGCTGAGCACAGTGCTCGAAAAAAACCCTGGGCCATGGCCCCACCAGCTCGTGGTTGCTTCCCTGGGGATCAAAGAGCGGAGCTGGCATGTTGTGGATGATTTAAATACATCCCTGCTCCTGCACACAAGCTGCGTGAGGCTGGGATGAAAAGGGCCCAGGCATCCACTCCTGGGAAGGTGGTAGGGAGATGCTGGGTTTGGAAGCTCCTGGCTGTTTGTAGCTCTTGGCTCTGCCTGGTACATCATGTGCCACACAACTCTCTCAGCACCCAGAGGTCAGAGCATCCTTCCTCCAGACAAGATGCAAGACTTCCCTGCAGGTCTTTCATACAGCCACACGCTTCCAGCTCTCTCCTTCCACCCCTGTTCCTCCTTTGGTGAAAGAGCATTGTAAAAATCAGACCTCCAGTTCTTGTTGGAAAATCTGCTTTTCTTCTTTGCAGGAAAATTAGTACAATTCACAAATGATCCATCCATCCATGCAGATATATTTGGAAACTACTTAATAGAATATTCACCCCCAAGTAAGCCTCTTTGCTGTGCAAATAGCCACATGAGGATACATGGCAGCTTGCAATAGCCTTATAAATATTAGGCACCTTTGCTTCCTTATCATTATTCAGCTCCTGGTGCAATGAAAGTACATAATAAATGTAACCATTAAAAAGTTGTAGTGAGAACTTCAGTCGAAAGAATGTGAAGCTTTTAAAAAAGTCTGGCTTGTCGATCCAAGGGTGCAACCAAGGAGAACTGGATGAAAAATACACAGCAAAAGTGTGCGGTGGGCACAGGATATAATGGTAGAAGATGGGAAAAGGTGACAACTGTTCAGGAGTAGAAGTTAGGAGAAAAGCTAACAGCAAGCAATTCTTCCTTTGCTATGTCTGCCAGTCCTCAATAAATACAGCCATTGATTGGGATCAAACTGAGACAACAACAAAAATATCTAGATTTTTCTCCTCTCCTTACCAAAACAAAGAATGAAAATGGTTTAAGTGATCTGTAAAATAAATAAATAAATAAATAAAATTATTTCTTTTAAGAAGGGAAAAATCTCTCTTAAAAAAATCTCTGAAGAAGGAAAAAATGAGCAGATAAGGTTTAAAAATGGGACAGACAGTGGCTCTTTACCCAATAGCCTGGAAGATGAAGTGTGCATCCAAGATGCATGAAAATGGCTCTGAACCTGCTGACAGACCAAGGAATAAATGGCTCACACTATTCCAATGCATATATAAAAAGTGTCCACTTCAAGAGGCCACAGCATGCATTTTGCTGGTCACAGTCATCCATGTACATGTCCAGTGGATGAGAGAACAGAAATGTGACTAAAGGCTGCACAAGGATCAAACATCTGAATCTAGCACAATGAAGAATGAGTTCCCATTAATTGTTCTCTTGGTTGTTTTTGTTCCACAAAAGTAAATACATATATACCCTGCATTCTTCCAAACCAACTTAACAGGCTTTTTCAAGCAGACCAATTTAGTTTCAACCAGGATTTTTCTATTTCTAGAATACAATGAAGTTTTCTTCGCTGCTTCCCAAGGAGAGTGAAAAATGGTAGTTTCTACAGAGGGCAAAGTGTGTTTTCACACAAAAACTCAAGCTGATGGTTTGCATGCTTGAAGCACAATGAAAGAGCATTGGAAACTTGGCAGGGTTTCGGCTGTGGCTTTATCAGAGCTAGCTCCTTTCCTTATTCAGGAGTCACAAAGGACATGCGTGGCAGCAAAGAGAATGCCCATGAAGGCCTGAAATTCACCTAATTAGGCCACTTTTTGAGCTTGCTAATGGTGGTCTCCAAGCTGGATCACAACTGGCTTTTCTGGTATAGACACTTCATGAGATGGATCACAGCATAAGAATGACTCTATCAGTTGGATATCAACTGACAAGTCAGATGGAGATTTACCCGTGGTAGACATAGGTGGGTTGAATCTCACTTGCTAAGTCTCAGTTTCCTAACAGCTCTCTCCATTCAAGCATAGGACATCAGAAGAATACCAAAGCCTGAGATTTGCTGATCACTGCCCATATTTCTTACACAGCTCCAAGCTCAGAGAATAATGCATGATGGCCTAATGAATGACTGGTGTTTTCTCTATACGTTGCTAAGCTCAGATTCTAGAAGTATCCAAGAACTTCAGCTGAGATATGCTAACCCTGTGTTGTCAAAGCAAAACATGACTTCCTCACATCCCTACAGCTTCAGAAATGTCACCGCGATTCCTGTCAACACATACATGTACTTGCCCAATGAAGGTGTCATGATGGCTCCTGAGATACCATCTTAACACTACTAAATTATCGGACTCAACACTACCAAGTTAGAGGACTGAAATCGGTGAAGAACAAAACTGAAGACTGGTGGATTCGCTCTTCTCATCTATTTGACATCTCTATCTGCATATGGCCTTTCTTACACCCGGTTATGGAACAATGCCAAATATTTAACAATTTCTGTTGGGTATTGGGTCATATTTGCTATACGCTGAGCAAACACGCCATTTGCAAGCAGATCTGCAGGCGGGTTTCCAACACCTGAGGTTAGTCTCCACATCTCTTCCAGAATGAGATTTTTTTTAATCTTCTCCCAAGCAAAGAACATTTCCCAACATCAACCATCACAACACCCATATATGAGGTCACTTCAGATGTGTCTTACTGACATTTGGGAATGAATCCAAGAATTACTGGGCGATCAACAGGAAGAGTTCTGCAGAAACTTTGTTTTCTTTCTTAGTTTCTCTGGCTTAAAACTGACAGGTTTAACCCAAAATAAGGTATAGACCAGCCACAAGGCAGGAGACAACCAATGAATAGAAAAGATGTTGCAGAAGGCACAAGGTAACTCTAAAAAAGTAAGGCTTGCTGGAACCAGAAATGGGACAAGGATGAGGAGCACTCAGAATTAATACCCAAGTTTCCCCTGAACATCCCATTTAGCCCTGCTGAGGCTGTGAATTGTCAATGTGTTTGGAAGTCCAAAATTCAGTAAAGTACTTAACCTCCTCCCTATGTATATTCCCGTTCAGTGCGGTACTCCAGTACCTGCTTACATTTAAGCAGGTGCTTAAGTGCTCTCCCCAACAGGAGCCTAATTGTGTTGTGATTTGTCACCCTGATGCTACAGGTAGCCTCTTCTCCACAGGTGAGTTTTACTCAGGGATTTGAAGGACCACAACTGCTTTAACTCTATTTCTATTCTACCTATGGAGCCTGGGATCCAGTTAAAGAAGGTAAAGCCATTAAAATTACAGGCATTTTAATTCTGTTCTGAGCAATTATGTAAGCCCTATCTGCTTGTAGAGAAAGCCTCCCTGTGTCAGAGCTAATATTAATTTTAAATCTCCAACCTTTTCAAATTAATGTGAAACTGTAAGTTTCCACATTCTTTGATTAAACATTCTGCTGTGTAATGACTACTTTATTATTTCCCCCCTCCAAATTACTGATTGTTGTCTTACATTACAGCCTCATCGGTACTTATTAAATTAACAAGACTGTGAAACACTTAATGAATCAAAACTCATCAAGTGTTTCCAAAGTTAATAACTAATCTAAAGATTTTTTTTACACTATATCTGCATGTGAAATTTATACATTCCCCACACAATCGCTGAAGTTCAGATGGCCCTAATCTCATGAAAGATTTATTACCGCACAGCTCTGTGATTTATTCGACGTTTGCTGAAGCAACACGTAGTGTGTGTGGGGAGGGGAGGAGTGTCTTCATTTATTATTTAATTTCCAAGGCTCATTCCAAGTTCTTAGGGCCCCTTCACGTACGTGTCTGCAGACTCTCGCCAAATAGCTATTCTGCAGTTGGAAATTGGAAGTGGAAACTGGGGTGCACAAGGAATGGCCTAAATCCAGAGAACAGCGATCGTGCAGTGATGGGGAAAAATAATGGAAAATGTACTGTTCCAGCTTCCAAAATAGAAGACTGAAAGGAAAAGTGGTTTGGCATTTTTTTTCAGGATTATGGAAAAGTAGACAAACCTTTCCATCAGATGCTAGGAGTAAAATTAATATAGGGAGGACAAGCAGGCTATATTATTGGAGGTACAGCATGTAATTCAGAATGAACCCGTGTGACAACACCCCTATTCCCAGTAAACCTACGTCTGGGCAGGCAGTACTATGCTTTACAACAGCCATACCTTAATCCTGAAGAGTCCAAACATCCCTGAAAGCAAACGCTGTGCCCACAGATCATGACCATGAGGACAGTGAGACACTGGGAGGGAAGAGACCGATGACAAGTGACTGCGGGGGTACATGAGTTAGGGCAGGGTGGAGACCCATGTGGGTGGATGTGTTTGTGACACAAGCACAGGGACAATTGCTAGGTTCAGACAGGGCCACCCCACCTGTGTGAAAGGGACCTCAAAACCCATCTAATCCCAACCTCTGCAATGGCATGGACACCTCCCACCAGCCCAGGCTGCCCCCAGACCCATCCAGCCTGGCCTTGGGCACCCCCAGGGATGGGGCAGCCTGGGCCAGGGCCTCATCTTCTTCAGAGTAAGGACTGTGTATTTTTTTGGTAGTCACTAGAGCAGAACCTTCTCCAGGTTCATAGCTCAGCCTCTGCAACATGAGGAGAAGCAGAGGTTTTCTTGTAGATGCTGTAGCTCCAGTAGAAATGTCTCAAGGAAGCAGAGCAAGGGGAAATGTCCTTCCCAGTCCCATGCTGCCACCCCAAAAGAGCCAGATCCACTGTACAAGAGAGGGGCTGGCTCTGAGGTGGGGAGATGAACAGTACCTAGCAGTGAAAGCACTGAGAAAAAAAATAAAAAACAACAACGGGAAGGATGGTGGGATGGTAGGCAGTAGCAGTAGCACCGTTGCAGGCCCAGCTTCCAGCACCACAGCAGGCCCGAGCGCTCAGCTGCCCATATGGAGCCTCCAACAACTCCAACGGGATTTATGCTCTGTCCATATAAATCACACCTCTCTGCCAAGAGAGTGATAAATGTACCCCACAGAGCTCCCCCAGGCCCCACTCCCCTTTCCCCTCCCGTCCTGCACCATCTCCGTTCTCAGCTACCTCGGAGCAGCTGGATTTGTGATTACCCACTCCAACGCTCCATCAATCCCGGGCTACACGTGTAGGAAGAGAGATCCTCCTGTAATGACACTGCTGTAAAACACCGAGCCTGCTCCATGGCCTTGCTCGGCAAGGGCTTACACGCAGGGAGCAGGGCTGTGATGAGAGACCAACAACCAAGCCGAGAGAAGAAACGCAACCCAGCCATATGGGGCTGGATGACAAAACCCGTCAGGCGTATATGGGAGGGGAAAAAAATTCATCCACAATTTGTGTTGCAGCAGCTGAGACCCGCGAGTGGCCTTTTAACTGGATTTTACACCAATTCGCTATGATGCATTGTGAGGGGAAAGACAGGCGCAGAAGGGCCTTGGCTCAGCCCCGGGGGCAATTGTGGAGGAAAATGCAATTACATCTGGCTGCTGAACTTGCCCTTGCCTTCCCCTGGCTGTGTACATTGTGCTCTCACCTGGGAAAACTCATATGCAAAATAAAGAAATTGGAATAAATGGCCCTGCCATTGCCATCAGTGACCCTATGCCCCTGCTCCCCATTTCCTGAAAAAAAATGTTCACTCAATCCCAAGCACCGTGAGATTGCAATCAAGGGAGGCAGAGCTTGGACCAAACCTCATCACCCCCTGCACCTTTCTCATCTCACAGGTGACAGGACTCTTGTTCTACTCTTTGGTGGATCCCAGAAGCATTCAAGACTGGTACCTCCACTGAATGTGTTGGATTTCCACCCTAAAACTCCTCACTTGTCCTCCATGACGTGTCTGCTTTCTGGAGGGGAGCTGCAGGAGGTGACTGCACACCCAGATGTTCACAGAAACACAGAAACCCAGAATGGTTTGGGTTGGAAGGGACCTTGGAGACCACCCAGTTCCAAACCCTCTATGTTAGGAGGTACCTGGGGCTGAGCTCATCTTCAGGAGATGTCTGCAGCACACATTCCCCTTAGGGGGGCCAAGACAACTTTCCTGCCTCTTTTCCATCTTCATCACAAGCATAATCATGAGAATTACTTAGCTCAGAGTGGGACCAAGTAAATTAATTCATGCATGCGATCAATGAAGCATTATTACCTTCTGTAGTCCAGTTATATCTCCTGATCCAGAGCATTCATTTGTCTGGAAACACCAAGATCTGAGCTGAAACAGTGGCAAAGTGGAGTTTAGCTACATCTCAGTTATCTAGTTGTATTTGCATACCCGTTCCTTAACAAGAGCAAAGTCCTCATGTGCCTGGCGCTGTATAGCTTCATCAAACTGTGCCAGCCCAAGAGAAAACGCAACCAAATAAATAAGGCCAAGTGGTTTCATGCTCATTTTATGGATGAGAGCTAATCTAAAGGAGATTTGGTGGTTTTCTCAAGGTCATAAAATAAATGTCTTTTCTGCCTTTCTGGCACTGTCTTCCCCACTACTGGTGGGAAGTGAAAGCAGCTATCCTGAGCCCCAAGTCGGTGTCTCACCTAGGAGTCCAGACCCCCTCAAACCCAGAGCCATCAAACTGAGGGATGAGGAAGGATCTGGATGTGGAGCCCTCCAAAGAGGCAATTTCAAGGCTGAGACCACACGGAGCCCTCCAAAGTAGCCTAACCTGCCAACAGTGTCAAGTAGTCCATAAATTATCCCAGAAGCCTTCTGGTTTAAATCAGTCCTACTCCCTGATTACCCTTAGAACGTGACTCCGGGCCCCAGCACAGAATATTTATCTTGCATTAATTAGATTAGAAAAGCAAGGGTATTCGATACACCAACTAATCAAGTCGAGGGATCAATACAGCACGTGGCAGAGCCTTACGTTACCCTCACTCTGCAAGATGACAAGTAATGAATTGGTTCTGGAAGGTGCCCAAAATAACACTTTGTGACCTAACAAAGGGGAAACACGAACTTTCATCCCTCTCCCCACTGGAGAACAAAGAGACAGTGCCAGCATGTATGTACCATTCCTGTAAACCACAGCTGGTGAGGCTGAGTGGTTAAACACAGGTCATCAGCCAATTTTGAAGGATATAGTGCACTTTATCAGCACTAATTACAGCACACCAACACGCAATGTCATTGTGCACTGCTGAACCCGCTCCTGCCATTTCAGCTGAGCTCCATGTCCATCACTTGGCTGTCCCACACATCAGTGCTGTGAGCAAGGCACCTTGCAGGTGTCTGCATTTCAAGCTGTCTCCAATCTGTTGCAGTCACACTCCAGCAAAAGGCACCAGGTATTTTTGGATGGCTTATTAATACCATCTTCGGACAGGCTGAGTGGATCTACACCCCGATGCAGCAAGTCTAGGTCTGGACCTTAGTGGGGATTTCTTATGGTCCTTGGTGCTTTGTAGTTTGGGTATTGATCCATGACTCATGACGCTAGTTATTTTGTGAGCAGTGCAAAGAAAAAAAATAAAAGAAAACAAAAGACTTTGCAGCAGCCATCAGCAGATGATGGAAGTGCAGACTGCTCTGTTCCAGGCAGTGATGACTTACCCATGGAGGAATGGGCTTACTGATCATTTCGGGTCAGTGTTTATTATGTTACAGGGCTGAAGGGGGGAGGAAGTCCTAGCCTGAAAGACAGAAACACAGAGAAAGGTGACCCTGAGTTCACGTCAGCATTAAACTGGGGGTGAAAGCCTGTCTGGTGATGCCCTGTGGGCTGCTCTGCCCTTCCAGGAGCAGCTGCAGAGCTCCTTCCATCCACCAGCTTTCCTCTGACCAGGATGAGTAGAGAGGAGACTCTGAGTTACAAACACAACTTCACGGTGAACGACCGTCCAAGCAACCTTCTCCTCTCTCCTTCCCTCCAGAGCTTTCCTCACCATTAGAAAATACATCTTTATGAAGCCACGTTTGGTTGCTAAATCAGTAACTGCTCTTTTGTTAAAATGTCCTCGGAAAATCCATACCGTATTAAATTGTCCTGTTGGATCATTGCCTTATTCATGGCAATGATCAGCCAAGGATGGAGAGCACTCATCAAATGCTGTCTTCATTCTGCACGGGCTCTCCATTCACAAGTTTCACCATCTCTTACAATTAGCCCAAAACAGCTTCCTAACCCCATCCACACAATTTTCCAGCCAAGGTAATGCCTCTAAACTAACCCAGGGGTTACCTTTAGAAGGGAAATGTACATGAGGGTGAAGACTCTGCCACCTCCCTGGATAGGACATGGAGAAAGCTACCCAGAGCAGCAATGCCACGCTGGAGGAATGTCGAATTTCTGAGCAATTAGGGTCTTTGTAAAATAATCAATTCTCATTTGTCTGTCTTGTATGAACCCTAATCAAACTGTCTCTATTAAGGGAAGGCACAACAGCGAGACAGATGTTATGACAAGCTACCTCTGTGCTCTCAGCCACCATCTATCTCCTCCATCCTGCAGCCTGGAGCTCCGTCCTGAGACCTGCAGCACTCATCCTGTGGAGCCGAGGCTCTCCCTTCTCCCACTCATCTGTCACACACAAAAGTTTCACAGCATTTCTGCAAATTGGGCTCTGACTCCACTTAATTTTCCTCTCTCCCCGTGCAGCCCGAAGCACTTGGAGCCTGCACGGAGATGTAATGATCTCCTGATTTTGTTCTTGTGAGTCAGCCTCTGCTCGGTACAAGCCTCTGAGCTAATCCCAGCGTGAGCAGCTGTTTCTGGCAAAATGAGGTACAACAGGCAGACAAAGCTGCTCCGGGTTTTTGCTTCCTTCTTCCTCGGGAGCTAAATCTTCCCAGTTAAAGTTCTCGAGGATGTCCATTAAGTTTATCGAGCTCGCGGGAGGTCTCAACTACAGCTCACTGTTTCGTGCTCAGCTGTTGAGATCAATGCAGCAAACATTTAACAATTTAACAACCTGGTGGGAGGGGAGAGGCGAGGAATGTGATTGCAATTAGAAGGGTGTGTGTTTGTTTTTTTTTCTAGGCATTATCATTAAACAGCAAATGCTCTACAACTGGAAACATGGCAAATGTCAGAAAAGCAATTGCAATAGGCACAGTCATTTGAGGCCGTGTCTCTGCTTGTCTCCAGGAGGGAGGTGGAAGAAGTAGGCATGGGTATTGCAGACCCAGGAGCTGGTTTGTCCGTTTGAGGACCTTTGGGTGAGGTGTAAAGCTCAGATCCAGTTTGATTACTACCTCTTCTCCCCTGCCATGCCTGGAAGGACAGATCCCTCTTGTGCCTCCCACACTCTGAGTGCAGTTCACTGATGCTCTGGATCCCTCATCCACCCTTGGCTGTTGAGGAAGGCAAGTTGTAACCCTCATCCTCTCACAGCTCTTCTGCCATGCACGATTCCCTAGTTAAACACAGACATAAGCCTGCCTCCATTGGCCTCCACAAGAATGGCTAATTGAAAAAAGATGGATTAGCATGATTTGAGGAGCCCAGGGATTTATAGACATCAAGAAAGAAGATGCTCTCGCTGGTGCTCCTTTAAAAACAGTGAAGCTTCCATTTCCCTCTACTAACTATGTGGCTCACATTAGTGCACAGGGCTGCAGCTGAGATCAAAACCCCACAGCTGAAGTCCTTTACAGCCTGCCCGGTGAAAGACTTCTGCTCTGTTCCCAGCCTACAGCCTGGGGGAGGAGATGTAGAAGAGCTGGAGAGATGTGCCCACGATCCCCAGCGAGCGTGTGCCTGAGGCAGAAACATGGCCTGGGTCTCTAGTGTCTCGGTCCCTGCTCCTCTCTACTCTTCCCTGTCAAATCCCCTGAAAAGAAGAAGAAACACAGACATTGAGATGAAAGGGATGACTGGGACGATGCACTTGCTAGGGTCACTCCATGGTGTAGCCTTCTAACTCACTCTGCTGTTACTTCATCTTCCCTTCCTGGGAGCAGCTGATTTATCTTTATTATCCTCCTCTGTTGTCACCGTCATTAAATTTTGTTGAGCCAAGAGACTCCACTGTGTGCTTTAGTAATTCGATCAGAAAGGAGGGGAAGCGGAGCTGAGGTAATAGGCGGCGTGAAAGAGGTCAGGAGAAGCAGCCGTGGCACATTAAGGGAAATACAGATCCAGGCTCACTTGGAAATGGTAATCATACAGAGCGTGCCTGAGCAACCGGCAGCAATAATCTAGAGCAACAGTGACTCAGAGCCCTGCTTATTCCCCACTTTTTCCTTTCCCCTAGCTATAGTCTCATCTCCCTAAGACCTAATCGTGCAGGGATGTCACATCCCAGGCTCCTTCCTCGGGTTTTAGTCTGTCTTTACCAATGCAAACCAGCTGCTGGAATTAGCGAGGGAAGAGCTCCGGCTTTGCTCTTCCCAACTTGCTGTTTTACATGCGCCTCTGCATGAATTTGTGGGTTGTTTCATTTAAGTTTCAGCCGTTGAACAAGCCCAGTGGCAAAGCAATCATTTATCTGTGCTATTTTATTTATATTGCAAGAGTCCCTTGCTGAGAGAAGAGCCCCACTGTGCTGAGCCCTGCTGCAGACGAGTAGCAAAAGACATTTTGGTCCAATCTGAGTGGACAAGAGTGGCAGAAAGTGCAGGGAGAAAGGAGCTCCAAGGCATTGGAGATGAAATTCATTGATCTCTTCAAATCAGCATAACAAAGAGCAGAAATAGCAATTAATTACCTTGGGGGTCGGGAGCAAAGCCCTGTTTCTTAAGGCCTAGAGCAGCACCCCGGTCATGCATGCATTTATATTTGCACCACATCTCCTGCTCCTGTGTGTAAATCGTGCCCCTGAGAGTCATCCCACGGAGGACATGGGATCATTTCCACGATCCAAGACCCAGCACAAGGCAGAAACTTCACCAGGGTGCAAATACCAATAATGGGGAATATCGGGGAATATTTGGAGAATATTGGGGAATGGTCTTAAACTAAAAGAGGATAGATTTAGATTAGACCTTAGGAGGAAATTTTTCACTGTAAGGGTGCTGAGGCACTGGCAAGGGTTGCTCTGAGAGGTTGTGGGTGCCTCATCCCTGGAGATGTTCAAGGCCAGGCTGGATGGGGACTTGGCCAAGCTGATCTAGTGGTGGTGTCCCTGCCCAAGGCAGAGGGGTTGGAGTTAGATGATCTTTAAGGTCCCTTCCAACCCAAGCCATTCTAGATTCTTTGATATTGCAACAGCCTTGGGTAAGGCTTTACAAAGAGAGCAGAGAACCACCTTTATCTACGTCCATGTGGATCAGAGCCTTACAGCTTAAACTGTGCAACACAGAGCAAGATGTCAGCACACAGCTAACCTTAGATCCTCAACATTTACAACAGGCTGGGAAGACAGCCCTGAACATCATTATTTTGGTACTTCTAATAAGATACACCCTCAAGAGAGACACAGATTCATCTTTTTTTTTTTTTTTTTCCCCTTTCCTTCTGCTTTTTCCTAGTGCCTCATCACACTGTGTAACATAACGTCAATACAGTTATGTGTCCTGTGGTTGGACCTACACATGTACATGCATTCACCTATATGTGCACAGTAACAAGACTATAATCTGTGAATTATGCAGACACAGAAAACCTTATTATTATGGTCAACCACATAAAAACCACATGTTTACACTGTCTGCATCTGTATACATAAAGAGGATAAGTTCATCTGACTTATTTTAAATGCTTTTTCGGGATAAAAATAAAAGCTCCCCAGGAACTTTATGGACTACAAGTGATGTGTCTTATTCTAAAGAAGTAAAATGAACCCCACATTTGCCTTGAATAATAAATATATATTTATTATAATAAATATATAAAAGAATATAGAGAATATATAGGGAATAGAAATATATAGATGTGTATATATATCTATATAAATATATAGATATATTCCCTATACATAGAAATATAGGGAATATATAATGGAATAAAGGGAACCTGCATATCTAAATCAGAGGGCAAGATCTATTTGCACATACATGTAGAAAACACGCACAGATTGAAAGAAACTGTTTTATCCTGTCTCTCACCTTCACCTATACATGCTCATGTACATGTACACACATGGAGATTTTGTGGATTCCCCAAAAGAAAAGCAGAAATAATACCATATACAAGAGATATCCAGGATCCCATGTGCTGCCTGAGCTAGCATAGGTCCAGCATGCAGCATAGTATGCAGCAATTTCATTGGAATAAATTATTTATTAGCTTTTGAGGGTTTTTTCCTTGAAGCTTATAAAGGGAACAATGAAAAATTACTCCAGAATTTATTCATTCAGCATGCTGGGAGAAACGCTGTGTGTCTGTATATATATATGCAGATATGAAGGAGGCCATGCTGTGATCTTATTTTTTTATGAACAGACTGCAAGTTTACGCGCACCACAGAAATAAGCAGAATGCCATAAAAAATAAAGGAGCAGTGCAGAAATCCAGTACCTTTGCAGACATGTATAAAGAGATAGTACAGTTTGGTATAGTTTGCTTTAGACGATACAGGCGGATATTCACTTTCAGCTTAACTAATCTGGAGCTGATCTCTGCCGAATGAGCACTTCTGTACCTTGAGGCACTCGGATGCTGTGCTAGACTTGGGCCACTGCCACATAAAATGCAGAGATGTTGTGATTGCAACTGTCCTGTAAGGTCTTAGCTTCAATGAAGACTCCTAGATACTTTTAACTTCTTGGTGCAGTTTCCTGTATAAACCCCAACCCTAATGCTGCTCAAAGGTTTCCAGTAGTGTCATGCTGATATTGGTAGCAACACCGTGCTGGATATGCCAAAAGCTCCAATGGACTGATGCTGTTTTGCATCTTTTGCTGTTCTCCTGTGGTTCTTCATTATTCCTTTCATAGGCTATGATGAAACTTTCTACTGCAAAACTTGGACATCACCTTTGAGGTTTCGGTCATGTTCATGCATGTAAGAAAACAACCTGCACTTCGTTTTTCTTCAATTAATAATCAAACTTGAAGTCCACCCTTCACTGTTTCTAAACCTTTAGTGCTTGAACTTGATTTCTGTATTAAGTTTATCTTCATCCTAAATATAAGAAGAGCTTCATACATAGAAGTACAGCTCCAGGGTACAGCAGATCATCCTATGGGTAAGGATCAGAAGAGGTTCTCTGCAACTCCATTTTTGCAAACCCTTCCTAATACCAGATATTCTTCTGCTGAAATTCAGCACAAAAGCAGTCGCTGTGTTTTAGATATACACTTCTGGGCATCTAAGCTTCTTGGCTTGCAGGGGTGTTTTGATGTGGACACGTCCCTTATCGTATATATATAGCAGAGAGATGATTTTGGGGAGGTTGGTCCTGGTGACCCATGCTCTGCTGAGTGAGGACAGGAACCACCGTGATGTGGTTTGCAGAAGAATGTTTAACACTGTTTGTTATTGTGAGAGCTTATTTCAGCTCACCACAGAAGCTGAGGCATGCCAGGGTTAACCATCTTACCCAACTTGTCTTAGCAAATGGGTAGAGCAGCAGGGAGCGGGACTCAGAAGTGTGGACCTCCCCAAAATTGCTCCCTTTTGGGTGGTTTGGATGGTGACAGCATCAGGCAGAGGCTGAAAAACGCTGTCTGCTGCCCTTTTGGCAGGCGATTCACAGCTGCTGGTCCGTCATGCTTGCTCCCCATCGACTAAAGAACTTCCTTCTAAGAGCTAAGTGCTTGAGGGACACCCCCGGTGTGTTTTTGCCCCACTGGTTTTCTGGTTATTGGCTATTGCACCAGCTTCCTCAAAGGAACCCAGCATTAAAGCAGCTTTCTATATTCCTTCCGTAACTTCCATCGTCCCTTGGCAGCAGCCATCCTTTCACGTCCTCTCAGTGATGTTCCTGGCATCAAGCACAGAGCCAAACCAATCCCAGCTCTATGGTGCACTTAATTAAAGCAAAATCGATCAATAATTGTGTCATGCTTTTCTGGGCACCTGCTCATTCACCTCTCACATACACTAGCAATTAATTTTTAGTTTGTCAGCGCAAAGGGATTGAAAAAAAGGATATTAACTCCGGCCCAGGAGAAGGAAAGGAGAAAGTTTTGCTGGTGTTTGAGTCCCCCTGCGAGGTTGTCCCCCCAGATGCTGAGTGCCCACAACCCCTACAGGCCCCCCAAAGTGTTGAAAGTTGGATGGGGGGGAAGGGTTTTGAGACAAAACAGTTCACCTCCTGCCCACTCCCATTAATATCGTGGATGAATTAATAACCCTGTTCCTGCCTGGAAAGCTCATCAGAAAGAGTGGCCCAGGGTGCTACATAAAAATAAATGCCAGACCCTGCTGCAAAGAGCCGTAACGTGGCCCCCAGTGACTTGTGAAAAATCACACGAAGACTGTGTAGAAATCTCAGCCCTCAAACTCCAGATCCATGGGCTAGGGCATTTCTCTTTAGTTCATCCCTGTCAACTTTAAAAGAAAAAGAAAGGCAGAACAGAATCATTGTTTTCCCCTGGCATTTATTGAAATGTCATTTGAATGAGACCAAACAATGCTTTATGTCCCTTTGGGTAACTCATATGGACAAAAGTCCCTAAGAACAGGGAAATTGCAACTCTGATCTAGTTAATGGGTATTAGAAGCACAAAACGCTTTCAAATGCACACAATTATTTTCATCTGCTAATTAAGTGAGGGGGTGGAAGCTTCTTTCTAGCAAATATGGTAATATATATTGATCAGAAAAAAAGAAGAAAAAAAAAAAAAGAAAAAAAATGATGCTTCTCTACCAAACCCTGAGCACGATGCAAGGTTAAGGGACTTTAATTAATGAAAAAGCTTTTTTATGAAACGGTGCCACCACTCAAGCAGAGTGTGGACTCTGACCTCCAGTTAAGTGGAGACACCTTTTAAATATGACACCGCTCTTACGAGCATCTTTCCAGGCCAGATAAATATTGAGCAGCCGGGCTGACAGCCCAGGCTGTCCTATTCTGCCCTGCATGGGTGGTGGGTATCCACTGCTGAGGTGAACACCCCAAAAATCACAGTCCAAGGTATGGCTGGCTTTATACCACCGATTTTTGAAGGCATCACCCAGCAGTCCAAGCATCCAGGTTGGAAGAGGTGGGTGAGGATCCAGGAGGGATCAACAAGCTGTGCCCACAGGGCATGCCTCAGACAGCCCATAGCATCGCTTCTCACCATTACACCGAGAGCAGGAGGCCACGTGTACATGCACAAGGAGGCACAGCAGGGGCAGATCTATAGATATAAAGGACCTCCAGACCCAGTGTGCACGTTTCAGAAGGGTTACTACAAGCTGTACCCAGTCTAAAAGCCCCCTGGACTGGCCACGTATTAGCACTGGCTATAGTCTTGGATCCGATCTGCTGGTTTGATCTGTTCGAGAGGAGCTGGGGTCACGCAGGCTGAGTTATTCTGAAATGAGGATAAAAGCTGGCAAGTAGAGATAACTGGGAGATGTGTTGCAGAGATTCGCTCCTGATCTGAGTACATTTAAAGCAGCAGTGTGGATGCATCCACAAGCCCTGTGCTGTTTACTACCGAAAACAATTCTTTTGCATTTATTTTTAAGTCCAGACTCCCACAGCTATCAGACGCCCAAGCTGCCACTGAAATTAAAGGCTTCTTTCTCTTTTAGTACACCTGGATTTAGTTCCTTACTCCTCCAAGCACAAACAGAAATACAAATTAGCTCTTTCTATTATTTACTTTGATATCTGCCCTGCTTGTCTTGTTAACAGAAATATAATGAATTTCAACCGCAGCCAGGAACAAGTGCTTTAATTGTTCAGTGCTACACTGTTTGCAGGATTATTTTTCTTTAGGAGGCACAGTCAACCTTAGACTGAGTCCCACACGGATGGTAAACTTGCAGAAGCTAACCTGCAGCGTTGTTTTTGCTACCTGAAAGGTAATATATTTACTTTCACCCCACTGGGATTCTTCTACAACTCAGACCTGTACAGGACAGATGCCAAATTGCCCAGGATGTCAGAATTATCATACCACAGGGGTGGAGAGGAGTCTTTGCTGCAGGATTTAACTGATTAGCTTGAGGACAGCAAGGCAAGTACCAGTGTGTCTTCTACGAGCAATAGATGGACATAGCCCTACCTAAAATCTAACCTGGAGCTTCTTTACCTAGCAGGACAGACCAGAGCTGCTCGAGTCAGCTCCTGGTGCAGCGTCAAGGTTGTTCTGCCATAATCTCCAGTGGGAAGAGGAACAACACTCGTCCTGCAAAATTCTGGTGGTTTTGTATTTATTGTGATGTTTCTGCTGCATTTCGTTTGCCACTGGTGGTACTGAGCACCCAAGTTCCTCGGCAGAGTCATGGAGACCCAGCTGGAAAAGGATTGCTCGGGGCTGGAAGTGATTGCACCCAGCCCTGGGTATGGGGCTCATGTGCAATGTTGAGCTGAGTGGGGTGCACCCAGAAATAAAAACTCAATAAGGCAGGGAAAAGTAAACAATATTCAACAGTCCTCCGAAGGGAAAACTTCCTTCTAATCACAGGTTTTTATCTTGCTCCAGATACTGTGCGATGAATTTGGTAGAAGCCAGCAGAGCCCAATGGAAATCCAGAGAAAAGCAACATTATCCGGTGAAACATCAGACAAATATCGACTTCTCTGAGAAAGGCTTACTCAGACGCCCTCGGAGAGTCAATATTTGGTGGGGAGCATTAAAATTTCACAGGGCCTTGGCCAAGGTGACTTTCTGCAAGTCGGGCTGAGCTCTCGGGCAGCAGATCTGCCACCCCTGGGCAGAGGCAGACCAGCTTTCAGCAACCCCTGGTTATTGACAGAAAAGCAGCATCCATCTGCCTTTTGCTCTGCTAGGGATGAAAATATTCTGTTTGTGGGGAAAAATTGTCTCCTTTCTGTCTAAGAAACAAGCCCAAGATCCCAATTCACCCATTGCAAAGGAGGAAAGGGAAAGGCAAACCTAGAGACCACGCTTATGGGTGCTTCATAAATACAACTGACAGATCAAAGAGATTGGTAGGAGGTTTTCTGGCACATTACCCCATGAACATTCCCTGTATGGCCAGGCTCACATCCAGTTGCAGTGAAAGGGATATTTCCTGCTCCATGGGAATTGCCAGTCCCTATAAGCTTTCAGGAGCTCATGACTACATTTCCTGTGCATTACAGCCCATTATGCAGATGCCTTAAAGTAAATGTAAATCACATCAAGACTAATTATAAAGAGCTTTTTGGCTGCGAGAAGCAAAGTGATTTGAGATGGCTCCTGATGGTTCAATGGCCGCACGTCTTTGCCCTCTTCCCCCCTCTCTCTTCCCCCTCCCTCCGTTCACCCACACTCTGTGATGTCCCGAGCCCTCGGAGACAAGGCCAGCAGGGCTCGCTGGGTTAATTAAATCGGCATCGTTTGCTGTCTGGAGCTCAAGTGACAAACACGTTTCTGACCTTGTCCCGTTTGAGGGAAGGGTGGTTTGTGAAGCATGACAGCAGGGCAGTCCTCCTGCAGCCTGTGCTCACACGTCTCACCCAGATGAAGGCATCGCCACCCAGCTCCTCATTTTTCCCCTCTTGTTCATGGGGACAGAAAACACCAGTACATTTTTTCCTCTATATTAAGGCTCCCTCTTTCCTGCTTCCCTTCCTGGGCCGTCGTGGGGGAATAAGATGTCAGGGGATGAGGAAGACTGAAAGGGACAGCTCCCCTCCTCCCCACTCAGGCTGTGAACACAAGGCTAATTCTATTAGCCCAGGCTGTCCATTAGCCAAACAGCCCCTCATCAGCCCAGCCCGGTGCATTTGCAGATGCATTAGTGTAATGGTGCTGTGCTTTGCCAAACACATGCTGCCTTCCACCCCAGACAAGCTTCCCAGGCACAGAAGGTGATTTTCATATATATATATACATATACATACATATATATATGAGATATATATCTAAGTTTATACTGGAGCATCCAAAGTTGTCAGCAACTTCAGAAGACACCCACCACACAGAGGGGTCACAGAACAAAGTTCGTGTTCTGTAACACCCTTTGAAGTCCAATACAAGTAGGAATAGACATGTACATGAGAGTTCATCACACAACTGTTAGGCTTATGTGCTTATGATTTGCCAACTATTACAGCTAGGAAAAAAAAATTATATATATATATATATATATATATATATATATATATAAATCTGATTCCCTATTTTCTGCCTTCCGTGCTTTGAGGTTTGCAGAAATCTGGCACGTGCAGGTGGTGACTTTCTTATACTAGTACAATGGTGTTTCCTCTTTGAAGTTGGAGAGGGAGGGATGTAACTCAGTGGTGGGTAATATCTATGTGACACGGCTTTTCTCTTGCCCTGTGATCTGGCATGGACAGTACAGTGGATCCACAAATGTGCTGGATCCACCAGCAGGTCCAGTTTTTCTGTATGTCCTGTAAGTCTCCTGCACTGCACATCCCTAGGAGAGGCTACAGCCAGAAGCTGTAATCACAGAGCTCATGCATGGTCTGCACCAAAAAAAAAAAAAAAAAAAAGGGAAGTCAGGAAAAGCCTGTGGCCTCTTAAGAAATCTAAGAAAATGCTAAGGAGACAACAAAATTCTACATCAGGTCTGAGTTTCACTTGACCACTGTCACAGCCAACAGGAGAAAGAGCAGCACCCCAGCCTAAGAACGAATCACAGAGCCAGAACAAATATTTTTCCCCGCAAATTTGGCAGTAAATTCAAGGCCGCTTTCCAGTGGAGAAACAACAACAACAAAAAGTAATATTTTTGAGAGGCAGTGACAGAAAGGAACAAATACAAGGAAAAACAAAATCCATTGAAATACATCGGGTATTTCCAGGGAACTCACCGAGCTGGGAAAGAAATTTTCATCAGCACAGTAGAGCAGGTTGGTTATTTTTCTAGGATCCAAGGGAAAATGATTATGCTAAAACCTGAAAATAGTGCCTTTATGTAAGAGAAATACTATTCAAAACTACAATTATTTATCAGGTATGATTTGTCCTTCCTTCCCTTAAATAGTTGGGTGAAGAAGCAAACATAGACATACACTAAGTCATCTGCATACATCAAATAAGGATATTTTGGAATTCAAAAGGTCATTTTGTACCAGGACCAGCTCTCTGCTGTTCCTCCAGGTAGGAGGTACAACAACCTAAATCTGCCTGAGCACATCCCCGGGGAAGACAGGGGCAAGGAGTCAGTGCGATTAGTTGGTTATATAAACTTTGTGCCACAATTAGTAGTAGGTCGATTGATTGTCAGCCTAAAAAGAAAGGCTAGGAGAGAGAAAAGGAAGGCTTGTGTGGGAGCGGGGAGAGCCTGCAATATTTGCCCTGAGCACTTTTATCTGTTTAACTATGAAAATTAATGAAAACAAATGATAGAAGGCGATAAATGGATCTGCAGCTAGCTACCCTCACAGAGGGATGCTGATGCACTGTTTGCACATCTAATGTTTGTTTTGAGACTCCACAATCTCTGCAGGATGCTTCAGTGCATATGGTGTTGTCACTGTATTTCTTCTGCCTTCTTAATTTATTGATCCGGGGTAGGAAAGTGTCCCCGAAGCCCTGGATGGGTTTCTGAGCCTCCCTTTGCTGGGAAGGGGGTGATGCACCCCAAGGACACCGACCCTGAAAAAGCTCGAGTGCAGAGTTGAGTGAAATCCTGGGTGCTGAACAGCAGCAGGAGCCACGATCAGGTTGCAAAGCCAGGGTCCCCCCATTGACACACTAAAAAAATAAAAAACAAAAAAATAAAATCTTTCTGGTCAACGACACAGTGTCTACACCTGTACTTTTTGGGCACCACTACTGGCTGGTTGAGGGAACATAACTGCTGATATTCCCATCCTCTTCTAGACTTCTTAGTACACAAGGACAAACAAACAAACAAACAAAACAAAACATCATCATCATCATCATCATCATCATCATCATCTTATTATTATTATTATTATTATTATTATTATTATTATTATTATTATTATTATTATTATTATATTTTCCAGCTGTCATCAGTTTAGAAGCACAAATGCAAGGCTGGGAAGGGATATCACAAATCCATACTGAAAAAAATCACATTCCCCCAAATAGGGCCCATACCTGCCTCCTCAGTAGGGCACAAACAACTGGATTTTGGGGCCGGGGATTGCAGAAAGTGTTTTTCTCTTTGCCAGCCCATGGTTAAGATGGACTGTGCAGACATTGGGTGTGTTTTCCCAAAGGTGTGAGCTCAACCTTGGGAAAGTGCTGAGTAAAGGGGTAAGTAATTAGTGATGGATAGCATGTTCACCAAGTCCATTAGCTGGAAAGAAAAGCAAACCCACAGCACGCTCAGCTGGAAAGAAAAGCAAACCTACAGCATGCTTTGCATTCCTTCCCGGCATTTTCCTGCCTCCTGACAGCATCCCAATGACCCCCCACATGTCAGGTGGCTCCCCCCAGCTCAGTGCAGCTTCACGTCTCACAGGGGACTGGCATTTCCAATCAATTAGACATGTCACCGGTGAATTTCTCTGCTAATTACTGGAGTTTATTATGTCTAAAGCCAGGTTAAATGCAGAATTCCTGAGGTCAAACGGGGTCACCCAGACAATCAGTTCCACATTTGCCGTAGCAAAAGAGCCCCCCCATCATCAGTCACTGCCAAGTGGTTCGTAATGACCAACCTGCCAGTTAATGGCCTGAGGTAAAAGTCTTGGGGGTTGATAATGCTCTTACAGAGGGGGAAAAAAAGGGAAATGGTGAAGAAAATGGCCACCTGGAAGTGGATTATAGCACAGATGCATGAACCCACAACCCTTTGTTGGTCTGTTGGGGTGCCAGGAGATGGGTTTCCTTTAGAGTTATAGAATCAGAGAATCATTAGGGTTGGAAGAGGCCTCCAAGATCATCTGGTCCAACCACCCTCCTACCACCAATGTCACCCACTAACCCATGTCCCTAAGCACCACGTCCAACCTTTCATTGAACACCCACAGGGATGCGGACTCCACCACCTCCCTGGGCAACCCGTCCCAATGCCTGACGGCTCAAGCAGCTCAGGCATCTACAGAGAGCAAAAGAGTCTTCCACCACACTAGTTTCTGATTCTGATCCAGTTGCCAAATCCCCTGGGGTTTCAAGGGTGTCAAGTGAAGCCACAATGAAAGCAAAAGTGGTCCCAAGTTAGGACCAGCAGGCCACATCCCATGAGTTACTCAAAGCTGTGCCGTGAGCTCTGTTACCTCCTTTTTCACCCCTTCTTTGGTTGGTGATGGACACGGTGGTCGGGAGATGGTTTTAAGCCAGGGAGAGCCCAAAAGGGCTGTTTATGAAAGGCAGAGCTTCCTCCAGAAGGAAAAGAAACCCATCTCCCCATCTGTTCTGGAGACCGAAGGCTTTCCAAATCTCTCCTGGCTCATTTCCACGCTGCATCCTGTGGGTGAAAGACGTCCTGTCCCTTACCAGCATTTTGCTCAGCGTCGGCTGTAGCAGAGCATGAAGCAGTTCAGCCCAACCACAGTACACGGGGAGGCTCAAAGTGCTCAGTGTTTGCAGTAGCAGCTGCCTGAAGAGCCCTGCCTAAATGTCAGAAACATATAATTGTTTTCAGAAACAATTACAGGGAATGCAAAAATAGCAATCAGGGAGTTACGTACATCATTTCCATTCAATGGCTGGCAGATGAGTTTATTTCATGAAGAAGCCAAAAGAGGACCCCTCTAATTGTTGGCACTTCAAGCTCTATGTAAAATACAACAGGTTTAAAGGCTTCGGGATGGCCAGAAGCAAAACACCTCCTACAGCCAGAGAGGTCAGAGACACTGTCAAGTTCTTCATGGTTTCTTGCATGGATTTGGCTGTCCAAAACTCTGTCCCCCAAAAACTGCCCAGGAATGGTTTGGGTTCCTTTCCTATCCAGTCTGGATGGGGCTAACCCCTTTGGGGAGAAAAAGAGCTGAGCTCTACCAGCACAGGTCACACTGTGACATTTGGTTTTGGCGTGTACCCTGATTTATTGCATTTATTAGTACAGGTATTGGGAGATAAGGATACCTTGTCCTGATGGAGATAAGGCTGGTACAAATGTCTGCCTGCCTCCTGTGTGCCAGTACTCTGTGAATTCAGGCAGAAAAACAGGAGTAGTGTGAATCAACCTGGAGTTAATACTCCATCAAAACATGTCCCTGCTGTGATGATTGAAGGAAACTGTGCTTTCTGGGGCAGAAACTACCAACAAGTGAACTTCAAAAGTGCCTGGAAGGTTCCTTCCACAGAAAGCTTCCCAAATGATGCCATGAGAGCAGGGAGTGCGTATGAACATTGTCTTTCATCCTCAAGAAACCCAACTTGGTTTACAAGCTCATGGGTACACCATAGTCACCCGTGGCTCCAGGCTCTTGGAGAAGGGGTACAAGAGTAGTATTGCACATAGGAGTTCAGGACTATAGGAAAAGAAGAATCTCTTCATCAGATGAATTAAAGGAGAGGATTTCCAGGTAGACGGAAAGCCATGAGCAGTGCTGGGATTGCGATGATACAGCAGGGCTAAGAGTTTAAAAGACCGTTATCTCAAAGAGCCCCAACATTAACCTGACTCAATGTCACGTGGATAACTTGGCAGAGAAATTGTCCCGTCTACAAACAACACCCACTGAATGGGCAGGCAGCCACCTACTGATCGATCCACACAACCCTTTGCATTGATTTACTGCCCCCTCAAAACTGCTTAACCACACGAAAACCCCAGGATTGCCCTGTTTGTCATATGGACACAACCTTGTTACAGTGCTGGGTGTCTTCCTGGGTTGCACTGTCAAACAATAATAGTAATAATAATAATAATAATAGTAATAATAATAATAGTAGTAATAATAATAATACACCAAAAAATAGATTTCAGAGACTCCCATTACATCATCATCCTGTTAGGAGATACTACACGAAAATCATTTTCAGGGCAGTTGAGTACACTTGTATTCAAACACAACTGGAAAATACAGCATGACATCAAAGTTCTTTTTATGACAGAAATGAGCATAAAAGCCAGCTCGCCTTTCAAGGGCAGGTTGTGGAATGGCTTCATTTTCCTGGTCCTACTCCACTCATCTATGATGATAATGGCTATATCATGCAGTATAAAGTGCTGAGAGGGATTTAGCGGGGAAATAAAGCAAGAAAGGCCCAAGGCAAAGCAGGCAAAAGGCAGCAAAAAATTCTGGGGCACTTTTAAAAGTTCTCTCTGGGTCTGACAACAAAATGGTTATTAATCCCCATTAACAAGGAGCAGGCTTAGGAGTTCAGGGGTATCACACACAAAATAAATACTAGAAAATAGTACTAGAAAAAAAGCTTAAAAAATAAAATTAAAAGCTTAAGCCCAAGAGGCATGAAAGTGCCTGTAGTGAGGATTTCCTGAGGCAGGGTCTCTGTCCTGCCCGGATCCTCCCTCCCTGGGAGCACTGGTGGCCAGGCTGGGCTGGACTGGAATACCAAAGCAGGGGCTGATTAACCACTGGTGCTTTCAAGTGACCTGCAAATGTAAGGTCTGAGTGTGGCAGCGGAGAGGAGGAGACCTGGCTGTCACTGAGATTGGAGGAGACAGATGTTTAATGGAGTCCAGGATTACAGAGCTGCCAGGCTTCACATATAATCACCAGCTTCTTTGGTTTCCTCTTTTCTTCTCCCCTTCTTCTGGGTCTGTTACAGGGTCAGGGGCTGGGGGAGGAGGGGATGGAGATTTTCAGATTTCCAGCTAAATTCCTTGAGCTGCCCTTAATACTCCAACCTATTCCCAGCTGAAACCACAGCCTAGCAGTCTGCCAGGGCTCAGAGTGATGGGAGTAGATTTTTTTTTATTTTATTTTTTGAAAATAAGAGTATTTCTCTGCTCAGCAGACTGTGTTTGGCTCACCGAGGCCACACTACGGAGGAACAACACCGCAATCGATAGTGCCCAGATGACCTCGGGCCCCAGGGGAGGCATCTGCCCTACTTCCTACCCATCACCTACCCATGAGGATCAATAGTCCCTGCCACTTCTCACTTAGGGAATGACTCTACAGATGCTTTTTGTATTTATGGGCATTGCTCTACCTTTCCTCCAGTCTTACTCATTCAATTTTTTTATGATTTTTTTTTTTTTTTTTTTGCTTTTTGTACAAAGGAGGAGAGCTAGTGCTTTTTGAAAGCAGAGCCCCAGATGAGAGCCACTGAATTAGAAGGATGAAGGATGAATGTTCCCACTAATAAACAGGGGAGTGGAGGAGGATGGCCTGGCTGCTGCTTAGTCCGACCAACCCATCTCATTCCTCACACCACAACCCTCAAAAAAACCCCTACAATTGTGCTCACCACAGGGATACCTTGAGGCAAAGAGTCCCAAAGCTTAACCACACCAGGAACACAGCACTTCCAAAGTCCCCAAACTTAACCACCCCATCCTTTATACGAACGCAGCACCTCCAAATGCCTCTATGCATCCTCCAGCTCCTGTGCTGCCTCCTTGAGCAGCCCATGGAGGGAGCAGCTTGGCATGGGGAAGTTTCTGGCATGCTGAGAGATGAACGCTGACATTAGACACTGCTGAAGCTCAAGCCAAATTCAGCTCCACAGATGGCAAAGTGAAAGCCATAATTCTGCCCCCAAATGGAAGAAACATATAAGAGAAAGTAAGTGTGGAGTTTAGGCACAAATAATGACACCACGAAGACCGAACATAGGTCCCAAGACTGAGGGGTAGTGGGAAACGCAATCTCAGATGCCTGTGCATTTCATGGGATGGAGAGACCCTGGTGGAATATCTTATTCTGCCATAGATGGCTCATCTGGGGCATTTCCAAGACCTTGAACTGGCTCCTCACCCTATCACCCCATTTTTCTGTTACATACATCCCTCCTGGAGCACACAACAAACCCAGCAGGAGGTGTAGCGCGTCCCTACTCTTACAGCTGCTTGCTCCTAGGATACCCAAATGAGTTAAAATCAAGCTAAACTCTGACTTTTTGCCATAATATGCATTATGTCAATAAAGAATTATTCCGAGAGAGTCAGCAGCACAATGTGCTGCAGTTTTGCCAGTGGGCCAAATTGCTTTTATCGTTCTTGGCTGGCATATACGGGCTCTCACACAGTGTCTTTTCCATCCTCAGCTGAGCATCCATGCGGGTTTTTCCAACCATGCAGTCATTTCTCAGAGGGCATCTGACCTTATTTAACAGGCCCTTAATTAGGTGAAAGCTAATGCAGGGAGAGCAGAGTTCAGCCTCCGATATTGCTGAGGGTGATGAGTGGTATTTTAAGGGCAGGCAAGAAGAGTCAGAGAACAAAAGTTGCCTCCGCCGCCAGCTGGGATTACACTCACGGCTTGTTAGAGATCGACTGAACTCTAGGAACTTCTCTTCCCTACGTGTTTTGTCCAGGAATGCCCCAAAGCAGGGTATTAGGGCAATGAAATGGTCAGTTCAGAGCCTCATTCTTTTGAGGATGTAGAGAGAGCTAAACATGACGCATCTTCATAAATAGTTTATTTCTGCATTTTATTTGGGCCTCTTAGAAGCTCTGATGACCCTGATCTTACCTAGCACGTCAGCCTGGTCCAGGAGCAGCCAATTACTCCAACACAGGGACCATACTGCCAATATCCTTCCCTCCTAGCTTTCAGAAGTTGAAGAGTAAAGTCCTGCAGAAGATTTAAGCATCTCCAAAGAGTGAACGTGCACAGAGCGGTCACCTTTCATGCACAGCAGCCCCTTCTGCAAGATGACAGACACTGCCCCCAAAACCTTCAAGGCAACAGAGTTAATGATAGACATCAGCAACAGCAATGCCGATGTTTATGACAGCTTATGGGTGTCTCTTTTTAATCCCCAGGTCAAAAAGTCGGATTTATTAGGCAATCTCAGCATGCCGTTTTCAAACACGGTAATTCCTGTCTTTTCCGGTGTCTTGGACCAATGATGAAAAACATGGTCTGCATGCAACTTTATGGCTCGCAAACAAACAAATGCAAATTAAAAGGAAAAACTCTTGAGTTATTTTTAAAACTTGTGATCTTGAGCCAGTGTTTGTGAGGACAGGCTTGGGCTGACAATCCCTTGGAAACAGCCTCTCCAAGCCGAGGAGTTAATGCTAATTGAAATCTTGTGCAAAGACCACATTTGAAGAAATTAAGCTATAATTAGGTAAAGTTATTAATGATTGCTTTAACTAATTGATATGATAACACAAGCAGCAGACAAGATTTTAATCAGTGGTCACGAAATCAGAAGTAAACCAAGCAGTCACCACCTCTTCCTTTGCAGCTAATTTGCACACAATAATTCTGTTGCAGATAGTGACTCAGAGGCAAAGGGAAGAAGAATAAATCTCAGGAGACAAATAGGTAAAAGCTTCCCCCGTTTTAATGAGAAACAGACAGAGAAAGGCCAAAAAGAGCCTGTCAACATGATTTGTGATACCGTTACTTAATTTTTACCAAATGCTTTTTCTGCCATGCTTTAGTTGAAGTACATATTTATTTGATATTTCATTGGCAGCGTTTAAAAGAGACCCCCGCAATACCTATCTGATTCTGCTACGCATGGCCCTCCCAGTCTCACCTTTGATATATTGTCGTTTTTTAGGGCATGATAGTATAGATATGGGTTATTCTCAGATCCTGGATGCCTTTCTGCCAGTTCACAGGGAGGAAGCACAACTTTCCACTCACCTGCACAAAACCAAACTGCCTGCACAGACAGGGACAGCAAATCTCCTTCATTGAGTAAAAGACAGGGTTACTCATAAACCATTTGCAGAGTCTTCTCTAACCATTAGTTAAACCAAAAGGAGGAGACAGCTCAAAGCCTTGGAATTTTAATAAAATAAAGTTGGGGCCTCTTGCTGTTTGCCTTCTGTTTTTTCAGCCTTTAAGTTCGTTTTCTCTAGCTCTTCCCTTTGATCCCCCGATATCAAAGGGAAGAGCGAAGTTTCTCATATCTTGGAGTTGCTTCCAGGTGCTGCATCAGCTCTGCGAAACCCAGAGCTGGGAGAGACCCAGGAGCTTGACATGCTGAAATGGAGGTACTTAGGGGTAATTTTCCAAAAACTAGTCCAGTGCCACAACATCAAATAGCATCCTGCCCCTCCTAACATGCAGAGGTTGTGTGTAAATATCATCACTGCAGCATTTAAGAGGCAAGGAGAGCCGATCATCCTGCGGTGTGGGGACAGCTGGAAGAGAAGAGAGCAAAGAAAAAGGGGTGCCAGGAGTGGAGGAGTAACAGAAAAGCCTGAAAATGAGAGGACAGGTGATGAAAGAGGGATGGGGCTTGGAGAGAGGCAGAGAGAGCAGAAGAGGGCTGAAAAAGGGATTTCAAACCCTGCAGAGAGCTCCAGGGGGCTTGTAGGTTCAGGCGTTTATCTTGGTAGGAGAAAGAGGGTCAGAGAGAGGTGAGAGGAGGAAGAGGGACCTGAGGAAATGTGTGTGTGTGATGGGGAGCAGAGGAGATGCAGAGACACTGAGGATTTCCTTCCCCTGCTCCTCCAGCATTCCCCATCTGCTCCTCATCCCCTCACATCAGCGTGTGAGGCACTGGGCTCTCTGCTGTCTGCACACCAGAAAGAAAGAAAAAGAAAGAAACAGCCCAAGCCTCCAACGTATCCATATCCCCAAGCCCCCAGGGAACACGTCGATGGAGGGACAAGTGAAATTCAGAGAGATAACCAGAGAATTAAAACCCCGGAGCAGCTCCTTCCCTGCTGTTACCACACAAGACCTCCCGGTCAGTCGGAAACCCCATCCTGCTTGTAGGTTTGGTGGCAAACCTTCTCCTCTGCTTCATTTGATCACTCTCCCTGTAAAGTATGTATTTATTATATATAGCAGAGCCCTTCTGCTGGTGACAAGCTGCTGCATCCTGCTCCTGAGAGCAGGGCATGTCTCAGGTAGTGGTCGACATTCAGGGGGCCTGCAAGGGTGGACCACAGGGCTGTGGTGGACGAAAACCATCTGGGATAAGATGAAGAAATTGGTTTGTCATTGGGGCTCCCATTCCCACTGAGGGTTGACGAGTGATGAAGCTGAGCCCAGGAAAACTATTTTTGATGGAGTAGTTGAACATCCAACAGAACTGCTGGTATCTCTAGGGCACAGGCAAGGTTGAGCCCTGAAGACTGAGGTTGGAGAAACCTTGGGCTATGCCTGCCTTTGGAAGGTCAGGTCAAGCTTTCACTCTCCTGTCCCTCACCTCCACAGACCTTGCAGTATTTAGGGATTTCTGTGGGCATTGAAAAGTTTTGATAACTCAGGGCATCATCTGTTTATGAAAAGGACCATACTACAAGGCTTGTACAACGGAGCCAACACATCCTCCCCAAGGCCAGCTTCTTCCATGCCACTCTCCATCTTGTCTTCAATCCCTGCACCTTCTCCGTGCCCTTTTCACTAAACTTTGGGTTTCAAAGATGGGTGGGTGGAGGTGGTCTAATAAATGACAGGGAAATTGGGACTGGATTCTCCATGGGGTTCCATGAACAATCTCTGTGGGGTCCCAATCATCAAAATGAGTCTGCTCACGTTATAGTGGTCAGGGAAATGCATGTAGTTAAAATACCAGCAAGAATACATTCTTGGAAGTTTCTGGAGGAAAAAAGTTACTTTTCTCATCCCAAATTTCATTTCTTTAAGGAAAGGGGGGTAGGAAGTGAGTGAACAGTGGTAAGACTGGGACTGTTTTCACTTTGGCACTGCAGAAGACATCCCATCCTTCCCAGCATGAAGCAGATGAGAAATCCCAGCTCTGTCACCACCACTCCTCACCTTTCTCCTGGGTTATTATCATTTTACAGCCTTGCTTATGAAGATGAATGGACAGAGTTGCTCTGCTCCCCACGTCGTATTTGAGGTATGTGAGGGCTGGAAACACAGAAGCCCTCACAGAGACAAAACATTTAAAATAAAACATTTCAATCAGAGGAAACGACCATCACAAATAGCTTGGAAATGATCAATTCCAGACAACCCCAGCCACCTGAAGAGGAAGTGAGGAAGGTCTGTAAAATCAAGACAGGTGAAGAGGGGACAATCATTCACTCCTGCTTCTTATGAGGCAGAAATTAGTGGGTGGACAAACATAATAGTGGAAGAGTGGAGTGGCCTGCTGGAACACTGCTGGAAAGTGGCCTCCCAAACACAGACCCTTCAGGCAGTTCATGAAGGCAATAGGAAGTGTTTCAAGTTGTTTTTTTGTTTGCTTGTTTGTTTTTTTTTTTCTTCTGTCTGGTGCCATTTACATGGTGCAAGGTCAGGAGGATAATATTTACTCAATGAATCACTGAACTCTAACCCCTGCGTGAACACACCACACTTGGACTGGGCGCTGAAGCCATGCAGTAGGGCACCCACATCACCCTACCACATTCCCTCTTGGCTCCGTTTTTTACCTAGGCATCCTAAAGATCCTCACAAGCACGCACAAATTAACCAGTTACAATAAGTCCCTGCATGTCCACAAGGCTAATTGCAAAACAATTAATTTCTTCATGCAAAACTAGTTCTCCCAACTCAAAGAGCAAACTTCCTTAAAGTCAAGCACTGTGCTGAAACCAGCCACAATTCCATGTTGAACACCCAGACTGGCTCTTCCCCAATCTCTGGCTGCTAATATTTTCAATAATACAAACACTAATAACACAGCAGGAATGTCACAATAAAATTGGCCTGCACCCCAGCAGGCAGTGTCCCACACTCCAGATCACCACGTCTCAGAGAAGCTCCAGCTTCTCCAAATACTCCGTTTGGAGCCAAATGATTCAGCGTTGCATTTACCCACCCTATCCATGTCGGTGGCAGATGCAGCCACAGTTTGAATGGGGGTGGAGAGCAACGTGGCACACAGCAGATGCAACAGCAGCTCCTCGTCACGTAGCCAGCAGGATGTGGACCACATAAGGCAACACTTGGGGGTGTTTTCTCCCCCCATGGTCTGTGCCCCAGCCCCTCAATAATCTCCATCAGTGTATAAATGCAATGGTTTCTAAGCACAATCATTAGATATTTAACACAGCACAAGGCTCTTTTGTGGGAGCTGTTTTCACTCTGAGAATTTCAGGCCAAATTCTGCCATCCGTTGCATGGCCAAGCCAAAAAATTTCCCAACAGCGTGGTCTGTCAGGGTTTCTTACCTGCTTCTCTGACATGATATAGAGGTGTTCATGATCCACTGAGAAGGCCATATCCCGTAATACGGGGCCAGTGTCCACCACCTGCACGATCTCATACTCCAGCGTGTTCTTGGTGGTGCCATCCACACGGATCTGCAGGGCAAAAACAAAAGCAGGCAGAGAACATGAGTGTTTTTCCTCCTTCCATTTAGACTGTAGGACAATCCTTGGAGAAAAGCATTCTCGTTACATTTTTCAGACAACAACCACTGTCATCACAAAATAAACTTTTCCCCTGCCTCCTCACTTTAAGGATAAAGCAGTTTAACTGCTTTTTTTTTTTTGGTCCCATCGACACAAGAGAACTGAAGAAGAACAATCCAGAGCCTGCTCATTTTTCTCTGGCACTATCAGTGTATTACTGTTGTTGACTGGACAAATCTACCCAGCTGAAAATGGTGGCACAAAGGGCAGAATTTGCGATGATGATGTGCAAAAGAGAAATAAAAAAACACACAAGAGCCTACCGGACTGACTCACTCAAATGCTAGTCAGACGCTATTATGGTTCTTATTGCTAATATCCCATGGGGCAATATATTACTGCAGAACGCACAACACAACACAGGCTATTTCTCTTCTTGATGATCTGTATCTGATATTGAAATCTGTCCTGCACAAGTACGGGACCGTATGATTCCAGCCACATCTCATAACAAGGTGTCACGGAGGAGCATCAATAACTGGGATGATGAGAACGGACCTGATACACAGCCCTGCTCTACCCCTGATAGGAAACCAGTGCTATGGAAGAAAGTGCACAAAACTGTAGGTTTCTGTCTTTGCTGGTCTCAAGCCAATTCCTAAAGATTGGGCTGAAAACCAGCTGGAGAAGGTTTCTAATCCTTTCCGTTAGTACGATCACAATTCAGGATAATCTAGCTATCCATAGGACTGTTGGGTCCCTCTGGATATTCAGGAAAACCCATGAGCATGTGTTTCAGAGTTGCATCCACATTACTTCTCTCCCTTGCTATCTTCAGAAAATCTTCAGTTCCACAGCAACCCAAACATTACAGTGCCCTTCTCTAGAAAAAACAGAGTTTTAGGTGATCTGCTTTGTGCTCCACATCATGACCTCCATCCCTTCCTGAGTAAAGCAGGTCCCTGGCTTCCCTGATTTGTAGTTGTGTAGTTTGATAATTGAGGGGAAAAAAAAAAAAAAAAAAAGGGAAAAAAAAAAAAAGGAAAAAAACACCCAAAAGGAAATAACAAGCCCTGGAGAAGTGATGGTATCAAGACCCATTCCCACTGTTCCCTGGCACACAGTCCATGAGCTCGTTCCTTCTGTCTCAACCTTTCAGCCAAGAAACTGAGCCTGAATCATCTTCTGTGTTAGAAAGGCAAAGAGAAAGGAAGAGAGGGAATGACAGAGGGTCTGGAAAGCCTAAAAAGGGCAGCACTGATATACAGATTTTTATCTTTGTCCTTTCCCTATCTACCCAACCATATGACAACACCATATGACAAGAAAGAAACCTTATTCTGGAACGACGGGGGACATGAGGACCTGGAAAATAATCTTCCATAACCCTGGCAAGATGGGGGACATGAGGCTGAGAGGATTTAGAGGGGCTCTCTGTGACCAAAAAGGGTGTGGAGGGTGCTCAGGGATGCTCAGATCCCATGAGACTGCACAGCCTACGAGGGGCCGGGCATTGACCATTGGGCTGGACAATGCAGAGGGGAGGATTTGAGGTTGGTTTGTCGTCTGGATGGGTCTGGTGATGACAGCAACACACTCCACAGCCTTAAGGCAGATGGAGGTTGGGGACTTAAGGCCAGCACCAAGCCTCCCACCGGCTCTGGTTGCCTGGAGGAAAGGGCTCACTCGTGTTCCTCCTGGGGGCCTTGAGCTCCTCTGAGTCTCTACTGGAAAGCAGTCACTGGTGTGTCTTACCCAGGAGGTTAAGGGACAAGATGTCAATGGGATTAGAGTGAGTCGTTCCCTTTAGGACAGCCAGAAGACGGGAAGGACACACGGAAAGGACTGAAGGTCAAAAGATGTGGGTGCCTGTATGATAGGGCTCTGCCCAGGGCAGCCCAGATGCCCCTACAGCAGGACCCTTTCCGATTTCCCATAGGGAATGCACCAAGTTCTCGCTGGCAGGGAGCAATGTTTGGGCTCTGCCTCAGCTTTTCCTCCTTTCCCCATCCCCTGTGGGTGCCTGTGCCCACCAGAAGCCCCTTGATCTCATCGCCGTGCTAAACAAACCTGACGTCTTTGTCAGGTCTTTGCTTTGACCTTGATTTCTCAGCATCATCAGGGTCAGGTCTGTAGGCCACTGGATATGTAAGCAGCCAGTTATCACTCCAGGCTCAGTCCTCGTCCTCAGCCTTTGCCAGGCCCCATTAGAGGAGAAGGAGCTCAGAGACAGAAGAGGCAGGCTGGAGAAACCGCCGAGCTAACAAACGCCAGGCACAGCCCCCAGGGATCTGTGCTACGGGCTTGGGGCAGGTAAAAGACTCAGAGAGGTTTCACGCTGGGAAAACAGTGACACTCGGAAGGGATTTAACAGCTATTGCTGACCTAATTGGTGGCAAAATCATTATTTTGCAGAGGAGTGGGGGCTCATTCCTCTGTACGTGTGCGTTTGCACACACGTGTGCTCGTGCCTCCCGACAACAGCACGGAGATCTCTTCCTCTAAGCTAAAGCTACGAAATAAAGGAAAAAGAAAATTCAGAAGGCGGCCAGAAAGTCTGGCAGGCATTCACCCACGCCACACAGGCCGTGCGAGCCCCGTGCCAGCAAGGAGGTGATTATCGCGGCTCACAGCCAGGCGTCTGGCTGCTAACTCAAGCCATCCCCTATCCCCTTTTAAACTCTGCCCCTCGTGTGTTCGACCCCAGGCGTAAAGCCCGGAGGGTCCCCATCTTCCCTGCACATTCTTCTCAGGGACGAACATCAAAAAAAACTCAGCAGCAGTTGGAGGGTTTTATTCCCTGCTCGCAGGCATCCATTAGCAGCAGAGCAGTTGGGTTTGGGAAGTTTAAAAAAAAAAAAAAAAAGTCAAAGAAGAGCCAAAGAGCCTATAAAGGGGAAATGAGAAGATTCTCATCAAAGCCTGCAAGTGATCGGCGGTGATGTCAGGGACGCAGATACGATCTCTGCTAGGAAATCTTCCCAGCCTGATGGCTGTGGGGAGCTCAAGGCACGTAGCAGCGTTTTGCTCTGTTCCTGCTCTCCTTCCTTGGCATCAGCCACAAGTCCTAGGTGGTAGAGTTTTCTTCTGACTAAGGGATGGGTATTCTTACCCTAAAGATGTCCTTATCAGGCTGTGGGATTAGAGCCCAGGGGATATTTCTCCTTGAATCTTGCCGCGAACCATGAACCATGAGCACCCCAAGCCCTCACCCAACCCCACCACCACCTCGTACACCCCCAGGACCATCACCCACCACCTCTTACCCCATACCCTGCTAACCCCAAACTACCCCACAGCCCACACACGTGTGCAGAGCTGACGGGGACCCGTTGGTTCAGGCTGCACGTTAATCCTGCTTCCTGGAAGGCTGCACTCACTGGGCTTCGTTCTGCAAAGCCGGCTGCTATTAAAACATCAGCATGATGCTTCCCGAAGGTCAGCCACCAGGGGACCCATTCTGGCAGCTGTTTGTTTGTTTGTCTGAACATTATCTAGGCCTGGCTGTTTATTTACATCCATTGAAGTATCAGACAATAAATATCCTCTCCCAGTAGCAAACAGATGCTTGCACTCGAATGTTCTGGCTAGCGCCGGCTTCAAAACGATCTCCTTAATGAGCAAACAACACTATTAATCTTTAAAGGCACAGGCTCTGGCCTTCCCCGAGCTCTCACCCTGGCCATGGCTGGCCCTACAGGCATCCTGGCAAGGAGCCCATGGGTCTGGAGGATGAAAGAAGGTAAAAGATACCTCCCGTCATTTTACCGGTGCCTTTCAGTGTTATCTGGGTCCCTCCAGCTGCTGCGGGATCCACAGGAGGGCGATGCTTGAACGCAGTCTCCTGGGCAAGCTGGTGGCAGATGTCTCAATCAGACCTTAATGACAGACACAGGTTTTCAAGGTTGGGATCATATGGCTACTGAATTAAGGGGCACGATGAATCCCTTCAAAGCATGGGCATGATCTTAAAAGGGACAACGAAAAACGTTGGGGTTGGAGGATTAAGAAGGAACCGGTGCCTGCAAGCACTTAGCCCCAGTGTTGGATGACAAACCATGGTCATGGCCAAAAAAACAAAGTTCTTTAAGCTCAACAAAACAACAGAAACACCTGCCTCCCAGACCATCATGACCATGGAGCTCTCTTAGCATGCTCATATTTTGCTAGGCTGGATGGGGATGGCCTCTTTTTGGCTTTTGCAAAGTTGGGAAGGCTCTCCCAAATTGCATGTCTCTGTATGCAAACAGCACAGGTTCATCTGTAGAACACCATTTCTGCTAAAAGCCAGCAACCACACGGCTTGTGTTTCAGCCACAGCCTGATATCATCAACTGAATCACTGTTTGGAGCACATGAACATCGCCCCATTTTGTTTTATCCAAGAGAAACCCATTCCGTACACTTTGTGCTATCTGCTCTGCTGTGTAAATCCCAGCAAATTAAGCATGGACAAATAGTTGTCTTCAAAATTATTTTCAAAAGCTTACTCCATGGAAAAGCTCACAGCACTCCTGCTACCACATCAGCTCTATTTTCCTGTCCCATTAGCCCGGACTTGTCACTGGCAGCAAAAATTGGCATCGTTTCCACCGTGCCGGTTGAGTTCAGCTGCTTCCTACTCATCTAGAGCCATCACCTCCTGCCCAGAGCATCGTTCCTGGCCCTGTAGAGCCAAAATGACACCCATGCCCACACACACACATTAAGTCCTCTGGATAAGGCATTTTAAACCCATCCAGGTCCCCTGAGACGTGGTCAGGAGCAGGATTACAGGTGGATGATGGCTGGCCAAGAAGACAGCCGTAGACACTGGTTGGCTGGTCGTCACTGCAAATAATTAAATCGTGCAGAATCAGCAAACCCCGGGCTGATGAAAAAGGGAATTCATCATTGCCAGCCCCAGTGCTCGCAGCCGGCACTGCAGCAGCTCCCAAATCACACTGCAGGTTTACTTTGGACACAAAAATCACCCCGTTTCCCAAGGGAGGTGATTAGGCGGCTGCAAGGAAGGGTGGCTTGCAAAGGCAAAGCCCGAGGGATCACAGAATCAGATCCCTCTGCCTCCACCTGGGTGCAAGGGAGCAAAGGCGGTGGCACCGGCTCTGGAAGGAAGAGAAATATTTTTTGGACAGGGAAAACCAGACCTGGCAGCACTGCCTCCGTCCTGGCCGTTCCCCGAGGCCTCCCTTCTTTGTCCGCCCTGCCTCTCCTCCCAGGGCTTCTCACTGAAATCACCATCATTATTTCTCAGTATTGGATTAAGGCTCAGCAAACCTCATTTCTAGGAGATCCAAGCGGCCCCGCACATCAATCCAGGCTGCTCTGAGCAGTGCCCAGCCACAGCCTTACGACTGCACGGGGGCCTCTAATACTTTATTGCTTTTCCAATATCAGTTCCTCCCCGTTTTATGAACCTAATGTTCCCCAGCGGACGCTGGGACTGCTGGCTGCCGTTCCTGGCACGGCGAGGGGGGCAAAAGCACAGCAGACAGAGCATGATCTAACGTCAGGCTGTTATGATGATAATCTATTTCTGCTCTTCCATTGATTTGGGTTCCATGAAGTAGCTGCATTGATCTGGGCGAAGACGGGGAAGGGGCTGGTGATGCGCCCCGTTCCTCCCCTTCCCCTCCATTTTGGCATGTGTTTTCCAGTCGAATCATCCGTCCTAATTTGCCTAAAGCCTATTAGCAGGAGATCAATTTCTAATAACACACGGTATTTCAATAACCCTGTCCATCTACCGATCCAAGAGGCTTTTAGAAACACTAATTGAAAAAAAAAAAAAAAAAAAGCAGAGGGTGAGGCATCTCCTCCTTGTGCCTGACAGCCAGCAGCCCTCTCACTTCTCCCGCACAGATGTTTCGAGGTGCTGCTTGTGTGAACGGTGCCAGCCCCTCTGAGCACACATCTCAGAGCACCTTCAGCCATACGGAGAGCAGGACCCTGGCAAACCAGGTGTTCAGCCTCAACCCTCACTCTTTCAGCGCTGCCCAGGCCCAGATGTGTGGTGACAGCAGCCACGGTCATGCAAGCCAACCTGGGGAGGAGACCAACCCCGGCATTTGGCTTCCAAGGCAGCCTAAACTTGCAACTTTTCCCCAGTTTTCACCTCTAAATCTCTGTCCCATACCATCCGCAGGCATTGTACCGTAATCCTCCCTCCACATGAGTATGTGACATGACTCCTAGATGCTTCAGGGGCACTGGGTTACAAGGGATCAAGCCTGCAGTGATCTCAGATACACTGAAATGAACCGTCTGCTTTGGTCCTGCAAGCCAGGAGACAAACTCACAGCAGGTAGAGTCCTTTCTTTCGTTGCCCACCGCAAGTGACTGCCGTGCCATTCCACTTCATCTACCCACCAACACGTAGAGCAAGAGATACTTCTGCCTGCAATGGATTTATGAGCTAAAATGGATGTAAAAAAAAAAAGCCAGCCTTGCATTCTGGGCTTGGACAGCACCTACCATAGCAGCTTGATGGTATCTGCTCCCAGTGCCATAAAAATAATACTTAGAGCTTGAAGCTGCAGGGCTTGCCCCAAACTGAAATAGCTGCACTTCAAGCTTCAGAGATGGACACGGGGGGGAAAAATTCAAGGAGGTGACCGGGTCCTTTCCCTCTCTTGGCAGGGAGCACATCAGGTGTGTGCAGCTCTCACGTCCACCAGCCCATTCTTTGACAGATGACATCATTTCTGAGAGCATGGTTTACATACGCTCCCCTGGCGCTCCCTGATTGATAAATTAGACACTCACAAGCCACGTGCTAATCAATGCAAATCATTAGTTTGTAACAACACCGGGCAGGCTCGGCAGAGCTCATTTTTCAAGGTAATGGTCTGCCAAGTGATTGGTGTGCAGCAGCGAGTCCTGCCAGATCTAAGGGCAGGCTGCTGGCTCTTACCTATGGCATGGGGCTGAGGCCTCTGCTCTCCTGTCCCCGTGCTGAGGACTGGGCTGTGCTGCTTGATTCAAGAGCCAAAGCCCCAGATCTGTTCTTCCTTCCCCTTCCTTTGCACGGAGCATCACAGCTCCTGGCCCTTGCCTGAGCTCTGGTGACAGTGGCCACCTTGGTCCCAGGTATCTTGGATCTATGTATCACACTGCCAGGCACCCCAGGAACACTTGTACTTATTTACTCCTAAAATAAAATCCGTTTGAGACTGAAAAAGCATGCTTTGCCCCTTTTCAGTGGGAAATGAAGCAGGATGCTAAAAGCATCGACCCGTAGCTATGTCCTAGGAAATGGCATCCTGACCACAGTGACAGCTCTGAGATTTGATGCCTGCATCAGGCATGTGTTTGGCCAAACTAATAGGACGTTTGAACACTGTAGCCACCAGATTTTGTACCCAAAGTTTTGTCTTCAGGCTCTTAAACGTGTTGCCCAGCTGAGCGGGTACTTCGGGAAAATAAAACTACATCAGGGAAAGGACCTGATACCACTGACCAGAGACAAGGGAGGGCAGGAGCATGGGACAATTTTGCCCATTCCTCAATCTGCAAGGAGCCCAAACATCCTCTGGGTCTGCTTCCTGAGCACCACGGGGTCAGCCACACTGGGAACAGAGCAGTCTCTTCATCCATGGGTTAGGATCCCAGTGGATCACCCCAAAGGCCATCCCAGTGCCACGCTGCTCATGGTCATTGCTGTTAGGCTTTGGGATCTTGCACTTGTCCATCTGCGGCACATCTGTGGCTACTTTACAGCAATAAGGTCATCTCCTCCTATTCACACCACCCCATTGTATGATCTGAAATAAAATCCCCTGGATTTATCAGGTGTGGGGTTTTTCTAGGATGCCACAGAGTTTTAATTCTCCAGCATGAAGGAGTTGGGATGTGCATAAAGCCACCGGCCAGGGCAGGAAGGGCACAGGTCCCCAGCTACTTCAGTTTCTCCCAAATTGGTGGAATTTCATTACGGGCAACATTTTTGGGAGGGGACAGCTAGCTTTTTAACATTTACCCTGTTGCTACCACTAGTCCTGCTTCCTCTTGCAGAAAGCGTAAATAAAGGATTTCAGTCAGAGTGGATTTTGGTTGATATTAAGGGAGTAACGATGAAAAAAAAAAAAAAAATTAAGAAAATTGAATTTCGATGTATAAGAACATTCCTTGGGTGGTGGCTCCCATGGTGCACAACCCCAAATACCTGCTCACCTCTGGTCAGCTCTTAAGCAGGGCTCAAAGTATAGATCAACACAATTCAGATAAGTAGCATGACCAGAAAGGCTCAAAACCTTACTGGCTTTGGGGTCAGAGATGCCCAAAAGCAGAGCCTGTGTCCGAATGGCCAAAGATATCAACACAGTGTTGGTCTAAGGCACAAATCCCTCCACGGCACCGCTCGGAGGTTGTGGCAGAGAGTTGTACGGGATGTTCTGAGGACAGACGGACAGCGGCAGGGGCTGGCTGATACAAGTCCTTTATAAGGGTCCGTTCATGGGGCTGAGAGACCAGAGATGAGCTCATCCTGCCGTGCCAGGAACGCGGTGACCCGGAGGGCTGGGAGCCCCGCGGGGGGCTGCAGAGCAGCTCCACAAAGGGCTCTTTGACTGCGGCCAGACGGGGCGAGCTCTGAGACACCCACGGATCCTCATGACTCCATCTGCCTTGAGAGGCAGCCAGCTGCCCTTTGGCAATGGGAGGAATGCACAAACACAGGGACCCGAGCACTTGCATGGGTACATTGGCAGGAGAGCACCAAAAGCAGGCACAGAACGGCAAAATTCATCACAGCACCATGCCATGGGGGGGAAATATTCAAGGAGGTGGGGGCACAGAGGCACCCAGTGGTACCCTGCCCATCCTAAATCCATCAGCATGGATTTAGGGTGTGCTTTAGGGGGTCTTGGTCAGCAGCAAGGGGTCCTGGGGTGATGTGAAGATTTGCAATTTCCCTTTAGGGCACATCAGAGGCAGACCGAAGCTCCTGTTTTGCTGAGGATTTGGGCACTTTCACCACTTTCACCAAACCATGCAGATCAAAAATCTTATCCCGGAGATTATCTCTCTGCTCGAGTCAGGCTTTCTGGTCTTGTGGTGATGTTTGCGTCAGGCACTGGTGCTAAATTGCAGCAGAAAAGGCAGAGAAATGGGCTGATAGGCTGGGAGTGAATAACTAAAAGCTGAGAAACCCAGAGGCTGGAGCTCTTTGCTCTCTCCTTTGGGACAAAGGGGGATCAGGGTGGACGGACAGAGCAGCAATTTGGGAACAATCCCTGCCAGGGGTTGTTATCTCTAAAGCAAGGGGAAAAGGGACCCTGAAAGAGGATCTCCCCAAGGAAATCAGCCAGCCCAGCCTCTCTGTCCAGTCCTTTTTTGTTGGTTGACATCCCTGGGGCTAAGGTCGAGATAATGAGGCCCCACATATCTCTGGGCCCCAGACCCACGACCAGGTTGTGCTCTGCAAAGGTTATCGTGATTCAATTGCTGCCTGTTTCAGCTCCTGGGCTTCTCAATGCCAAGGTGACCTATTAAGAACTTAATATCAGATAAAAAACACAGCCCTTGAAGCCTTTCTAACCTTCATAACCTATGTTTATCCACAGGAGAAAAACAAAAAGGGGGGAAAAGAGAGAGAAAGAGTGAAAGCTTATCTTCCAGTACTGCCTCAGATAAGAGGGAAGCACCATCTGGGGACAAAGCTCCACGTTTGCCCTTTCTCCCTTTTCAGGAACCTGCCAGAGGAATGATCCAGCCCTGTCCTGGAGCACCAACCCTCCACTGAAGGCTGCTCTCATGTGCCGACCCACCACCAGTTCCTCTTCTCTCATCTTTGACATCTGACCATGCGACATGTCTCTGCTTCCCAAGGCCTCCTCTCATGTCCCATCAGCCAGCCTCTAGTTAGTGACCCAAAGCCATTTGCTACTCGTTTCATCTTCCAAAACCACTACAAAATTCTTGGTCCTACCAAAGCAGCACATCGCTTGGCTGGACTCACCTTCAGTCTGCAAGGTGTTCCCAGCCACTGCTTTGCTCTCCACATTTTTCATCGAGCCACCTACGGATTGGATGATTTTTAAGGGACAGCTTCCATGATTAAAGGAAATGGCAAATGGAAGCTGTTGAGATACGAAAAGGGGACCCCAAAAGATGTCACCAAAGCAGCGTGCATCACTGCACGGCCCTCAGCTCAGAGGGTTACAGAGGGGAGGGAGCGATCACACAACCACAGCTCTCAGCCCATTCCCACAGACTCCTCTAGACAGGGCTGGAGAGAGGCAAAAAATCGATCGCTATTGGAAATCTTCAAATGAGAAGTATTGTGTAAGTCAAGTAATTATTACCTGCGATAGCAGCGTGTATCGCCAGACCCTTAATCATGGGGATCCCTTGCGCATCAGAGTGAGACAAATGCGTATTCAAAGCCCTGGATTGAATTATCTAAAAGCAAGAGACAAATTTTGAAATAACGTCTAAGTTGGCACGTTTTTAACAAGGGTAAATGGAAACTTGCAAGGAAATGCAGCCTCTGAGGAAGGCAGGGAGCGCCTTCCTTCCAGCCAGGCACACCTCATCCTCTGCAGAGCATCAGCACAGGGCTACGGGGGCAAAGCTGCCCACCCCGTGGAGGAAACGGAGCCCTCTGTGTGCACTTAAAAGGATTAGGAGGTCTGCTGGGAGCTGTCCTAAAGGAGCTGTACGGCACCAAGGGCAAGGCATAAGGCACAATCAAGAGAGAATTAAGAGAGTCGGAGGGATTTAGCAGGCAAGTGCTGACATATTATTCCACTTGGATGGAAGCAGGGGATCCCTGGGGGAGGAGGAAGGCTGCCTGAGCCATTCAGGTTGGGGCCTGATTGCTGATTTGGGACTCAGATGCTACAGCGAGCTCTTGAGCAGGTCGGGCTGCCCAATGGAAGGAGTCAGAAGGGTTTTCGTGAGTCTAACATGACCCATGGCATTGAGCTGGTCCAAAAACCTCTCACCCAGAGGAACTGCAGATGAGATAGGAAATGTAATGAAGAAATCCTAAGAAACCTGAGCAGAAAGGGGGCCCCAAGGGACCAATCTCTAGGGATGCTCACAGCCAAGTGATGCACAAGGACCACAGCCCAGCAGGGAAGCCTGAGCAGAGGCAGTGAGATGTGCTCCAGGCCTCTACCAGCCCACACATCTGCAGCTCCCTTGGTGCCCCACAGCTCCATGCTCGCCTCTAAGCTGGTTAGGTGATTTGATGGACCACAAGAATTTGTCCTGGCCCAAAGAGATGTCATCTCCCAGGCCCTTTATTTACTTTTTTTTTAAAGTATCAGTCTTGTCTGAGGCGAGACAGCTAGTTACTTTTCTTCTAATGTAAGAGATTAGGATGTCTGAGCCCTACAAAGACCATCCCATATGCAGTTGCCCTGTAAAGTCCTGGAGGTCTGGAGCTTGCCACGTACATATCCTGCCCCAAAACCTCTGGGTGACACAGTACACATGCCCCTGGGTGGTAGTTTCCTTGCAGAGTAGAAACTGTGCCCCAGACATCATTGCTGTAGTTGGATGCTTCAATAGAAGAATTTGGGACAAAATATAGGATGGATTCCCAAAAGTGTTGGCCACACTGCTGTGTCTCAGGACCCCAGAGAGCCCAAGTTGGATCCTTCCTCACTACCTTGAACGTGTCAAGCAAGGCAGGAGCGTGCAGAAATCTCATCTGCTCTTTCAGTGATGGGAAGGGGATGGAAGAAGAGCTGGGACACGATCCTCTCGTGTCCCCATAGCCCTCGCCTACATCCCATGGGCCTGGGAAAGTCAGCAGGAGGGTGCAACTCCTGGGAGAGGAGGGATCACTTTCCTCTGGGACCTCGAGGTAACCCGGGCAATGAAACTCTACCCGAAGCCGTTCTGACAGGAGGTTGCGGCACAAGGCAAGGCAAGGTCAGGAGTTCAGCATCAATGCAGTGAGTGCCCGTCACCACACAAAAGAGCCGGGGATCAGATATACCTGCACGGCGCTGCCTGGGAGGGAGGGTATTGAGATGTATAATTACTGCTGCTTTCATCCCTGCTGCTCTTCCCCGCAGTTCACATGGCTCTGCTGGCTTTGTCCTTGTTCAGGTTGTCTCGAGCACAGTCCCAGCCAAGGCTGGAAAAGCCTCCAAGGGGCTGCATCCTTCCCTCTCCTGTCCCCAGCTCCTGCACGGGGCTCACCAGACCCTTACACCTTCCTCTAGAGCATCTCCCTGGCACAGATAGTGGCTCGGTAATATAAGGGATGTAAAAGCACAGTTGTTGAAAAATCATAATTCTTCCTTAAAACGATGGCTCGGATTCAGCAAAATCACTCCAAAGAGCAACCAGTTACTTCCATGATCAATTCCAGCTTTGTGCCGGAGTAATTCAATGAGGTTACCCCAGATTTACCCCAGAAGTAGCAGCGGGGACTCTGGAGGAGCTAATGCAGACTGGAGACTGCAAGAAAAGAAACAGGACCTCAAACCTCCAAAGAAGGAGCAATTGCTTTCCCTTGAAGTCCTGCCAGGGCGTGTTAGTGCTCTATTTTCATATCCCCGAAGTTCAAGGGGTTACTTAGTGAAATTCTAAGTTGGGGAGGTTTTAATATGCAAAACCCTGTGCATATCAAGGCACGCAATGATCTTCGTCCAAACAACAGCTTGAAACACCAGAAAAAAATGAGGATTTGCTTGGAAACAGATCCCTGACCGGAATTACCATTTGCTCAGCCTTTCCTGAAGCCTGGTCTCCTTTGGGGGGAAAACCTTCTGTATTTCCAAGGGTTTGTTGTGGTGAGCTTGGATTAATTTTACGAAACTGAAACAAAATGGGGCAAACTCGGGTTTGGAGATCTTCACCTTCCCTTGAGGGTACTTCACAGTGTCCCGATGTTCTTATCACAATGGTCACAATCACGATGACCATATCACAGATGATCCTTGGGACACCAGATTCATGAGTGCATGAAGCTCATTTGTTTTTTGTTTTTTGTTTTTTTTTTTTTTTTTTCTCTCTCCAGATCTCTCTCATAGGACAGAAGTGGAAAAAAGAAAAAAAAAAAAAAAGGAAAAAAAAAAAAAAGGGCATTTCAACATCTGCCTAACCAGTCCTTACCAAGCTACATGTAAGGTTTTCTTGGTCCACGGGACGAGCCTGCACACCCAGTTCGAAAGAAGGGGAGCGAAGAAACTGGGGATGGGCTGCCAATTATTTTTAGTCACTTCCAGCCCAAAATGCTCCTTTCTGGCCGAAGCTTCTCGGCGTGTGCAGCAGATGGCGCAGCTGCAGTGGCTGTCCCGCTGCCACCCACGGTCCCCAAAGCCACCCCCTGTCCCTACAGCAGCCCCAGGGCCATCGGGCAGGACATCCCACCCAAGCTGGCATCCCTCACGAACTGGTGGTTAAATTCTGCTCTTTTTTTTTTATTATTATTGTCTGGGTCCTGCACCGTGCATCGTATTTTAGCACTCTGAATGAATCTTACGCCGACGAAAGCGGGCCACCAGCTGTCCCAAAGAGGGGGGGACACCTCCACAAAGGATGCAGAAGGCACAGCTCCATCACGCGGAGATGGGTGTGCCATAAAACCTCACGTCAGGGCCTCGGGGGACACCGGCATCATTGATAGCCCTGAACTCAGCCTGATCCCCCCCCGGCTCTCCTTGGGACATTCAGAACAGATCAAGACAAAGGCTGGGAGACAAAATGGGCCACGGGGAGCAATCCTGCCTCGGTGCAGGTGCCTCATTTCCATACCAGGAGGCAAAAGCCAAATTTCCCATCACGGGGCTCGCCTCCACGAGCGCTGTCGGTCCGGGTGATGGAGACCAGAGCCCGAGCAGCTGCCCCGGGAGCACCCTTCGGGCTCTCCACATTCATCGGAGCAGACTGGCTCCTCTCATCACGGCCCTAATGGTTCCCACTAGGCTACTATTTCTGTCCAGGACTGACAGAGGAAGGCAGTGTGAAGCCTTTATTTTTGGGACTCCGGGCTATCTTTGAAGGCTTTGTGGTTTAAAGGGACGCGCTCGCTCTCCCTATGACAATCGACTGCTTCTTCTCTCATCTTCAAAGGCCGACGAGAAAACTTATTACCCTGCCAATTTTGTCCTGGGCCAACAGCTCCCTCCCAGCCCTTTGTACGTGTCGGAGTGGAGCAGGGATGAACGTGCCTCTCCTTTTTTTATTATTATTATTTTTGCTCCACTTTTGTCAGGCTCTCTTGGAGGAGGAATAGACGAGCGCTAAGAAAAGGGAGAAACTTGTGTTTGTACACAGATCTCTTGGCAGTCGGGGAAGAAAATACAGAGGGGAAAATATTATTCCGTGCCGAAGCAGCTTGGCACGGGTGGCAGACAAACGACGAGAGGAGGGACACCGAGGGGGGGGAAGAGAGACTTAAAGGAGTTATTTTGGTGGCTGTGGCCTACATCTCTGCCCTACATCGCCTTCCCCTTCCCGTCCCCCAGCCTCAGAGCCCTTCAAAGCTGCTCGCCCTCACCCTATGGCCCTGGGAGCAGAGTGGAGACAGCCACAAGCAGGCTGCCAGCCAGCCAGCTGCCACCTTTGTCCCTGCGGTAGCACTAAAAACACAGCTGGGAAGTGTCTGGGGAATCTGTTTCTCCCTTTATTTATTTTATTATTTATTTTTTTTTACCCCTGAGAACAGTCGCTTTTTTCTTTTTTTTTTTTTTTTTTTTTTTTCCTGGAAGCACGTTTTTCAAACCCAAGTTCGCCCAACCCTTGGATGAAAGTCTCTGCATTTCTTCCCGACAGCCACAGGGTGTCAGCAGCTAGAAGGAATGGTCCCCATAGGAATCCCAGCTCCCCAAAATGTCCCAGCACAGCACCAGCCCTGCTGGGACAACACTATGGGATGGATTTCACCCTGTCCTATCCCACGAGCCCAGTTTTTGCCCCAAACCCCAACACATTGCAAAGGGGCATTGGGTTTTTAGCGTCAATTCTTCCCAAAAATGATCCGAAATGATCCGTGAGCTGGTGGCATGTCCTGGCACAGTGGGACTTGGAGGGGCAGCAGGGTGTCTGGGAGAGGAAAAGCTCCCAGTGGTGACAGGAGTGACAGAATAGGACTAAATTTCCAAATTCCTGTGTTTCTGAAGGGCTGAAGTCAACTTCTAGGAAATATTGGCAAGGGGACTTCAGTGGGATCATGGGCAGACAATTCAGGCCCCAAACCACCACCTTTATGGCCTCATTAGGGCATTAGTTGGGTGTTTCTGACCAGAAAAAGAGACCTTTGCTCTGTTCCACCCATGAACTAAAAACTTCCCTGTGGCTTTCCAGCTTCACCCAGGGAGGGGAACAGCAGTAAAAAGCCCCGAGTCCACGTGCCCAACCAGCCATAATCACAGAATCCCAAAATCCCAGACTGGTTTGGGCTGGAAGGGACCTCAAAGCCCTTTTTTACTTTAAAACCCCCTTCCTCCTTGTCCTACCACCATCTGCCTGTGTGAAAAGTCTCTCCTCATCTTTCCTTTAAGCCCCTTGTAAGTATTGAAGGCTGCCAAAAGGTCTCCCCAGAGACTTCTTTTCTCCAGGATGAACACCCCTGGCTCTCCCAGCCTTTCTTCACCAGGAGGAGAAGCCCTATGCAAGTCCCATGGGTGCCTTTTGCTACTGCTCATCCTATTTTGCACCTCGAGTCCCATCTGTAAAAGGAGAACGGTGAAATCTGCTTTCTTTGAAAAGTCCGAGCAGCATGGGGAAGGAGCTATGCTGAGGATGGAGCGATGCAGAAGCTGTGCAGCCCTGATGTTTCTCTCTAATAGCCTCATCTATTCTCCAAACCATGACACGAGGTGCCACTTCTGGACCCAATAAAGATATTTAGGGATGCAATGGCTGGGGAGAGGCAACCCAAGCCAACCTGCAAACAAATAGATGATGACTGAGCAGCTCCTCTCTGCCTGGCTCCAGAGATGCCTTCCTGTCACCAGTGCCCCGTGCACCTTCCAGGCATGCACTCGGCGAGGAATTCATCTTGTTCAACATGGTCTTCCCGAGAATTAGACATCTCACCTAATGAGTCGGGCAGGCTTCCCCTCCGGTCAATGGGAAGAGACAGGTTTCACCGCAGGGCTGCTGGTGCCATCCTAAATAGGTGTCTCGGGCAGATGGAGTGAATTGCTTTCAGGAGATGCCAGTCTCTCTCCATTATCTACAAACGGCGACTCATTTCGGTTCAGCGCTGATGACTGACACCAGGCGAGACAAATTTCAGCCTGAGTGACTGTCTGGCATCTCCCACAGATGGGCCCTTCACCCTTTCCTTGCTGCCCGCAGGGGAAAAGGTGTGTAGATGGTTTATTACAGGAATGCTTCATTTTGAGGGCAGAGTTTGTTTGCTGAACGTGTCGTACTAAAAGAGCTGCACTGGAGAGACCTTGATCTCTGTCTTTCTTGGGATCCTATGCTAGCACACACTTCTGAACCAACCCATGCAGAGATGGAAGAGCTGCAGACCTAGAGCTGTTGGTTCTTTGGGGTGAGCAGAAAACAACCCACTGGGCATCTTGCAGGTATAAAGACTACCATGGGATGCGATTTCTGCAGTACTGGCAATAGGAAACAAAGGAAAAGCACAATGGTTTTGCAACTACAACCCCTTTTGCACACACACGAACCTTATCCTAGTCGAAATTTCCCATGAACTCATGGTTTCCCAGTTATATCACACTGCTGCAGTCGAGCAAGGAGGCCAGCTCACGGTATATCGAGAGTAAAAAGAGTGTTAATCAGCTGGGAATAGTTAGAGTATCCAATCCTGAGGGTATGCGTTTAACCAGAGAAGTCTGTGTCACATACTCAGTGCTCTCTAAAAACATTTCCACCTTGCTTGACTTAAGCTTAAACCTTGGGCAGGTTTTAGCCAGTACTGAGGCATCTTATTCATACACAACAAAGGATTTAACCAGCTTCATAGTGTTGGAATTTAAACAGTGAAACTGTACGGGTTCATCTGCAGCTCACTGAGTTTTGAATCATGATGGGGTCAGCTTTTAACACACCTTAACCCATTTTCAGGCCTCCATGACCCTGACTTCTGCACTTTATGCTTGGCATTAAGATGTTGAGGGCAACCTTAAGCACAGCTTTAGGTGCAAAAACACACAAAGCAGCCACAGAAGAACCTACTTATGGCCAAGCTGCTTGCTGCCCCGCTCACAAAAGCATCCCCTGTCTCGGGCTGTCCCATCAAATTCCTCCTGATGGGGACATTTTCCAGCCCTACCAGAAGAAGCAGCACGTACCGGGGCTGCTGGTCGCCTCCCAACATCTGCCATGCACATTTCCCATCCCCTGCGAGGGGCTTTCAAAGCAGCCCTCTGCTGGGATGTTTGTACAAACATGTGTATTTACTGTGTCAACACACATTAGAGAGCAAACACATTAAAAGGAAAAGGAAACAGGCGGCGAGCTGAGGCCTCTCCAAACCTCGCCCCACCGCAGCTCGTCCCGGGGACCACAGGTTGATGGAGAAAGGCCTCGTTCACAGCATCTCACCCCTTTTTTCCCTGCCCAGACAGCCACAGGGATCAGTCACTGTGGCTGGCAGACATCCCTAAGCAGGCCACGTGCCTGAAGATGGAAAACTGCAGGGTCTTTGTCACAGAAAATCGCTTGGGCATTTTGGGGTTAGCCTGGATCAAATTGGGAAATAATCACGGAGTGCAAGGGATACGGAGGAGCAAGAAAAAGTGGCATGCAAAAGTTAGCTGCAAGGAGCACATTCCTGCTTCAATTCCTACTCCAGCTGCTTCCAGTGCTGCTCTGCTTTGCCTGCCATGAGGATTAACTTGAAGGCACCCTCCTCACATGCATCCCAAACAGCCCAGCCCCTGGGCAATTATTCCGGGACACACGATCCCCAGGCATTACTTCTGCACAGGCAGAAACAATCTTCAGCAAACTTCCACTTTTTTTTTTTTCCAAATAGGCCGAGCATTTCAGAGATTATTCATTCTTGTGATGCTCGAGCTGGGAAGAGCAGCGTGGGGATGTACATAAAAAGATGCTTAAAAAAAAAAACAATTCCTCCTGCCTTGTCACAGACCGGGATCCAGCTGTTGCTTGCATTCACTGCTTCCCCTTCAGCTGCACGTGTGTGTGTGCATGAACGTATAAGACAGACAGAGGTAATTATAAAGCTGAAGCCACCTAGCACTTCCCAGCTGTCAGATTCTCCCCAGAAAAAAATGAAAATAATAAAAAAAAATCATGACTTAAATGCAGAGACATCTACCACTTGAGTAAAAGGAGAATCCCTGTTAGGAGGTGTAAGGGGACAGAGAGGACAGGGGTATAAATGCTGGCTGTTAAGCCCAGCAAAACCATAGATACAAAAAAATACTGAAACCCAAATCAACCGATGTTCAAACACTCAAAAACATGGGAAAAATCCTTCTGGAAATCCTTCTTGCATGGAAAAGTTCCCAGGCAAGACTGCCTGGCACCTGGGAGGGGAGCAACAGAGACCTTAACAGAAAAATCAATGCTACGTTACGCGATCGACGCTTCCAAGGGCATTTGGCACCTGGCCGAGGGAAACTCCCAATGGCTATGCAGGGCCCAGATCCACCTTCCTGCATCCAAACCATCCTGTTTTGTGTGTCCGTGGCCCTGCAATTCCTGGAAGATTCATTCTGCCCAAGTCCTGGATGCACTAGGATGATATAAGGGGATGGTGATGAGAGAGGGAGATCTCCTCGCAAGGAGGTGCAGGTGTACCTCCAAGAGACATCACCTGCCTGTTACTTCTGGGAATTCAATGCCTCATTTTCAAATAAATAGGTTCAGAGCTGATGCAGGGCAACCCAAGGGTTTTTTAGGGTGCATCAGCTTACTGGGAGCTGGGGAAAGGCACGTGCTGCTGTGCTTGGGCTGGCACCGGTTGATATGTAGCCGAATGCCTAGAATGAAGGCATAGGCTTGGAAAAATAAAATGATCAGGATGAATTAAATAAATAGCTCTGGAAAAAAATACAAAAGGATTGAATTCAGGCAGGACAAATATTCTCAGGCTGGAATAATGGAGGGCATGGAGGCAGACAAGGGAAGCACAGACCCAGTAATCCTGCAGGACAGAGGTAGAAGGGTTGGCGTACATCATGTGCAGGGACAAGAGGTACCTGAACGTGTGAGCACCTGGCACAGCCCAGCTGTCTTTTGGGACATCTGAGGCCATAAGTGGGGCATTTCAGGAGGCCAGCTGGGGAGGACAAGGCTCATGAGGGACCCCAGATTGTATGGCAAGGCAGAAGGAACTGGGGCTGTTTAGAGAAGATGGGGAGAAATTGAGATAATCAGCTTCAGGTGTGGAGAAAAAAGAAGGAAGAGAAACCTTTCAGCACCAGCAGCCTGCAATTGCCCCTTTTTTTCTTGTAAGGACCAAGATAACACAAGCCATGAAAATGGTACCACCATCCAAAGCTCCCTTTTTGAGATGTCTGCCCCACCACCACCTGCTCCTTTTACAGGGATCGCCTGACAATACCTTACAGAATATTCAGTGGGGACAGGATGAATCTACCTGGATGAAATCTACCTGGATGAAATCACCCTTCAGGTATTTGGTCTAAGAATAACTACCTGGTTAACCAGACAAGAACCGTGACATACAGTGGACCCACCATGACACACGGATGCTCCTCCCCTAGTAGAAAACCAGAAGGAGCTACACAGATGAAATTTGGGGAGAAAAAAGGTGATTCCTGCAGACTGCACTGGAATAACGTTCTCTGTTTCGCTCTCCACACTGACCACAGCCTGGTGCAGGCTGTGGGATGGAGAACAATCCATCCCCACCTGGCACCTCCGACAGATGGATGGCAGTGAGTCGGGCTCACTGTTAATAACTGTACAATTTACCTAACAAATTCAGAGCCTGTAGCACAGCTTCATTAATACGTTGAATTTATTGTTGCGTTTCCTTCAGGTTAATGGTCGGAGAGTCTGTCAGAGTTTAATCTCTGTGGTTATTATGAAGTGCTTGTTTGTAGTTCAGATGCAAACCGGAGCCAACCAAGGAGAGTTACGGGTGATAAACCACAGAGTAAATCTCCCTCCCAGGTGAGCTGGGGGGGCGTGGAAGGAAAGATGAACAATAACTGTTTTAAGTAATACAGACACAGATGATGTTTCCAAAAATGTCTCAAACACTTTATTGTCTCACAAATTGTTCTCTGGACTTCCACTGCTGGGATAACTACGTAAATCCCCAAGTCCTTTGGGCTTGCTAGACCACAGTCTCCCGTGCCTCTGCATTAACACTTCCTTTCCTTGCAGAGTTGTTGGCATGTAAAGACCCAAGTGCTTAGGATTTGGTCAGCGTGGAGATGCTACAGAGGGGCTCATTTTGGAGTCACTGTCCCTGGGGGTGTTCAAGGAAAGGTTGGAGCTGGTGCTTAGGGACATGGTTTAGTGGGTGACACTGGTGGTAGGGGATGGTTGGACCTGATGATCTTGGAGGGCTTTTCCAACCTTTATGATTCTAGGGTTCTGTGTCAGAAAGAAGCAGACTGCCTGAGCTCATCCTCTTTGGGCACTCAGAAAGACAAAAATACGATGTGTTACCCCAGAACTCGTGTCCTGGAGAAACGCAGGCATGCTGCAGGCTGGAGCAGCATCCGCAGCAAAACAGCTGCTGAAGGCTGAGACCAGTATCCCCCAAGAAACAGCCAGATGTCGAGAGGTCACCCCCATCCACCTCTGAAACACAAGGCCGGAGGAAACACACCTTGTACAGAGCTTCACCGTGGCTGCTCTGCCCAGGGCCATTTGGGGAAAAAAAAAAAAAAAAAAAAAAAAAAAAGCAATGCTGTATTTCACAGCGCTGAGCATCTCTCTGCGGCTGCAGCATGAGCTGCAGTTAAATTGCAGCCCAGAGGCACAAGGCCGGTGTATTCCTCTGAAAGGCAAGTGGAGGGTGAAGGAGAGCACAGGGGCGGGGATGCTTAATTCATGATAAATTGTCGGGAGACTCCGGCTGCCCCGAGGTGGGACAGGAGCCAAGAGGAGTCAGCAGGAATACCTGCCACCCTCCTGGGGCGAGATGTGAGCGTGCAACGTGTATGGGCACACATTGTAAAAGCTCTTTCCCAACTCTTTCCCCGGATTGCACTACTTTACGGGGAACCTGAGGGGGATTATAAGTGATATTAACTCAGGCAGGAGAGTCAGTAAAGAGACTAGAGGTCAGGGAGGCCAAACAGGCAGACAAGGGAGCCTACGAGCTTTGTCGCACCGTGTGTCCAAACCCCAGGCCGAATCGTGGGCTGGAGAAGTGCAGCGATCTTATTTAACCCCTGCTAAATTTAATCCAGAGCAGAAAGTTGGCCGCAGCACAGCACGAGCTTGGGGTTGTGGGGTAATAAGATGCACGTGGAATCGCTAAATCAGGGCCCCAAACAGGCAGAGGACTGGAACAGCGCAGCTGAGCTAAGCGTGCACACATGTCCCACGGCAGTGCACAATGTTCAGCCCTGTGTTTAACTGCTCTGCCAGAGGGGAGCATCCAGCAGCAAGGCTGGAACAGGTTAGCAGAGCTGGGACACGTCTGGCACCACCGGGAGCGCAGGAGACACGACGCAGATGGCACACACTGGGGGCGTCTTGGGGACTGGGTGGGGAAGGAGAAGGAGCTGGGATGGAGTCACACAGAGGGCTGATGTCCCGTCTCAGGGCAGATAACGGGGGGTGCTTTCTCACTTCTCCATGCCATAAGGATTTTTGCAAAGCCTGCCCTCAGCCCTGATCTGTCAAAAGGTTCATCTAGACAAAGTATTCGATTTTTAAGGATGTGGAGTGCAGGATTGGAGCTGCGTTCCTCAGGGAGGTGACTCCAGGGAGCCCCATGCATAGCAAAGTCGGGATCCTGCTACGTGACATGCCTCAGCCCAAAGGCTCCTACAGCAGACCCTGAATATTTATTTATGAGTCCAAGACAAGGATCAGGACATCTACAAGGCACGGGTTGCCACTTGGCAAAATAAAATTAAAGCTAAAAATATTTAAGGGGACGGAATATTGCTGCTGGGGTTGCCAGCCTGGAGGCAGTCGGAGCCAGAGAGGTGCAAGGCCATTTAACTGCTGGTTGTTCCCACCCAAAAAAAAGCATTCAGACAGTGGTACACGTATGAAACCTCCAGCAGGCAATTTTCCTGCTCAAAGAGCCATCTCACACACCCCCAGAGCCTCCAGCCTTGGTGTCTGCAGGAACACGGCCAGCCCATGGAGCTGGTGCCGGTGCCATCACGAGTGACCCCAAGGGATGCTTTGGGAGGGAGGGGGATTTGGCTGGGCCAGCCCTTGTTTTCCTCCAAAAACACTGTTTTGAGTTTTTCCCCCTCTCTTGGCCGGCTGGAAAATCTCCTGCAAACCAGGAAGGTCTGCAGCATCCAAGGGGCACCGGATCCCTCTTCTCCCCCCGGGATTTTCAGCTGGAAAGAGGCAGAGCATCGCCAGGAGAGAGCTCAGCCTCTGCTGGAAAGTTATCAATGTGGCAGGCGGAGTTCTCCCCTCCCTCCAGCACTCCCCCGCTCCCCCCGCCTTGCCTGGAGAGCTATTTTAAGTCCCACTTGTGGCTGTCTTTGTGATTTCCCTGGCAAAGCTGCCTCCCTGACATCAGCACGGAACAGCGAGCTGCTGGAGATCCTGGGAGCAGGGAGGCACCGCTCCCCTCCCCACTACCCCAGTACAGGGGATGGAGAACAGCAACTGGATCCCACTTGATCCCAGATGGTCCCTGCTCCAAACGGCCTCCAAATCCCCAAAAAATGTGTCTTCAAGAGCTCAGATGGATCTCTCTTTGGTGCAGACAGCTGCTAGGACATGGTGTTGTCCCACAGATCATCTGGCACAGATCTCCATCGAGCATCCCAATGACCCAGCTGGTGTGGGATGCCTTCAGCTTCCAAGCAACCCCAGCCAGTGACAAGACAGCAATTACTGAAAGTTATTGGTTTTATCAGTAGGGGAGGAAGGCAGAGCCACCCTGTGCCAGCGGGACACAGCCCTGGCCACAGCAATGGGAAAAATTCAGGCTGCTGTGCTTGAGCACGGCGTGGTGCTGCTCATTATTTCAGTCACTTTCAGCTCGTGGCTCCCAGCTACCACCAGCTTCTTCCGCTGGCTCGGCTCATGGGAACACGATGGAGAGCCAAATCCTTTCCCCGCAGGGTGTTCTGCAGAGAGCTTTGCTCGCTCTTTTGCCACTGCCTGATGTCGGGAAGGTCTGGAAAATGTTTGGGCTGATGTTCTTGTCTCTTTCCAAGGTCTTCTTCAGGGTGATGACAGGGAAGGAGCAAGAGATGGACCAGAAGGAACACCAGGGTCACCCCAGAGAGAAGATACCAGTCATCAGGCTCAGCAGACCAAGCTTTGGGGTAATTTTCCTACTAAGCCTCGCCCTGAACCAAACTCCTGAACACACAAACAAGAAGCTACACAATGATCTAACATGAGGTCAGAGGCATAATTAAAAATGGGTGTGAGATATCTTAGAAAAAAAAGATGTGCTCGGTGAACCCCTGGTGCAACACCCCCAGGTGCAGAAGGCTTTACCCTGGCTCATCATGTCCCATCAGAAACTCCCCGTGTTGCAGTCTGACTGTCTGCCATATGGTAGGAAGAAACACGTTGTGTCCCAACTCTTGCCAATGCTGCCTAACATCACACATTGTCAGTCTGTTCCCAGGTTTCTTATAACAAATAATGTTTTTTTTGTTTTTTTTTAAATAAATCTAACAGACTATTTTGGAGCTTCCCGGCTAACGGGGAGAGGCCTTACTCTTTTTAGTGATATTTCTAGAACTATTATTTTTCCAAAACATCCAGTCCCCTCTTTAACCACTGCCAGGTATCTTGCAGGTGGATAAACCTGCCCCAGGATTTCTGCTACTTTTCTGTAAGTGCATTTCCCAAAGGCGTTCAGGAGTTAGGGAGCCCAGGAATTATTGGAGATGTTTTTTCTTTCTTGGCATGGTTCAACCATTGAATAGTGGCTGTATAACAGCCTCATGCATGCACCACCCAGAAAAAGGACAGCACTGACCCCACAAGGGTCTGTCCAAAGCTCCAGTGCCAGTCTGGCCCAATGTCACCCCAGCACAATGCCCTGTTCTCTTCCAAGCCAGGCAGCAGCCTAAATATCATCAGAAATGGCACCTAGGAGAGAAGGGAACTGCAGCTGGCTATTGCCACTTGCTTCTTTTTTTTCTGGAAGGCACTGAAATGTCTCAAGGACACGGATAGGGACAGCAGAGCACATCCGTGCACGCTTCAGGATTTGTTTTGATTCTGTGCCTTGCGCATAATTATCAGCGGAGCAGAGCCTGAAGTCTCCAGCTGGTTATCAAGGCAAGTCAGAGCATCTTGGCAGCATCAATACGAGACAGCCCTGTGCTGAGGGCTCAAGCCCTGAGCTCAAGAGTCAGCACTTCAGATGAGGGATTCAGTGCCAGCAGCTTGACTGGACACCAGAAGCCAGAGATGTGGGCCAGAAACATCAAAATGTATCCCAAATTGTGACCAGACCCTGGGGTTCATCTGATGGCTCCTACCTGAGATTTCCTTGGGACTTTGCTGCCCCGTTGGTTACCCGTTAACATGGGATGGTGTCTCTGGCACCACTCTTTTTTTTTTTCTTCCCCTTTTTTCTTTTTTTTCTCCATCAACTTCTCCAAGCTAGCAACTCTCAGTACCTCTGAATCCGTCCCTCCTCTCCCAGTGGGATGCGGATGCCCACCGTCAAGTGGTCATCTTGGAGACTTTCTGCTTGTGAATGCAGTGGCTCCCGAGTTTATGTACCAATGTGCCTGGTTTAATACATAAAACGGGAAGCAATCAGCCCAGGACCATCCAGAATCCCATCAGGACACATGGTATGTACATTTCCACGTGTGGTGCCCCAACGTGGTGATACAACACCAAACTGAACGATAGGTTGGGAATAATATTTGGGAAAAATTGCACTGACGGTAGTAACTACACGTCTCTGTGGGTCAAGAAGCACTGCTGGAGGTGATTTTAAGAGCTGGATGGCTGTACAGATGGTAGAGTCCCAATTCATTGATGATTCACCCTGATTAAAACCGCCTGCTCCACAACATCAACCTTTATTACAGGTGACAGCGACATTTCATTGACATGCAACACATGAGCGCCACACCACATCTGGTCTCATGGCGAGCAGTTTGTGTTTGTTTCTCCCAGACCTCAAAGGCTCTGGTTGGGCTCCTGGCAGGCACTCAGATCCGTGTGAAGGACAGGCAGATTTGCTGATGGTGTAGAAAAAGAGCTACAGCCTTCACAGACCGATAGAGATGCTGTTAGCAGAACATAAGGGAGGAGCCTGGGGTAGTTGCACTCCCTTTTTTATCTATAGGGCCAATAAGAAATTCAAGCACATGTTCATTGAACCTTGTAAGGCAGAGAAGTGAGGGAAAGGAAAGAGGTTGTCACATCCAACACCAGCAATGTAACTTCATAAGACAAACTAGGAGACCAGATGTGGCATGATGGTCATGGGTCTTGCTCTTCTATCACCAGGGGTTTTGGGTTGTTCAGTTCTAGGTCCCTCTTCCCACTTCCCACCCTCCTTTTTCTGGTTTGGTCCCATCCTCTCCCCACAATGTCAAGGACACACACGCAGGTCTTCCCCACCTCCTTCAGGTTATACAGGCACTGTGCCTGTTGGTAGGCTGTAGGAAAGGTCAAAGCGGAGGAGACACCGCCACGTTCATTTAGGGTTGGAGACCTGACCCACGGCATTTCCATCCTGCAGACGAAGTGTCAGACCCCATAACTAACCCCACCACTCCTGGCCATGGGGGATCCCAGAGCTTTGGGGCCACCTGGAGGGACCCTTGCTCAGCAGGGTCCCTTCCAAAATGCACCAAGAGGATGCCCAGCACTCCTCCATGTGCTAACGAGCAGCTTCGTTCTGCATCACCTCCCCGTGCAGCAACAGCAGGAGTTTATCTGACCACAAATTAATAGCATGGGAGAGCAATCAGTGGAAGGGAAGATGAATGGTGGGGACACAAAGTGCTCACCGCGGCCCCTGAGCCCCGCCAGCCACCGCTAACAAGTGGCTTCCCCCTGCCAAGGATAACGGAGCTGCTGGCACCCTCCACCCCTTGCAGAACCCAAGTCAGGAAGGATGTTTCTGCACTCGTCATCTCTCAAGGAGGGAGGGACGTCTCTCCCAGCTGCTTCGGCTGAAATCCAGTCTCTCTGTAATCAAACGTGACCTCGAGCTGCCTGCGTTGGAGGCTGCCATCGCTGCGGCACCGTTCGTACGGTTAGGGCTAAGCCATCCATCTCCTCAACTATAAATACCTGATCATCATCCCCGAGGACCTGCAGCACTTCACAGACGAAGACGCCTGGAGAAAAGGGGGGATTTGGTTCCAAGCATCACTTCACTCCTGAAATGCAGCTGTCTCTTAGTACGAAGCAGAGCACATTTTTAACATCTTCCAGGAACTTTTTGCAGCAGAAAACCTGCATGAAAAAGCCCAAAGGGTGGAGAACCAACCCCAGCCACTGTGTGGCCAGGACAATGAGCTGTGTTGATACAAGAATATTTGCAGAAACTCCAGCTGGGTCATCTCTGCTCTTTCTCTCTACTCTTTCACTCCCTGCACAGCAGACTCGGGCACAAATGCAAAGCATCAAACTTTCCAGCTCCGAGTGTAACATCCTATACTGCACAGAGCAACCCTGGGGTGGCTGTAGAAGACAACCAGTGTCCTCCCAAGCGACCGAGGGAAAAACCACCCGTGCTGTTTAGCCACCACCACTCCCTCCTGCAGTGTGAGGGAGGAAAAGAAATCAGCGCAGGCACACAGCCCGCGGAACGGGAGCGCAGGAGAAACCCAAACTGCCGACTTTTATTTACTCGCGCTGCACAGTGTGATGTTAATTTGGCAATTAATGCTCCGGGCTGATAATAGCTGGTCCCCACCTCCTCCCAAGCGTGCACCTGCTCCCCCTCCCGATCCCGCACTCCCCTGGAATCCACAATGAGGTGAGGCCGCAGCCGCATTGTGCCGCGGCTCAGCCTCGCAGCCCTGCCTGGCAGGGACAGAAATCCTCAAGTTCAGGCAAGCTGGGCCCTGGAACAAGTTATTTTCAGCGTGTGGCAGCAGCAGCTTCATCAGTTTGGTTAATTCATAGGCATTTGTGTCTGCTCTTGTGCACCAGGCACCTCTGCTACCTGCCATCCACCTGCACTTTTTGCCTGGGAGAATGTCCTCCTCCTTTTCTTCTTCCTCTTCCTCCTCCTCCTCCCACAACTGCTAGGGGAGCTTTTGAGGACTTTGTTTGGGGAAAGGAAGAGCCTCTGGAGCAGGGAATCTCTGAGCATCCTCTGCCTGCCTGCAAGTCATCGCCAGCAGCTGCAGCCGCGACAGGAGGCTGATTTATTTGTGGGCTGCTCGGCTGGTGGTTCAGGGGTTTCTGTTTTGTGGGAGGGGAGGAGAGATCACACTGTGGTAAAGAAGGCACATCTCCTGTTCCCCGAGAAGAGGCCAAGTGGTCGCAGCTATCAGAGCAAGCCTGGAGGCTGCCGAAGGGTGGTGTGGCCACCACACTCGACAGAAATTCATAAAACCTCTTTCCAAGGGTGCAACACATTTTTCAAGGACGTGGGTGGACAGAGGGGCTGGGATGTGCTCAGGGATTTGCTCACAAAGGTGTCAGTCTCCACCTTTCCTGAATACACCCTAAGTTTCAGACCTAAACCCTCTCCAAGGGGTGCAGCATCTTGGGATGCTAGGGAGGCACTGGGGGAATGATGAAGGGAGGATTGTTTGTGATACCACGTGGAAGAGATTCCTCTCCAACCTGTTGCAGCTGTATTACATCCTGCAGGACCCTGAAGGAGCTCTGCAGTGGGGATCCCCTTCCTCTAACCCTTTTCCCCAAAGCCTGTTTAAGGATCAAAATCCCTGGTTAATGGAAGGAGGAGGAAAACCATGTTCTGGTGAAATCACCTCCAGCTCTCCATGCCTTCCTACCCGCTCATCCCCTGTTTCTTTGCGGACAGCTTAATTCGCTTCATTAGCTGTACAAAAGAGAATGCTAAGGGCTTTGTTTTGGTCTGAATTATAGTTATTTGCCTCCCTGGGCATTTGCAGGTTGGGGTTTAGCAGCAGGAGCTGCTGCTGGACCTGCTCACACTTGCAAAGAGGGAGCAGCTCTGCCCTGGAGTGCTCCAAGGATTTCCCCATGGGAAGCCTGGAGGATGCTGGTGAGGAGCTCCAGGATGGCCAGGAGTTGATCTACAGAAGACTGATGGTTGGACTTGATGATATAAAGGTTTTTTTTCCAATCTAAATGATTCTATGATTCGGATTTTAAAGCTGTGCTTTTGAGCTCGTGTCTGCGGCAGCCTGCTTGCCCACATCTGGGGGATAAGCACTGAGCACCCAACCACAAAACCTGCCTCTTGTTCTCCGCTCGTGCTGCAAGATTAACTGCAGGATTGTGACTGTGGGACACGTGGCTTTAGTGTTCCCCACTGCTCCTCGATGAGGTTTTCAGGTCAGTGACAAAACAAGGAAAACACACGAGGTACCACCCAGGGAGAGCTGAGCTTATTCCCAGCCTGGACCAAGAGACTCAGTGCTGGGTGCACACCCACATACACACCCCTGCATGAAAAAGCACAAAAATTGAATGCATTGCTCTGCAAACCCAAGGTGCAGAATCACACCTCGTGCTCGGGCTCTCTCACACATTCGGAGTGGCCGTGGCATGCACTACACACACACACAGCTCCATTTAGCCTCCTGCCTTCTCTAACCTCTAGCACGCAAAGGTGGACGTAGCACACACTCCCTGCATACACTCACCCATACAGATGTGTTTTCATGCACTCCCTACAAAAACTAGCATGGATAATTACATCCTGTTCAAATAATAGTCATGTGGGTATATAAAAATCTCAATTTTTCTCTCCTTCCAGGCACTTCTAGCCACAAAAGCACACAAGCATAAGACTTGTCTTGCACAGTGAAACCCAAGGCAGCACTACGCACGTATGTAAAACACAGACGTGTCTACTTCAATCTGTCCACAGGTGGATATTTCACAGAAACAGCCCGTGACACATCCAAAAGTGCTCAGTTTCACATGCAAATTCCCAGGCTTTGCACCCGCAGCGCTTCCCCTTCTGCAATGGTTGCAATCATCTCCAATTAGCTGCGCAGTAGATCACCTTGGTGGGACAGCATCAAGTCAGCTGCTTCTCTACGAGCCTCTGCCTTTCCCTTCACCTTCCCTTGATGCTGCAGTAGCACATCCTAACTGCAACCTCCTCATTGTGGGTGTGCATCAGTGCAAAAGAGGCTTTCACACTCGGTTTCTTTTCAAGCCATCCTCACCTCTGGATATCATCTAGTCCAGGTCCCTGCTCCCATCTGGGTCAACTAGGGCAGGTGGCTCAAGCCATGGGGCAGCCAGGCTTGAATATCTCAAAGCTTGCCTACTCCACAAACACTCTGGCCATCCTGATCCAGTGCTTAGTCACCCTTAAAGGAAAAAAAAATACAGTAAAAAAAAGTATTTTTCACTGCAGGAGTGGACACAGGGATCAGATGGGGTGAGCAAAGGTGGTGATAGATATAGAGGTCAAGAGATATCAGATCAACTGACCTACTATAAACCACTGATAAGTTCCCAAATAATAGAATAATGACTGAAATGAGGATTAAACCCACGAAAATGCAGCTATACCAGGGAATTATGAATGTTACAACCGTATATTCCATATAAATTTACGCTGAACACCTTTAAAACTTTCCAACATTTTCCAGAACAAGCCCTAAAAAGACCGACTGCAGCAAGGGAGATGGCCCAGGTGCTCGGAGTGAGCAGACCTTGGCCAGACAAGAGAAATAAGTGCTTTCTGTTTGGATGTTTTCTTTCATTTCGTGCAGTTAACATGATGAAACACCTTTTAGCACCTAGTGCAGAGGCAGTTTAACACCTCCGCAGTGGTATCTGCAGGTCATGGTGCACCCCAGGAGGGAACAGTGTGGGGGGGGGCACAGAAGTGCGTGCATGCACAGCTCTCTGCAGAGGGCTCATCTCCCTTTAATAAGAAATCCCTAGCATTTATTTTACACCACCTGAATCCTTTTTTTCCCCTGCCATTTCAAGGTCTAGATCTTTGGGCCTGAAGATGTATCCACGCCAGCATCCCACCGTGCTGCACATCAGGTGCTGGTGAGCTGGATCCCTGAGAGATGAAACCCAAGTGAGGAGAGAAAGGCAACAGCCAGGATCTGGTGCCCTGCCCCTTGCCAAGGGGCACATCTGTCCCCTGCTTGGGCATCTGTGTCCCCATCTGTCACCCGAGCTCCAGACTCTCCTTGCCATGTGGCCCCAGCCCTGTGTTGCCCCAGACTGGAGAAGTCTTTGAAGTTTGATGCTGCACGGGATTTATCACAATTAAGGGGGCCACGGCATTTATCGGGGGCCCTCTGTGATGGAAGAAATACAGGCTGGGGCTGTGCTCGTGCCTCAGAGGACCAGAGGCTGTGTTGCCAGCCCTCCTGCTTCATAAATCTCTTCGGGGTGGGGGATTGTTGGTTTTCTTGTCTGAAGGCAAATGCCTGGTGGAGCCAGATCGGCTATGGACACTTCTCCTGCTGCCAAAGGACATGGCACAGCTTGGTTTTGTGCTTATTGACTCACTAGCTACCAAACCAGGGTGACTGCCTCAGCTCTGCCTACTGAGGATAGGTGTTGGTGGACATGAACCCTTGAAACACATCTGGGCTTAATGCTAAGGCACTGCCAATTGGCTTAGGATGAATCCAAACCCGCAAATATGCTGGGAATTAAACAACATGGTCACTCAGACACCATCCTTAGTGTCCAGCCACAGAGATAATCTGCAAACTGCCTGCAGCAGCACACACCCCCACCATCCCGGCTCCAGCAGGAGGGATGGAGAAGACCCGACAGCCAGAGGCAATGCCAAGAAACCTGCTCCAACTTTCCAGCTCTCTTGTATGGCCAACAGCCCAGAAGATGCCGCAGACCCTCTCTGGAAGCTGGCTGAGGTGTCGGTAACGCAGGGATGAAACTCTGACAGTCTGCCACCTCCCTTCATTATGCGCAAAACGCTCCTGCGGGCTGCTGGCGAGATGCTGCTGGAGCTTTGTGTCGAGCAAGCAGCTCGGCCACCATGTCAGCAACCTGGTGGGATGCTCCAGAGACCTCCTCAGGAGCTGCAGAGGGGACCCAAGGGGTAAAAGTCCACCAGCACCAAGACGGCAGATGATAAGAGACGGCTGGGTGCAGCTGGCCATGGAGAAGTGCGTGGCCATGCTGGTACCTGGGTCGGACCCTGCTCTTGGCAACGTTCATGAACTCAGACCCATCACAAATATTTTGCTTAAGGAGCATTATATCTGTCCTTAGGAGCACCAGCATGCTGGGTGTTGTCCTGACACCCCTGGCACAGCTCAGAACCAGGTGCAATATCTACGTGGCTTCCCCGAAGCATCCTCAGAGCTCTTAAAGTGAAAATTCAGCTCTCCATCTTTCTTGACTGACACAGCCACTAAAGAGCTAAGGTTTTGCAATGAGTTAAACCTCCCGTAATTGCAGACGTGATCCCACGATGGTGTCTCAGGAGGGGAGCCCTCCTTTCTCTCCAGTCTCTGGCTGAGTTGTGGCTTACCTACACGAGCCCGCGCCTGTCCCCGCTGCGGTCTCCGCTCAGCGGCTTTGCTGTTGCAGCACCTTCCACCTGCTTCTGGTTTCAAGCCGTTGCTTAAAAACGTCTGCAAGTATTTAACTAGCAGCACACACCACTTGGCTTTCAGATCTGAGAGTGGCACTGATCACAAGCACGGGGCTGTCAGCCTGATGTGGGCAACATCTGCTCCCGGAGGCCCTTCTCCAAGCCGCTCTCCATTGCGCTCTTCCAACTGCATCACGAAGCGTGTTGAAGGACGAAGGGGATTTTTTTTTGCATGTTTAGCCCCGTTTGAATGTACTGCAGCTTTGATCCCAGCGGCTGGGTCAAATTTAAAGGAATCCAGGAAGTGGCCAGCGTAAAGGTCAGGTTTTCCTTCTGACTGCTCGCACAACATGTTGGCATATGGTAAAGGAGTAAGGAGTACACATATGCTGGAGGTTCTTGTTAGCACGCCTGCAAAATTTTAATAATATTAAGGGCACGATGCACATTTGAAGTGCCTTGTTACTCCTATGTCCTGCAGCAATGTAGTGGTGTTGGTTTTCCTTTTTTCAGTTCACCCAGGGGCCTGTGCAACAAGCTCGGAGAGCCAACTGTTGCTGGGCGAACTTTTGAACCGCTGCGAAAGCAAAATGTGTTAAATTGCTAGAAAAGGGGAAAACAAGTGGATGATGTTTCGTGTCATCCGCAATCTGGGAAGCTTCACTTCTTTGGACTTCCCAAGGAGAAGAAAGGGATCAGGGAAACAGTTCCTGTGTTAAACATTGCGAGCCCTGCAGTAGATCAAGGCACTACGGCTCCGTAAAAGCCTTCGGTTGTTCGAGGGAGCTTTAAAACAGAGTCAGCTGAATATGACCAGCTACAGAAATGATGCTTGCAAGGGGCCTGGTCACTAACGAGGATGGGTAGAGAAAAATCCCAGCATAAAGCTGGGAATGTCCCCAACCCCCAGCCCACGGGGTAGTGTCCCACAGCCGAGGCTGTGTTTCTTGGCTGTAGCCTCTAGAAGCTTTTGTGCCCGGCTTTCAATAGCCCTGAATAACTCCATCATTCACCTATTTCACGAGGCAGTGAAAAAACAACTCTTCAGATAAGAAGAAAAGCCCAACATCACCCGAGGGGGAGGGGGGACACGAGGCTGGCTGCTGCCCCACGTGCCCCAGCCTCTCCCATCCATGCCCCCCTTGGCGAGCAGACCCCCAGCACTTTCTGCCCCCACTTTCCTAGCACCAGCCCCCAGCTCCCCACCAGTTCCCACCAGTACAGCCACACTGGTCGCTCCAGTTTGCTGCATTGATTTGTTTTCCCGTCAGGATGCTCTCCAAGCCAGATTTTGGAAGAAAGAGGTTTTTTTCCTGTTTTTCCCAGACCGAGAGGAAGATTACACACCATACCCTTCGAAGGAGCCCCGAGCCTCCTACCCCGATCATAACCACAGGCGCTCGATCCCGCAAGGTGCTGCTTGCTTTCATCTCCCCCTGAACCCAATGCAGGCTCCCTGACTCACGAGACGACAGATCCCAGATGGGAAAACAATTTGACAGATACTCACAGAGGATTTAAGAGTTTCCAGGCACTCGGAGCGATGCCTGCACTGGCGGAGACACAGTCAGAGGCAGCACCTGCCCTCTAACTCAACGGAGAAACCACCTCCAGTAAGTGGATTGATGGGACGGAAGGCAATATTTTAATAATCTGTGCACCTGGTGCTGCAGCAGCTCTGCGACAAGATGAATGAACCTGCTGCTGACTGGCAAGGAAAACTTTGGGAAACAATTCTTCCATTTCAATTCCCCCTGCTCCGGGGCAGTGGGGAAGAATAGGTCTTAATTCGAGAGGAATTTGGGGCCGTGCGTCGGCATTTCCCATGCAAAGAAGGAGAGGCTGGAAAGGCTGGGAACTTGCTCAGAGGCACTTAACTCCGGGATTTCACTTCCCTGCCTCCGTTGAGAGCAGTGAGGAGTGTGTCTGTGCACAGGGATGGCCGTGAATGCCAGGTTTGTTCCCAGGCTCCAACGATCTGGTCGCAAGCCAAGCAAAATGTCTCTCGTTCTGAATTTTGGGCAGGGTTAACCCACGCCGTTTTGTCTGAAATGAAAGATTTCCGAAGGGAAACAGGTCAGGTAAAACACAACAGTTTGCTCTGTCTGAACAAACAGATTTTTTTCCCTCTTTTATTTTAATCCTCAAAACCAATGTCACTATTACGCTGATATTATCCAGTAATATTACAGCTGCTTGGTTTATTTCAGTGAACTTTGAAGATGAGCTTGATTTCAAGAAGAATAATTCACAAGTTTAATTCCAGAGTTTCTGGGCAGACAGCAGCCAGACTGCAAAGATGCTCTGTAGTGGATCCGCTCACTCCCAAAGCAGAGAAATGCACAGAAAATATATATGAAAATCAAACAAACAACAACAACAGAACTAAGGAAATGGCACGTGGGAAAAAAAAAAAAAAAAAAAAAAAAAAGAATAAAAATTCCAACGCCACCCAGATGGCATTTCAAGGTAGGAAAAGGAAAATACACGCCCAGAAACCGAGGTGCGTGGTAGCCCTAACCTGAAGGCATCTCTCTCAATCCATGACAGCAAATCCATGCGTGCAGCAGTTGTGACAGCTCGTGCTGCTCCCCACCGGCTGACACAGCGGGAGGAGAGCTGGCATTTTGGAAGGTGGCACTATTTTCACCGAGCCATCACCATCTGGGCTGCTGGAAAAAATTCTTCTTGGATCCATTGTGCTTAATCATGTAGTAACGAAGCTTTGCCCAGGTAAATCAGATGTGAGGAGCAAGGTCTTGAGTGGGCAGCCTCCTCCCTGAGTTTTGTTGGATTTCTGCTTGTGGTGGGATGAGAGATGAAGGGGAAATCATAGTTTGGAGAATGAATGACACCAGGACGCTACCATGTAATTAGAAACATCCCAGGCAGATGCAAGAGGAGGTAATCAACCACTGTATTGTAAGTGGTATCATCAGCCATGTAATTATTATTATTTGATTCCTAGACTGCAGTGGGTCTCCTCCATCACACGAGGTGCTGTACAAAGGCAATCAAAAATTGCAGTCCTTCTTCAAAGCCACTTACAGCTCTTGTAGTGCCATGTAGTGCCACCTCTGCCCCCCAAAACTCACTGTGCTGCTGTCCCAGGCCAGCCCATCCCAGCCTGGAGCGTGCTCCCAGGAAATCCTTTCCAAACAACAGGACGGCATCGAGGCAAGGTGTTAATAAAGTGTCAGTGGCTCCTTCGCCCGGAGCCCTGCGTAGCAAAGATGATTGTGATGTCAAAAGCAGATGGCTATGTCGTCAGGGGGGAGGTGAGCTGCGCAGCAGATGGGCACTTCAGATACAAAGATCCCTTTCATGCAAATTGCCCCCGATGATATTTTTTTTTCCTTAAATTACAGAGAGAGAGAACTGGAGAAAACATCTGATGTGTGAGCAGTACGGTCTCTAAATAGAATATTTTCCCGTTTTCCCATGAAGCTTCAGGAGGTTTTTAAGCTCCAAAGTGTTCATTTAACTCCTTGAGGCTCTAGACATTTCCTTTGCACCATGCTGCCCTAATATACAACACACTCAAAATCGCTCTTTCTCCAAGTTTATTTCTGGAAAGGCAAACATTTTGCACCTGTTTACACACAAAACTTAATATAGAAATGACTTTTTTAGCAGCTTCCCTCCCAAGCTCCTCCAGTTGACTTGCAGCCAACACACGCACAAAGCTTGAAGTCAACCAGTATGTACCAGTATGCCAGGATTTAAACGGGTACATTATCTTTGTGTGCTATGCATTATACTTCAGAGAAGTACATTATAATTTTAAACAACGCTACCAGGCTGTTTTCTCCTGTTAAAGAACTATAGATAGTGCTTTATGGATAGGAAAGTTCAGTGGATTCACCAACAAGTCACTCCTGCACGCCAGGTTCATGCCCCGTTTATAGAGGTGTTGAGGGAGGGGAGAACCAGGAACATAAATGAGGATATCCAGGGTTGCTGTAAACTACAAGCTCTAGAAAATCATCCAATCCAATGAGGAAATGCACATAATTCTGGGGTGAAAAAAAAAAAAAAAATAGCACTGAAAGGGTATTTAGCACTGGAAAATCTCACGGGTGTTTGCAGGATGTCTGAATGAGCAACGGAAGGAAGGGTGTAAGCAAAGCTACTTACTCACTGATATGTGCTACTACTACTATGTGTTAACCACGCTCCTGTGTGCCCAGAGAAGGGAAGACGTGAGCTGTCTTTCTCCTGAACTAGAGCAACTCTCAAATGCTTGGTCTTTCTCCAGAGGATGGCAATAGGCGAGGCTTGGGAGGGTGTTTGCAGGGACTGCAGAAGTAACACAGGTAGAAGTAATTTAAAAGCAAGGACAGAAGAGCCTCCCTCTCTCAAAAGAGCCTGCCTGCACCATAAGCTGACAGTGATAAATTCGGGTACTTTGGGCAAGGAACCTCAACCCTCACCGGCGCATTTGCTGCAAAAACCAGAGCAATCGGCTCACGCAGCCCCAACACCACGGATGCTCTCGGCTCCTTCATCTTCCTGGTCCCTGTCCCTTCGCTCTCCCTGCGATGCACAGGCAGGGATGCTGCCATCCACCTCCTGCCCTGGGCATCGTCTCATCTGCCGTGTTGAACCGCCTTCCCCCTGGGACCCTGAAAACCACCATCTGAATGGGGTCTGCGGATAATGAACCCTCAGCAGCCAGTAAATAAACAGCGGCCTGCCCACATGCCCAGCTGCACCCAGGACCCCGGTGACAGCTCGCTGACAAGGGTGACAATGTTTTCTGATCCTTTGCCTGTGAGGTATGGTACTGTCAGGCTCGAAACAGCGGGGAGCCGAGGCTGCGAGCGCCAGGGAGCATCCTGCATTCAGAAAGCACTTCTATTCCACCCCGGACCCAAAACAGCAGCCTGCACACCCACTCCTGCCAGCTCCGAGGATGAAAGGGCAGCAGGCTGGGGAGATGTAGGAAGCGAGAGGGACAAAAATGCCTCCGTCGGGTGGCCCAGAAATTTGGGATGCTTTGGTGGTCGCATTGCTTGAGCTGCTGGCTGCAGAGACCCTGGGTAAATCCCCACCGACAAGGTGGCCCAAATCGCAGCTCATTTCTTTCCCTGCTTCACTGTCCATGAAACCACATCAATAGCACATGAGGGCATGGCCAGATGTGGTGTAGGTGCATGTCAAATACATCAAAGATGCAACCTTCACCTGGTTGGAGTTGGTCAACGCAATGGGTCGGTCAGCTACAGAGCCCCAGCACACATCCACTGGGCACCAGACCAGGCAGATGCTCTGCTGCCATCCTCCTCTGTAGCCAAACTCGGCTTTTCACAGCGATAATCACACCTTCAGATGTGAATACACCTGAAGATAGCTCAAGGGCTGGGTACTCAAAAAGGAAATAATAGCTGGGACTAAAGCTTTGAAATTCACATCACAGGCACCAGCACATCGGTGGTAGTTGGGATGCTGGATTTTGGCCCAGGATGTTGCAGTGGTCAGGCAAATTGCCTAGTTCATGGCTGAAAACACCTCAAAACAGGAAAATTGGAGATTCTTGGGCTCTGCTTTGAATCCATCATAGCTAATAGCAAAACCAACACAGACTTGCCTCAAAGACAGTCTTCTTATAGGAGACACAGAAAGACTACTTGACTTAGGATGGAAAGACTACTTGACTTAGGAATTTTTACTTTTTTCCCCAATTTCTACTCTTTTCTACACTTTATACAATCCACTTTTTCTTTCCCCATTCCAAGATTTTACCATTCTTTTAACAAGAAGTGATCGTAGCATAGAAAAATGAAGTCATGCTTTCATGTTGGGAGAAAAAAAAAAAAAAAGGGTTATCATTGGCTTCGTTTCACCCCACTGAGTTTTAGACGCTTAACATGGTGCTGAGTTGGGAATTAAGTCCTCTTGGGCTCCCCGTCAACAGAAAAGGCAGGCACCTTCGTGGAGCAATTGAGACCCAAATTACCTTCTGGAGTTTGTAACCACGGAGTGAGTAATTCCTCAGCAAGTTCAGCGCCGCTTTCGTAAGGGTCATGTTGTAAGTAGGCTTAGAGAGAGATCATCCCCGTCATCGCCCCAACATCCCTGGATCACCAACTACCTGGCAGCAGTCTCTTCTAGCTGCCTGTGAAAGCACTGCTGCAGCATTTACCCAGAACATTAACAGCAGCATCACCTCTACAGCAAAAAAAAATCACTGAAATCTCACTCCGCTGTCCCATGGCAAAGAGCACGCTGAGAGCGTGTCAGGACAAAGACAGCATTATTCCCTTCACCATTCAAAGAGCGGGTCTCTCCAAAATTAACCCTGGAAGTGTGCAGCTAAAAATCCCCTACAAACTAGGAATTTTTCCTTCCAATCCTTTAACAATGTTGGTTGTGTTTTGGCTTTGTCTTTGGTCATGCCCATCTCATGACTGGTATCAACTGCCAGATCTAATTAACAAGGTTATTTTCAGATATTTTAAGGAAACATCGGAGATAGTTCACACAAAACAAACTTCACCTGCGTGTCTGCAACAAGTTACCCTATAGAAATTTGATCCCAAGAGTTGCCTTTATCCCGTTGCTAATGGATGTTTAGCATGTGAGAATCCGTATCTCCCGAATTTGGAACATAATAAGCTTTCTGTGAGCTTTTCACGAAAGAGATATCGACTGGAAGTAATTCAGAGAAGTTATTCAGCAATTGTTTGCGACAACAAAAGAGCCTGAAACAGATTTACTGCCTGTTGACAGTCTGCACGCCGCGCTTGTACAGCTCCCCACATCGACCGGGGAGCTCCTGTCTTGCTGCTTTAGGCTGGGCTGGAAAGGCGAAATATCTGTAATTACTATGAGAAAACTACCCCAGCTGAACCACCGAATCAAACTATCCACTCTGGAACCAAAAGCCAGATAATACAATAATGAAATGCATTTATTAATGCATTTGTAGGGCCTCGTATCTCTGTAGGCTCCATTGCAAGGCAACATTCACTCCATGAATTTGGTCTCAAAATCCACCAGGGAAAAAAAAAAAAAAGCCAGCAAGACTCATGCAGGAGCAAACACGCTGTGAGATGATTTATTTCTTCTCCCATCATCCACCATTGGGATGGATGGATACTATCCTTCCAGCTCGCTTCCCATATCAGCCACCCTGGTTCAGGATTTAGCCAATTTTACACCCGGTGAGGAGTATCCTAGTCCAGTACCTGTCTCCCTGGTGGCTTTGAAGTGTCTCCATGCACCGATTATGGCAGTTTTTGAGCAGGTGCAGCATCGTTCTTGCTTTTCAAGGACGTGTTTTTTGCTTCTTTGCTCCGCAACGTGGTGCTTCAGATCTGAAGTGTTTGTGGGCTTGCTGCCAGGCGCCACTGTAGCACAGCGTAACGTCCCCTGCCCTCCTGTCCCCCGCCAGCAAATGCCATTCCTCTTCCGAAAGGCCCCTCTGCAGCAGGTGAAAGCAGGATGTAGGCTTATCAAGATATCCATGGGAAAAGTTGGGGAGGGAAAAAATATCAGGGGCTGCTTCCAACACCTGCTTTTTAAAGAACACATTGGAGGAAATGAACCCAGGGGGTTCCTTATCACAGGGGTAGAGGGGAAGGATGGGGATGATGGAAAGTGGGAGACCCTTTTCCTCCCATCCCACAAGGAATAACCTCACCAGTCCCTCATCTGATCTGGAAAACCCTCTTGGCTTAGCACAGAAGAAAAATGATTCTGTAAGGGTGGTGTGGCAAAGCAAAGGACCTGCATCAAGAGAAGGAAAGACCAAAAAAAAAAAAAAAATGAAAAATAACCAGCATCAAAGAAAGGAGGGAAGAATAAAAGCACTCCTCTGCTGATCCACAGCTGAGCTGGGCAAAGTTTATACAAGATAAATAAGGCTGACATTACAAAGCTATGGCTAATTCATTTTTCTACTTGTCACCACTTCGGATAATTGGGCTACGCAACAAGTGTAGGGAAAGGAGGTTGGCTTTTCTGTCTCCTTTTCCCATCCTGAGAGGTACAACCAGGATTTGTCAGTGTGTTGCACCACCGGTAAAACAAAGAGACTGATCCACACCCCTCAGTCTTTAATCTGGAGGGGTCAACAACGACTTGTACCAGTGCTAGAGGATGAAAAGAGAGAGAAAGCCTTAAAATATGACCTCACTTGCTTCGAAAAGGGGATGACTGGTCTTGAAACTGCCACCAATTTTATGTATGCTACAGGCATAGAAAATGCTGGCTTGGAGAGTTCAGAGCACAAGGAGAAACCAAGACATGGGAGAGAGGCTGGAAATCAGGCACACACACAGAAAACAATAAGACAATAAGAAAAAATAATAATTAAATTCAAACTATTTCAAAATTTCTTGATTTTGGGGGCCTGATTCATGATTTCAGGCCCTGAGGGGTTTCACAGCAGGTGACCTCAGGTAGCCACTGGCACTCAGGGCTGCTTTATCTCGGTCCTGTTTTTCAGACTGTTTCAGGTGATCAGATCCATGCCAAGCCTCAGCCCCAACCCTGACCCTGCCTTGCCAGCCTGTGTCTCCTCTAAAATGTCCAAGAGGAGGGGATGAGGAAGTGTTGTTTGGTTTTAAAGGTCATTTCCAGAGCCCTATGCGTAACCCTTCAGGTGTCCACCAGGCATGGTCCATATCTGGGCAGGCTTCCTGACAAATTTTCTCCATTCAAAGTAGGGTTGCAGGACTGCAAGCAAGAGAGAAAATGTTTTCCATTTCAAAACCTTCCCAGGGAAGGAGCAGCTTGCAATGAGAGCAGCAGCATGCAACAAGTGCTGTAGGAACAGAGGCATTTGGGGTGGATGTTGATGTCCCTGTCCCCAAAGGACACAGCAGTGAGGATGCCATGCACGGGAATGATGGAGGGGCTGTAAGGAGACCCTGGGGCACTGTGACCCCCTGAATTTTCCCCTGCACAGAGCAATTCAGTGGTTCATTCTTCCTCACCACCAGGAGCAACTCGCTGCCCACCCCAGTGCCACTGCACACTGCTAGGAACTCCCATCCCTCTGACACTGTGCTTCCCTTCCCTCTCCATTTTGGCTGACGGCTCCTTTCTTGTCACTAATTAATAAATAACTATAATAAATGGCACAGGCACGTCCCACCAAGGCAAACATTGTTTCTGTACAAGGAAGGGCTGCCTTCTGCATCATCTGCCAAGCAAGCACGTGCTGAGCCCGGGGTCCCAATTTCGGATCTCAGGTGCTGCCAAGACAACTCAGAGTCCAACCAGCCAGGCTGCATTCATCTCAAACACCCATTTCTGGAAAGAATTGCTATTCACGGGTGGAGAATGAGATGTTTCCTCATGAGATTAGCCTGCCCTAATAGGAAAGCTATGACTTTTTGCTGCTATAAATTAACGCATTGATTTTAATGGTTTGGGATGTGTTTTTTCGTTTGCTTGTTTGTTTGCTTCTTTGTTTGTTTGTTTGTTTTTCCAGACTTGTATCAGCTAAATGTTCAGGTACACCAGGCAATGTTCTGTTTGGCAGTGGGATCACAGCACTCATCCTACTGGGTTTCACAGCAAAGGTCAGCCCTTTTGCTGCTGGGCTGCATCCACCTGCCTGGGGTTAGACAGGGAAATGAGGGATGGAGGAGAAACCCTGCACCAGAACCAGGGAAAGGCAAGGTAAAGTTGAAGGGAAAGACCCAAATCAGGCCCTGGTGCATATCATATTTCCTTCTCAAGAAAGAGCAGCTTAAAGCCCAGATCTGGAACAGGGTAGTGCAAGGAAAGCACTGCGGGATTATAAATGAGTATGACATATATGCAGCCCTGGATCTGAGAGATTCCACTTCCCCATCTCCTCTTGTCTCTGGATATAGGCATTTTAGGCCCAAGAAAATTTGGAAAATCTGTCTGTCTTGAGCTTTGGGAACAAGCAATGTGAGAACTGAAGCTGCAAACTTGGGGGGAGAGGGAGGGAGCGCAGTATTTGGAGGATTGACTTTGGTTTTCCTTGGACCTTTCTGCCCAGGATGCAAAAGTTTGGGGTGTCGGAAGAGATTCAGAGGGACAGATGAGTATTCAACAGGCAGTGCAAATGAAGGCTGTGTGCTTCCCAAGACCTAGCTTGAGATTATCATCAATAGGGAAGAGCACTTTGGGGTGACGAGCGTGTGCCCTTCACCTCCCTGCATTTTTTGCACTTCCCCACCCTTTCCCTTCCCCTTTGCCTGCCATCTCCCCCTCCCCCCTCATCCCAAATGCCCAATTTCAGGCCTCCATCCCCCACCCCTTCGCCTCCTGCCCCCCGTCCCCGAAGGATGAATGAGCTTGCCAGAGCAATCTGGCCCTCGCCGGAGAAACAGCTCAAAGCCGGCAGCCGGAGCGAGCGCGGCAATCAATTGGACACGGGACATTACGGGGCTGCGAGCGCGGCCGGGGCGAGAAAGTGGCAGCTTTGTGAGGCTGAGCACACGTGAAGATTACGGCGTTAACAAAGCTCCCTGAAAACCGATCAGCGTGCCCCTAGGTAGACGGGGAGACCGGGCTGGGCTGGGGGGGGTGAAGGGGATAAAGAAGAGGCAGCGTGAAGCCGCCATGTCCCCCCATCCTGGTTTACAAAAGAGCATCCCAGTGAAAAGTCCCAGAGACATGAGGTGCCGCCTGGGACACGGAGCCGTGGCATTGCTCTTCGGGGCTCTGGGCCAAATTTCGGTTCGATCGATGCCAAAAGAGTAACTCAAGAATGAGTCGGAGCTGGTGGGGAGGGTTTCTTGGCTTCAGCTTGGGCATGAGAGCGGAGCCATGCCAGCTGGGGTGCCAGACTGCGGGGCTCAGAAGGGCTTAGGCACCTAAACCCATTAGGTGCTCCAAAAAAATGTGCCCTGTCTGATTTAAGGGTCAGAATCAGTCTTTTTTTTTTTTTTTTTCCTTTTCTTTTTCCTGAAGGCAGCTTTGAGGACCTCTGCTTACCATTGTTCCTAATGAAAAAAACAACGGTAACATCTCGCGAGTACAAAGGGCCTTTTCTGTTTCGGCTGAGGCTTTTATCTCAGCGAGTTTTAGTAAGTGCTATATCAAAATCACTCCTCCCAGCACCAAAATTCAGCCATCTCTGGACTGCCGAGCAGCAGCTGTTTAGCAGTGTGCGATAAAGCAGCGCAGCAGCTCGGGATAGTGAGCAAAGGAGAGCCCTGCACGCAGCTGAAGCTGACGTCCCCCTGCAGATCAGGATGCTGCCTCGTAGCAGATGGGTTGAGCAAATAGTTTAGCAGCAAGAAGCATGCCCGAGCGTTTAGCATCTCGGGGAAAAAAAATGTACCTGTGGCTGCAAGCTGAGCCCGTGTTCATCTATAGGTTCAGAGGGGATGTTCCTTCCCTGCTGGTCCCAAAGAGCCTTGCTCATGGGCACAGATGGAAGAGCTCCCTTCCTACATGGCCATGTGTTGTCTGCACAGCTCATGTCATGGAGGTGAGAAGATCTCTGCCCAAATCATAATCCTAGAATCATATATGTTGGAAAAGCCCTCCAAGATCATCAGGTCCAACCATCCCCTACCACCAGTGTCACCCACTAAACCATGTCCCTAAGCACCACGTCCAACCTTTCCTTGAACACCCCCAGGGATGGTGACTCCAAAATGTGTCCCCCAAACCATCTCCATGCTGACCAAATCCTAAGCACTTGGGTCTTTACATGCCAACAACTCTGCAAGGAAAGGAAGTGTTAATGTAGAGGCACGAGAGACTGTCGTCTAGCAAGCCCAAAGGACTTGGGGATTTACGTAGTTATCCCAGCAGTGGAAGTCCAGAGAACAATGAAGCAGTTGAGACATTTTTGGAAACAGCCTAAATTTTTTTTGGAAGGCCTGAAGATCTTCCAAATGAGCAATAGAAGAGGGTACCGAGAGCTGCTCCCTGACATTGCAACGCTGGAATAGAGGCAGAGCCCAGGGAGGGGCAGTGATGGGAAACCTAAAAGAGGATGGGGATAAGATAAAGATCTTATCTCCATGGACAGAGAGGCATCAGCCATGAGGCAGCCATGCAGGAGCAAGGAGAGGCTGAAACTCTTGGGCCCATGAAGGGGATGGTGTAGTAGCTGAGGATAAGGGTGGGAAAATTAAGTTTTACCTGTGTGGATGGATAGGAAAGGTCGTTTCTCTGAAACTGACAGCAGAAGAGAAAAAGGGGAAAAGGTGGCTTGCATCTGCAACCTTAGGAGACGGTCTTATGCTGCCCTGAGCTACAGTCAAGGTGATGCCATTGTCCACAGGGACTAAGGAAGGTCAGGCACAGAAAACCTGGAAGAAAAAACAGATGCTTTGCAGGCTGCAGTTCCCTGCTTTGTGTTACAGATCCCAGCCCGGGATGTCTTTAGAGAAACTTTCCATGGCCAAGAAATGAAGCAGCTGGAAAAGAGGGAACCTGCTGAGGTGTGCTGCCTGCTGTCCACGCTTTGGAGCAAACCTTTCCTTTACTGGAAAGGAGAGCGAGCATGTGGAGCCCCGTTAGAAAATAAAAAGGGGCCAATTCCCTCATATTAAGCCTGTTATTAGGCTCAGAATCAAATTAAACCACAGGGCTTTTCACTAGCAAAGTGCTATTTTAAGGCTTATTAGACTATATTAGGATTGGCATAAATTTCCACTGACATAATATAGGCCTTTAATTGGATTTAAGGGCGAGGAGGCTGCATTAAACTAAAATCAGTCCTCGCAGGGGGAAATTGGGTATTCTCCTCACACTCCTCTGCTTTCCCTTGGCGTGAATCCCAAGCAGCCAGGCAGGCTGGGTAACCCATTCAAATCCAGATGCAATTGCTTAGAGCCTCCTATATCAATCTGATAAGCGAGCTGGCTGCCAAAACGTAACACCCACCCACTGCCTCTTGGTAGCCAAAACCCCGCTGCCGTGGCCAGAGCTCTGCTTCGCCTGCAGCTTGGGCAAAACTGGCATTTTCTTGGCCACGAGCTGCCTACTGCACCTCGTGCACAGCGTTTGCCCGCAAAAGGTTACGACAACAAAAACCTCAAAGCCAAGACCTTGACTTAACCTCCGAAGAGCCGAGAGCATCAGAGCCGCAGGCGATAATGAAAACATAACCCCGCTGCTCCTCCCGTGCTGGAGACGGGACTCAGGAGGCACCCTAGGAGCTGTTTGTTGTTTTTTTTTTCATGCATCCCTTGATTAGACACGGGAGGCTCTCAGGATCTCGGAGGTCAGGGGCTCTCTCCACTTTCTCCATGGCTTGCCTCCTTTCCCAGAGAAGCAGACAGTAGCCCCAAGACTTGCACAGAGAGTGCAAGTCTTGGGAATATTGGGAATATTCCCAATATTGGGAATACTGGGAAATGTAGCGGATTTTACACCCACTAGTCCCCAAGTCACTCTCCACTGGAGAAAAAGAGCTCCTACAGAAACTGGTAATATTTTTGTTATTTATTTATTTGTGTGTGTGTTTATTTTTGTGATACACAGAAGCTCGAGAGGGAAATAACTAAACCCACGCAAATATTGAATGGGATGCGCCGCACCTCAGGTTTAATAAAGGCAGGGATTGAGCAATCGTTCATCCTGTACCCTAAGAGATGTCCCTTACTGGGCACCTAATGCTCCACAGCTGGCTCCCAGTAATAAGGCTCCATGAAGGGATATCTGAGCTCTTCTGAAGCCCCAGAGCACAGACAAATCTTCCACTATGCAAAAAGTTGCTTAAGAAAAAGCATAAGAATTCACGAAGTTGTCTTAGTTTCATGGTTTTCCCATGAAACTGCTTGGAGGTCTATCCTAATTTTACACACACAGAAGCCCTAGATGGAGTTCAAAGACTTTTCTCTCCCAATCCAAAACTTCTTAATTGTGGGGCACCCTCTGAACCCTTCCCTTCTGAACCCAGCAGGTCCCACGGACACCAGAGCCACATGGCCATCCTTAGAGGAAAGTTAAGAAAAGCAAAAAGTTTGCTGCCACCGTTAGCAGAAACTTCAAAGGATGCTCCCAGGTGGGGGCGAACGTTTTTGACAAGTCAATTTTAGCAGAAAACGTTGGTATGGCACTTTCCACGTGGGGGTGCATGTCGACGGGGGGGAGTGGGCTTTTATTGGGGTGTGTGCGGTGAGATCTGATATGGCACAGCTCTGCAGCTGCATCCCATTAGCACAAGCAGTTAGCTGCCCAAGATGGTGATATTTTTCACCAAATGAAAAAAAAAAAAATCACACAACTTCATTCTTTTTGTGATAGTTTTGAGATTACTTCAAGCTGTGTCTATGAAACTCAGACCAGCCAAATAGGGTTAATGGGTTCAGGGTGGTGACACACCACGTCCCTTGTTAAGTGACTGCGGTGGGCATGGTGTATCCCTAAAATTCCAGCTCCCTGACACTCATGCAACCCAATCCAAAGTGCTGGGGCTCTACCTGCCATGCAGGCATGCCTTGGCAGCCAGTAAAAGCCACAGGAGAGCAGCTTGAGCTGGACAGATAGCTGTGATTATACTGAGATCTCAATATTCAAGCAAAGCTTTAAGCATATCTGCTCTAGGAGCTCATATGGCTTCATTGTGCAGCCCCTGAGGGAGCACAGACAGGGGAGGAAAAACAAGGCTGGGAACTCCAACGAGCTGCCCAATATCAGGAGTGAAGCTGGCTTTGCTGGCAGCAAAGGGAACTGAGACCTAAAGATCTACCTAAGCACATCTCCCATATTCGCTTACCTCGCCTGCGACCAACAAAGCGATCTTTGTAACAGAGATATCATGGAAATCATGCACTTGCTTTGGGGGTTTATTTCTCAGTGGTTGTAATTCCTTTTTGTTTCAGTTCGGACTGCAAAAAGTCTGTTTGGGAGGTTTAGGAGTTTTTGGTGACGCGTGGAGCTCTGCAGATGAGTCACGGATGGGCCATCAAAAGGGCCCAAAACGCTCTAAAGCCATTTCTGCCATACCCAAGCTCTCACAGGAGCCTTTTCTGAAACCCACCCTCAAGAAAAGGCTGCTCAGCCTTCAGCCTCAGCCCCAGACAGCCCCACACCCTTTGGACCCAGTGAGAAACAGGCAATAGAAATAACACGAGCGAGCACAAGACTGGAAGCAAGCAGGAGCTGGCTCCTCGGGGCTTTCCTATTTGAAAGGCTCTGCGTGATTCTGCACTTTCTGGCTCCAGATGGGACCCAAATACCAACGGATCAGGGAAAATGCTGTCCTCATGATATTTCTGAAGTAGCCGAAGTCAGGGTAATTCTAGACAGGAGATGGATTTTCCAGCTGGAAAGAAACTAGGTCAAACATTTGAACTTTTGGATGTTTAGCTGTAATAAACTTCCCCCAGCACTGGGCTGCTCCTAGTTATTGCCAGCTGTGCCAGGACCCGTCCAGTCCTGCCAAAAAGCTGAAGCAAGAAGGGGGAGACGATTTTCTAGTCCCACTGCACTAACAGACAGCTTTGGGAGATGCCTTACAAATGCGTTTCTCTCCTCCTGTGCCCTTGGATATGACCTTTCTCAAGACGATTTCGCAGCAGCTGTCTTCTGCCTCTGCACAAAAGAAAACAGAGGCTGAATATCGAGAAACATTTCTGTTAGACTGCAGGCAGGTCCCTCCGTCGATATAGGAGAAGTCCCATTGCTTGAGGCACTCAGAGTTAGACCAAAGCTCCTGGGAGTCTTTGCAGGAAGACAATCTTGCCCCAGCCTCTGGAGAAGGCCCCCGACCTAATGAGCCTTCTCCGTGTCTGATTCCTCTGATCCTCTGATTAAAGAACGTTCCTAGCATTTGCATATGAATCTGCTTTTATCCAGCCCCCGATGCCAAAACGTGTAGGCAGGCAATTCGGGAGATGATGTGTTTATGTAACTGTAAACTAGGTTTATAGCAGTTTAATTAGTAATATTAATAATGTCACCTAAGCTTAATGATACCAATTAGAACACAGTAAATATTGCTTATTGGATTACAAGTAGCAATGTTGAAGGATGAACTTTCATGCTCGGTCAAACTTTCAAAACATATTATTTAAAAAGAGAGATAAGGCGGTTTACTTTTTACATACGGGCAGCTCTTTTAATCTCAAAAAGGGATAATTATTGCAAATAAATATTTGCAGACGGGAGACGCTGTCCCATTTGATGTATCATCATCCCTCCTGTCCCCGGTTTTGCTTCCACGTGGGGATGTTACAGCGGGTTGTCCAATGGCACCAAGTGAAAAACACCTTCGTGATGCCCCAGACAGGTGATTCTGAGCTGCTGTGAGTCACAGAGGAAGAGGAAGGATTAGACATCTGCAAGAGAGGAAGGCCAAGGTCACATTAATCTGCTTATGATGGGCCGTGTCCTTTTAGGAACTGCGGATGCAGAAGACAGAGAGGAAAGACCCTTCAGGTCATCTGGGATGGGCTTTTTATAAGACTTCCACTTTGGCCCCAAGGCATGTAATGAAGGTGGCAGATGGAAACAGTTAAGACAACCAAGCACTGTTTAAAATCCTATCACCAACACAGCCCCATTCCTCCCTAATGCAGGATTATCCTTGGCAGCATCCTGCCTCTCAGGACTGCACAGGTACGGCTAGGTATTTTTGGGGTTTGGTGAATATGTCACACTTCTCATTCCTGTGCCTAGTGGGCCAATACACTCTGGACTTCCTCCATTTGGATACTGATAATGATCTGAATTAAAATCTCTGGGATAGGATCCTTATTTTACGAAATGATGTAATAGAAGCAGATTTGCTGCACCCTGACTGCGTTGCCTCAATTCTCTCTTCCTAAATTAGGATTTAGTAGGCCTGCTCCAGCTTAAGTCTACATATATAAAAACAAAAGTCTTCAGTTTCCAGCATGGAGGCATTCCTCAGACTTTCTCAGAGCATCATCTTCCTCCTGTGTCTTTGGTCCTCTCCTCACCACCTCCCTTCACCAGGAGCTTTCACATCTGCTCCTTACCAGCACTGATGCTTCACACAGGGCCCTGCTGAGCAACAAGAGGAGTCTTTACTTCCCCTTGTCTTATGGAAACTGGGAATATTTCAACAGTAGTTAAAAGAAGCTGTCCCCCAGAAGGGGTGAAGAGGGAAGGGGAGTCCTACATGAGATGTGCTGCCAGTCTAGTTAGCAGAGCACTGGGGGACCAACAACTTAGAGGCCTAGCTGGAAACCATGTCTTCAGGTCACGGTTCAAGACGAGATGTTGTACATCACCCTCAGGAAGTGCCTTTCTACTCCCATTGATCACAGACCAAGCAGAGGGTTGCTGCTGTGCCAAAGATAACAGTTTTCAGAAGCCTAAAATAAGGGGATGGGAATCCCAGCGTTAAGGGCACCACTGTGAAAGGCAGCGGGGCCTGTCAGGAAGCCAAGGGATAAGCAGATCTCTCAGGTCTGGCTTCTCACGGCAATGCCCCCACAATATATCTGACATTTTTCTCCCTCTGATTATTGGATTTTTGATCTTGCCTGCACAAAGGTGTAGAGGGAGGGAAGAAGGAGAGGAGCAAGAGGGCCTGCGAAGGAGGAGGAAGGGTTAGGGGAGGAGAGGGAACGAATGTCTCTATCCACCGCCTCACCACATAATTTACAAGAAGGGGCAACTCATCATAAATAACCCAAAGCTCCTGGGAACAGTGACCTAATCAAGATGTATAATTGCATGCCTTATCTAAATGAAAGCATCATTTCAGAAATGATAATGTGCATCACCGTGGATTCAATTGCTATAGAGTTCAGCACTGAAGGGTAATTACAATGTTTAACAAATATATTCCCTTTGGGGGCCTGCAGTTAAAGATATCATGTCCTGGTTTCCCCTCATGTTGCATGCCTTCTACCAAATTATAAGGGTTTCCAAAATACCTTTCCTTTACACAATTTCTCATTGATTTCCCAAAAATGTTCTATTGTTCTGTCCAGACTGGCTTTTAGGATGCCAAAAGAGAGTGATTACAGGACAAAAAAAAAAGTTATCTAAGAAATGAACCAAGGAAAAGAGCAGGTCCTAAGAGAGAAGAAGAAATCAATCCACCTCTCTGCCTGCTTGGCATCATCTTGCACAGCGAGCACTGCAGAGATCTGATGAGTTAAACACTGCCACCAGCCTCCTATCACCCCGCGAGGAAACACATTATCCTCTCTGACAGACCCCACTGCCTGGATATTTGATACGATTCTTCAAAATTCTTCTTTTTTTTTTTTTTTTTTTTGCCTTCTACCCATCCTCATCTGAATAATGTCTGTCCCTTACAGGAGAAAACACGCGTGAGATAGCTCCAGGTTGTTAGCACGCATAATCGATGCGTTACACTCAGCATGATGAAGGTCTAGCACAACCAGGTGCGTGCGTTATATTTATGCAGAGAGGCAGCAGAAGATAAGCAGAAGTATGAAACGGCTTCCCACCAGGAGATGCTTAAGCGGACCAGTACCTTTTAGCCTGGAGAAGAGACAGCTGATGAGGTATCCATATAATCACACATCAGAAAGGGAAGAGAGAGAAAGGCTGCACCCTTCCCAGAACACAGGAGCCTGCAATTAAGCAGTGCAGGGGATTTGGAATAAACAAAACAAACAAAAAAAAAAGGATGTATTTTTTTTAGGCAGTGTGAAATTAAATTGGAAAACAGGTCGGGGCAGGATGTCAGGCAGGCCAAAAAATGTGAATGAAGTGAAAAAAAAAATTAATCAGAAGACTTGAAGGGGGGTGGGGGCCATTAAAGGTTATTAGACACTATTCAGGATATAACCTTCACCTCAGGAAGTCCCTACACCACTATCTGCTGGGAGATCGGAGGATATTCAGGATGAGGATTATTCGGCACATGCTGCTTTCCAGGAGCATCTCCAGCCCCAGCCAGCACTGCTCCACAGACAGACAGCTGAACACGAGCCAGCAGTGGCCAAGAAGGCCAACAGCATCCTGGTTTGTTCTAGGAATGAATCGTGTGGCCAGCAGGACCAGGAAGGTGATCGTCCCCCTGTGCTCTGCTCTGGTGAGGCCGCACCTCCAGTGCTGGGTTCAGCTTTGGGCCCCTCACTACAAGAAGGACATGGAGGTGCTTGAGTGAGTCCAGAGAAGGGCTACGAAGCTGATGAAGGGCCTGGGACACAAGTCCTGTGAGGATCAGCTGAGGGAACTGGGGGTGTTTGGTCTGGAGAAGAGGAGGCTCAGGGCAGACCTCATTGCTTGTTATGCCACAGGACTGTCATGACATGGGTGAGCTCTTACCACTGCTGCAGGGAGTGATGATCCCACAGAAAAAAATATTTTCATTCATTCATTTTTTATTTTATTATACTTTTTGCTACTCATGATGGATGAATTCAGCAGGAAAGACAATCTAGTTTAGAGACAGATCTGTCAGCTGCAAAATAGCTGATCCTGCTCTGGGTTATTAGTTGGGAAAACAAAATTGAGCTAGCCCTGTATTTTGAGAATCTTTTTTAAACCCACATTAATAAAAAGAGAGAGAGAGAGAGAGAGAGAGTAAAAGAGAAGGAAAGAGTGAGACGGCAACTTGGTTAAATGAATAATTTTTGTGTCGTCTCCAACACTCTGATTAAAGCTGTGGTACCTAAATCAAAGATACCAAGAGAAACCTTAAAAGAGGACTGAAAACAATTTTGTGTGCTGCCACTTTTTTCACTTGCTTGTGTTCCATTATATATAAAGTTTTATTTTGTCTTCTTTTGATCTCTGAAAGTAAAGAAACAAGAGGGAGGTGGAAAAAAAAAAAAAAAAAAGAAAAAAAAGAAAAATTGACACCAATCTTGTTTGCTTCCTTCTCCTCGCCTGCATCGATAACTCAATTGGATCAGAAGTGAAGCGCAAGCAGAAATGAACTGAGCACAACCACCAAATGAAAACCAAATGCTGGCTTGCAAAAGCAGTATTTCCAACAACGTGAAATTACTGGGCAGCCTTTCCTCCCTTCCCCCAGCACGTTGAAGCCAGGCTGTTGCGGGGACCGCTGCAAACTTTAGCTGCTTACAGAGGGTGCAGGGATACTCTGCAACCCTGGAATTGCATTTCCTGGCCATAGACCAGCATCTGCTGTGGGCGAGCAGAGCAATTTATGCTGGATGTAAAGCTTCGATCACGGACTGCCTGATGGGTATGGGAGCAGGAGGGGTGCATGAGTCCACCTGCATCCACAGCTCTGGTGCCATGCATATTGGATGGGTCACAGCACCTTTCTCTGCCCCCAAAGTAGGGACCACAGCAGCCACACCTTTGTTAAACTTTCAGAGAGCAATGTGCGCGCCACATAAAGCTGGGAATTTTGGAAGTGTTTATCCCTGATCCTCTCTGCACACACATGCACAGAAAAAAAAAAAAAAAAAAAAAAAAAAAAAAAAAAAAAGAAAAAAAAAAGACTTCTGCTTTCAAAATCTGCTTTTCTCTCCATATAGCACCCAGTAATGGTCCCCACGTGAGATCAGCTTCTCAAAACCAACACATCCAACAGCATTGGACAACACTTTAACTCCTTGAAACTCATCTGCCATTTGGATACGTCTCCCTGCCCTGTCGTGCTGGGACAAGTGTGACTGATGAGGCACACAGTGGTTGTCATCCTTCACCCTACCTCTGCCCTCCCATGGCTGCTGTCATTTCTCTTCTCTGCCACTTCCAGAGCTCCCACTTCCAAGATACGTGCTTGCTATCTTGCCTGTTCAAGCCATGCCGTACTACTGACTCTAGACACATGGCACACAAGAGTGTTCACGTCACCTAAACTTTGAATGACAGTTCAAATGAAAATTTGAATGACAATGCTAAAATTCTGGGGAAGGACCTACTTTTGCACCCAAGGAGTTGGACCATTATGACCTACTCATAGACAGCAAAAAAGCCACAAGCTACAGCTGTGTTTGCTTTTGCATGCTCCAGGTCTGAAAGAGCAAGGGGGTGTTGGGTGCCCTTGCATTTTTTTCTCTGATAATGACTCATTTGGACTTTCTTACCCAAAGCACACCCCAAACTGCTTGCAGCAGGCCCACAGCTTGCACGTGGCAAATACTAAGCGTGATCAGCACCCATCTACTATTCAGTCTGGGAACTGGAAGGACTGGAGAGCTTAAAAGTTGGATTCTTAAGCAGTGATTTCTCCCTCCTAGATGTTCCCGGGTTCGAATAATGCCTGGGCAATACGTCTGCGTGTGGGTTGTGAATTGTTTGTGTGTGCGTATGCGGAGGGAGGGAGGCCAGTGGGAGGAATTCATTAGCATTTTGGTTGTTACATGCTTGTGCTCCGAAACGAGCATGTGGAACAAAGAGGAGCCACATCGGGGAGCCCTGCTTTGCAAAAAAGCCCTCTGACATTCACAGCTGTTCAGCGTGCTGGTGGCCAAACCCAGCCAAACTGCCATTCCTCGGGACACACCAAGCCAAATCCTAAGCAAAGAGAAGCTCCTCACCCGCCGCGACCTTTCTATGGCTCATCATCCATATGCTGCCTCCACCCCAGATGTTTTTCCCCCTGCTTGAACTGCATTTTTGCTGCAATCTGAGCTGCTGATTTCTCATCCCACCTGCAGCAGGCATAGAGAGATGACTCCCTTCCTCCTCAGAGCTCTTGTGGATGTGTGCAGGGATGGCTTGTTGTTTTACTTGGGCATCTCAGAACATCCCCAGTTCTTCCAAACTATTCTTAGGGGGTCACATTTTGAAGAAGACCCAGCCAAGCTCCTCAGTAAAAGGGATGCAAGTAAACACACCAATAAAAACAGCATCTGTCTCTAACACCAAGTGTTCATCAGCATCCACGTTTATTTGGTTTTTAGGGACAAGAGAGCCACGGGATAATGCTCAGAAAGACTGATTCAGGATCAGGAGTAGCACAGATTCCCCCAAATCATATGGTGTTACTTCTTTTCTGCCTCATAGCTCACCACTGTTAGTGGGAATATAAAGTACACATCCCAGTTTCTGTCTTCCACTGGGCAAAAGGCATGAGAAGTGATAGGCAGAGTTGCCCAAATAACTCAACAGCAGTATCACAGCCCAAAAATCCCAGCTCCTCACCTCGCTATACTACACATCGCTCGCAAAAACCTCCTGCCTACATTTTGATGCATTTCTTTCCCCATCATGGCAATATATTGTCCCCACCTTTTCTCCTCTGCTCTTCCAGGAAGTTCATCAGAAAAGGAAAAGGAAATGACCTAAGGAGCAAATGAGGTCTTCTGGACCATGCAAGGGAGCAGCGAGGTCTCTGCAGGAGCTTAGCACAGGAAGAGGCAACTGTCTCATTAGTTTCAGTTGTATGTTTGTTTTTCTGACCACTGCTGCTCCTTTCAACTCTCATCTTCCCCTCGGGCAAAAATCAGTTGCACAGGCTGTATTAAGCTTTCCACTAAGCCTCCTCTTTGATTACAATTCCCAGCAAACCACCAGGGTGCAAGCAACATAATTAAATACCTTGCTTGCTCTGTAAACAGATATTCCCCCGAGAAGGCAACCCGTGACTCCCCAGATGGGCTGCCCAGGAAAAGTCTCCCCAACTTCAAGGTGAGGCTTGGGGAGCCGTAACGGTTGTATTTCGGTCCCTGAGACGTTATCTCAACGGGCCATGCAAAAATGCCAGTAATGGAGTACCCCAGAAAGGGATAAAAGGAGCTGTTTAAGCGATAAGTGACTCGGGCTGATAAAAAGGAGTAACTGTGCAAACCGTACAGCCAACTCACGTTCCCTGCCCTGAATGCACGGCTTTGAACATAAAGCTCACCAAAGGCATTTAGGTTTCCTGTAAGTTCTGCAGAATGCCAGATCTGATATCTGATCTGCCCATGGCAAAGCCCTGGCAATGGTAACCCAATAATGACACAAAAAATTTCCTCACTAGAGGAAAGAGAGCAAATCCTCTTGCAGACTTCACCTGTCTGGACTATTCTCTGGGAATGTAAAGGGTTTCCCTACCTCTATCTTCTTTGCATCAGTCCTTGCTAACATAAGGCTCTCAGGAGTATAATTAAGGCAGCAGTGACGCATGGAGGGGAGTGCCTTGGAGGAGTGCTGGAGGGGTGGTCTCTGGAGGTGGAAGGTCTCTGAAGACTTCAACCGTGTTCAACCACGTGGTGTTCAGTGAGTTTCAGTGGTTTCTGTAGCTATATGAGGTTAGGAGACAAGAGTAGGGGAAAACAAATAAATAAATACCCCTCCCCTCAGGCTTCAGGAAGGAAGTTCACCATTGAGGTTTGTATCACGCTGTTGGGAAGATGAATTATGAAGGCCTGCAATTTTCTACAGGGTCAGTGCCAAGCTGGATGTGTCACGTTCCTGGTATGGTCCACCACTTTATCAGCTACATTTCCACAGGGCAAAGAAAAGCCTTTAAATTCTAATGAGAGCAGCTTTTTGAGAAGAGCCAAGACTGCCCAAGTGATCCCATAACCTCCCGATATTGTCCTGCAAGAAATGTCATCTCAAGGTGTGTGCAGGCAGTTTGACCACGGGATGCTCAGCTGTGAACATGACAGTCTGCCTGGATGAAGCTATGAAAGAGTGGAAATCTAAAGGTCTCACCATGAAAAAAGTGGAAATCTGAAGGTCTCACCACGAAAAGAGCTCCAACAGAATTCCATGATTATCAGCAAGGTACCTGTTGTGCTTTCAGAGCAAACCAGCCAAGGGGCACGGCAAGCCTGGTTGACCCTGGAACCCAAATGCCCAATGACTCCACCAAAAACTGCGTAAGTCATGCTGAGAAGTACCTTCAAAGACAAGAAAATGCAAAAGCAGAAGGAATCCAGATGTAACATGCAAGATTAGCCATCCTTCTCGTTGCGTGAACCCCTTTTGCTCTCCCACACTGCATCTTCTTCCCTCTTGGAAAGTGGATCATATGGCCCATCAAATCCAGTGGGAATTTTTGACATCACTGTGTTAATGTAAAAAGTCTACAAGGCCTTTGTTAAAAAAAATAAAAGATTTTGGATGGTTTACTTATTAATTGCTTTGCTTTTTTAGCATTTGCATTAAATAAGTACACATCCATATGGAACTGGGGGAGGGGGAAGCCACAGTAGCATAAAAGAAGGGAAACCAGGGAAATGTGAAACTTTCATGTGAGATAAGAACCTCATAACACTGTTATTATATCCCTCTGCAGTCAGGCGGTCTCCTGGTTTTAATAAAATCTCATTTTCCTTAAATTTTCCCATGTGGCCAACGTATTATGTGTGGAGTTTAATGTAGAGGGATATGATCTAAACTTAGACTCAGGTGGTCCAGGCCCTCTGGAACAGACGGGGTGGATTGTTGAACCTTGGATGGGGAATACAAACAGCACTAGAAAATGCTTATTTTATTTTTTTTTTCCTTTTTACAAGATCTGAAAAGACCTCACTACATTCAATTAATGATCCAGCCAGTCCAAATCAAAGAGACATGCATGCAGCCATGAAAGGGTTGGGGGCAAGGGGAAGAATAAAATCAACCCTCACTTGTTTTTGTTGAAGAAGAAAAGAAATTCGAAGAAGAAAAAAATGTTTCTTTTTGCAAATGGTTAATATTTGTTTTGGTGGTTTTTTGTTGTTGTTTGTGTTTTCATTTTGTTTTATTTTGGTTTTATTTTACAAGGTTATCAGTTATTGAAAACCACCCCAGCCCTATTCCCTGCAGAACTCCTTAAGGTTTTCATTAGGATAGGGATATCACGTTCATTAGGATCGCTGGTCCTGATGAATTCATTTTTGTTGTCACATACGATTCCACAAATGGACTTCACTTAGAGTTCCAAGGGTGATCCTCTGCCACACAGCATCACTCACTGGATACTTAAGAGAGAAATATTCCTGAATATGATGTATTTCGGTATAGAGAAACATTCTTTGCAATAGCTTCACTCAAGAGCATTGGGACTTTCTGGTTTTTGTTTGTTTGTTTGTTTTTCCTTTTTTTTTTAATTAAAAAAGATACACCACTAAATTGCATGTTCCTAACAGCTACTCATTAAGAGGCTTTTCCAGATAGCACCAAAGCAAATGATTTATTCTGCTTGCAAAGCTTAGTCCAGCCAACTCCTTATTTTATATGCAATATTTCTTGCCCTCTGCTATTTCTCTGTGCATTTCCAGAAGGCATAGTCAGGTTGTTGCTGCACGACGGAGAACGCGGGGCAGTTAAACAAGACATAATGGATCTGCGGTGCCCTGCTGAGCATCGATTTAACAATTTCTGTCTGTGGCTGTAGGCTTCCAAATATAGGATCTCACAGGCAGAGATGACCAGGATTAACTGGCAGGGCTTCCTGGATCGGTATTGACTGGTCATCCCCATCAGTGTCCCAGCAGAGCCTTCCCTGCTTACGGGCTGGGACAGATGGACAGGGAGACCACCCAGAGCCCAGATTGCAACGGGGATGGTCGTGTACAATGGTTGGGATCAGATGTTGAACACGGGCACAAATGACATACCCAAGCACGTCGGTTTTAGGCTGCAAAGGAAGGCAAGAAATCCTGAGCAACCCGCTGTGTGTCCCATCTGTTCTCCTTGCAAAGCACCTGATAAACCTGAGGGAACTTCAGCCAACCCTATAAAGCCAGCAAGACCCCATCCGGAGCGTGAAGGCGGAGAAGCTGAGGCAGGGAAAGACATCGGGGTTTTGAGCAAAGGTCTCAGAAGAGGTCTCCTTAAACACTCCTCTTCAGTAATTTCCTCAAGCAGAGCCTTTATAAAGCAGCCTTCATCCGCAACCATTGCTGCCATGCACCTTTTCCAGTTTTGAAGATAAAAAGTGGGCAAAGACACGCAGAGGGAAGGACTGTCTCATGTCACAGATAGAGGACAGGGGTCTCAAGAGCAAAATCCCAAAGGCACTCATCCTGCTCCTTGCAGAGCTGCAATATTTATTGCTGAACCCTCTGGTTTGAGCTAGTCCACACCAACATTAAGCTTGAGTAAATGGTCCCAGTCGGCGACTGATAAGACCTTTGGGGATATATCAAAAGCCATGGATATTTTACACCAGAGCTGGGAATTGCACCTTGATCTCCTAAATTGCAGCCCAAAGCGTTAACCATGGGCTCATCTTCTTACATTAAAACAGTGGAAGCGTCGCCTCCCCAAGGACTTGTCTTCTGGAAAATTTCTCTCCCTTTAAATTCACACTCTGCTTTACTCTGGAAGAACTTTCATGTGTCAACAACTAAGTGAAATGATTAAAGATAGGCTCTTTTCTATTTCCCTGATTTAAAAAAAAATATGGAGAGAAAAAAAAAAAAAAAAAAAAAGAAAGAAAGGAAAAAAAAGAAATCAAGTCTTATCAGACAAAGACGACCTTAAAATCCCTTTTTCCATTTCCTAGATCAATAGGCACAATGGGGTACCCCAAGCCCACAGCATCACCGATCAACCTGCTGAAACAACTCATTCAGACTTGGCTCTGGTTTCAAAATAAATACTTCGGGGAGGAAGAAAGCCTCTTTGAATAGGCACCTTTCAGGCCGTGTCAAGTGCAATCGGGCTTTGTGACCGAAGGGGCGTTAAGCAAGACGCAGCTCATCGGGGCTCACAATTGCAGCGCCTGGGCCGGTTCCCTCCCACATACAATGCTCCGAGGGTTTCGATCAATCTCAGATAACTCGGAACCCCAAGAGGGAAAATTAGCAAAAACTGGTCAACTGATCTCCCAGGCTAGTGGCAGCATAGCGGTTAATCTCCCTTAATCTAATTCAATGGACTCTATTTAACATCCCCTGCCCTTTCTTTCTTCGTAAGGGAATAGGGAAGGATGAAATGAGCTCCTTTCCACCCCGACTGTTCAGATCTTTCATTTCCCCCCCTCCTCTCCCACCCACCAAGTGCTACCCCGAGACACTCGTCTTCCACCGCCGCCTCACCTCGCGTCCCCCTGCTCTTGCACCCCGTGCTTTGAAGTCTCCGGGAGCTAATTACATCACTTGATTGGGGCAAGATGGGTGGAATAGAGCCCAGAGCAGTGTTTGCTTACGGAGGAACTCATCCTGCCTGTGTGCTTGCTCTCCATCAGACGTGAATGTCAACAAAACCTCGCTTTCCTCTTTCATGAATTTTGAAAGAACTCTTTTTTTGGTTTGTATTTTTTTCTTTTTGCTTTTTTTTCCTCCTCTTCCCCTGGGATTCTCAGGAGGGAAATGGAAGACCTTCATTACAGAGGTCACTACACAAGTTTGATGGTCCACAGCCTTCCTGGTTGCCATTTGACCCCCTATAAAATTATTATAAAAGCCTGCCCACGTGAGCCTGGTCAGACAGCAATCCCCCCCCCGACAGAATATTGACAGCATTTGAATGTGAACCTCAAAAGCAGCAAAGAAAAGGAGATTTGCTAATTGCTGGAAAGAGGGAAAAGACACACCTTGCTTCCAGAGAGGCGTGCAGCTCATGTTAGACCTGTGGCAGAGGACAGCACCTGGACAGGGGACATCCCTAAGTGCACCCTAATGAGCCAATAGTAACGAGAAACTTGCAAACAATCAGGGTGTGAAATTGCAAGTTGTGCATCTGGATTTAACCTATTTGCAGCGCTGGCATGCAGTCATCTGCTGTACTTCGCTCTGCAGGGACAGTAAGGCCGGGCTGTGGGATTTCAGCTGGCTGCAGGGTCTTACCCTGATAGTTTTGAGCTGTCCTACTGAGAGAGTTTTCCAGGCCTGAAGAGCAACATTTTAATTCCAAATGAGAAAAAAACATACTAGGGGGAGACTTTACAAAATCGAGACTTTTCTTTAAAACATGCCAAACTTGATAGGTTTTTACCTTAAAATTATCTGAAAGCGCTGAGATAGTATTTTCACTGCATACAAAGTCCTCATTAGGAGAACTTTTACACATAAGAATTAAGGTCTCGCTTATCATTGCTTCTTAATGCTTCTTTTTTAAAGTGATCTGTTCATTACGCTTCTTTTATAACCCTCTTTCATGACAAATATCAGAGGTGAGCTCTCCTCCCTGCACACAATTCTCCCCCTATCTCTTTGTTTCTATTCCTTTTTCTCTGCTTATTGATTACAGCAGGAATAAACCTTTTTTTCCCCTTGTATTTCTTTTTTTTTTTTTCTTTCTTTCTTTTTTTTTAATGGATATATATCACTAAGCCTCACAGCCATGCAATGCAGGGGTTCTGCAGCTGGCCTGAGCTCCCCGTGCTGAGTGGGCCAACAAAGATTTAATTCGAAGGCTCCCAGAATCAATACTAGCCTTTGACTCGTCCTTATTTTATCCTTGTTGATGGTTGATGTCTGTTGTCAAAACTCCTGGAAGGTGTCTGCTGTGATTTGCTGTGCCGGCTACGGAGACTTTAATGAGCAGAGTCCCTCTTATATTTGAGATCACCTTCAAAATCCATTAGGCTGGCTCACTGGAGAGATCCTGGAAATCTTCCATGTGGAGAAACAGCCAAACCCCTCCTGTTGCAACGTTTTCTGCTTTATTGTTGGACTTGTGCTGCCACAAACTGGCCACTTTGCAGCCCATGGCAGCAGCTGTGCACCAGGTCTGGGGACATTCAGTGTCTCCATCCCCAAGCTGGTTGCCCATAGGTGTTATTACACTTCCCATTAGCCTAACAGTCTCCACGGGAAGATCTCAAAGAGCACACCAAGCCAACAAGGAGGCATTCTCCTCATTGCTACACCCAGGAGAGGCTTTCCTTTCCAAAGGGAAAGATTCACCCCAGGAAATATGCTTCAGTGAGTCACACAAGCCACAAAACCCCATTCCCAGCTCCTGGTCTAGCAGCTGAGCTCATGAGCTGATGTGAAGCAGGAAGACTTCTTTAAAAAGCACATAAATCCCTTCCCAATTCTTCTTTTATTCAGAATGAGCAGCTCGATCTCTGGTAAGAGCCCAAGATAAGACCAGATCCCTATCACCCTGTCCTCAGCAACCACATCCTTCCTGGCACAAGTTGCCCTATTTCCACCGAGCCATAAAAGCCACCACACCAGCCTGTCTACAAGCAGCCCGGCTTTGCTGAAAGGGGGCATTTAATGCAATTTACCTTCTGCTTAATCGTTCTCATGCACACGTTAATTGTTCTCTGACATGAGCAGGATACTAATCGGCGCTCAGATAACCTCTCTATCCTACTTTACATGCCGGTTCATGCTTTGCCTTATTTTAACTGGAGCCATTTTTAATTCCAGTTAGGAAATTGATTATTCACACTTTTATTTGCCTTCTTTAAGAAGAAAGCACAAGGAGCGCGAGAGGAATCGTAAATGCCTAGGTTAAGACCAGGAATGGAAATCTTGCATGTCAATGTGTGCGCATGGACGTGTTGTACGCATGGACGGGCTGCCAGGAAAGAGCCCTCATCATGTTCCTGATCAATACTTGGGAAGCTTTTTGCAGCAAAGGTGCTGAGGCCAGGTCACCGGGGCACGGGGGATATACGTCTTACTGGGCTGGCAGAAGGGCAGAGCGCAGAGCTCAGGCAGGCAGAGAAAAAAACGTCGCAACCAATAACTCCATCACTAAAACCCTGACAAGGTCAGGGGCTGCCTTGATTTGATGCACAAAGGCTGTGCGTGTCTCAGAGGCTGTGGAATTTGGGATAAGAGCTCGGCTTGGGACCACGGAGCCCGGAGGGGAGATGGAAGTAGAGCTGTGCAACAGATGGGTCAGTGGAAATGGTCCCCTGGCCTTGGGGCACCAGCAGGAAAGTGCGAGGCTGGTTTGGTTTTGGTTCTAACTGGAGGTTGGCCTATAGGCAAGTGGGTTTCAGAAGTGGCAGTGTTGGTCCCAAAGCTTTTGAGATGCTTTGCTGTCCAAAAATTCCCACTCCTCTCCACGGACTGCAGAAGCATGGAATAATCGTGTCCTATGCAAACGTCACAACACGTGAGAATATTCTACGAGATAAGCCAGGCATCATAAGACCTCTCCAGGCCAGTGGTATTTTTAAAAGGGGTTAGGGAAAGCAGAAGGAGGAAAAAGGATTTGCTGAAAACCACAGAGCATGAATGGATATCAGCAACAGCGAGGTTAAACATGCTGGTATCTTTCCTTTCCCATATTCTTCTTTCCTTCTTAATTCTTTCCTTTTTTGTTTTTGACAGAAATAAGAGCAATCTATTTTGAAAGAGATTCTTTTGAAAGCAAACAAACACACAAAAAGTTGGTTTGCTGCTAAAAGCAACCGTAATAACAAAAAAAAATTATATATACATATATATATAAAGACTGATAACGTTTGGCTGGTCCTTATCAAAACCTAGAGGAAGGACCCAGAGCCTGACTCTATTCATATTCATGGGCAGCCTTAGCTTTCTCTTGCACACTTGATCCCACTGAGGTCAAATAGTGTGGTTGATTACATGATGTGGCCCAACTTCATCACCTAGGGGCTAAGAACACATGAAAAAACGAACTTTTCTGTCTTTTCTTTGCCTTTGATCTGCATAAGACTCAGAAAGCAGCTGGCAGGTAGGAGTTAGAAGCCAGCATAATGCATTAGCCCAGTATCCAGCTATTTAATCTCTGGCCAGACATGCTCCGATGGAGTAACTCCAGCCACAGAGGCCAGATGAGTCGAAGATAGGCTGCGTGCCCCTGTGCATAATGCAGCGAACCAGCTCACCAAGCCTGGCAGAGGCAGGTAGCATCTTTATTTCCATCTGGTTTCTACTTTTCCACCCGAACGCACCGGGAAGCTCCATTATCAGCCGGGAGGTTTGGTGCCGTCGAGCTGGAACCGTGGTCCTGATACCATCAGCCATTAGGAACCAGGCTTTGCTTAGGATTTCTCAGTCACCTCCAGGTCTCTATTAAATAACAGCAAGACTGCAGCTGGCAAAACTCCTGGGAGCTGCGGGGATTTGACTGCCAGCAACGGAGCTCCCGTGGTGCCGGCACGGACAGGCGAGAGCTCTCCTTGCCTGAGTACTCACAGCATGCTTTAAGCTCTAATTCCAGAAACCTAGAAGCAAGCAAACTCGATGGGGATCCGCTTAATGCTCCTTCCTTGAAGCTTCCAGCAGGCAGCAGTGCCCGGGATATTGCCCACCAATTTGTCCTTCCACTCCTGGTCCCCTTGGGTTGTGCATCGCCAAGCCTCAGTGGGATGCAAGCGCTCAGATGTGGGCTGAAAACTCAAGAATCAAGTCTGTTTTCCCCCAAAAGTTGTGGTCTAGAACCACCAAAGCCAGACCCTGCTGTCCTCCCCTCCCCAGACTGTAAGTCTGGGAGCTACTCCATGCGAGCACAGCAGGATCTGGCCCATAAAAAAAACATCTGCCCTAAAATCTCCAAGTAACAGATAATTTAGAGACTCTGCATGTAATGACGCTCTCTAAATAACATCTGCTCTGGTGAACATCAGTTATGAGTTCCCTTCCTGGAAGGCTCCATAAAAAATATCGTCCTGAAGGTTGACTGAAAGCTCATTAAATTTGGCAGGCCGGGGAACTGCTCTTTGCTCAGGACACGGGCAGGGGAGCAAAGGAGCAATGGAGGGCAATGCCCCAAACAAAGTCCTTGCAGGAAGGAGTAATTAGGAATTTCATTCAATCAGGAATAATAACCCCCTGGCACAGCACCAGGGGCTGGATTGCAGGGCACTTGGGCTCAGGGACTGGGGATCTGAGGGATCTTTTCTTCTGGGATCTTTTGCCAGAGGCAAACGTACCGAAATCGGTCTGGGACCCGCTGGAAAAGGGGAGGGGAAGATTTTAGGCAAAGTGCTAACGAGAAAAAAAGGAAGCACAAGCAAGTTTTCTCCTGTTGTCTGATCGCTAAACGCATTCAGGGAACAGAACTTTATGCATCCTTTGTGTGAGAGTGGGATTTCATCAAAGGGATAATAACTGCATCATCAATTTCTCCTCCGAAATGAAACCCAAACATTGCCTGAATGCAGCAGCCAAAAGCGGCAGCAATAACAGTGCTGGAAAGACTCTGTAATTGCAACTCCGTAAACCATAATCTTTGTTTTAGAAATAACACCTGCTCTCCCGACTGACTTACCCTCCGTGGTCCCACCTCCTGAAACTCCCTGCAAACACTGTCAGCCAGCTTAGGAGCTCATCTAAAACGCTCAAGCACACCCGCTTCGTGAAAACATATTAACTAAATGGAGCTGCAGGCTTCATTCCCCTTTGCCAGGAGATGATTTCTGCCTCCAGCTCCACTCCTCATAATTTATTTCCCTTTCCTAAGTGCTGATATGCACTCTCGTACAAAAAAAAAAAAAAAAAAAAAAAAAAAAGTGCTTTTCTGATTCCACTGGCAGAAAGGAGGCTGCTTGCTGCTCGGCATGGGAAACTTCAGCTCACGTTTCTCCAGTTCGGATTTCTTTTTTATCTCCTTTGGCTGCTTTCATGGTTTTGTGGTTTTTTTTTTAGAGCAAGGAGGGAAGAGGGGTTGTGAGGCTCAGTGTTACAGGGGATGGGGGAGAGGATGGGGATGGAGCAGGGGACACATCTGAAGGCAACCAGCTGGAGTCCATCCCACCCCACTGTTCAGCACAAAGTGAAGCACAGGCTTGGGAAAGGTACCAGCTTGATGGGATGGGATACAAAAGGCAGGAGATGCTGCCTTACCCGCCCATTGTTTGTCTACCTGTGTCTATGATGAGAGTTTAATTGCTTTTTTTAATCCAGAATGTGATAAATCAAGGATAACTCACACTGCGAAGAAGCACAACCCCCATTCAGCTCCCTGAGACTTTCTATTCCTCATCCTCTTGGAGCTGCCATCCTGATCCAGGCGCCAAACCCTTCACCGAGAAGGTTTGGGTGCGAGGGCTGAATTTCTTTCTCACCATTTCCCTCCGTGGGGCCGGCCAACAAATTTCCTAACAACCACAAGGCTGAAAATTGTAGGTTTGGAACCCCCCTGCGGGAACCACGGGGGGGAAATTGGAGACTTTAATAGGACTCACATGGTCAATAAGAGCAGAAGGCACCGTGGGGGAAGGAGGGAGGGATGGGTAGATGCTGGCCTTTGCAGCAGGAGGGGATGCTTGCTGGGGTGGAAACAAAACTCACCCAATGTTGCTGCAAGAAAATCACTCCACGCATTGCCTGGAGCCTCCCAAAGTAACACGAGTTTCCCACCGACATCAAAGGGCCGTAGACAAAGCCCACAAGGAGTTTTTCACAGCAGACAGCTGAAAATTGCAGGAATTGGAGCAAGTCTTTCCTCCACTTTTTGTGATGCACAGGCATTCCCCGGATGGGCTGGGGAGGAATGAGAGCATCCTCCTGCCCGGTCCAAGGGCATGAGGTGTCCTGCCCTGATGCCAAGGACCAGGTTCTCTTGGTACCCATGGGATTACAGCATCACCTCCAGCTTTCTCCTCCTCCCTCTGCAGAGCTGATAAAACCCAAGCGGCCTTTATTTGCCTCCAGACCCCGTGCCCTTTTTGCAGCTCTTTGCAGGACTTTTGTCTCTTCTGAAGAGAGGAATTTGGACCATGGAGGAGGAATTCAGACCTTGGTGAAGAAGAGCAGGGTGTTTTCCCCCTGGGCAAGCAGCTGAGCTCATCGGTCCACCTGGCCCCTCTCCCGTGGGAGCCCTTCGGCCCATCAAGCCTCCCTCAGCTTCTCTCCATTTTCCAAATCCCATCATGGAAATGCAGATTGGGTCTGGATACCCCAAATTAATCACTAAGCCACTTCTACAGGGTGTCCAGACACACAAATAAGCAAGCTTTACGGAGCTTTATGGTGCCAATTCCAGCTGGAAGTAGCAGTGTAGGCGCAGGCTCTCTCTCCATTTCTCCACTTTGATTTATTTCTTATCTGGGCAGTGATGCCCTGAACATTTATTCCTTTTTTTTTTGTTTGTTTGTTTTTTTTAATTTTTTTTTAGTTCAATAAGCAGTGGAGAAGGAGTTTAGCCACGGAGAAACTTCCTGCCATACAAAAGGCGTGTGCAGGCTCAGGGCATATGTGGGGGAGAGATGATTGTGGTTCTCCCTCTCTTCCTTTAGCTCTGAAATGAATCCATTGAGAGCACTGAATTCACTTAAGGCCAGACATATTGGAGGATCATTTCTGGCAGTTTGTCCCAGCGACACTGGACTTGGTGAGAGTTTTTGGCCAGCAGCCAGGGCTGCCTGAAAGCCAAAGGCAGAGCTGCAGCCACAGCAGGTCCTACAGGGGCTGCACATGAGAACTGAAGGAAAATTTGGTGCCCAAACCAGATCATAAGGACACCAACAGTCAGTGATGCTCACAGAGAGAGAGGAAAGGGCAATTTATAAAACAGTCAAAGCGAGGGAAGAGTGAAATCCCAGTCACTAAGGAAGTGTATAGGACCGAGAAAAGGATGGAGTTCCTTCCAGCCTGGCTCCTCGCTCATACGTGAGCAACAGCAGCGAAGCAGAAGAGATTTTTGGGTTTGTTTGTTTGCTTTGGGCCTTGAAACAGCCACCGTGCCCAGTGAAATCTCTGTGGCTTTGGCTGGACTCAGGCAGGCGGCGGGTGCCAGGCTGAAAAAGAAGCCAAGATACAGAAGCAGGACTGAGGGCGGAGAGAGAAATTCAGGAGTCAGCAGCTGCGCTCTCTCCAAAGCTAAGGCTGAGGCTAAAGAATTAAAGAGTTAAATATTAGGTCTGTCCATCCTGGATGCACTATGAGTTAGAGTTTATTTTTTGCATTTAGGTGAGGCTGTGCAGCTTGCCCATGACTTCTCCAAAGCTCCCACAAGGCCGAACCCAAGCTTTGGTTCAGCTCACAGCAGAAGCCGCAATCCCAATCCGTTCCTGGGCACGGGCACCACACCTCCCACCTGACAGCATTCAGATTTATCAGGTCTATCCCTTTTTAAACATCCTGTACCAACACGAGATGCTCGGAGAGGTTGGCTGGGCAGATTCGAGGCACACAGGTTGGCTCTGCCAGCTCGCCCACATGACTGCGGCCCTCATAAAGGTATTGGGGTTTTGCAAGCTGTGGGATTTCCTTTCCCAGCACAGCTCATCAAAGCCCAAGACAAGGTTTCTCTGAAGCTTTGCCCAACCAATCTCCAGCCCGCTCGAAACCCCTGGAGGTGCTCAGCTAAACGTGGTCCAGATGGCACTGGGAGACACGAGACACCAACAAGTCGCAGCCTGGCTATGACGGCGATGTCTTTACCAGGGCTGCCCAAGCTCAGAGGATGCCAAGTTAAATCAGACCTGGAAAAAAAAAAACAAACTGAGCCTTCCCTCCCCACCACACCGCCTCTGCTTCATGGGGCTGTTTCTAAACCGATCCCGTTACCTTGCTTCTCCTTTCACAGTTTCCTCGCAGCTCAGAAGCTGCATTAAAATCCTCTCCCTTATAAACTCAAGTTTTCTGTGTTCCTGTTTATAACTCAGCTGGCAGTGCCAGCTTGGGAGGATTCAGTCCCTACCCGAGGGTCTCATGGTATTTTTCAAATGTTTGTGAATACCCTCGAGAAAAAGGGATGCAGTAAGCAGGCTCTCTTACATCCCTGGTGAATTAATGCAGAATAAACCACACTGGCTGACCTTCCCTGTGAACCAAGAGGCTGTGGCAGCATCTAACACACCAGCCTCGCCTCCCGGCACACGATACAGCTGCTGAGAGCTCCCTCTCTGTGTGACAATATAGTAGGCATGGATTGAAACCCCCCTGGCATGAAATGCCCTCGGATCACCTCGGAGGACCACCGGCATCCCTCAGCCTGCTTCGTGCTGGAAGGAAGCTGCTGCATCAGTTTGTAGGGGAGAACTGGGAGTCACCTTCATCATGCTTCCCTCCGAGCATCCCTGGCTGCGAACACATAGCCACAGCTCGGTTTCCACAACTGCATCAAGCAGGGTATTTATATCCCTGGTCCTCTCTGCATAACCAAAAGCAGCAATTTATACCTTGCAGCAGCAATTGTGCCTACAGGCATCGATCGGAGAGCCCTGGGTGCGAGTTTTCAGTAATAAAAACATGGAAATGCCACTAAGAGCCCTGCAAAATCTTCTCCTTGTGTCTTCCTTCCCTAACAAGGGTGATCGCTCACCACCCGGGGATTGCAAACCAAGGGATTTGGGAAGGTTTATGCGTGGAAGGGAGATTAGCACGGGCTTGAGCCGTCTGGCTTGAAGACGGGGGAGTCATGATAGCGGCATTCATGGCGACCAAGAGCTCAGCCCAGCCCTTTTTTTTCCCATTTTTTTACCCAGAGAGCTAAGACAATTTCTCGTGTGCATCTTCCTTAGATTTAGCCATTCGGGGTCTTTTTATTATTATTATTGCTTATTTTTTTCTCTCCTCAGCTGGGCCACGAGTGGATTATTATCTCCCTGGAGGGGCTGCCCATGCAGATGGCTGGTCTGGGTCCCACCCATCCCACTCGGGGGGATTACCTGAGCCCTAAGCCAGGTGAACAGAGGATGCTGCACGCTTGGGGCCCCACAGATCTAGGTTAGCATCCCCTTGAGACAGCCTCCCTGCGTGACCTTGAGCATGTTGCTCAGAGGTTCGTCTCAGAGCCGATTAGGGGATTTAACATCATTTTCCTTCAAACTAGCAGGAGGGGGTTGCTTGTGGGGGTTTTTTGTTTTGTTTCTCTTAAATCTGTTAGGTGGCTTCGGGTATCTCAGCCATAATCTCCCCGGGTTGCAGACGCAACCATCCAGCAGATGCAACTGCTCTACACGCAGCAATAATTAATGAACTCTGAGCTCTTCTGCCTGAACACACGTCCCCTATCTTATACTTCCCTCCTCTGACGAGATTAACTGACCTTTCAGAGCCTTGTGGTGAACATGAACACGAACCGTGCTATCTAAAAACATCCTCTGGAGGAGTGCTGTGGCCTGCAAACATTTTATTTTTTTTGCAGGAGTCTCCAAACAGGGCAACTGAATGGAAATGAGGTGTGAAGACCTGCACAGCACATCGCTTCAAGTGCGTTCACACCAAACACCCCTCCAGTGACCTCGACTGATTTACCAGGCTTACCAGTTCTCCTGGGTCCTCCTGTGGGACCACAGCTAAAGTAGCTAAGAGATGGCTGCTGGGCTCCTCCAGAGGGAAGAACATAAGCCCAGAGAAGAAGAAAAGCCCTGCAATCAGATGGCCAAGAGCTATATTTAATTTCCATCTCTTAATATTCACGTCTCCTCCGTGCCCAAATTAAACCACGGGATTTCATGATACTTGGGTGCGAGCTCGTATCTGGGGTGGAGAGAAACTGAAACAGGGCTGTGTGAGGGCTGATGAGATAAAATCCTGCCTTACTCCCGATCACTCCAGCTGTGACATTTTTGCCCTGGAGCTACAGGGCCTGGCTGATCACAGGCTTTGCTGCAGCGCTGCAAGAACCGAGTTCAGAGCTCCTGTTGCATTGCCGATGCCTGTTCCGCTCTCGTGCTAGAGGAATGCTTCAGACAGAAAATTCATAGCTAATCTTGAAGGAAAAGGACACCACCTTGTGCGAACCTTGCTGTGTGACCTCCCCAGAGAAGGCCATGCTCTCAAGTCCATGGGTTGTTAATATCCTCCACCAGTGGGGATGAGCACAACAAGTGATGTGCAAGAATGAGGACAGAAGAAAAGCTTCAGCCAGGGCTTCAGTATCAAGGGAACAGGGAGAGGGGTACAGAATTAGTCCAAACAACCCCAAGGTTTTGATGGAGCTGGGTGAATTTCATCATCTTTCTCCTGTTTTCTGCAAATCCAGGAATGTATCACTAGGACAGAGACGAGCAAAGCAGTCTTTAAGAGTAGGTATTTAATGCAAGAATGCCTCCGATGAAAAGGTTTGGGGTTTGGAGATAGTTTGGAAGTGCAGGTTTGTTGTCAAAGACCACCAGAGAAAGGGGGAGAAGAACAAGAGCAGTGAGACACGTCTCCACTCTGTGCTGAAAAATGGTCCTGAGACTGGTGTGAAGCAATACAAGGCATCCAGCTTGCTTGCTGTCCTGCTTTCCTGATGCTCAAGGGGCCATACTCATGCACAGGTACACCACCAGGCACCCCACAAGCCCTTAGAGTTTAGACTGAGAATCCTAAGTACCGTACATTTTTAAGGGGGATGCTGAGCTGGAGAATGGGCTGAAAATAAGAGACAGAGCCTCAGAATAAGAGGGAAAGTCAACCAGCAACGCCTCTGATGGCACCCAGGATTTCCTTTATGCTGAATCCAGCACACCATCCCCATCATCTTCTGTAAGACCTCACTCGTGCTCCTAAATTTGGCAGCTGTCATCTCTGGGAATTACGTGATCTGGAGCTAATGCAATTAGCTGTGACTTTGAAGGCACACAGCAGCTTCTCATCACTCTCCCAAGAACCTTAGACAACTTGGGGACAGCAGCCAAGCTCAAAATGACTGCCAGGAGTGTCATGTGCTGTTCCAGAGCTGAGATAGTGTCTGCAACAGGAACAGAGCCCCGGACAGATTGGGAGAAGGATGTGGGAGGGAGAGGAGATGAGAATGAATGAAGACAAAGAGGGATCGACATCAGAGGAGGGATGGCCACGTGGCTGCAGGGCTAGAGTGCAAAGGGGGGTGAAGGGAAGAGGAGGGATAGTGCAATATGAGACACGGTAAACAGGGCAGGGAAAAACAAGAAAATAAAAGAAAAATTGAGTAGATTAAAGAGAAGGGCTGGGAGGAAGCAGAGGGGGAAAGATAGTGCATGGAGATAGGGCTGTGGAGTTCAGGTTGTGGAAATGGCTGGGGCTGGCTCTCAGGGCTTCCTCAGTCTCATTTTTGCAGCGCCAGCGCTGTCATCTCAAAGGAGATGTTTCAGGCCAGGCTCTGGAGACAGGACATGACCCCGATGGTCTGTTAATGCCCACCCTTCAGGACAACTTAACCCTCGTCCAGCGTGCCCCACAGAGATCTGCTTTCATCCACACGTCTGAAGGTTGCTGCCAGTATCTGCGATGCTCGGTGCTGAATCAAGCGCTAGGACAAACTTTTACAAATGCTGTCACCGATGGGTCATGATTAACCATGGCCTGGCAAGGAAGGTGAGAGGATGAAAGCGTGATCAAAGGCAGAAAAGAGAGTCTGGCTTGCAGGAGATCAAGCAAATAAGAAATAGTCTCCACTGGCCCATAAAGCTGCTCCTGTTCGTGTGGTCGGCCCTTTTATGAGTCTTGATGTATTGTAAAAAGTTACAATAAATACTCCCAAAGATGAGATTTTCTGCTAGAGGCCTTCAGAGGGCATGGCCCATTCTATCCTTTCATCTTACTGCCAGGAAGGCACCGTCTGTAAGAGACACCCTTACCAGGAGACCCCTCCCCAGCTGGAGGTCCCCCATACACCTTGCTGGTGAGTTTGTGGGTTTTTGTGTTCACTGCATGTCCCCAGGACTACTTCTAGATCCCCATTTTGACCCCGAGGTGCCTACACATGCCTAGGTTGATTTGTACAACCCCTCAGCATCCCTCAACGGGGCCATGAGAGCCATGCAGCCTGTGCAGGCACAGTGATAAAACTGACTGTGCCTGCCGTGGGCAGCTACCACGTGCATACGCTGCGGACATCTGGGTTTCTTGGCCACACCACAGCCCTTGGTGGGACGTCTGTGCTTGCAGACAGCGGAGTGTATGGCACCTGCAGGGCAGACACAGTCGGAGCCTTTCATGGTGAAGCAGCCTGCCAGAACTCGGGAGCCCCAGATAAATGCAGGACTGCCTCCAGGTCTGTGCAAGCCTTCATATGTCCCTGTATAAGTTATACGCAGGTGTTTTAAGACTTTTTTTTTCCCTGAGAAAGAGTTGATCTTCAGAGACTGCAGCTCAACAGCCTGCTGAGGGTTTCTGCTCTGCACAGAGAAGGTCCTGCACATTGTTCTGTGGTCCACAAAAAGGTGTTGAGTGTGCCTATGTGTTAGGTTTTTGAGAATATAATATACATACAGTGTGTAGAAAGGCAAACACAGCCTGAAAATAGGTAACCCAACCAGCATGGCTTGGTTTATGCAGTGCAGAAAGGAGACGTGAGCACAGAGCTATCCCTGAGCTGGGACCACATTCCGCCCTGAGGAATCCCTGGTTTGACACAGCAAAAGGACTTCCCAGCCCCTCTTTTCCAGGGGAATGAACACATTAATACGAGTTGCTCCTTGAAGACTAGAGAGGCTGGTGTAATTACAGATCAACCCAGCAGCACGCTCAGACCTCGCAAACCTCCTCCAACGAGCTCAGCTTCACCTCTGCCAGCCTGCGCGCTCCGTGCACACCACAGTAACCAAGAGCAGATGCTGAGAAGCCTCTACAAAGGGCTGAATGTGTCGAGGTTGGGGTAACCGGGCACAGAAAGATAAGCAGGAGTCAGCATCGCATCACCTCTGACACCATCCATCACGCTGTGATGATGGCTCCAGATGGCACCTACCCCAGCCGCCGACAAAAGGGGCTGCGTCAACACGCACCACGGCCGTGCCAGCCACAAGAAATCTGAAAAGGACAGATAGGGATGGGAGAGAAAGGCGTCCTTCTGTGGCTTGCAAGAGGAGTCTGCCTCTCTTCCTGCCCAGTCGGCCTGGATGCGAGCAGAAGGAGAGACGGGAGGATGCTGGAGATGTTCCGGAGAGACGCGTGGTTCACCAGCGGTGCTGAATTTCCTTTCCCACAGCAGCTCAGGTAATAAAAGCTGCACAAACACTGTCTGCAGTGTGGGGGGACCGGGAAGCTAATCAGGTTTTGGTTGGAGCTTAGAGACAGAAAGAAAGCTTGGGAGCAAATGTGTTTTTTTTTTCCCAGAGTGGCATTGCTGGGCTTGCTGGAAGATGACAGCTCCGAGCCTGGTCCCGAACAGCATCATGGAGTGACTGCACCTTGGGCACCTGGGTGAGTGGTACCCAGCTAAATTAGAAGGGACAGAGGAAAAAAAAAATGAAGCTAATATTCCCAGCGTCGCCACAACTTGGAGGTTATTAACCCCAATTTTCTCGTGAAATTCTAGCTTAGGCAAACACTTTTCGCTCGTCCCGGAGAGCTGAGTCACTTCTCCTTCCCATCCGCAGCTGTCAGAGCACTGCTGGGCTCTCACCCTGTTGCAAGGAGAGCAGCTTCTCCCTCCTGCCTGTCACCCTCGCTGCATGCATGATGGACCAGGGACCTCTTCTGTGCCCTGTGCCAGCCTTGGTCGTTTGTCCCCATGTCACATTTCCCTCGTGTCAATGCAAATCCGTGCCCGCAGCGCTGCGCAGAGAACCTGATGAAGCCGAAAGCTTACTTGGTGAAAAATATGTGTATTTTACATCAGCCCCTGCATTTTTGCACACCCAATGACCTGTGATGATGTGATAAGTGGCTGGCAGGTCGGGGGCAGGTTTTTTGTGTTGTGGGTCGTGTTGGTTGAAGCACACACAAAATCAGAGAGCGATGGGCACAGGGATGCTGCACGCATGCACTTGGCAGAGCCGAGCACCCCCACCCCATGCCACCATGAACAAAACCTTCCATTTTAATCCTAAAACCATGAAAAAAGATCCCATTGGTCATGCCCAGCTCCCTGACATCACAGACACCCTGCAATATGCCTTAACAGAGCACCTACTGCTCAAAACCATGGCACGTGGGCACCACAAAGCTCTTCCCAAGACCTGCAGCACCTGGCTAAAGGCTACAAAACACAATAAGCCACAGGAGGAGGGAGGAGAGGGCATTGCCAACACCTTAGGGTGGTTTTAGAGCAAGGGGAACACAGCAATGCTCAATGTACATATTCTGTGACACGCCAACAACATGGTTCTCCAGACAGCAGCCGATTTGTTTTGTTAACATCCCCACCTCCTTCTGAGATTGTCAAAAGGAAGGTGCTGCCATCAAGGAAAAAAAAAATTACAGTTGGGGATGGATGGATGGGACTGGTGCATGCCGCTTGCGGGGAAGGCACTGAAAAGAATGCTGGAAAAAAAAAGTAAGAAAAAAGGGATTTTACCATTTTCCTTCTGATCCGTTTATGAAACGTCTCCCAGTTGGGAATCATTGGAGTGAATTATTCTTCCAAGAACATGCAGGAGTAACTCAATTGATTTTTACGGAGTGCCTCCAGCCCAGGTTGGAGTAAAGGTAGTGGGAATCCAACCATCCCTTTTTAATGTAGTCTGGCCTCAAAAGCTGCCAGCCCCAGGGAACTGGGTGGTGTGGGATGCTTCTGAGCCTGCAGGCACAGCCTACGGTCCTAGACGGGCTTCAGGAAGAGCTGCTTTAGTTTTCAAGCTCCTAATTGAACTAATTGAGCTTCTGCAATTTGCCAGAGTTAACCCTCCCCTCGCTCACCGCAGGAGGCCAAAACCTTGCTGCCGATTCATTTTTGCACGACGTTTTCCACAACAAAGGGGAGATGAAAACTGTTGTTGCTCCCGGACCTCTCAGGGTCTCCCTTTGATTGTTGCATTTCCTACCCGTGTCAGCACTTGTGCTATTAATGATCTAGACCACGGGTCATTAAAAATCATTCGGGGGGGGGGGCTGCAGCCCCATAAGGAAGGATTAGAGCCCCCTTGCTATTAGAGAGTGAATATTCACCCCATCCAATTAAAAAGATCTTTGCCTAATAGCGGGAATGCTGCTCCTCCAACTCCCCTCTGGCAGCAAGGCTGGGGAGCCATGGAATAATTTTATCTCCTCCGAATAAACCAAGGAGGTACCTGACAAAGAAGCCGGGATGTTTTCTTGCATCCGAGGTGCTCTGAGATGTGAAAGCCACTCGGGGAATCACAGGCTGCAGGCTGACGAGGTTCATGGAGATATTTCCAACGAGGGGGTTGCAGAAAGGGGGTCCTCCAATTTCAGTGTCCTTTCATTTCCTTTTAACATTAACTGGATTAAAATTTCATTTGGGTGGAGGTGCGTGTTTTTGCACGCGGGAGATAAAGATGTGCAAATTCCAGCCCCATTGACGGGAGAGTAAATGGAAAAAGAGGAGGAGGAAGAGGTCACGGTGGCTGGAAGAGCTCACTCACATCCTCAGCTTCTTTCTTGGGAAAAGGAATTGCTTGGGGAAAGCTAGATTTCTTGTGCTCAGAGCTGTGAATGTGATTTTTGGTCTGGAGTGGGGAAAAATCCCTTTTCTTTCCCCAAAAGCACCATTTATATGAGGCAAAACAGCGCAGGCACCAAAGAGGAGTTCAGTGAAATGAGTCCTGTGCACACAGCTCCGTATCTCGTGCCCAAACTACTTACAGATAATTTTAGAGAAGAAGGAAAAAGGGATTCAACAACCATAGTCCCCATCATCCCCTCAGCACAGCTTCCCCCAGAGCTGCTCCCAACTCACAGCAGCTTCCAGTACGGCCAGTCCAAGAGGTCAGTAACCACCAGTGCCCCGGGGGAGATGGTGCACAAAGAGAGGAGATCCCAGCTCATTCCCTCCTGTGTCCCCCAGCCTGCATGCCCCTGACCCCCAAAATAACCCTGTTTCATCTTACTTCTCCAGGTTCCTGGCCATAACCCCCTTGAAAGCAAAGAAAAATGAAAGGACACGACATTATTATGACTGCTTACCCCAGCAGAGCTGAAATTACAGCAGGTAAATAATTGGCATAAGAGGTTTTTTTTCACAAAGCAGACCTCTGGACCCAATTGTTTGTGGGTTTCTAGCAACCACCGTGCCAGGCTGACTACAGAGACCTGCATCACCACCACATGGAGAGAGAGATTTAAAAAAAAAAAAAAAAAAGCTCTTCTATTTATTATAAAACTTTAATTGGTTTTAAAGAGTGACTGTCGTGCTGTCTGACACTTGAAAGTGTTCTGTACAGTAGGAGACATAAAACATGAATCATTGCACTTGTTTTTCATCGTCTCTCTTGCCACATTTGCTAATTATTTAATCTCCCGTGTCAGAGGCAGGACTTTTGCGCCTTTTCCTGCCTGTTTTTTTCTTTCCTATTTTCTCCGGCACTAGAATACGGCACAGGTATTGCCCTGGTGCAGCTTGGGTGCAGATGGCACAGGTTAGGGTCACTTCAAGGGGTTAGAGACTTGCACAGGCAAGGGATGTGCCCATAGCAATTAAACACCACAGTCTCAACACGGCTTCTTGCAAGAGTTCCTTATCTTCTGCTTTCTGGAAGCTGGGCTCTAGGCACCAGATCCAGCCTTTGCTCCATGCCCGTTCCCAAAAGCATCTGCTCTTGTTGGCCATGGGAAACTTGACCCAAGCTCATAAAAGCTGCTCCTTACTCCTTTTGCCCATCGAAGTCTAGGCTTACAGACCATGGTGCCTGCACAAAAGATGGTCACAGGTGACCAAAAGGACCAAGAACCATTTTTAGAACAACTCCTCGAAGCACCCCAGGTGTGTGCTGCACCCTGTGGGCAATAAGGAAAGAAAAACCTGGATAGATGGATGGAGAGAAGTCCCAGTTCTGTTTCTGTCCCCTGTAACAAAGTCCTCCAAAGGTCCACAGCAAGCCAGCAAACCCCCTCTCCCCTTCCCACTGTGCAGGGCAGGACCTGCAGGATATGGATCACTTTCTATATGGGCTGGAAAATTGGGATTTCTCCTCCGTCTCTAGCAATGGGGCATCCCGGGGGGCTGCTCCCCTTTGCCAGCCTGTGTGCCCATGCTGTGATTCCTCTCTTGGCTGTGGTGCTCGGTGGCACAGCAGCTTGCGGTGCATACATCACCCTCCTGGAGAGATTCATCTTGGAAGGGAACAAGGGAAAATCCCCTGGCACGCTCACCTGCAGGCTGGGGATGCTGAATGGGGCCTCTGGTTGCAGCTGCCTTCAAGCACGGGAGCGAGGAGGGAGCAGGGCAAGGAGGGAGGATGAAGAAGAGCCTCAGATGTGTGCGGAGAACAAACGGTAATACCGCTAATAAGGCTGCAGGATTTTATGGTGCTGGCTTCCACCTCTTCAAAGGGCATCCCACAGCTTTTGGCAGGGCCTCGCCAAGCAGAAGCTGGTCGCCAGCCCGCTGCCAGCTCGGGGTTTAGCATCAGCGGGATTTAAGGTGACTGTGGATATCATTAACACCGACGCTGGAGCACAAATGCCGGCTGGCAGCCAGCAGCAAGAGCGTGGGCCCAGGGACTGCTCACCAGGGCAAAGCAACCTGCACGAGGACCAGCCTGAATTTCGGATGATTTGGAGGCAGGGGAGGGGATTTGCTCCCCAGGTTGGCGCTGCTTCAAGCCAAGCGCCTTGCAACGAGAGAGATCCAAGCAAATTGGATGCAAAAGCAAAAAAAAGATGGTGCTGCCCCCCTGCCCATCCACCCCCTTGGGACTCCTTTACCCTTTGCAGGTTTACACGGGCTCTCTGGTCTTTTCCTCGCTCTCTTTTGACTCCCAGAAACACGAGGTGAGCACTCTATTCCTAATTTTGCGTGGCTAATTGATGAGCTTCATGTTGAGCAAGCTCAAGTCCCAGGTCATCTTTTTCGCCCTGAGCTGAGGTTCCCCACTCACTCCATCGCCTCCTCCAAGGCCCTCAAGCAGAAGGGATAGAGGAGCTTTAAAGATGCAACAAGAAGAAACTGGACGCACGTGGGATGTTTGCAAGATGCTCTCTTGCAACCACAACCCTGCAGCATGTCAAACCTGACGATCAAAGCATCTCAAGAAGGGATTTTGGCACCCTCGGAGTCTCTCCAGGTGCTGCACCCCTCTCCAAAAACCACACAAAAAGCCACCAGATCTCCAAAAACGAGGTGCAAAGCATGGGAGGCTGCTGGGACAACTCACCGCCCCGCACAGGCAATCAGCTTATGATATGAGGGATGGGATCGTGTCGGTTGAGCAGGCACAGCTGCTAATGTTATTCTTGTTCATCGGAATACTTAATCCGACTTTTTTTTTTCTTTTTTTCTTTTTTTTTTTTTTTAATAAAAATAAATCCTCGATGACTATTTGCCTGAGGCTTTAGTCGGAGCAGCTAATGGGGCGGTCACGTGCACTGAACCCTCCGTACGGAGCAGTGAACTGCATCGGGAGAGCAGAGCTCGAGGAGGGAGGGCAGGAGGAGAGCAAATGGAGGAGGAAAAACACGTGTGAAATGATCTGGATGGGGGCATGGAGCCTCTGGGTGAATGGGTGTGAGCAGGTCTGGGATGTCTGTGTGTAATCCTGCAAGGGAGCAGTCAGGAATTGCTATGGCCCTTGGAAAAATCCCCCCCAAAATAAGGTCACAAGCCCTGGGGATGGGAAAGGTGGTAGATGGATGGGAGCAGAGCCCAAATGAGCAAGCGTCCAGGCAGACAGATGATGAAGAGACCTCAGGAAGATGAAGGCCAGAAGGGCAAGTCCAGCCCTGAGCAGGATGTGGCACCGTGCAAGGGTTTTTTTTTAGCCTTTTTTCTTTCGTTTTGCTTACAGTCCCCAATTATCCACCTCTCCTGAGCAGCCAGATCAGCTCACACCCATTTTGGCTCAAAGTAGGAGCACGCTCTGGGCACAGCATCCCTCCGAGCCAAGCCCTGAGCCCATCCATCAATGCCACCCACATCCCGCAGCCAACAGGTTTCCGAGACACGCTCGGCACGCAAAGGAAAAGAAAAGAAATGCCAGGAGATCAGACCCAGAGCTGAAACTACTTGTTCAATAAGCCACGAACAACAAAGCCTTCGTTGGGTTTGTTTCTCTGCCTTTCATCTACGAAAAATAAACAGTTTGGGGAGAAAGGAGAGAGGTGCCAAGAGACAGGAGCTGGTGGCACCACGAGGACAGCCGGCAGCTGAAGCCGCAGGGGCTCTGATGCTCTCTCACAGCCCCATAGCAGCACTCCCTGCTCACACAGGACTTATTTCAGTGATGCTGTCGGTGTTTTGGTCCAAGAGGGCTTCGTTCAGCTCCAAGGAAACCAGCAGCACGATGCCCAGACCAGCAATATCAAAGCCTGGTTCCAGAAGCAGATGAGAAATAAGACCTCGCATTCAGGGCTATTATTCCGGGAACAGCAGCGTCTCGTTCAGAGTAGATTAATTGACAGGAATAATAAAAAAAAATATGTTGATAACTCTGGACATACAGAACATTTTTATTCATGCTGGAAAGAAGCCCAGATGTAATAGACTCGCACAGACACCCCCCCGTCTCCTCCCCTTCCTCGGTGCCGTAGGAACTATCAGCAATTTCTTTCCTGATCCTTAATGAACCGAGGGTTGGCCAGGATCTGGGGCAGCCAGCGAGACAAAATCCTAGCAAGCCTCGGCACAAGGCAGATTGCTGGGCTTCGCCCGACCGCAAAAATTAACCATCTACCCAACATATGGGTCCCAGAGAATCTCCTGCAGAGCCCGTTCCTCCCTCCACCCCCTCAAGCAGGCTAATCCCCTTATTGTTATTTAGAGGCACAGAGAGGGGTCTGCTCCACAACCCCAAAATCCCCGTGTCTAGGAAGAGAGCTTAGAGACTCGCCTCCCATGAAGGGGAAGAACTGAAGAGTCGGATCCAGGCGGCCCCGAAATCTGCGAGCCTCTGAAATTTGGATCCAGCCCCAAATTTCTCAGACACAGCCCGGCACCATCAGCACGTTGTGTGCCCATACGAGGGGCTCTCTGCAGCCTAGCAACTAACAGGGAGTGCATCATGAGATCAAAGCTTACAGGAGAGAAAAAAAAAAAGAGGATCAACTTCAGAACAGGGCCAACCACAAGACAAACACCGAGGTGTTGGTGCACGGGATATGGAGCAACACGAAGTCTCCCTGCGGTTCCCTGGACAGGGGAGCAGCAGATGAAAATTTTGGGCAGTTTTCCCATCTCCAGCTTTGAGTTACCAACTCTTCCAGGTTGGACCAGAGCATCTTTTGAGGTCCATTTCAACTGGAGCTGCTCCATGATCCTGTGACTCTAGATTGGGGTGCCTGGCTTTTCTCTATGAGTAAATAAATGCACAGCGCGACCCAGAGCAAGTGAAATCGCTGCAAATTTTTTGCATTCAGAGAAGCTTTCCTGCAGACAGCAAGGAGGTAACATCCTGACTTTATACATGCACCTGGGCCATGGAATTGCCTGCACAAGATCCCACGGTGTCCCCACAGACCATGCTGCCCAACTGGATGGAGGTCAGGAAAGGCAACTGGAAGGACCAAGGGTCTCAGGGATGCAGGGCTCATAGAAATAAGTAGGACCAATATTATAAAGCTAAATGTTTCCTCTCCAAACGCAGTCCCAGTCCCACTGCCCACCCATATGGCATGGAGAAGAGGAATTTCACAAGGACAGGCCCCAGAGATGGGTGACACCAGCCTGGTGCAATCCAGCTTCTCTCCTGCTCCATGCCTCGGTGCGCCAGACACATCCAAGAGGCAAATCCCAGCTCAGACCGACCAGCTGGGACCTGGCAGGGGGGCAGGGGACATCTGTGGTGCTGCAGTGTGTACCTGCAGAAGATAGATCATCACCTGAACAGACACACGTTATCCCACACAACATCCTTGTCTCTGTATTAGAGAGATGTGGATCTGATGGATGGACCATTCAGTGGGACCTGGGCAGGCCTGAGAGGTGTGAGCCTCGTGAGGTTCAACACGGCCAAGTGCAAGGTCCTGTGTCTGGGTTGAGGCAATCCCAAGCCCAAATCCAGGCTGGGTGGGGAATGAATGGAGAGCAGCCCTACGGAGAAGCACATAGTGGTTCTAATGCACTGCCATGTGCTATCCCCAATTCAGTAGCCAAAAGTATTCTGAAGTTTACACATTCCTTCCTGCAATTAAATTTCTACCTTTTCCCAGCTCTTGGGACTGCGCTGCTGAAGCAAACCCATCCCTGCTGTCTTCCCAGATGCCATTCGGCATGCCCAAATCTTTCCATGAATCAGCAGGGAACCTTATTGATGTGCTTGTTGTGGCAGCAGAATTAACTGCCGAGGTGATTTTACCCGAGCAACACGTCAATCCCATTTTCTATTATTAGGCATCTGCGTGTTATGTTCATTGATCCTGGACACTAAATTTCCTCGGGGGTTAACAATACTTTCAACACACAGACAAAAATCCATGGAAGCTTAAAGAATACTCAAGCGCAAGATTCCCAGAGGTCCCCGGGGACGGTGTGTTCTTCAGTTTACACAGGCACATCAATACATCTCCTTAATTTCATTTCATTATTCCTCCCATACAGTACGTACGTTCCCCCTAGACCGACTTGAGGGAGTATTTTTTACGAGAGGCAGGAAGATGCACTGCCCAGCTCATTCGGTCTACCCTGTGTCTTGTGAGCTCGATGGTCAAGCTTCAAGACCAGAGTGAAAACTTGCTCAATTCCTTCGGTTTTCACAGAAATAGGATGTAAAAATCACGGAAATAGCATGTAACTATTGTGAAAGCACCAAGAAATGGGCGATTCCAATGGGATCTTATTATAAAAGTCTAATTAATGTCCTATTGCAACATGAGACACAATAAATATCCCCAGTAGCTGAGCAACAATGGACAGAGATTGTAATAGACCAAGACCATAGAGCAAGTAAAGGGGTGGGAGATCACCTGGAGGTGTAGGGATAGAAAACTGTAGGGAGAGGAGTGAAGGAGAAGGGGGATGAGGGTGCAGGAGAGGGTAACACACCCTCACAAGGCGTAGAGGCATGCAGTAGCTGCAAGAACACGATAAATGGGTGGGTGATCAGATGGAAGATGGGCATCAACCTCAGTTGCTCCTGTCCTTGGTGTCAATCTCTAGGCATTCCCCTACAAAGGGCCTTGAAGACCAGATCAGGCTGGCAAGAGGAGGCTGTAGGAGTGAAGATCCTCCCCCAGAAGTGGACGCACTCCCAAGTAGGATCCTGATGTCTGAAAACCTTGCCCTGGGACCTCACAGATCAAACCATGTCCTGCAGAGAAAGCTTAAACAGGCAGCTGGTGGCGTATCAGTGATGAGAGCCCGTTTGCTGCTCACTCCAAACCCAAAAGAGCTCCTCTTGCTTCTGCAAAGTTAACGCCGGCACATCCAAAATCTGGCCCATTAGAGCTGCCATTTACCTTCTGTGCGGAATGCAATTTTCTTACATCTGCTCCAGCTAACAAGCAAATAGAAAGGGTGAGGCACTGAAGGCAGAGAAGATGGGAACGGTAGCTAAATGATGGCTAATGGGCAGCTGATCGAGTAGAAGGACAGATGCGGGGAGAGATGAATAGAATAGATAAGCAGGCATCAGACCCCAATCTCCCAGCAATTACAGTCTGCTCTGGAAATCCTAATCTTCTGCAGTGTCACTCTCCAATAATTCCAGTTAAATTAGTTATTATCCCCCGTTTGTGTTTGTCCCCGGCATTATTTTGGTGGCGCGGATCAAAGAAGCACCACGGGCTGCCATGCAGCGTGTTGTTTTAAGCAGGCAAAGCATTAGGAGGTGCTCCCCACGTCACGCATCCCCCTCTCGTGCTGGAAAGTGGATCTTTAACTCCTAATTAGCACGTCTCGGGATCTGTCCAAACAACCCTGCCACGGCTCTCCTTGCAAACACGAACAGATGAGGTTCCCCGGGGAGTCTGAGCCAACTCCGCACCTATGAGGGGGAGCTGGGCTATCACAATTAATAAAAAGTGAGCAGGCACTAACCAATGCTGAATTTAGCCCTGGAACCACACCCCAATCATCCATACTTTATTTTCCCACCTCATTCAGTCAAAAAATCCCTTCCACAACTGTACAAAAAAAATAAAAAATAAAAGAAGAAAGAAAGAAGAAAAAAGATCTCATTACATGTTTAATTTAAATCTCTACCAGTGATTAGGATATTTTATTGACTGATCGCCTGCCAAATGTTCTGGTTTAAATCAAAGCTGCTCCAGAGGTCTTCATGAGCCATAAAAGAGATGCAGGGTTTGGGGATTTTTTCCTCTGCCTTGGAAAGTCACTGGCCCACACCAGACACTGGGAAGGGCTAGGAGAGCGGTGGGCAAGGGAATGACAGTGAGATGGATAAATGAGAGGGGGTCTGAGAGGGTGAGGGGCTTAAATCCTTGGCTAGAGGAGTTCCCTCTGGCAGACTGGGAGATCAGCAGCGACCAGCACGTGCAAAGCAATCAGCATTTATTTATACAGAGCTATTATGTAAAGAAAACACAAATGTGCAGGGGTATTTGCTAGGGTCAGCCGGTCATGGATGTGAGAATGGGATGAGTCCCATCACAGCAGCACACACAGCTATCAGGAGAAGTGAAATGGAAGGAGAAAAAGGGCTGTGATGTCTTCCTTATCAGCCAAGTTTACGGGACTGCAGGGCCAAGAGAGGCACCTGTAGCAAAGGGATACCCCAAAAAGAGGAGTTAGGGAAGACCAGCAGCCCTGAGGTCGGAAATACCATTTTATCCATAGAAATGGCAGCATCCCCTCCCAAAACACATTAGCAGCTACAGGGCGATGTCCTTCCACCCCAAATCTCAAACACCACACCTTTATGGATGGAAATGCAGCAAGGGCTGATTTGGGGGCAGGAGCCAGGTTTGTCAGCTGCGAGGACATCCCCGGTGTCACCTGAACCAGAGAGGATCACTCACAGCAACATGGCCAGAGATCTGTGCCCAACCTGACCAGGTTCTTCTTTTTCCTAAGTTTAATTTACCAGACCAAACCAGGCTCAAGTCCCAGCCCATAGCAGGAAGGTCTGATTGGGAAGCTGAAGCCAAACACCCTATACTTGCCACCTCACCCATATCTGAGACCAAACCAGACAAACCTGGACAAACCTCTACACCTTCAACACCCAGAGCTGCGAGCACTTCGGATTTCTGGATTTATTTGTAGGTTATCACTTTAGAAACACACAAAATTAAAACTGATCTTGAACACAAACCATCCAGTTCATGTGCAGAGTAAGTCAGCGTGGAGCTCAGCAGCTCCAGTAGACCTACAGATCCCAAAGCAACCGGCCGGCCCCATCAGGAATTGCCCAGGGGACAGCCATAATCTGCCTTCTGACATGCAGAGGGCCCATAAACAAATGATTACTCTTCTGTGCCCGAGATTCCCTAATTTGCAAAATGTTGATAACGATCGGGGCTAATTGAAAATTTCCCATCAAACATTATTAGGATGGGGAACGGGGACTTTGAATGAACCGATTGCAAAAAGCTTGATTTCCCCCGTATATCTAACTTTGACAGCAAGGCAAGCAAAACAAAACAAACCAAAGAACCCTCTTAAGTCTTGGAATAAAAGGAAAAAATAGAAAACACCTCCTATTTTCTGGACAGTCCAATGACCTACCAGGCCTCCTGGGGCTTCTGAGGTTTCTTTTACTGCTCTTTTTAAGTAACTGCAGATGCCTAATTGAAAGTTAAGTAGAGCAAGCTTCATTTCAAATGTTCACGCAACAAAACTGCAGCCAAGTCTGAGTGAAGTCTTTGAAAACGATGCAGGGAGATGACAATTCATGAATGAGAGGGAGAGACCGATTATGGAAAAAATTGCATGAGAATGGCCAAATTCTGTTGCTTCGTGTTGTGTTTTTTTTTTTTTATACCTCATCTCAGCGGATTTTTAAATAGCAGTTGCTGACAGGTCTGGACCCTGCCGTCACCATGTTTTCATGAGGACTGGGTCATTACTTCAATAGGTAAGTAAATAAATCAGGTCAGAGCTTATTACCTAACCCCAGTACCAGTTCCTATCCACATGCCCACCAGCATGGGGGGCTACACTGAACTGGGGACAAGCTCCAGCCTGATCTACCCCCAAAACACATCAGGGAATCAGCTGGGAATTAAACTGTGGAGACCACCATGGGTCAGAGCTTGTGCTTGGTTGACTTTCTGCATCTGGAAAGCCAAGCCAGGCTGGTGGCCAGGACTTTTCCATGCTCCAGCAAGGGTAGGAGCCCTCAGCAAACCATCATCAACCTCACCTCTGGAGGTCGATGGACTTCAGCACCCCTCCAACATGACGCCGGCTGTTGGCTGCCTGCACCACTGGACTAACAAATACACACACACAAGGATGTAGAGCAATGTTATCGAGCAGTTAATAATGTAGAATGATTAGCAGAGCCCTGACGAGACATGCAAGCAGAAACCCACTGAAGGAGAATAGGAAGACTTCCAACAACACCAGGAGAGGCTTTGGATTGGACCCCAAAATAGGCATTCACGCATTAGACACCTAAATCCCTCCCTGTTGTATGCCTTCAAGCCTGGCCTTCAGTTTTGCTGCAGCCTAAAAGAAGAAGAGAAGCTGGGAAATCCAAAAGAAGAAAATATTGCCAGCAAGGGTTGCGATTTCAAGGAAAATTGGCTCCAGCAGGACAGGATTTGCTGCTGCCTGAGAACTCAGGATCCTTCTGTCAAGCACAGACCAGATTGGAAATCCCAGCTCCCACCTGTCTGCATCGTAGGAAAGTTTAAGTCTGAAACCCTGCCCAAATCCTGCCTGTACTGGGGTTTGTAGAGCAGTCACGAGGCTCTCCTCGAGCTCAGGAGGCAGCTCAGTGGTGCCAGGATCACCAGGACCACGTGAAAGCCATGCCTGAGGACAACAGCTTCCACCTCGCTTCGGCTGTGCTGGTGCATAGAGCTGCTCTGCTCCTGAAGGACCACGATGCTGAAGGGCTCCGAGAAAAAGAGAGGAAGGAGAAGAAAAGTCAAAGCATCTCAATCATACTTTCAATCACTTTCTTTGCTGGATTTTGGGGAGAGTTTTTATTTTGTTAGTTTTTGCGTGTGCATGTTTTTTTGTTTGTTTGCTTTTTGTTTAATGGAAAACACAGCTGGGATGGATGGAGAATCATCTTTTTGGAACTATTTAATGACACATGCAAATGAAGCCATGCAGCACAGGGAAAATGGGGACTCTTCTGCTGCCCCAAATGTAAAAAGTCCCTCAAACTAAGGGGGAAGAGAGGAGACGTTGTGCTCTGCAGCTGGAGATCAGATTTATGTCAGATTCCAGCTTTTGATTCACAGCAAATCCCACAACTTTGGGCTTCTGCTTGCTTGCTCAACTGGATAAAATGTCACGTTTGGAAATTTTCTACAAGCGAGAGTGGGAGGCTTGTTTAGTGTCAGCAAGGAGGCGTCACTTTGATTTTCTTTTAATTGAGCATGGCAGAAAAAAAAAACACTTCTCACAAGGCAAAAATTCATTAAAAAAATGACAAACTACACGATCCTGACTGAAAACAGCAGTCTGCACCTTTCTCTTCTTTAGCACAAAAGCCCTGCATCAAAATCAGTAAGCCCTAGCAAAAAGTTCTGACTAGGGGACATGTTGTCTTGTTTTGAAAAATAATCCACTGGAAAATTATGTATCTGCCTGCAAACACAGCAGCAGCGTGTGCCAAAGGCTAAAAGGAGGTTTTGAAATTGCCATGGGGTAGATGCTCTCCTGTCTGGCAACTGCATCCCGTTGGAAACCCAAGAAATGCATGGTGGTGGGCTCACATCCCCCTGTCCTCAGATGCTGCTTCTATTTGGGGAAAAGGAGCAGAAAATGATGTGCTCCTTCCTTCTGGCTGCAGATTCTTCTGCCGTTGCAGAAGGAAATTAGGCAAACTTGAAAAAAAAAAAGATGTGAAGTTTGCAGAGAGGAAAGAGTTGAGGGGGAGTAAGGGGGGATCGGCTGCCACACAGAAAGGCAGGGGGAAGGAGCAGCAAGGTGAGCTGCAGCAGAAAGGGATTAGCTGCAGTGCAGAGCCTGCCGGAGCCTGATCCGCCGCGCTGGCGACCTTCTCGAATCAATTCGGTTCTCCTGTTCTGCCTGCCTTGAATAAAGAAAGCCCTGCTTCCTCCCTGCCTGTGTCCCCAGCCCCGTGTCACACACTGTAGGTAATATTTCAGACACCCAGAAGGGCCCCCTGTTTTGGGAGGAGAGCAGGGGAAGCTCCCTTTTGGGGCTGTCCATAGAATGGGGCAAAGTGGTGGTCCCTACACTCAGGATGTTCACTAAAAATATATATATATTAAAAAACAATAAAACATGTTCTCCTGAGCCTCTGACAAAGGACTCGTGAACTCTCGCAGTAATTCATGGCCTTTGCAGATCTCATCTCCTCCTGTCACACGTGCAAGGCAAATTTCTCAGCCCCTGCCTTCCTAAATATGAACAGCTGGCCACACATATATTAAAAAATACCTGGGTGTGCAGCTTAGCTTTATAAATCCTGCCTCCTCGTGCCAATCACTCGGCACACATTTCCCTGCCAGCCCCACATCATGAGGTGTCTCTAGTGTCCCATAACGTGGTTTCGCTCACACTGAGCTTTGCCCTAAGTTGCGGCGCTGATTTGGCTTTCTCTCCTGCACTCAGCCACCTGCTTTCAGAAAACTCACATAAGCTGAAACCCTTGGAGCCCCTTCTTTCTTGGCAGACCTGCAAATCGACACGGAGATAATTTCCTAATGCCTTTTCATGCAAAGAGCAGCCACTGGTCCAGTAACGGCAATCAGCTGCAGTTGGACTTAATGATCTTTGTAGGTCCCTTCCAATAGAACTATCCCATCCTATCCTATCCTATCCTATCCTATCCTATCCTATCCTATCCTATCCTATCCTATCCTATCCTATCCTATCCTATCCTATCCTATCCTATCCCACCCTATCCTACCCAACATCACCAAGCAAAGCAGGAGCAGAGCAGGAGGAGAGACAAAACCCGTGTTGCCCCAAGACAACGTCCATTTATTAGGCCATGCTGCTCTCCCTGCCAAGCCATCTGCAACCTCTGGGTTGATGTGTACTGAGAACATGTTACGGTTCCCTTAGCTACCCAAACTAGGTGGGATTTTCAAATCAGTTCTTCTGCAGGTATTGCAGCCTTAGTCCAGACACTTATCCCCAGGGCTGGTCAATGAGCTTTGATAGTTATGTACAATAGAAAGGTCTGAACCCTAAATAAATCACAGAATCATTTAGGTTGGAAGAGACCTCCAAGATCACCAAGTCCAACCTCTGACCTAACACTAACCAGTCCTCCACTAAACCATAGCACTAAGCTACAGAATCACAGACTTAAAGGACAGTGCAAGCATTTAAAACCCAGGTGAAAATCCGCAAAACAATCATTGCTGAAAATGATTATAATTGTATTCTGGACTAATAAAAGTTGGAGTTTTCTAGCCAAGAAACTGCTTATCAGACATCACTGGATGCCTTAACGTCAAGACGAGAAATCTCATATAAAGAGCACATTGTCATTCTCGCAGCTAACGTGTAGGCCAATTTCTATCTAATAGAATAAGATCTTCCTTGGAGGAGATTATATGGTGCTGATAATTATCTGATGACATGTTGAGGTTTAGCAGATGGATTGATTTCGTTTTACACTGTGTTGTTTGTGCCGCTGAAAGGGTGTGTGGCTGCATCCTTTTGGGTATTAAGCTGGAGCTCTCGTTGTGCACATTACAGACAGTGGCAACTGCTGGGCTAAAAACAAGCCTTTCTGGGAAAAGGTTCCTGCGGCATCGTGTGTGGTAATGCCAATCACAGGGAAAGGCCAACCTCAGCATTTTAAGTGAAGGGGAAGGATGCTCCAGGTGTCCGAGTCCCAACTAGAGTCTCAAGAGAACTAGACGTGCCACCAAACTGTGAGGCAAACATCGATGCCGATACGAGCCAACCAAATATTCTTGAGATGCAATGTCCTTGAAGGTTTCCTCCCACCTGCGGCACTGGGAGCAGGCCAGCTTTCTGCCCTCCACAGCACTCGCTGCCAAACAGCTCGGACCTCTGGATCTTGCGGGAGCAATTTTCCGTGCCCTCGGCTGCGGTGTGTATATGCAGCACAGCAAATGCCTCCATCCACCATGCAGAGTGCACGCTTGCTCTAAAGACACTTCCCGATCTCTCCACCCCTGTTCCCCCGAAGAGTTATTATACACGGGCACGTGCAACCAGGGAACCAAAAGGCTGCTGCTCGCAGAATTTTAAGCAAACAAATTGGTTGCCCTCTAACATACCGTCTTTCTCCCAGGATGACCCAAGCTACAGAAAGGCTCATCCAGCTTTCTGCAGGCTGGAAAATGAGTGTGTGGAGTTCAATGGGGCCCGGCTACCGAGCCCAGCTGAAACAAGCAGCAAAGGTGGGAAACAAAATGACTCTAACGATGGGTATTGACTGATTAGCATGCAGGATGTCTGGAAGAAACGTGAGCGGTATCTACAGACAACTGTACTGAGAATATCATCTAATACACTGTGAAATGCTCTCTGGGGGGAGGAAAGAGAGAAAACTCCATTACCCTCAGTTGGAGGAGTCAGGTTAGACAAAATAACCTTGCAACGAAGAAATAGCCCAGCCTTGACTTATATTTCCATCCCCTACAAGTCTTGGAGTGCTGTGATGGGACCCCAGGGAACCCAGTCGGGCTTGGAGATCTCTGCCTCCTTGAAAGGCTTGTCATCGTGAGCCAAGACACGCCAGGAGCAGCACGGGGCTGTTTGGGTAGGGGTTAAACCCACTTATTGGGATTTATTGTATCCTTTTTATTCGTTTATCTATAACCTAGAACTGGATGAGGCAAGGTAGAAATATCCAGTAGGTTGGGCAGATAATGGAGCAAACTATGGAGGCAAGGACAAGGTGACAACGTTGGGCCTTGCCAAGAGAAGCAGCTCTCCACACAGCAGCTCCTTGCATCATCTTGAAGGTCTCGGGTGCCCAGATGGCTCTCACAGGACCTGCTCCCCAGCCCCTGGCAGCACGTGGAGGCTGGGAGGAATTTAAGCATTGCTCTTGAAAGAGAAATGACAGGCCCCAGGGCCCGGGCTTGCGATGAGAAATGGTTCTCATTTTTACGAGTGCAGCAGGTTCAGCCAAGGTCGACAGTAGCGGTGCCAAGGGAAAGCCACTGGAAAATATAACTAAGTTTTCCATCACTCACCCCCCTCCCTCCGCAGCAGGCTCTGGGCTTGCTGGAGAAAGCCAAGCAGAGCCAGGTGAATGAATAGGTTCTTAAATAATGCTGCTGGAGCTGTCTGTGGCCTTGGGGCTTGGGTTCCTCTTCAACCAAAGGTACACCCACCAAGTACACAAGGCACCGAAGACACTAATAGACTAAGCTACAGCACATATCAGCAAGGATATATCCTGTCCAAGCCTAGATCTGCTCAAACAACCACCTGAGATTCACCAAATAAACATTAGAGATGCCATAAAGCAAATATTCAGATAAATATACACACCAAGAACATGGCGCAACCTTCATCCCCTGATGGCACCAGGCAGAGATGCTCTGCGTGTGCATGCACCCACACGCTTCTCCCTTGAGCTTCTAACCCCATTAAAAGAGCACCTTTGAAGCAAGGTGAGAAATCTTTCCTTTCTCATGAGCAGACCCCCCAGTGCCATGGCTGGCAAAATATTCAGACAAGTCACCTGTCTCAGAAATTGCTGAGATGAACTCTTGAAGCCAGAACGAGCCCAGAGCAGAAATAGTTTCATTAATTCTAATGAAACCTTCACCGTTCCTCTCCTCCCCCCCCCCCCAAAAAAAAAAAAATTCCTCCTGCTTTTATGAGTTTTTAGCATTAATAATAGAGGGGAGTGAATGACTGTGATGACTGAAGAGTAAAGTTAATTGGATTTAGCCAGAATTGCTCATTGCTGCTGCCACGCAGCCTCTGGTTACAGCTGACTCCTCGCTGCTGGGGGCTCACCCCCAGCTTCTCAGGCACCCCAAACTTCTTGTGATGGATTTGCAGGTCTGGGCCAGGAATTCTGCTCACCTCGGGTGGGATTTCCTGGCAGTGTGTCCTGAAACACTACAGGGAAATAAATAGGGAAGGGAGAACAGGGGACTGTTGCCAAAAGAAGCATGACAAAAGCCAGCCTCAAAAATCCAGTGCCATGTCAAAGACTAACCTTGTTTCTGAGACCAAATGACTTGGGTTCTATAATTGATTTGATTTCTTTTTGCCCTTAATTTGCTGCCATAAAAAGGGCCACCAGTAATACATTGCAATCAGGTTGCTTTTTTTAACTGTGGGATCCTGATTCAATGCAATGGTTTCCTTTTTGCCTCAGAGGTCTCCGAATTGGCCTTAGGACTGAATCTTTTACTTGTGCTTGGCTCTGCATCAAGAAGAATATCCATTGTTTTGGGGGCTGGTGGGGTCACATCTTTAGCTTGAGCAACTTAATTTCAGTGCTTAAGGTGCTCTGCTCCTCTGAGATGGTCACTACACCCTCCCCCAGTGCTGGTTCCAGCCATGTGTTGGAGCTGGTTTGCAGATGTGGAGGCAAAATTGATTAGCTTTTATAGGAATTATATATTAAACTTCAGTCCCCAAACGCTTCTCGTGTTCCTAACAAGCTACCACCCTGCACTCACGCGATGCAGCAGGACTTCTGAAAGGAACACGATGGGTTTTTAACATGAAAACCACAGCAGCAAGAAGACAGACAGCCCACCCTTGGCCATCCAAAATTCCCCTGCAGAGAAAACACCCCTGAAATAACCCCTCAGTGACGCTTTACCTGGCTGCAGGAGCCTCCTGTCACATTGCTGGCAAGCCCTCGTCGCCCTTTCCCAACACCAGCTCCGCCGATGGCATAATTCAGGCGGAGCAGGGCTGGCCCCCGGCCAGGTACAGTTGGCACTTGGTGCCTGGCTGGGACGCGGGCTGCTCTGTCCTGGCTCTGACACAGCCACGGAGGGAAATGAAAAGCAATCCAGCCCCTCCCTGCACATAACACCCGTCCCCACATTGTGATGCTCAGGGTATTGTGATGTGCAGTGTCACATCACCCTTTAAAGGCTGACACCTATGGTCCCAGGAGGAGGAATGTCCCAACTGAGCAGTGTGCTTCTCTTTTTTTTTTTTTTTTCACATCTTTTCACCAAGCTGGAAAGCCAACGGTTAAAGCCCAGCCCTGGAGAAGTTGGGGTGACACTCTCACCATGTTCAAGGCAAAACTTCCCCCAGGACATCAAGGAACAGAGGGAAAAGTGAGTAGACTCCAGCTCCACTTTCACCTCCAGCCATCCATCTATTTATTTGATCTTCTGTCACTGTGACATCCACGTGTGTGCAGCACGCCACCATTCATGGCAAAGCTGAATGAAAATCCCTACCAGTGTTTACGTGCTGTGATGCAGGACGAATGCAAAAAAGGGGGTTCCTCTCGTCCCCTGTACTGCCAATGTGCATGGGGAGAGACTTTTGCTGAAGTCTCCCCGGGTACAGATTTGTGATCTCGGGTGAATAATGGTTTAGGTTATTGGAAATTCGCTTTTCATTTTGCTTCAATTAAGTGACCAGTGAAATCAATCACGGATCTTCTGCGAACACTCTGTCTTGCGGAGGAAAAATATTTATCAAGCCCCAAGCCACCAGCTTTACCCACCTCATCCTTCTAGCTCTCTGGAATTGCTTCTCAAAGCAGAGATAGGGGAAAAAAAAGAGAAAAAAAAAAAGGAAAAAAAAAAAAAAAAGAAAAAAGCCAACTTGACAAACTGGAACTTCAGGGGAAAAAAACAGATTTTGAATCAGCAATGAGAAAAACGAGTCCAGAAATCCAGAAATATCCTATGGGCTTCAGCAGAGACAGAACAGGAGGTTATAAGCATGGGTCCAGGTGGCACTGAGATGGCACAGCTAAGGACAAGCCCCTCTGCATGGAGTTGCTATATTTATTTATCTTTAGCATCCCCTGAGACCTCTATCGTCGGCATGAAACTCCTCAGGCCAGAAGATGGTTAAAATAAAAGGTCCTAGGGAAACAGTTTGCTGTTTAATTCTGCAAGACTCCTCCGTATGGCACCAGCAGGAATCTGCCATCAGGGAGCTGAAGCGGAGATGTAAAAGCTTTGGCAGGCTCAAAATGAACTGGGTTTGTCTCAAGCTTCAGGTCATGGTAAAGTCTCATCTCATTATGTTGCTGAGCCTAGCTCACAGAGCAGTGGTCAGGGACGGATGGGTTGTCTTCGGCAACACCCAGACCAGTATTATCAAAGATTTTCACGTCTGTGCTGCCTTTTCATCCCAAAGGCACTGCTTTTGAAAACCACAGGGATCCAATTCCCTCTTCACAAGCGTATCTCGTTCTCTGTAGGAGCATCACCCACAACCCAAACTGAGCTGAACAGGGAATTTGCAATTGCATTCTCATTTCTTTAAACTGGGAGGAACAGAGTCCCGATTTGCCTCCTCAGGCCCACGACTAGCTATCCTTGCTCATGTTGTCTGGGATTTTCCTCCAGGTTTGGAAATGCCGCCTATCAAGAAGGTGCAGTGACTGAAGTTGTCTACCACAAAGGAAGGATCCTCTGTGTAGAATCGCCCAAAAGCATCTTTTTGAGAACAGAGGTGTTTTGGAGAGAGAAGTCCTTCCTAGCAGCTAACAGCTTCTTGTCAAATACTGCTGAAGGAAAATGGAAACATCTGGGGAGACTCGGCTGTGTAATAAGCAGAAGTACTAAAAGATATCAGGAAACACCACGTGCAAACCACACTCAGCTCTCTCAGGAGTCCAACCTGCATGAGATCTGAGTGAAAACACAGTTCTCATCTCACGTGCTGACTCCTGCAGTCCCTATAAGGGCCTTGATACAAGGAATGGGAAGCCAGAGGGAGGATGTTCCTCAATCTTGGTTGGCCTTAGGCTGGTCTCCATGCAGCTGTTGTGTTAGATTGCTCACAAGGAGCTGGTGAGCACAGGTCTGACCTGAGATACCAGCCACGTGCCGTGGTTCCTCCTTTTTCTCCCAGCTGACCCATTCCTACGATGGATAATGGAAATGGGCTATCAGGAAAGATCAGAGCCTGGGAGGAACCAGCAGCCACCACCAACATACAGGCACCAAAGCTGTAAGGAGGTGGTGGGACAGAGGCTGAATAAATCTATCCAAAAACTGATGGGCAGAAGCTTGAGAGCAGGAACTTGAGTTTAAAATGCTGCTCAGTGATCAGAAAGGGATTTCAGACAGGCAGAAATCAGCAGCAGAGTATCAGAGACAGCTAAAATATTCTTTTACATACCTTCAGACAAGGGAGCCCAGTCCTACCAGATCTCCTGACCTAAACGTGCAGGATCCTGCAGCCCCACATCCACAGGACCTTGGAATCACAGAATACCCTGAGATGGAAAAGGCCCCCGAGGGTCAACAAGTCCAAGTCCTGAGATATAAGAGACTCATGGAATATATTTCCATATGTAAGTCCTCTTGTTTCCTTTGTCCTAAGTTTAGTGTCCTATCTCCACCCTTCTGCCCATCCATAAACTACTTTCATATGGCAATTCCTTTTTTCATATGCTATTGTGTAACAGCCGTACCCTCACCCGTAACACCCCCACATGCATTGTCCTGAGCTAACACTAAGCTTTTTTCTCTGAAGCTGCACTGTTTATATGATATTCCTCAATCTTTGCTGCCTTTCCAACCTCCAGCCTGCCCAAGAAACCTCCAGCAGCACCCGAGAAGCAGAGCTGGTCCTGCATCTCTCCTCAGATTAGCAAAACCCAAACTTGAGCCAATGATTTCAGTGTTTTGATCACAATTTTGATTCCAGGTCACAGCCTGTGGACATGAGGGATCCTTATAAGATGAAAAACCAAAGTCTTTCTTCCAGTCTCATCCCAAAATAGTCCACTGACTCCGAGATCATCTACCATATCATGGTGAATTTTATACACACAGATTTTTGCATTGGTGTGCAGCCATTGCAACTACCTGCTCGAAGCAGCCAGAAATCCACCTGCCACCTACTGCCCAGCCACAGCAAGGTCCATCGATGTCTGTGTGACTGTTAGGGGAGGCTTCTCCACCACAACGGACTGGGAAATACTGAATACAGAGAATATATTCAACCACGCACGTGTTATTTTTGCCTTCACTCCTTCCCCTCATCCTTTCCCTCTGCACAGCTTTGTCCTCACTCCTCCCTTCACAGAGATGGATATTGAAGTGCAGGGACAGAGAAAAATGGTCACGTAGCGAAGATGCCAGCCTAAACCTCCCAAAGGTATTCTTAATCTCACCTCTCACTTGAGGAGAAATCCAAATTCTCCCAAAGTTTCCCACAACTGGTCTTAAAACTCTTTGCCTCGTCTCTGTGCGCTCCACTTAATGCTCCTCTATATGCAACAGCTCAAGCACTTGAGAATACCGTGACTCAGTGGTTATCAGGCTGTGGCTCACATGCTGCTTTTATGCTGGCAGGAAAGATGAGAAAGAAAAGGAAATTCATACATAGCTAGTATAAGGAAAGCCCTGTGCATGACATTCCTAAAGGAGAAAAGATTAGGGTCTGTAGCTTCAAGAACTTTGAAAATGACTACGGAACAGTTAATTCCACTGAAGATATATTGAAAGACAAAGCTGGTTTTGGCCAGGATGCTGAGTTTCGTAACCTCAGTCTTGGCTTGGGCAGTGCAGAACTATTGATCTAAGGCAACCATAAAGAGGTCAGGACTAATATTTTAACTACTGTTGCTTAAAGTCATGCCAAAACAGTAGTGCAGTCCAGACCACCTCGCTCTGAGCAGCAAATGCCACCCACCCAGTTCTTGCACAACTCCAGTTTCTTGCTCACTGGGGTTTTTAGACTTCTCTCCAAATGCTAACCTAGTCCTAGCTTAAGGATTGCAGCAAAATTAATGCTCTAGGATCCCTAACTTCAGCTAACTACACTGCTTGCAGCAAAACTGCTTGACCGAGGACCAAATAAATCCCTTGCACAACTCCAATAAAGCAATTCCAGTGGGCAGAAAGACTTCAGAGATTTATCCAGTTTCAGGATAAGGTCATCGTTTCATGCAAAAATCAGCATCTTTCCTGTGAATCTCATTTAAGTTACATGAGATTATCAATTTATTTCAGTTCTTTATGGATCTTCACTCACCGCTTCCTGCGGACAGATGTTCCGCCAGGCGTGTCCAGTTGCGTGTTTTTATCAATGGCTATTGATGTTTTCCAATTACTTTGGTGACACGTTTTTGAAATACATTTGTATGCAGAAAGCACTTGGTATAATCCCAGCCCAGCTCTTCCCAGGCTGGCATCCTCTTACTGCGAGCCTTGCTCACATCCCTGCAGCTTGCACAGCAGCTCTTTGCTGCTCTCAGCCAACACATCCCTCCGTACCACCCCACTGGTTTGCTCATTTCTACAATAACTCCACATATCTCAGCAGTTGCAACTAATACAGGTTCCGATTGGAGACCTCAGATGCTTCCCTACTATCCTAACCCATCATCTAATATTTATTTTATTTCAATTTTTCATTGCGTATTCTTTTTATGAGATTCTGAGACCGCAATTAATTTTTCCTTGAACAAGCTCCCCACCAGCCAGGTACAACCACGCTACAGTACCAAAAGAAATCTCCTAGCGTCTATGCACTTCTTGCTACCAAATGTTATCCCATACTGGAATTTATGGGGAGTATATTAGATAATGACAAGCTCTGCTGAAGAAGACGGTGCTTTGAAAGCAGTGTTCCCGTAACCCCTGTCCCTAGCTTCCCAGCAGTCGTCTAGCCAAAGTGTTCACTTCTTCCATCAAACCTTCTGCAGACCAAGAAATGAGAAATGAAACCAAATCTTGGCGCTCTCCATTTTGTCTTGTTTCTCTGGGAAGAAGCTCAAGATCTGCTGTAACTGCTTTAAAAGATATCCATGCAAACCCCTGGATCCTGGGCATGATCGTTCCAACACAGCACATTTCATCCAAAGCACCAAATGCCCTCGTGGAAGCTACACAGCTAGCACAAAACCACAACTCTGCCATAAATTGAACTAAAACACATCACAGACTGAGCTGGTGGGAGGAGCACTTTGCACAGAAAATAATCTTTCCTTAATTTTTTTTTAAATTTCTGACCCTTACCATTCATTTATGAAATAGTGAATCTTGAAAACTAACTTGGGGAGCTAAAGTCCCTAGTCCCTGTGAAACCAAAGACCATGAACTCAACAGAGCTATTGGTTTTATGGCTATCTACAGCCCTACAGATGGCATCTCCCTTCTTACTGGTACTAAAAACATTTTCTCTCTCTCCCACTATGGCTATGGACCTGCCTCCTCCAGTTTCTATCACCCTTCTCGGCTTTTCAGATGCTAATTGCTTTTCTCACTAAATTGAAGGCTTAATTAGATTAAATGAAGAACAATAATTGTGTCTTAACTAGTATTTAACCGGGATTTTGCCGTTTCTTTTCAGATCTCAGGAAGAGATTTCTGCACAAAAATGGGTGCCCATTTCTTTTCAATTCCAATTTTATTCTGATCCAATAAAAGATATTTGACCTTGTCTTGTAAACCCCACAGGCTCCTGTCCTTCCATCTCTCTGGATACAGAATCACCACTGCTAAGTTCACGTTAGTCATTTATAGGGTCGTTACTGCACCCTCCACTTTTGTCTTTGGTTTGTTTCACATATTCACAAATTAGGCGTCTCCACTGGAAGTGAGCAACACTAAATAATAAATTAGACACTTAATTATCGTTATTGCATTCAATGTTTTGCAGCATTTGTCACTGATGGACACCCCGGGGATTTCTTTAGTAATATCAATGAGTTAAGATTATTTTCCAATAAATGGAACCCAAACACTTGGGGCAAAAGGGCTGCTAGTAAAGAAGGTAAACCCCAAAGGTCAAGTCAACCATGGACCCATGAGCAGACCCTTTTAAATACCTTCTCCCCTCACTTTCCTGTTCACTTCTGGACTCTGATCGTGTCTCAGATGCTTGCACAGCTCAGACACATGCCAAATGCAGCAGTTTTTCTAGGTAAGCCACAGCAGCCCGATCCTTGGCAGAGTCTGACAGGATCCACCAGAAGCTGGAAGTCACTTTCTGACTCAGACAGAAACAACCACATCCCTCTTTGATGCTGCCTCAAGCTTTAATTGTTAATAAGGAAACCAGCAACTGGCTGGGGTTCTTCCTGACTCTTTTCTGGCCCACTTCTGCATACTTAAGACTCTACTGAGCTTGGCAGGAGCCCCTTAAGGGAGCAATAGACACTGCTTAAGATCCTGCTTTTAGCAATCTATAGGGATTAAAAGTGGTATTCCGAATAATGTGGCACATCAGCAAAACCCCAGTATTTCAAACAACAAAAAAACACGTGGAACTTTTCCTTTTTTTTGCAGAAAAAGGCAAACATACAGTTGTGTTTGGGCTGTAGCCCTGCATCACATCTTCCCAGAAAGGGGGTGCAATGATGAAGCTGTTGTCTGCCAGAATCTTGCTGGGGAATAAGAGTGAAGGGAGATAGGAACATTATTCATGCAAGCCAAAATGGGATCTGAAGATGTTTAAATCCTCTGGATAACCAAAATTAGATTAAAGTCTTGGTGTGGGACCTAATTGGAAAAATAAAAGTAATTACAATGAAATGCTATACAGTAAAAACATTTTCTTACAGGGCTCTTTTACCTTAAAAGAACACCTTATCACCAGTGCAACTTGGTTTTCTTAGGGATGAGACACGGTGAATGCACAACAAACTTTCTACATAAGGCAGATTATTTTCTAACTGGAAAGAGGGGAAGCAGGGAGCAGAACAAGCAGAAAGCTGCTGCCGTTTAGCTTGGACCCTGGCTTATCCTTCCCTGCTCAAAGTGCTTACAGATCAAATCACCAGGCAGCTCTGCAATATCTCAAGCAAATGGATTGGAGTCAAGGAGAAATCGCTGCGAGTAGATATCATGTACCCTGCCCACAGGGCAATGTATGCTGCCCAGAAAATTGAACCTCTTACTACCTCGGAAGGTTTTTTAGGAAGATAGCCAGACAGATATCAAACACACCTGACTTTGGTTAGCTATGAGACCAGACATGGAAAATTGAGACTTCAATTCACATTAAGGCTTCCTTACGCTGCCTACTGCTCTAAAATAGATATAAAAAAAGATATAAATATGATGAACGTCTGGTCATCATCCCAGTCAATCTCCGTCCTGCCTCCCAGAATTGAGCAAGGCAGCCTCAGCACAATAAAAAATCAGTTGACATGGGACACGACTCTTGTCCCCTCTTTCTCTAATAGTTTTGTGTCTATAAATCATGTCAGCTCCTCATTCAGCTAACTCACATTGAGGCCCGTGGTCCTCACGTTGTCCCGAAGGACATCTGCCTTTCCAAGACAGACCAGTGGATTTCTGCTTGGTGTGGCCACATGAAAGCAGATCTCAGCAAAGCCACTTCAGGAGCCTTTGCTCAGCACTGGTTTCCTCCAGGGAACAACCCAGACTTGTTGCCTTTCCTTCCCATGGTCCGGAACAGCCAGGGCTTGTGTACAAAATTCCTGCTGTTTTACCCAATTTAGTGCAAGCTCTTCTGGCGAGTGTCTCCAGTTCCTCCTGGCTGGCTTTGATGAACGCGATGTGACTGCTCTGAGAACTGAGACAACTCTTCCAGAGCACTCAGTTTCGCTGTGCCTTTCTCTCCCTGAAGCATCTTCCGAGCAGAAGGAAGACGGACGAGCGAGTGCTGTCAGATCAAACGGCGCGCAGGCATCTGCAGACTGGCCTAAGGAATGGGTCACTACTCAAGGCCCGAGTGACCAGAAGCATTTGGGTCCTCGTTTGACAGCGAATAGCTTAAAGAAAAAGAACACTTTCATCTTCAGAGAAATCGGTGCTATCTCCAAGTCAGATGCTTCCAGAGCCAGCAACGCTCCCTGCCCCTGACCACGGAGTGAAAATGAATATTTCTTCTTCCCTGTATAAAGGCTCAGAAAGGAAAGATTTGAAAGATTCAAAATCCTACAGGCTCAGCAAGCAACACTCAAACCCCGTCTCCTCCTGTCTGCCTCGTCCCTCATTGTTTCACATGTTTCTTTTTACACTGTCTGGAGAGAGGCGCTATCACACCAAACGCCTGACGTGGTGGCATTGGCAGGGTCAAGAGATCCAAGTCTCGTGTCTCGCATGTTCTTTACACTTGTCCCTACAGAGGAAAGACACGAAACCTAGCTAAAAGCAAGGATGCAAATCTTACATGGAGCACAGTGACCTGCAACAACCCGCTTGCCTCTGTATTTTCTGGCTGTCCCTGTTATGCTACAGCAGTGCCTTGCCTGTACGAACACGGGTTGTGGCTCCTCAGACACTTGTGTGTCCTGCACCAGCAGCACTGACTGCAGGCTCCTTGCGCTCTGGGATCCTGTGGATCCCATGGATCCCATCAAGCCAACCAGCCCAGGTGAGACCAGTACGTGGAGCCCCAGTGCTGCATGAAGATAAAGAGGGATTTGGTCCCCAAAGGGGTTCCCACGTTGATCCTCCTCCATTTCAGAAGCTCAGGCGTTGCTCCATCACGCGGCTGTGCATGGTCTCCTAGCCTGAAAGAGAAGAAACTTCAGAGATTTGCAAGAGGATGGCTGGAAACAGCGTGGCATGAGCCAGCCTGGGGAACAGATCTCCCCGAGAACAGATCTGAAAGCAGCGGTGTGGAAGAGGAAGGACGATGGCAGGAGCTATCAGCCATCCCCCAAAGATCCAAGGAGCGCTAATGAAGAGAAGAAATATGTCAGGAGCCAACGTAAAAAAAAAAAGCACCAGAGCCACAGCTGTAGGCTGGGGACTTATTTTGTTTTGAAAAGCTGTCCACCTCCGCTGGCTTGATTAGGGAGTGTTAATTAGCTGAGCAGAAAGCACTAGTGAATACACTGAGCTAGGTTTGCTTGTTGTCCACAGAAGAGCATAAATGGCTATGAATTCTTTCAGAAAAAGGGGAAACCAACATAGTGCTTCTTTGTGGTTCTTCCTTTTCTGTCTCATTCCCCTCTTTCTACCTTCTCACCAAATACTTCAGCAAACCTCAGAAAATTGGCTTCCTTTTCTCCCCTCTGGCAGGCTGCGTTTCCTCTTTGTTCACGATGACTGTAATTGTGTTATTTCCATAACAACAGGCTGTGGGATCAGAGAGCTGCAGATGATGGGATGGGAAAGAAAACCAGCCAGGTAGATGGTGCAAACTTCACTGGGTCCCTTGTGAGATGGATGGGACTTGTCAGGAGAAGCAACAAGTGCCCACCCGAGCTCTTTAAGGGAATGGCAACTGGCAGGAGAGGATCTCACCTTGCAAAGCAAAAGCTGCCTCAGTCCTCTCCAGGATTATTTTGTCCCTTCCACCTCTTCTGGGGTGAGCAGAAGGACTTGGCAGTGGTGCCATGAGAACACACATCAAAAAAAAAAAAAAAATAATAATAATAATAATAACAACAAGAGGATACACCAAAGGCAGATCCCAATGGTAAGTCAAGCTTGGTTGACAAGGGGTCACCAAACCAAGTGTGGACACAGCTCCAAAAAACACTGGTCAGGACAGCAAACACTCCTGGATCTCAGGTGCAACCCCAAGGTGATACCAGCAGCCACGCAGCAGGCACCAGGCTCAGCGGGCACCTCGGGATTTCAACCTAGGCAGTTCCCTCTGGCAGCCAGCAGAAGGGCCACCAGGGTCTCACAAGCAAGCCGTGCAACAGACTGTGGCTGTTTTTTAACACTTTTGAGGAAAGAGAAAAGATCATTTTTCATCCTCGCGCAGTCCTAGTCAGATTTTTCCCCCCAGCAAGTGCCAGACACTCACAATTAGCCTGAAAAGAAAAATATCTCCAAGATGCGCCCAGCCAGACTGGCTATTTCGTGGCTTTCATTTAGGGACCAGGAAAGCAGAGGGGAGCGAGAGGTGTTTCTACTAGCTAATTAGGTAGCTTTCTCAAGCAGTCATTAAAATCTGCTAATTATCTCATGGTCTGAGTAAGAAGAAGGAAATCTGTCCCTCCAGATTCTTCTGGCAGTGGTGAAAAATCTTCGAGGCCAACAAGTTGGCCACTTCCAAACTCTCCAAATGAACCCTACAAATTAACCCAGGGTTCTCACGGCATTGCTTCTGCCTTGCAAATGTTTCCTAAGCCATCAGAGGTGAGCAGGCATCCCCAGGTGCTTTTAATGGCAAAGTAAAGGAGTTTACAAAGGTTACCGGCCTTTGTGTCAGGGTTTACTGTGGGACTTTTTGTCAGGGTTTAATGTCTGTCCTACAAGAATAGGCATCATGATGGGTTGGTGACCTCCTTGGCAGGACCTGCACCAGCAGCAGTAGTGTCTGCTGGAGATGTGGCTAGCAGTTCAGCCCAACCAAGCTGCATTTATCCCAGAAAGGAGGTACACAGCTGTGTGGTTTTATTTAGGAGTCAATTTTGTACCGGGAAGACTGAGAATTTGGGTACCTTGCATCCCTGCTGTGGAAGGCAGAACTAAGCCACAGACAGATTGAAACTAGTTGTGAATAGGTTTTCCCCTTTTGGGACTGTGCTGTTGATGGAAGCCCAGACCTCACTGTGCCCTAAGAGAGCAGCTGAGCATCAAGATGTTCAGGCCAGCGTTTTCAGAGAGCCCTGTTCACTGCCCTGGATTTTGGGTCATCAGGAACGAAGGAGATGTGCACCTCCAGGTTCACATGATGTCAGACCATGCCCCTTAATGCCACATGCACACACATCTCTTAAATACCTCCAGGGACGGGGACTCCACCACTTTCCTAGCTCGTTCCAGTACTTGTCTGCATCCTGTCCATGAAGAAATTCTTCCTTATATCCCATCTGAACCTCCCCTGGGGCAACCTGTTCGCCAGCAGTTTCAATGATAGAATAAGGAGAGACACAGAAAAAGCAGAGAACTCCTGGAGAAGGAATCCCCATATGGCTTTGCAGAATGGAGTTGGGAGCACCCTAAGAGGTTACAGGACCATTAGCAACCAGGCTGGAACCACAGAGGAAAGGTAAACAGCATTTGGCAGGTTGTGAGAGTCTTCCACCAGGACAAACTGAGCCAGCAAAGCTTACCCTTCAGGGGAAAAAAATAAAAAATGAAAATAATTTTAAAAAAAATACAGCTTATTTGCTTAGCCTCCCCAAAGACAATGGCATTAAACCAAGCAAACAAATAAAAATATTGCTCCTGAAAAAAAATAAAAATCTTAGGATTTGTACTGTGTAAAATGAGTTGCAAATCCCCAGGCAGCTGGGGGATCCAGGTGAACAGAACAAAAGCGAGGTCCTGCTTAGGAGCCCGGCTAGAAGCAAGGAGCTGTTTTTCCCTAGCTCTGGAAGAAAATTACTCTGAATCTTTTTCCGAGCAGAAGGTGACACGCTGATCTTTTTCACAAGTGAGGCTGCTTCCCTCCATGTCCTCCGTAGCCTCCATTTGCCGCGCTGGAGCTGAGAAGGAAAAGCACCAGCTCATTAACACCTTCTCTCTGCAACACCCATGCAGTCCTGGGGATTTCCCATTCAAAGGCTCAGCTCAGGAAGGCCGAGGAGATGCGGACACCAGGGGTACAGAGCAACAATGCACTCCTTCACAGACAGAAAAAATGAGAAAATGAAGAGCTAGGGTATCTCCGGGAAGAGCAGAGCAAAGATGGGGAAGGGATTGTCATCACCTGCCTCTCTTGCCAGAGCTGACCCCATACAAGACTTCCAAAGGCTTTGGAGGAGCTTTAACTGTAAAAGAAATGGAAGATCCCAGCCAAAAAAAATCACAGGGAGGGATGGAGAGGGAAGTCAGGGTGCCTACCCAGGGCTGCTGATGCAGGTGAGGTGGTTTCTATTTTAATCTGTTCATTCAAATCGAAGCCTGGGGTGTAATTCAACCTCTTCCATTAACACCCGTGACCATTCAGCACGCTCCCAAAATGTGGATGACCCAGAAGAGCTCTTGTAAACCCCTGGACTTCCTAAAACAGGCTGCTGAGAGGAGAAAGGGAGACAGCGTGTTGAGTTCTCGCTCTCTCTTTTATTTTTTTTAAATACTCGATCAACCTGCAGGCTGAGAAAACAATAAAAAAATATAGACTCTATTAAGCTACTTAGAAGAAAAATCACTGCCTCTGGATCGTTGAAGCCTGCCAATTTCCTGCCAGTCGTACTGTATTTTTTCTAGTCTGAGAAAGAAAGGAGGAGAAAGGAAGAAAAAAAAAAAGACTAATAACAGAAGAAAAACAACTGTGTGAAACATGCTGAAATAATAAGAGTTGCTCTGATTGTATTTCCCGGCAGCTAGTCCTTGGCTCGTGTTCTGCGGCACAGAGAAGAACGTAATGCAAACATGTAATGAAAGTAAAGCAAATATGCACCTCACCAAAGGGGAAAAAATTAGAAAAAATAAAATAAAATCGTGATTCCTGGAAATAGAGGGAAGAAGAATTTGTCTCTGCATGAGGTTTGCAGCTGGGAAGGAAGATTTCCTCCCCAGCATCCAGCTACTGGCAGGTGAGGACTCCTCCAATGTCCTCATTTTGACACCAGCCTCCATATCCCAGCGCCACGGGATGTTGGAGGGTCCTGGCTTTTTGGGATGTGGTGCAGGGGAACACCTGCCCCAGCATCAGTGGAACATCACTGATGTCCTTTTTGAGGGGGTCTTCTGCTGTATAGGATCAGTGGGCTTCCCTGCTGGAGTGCCAGGAGCTCCTGACAGCATCTGAAGTCCCACGGATGTGCCACGGGGAGCAGAATTGTGGCCACCCCCAAAAGGCCAAGCTCTGCCTAAAGAGAGTCCGGAAAAATGTGATGGGAATGATCAAGGTCACGGCAAAAATTTGCTCATGAAGAGGGATTAGCGAGGGCTCCGAGACTGCACATTTCAGAGAGCTGAACGTGAAGGGATGATAAAGGTGTATCAGAAAACGACAGAGGGGTCTTTTGTTCTTTCTGACACATGGAAAAGGAGAATTTCACTAGAAAAAAAAAATTAAAAAAAAAAATTAAAATTAATTTTTAAAAAAATGATTAATTAATTAAAAATGAATGCCTGTTAGGAAACAGTAAGCTGACACAAGGAACTGCTTTTTCCCTATGCTGTATCCTGGCAGGAACTTTTGGGGAAGATGAGGGCTTGTTTTTGCCTTCTAGCCAAAAAAAATAATAATATCAGCAATCCTACACGCCCACGCCCACAACATGGGACTGAGAGAAAGAAGAGCAGGGGGTTATGAGGTCTGGTCCCTTCTGGATCCCCAGCCACCTCTGCAGTGCACCTGATTGCAACAAGAAAAAATCCCTCAGCCACATGGGGAGCGAGCTGGGGGTGAAGAGCAGGAGAAATTTGATGCCAACATAAGAGGAAATCTCACCGCAATGCCTGCCCACAACCCCGGCCCTCCTCCTGCCCCTCAGCCCTAAATGCCAAACTTCTCCCTTTTATTTTCACGTTTCTCCCCCTCCAAGAGAAGCAAACATCTCAGTCCCGAGGGGAGAGGATCACAGAGTCTCTCGGCGATGGGCAAAACCCCCCGCGAGGGTTCGACCTGCGTCATCTGAGTACTGGCGAGGAGGAAAACAGCAAAGCTCCTGGGGAGGAGAGGTGTGCTGGGGGCGGAGGGGGAAGGCTTTTTATTTCTTTAATGTAACACAGATCACATATGCATGAGCCTGAATGAAGCATCCCCACGCCAGCACCTCCCAGCCTGGCGGCGGTTCAGGTGTCCCCTCGGTTCGGGTCCTGGCATCTGAGTCTCCACCGTGATTTTTTTTTTATTTATTTATTTATAAACATTTTTATTTCCTTCCCTTCTCTCTCTCTGCCTCCCTCTCTTTCTGGAAAGCGTCGTACTACGCTGGCAGCCTGCCACGCTCACGTCTGCCTCCCACTTCATCCCCGTCTGCCATTGTTTCCAATCAGTTTTAGGAAACAGCACTGAGAACAATTAGAAAAGATAACGAGGAAGAATTACATAATTACAGGCCACCGAATCCAAAGCATTTGCGCAGGCTGAGCTCTGCCCGAGGGAGGGAGGGGGACTTAATCGTGCTCTGTCTTTGCCTTAACTTGTCGGTCTTACCATCATCATCAGGAGATAGCCGGAGAAAGGTCCACAAGAAAGGGTTTTACCCCAAAACGATCGCTGTCCCGGGCTGGGGAGGGGGGGATATCTTTCTTTCTGCCCCTCCTGATGTGTCTGAGGGCTGCTCCAGACCCAGCCCTGCCCGGCTGTCTCCACGGATCACATCCGAGCTGCAGACTTCACCGGTGGCAAGAAGGAAGATGCTCAAGGAATTAATCTGCTCGGGAGGTCCCCAGTGAGGCTTATGCAACCATCCCCAGCTGAGCAAGGCTCTGGTGTGCCAGCAGGAAGATATCGGGAAACAGCAAGCAAGAGAAGAGGCCGAGAGCATCTCTGCCTGATGGAACAAATCCGTGCCCACGGTGCGTGCGCCCCCCTGCCAAAAATTGGTCCCACCACCAGGCCTCCTTGGTGCAAGGAGCTGGCGTTCAGGTTGGATGCATCTGTAGCTAACACCCCTTGGGTATTTCACCCGTGTGGCCCAGACCACCTATTATTTCAGGGCTGCTTTTCCCAAATTACCCTGCCGTGCCAGCAGAGCACACGTTTCTCCAGGTGGCTTAGAAGTGAGGAAACCCGGAGCCGAGTGTCCGCCCTTTAACACCTGCCTAATTCCACCTCTCCGATTCCCCCACCTTTCCCTGCACCATGGGTTCGCCACCTGCCCCCTTGTGCATTAGAGCTACCGGGGAATATAACACCAGGGAAGGAGACCTTTACCCAGGAGGGCACCGTCCTGAATGCTTTTTTTTGGGAGGATTTCAAAGCAGTTCCGCGCTCATCACCGCGGTGTGGCTGGAGGCAGGGACAGCGACGTGCCCTGATATTTGATCCGGCTTCACAGAGGCTCTGCGCTCACTGCCAGGGTTGATTTGCCACTCAGCTGCTATTTCTGGGAGCAGAAAAGCATCTTCAGATTTAAGGAGCCACTTCTTTGGCTGTAAGCGACTCTTTAACAAACAGCGGAGTAATTAAAAATCTCCCAGAAGCACGAGATCTGGGAAATGCCTTTGATATTTGCTCTGACTACGGATGCTCTCATCCTGACTCAGTGTGTCACAGATGTTAACTGTCAACTCCCCTTCGTTCTTGAACCTCCTGAGCTCAGCAAATCCACCACCACCACATCCTTCCCGATGTAGGTACAATTAAAAGCTTTGGAAATTAACCCCCTTTCGTGACACTTCTGATTGAGACGTTCCCGTAGGAGGACTTTAGGGCGTCTCCCTTCCCTTTTAAGATGCAATGAAAGCAAGAAGCTGTCCAAGCTTTGCAGGAGGGCTCAAAATTTAACAATCTGGCCTGTGAAATAACAAGCACTGCATGGGTGCAGAGATGTTCCTACCATCTTGGAAGAAGAGCAGCTTCTTGGAGATTCCTCCTCCAGCCTGGCTGGTGGCCTCCTGCTCTCAGATCTCATTGGGCAGGTGAAGCATTCAGAGATCCTTGCACAAAAGGGATCAGACATTTCCAAATGTACTCCGAGAGTCATCACAGCGAGTGTTCAGCCCTGAATTCCCATCACATAAATTAAGATAACGTAGGAAATTAGTCCTACACAAAAAGATGAAGAAAGCAACCTTTGGGGAACAATTCAGATCGGAGACAGACACAAAGCTCCTCTGGATGCAACAAGGGCTCTGCGTTGCCTGCAAAACCCTGGGAAGCCCGGTGGCTGGGCAACCAGCTTGGGTATCTGCAGTAGGTGGGACTGCGTTTCTTGAGGATGTGGAGCCCAAACATTAGAAAAATAAATATAAAACCAGGATCAGAACTGCTGAGGAGGTCTGGGCTGGGACATGAGATGATGCTAGGTGAGTCGAGTTATGAGTTTCCCTACGTTTTTCAGACATTTTGCAGATTTAGCTTGGATTTCAGAGAGGACCTAGGCAACAGCTCAGCCCAGACACTCGGCTTTGAAATAAAATCAGCCAGTGTGCTTCCCTAAATTGCTGTCCTGACACAAAGCATGGCTGTCTCATGCATTTGGAGATGGTAACTGCAAGATTTTTAGAATAGGGCTGGATGGACAGTGTCCCCTTGGCTCACTCCTCACTGCAGGGAGAGTTATTCCAGGCAGAACTTGAAATATTTGGGCTAGCTCTGGGAAAGAGCCGAGGGCTTCCCAGGGAGGGTAGGAAAGCAAAAGTGGATGAAACACTCCGCCAGGGAGGAGTCTGTTTCTGAATGTGGCTCTATGGCTGAAAAGAAACCTCAAAACAAACCAGGAGGGGAGTAAAAAGCCAAAAAGCCAACGTAGAAGACGTGAGCTGAGTGACCGTGTGGAAAAAGCTCCTCCAAGCTTCGCACCAGTCATCGGCGGCTCTTGAGCACAGCTGCATGGGAACAGACTAACAAGAAGAAGGTTTGTTTTTTTTTTTTTCCATTTTCTTTTTTTTTCCATGCACTTGAGCAAAACGAAAGCTCCTCTCCCAAGGCAGGGAGCCTGGGTGGAGAGAGGAGGGGGTCCCTTACGGCTCTCCAAGCACTCCTGCTGGCGCTCGCTCGATTTCCCCTTGTTCAGCAGATGGCCTCCCACCATCACCGCTCTTCCCAAAGGCAGCGAGGTGATGGAGGCAGAGCTTTTAGACGGGCACCCCGGGGAGGGAGCTTTGCCCTATATGAGCACACAGGCTCCCATGGAGGAGAAGGGCCCTCCAGGTGCTGAAAGCATCCCAGTCGATTGCCTCCAGGAGGAGGATTTCCCTGGGACATCCTCCCCTGCTCCCTTTGCTATCCAGCACCCTGTCAAAACCGTGGCCACCCCTGGGTGGATCCGTTCAGGCTCTGTCCCACCACTGGGCCACCAGGGAGAGGTCCCACCTGAGCAGCCATCCCTGAGCCAAGCAGCTCGTCTCAACACCTTCCCGGTCCCGGGGGGTCCTTCTGCAACGCGCTGCCCCGTGAGAGCAAATCTCCGACAAAACAAGAGCAAGAAAAGAAGCCTCGAGGAGGGGGAGAGGAGGGAGGGAGGGTTTCGAAACCTGGACACATCAAGAGGCTGTTTCCATGGCAACTTCGCATTCTTACAGTAGCTCAAGTCTGTTTCCATCAGCGGCGGCGTTTGCCAATAAAAGTCTGCCCGGGTCTGTGCTTCCTCCCCGTGTATCCACGCTGGGACAGACAGGGACGTGTGTCCCCAGAGGGATGGGACAGCTTTGGGAAATAGCAATTATTGTGGCTGTGGGGCTCTGTAGGTGCTGAGAGCTGTGGCCAAGCTGCTGTGATAACTACACGTACCACAGAGGATGCAGTGCAGCGCTCTGGCCGCCCAATCTATAAAATCAGCCTCTGCTTCCAAAAAAAAAACCTTAATCCGAGCTGTTTTCCATCCTCCTCGACCTGCTGTGGCAGCAAGCTTGGCCCTTGGTGGCTTGCAAAGCTGCCCTGAAAACCAAAAGTTCAAGTGCACTTTGTTCTTTGCTACCTGGAGCCTGCAAGGTGCCAAACTGCAAGACGATCCCTTAGGGCAGCTTTCACGTTGCTGGTTAACGCTGTTACATCCAAGGAATCCGAAAAGTAAATGTTTAAATTCAGTTCTGCTTCAACTCCAGCACAGCAGGTTTAGTTTAGAGGGCTTGCGGCAGCTTCCAGTTCAAGCTCAGCTCCATTCCCCCGGGGTTTTGCAGTGCAAATTTGGACAGTGCAGCCCCAGCCATCAAAAGTGCCCAGCGCCCACAGCCTCAGATCCGAAACTGCTCTGCAAAAAAACAAGTCCTCAAGCAGAAAGTGCCACAAACCTCTAAAAATACTCACAATTGCTGCTTGCACGGTATCTGCCACGTTGCCGTCTGGGTTAAAATTGGGCAGGAATTGTTCTTTCTCTGCAGTTGTTACCGATCAGTGCAGCGATAATCCTCTCCGTGGTTTGGAAGCGTTTGAGAAGTTTTTGTGCAGAATTTCAAAATAGATGTTGATATTTTTAAAATTTATTCTTAATGCCGCAGCAATTAAAAATATCAAACGATGAAAAAAAAATATTAAGTTTCAAACCCACCACTGTGGGTTCCAAACCCGGTTTGGAAGCAGCATACTCTTTTGATGCTTTTTTAACGCTTTTATTTCAACAAAAAACTGGCAGAAAATGCTTTACAGCAACCCAAAGATTTTTTCAATGTGTTTTTGCTTTCAGCCAGCGAACCTAAAATCAATTATTTGTACAGGTTTAGCCTTGATCCGTGACTAGGGCTCCTCCAATAATTCAAATAAACACGAATTGACAGTAACCTCGCTTTGTTTGGGTTTCCCTTCTGCAGATGTTTTAATGGGGCCGGTTGAGCACCAGGAAATTTTGCAGGCGTGAACAGGGAGCGAGCCTCGGTGCCTGAGAGTGGATTTGGCACTCATCCACCCACCCTGCCTCTGGACAGTGAACCCCATAAAGAAGCGGCAGCCACGTCTGAGCACCGTAGAACAAATCCCATGGGCTTGCAGTGAGGTTCCTGGTGGAGAAATGGAAAAATCAGCACCCGGTGGGTGCTGGGTTCAAGACGACAGAGGCACATCCACAAAGTTCCCTGCCCCTGGATGCTCGGGGTCTGTGTGGCTTCCAAAAGCACTCAGGTGCATTTGGGGAGGAAAAATCCACTGCAGGCATTAAAAATAATAATAATATAGCAGCTTATTAACCATCCCAGCCTTCTGAACGCCGCTCCCCTGCTGGCAAACCCTGCCCCTGATGCCTCCGTGCACCTTCCCTTCGGCTTCAGCTTGCCGTAAATATTTCACAAAGCTGCTCTCTCTGGAGACCCCCTTCCCACCGCCGCCTGGGCTGAGCGCTGTGCAGCTGAACACAAGCCAAGGTTAACAAATTTGAGCAAAATGTCACGGCTTAGCCCTTCCTTCCTTCCCTGGCACCCTCCGGAGTGTAAATTCATGCTCCACGAGCCACGGGGTGTTGTTGTATTTGTTTTTTCTCGTGGGGAGCTGTTCCCGTTTAATGCTTTGCCTGACAGCTGCTGTGATTAATAGGTGATGTGCCAAAAGCCACAGACTATTATTATTATGATGGCAACGTTTAGAGGTCATAACCAAGAGCGGGAGCCCATTGTGCCAGGCACTGCACTCTGCTGGATGCGCTCCCTGCCTGAGAAAACCTCCACCTAAGCAGGCATTTCTGGGAGCGGGAAGAAAACACACACACAAATGGAAGTGCTGCAATTCTTTTAGACAATGTCAGGCACAATGCAAGCAACAGAATAGCTCTGCCCACCCCCTAGGCCCCCATCCACCCAGCAACCAATGCATTGCCCTCTAGGCCATGCTGTTTACCAGCTGGGGATTAACTTCCATGCATTACCACTCTAGTGTTGCAAAGGACACATGCATACAGACAAGGGGTTTGCCCTTTAGATTGCACCTGCAAGGTTAGACCAGGATGTTCATGAAAAAAAAAAATAAATTAATTAAAATTCCCAAAGTTTTGGTAGCCAGTGTTAGAAATCCATGACTTTAGTGGAAGTTTTCGTTTCCATCCTGGACAACTCAACTGTCCTTCATTTGCGATGTGCAAATTAACATAACGAGATGTTTTATTCTCTAAAAAGATGAACCGAAACACCAGATCAAGTGATTTCACCCAGGTTTCAGAGCAATTTGGTAGCAGGTACCTAAATAAGGCCTTGAAGTCCTCTCAGCTTGTCACATAGATGACATCCCCAGCTCCTTCCTGGAAGTCTGCTGGCCCCAAGGCGGAGGCTGCAGCTCCTGCTCAGCTTTTTTGGGCTGCTAAGAAATGAAGGCTCAGGTGGTCAGTCAAAGTAGAGGAAATATGTGTCCTATAGCCCCGCAATTCATTCCCAAATCCATTCAGTGGCATAACAGGGCTCAGTAAAATGTTATCTCCAACAGGACAAGGCTATTCACTTGTCTTTGACTCCAGGTATCATTCCATTTAATGTTTAGAGGGTGAGAGACTACCGATAAAAGGATGAAAAATACAGGAGGAAAAACAGAGGCATAAGTGATGTTTTAAAAGATACAGTTCCTGCAAACTGGAAGCTCCTCACCACCCTAAGTTATTTGATTTATTGGCTTTGCTTCAGGTCTGTGCCCAAGGGCTGAATGCTGTACCCTGATATCAGAACCTCTGCCCACATCCCACTGATCAGTGCTGGGGCAGAACCGAGGGACATTTCACATATACACACATTGCCACCATTGGGAAACACAAAAATAAGACAAAAAAACAAGCTACCAACGAGACACCCTCCTAGCCAGACCCATGTTGAGAAGGACGAGACTTGGGTCCCTGAAGAAGTGGCAGATTGGTTTTAGGACCAACCTTTTTTCCTTCTAAAACCCCACATTTTCAAATGGGCAGAGGAATTTTCTCCAAGTCCATGAGTCCACTCTAGAGGGACCATGCGAAGGCCCTACAGAAGTAGATGGCATTGGTTGGTGTTCTCTTGTATAAACCCTCTACTCGGGGTTGTTTCCAATCCCATGCAAATGCAAAATAAGTGAAAAGAGCAAAAATGGAAGGATTTCTGAAAATGCATGTTGCAACACACGAATAACCATCATGTTGTTAGTGACTGGTGATCTTTTCGACACCCAACAGGAATAAATCCTCCACTACCAAACAGCAGTGGGATCTCAGTATGATTTTTTTACCATTAAGCAAGAGCCACTTTCGTTTTAACAGAATAAATAAGTAAATAAGCATGAATATCACCACAGAAAAGCTGTCCTAGTAGTGGGATATCATATATATGGGCCCAGGAAACCACATAAACTTGACCCCTAAGGAAACTGCATTATAACACACCATTACCAACTCTGGAAAGAAAGAAAATTGCCCCCTGAGAAACTCCAGCTTTTTTTTTTTTTTTTTGGACAAACCAGCCTAAAACTGCCTGAAATAGTCTGATATAATTTATACAATGGCAGAAGATAATAATTTCACTTAAAGAGAAGGCATCAGCAACTGAATCAGAAAATGCTTACCCCTGTGGAAGACGAGTTTAATATGATAACAGCTCTGGAAGAATGCAGTAAGCAATTTGCCCTTATATATTTTTGCTTTAAAAAGAAAAAAATAAAACAACAGAACACAAACTTGAGAACTGCCTTCAATGGTTCTGCATGGAATCAATCAAGTATCTCCCCCACGGACAGTTATGAACTGTCCCTTGTTTGTGCAAAGGACTTTCAAATAAGAGCTGTGCCTTGGAAGTACTCCTGAGTTATTGGCTTTTCCGTGCTCATGAAAAAGTCATCGCATTTATCTCTGGAGAAGAAAAAAAAAAAAAAAGTCTTAAAAAAAATAAAGCCAACAAAAAAAAACTACAGCTTAAAGGCAAGAGAGGGGGAAATGGCATGCAGGGCACAACACCATCCCAGCACAACCCGAGCTAGCAACAGCCCGTGGAAATCCTTTCCCTTTATTACCGATGCAGCTAAAATAGTTGAATAGTTGAAATAAATAGTTAAATAGTTGAAAGAGAACGAAAACCAACAAGGAGCAGGGACGGTTTTTATCTAACCTCCACAAAAGTTGCACTGCTCTCGGGAGCCGTTCCTCTTCCCTTCTGAGCCATTCAGCTGCGACAGAAAGGCTGATTTCTCCTGTGCACGCCACCCGTAATTCCGGCCTCGCATCTGATGTTTCAAAAGGCAGCTTCAATCCTTCTGAATAAAAGGGACTGCTTGAAAGAGATCATTCACCTGCCTTGTAACCTAGATGGGAGGGAGCTGGCGGCTCGCAGTGGGTTTGTGATGGGCCAGCCTTTACTCCTGTGAGCCGAGATTCAAGCAGGGAGATCAGGAATGAATTTCCACCGAGTGCCGATAGGATGGAAGGCATCTCCAGCTCTTCCTCCTCTTTGTGGCCTCCTCACATCTTGAGTACTAACCACAGCCTGTCTCCATCTCCTATGGCTGATATGGTCTTGCTTTTTTTTTCTGAAGGAGCAAGAAAAGAGGGACAAAAACCTAAACCTCTACACGCAGAGCTCCATCCCATGGCTGTCGGAGGCTTCGTTACTCTCCTCCTGCTTGCATCCAAGGCCGTTTGCTGAGCTTCCCTCTCACACTCCCTGATACTTGACTTTCCCCAATTACTTGTGTTACAGACCTTGAAAAGAGACAGTCGGTGATAACCTTGGAGATAACTCCAGGTTTTTCATCTACTGGGAGGAGAGAAAATAGCTTTAAATAAAAATGGAAATTTGAAGTAGAAGGAGGACAACAGGTGATAACAATGCCCAGGTCTTGCTGTCAAATAGCCTAGTGTAGCATTTACCCTTCGTATAAAATCACGAAATAGTCAAGGGCTTTTTTATCTTCAAAAGAGTCAGCAATGAACCCAGTTTCAGCGCATCTATTGTGCTGGTACTCTCCGAAACGTGAGCGACAGAGACAATGCACTGCTATCAGCAAATTCCTGCGGTCCCATTTTCCTTCCAGGCAGTTTTCCCTTAGCTACTCGCTTCACCCCGCTGTCTTCTCACTCTCTGGGATAGCAGGTCTCTTTTCTGATCCCAGGCAGGATGCAAGGAAGCATGGAGAAAAGAAGGGAAGACCCTGAGGGAGCAGCCCATCCCTGCCAGAGGGCAGTTCCCATCTCCATTTCCCCAGGAGGCAGCAGCAACCTTCCTGCCCCCAGGGATGCTAAGAGACCACAAAGTACTCTCCTGAAAAAAAGAGATAAAAAAAAAATAAGATTGAAAGGAATAAGAGCCAGAATTAAGACAGTGGGCCTTAGAAGATGCTTTGCCAGAGCTGGGACTGCACATTGAAGAAGGAAGCAGTTTGTCCCCACTCCACTAAAACAACAACCCACGATATTATATCCACTCCAAAGCCTTACGAAGCATTTAAAAAGAGGGAACAACACCTTCCCTGTAGACCACATCAAAATTTCAACATGAAAATTAATCATCTAAGACTGATTTCCAGCCTGATGACCAAAACTTAATATTCTTTCAAAACTTTCTTTCTAACACACACTGCTGGAAAACAGGGAAATGAATGATGAGGATCACCGAGCACCTGGAATAGCACAGTTTCCAGCGCAGATGAGAAAAACTCTGTTTTATGGCAAGTGCAGCTTACTTTTGCCTGAAATCAGAGCTTGTTCCACAAGCTTTTTGGTTCCAGTGATTGGAAGCAGAGACAATTCCCCAGGACAGCTCGTGCAGCTGAAACGTCTAGCTAAAGGGGAGATTGGAATTCCCCTGATGTGCAAGAGTTTGTTTTCCTGAGGTTTTTTTCTCCATGATTTTTTTCTATATATATTCTTTATCGTTGAGTCTGTCCCTGTTGTCCTCTAGAACCGAATACATCTCGACTAGATATACGCTTTTCTTTGTGTGTTTAGGGAAGCAACAGGGAAAAGAGAAAATGGAAGAGGCTGAAAGCCATGGGAAAAGGAGGCAGAAGGGGAAAGATACAAATAAAGAGAGAAAGAAAGGGGGGAAAAGGCACTTTTTTTGGAAGAAAAAAAAAAAAAAAAAAGGAAAGAAAGAAAAATGAAAGTCAATAACAAAAAATATATATATAATTATGTGTATATATATATAAATATCAGAAACCTACCCTGACACAAATTAACCCTGCTCATCTAGGCACCTTTCCAAGGGAGAAAAGAGCAGTCAGGAGCCCAATTTTCTGCTCTCCTTCAATGGCAAGGGGAGCAGAGTGTTCAATTGCAGAGATTCCCAATGCCCACACACCTCCTAAACACCAAATTCTTCCTTGCATGTTGGGCTTTGCCTGGAAAATCTGTGGGGAGCCTTGGTTAAAAAGCTGCTTAGTGCAGTGGGTACTGCTATTCTTTCTCTTTTCTGTGCCAGGCATGGAAGTGTTTGGAGAAATCCAGACATCCATGAACTTGCTTTGAAAGAAAATGCAGATTTAAGTGACTCTCCATTCACAGGAGTAATTTCTTTGAATCCTTCCCTGAATGTGTATATAATATCGCAGCAAGTTATGAACAATGTCTATCATGGCCTAGATCAATGGGACACCAGAAGAAGAAGCTCACCAACAGCCTTGGTGCTCAGAACCAGCTCGTTGCTCTTCTACAGCAAGAACACAAATCACAGATAATCCTTGGGATCATCCAGCTCATAAATGTTATTCAGATTCCCAACGGGTCATTCTACATCACCTGTTCTCCCGTGGTGCCTTAATTTCTTTGTTCTGACTTGGAAGAGGCCCTAGATTTTGCTTCTCCCCAATATTAGTGGAAATAAATAAAACCTGCTATTCTGCCTTCTCCACCCAGAGGTCACAGTTTGTCTCGTTTCCAGCCAAAAGCCCAAGACAAGATGCCCCCATCCACCTTTTGGGACCGGAAAAATGAGATTCAGCCTTGTCCAGTTCTTGACCAAAGCTTTCTGAGGGGCCAATAACTCAGTGACTTCCATCGATGTTGGCACCGATCTAAACTTTATTTAAAAAATGACTTTTTTAAAAAATTGATTAACTTTGCAGGAATGTAGCATCCCCTTTCTCATTGCTCAGAGCATGCTCTGATACATTCTGAACCTGACTGAGACAACATACGGGGTCATTCTGCATGGGGAGTCCCATTGCATCCAAGCAGAAGTTGCAAGCTGTCTACTTAAACAGCCTTTACGGAGGAGGGAGAGCAGCACCCTGGATTTTAAGAAACAATCAGAACACTTCTTCCAAGAGTTTTAGGCTCATGGATGTCCCATGCCTAATGTAGAAACTTCGCAGTTGATGGTCCCCCATTGATAACTTTGCTACAAATTTGTCTGGTTTGTCTGTTTTTTTCTGAACCCAGAATATATCCCACAGCAGAAAGTTTTATCAGTCAACTAGCTTTTTTTTTTTTATGAATGGAGAGATGGCTTTTTTCCCCAATTTTTTTCCCCAGGACAAATTGTTGATTTGAACCTGACACCTGCTAGTTCCTGGAGAAACTCAGTAGTTCTTGCAGTGGAAAACACAATGAACAATTGAGTCCTGTCCACTTTCCATGGAAAGGATTCCTTCTCCACCCTCAAAAATGAAAAATAAAATCAATTTAAAAATAAATAGAAAAGAACAGCGTAAAAAGCTGGATTTCTCATCAGGAAAAGAATAGAGAGGAATGATGCTGGGGCTGTGTATTTGGAGACCTTCCTCAGTTTTTCAGATCATTTTTAATTAATTCAGTCTGAATACTATGCCCCCACACTTGTTATTTTAACAGGACATTTGACCCATCCATAATAACAACTGCTTCTTTATTAAAACCTCTACTTCCCTGGCAAAAATATATAAATAAATTTACATGTATTTCACTTCCAGGCTATCCCAGGGCTCCATGGATGTCAGACCCATCCTGGCTACACCAGAGCATTTTCACATTTCTACAGCAAAGCCTAAATCCAGATCCCCGTCTCCTCACTGCCACGGATACCTCGTCTCTCTCCCTCTTGGTTCTGCACATTTATTATGCGCATTTTCATCAGGAGCATTTTGCAAGCGATCTGTTGATTCATTGTATTAGAATTGCAAACAAATGGTAGCATTTTCCCTGCACGCTCTTCTCTGAGAATTCGGCATTGATTTCCCAGCATTGTCGGGCTCCTTGACTGACACTTCTGGTTGATTTGAACCCTTTAAGACTTCTCCCTGCAACCACTCCCGTTCATCAGTTCTTCTGCTAGGACTCGAGAGCTTCCAGGAGCTCTGACACCTGTATTAGTTTACACAAGGCTTACGTTTCCCTGCTCCGTACATGCTTCCGAATGCTTTGCCTTGAAACCGTAACGTGACAGCAAAAGTCGGGAGCAAGGGGCCAAATTCAAATCCATCCCTCATGTAATTCTATTGACTTCAATGCCTGCTGTGTGTCAGATGAGCACATGTATTTCTATTGCATCCAGACCTTCAAAGGGCCCTTGATGCTGTAGGCAGTCAATGCACTATTTAATCCTTCAAGTACGGGGATTCTTTCATTTCCCTGTGTGTTTTTGTCTTTTTAATAGACAAATGTGATTTTGCCGTGGCTGCTGCTACATCTGAAACCACTACAAAATGCTTCCAAATGCTGTCATATTCTTCACTGACACAGAGACCCACATTAATGGGCCTTACACACTTTGAGAAATACTCACGGATCCTGACATACACGGCCTGCACAGCCAGGTTTAGCATCTTGTGGACGAAAACAGGGTGAGCAGCAGTAAATAACTTCCCCACACTGGATCACTATGGCACTTTCAAGAGTCCAGCTACCTTCTCATTATAGAAAAACACAGGATAAAAAGCCCATTCAGGATCTGTACGGCTCTCAGGGAAATTCACAGGATTTGTTGCACTGCCTTCAGTGGGAGCTGCGTCCTGCTGCAAGGTTCTCAGATCATTTCAGAGCATTAAAGCTGCCTTAAATTAATGGGATTTGGGCATCTCAAGTAGTTAGATGCCTTCACACTCCTATGAACTTGGGCCATAATGTCCAAGATTGATTCTCCTTGCAAATGCCCAATTAGGGATGCCAAGATCAAATCCAGCTACTAGTCCAAGACTTCAAATCAGGGCTAGCTGCACTCACTACCATTGCTACTTGTGGGAAAAGGGCCTTCGGATGCCCAGGATTTAGGATGTTAGGCACCAAGCACAAAGAATCATCTTTCGGTGCAAGAAGAAGACTTTTCAAGGCAAAGTGATGTGATTTCAGATATTTTAAACCAAATTGTGCCAAGCCCTGGAAAGCACACTGATTTGGTGCTTGCTCCAAGTTGCAGAGGAGATGACTGGGTAGTTTTCATCCCTTTCCAAAAACCCTTCCACTGCTGCCTGGGTAACAGAGACTTAATTCAGCTGGATTCATGGTGGTCTTGTGCAGAGACCTGAGAGCATCTCAGTGCAGGAATGCGAGCCCTTCTCTGCCTATCTGCCCCCCGTATGGATCTTGGAAAGCCTGGCCCAGTGCCATAGACACTGCTATCTCCTGGATGTGTTTCTGTTCAGAGCAGCTGATTGATTTTATTGCAGTGGCAGAAAATTGCAAATATGAAGTGCTCCCTGCACCAAAATGGCATTTGTGTAAGTTGTATTGTAAATACACACTGACACGCTGACGCTGTTGTTAATATAAGAACGCTAAGAGGCTATTAATTTCATTATTGCTTAATCAGCAGCGAGCCCCATGTCCTCCTCTCCAGCCCAGCTGCTTGGCTGGGGAGGTGCTCTCCAGAGAGGAGACTGGGAATGCGGGACAGCGATGACGATGCCAAATGTCGATGCACGTGGGGCAGAATTCCACACATCATCTGTGCACATCTGCAGCCGAGACGGGAGGACAGCTGCTTTTACGAGCCCTGAGCAGACAGTGTGTTCAGATTTCAGTGGTGGCCCTGCCTTGGACTTTCTCCTGCAACTGGGGAGCCTTTTCTTGCTTGTTTAGATGAGCATCAGAAATGATCTTCCTTGTTTTGTGCTGTTCTTTGTTTTTCTATCTCTCTTCTGTTTCTCCTCATCCTGAGAAAACAAATCTGAGAAATGATTTCCCAGCACCAGAACAACCCAGCTGTTCCCTCTGCCTCCAGAAGCCGTGTGCATCCAGGACAGAAAAGACCCCGTCTCACCCCTCCTCAGATACGATTCCAAAATTTATGAGAATGTCCAAACCCATGGGATTTATGAACACCGATGTCTTCATTGCTTATTCTATCAAATCAATTCTTTTCTACCCTCTGCCAGGGTTCATCACAGGTCAGATCTAGAATCCCTCAGACTCCAAGAAGTTACAGTAGGAGGGGAGAGAAAGACCTGTGAAGTCACACAGCCTGACTGTCTTTTACTGCAAGAAGAAAGAGGTTTCCTTGGGGAGACGGGGGCGAAAGGACATGGAGAGACAGCTCTTGTAATGGGAAAACTATTAGCCCAATGAGTTGAAAAAGTGACAGACTGATAAGAAGTAGCCTGAGTATGAGGAATAACTTCCTGACAGCGAGATCTATCAGCCTGCAGGAGAGAGGCCCAGGGGAATTGTCGGGAGGCCCTGGGTTTGAGCCACTTAAAATGGAACAAAACATATTTGGAAGCAAACCTGCAATGACCAGGAGACTAAACAAGCTACAACCCCTTAGCAATAATTCTTTTCCGTAGCTCATAATTCAAGGAGGGATATCAGGAGGCACAAACAAAGCCCAGAGAGGAATGCAGCTGACTTACCCGACTTCACCTAACAAGCTTGCAACTGCTTCACTTCGTCAGTCCCCTGGGACATGGTGAGGCCAAACAAGGCTGGTCAGAAATATTTGCAAAATCACTAGAATGCAAATCCCTTCCCTAGGACTGGCCAGAAGCAGGAGAAATGCAAAGTTCACCATTACACAGGTTTTTACTGGTGGAAATGCTGCAATGCTACAAGGCTAACTAATTTCCAAGTTGTCCCTTGTCACCCCAGAAAGCCGACATGTATCATCCTATCATCCCGTGGGCTTTTAAAATTAAGCCTGAGTCTTTATCAGTGGAAAACCATGCAGGAAAGCCTCCACCTGACCTCTTCCCACAACTTTCTCCCAGCGTACCAAGTGGCAACATAGCCGATTAGAAAGTGTTCATCACAACTGTCCCCGGGGAGTTGACCCAGCAAGGACAACGTACTCATCACTAGCTTCATGCTCATCTCAAGGATCAACCAGACCTTCTCCCAGGGCTGCAACCCTCACAAAGAAACAAAAATGCTGGGACATGAGGACCATGAAGACTTGGAGCTTCTAGCTTCGGTGATGAAAGATGTGAGGAGCACTTGTGGAAGCCACGGCCCCCGAATCAGGACTCTCATCCATTCACCAGTTCTGCCTCTGACTTGCTGTCTGACCTTGAGAAAGTCATTTAATCTCTCTGTGCCTCAGGATCTGCATAAAAATAATTATTATAGCCGATGTTTTATGGGAAAGGACTGCTGCCGTATTAAACATCGTTCTAAAATGCCCTTTTCAAATCCTTCATTAGAAAAAAAACTCTACAGGGGGCAGAATTTCAGAATCTTATTAAGCCCTTCCCAGCGTCTCGGTGCATTTGACTAACTCTCCATACATGCTATGCTACATTTAGATCAGGACTTGAGACTAGGAATTGTTCATAAAAATCTTCTAACTTATTCCAGTGGCAGCTTCAAGTTCTGATGATGAATTGTATCTAATTAGTTATTTTGTCATTTGCAAAGATAGCTGGATAATAAATCACTCTTTCCAGCTAGAAAACTTTGACTTTGTATCTCCCCTCCTTCTTAATCAACTTTTGAGTCATTCTTTAGTTTCTCATCCAGAAATCTTTTTTTTTTTTTTCAAACAATTGTCAAGCAACCAACATTTTTCATGTTAAAACGAAGCTGAAGACTGGGCGGTTATTTTCTTATTTAAGGGGGAAAAAATCCCCTATTACTATCAGCCAAATATATATATTCAGCTTAAAGCTTATCTTCTCTAAAATAAACATTGCTCCAATTTTTCACCCTGATCCAAGCCCTTCAGAACAGCGAGCAGAGGCACTGTTTTGTTGACAGCTCCGTTTGCAAGAACAGCTTTCCTCTCTCTGTTTCAGGTCAGCAACTCTGGGGAAGAGTCAAAAGGAAAAAAAAAAGTAAAGGTTGGGGATGTGGCTGAACCTTCTTAGACCGTCCTGGTGCCCTACCCTGCACAGAAAGTCAGGATGGCCAACTTTGGAAATTCGGCTTCACCAGGACCAAGAAAAGTGCTGGATGCAATGACCTTTGAGGGAGTTGTGTCATCTGAAGGCAAGAGGACATTCCAGCTTCAAGCCCTTCAATGAGGAGGGCCACCCCACATCAAGGGGAGGCACATTTATGAAGGGTTGCACTCTGTATGCCCAGCTCCCTTTCCCTGCACTTGTCCTGAGTTAATCCCAAGAAAATTAATCAAGTGACGGAGTCCCAGGGCAACAAAGGAGGAGAGAAGCACCCTGCTGAATGCCTTCAACACCCTTCCTCGTGCTAATTAATTGCTGGATGCGGGGTTATATTGAGGAGGGGGCTTGATGCCTTTCTCGCTGATCTCTGTGCAATAGCCCCCTCAATATTAGGGACTGAGAAATTAATGTGGAGAACAACACCACTGCACAGTCGCTTCCAAGGAGAATGACACTCCGCAACAGGCAGAGGCAATAAGATCACAGCAAGCTTACCCTGCTTTGCAAAGTTCAAAATGAGCCCTGGGTTCATCCGCATGCACTTAAAGGCCTGGCATCTTTACCGTGCCCGGAGGTTTTACCATCTTCTGAGCTTTCCACTTGAATTACAGCAGCTGTGTGGGAGAAGACCGAGTGAGTCACAGTCTGGAGCCCTGTGCTCACACAGATAACCTGGTGCAAGCACAGGGAGCTGTGATTTGGAGGCTGGGGGGGGGAATGTGGGGAGCTGTGGGAGAATGGAGAAATGCAGCCCTGGGTGGACCCAAATCCCATAAGGGCATCCCACATGCTGCTTCCCTCACAGCCCATGGGCTCCCTCACTCATCCTGCACAGCTGCTGCTTATTAATTCTTGAAAATAAATGTTCCAAGACCAAACTGGAGATCTGCAAGGGACGTATAGCTTCGTGTTGCAAGGCATAAAGCCAACCCTATAAGATGGGTCAAGGGGAAATACTCCCACAGGCTGGAATTCTCCTGCACCTTCTCCTGAAAGGAAGGCCAGAAAAACACCAGAAGAGCCCGGCTGCAGATCCACCCTGGTTCTCTGGTCGCTGCTGATTTCCACCCCCCCCTTCCCGGTGAAGTACTCAGGTGTCATCTTTGTAATGGGAATTTTGGTCAGGGGGATGGGGAGCGGAGAGCAAGCCAGAGGCTGACACTTCTGCATGCACCACATTCTAATTGGGGTCAAGGGATGCAACAGTTGGAGAGCAGCAAGTTATTTTCTGCATCACTGGCCTGTCAAAATATGTTTCTACCCAGACATAAGGAAGGAAAAGGACCGAGACCAGGAACAGCTCCCTGGCGAGGCAGTTTTAGGAAACTTGGGGTGCCGGCAGCTGCAACCCTGACCTGGGCTCAGCAAGGTGCTTCACACCCTTGGCAGGTGAAAGGTAAACCTATTGCAAAAGGAGGGTGAAAAGCATTTATGTCAGAATCATCCAGAAATCCTTTTCCCGGGCAGCTTTTCCCATGAGGTAATCTGAGCCATCTGTTGACATTCGGTGGACTTTGATTTCCCAAGCACGTTTACCCCGATCTCGAGGGCACCGGGGTTCAAGGCTCACCCTAGCACAGCCAGGCGAGTTTCCCAAGGCCCGGGCGATTTAACCTGACCCAAACATTAAAAATAAAGCAGTTCCAGACCTAGCCAGCTCACCCCAGGAGAAGGATCGTGAGCCGAAAATCCTCGCTATGTGTTTGGAAAGCTCAAGAGCTATCGAGCGGTACGAGCCCCAACCCCCAGGTGGAAAAGCTCTTTGATGGTGGGAACAGCTACGATTGTACAGACTCAAGGTAGAAAAAGAAAGAGCAGAGAGGTCTTCCTTTGATGGTTGCTGTGATGTAGGGCTTTGACTGGAGAGTGTGACCAGATCCCTTCCTTCACCTGATGTGTGTGTGTCCCCCGCTGGTCCATTCCAGCTGAACAGAGCAACTCATGATACGTTCACGAAGCCAGCTGGGACACTGACAGAGCACTAAAATTCAGGAGGAGCAAAATACAGTCCTGTAAGCCATAGAGCAGCATCACTTGGATCACACAGCTAGCTGGAAAGGCAGAGAAATATTGGGGCTGTCACCCAAGTGTATATACGAGTGAGGAGAGGGGTTGAGCTGGTGATTTTGGGGATGGACACATCTGTGCACACCCATGAAGGACCCTGCACAGCCCTGCCCTAACAGTACAGCTTGGGTTTGATCCAGAAACACCACACCTAGAGGTAAAAGCACAGCTCAGTGTTTAGGCTGTCGATAAACCAGCACCCAAATCTACCATCCTCAGCACCCCAAGGGATGCCCAGCTCCTCACCACGACCCAGCTAGAAATGAATCCCTTCCCTAGCACAATACACACAGAGACATTCCCCTCCTACAGCTCCTCATAAGCCTTCCCCTCCTCATAAATGAATGATGAGGCCCCTTTAATTGAATTAATTCTAAGCGCTGATCTCGGGATGAATTATCAATGTAAAACAGCGGCGCGAGCACGGGGCGTTTGCACAGCGCTGCCAGCCACGGCGGCTCGCTCGCCGCTTGCAGGCGGCTTTCAAACAATGGGATGTGAAGAGAGGGAGGGCTGGCACCCAAGGGCTTCCCCAGCAGGATCATCAGGAGCTCCTGCTGCATCGCTTCTCCTCTGCTTGGTATCACAAAGGCATCCAGGACGGGTCTGGGAGGCTCTCTGGATGCTAAAAGTCTCTTAAAACTGCGTGTTAAGGCATGGTTTTATGAAGATGAAATAAGATTAGCCATAAGTGAGACAGACAGGAAGATGCTGCTGTTGTCCAAAGGGTGATGAGACAAAGAAAGATAAAGCATGGCCAAGAGCTTGGTGATGGGGCAGCACAAGCTGAGCTTCCCCAGCTCCGTCCTGCATCTGACCTGCAGAAACACCCACCCTCGTGTGCCCGGCTGCTGGAAACATCATCCAAGCAGCAAATTCAGGCAGCATCCCCTAAAACACCACCTCAAGAGCGCTGTTCCCCTCCTCCTGCCCCATCACCCTACCTAAAGGACAAGGAGCTCCTTTGGCTTGCCCCAACCTGCCACCTCGGGGGGCTCGGCGTGGGGTCGTGCTGCACGAGCACGGAAAGCAAAAGCAGCAAGGAAAGCTGTTCCCAGGCCTGCTCTGCCCAGCAGGTAGGTGAGAGAAGCCCAGCCATGCAGGAGGAGCCAGGAATGTGTCAGGCCACGCTTTATTTCCTCGGGAGCTGGCACAGTTGGTGGGGAGGAGTTCGAAGGGGAGAAAAAAAAAAGAAAAAAGAAAAACAAAAACGCAGTGGAGATAACTGAGATGTGAGCAGCGGTGCAGAAAGCTCGATGGAAGCAGGTGAGAAAGAAATTTCCATTCCCCTCCGCCCACCAACACTTTTCCCAAAAAAAGATGCATTGCTTCAGCACCACGATCTGCTGAGCACCTCTCCACCAGTGTGGGCAGGTGGCCCTGGGGCTGTTCGCTCCAGCTCCGGCTTCTGCAGGCCCAGGATGTTTTACCCGTGGAGTTAAACCAAACACACACAGCCCAGACACCCGTCCAAAACAAACAGCTCTGCTGGGAAAATATTGGCACCTCAGCAGCTTAACCGCTCTCTTGAGAAGGGTTCTCCATCCCCCGGGTTCAGGCAAGCCCACCTGCTGGTTTGGGATTACCTCCCCTCTGCAGCTAATCCTGGGCACTGCCCTCACTTCCTCCACCAGCTCATCCCTCTCCCCACGCACAGGCTCCATCCCTGGAGGTATTTTTGAGGCCTTTTCCTGAAATTTCCTGAATTTCCCTCCACCGAGCAGATCGCCAGTGCTTTGCTCTCACTCCTCCTCCGCAGCCGCTCCGCTCCAGCCCTCTGAGGCCCATCAAGCTTTCTTCAAACAAGAGTCTAAATAAATAAAAGGGAAGCAATGGTCTCGCTCTGAAGTTTAGGGTAAGACTTCGGTGATATGAAGTCCATCCAAGGCCCGTCTCCTGTCTCCACAAGCAATCAGAGCTGGCTTTTTTATGGCACGAGGAGCGGGGTAAGCGCGGATTGATTTTCCCTCTGCTGCATCCCAGACCCAGGCAATAAGCTCGGGGAAATCTCCGTGGGCACATCACAGCAAAACACAGCAATAACGAGGAGGGGAAGGGATGATAGGATCTTACAAATCAAAGCTAAAGGCGCTGGCAGAGCTGGAGGAGGTGGTGTCCAGGAATAAGGGGGGGCTCATGCCTTAAAAAAAGGGTCCTGCACTTACCAGGGACGTAACCCCTCACCAAAGCCTCTTTGTTACAAACTCCATGGCTGGATCTTTCATTACCCAAATTACACTAATTCCTATGATCCTAACAGCATTGACAAGACTATTTTCCTGCTCTTTGTACCCTTAGGACCACCACAAACAGGTTTCTTCACTCCCCCCCAGTTTATGGTGTGCTTGCCTGTGCCACGAACCTTCTGCTTGGCAGCTCTTAGAGGCAGCAGAAATAAACCGAGAGGAAAATAAAGCCAAAATTGCCACGGCGTAATTAAACTCGGATTGTTATGAAAACGTGACCCGAACGAGGTTCCATCTGCGCAATAACCCTTTCTTTAAATACACAAACGTATAGAAATAAACACAGACAAATCTCTTCCTCCGTAGGTGTAATTACACGGCTCCATCATTGATGCACCCAGCCCCACCGCATGTGTATTCCACAGCGCAGCTACAGTAGGCGGTACATGCACGAGGAGAAAGTTATAAACTATATTTAAAGCACGCTCATTACTCAAACTATTTGACACCTCGACTATCAAGAGATGCATTTGCTCTGCAATAATATTCTGTTTGCTAATCACTCAAGCACAAGTTCCCTACGAGCTTCTCCTCCTCGACAGCAGGGTCCCAGAAACGGACCAGCCGTCAGAAAAAGGCCAAGGAACATTTCCTGCCTGCCAATTAATAGCAGAGAAGAACTGGCTGTGCTCAAAATAATAAACAAAACCATTGCAAATTCCTCCGAGCAGGGGCTGGGTGCTGAACTGCTGAGTCAGCTCCTCCAGAACGCGGCACGAGATGTAAAGCAGCCAGCAGAAACGCACTTGGGGGAAAAGAAAAAAAAAAAGAGAGAGAAAAAAAGGGAAAATGAAAAAAAAAACCATCCACAGAACAAAATCGGAGAAGGCAGCAGCAGGAGCACGTTTTGCTAACAAATCCCTTCATCAAATTTGTCTGCTTTGTGCATGTGTGTGAGGTGAGCATATGTCTCCATCAAATATTTTTGGCGGAGGCATCTGTAGGCTGGACGTGCTTCCTGCCTGCTTGCGCTGCTCTTTCCGAAGCGGCCAGAGGAGAGGCAGGGTTTGAATGCTGCTGCCACACGTCACTGGAGACAATTCCATTGCAGCCAGTCTCTGGGCTTTGGGGTTATCATTTGGTGGCCCTCTCTGATTAAAAAGCCCCCAAACACCTTGGAAAATGCAGCTTTTGGGGCTCGGGGATGCAGCAGCTCTGCACGCATGGATGCAACGTGGTCCTCATGCCTGCCTGCCCTCACCTGCTCTCCCCACGCTGCTCAGTCCCTTTGGCACAACTTCTAGGATGTCCCCTGCGTGTCCCAGGGAGGACACAAGGTGCTGGAGGAGGCACATTTCTGGATCAGCCTCAGGGATGTCCTTTGCTCAGCTGGGGTGTTGATGTCCCACCGAGTTTTGGTTTTCGTTGCAAAGCACCTACTGGGCAGAAATAACTGCGGAGAGGTGGCTGGCAGTGACCCTCCAGGGCGGCACGAGTGAAATCCTGGTGTCAAGGATCTCTGCAGAAAGAGGCAGGCGAGGCAATAAACCGCAAAGGGGGTGAACAAGATCCCACCGACACGCCAGGAGCTGAGAGCAGGGAGGAACGTGGCCGTCCATCAGCACGGAGATCGAAAAGGCTCGGTGCTCAGGAATCAAAAAGCACCAGCACACAGGATTAAAGGAGGGCAGAGATGTTCCCAGGAGGAGAAAGGTGACTCCTTGTTCGAGCATTTCTCTTGCGGTGGTGATTTTAGGGAGAGCACAGAGCAAGATTTCACCTTGACCTTGCAGATCTTTCACTTCCCAGGAAAATCGCTTCTCTTAAGGCGCTGAAATAGCTCCAGGGCCACGCAGGCTGGGCTGCTCGGGCAGCGAGGTGAGATGGCTGCACCATCCCCTCTGACTTGTAAAGATGCCTCTCTAATAGCAGAAGAATCAGAGAGTCCAGGAGGAGCCTTGGGCAATGGTGGCAGAAGCATTCAGGGGACACAAAACTGCATCGTGAACAACCTGTGGCTGAGGCGAGAGATCCTATAGGTGCTGGCCCATCATTTGGTGCACCAAAATGCTTATAGGGGATGCTGGACAGAATTTCAAGCCCCTCACCTGTCACCAGCCATGGCTTTAGAAACACCAGGACACTCCTCTGGTCAGCACCCATGTGAAAGGTCCAAATTTCACCCAATATGGCAAGTAAGAAGGGTACAAAACACCACCACACGAGCACTCAGATTGCTTTTTGAGCACCAAACCTGCTTTCTCTGCCTGTGTGTGTGCTCCGAGCACTGGAAGGCGTACAGCTTTCCTCCTAACTTATTCATGATGTTCTGGCAGCCTGGCCAAGTTCACCCCAACTCGGCTCATGCAAAAAACAAAAGCCTGGAGTGTTACAAAGGGCACTTCACCAGCGTGGTGGAGGGATGGGGGGGAGTTCACAGCGGTGACGCTGCTCTTGCAGAGGGAGATCCAGCTCCAGGAGCTGCGAGGGGCAGGGAGGGAAGGGTAGGAACTCGGGCCAGCTCGTAGCTGCCTCTTCTGGGAAGCCAAGGGCCTCCTGCTAGGATGCAGAGCCAGCTACGAGCAGAAGGGATTGAAGCAGAGCCACTGCGGGGAGCTGGTTCTAAGAGGTGCTCAACAAGCCCAGAAAGGGATCGGGCAGCCAAGCTGCAGCCCTTCTGCCTCCGGTACCCCTGCACATCCCTCCTATGTGCACTCAGGCTACAAAGGGAAAAAAAAAAAAAAAAAAAAGTGCTCGTAGCAGCCTCTTTTGCAAAAAGCATGAGCTGGTTGTTGCATATTAGAAGAGAAAAGAATAGATATCTAGCTTTTATGTGCTCGAATGGAATATTAATCTGGCTGCTGGCCTCCGGTTCCTGCCAGCTCGTGCACACGATTGGAGTTTGCATCTTCCAGCTGAGCAGACGCTCAGATAAAGGGTTGCTGCTTGGTGTCAGGGAAGCACGGGTCAGCACAGAGGGTGCAAAGGGGAGCACTGCAGTCACTTTTGGTGTTTTCCCTGCGCTGGGACACTGCTGAGCTGGCATTCAGTCTGGCAAGGAAAGAGTCGAGGGGATTCGTGTGCTGAGGCTTTGCTCATCTGCTGCTTTTCCTCCTTGTCAACAAGCCTGGGAGATGTCCTCTCATGTCAGCGCTGCGAGGAGGAGATAGAACAACTGCGATGATGCCAGATGTTGCTGATAAGGGATGGAACAGAAGCAGGTAGGACTGCTCGCTCCCCCACAGGGAGAAGACACGAGATAAAGCTGCCTGTGCACAGCAGCCCACTTACCTTCACCACGAGGACCCTGCCTCAGCTGGGATCTTCTCCTCCTGACTTCCAGGAATGCTTGGCCTTCATTTGCAGCATGCCTGGAAGATCTGCTAGATCTTCAAGAAGGCAACACGATACAAAACTCCCCTGGAGGGTATCACCCCCTTACAAAGAGCATCCTATAGAGAGCATTTGAGGGCCTGGCTACTTCTTGCTCCGAGGGGAGGATGGGGACAAGAGCCGCGTCCCTTGGGCAGGGCAGCAAAGGTTCAGGGTCACCACCCCACCCCAGCCTGAAATCCAGCCCTGCTGCACCCTCCGAGGCAGAAAAGAGGAACTGGGAAGGGAGCAGCTGATGGTAACCCAACACTGGCCCCAGCTGCCCCGCTGCCAGGCTGTTATAAATAACACCAAGGCTGCAGAAAGATGATGGGGTGAGCACAGAGTTTGGAAGCAGGGGATGGATATGTGAACCGAGGCATGGTTCGGGGCCGACCAAGCCCGTGATGAGTCCAAACCTCACAAAACCGTTTCTAGCTCTCAGCCAGCATGCTGGGAAATAAAACCTTTGAATTCCTTTTCTGCAGGGAAAGTGCCACGACCACAACGTTTTAACTCCTTTGCACCTCCAGCCAGGAAAACGGAGGTGCTGTTTCGGCAAAGAGCTGAGAGATCCACCAAGGAAAGCATTCTTGAAAGCTCCTCGTATGTGAATGGTACCATGAAAGGTCCCGTGTGTGCACAGACAACCACACAGGATCACCTGCCCCGGAGAGCGGCTGGCAAACACCCACCAACCTGAAAATCAGGGAAGGAATAACGTGAATTTTACAGCTTCCAACTCCTCATCTGTCTTCTCCCAGCTAATCCGGCTCTACCCCTGACACGCCAGCAGGTTCAGCACAGCTGTCACTTAAAACAAGCCTCCTCACACGATTTAAAAATACCCCGTGCTCACGCCAACAATAACTCCCCACCCTGCCACAATAGCTCTGTATTTATAGCTAGGCTTTCTTCGCGCTGCTCACCCTCGTATTGTCCCCGGCAGCAGATCTAAGAATTGCCATCTCCAAAAAGAGGGATTCGGGTGTTTTTAGCAAGCTGTGGTGAAAGCCAGACCGCTCTCCCATTCCTGCTCAGGACCGAATTTCAGCCACGCAACCACAAGCCACGTCGGCGCGGGCGAGAGAGAATTTCTCCCCCCTCTGCTTGCTGGAGATGACAGGGCGAAGTCTCCCGGGGGTTGACACAAAGCTACAACCGCTTCCATTTGAGCAGTAATTGAAAATCAATCGGATGGGTAGTTTGAATGCTCGTGTGCTTAGAGCAGAGGTCTAGAAGTCACAAGCGGGAATGATTTCTTCTCCTGGTCCTGATTCCAAAGAGGCCTTTCAGGTTCTCAGGGCTTGCGATCTACTGCCAATAAACTGGAGGTAATCCACTGCTGCCTCGTAATTCACGAGGGCTGAAAAAGTGCTGAGGAACTTCAGTGCACGGGACGCACTCATGGAGAGCAAGTTATTACCAAACACATTCAAGCGAGAGGCAGCGAGGGGTGCCGGGTCTGCTTATTTCTTTTTTTTTTTAAAGGAGTGTCAAGGAAAACTCGGCATCAGCAACCTTGGATCCACTTGACTAATCCAAAGAAGCAGCAGAGCCAGGACATCCAAACTGCGACAGCTGCCGAGTGTGCAAGGCGCTGTGCAAGGCTTGCAGCCCAACAAAGGCTTCATCATGCCCAAGGGGATGAGGCTGGCTCTCAAGAAGATGCTGCTGACGACCTGCTGAGTGCTGTGCACTCTTCTCTCTCCAACGTGTACCCTTCCTGGCCAGCTCCGTTGACCAACACTGGTCTTCTGACCCACCAACAAGTCAAATGCCAACCTGGTTGTGTGCTCCCTCTGCTCGTTTCCAGCTCACTTCTCATTTCTGCGTGACCTCGAGGATCCAGAGAGGGAACAGCAGCATGGACAGATGTCAGAGACTTATCCTGTGGTGCTCAGAGCATTGGGAACCTCCACTGGGAGGAAGCCCACCTCTGCTGTCAAAATAATGGACACTGCTGCGTTACCTGACCTCTGCCCTGCGCCGTCTGGGCCCCCAGGAGCGGCGTTTTTCTCATTATGTATATTGCAGGCAGGCGAGATTCATTTCACTAAAGATTATATTGAAGGGGAGGGGGAAGGAAGGTGGGATTATTGATGCTGACACACCTGAACTGCAGCTTTTGGATACTGACCCTGGTCACAGCAACGGGGACGAACTCGCTGGTGGGAGACAGAGCATGGGGAGGGAGCAGAAAGTCTCCCAGCCTGACTCTGTGGGCCCCAAGAAAGCAAGAGGCACTTCAGTCAGTTTGAATAATCAACACCATACGTGGAAAATAAGACCAAACACATTCCTAGCAAGGTTCTGCTGCAGAGGAACAGATAGCCATACCTCCAGTCGCATCTCCTGCTGCCCTTCCCAGCTGCAGGGAATATTGCCGCACGCTGCTCCAAATCACCCATCACCTAGAAGAGGCTTAACACCAACCAGTGCTCCACTCCGAGCAGTTACACCTTATTCCAGAATAAGTATAATAATTCTGGTTACATTTACTCCAGCATAACACCTTGTTCCTCTGTCACAGGAGCTGCTATTCTGGTACTTTAATAACACCAGCAACGTCAGAGAAAATGTCTCATGTCTTTACTACAGCCCAAGCAGCACGGTTGCTATCAAAGCCAGGGCTGATGGTTCACGCAGGAACATCTGAGCTGGCTTCACAGCTGCCAATAGCTCTGAAGCAGCCTCCCAGTTCATGCTGGACCCAAATTTCTGCAAGTCCGGAGCAGGGGCACAAACCTTGTGCTCCCAAACGCAGGCAGCCTCAGTGGAAAGCCTCATTTTTCGCAGCCCTGTCCACAGCACGGCTTGGAGGTGTCATTAAGAATCCAATCAAGGTGACGTCACGGATGTAATTGAATTATATGTATGTTCAGTGGACCCTTTCCACTTGCTATCCCCATTGGCTAATGTTGAATTATGATGGATCATACGCAGGGCTATATGAAGCATGCATGAGTAACCCAAGCATGCATTTTTAATGATGCAATCCTGATAACTTCCCCCTCCTAACGAAATCAAAATGAATTAAACACAAGTAGCTGTCAGTGGCATTAAAAAAAAAAAAATCTCATCATTTAAATGGCAACCTGAAATGTTCGCTTGAATTGCGGTGTGACTGGGACCGTTTGTTGTAATGATACCAATTAACATATCTATCCATTTACAATTTCCAGTGTAAAAAGGAAGAGCAGCCTGGGTGATATTAATGGTAGGGAAGAAAGGTGACACTAATGGATTGCAGGGAGTCAAGGGGACTGAACTGAATACAGTCACTGAGATGAATTGTGTGACATTGGCTGGACAACCCCAAGAAGAACACATTTCCAGTTACCGGATAGGTCAATCCTGCTTTGGACCTTCATTAAAATAAAGTCAAAACCTGCAAACCCAGCAGTCAGAAAGATACAAGTCAGACAGAGACCACCAGAGTCCAGAGCTCTCCCTCGAGACACTACGATGGCCAAGTTAACCCGAACATCCCAGCTCAATGGCATAGCTACAGGGGCTTTTCTTTAGGACAGGGGGGATCAGAAGAGTCCTTGAGGTCAGTTCCATACCTGAATTTTCTGATTTGCCTGATCTTGAGCAAAGGGAATTATTTGCAGAGTTACTTTGCATCTTGGATTTGCACTGACCTCTTATAGATACAGTGCAAGAGTTGGCTTAGACAACCATGGTCCCAGATCTGCATGTTCCCATCTATCAGTACCATCTGGATACTCTTCTTTTACCTCTTACCCTGTAAATACATCAATACCAAATACCTAGCATTCCCTTGTAAAGATTACAGCTTCAACTACCTGGGCTACAATTATTCTGATTGCTAAATACCTAGAAAAATAAGAGGCAGCTCTGTTAAAATAATAATAACGATGATAATAAACAGTTTTAGAAAGTAAGTCCTTGGGGACTTCTAAAGAATTCAAGTCATAAAGAAGAAAAAATTGTTCCTGTTCTATAGACCGTGAGTTTCTGCTACATTCCATGAAAATCGGACATTTTGGTCTCGTTGTAGATCAGTATAAAGCACAGTGTCACAGACCTTGTTCTTAATTGCAGACAGGCTGGACACGGTGGCAGAGGACAGAGCCACTAGGGATACCAATATATGTCTCCTAACAAGCTCATTAGCTCTAACACCAGACCCCATGTTCCTCAAAAAACTGTCCCAGGGCCCCTCTCAGGCTTCATGTCGAGCACGCTTAAGCAGCACATCTCTTAGAAGACTTGGAGAGAGGAAGCCAACACGCTCCATAATATACAAGTGAAGGGTCATCCTTTGCAATTAATAGCAAGGGAGTTAAATAAATAAATGAGGCGTTGTTTATCCTCTCCGAGTGGGAGGCTAGCATGCCTTGCTGCTGCAAAAATTCGGCGTGTCAAGCACTATCAGCAGATTTTGAAGACGACTGGAGCTGTGCATGAGCAGTAATAAAGAACAATTCAGGGTGGAAGAAGGGTCAGGGAAAATACCTCCTTTATCAAGTGCAGCAGGACAACTCATTAAGGGAATAATCCCGTTGTCATCCTACAAACTTTGAGCTTCTCACCCCTCTCCTGCCCCACAGCTCTTGCAGCTTGTGCAGGTCACTCGACTGCAGCGCACATTTGGACTTTCTGCTGCGGTGTCTCACGTGGAGTCAGATACCCCTGCCGTGTGTCTGCGCTTCCAGGGCATTTCATCACTCTCTCCTTAAGCATTTGAGTTACTTATATAGGAAACAGATGGGCAGCTGTCTCCAGGGAGTGACAGAAGCAGTGCTTTAACCTCCTCTGTCTATAGAAAACCTGGTTCAGAGGTGATCTAAACCACTTTCTTAAACTTCGATACCTCTTTCCAGGTAAATCCACTTCCTGAAGAGCTTTGCTCTCTCTGCAGCTCAGGGGCAGTACCACTGCCATACCTGTAAGCAGAACTGGGAGGATAAACACGTTCTGGATTTGTTCTGCTGGGCAGACAAAGCCTACAGCTGGAGAATCTCCAAATGACCCATTGCGTAGCGTCCACAACACACAGCAGAAATGACCACAACCTTGGCTGGAGAACCAAGATTTCACTGCCCTTTTAAAGCCAGTGAACACTTAAGGAATCAGTGTTGAGCAAGAGAGGAGGACAGGGAGAAGACACCTGAAACGAGCTTGATTTTCTAAGGATGCACATTGCACGTTTGCTAAAATGCCAGCATTTTGGATGCAGCCAAAGCTCAGGGTCCAAAGACACCGTTCACTTTTTGTGGTCTTGGCTTTTCACAGTGGACAGGAGGTTTGTGAGAGGGTGGAAGCACTCTCTCTCAAAGGACTCATTGGTGACCACAGCTGCAAGTTGTTCTTTGCAAACAAACCCCTCCTCCGTGCATGCCTCCGTCCCTTAGAAGTGCGTTATAGACTTCCACTGAAAGAGTTCAAGCAAAGGGGATATTTTCCCTTTCTCTTTTTGCTTTGCACCATCTTCACTGTTGTGCATAAATGTCAGATCATATTTAACGTTAGATGTATAAATTTAATGTTGGAGCATGTTTTAGAGATGGGTGTTTATTATACAGAAGATGAATTGTCTCTCTTTAAAGAAAAAAAAAAAACATTTAAGAAGAGGGAAAAGAGATGCTTCGGCTTTGCTAAATTTCAAAAGTGAAAGCACTCAATAAAAGCTGCTCAGAGATGGCACATCGCTGGGAGATGTTTAAAATGCAGGCGGTGGGTTTTTAACTGTTCCCGAGAAACACTCCCAACGAACAGAACGAGGGCCAGGAGGTTAAAACACAGCCATCATAACCTTTATTGCTTCATTTTTGTGGAGCCATTAACCACAGGAGGACCACAGATGTGCCACAGCTCCAGCAGCTGGAGCGAAATCCAATACCCACAGCAGCCCCTAATTTATGGTCAACCTGTTGGGAGGGGGCAGGGAGGCCACAATGCCGAATTCCTGCGAACCACACGGCAGGGAAATCAGAGATGCACGCGGGTCTACAAGAAAATCGTGTGCTGGAAAGAGCTCAGCTGATAAACCTCGCACGAGCACGTGCATCGTGGAAGGAGCTCGCACCAGCGGCGGGGGTTTGCAAGTGGAAATTTTGCACCTGCAAGCACCTGAGCCCCAACACCACCCAGTTTGGAACTGGTATCTCAGTTGCCCACAAGGCCTTGAGCTGAGATCAAAGTGCCAGCGGGCTCGGCGCAGGACGTGCTCATTGCAAGTGACAGTCCATTCCCTGCAGAACTCCCGGGCTATGCAGAGAAGAGCGTGGGAGGCATGCAGAGAGGAAAGCGTTTTGCCTGAGGTCATGCTGCAATCAGCAACAGAGCCAGGAATAGATCAAGGGTTCCTGCTCTGCCATTATGTCATACCACGTTTTTTCGGACTACCCTTCGTGCCCTCGTGTTCTCCCTGTCGCCCCCGATCCGAGCTGGCCTTTCGAATCAACCACCTGCTCTGCTTCGCTCAGACCCTTCTAAGGAACCTGCTCCTTTCCACGCTTTCCCCTTTTGGCATCTGCCTGCTCCTGTTACTCGTGTGCCCTTCTGATTGCAAGTTCCTGGATATAAGGACCTCCTGCAACTGGAATCGCGCACCTAAGCACTTTTGAAAGTATCTTGATTGCATCTTTGCATGCTTAAATACTTCCTCCCTGCTTTAATCTGTCCCGTGTTACTAACCTGATTCTCCAAATCACCTGGAAGCATGTTGAGCATTCAAAAATGTAATGCCAAAGCATGCCCTGGCACCTCGAGCTGCTGCGTGGTGATGTGATGGAGTGCCCTGCCCATACGGCGTGGCAGAAAGCTCCAGGATAAAAACATCAGAGCCACCCCTGGGATGGCTGCGGCTGTCAGATGTGCGATCCCAACGAGAGACCAGGCTGCTTACCCACTCGTAACTCTGAATTTGCTGGCAGTGCCCCCAGTCGCTGCAGATGCCGTAAATCCTGCAGGCTCCCTTTCCCTTTGCAACAAACCTCAAGGTTTTTTTGGGGGGGGGTTGGTTTCTTCCTAAGCTTTTAGCAGCATAGGGAGCATTTGTAAAAACATGAAAGGGAGTCAGTCCTTTAGGAACATACACACGTGCCAGGTTTGTTGGCAGCCCCTCTTGCTTCCAAAGCCACATGAGATATGTTGCAGCTCATCTTCTGTTTGCTCTTTGCAACCTTCAGGTTCATGGCCCAGCCAGGTAAGAACATCTGGGCTTTATAGAAGGGATTGGAATAAGTCACCTGCATTAGAGGGAAGAAAATACAGGACAGTGCAAAGGACCTGGAAAAATGGCCCCATCTGAGGATGCTAATGAAATTCCAGCAGGAAAATCATGCACAAGATAACCCTGCTCCGAGCTCTTCTATTATCATAACGTTGGAGCACCTCGCAACCACTAATTGTTCACGAGCCCCCTGCTAAAGCAGGGGAACACCACTGCTGTCACTTACAGACGTGGAAGAGAAAGATAAGAGGTGTTTACATCTGAACAAGTTGCCCTCGGCTCCCCTCGTTGTTAATGGAGAGGAAGAGATGTTTTTAGGACTCGGCTCGTCTGACATCTGTTAAGGCAATTTCAGTCTCCGGCAGGATGAGATGTGTCCTATGAGATTTGATTTCTCTCCTCGACTGCAAGGTGAGCAGATATCTCCATCCACAGGAGGAATTGCCAAGGTTTTGTGAGATAAGTAGCCTACTGCCATGAAAATGGGTCCGTAACAGTCTCTAGCAGAGCCAGACATTCAGCTGGAGAAGACATTCGACTTGAAGGAAGCTGCTTATGGGAAAGGAACAAATTGGATGGAGGAGGGAGAAAAAAGAAATATCCTAAAGGACAAAGTCAAAGGAGAGGTAGACAAGGTCGCTATTGGGAAAAAGGGGCCAGATTACAGGGCAATAGAGGAAACGAGGCCATACACTGTTTATAAGAGGCAGAAGAGATGGGGAAGATCCAGGAACATGCACTGACTGTCCTGGTGAACTGTTATAGGGCAAGCCTTGATGACACCACATCCCAGTTCCAGATTGGGTCTGAGGAACTCAGTCCTTTCCCAGACAGCCTCTCTCCATTTACCCCTTACTTTAATAACTACGGGAGAAACACAGAGATCGGACAGATGAGTCCAAGACTGCCCACCCAGGGAACTCTTGGCACACTGAAGAGCACCCAAATCGTACCAAGGCACCTTAAAACTTGGCGCAAGTGACAGGACTGAGCTGAGATCCTGAAACTGAACTTTCTGGGAATTCAGCTCCAATTCCAAACTTTGCAGCCCCATCCCACCCAGCTGAAAATTACCAGATAGATTTAAAAAAATATAAATAAAGAAATAAAAATGCAGCAGTAGGCTTGGAAACAGGGCGACAATGCCAATCTGCGCATCTTGGAGGAGGGAACCCCAAGGAGGCCGCCAGCACGGGAGAGCACGCCATCAGGAGAGAGAAAACAAACAAATAAAGGGCTGAGCTCCTCTCCAGCAATTAACGAGCGGTTAATGAAATCACCTGCCACCGACAGAATTGACAAAACATAGAAAAGAAGTCACGTCGGAGCCTGCCAGAGCATCTCTGGCACGGACAAGGGGGCCTGCTGGCTGGTGTATATTTAGTGCCAATGATATCATCTTTCCGAGCCTTGCGCAGCGCGGGGAAGGGCAGCACTTCCATTACAATGTCAATGCGAGCTCTACGAGGAAAGCGCCGGAGATTTCCTTAACAGGGAAGGGAGCAGCATGGCAGCAGCCTGGGCTGCATCACAGCACGGGAGACAGGCAGGGGCTGCAGAGCGTGATCAAGGTGAAAACCCAAGGAGGGAAATATAAATAATAATAATAATAATACCTACACTGGTATCTTGAGCACCCATGGGTGGCAATGTGATGAGTTTGTGGTTTTTCAGGTCTTGTTGGCTGTTGCTTCACCATAACGTGGGGCTGCTCGGAGCTTTGCAGGAGGGGTTGAGCTGAGATGCCCCTAACACACCCCCCTGGTTCAAGCAGAAACTGAATACTTGTTAGCCGTGTAGGGCACACGACACCTTGGTGAATGGTCCTGAATCTGCATGTAGAAGCTTTATGCCAACACTTTGTTAAAGGCAGAGCATCAGAATAATAATTGCAAGGGGTCCTTTCATCTCTTGCCCCCCCCAGCCACCGCTGCAGCACTGCCAGTCACCAAAATCCAAACATACACAAGTCAGACTCCCCTAAAAAAAAAAATTAAGACAGGTTCAAAACCCATGAATTAACAATCAACGCTCAGCTTTAGCTTGCTATTATAATTACTAACAATTAGTGTCAGGATGCTGTTGGGGCTTTTGGCATTTCGATGTTACGTTTTCCTGCATTCCCTCAGCCCAAGCAGCCCCCTTCCCTTGAAATAAAGATTTCTCAGTCACGCAGCTCAAAGCTGAAGCAATATTACAGCTCTAAATGAACAGATGTAATACACCAGGGTAGCCCTGCACCATTCACCAGCCTAAAATCTTTTCTTTTCCCACTATATTATGATAATTTATTTCACTACCGGGGCTCCCAGGTGAGTTCAAGTCTCCAGCTTCTGAGCAGACAGAAATGCTAACCCTGCAGAAGAAGTATAACTAAGAGCTTAAATGCAGCAGCCTTATAAGATCTTGAACCTCTCCACATATCACGTGCTAAGACAGACATGCAAAGGAAAAACAGATACAAATTTGGAAGCATTTTCTTTTTCTCCAGGAATAGCAAGTTAACTAAAAATTCAGAATTTACGTGGGATTTGGGGAATTAATTTACATTGTCACAATGGGGAGAAAGGGCTTGAAAGCATCAAAAGATTTTGACTTTTCCATCTCACTGTAAGAATATCTAAGCAGAGAGCTAATTAAACAAAAGAAAAAAAAAAAAAAAGGAGAAAAGGGGAGGTGGAAGGGTCAAATAACCATAAACTCTCATTTTGTAGTCCTTAAAACCTTCATTTTTGCAGGTTTGTTTGTTTGGCTGAAAATGAGGAGGGAAATTGAAGAAGTGTTGATTGAGCGCAAGCTTTTTTAATTATTACTATTTGCAATTTTCTCAGTCCTGCCAGAAAACAGCAAAGTGAGTTATCTCCATTGTAAGAGCCAGACAAATAGTCGAACCCAATGCGATGCCAGTGCCCTATCACTTACCAGCACAGAGATGCTGTCTAATGGGCAGAGAAAATGCATTAGCATGCATGACATCTCCTTATCGCTCAGGTTAGCTCCATCATCAATATGTTCCCTTAGACCCCAAGGAGATAAATCGATTGCGTGCGAAATCCAAGAGAAGCCAACAGAAACTGGTAAGCAGTGGGGAAAAGATCAAAGAGCCCGCAGCGTGCGAAACCACATCCACCCCAGCAGATATCACAAGCAATAACGCCCCCAAAAACCCAGTCTTCAACAGCCATAGGACAAGCGAGGAAAACACGGGGAGATTTGCACAGAGCTGCTTACTCTGTTTTATTAGATTTCATTGGAAAGTTTTTGATGACTTCACGTAACAAGGTCTCCGCCAGTCCCAGTGATAACCTTTTGTCTGACATCACTGAGATTTATTGCCAGAAAAAGTTAAGTCAAAGGGAAAGCTGATCCCAAGGCCACAAGCATCCCAGCAGGGTGAGCCACCAGCACGACTGGCAGGAGAAATAGAGGTCTGCATTGCCAGGATGCCACGGATACAACAGTATCCTAGTGTCCTCTGCCAGCATACCACACCAGCTAGAAAAAAAAGCACCAGGGAAGCTTCCAAACCTCACCGAGGTCCCTTAGGAGTTCCTGCTTTGTTACCCGAAGTGTCCCAGCCCTGTGAATCATCAGCAGAATATCTCTGGCACGATGGACTGAAACCAAAGCTGAAACCCACGGATAAGTGGCTCCCAACTTCTCTCTCGACTTTGCTTCTCTTGGCACCTCCAGGGTCCCAACCCACCTCCCATCAGAGCCCGCAGCTCATTTCCGACATTCTTCCACGGTCACCACGTCGAGGCTGATCCCAGCTTGGAGGCAACGCTGCGTACTCGACATAGCACTGTTGATATAGAAGAACAATTCCTACCAGCAGTGATCTTCCATGGGATGTGTACCAAGGAAAGGATTCTCCACTGACACAGTCCCACCGTCTCCAGTCCAGTATGGATATCTATTTCCTCTTGAAGTCTCACGTTGATAATCTTATCCAACTCAACCCCCTTTAATTTAAGAGATGAATGATCCTGCTTGGGGTCAAAGCTGGTGTAACACTGGCCAGCACACAGAAAGCCAAGCGATGACAGAGGCAAGTTCATGAAAAAGTCATTACTGACATTAACCTAGAGTTAACACTACCAGGATATAGTCAGATCTGTGGCGTTAACTGCTGCTGTCACAGCTAGCAAGATGTTTTCTTTTCACCCTGGGCATAGCATCCCAGGGGGACTTTGCTAGAGCCCCAGCATTGATTAAAAGTCCTGGTTTAGCCTTCAACGCATACCTCTGCCCCACACCCAGCAAAGAGCTTTTTTTTTTAATTTCAGAAAGGGCTAGGGGGCCTGCAGCTCTTCCGTATGGTTTCATTTAGGAGAGGTGAAAGGCTACTGAAAGGGTTTGGGGGGGGGGGGAAAAAAAAGAAAAAGACAAGTGCCAGACCGAGCAGGAACAGATCCCTGAATCCCACACGGGAACACACATATCTTCACTCCCACAGACACCAGATGGGTTGGGGTCTACTAAAAGCAGCACAACTCTCTCATGCTCCCCCCAGGCACATGGGTCCAACAAGAAATGATCAGTTTGATTATTTTCCAACCAGGCTGCCACCAAGACGAAATGACAGAGAGATGATGCAGTGCAGCAAGCCAAAGGAGTTAAATAAAAATGCTTCCTTGCACAAAGGGAAAGAGATCAAGTTGGAAAGGATCAGGGAGATTTTATCTCCACTTTCCTTCTCGTTGACTTCACAAACACCACAAGACTGAAACAATATTGTTAGGACTTCTTTCCTTGAGTGTATTTGACAGCGTTCCTTTGCAAAAGGGATGTTAATGGTCCACACAAATCGAGGTAGAGCAAAACGTGAGTTAGGCAGCAGCATTCACAAGTGGTGGACACACACGAAGCTCCTGAACAGAAGCGGACAACGACCACGGTGGTGCTGATGGGCAGCCATGCTCTGGTGGGCCTGGGTGTATGCAGGGAAGAGGCTCTTTGCATTAGCTGAAGCCAAATGACTCACCCAGATGAAAGGAGACACACTCCTTTTTGCTTTTTAATTAGGAGCTGTATCACAAATCAAACCTCTTGTTCCTACTCTTCAAGTTTAAGCTGAGTGAAGGGGTCTTATTCAATAGCCAACAGGCCCCTTATGCAAGCTGTGGTCCTTTCTTCAGCTCCACTAATTCAGCTAATTACACTACTTTTGTTTGCTGTTACTAACCCAACTTTGTCTTTCCCAGAAGCTTATCCAAGTATTTTCTGGATTTTGGAGACCAAAAGGGGATAATTACAGAGAAGCTGTGGCTGCCCCATCCCTGGGGGTGCCCAAGGCCAGGCTGGATGGGGCTGGGGGCAGCCTGGGCTGGTGGGAGGTGTTGTGCCCATGGCAAGGGGTTGGGATGAGATGGGCTTTGAGGTCCCTTCCAACCCAAACCATTCAACGATTCTATGAATTGTTTTGACACAGCAGGTAGATCTGCAGAGCTGTGGATCTAGCCTGAACACTGCATCCCCATCTGTCCACACTGCGTGGTCGTTTGGTGACCCTCCCAAGACAAATCTGCCCTGCTGGGATCAGACTCAAGGAGTGCAACGTGAGCCAGCCTCTGCCCCATGGACCACCAAGGCAGGAATTTGCTCCCTGGTCGCCCCCAGAAATGCCCAGTTATGGGTGACAGGCTGAGCAGATCCTCCCCCAGTTCGAGCATCAGCAGCAGGGAGGAGAGCTATAGTTAAACTAAGCACTTCCTTAAGTTTACTCAAGGGCATCCACAACTTATTTAAAAAAAAATGTTCCTAGAAGTGGGCTGGGAAAACTATGTGAGCCAACTTGTTTTTGCAAAGCAGTAGCCAGAGAACAAAGCCCAAAAAAACTCCTCTTCTTCATGCACAAATATATATATATATACACATACACACACATATATATGTATATATATACATACATGGAGACACAGTTTTAAATACATTTGAAATTTCAGGGAAAAATCCTGGATCTTCTCCCATGACTATTGTGGTCCCAGTCCCTGTGTGCCCACCCTGCTGTCTCTGCACAGCAGCCACTTGTAGCACGTGGGAGATGAAGCACAGCGCAGCAAAGTCCAGCTGAGACTCTCAACAGAGGCTTGGGCGAGATAACAAGTGAAGAGTTGGAACAAGCTGCTTCATGCCCCATAAAAACAACGGGATCCTGAGGAGGGGAAGCAGGCAGATCGCTTTGGAGAGCACGGGGAACTGAAACTGGACCTTGTGGTCATGGTTAGCATCTTCACCAGGACTCAGCTCCCATCCTCTGCACCCATTCTGCTTCCTTCCCAAAGACAGGGGCTGTCAAATGTTGATGTCTATATCAATACCTACTCACAGCCGAGCCTGGGATCAACCGAAGGAAGAAGACGAAGCTGACAGACTGCAGAGGTGATGCTGGGCACGGCTGAAGCTGCAGGATGGCGAGGAGGATGGTGAAAGGAAGAGATGGATGCGCGGTGCCTTATCAGGGACTTGCTGTTCTTTCAACTGGCTCCCTGATAACATATGGAGCTTAATCAAATATGCAAATGATGTCCTATCTAGAGACACGGGAAATAGAGAAATAAACCCAGAGACCATACATTAAAGCAAGCCCATGAAATGAGGGAGTGGGTAGAAGGTTTCCTCTTTTTGATAAAATTAGTTCAAAAGATTAAATTAAAGCAAAACTAATTAGGAGAATCACACTTAAGCTGACTTCCTGTAAGAAGGGTCAGCAGGCAGGAGGCATTCAAATCAAAGGCAGATGCAAAAGGCACTTCAAGGGCTCCCTGAAAAGTCATTATCCCCGTCAAAAGGGAAGGGGACAGAGAGTGGAGGAAGGAATGACAAGAGCCATTTTGGCTGGGCATCCGTCCGGGCATTAGATGTGGAGTAGGGGAGTTAACAGCCTCTCTTTGTCGCCCTGGAGAGCACAAGTGGCAGGTGAAGACCAAAGCTGATCACCTAATGTCCCTTCCAGAGCACTTCTCAAGGAACAGAGGGATGAAGGCAAACAGAAGAACACAGACCAGGGGCGTGGAGATGTGTTTTTTCCCCTCGTACCTCACCTCTGTATGGTTTCCATCAACAACACAGCCACCTGAAAACACATCTCGCACAGAGCCAGCATCACCACGCAGAGAATCATCTGCTGTGACGAGGCAGGTGACAAGCAGTGTCACTGCAAACTGTCCCCTGGGCCCGTGGATTTCGGCAAGGTAAGCTACCGCAGGACCTGCAGTTGTTATCCGTCCCTTTGTGCCTGTTGTCGTCGCAAACATTCCCCTGCCTGCACCGTGCACATCCTCTACGCTGCAGGGGGAACCCAGCTCAGCCACTTTGGGGGTAGAAAGCTGTCAAATTTGAGCTGCAGCTTCCTCAAGGAAGGCCTTGAGGAGCTGACGGTACAGCTTCCCTGCTGCAGTGGGTCTGCTGGGGCCCCCTGTTTCTCCTGGGGTAGGAATGAAAACGCATGGTGCAGCCCCAGCATGCAGTGTGCACGGCAGCACCTCTGGATTTTGAGGCACAGATTTCATCTGGAGGGGTCAGCTGCTCGTCTGAAATCTCATACGATGGTCACAGGATGCCATCTCTGAATGCGAGGCACTGTTAAACTAAAACCTCAAAAAAAAAACAAAAACAAAGCACAGAGATCACTGAATAGTCAAGAAGCAGAGAATCAAGCCTCTCTTTTCTCACTGTCAAAAAAAAATGTACTAAACTCGTGTTGGGAACAGCTAGGAAGGTTCCCAGCAAAGATTTAGAGCATTTTAGGGAGGTTTCCTACTGCAGTTAAACACTGCAAGGAGAAACAAGCTCACTGCAGCATCCTACACTGACAACTTCTAGCTGGAAGTGCCAACACAATGGAAATGAGGGCAAACACCCCCTTGCCATGACCAAACAATTAGTGGGGGTTTTAAAACCAGTGTCAACTACACCAGCTCAGCAGCAGAGCCTGGATACAGGTACTCTGATGTGGTTTAGAGCCTGGAATTTTGCAGCAGATGATGGAGCACAGGGTGATCCAGGCTGAAAGGGATCTCAGGAGTTTTCTGTATCAACCTCCCGTCCAAAGCAGGGTCAGCTGAGATATCAGACCCGGTGGTTTTGTCCATTCAGGCCCTGAAATCTTCCAAGGATGGAAAGTGCACCACACACCTGGACAACCTGCTCCAGTGCTTGCTTGTTCTCCTGTGGAAAAGGCCTTTTATCCAGTTGGAAGTCCTCTCATAGCAATTCATACCTGTAGTCTCACATCCTCCCACCACTGCGAAGAACCTTTCTGTCTTCTCAATAACCTTCCTGTAACCATGGGAAGGCAGCTGGGAGGTCCCCCCCCAGTTTCTCTTCCCCTGCTTGAAGAAGCTTCATTCTCTTATCATCTCCCCCCAAGGCAGGTTCTCCAGCTCTGGATTATCCTCATCACCCTCCCCTGAATTAGTTCCTTTTGATAAATATTGTACTGAGGAACCCAAAACTGGCTGTAGTATTGAGATACGGTCTAGAATTTGAGTAAAGGGGAGATAATTGCTTCTTCTGAATCTACCAGCTCTGCCCTTCAGCACCCAAACCCCCAGCACTTTGATGTCATGCTAGACTCCATCATAATGAGCCCAATATGAATGTTTTTCACTGACCCACGTCCATGGAGATTCCCATCACCACCCAACACGCACACCAAGGGTAGATCACACCACGGCTCCCAGCTCCCAGCTTTCTACTCGTCAGGCACCCAAGCTGGCTACGACTTCTCCAAAAAAGCGACTGTACATCAATGTAGGACACTGACAACTGCAGCCTTCACAGACGTCAAATACAGATGGGAAGTTGCACCGCTCCATCACAACCGAGTGAAGCGCTCGGACTCCTGCTGGTTTTGGAAGCTGTGAGGAGAGGCCAGGGTGAACGAGCCCCTCTTGCAGAAACCAGCTTCTCAGCAGGAGCCGGAGCCTCTACAGCATGTTTTCAGAGCAGTCAAGTCCACTTGCCAAACAGCTGGGAAAAAAAAAAAATAAAATCTGACTCCTACAAAGCAGCAGAGGGAAGGAGAAGGAAGCAGAGTTTCCCTGCTGACATTCGCACAGAGCTGTCAGCAGCAAAATATCCTCCAGGGAACATCTAAACAGGGCAGGGTTTCTCGTCTTGTGCATATTCAGAAACTCCCTCGCCTGGAGAAACAGCGAGAATCTCTGTCTTTCCCTGCAGTTATCAGGAGCCCACAAAACTGTGTGTGACAAACCAAGGCTCAGTCTCATTAGCTCCAGCTCGCTGGGTAGAAAGCAATGTATCAGAGGAGAAAGAGGAGATATTCCTCCCTTCTCCATGTGGGTACACTGTGATATCACCAACCTGGCCAGAGCTCTTTCACCCGCGGGGTCTCTGCCCGTCTATTGCCCCATTTTGCCTTCCTCAAACTGTTTTGCATGAAAAACTCAATTTTATTCCTCTGCTGCACACCCATGGCACTCACTGGCAGCCCAGCTTTGTGGAAGGATCTGACTCCCTGCCAGTCCCACCAGGATTTAACCCACCAGGACGTACCCTGTGCTGAATGGGATCCCATCTTGTGCTGGGCAATGACTGCAGCAAGAGGGAACCATCACAGAAATCGTTGGTGATGATACAGATGCGGGCTTGGGTGACCTTCAGGGCTCCCTTACCAACACTGCCACAGACCAAGGTGCATCTTCGACCAGCAACGGGCTGACTTCTCCTGTAGATTTCAAGGCAAAGAGGTTGTAAACAGCACACAACTTGAAGAACTGTTGGACAGGTGATGGGACCAGGTAGCCACAGCTACGCGGCCAAAAAAAACAGCAAAGACTAAGCCATACAAGGCTTCCATCCCAATTATTTATCTGAGATAGCCAACCTTCCCCAACACAACTGAGAGATGGGCCCAAAATGAGAACTGGCAACCTGAGCTCTCAGATCTAAAATTCTCCCCTTTTATGTTTTGCACTGGATCCAAAGAAAGCCAGATCTCAAAAGTTCAGGATAATCCACAGGGCGGTTCACAAAATTGGCTGATATTGAAATTTTTCTACTAAATAGCGGTGATAACGGGTGGGAAGAACTGTCTAATGTGAATGAAAGCCTTTACCCAAAATGGCAGTCCACATCTAAAATGCCCTCAGACTGATGGGATTTTATGAAAAATGGAATATTGGCCATGGAGTGAAATTATTGCTTTTTAAGCCCAATTTCTTTCTCTGCAAGCAATTTAGCATTGAGAAGGCTCTGAATGACACATTTAGATGGAATATAAAGTATTTCTTACAGGGAAGATTCAAACAAATGTAAAGGATTACTACTCTGGCTTCAAGTGCGCATTTCAAAATGGACAAATAGCTTTGTTTTGAATAAAGGTACAATTCCTAGAGCTGTTCCCCAGCTGACATTTGTAAATGTTAAACTGCCCTTTACACCTGCACATGTACAGAGAATAATTGCAGGTAAGTTGTATTTTTTTTTTTCCAGAGTGGAAACTATCTGCACAAAAGCGATGACCTGTAAGTTACACATCTAGGGAAAATGTACGAGGAATACTGAATACTGCTGTGTTCTCTTGGCAATGGCAGCTACTAGGAACATCATTTGGCCAGACATGCTAGGAACAAAAGAGCTGAAACAATACAAAATCATACCGAGCACCTCCATGGGTCCTCCTCCAGCTTTCTCCTGCCACCAGAGCGAAGAACGAAGCATGGAATGAAGGAGAGTGCAAAGGGGAAGAAAACCAGATGTTTCCCAGCACCGTGCTTGTAAGAAGCACGCACCCAGGAATAGCTCCTGCTCCTGACAGGTGGCTGGGCTGCGGTTTGCAGAGACAAAACAAACCTTCAGATCTCCTGAAAGCAACCACTAAAAATTCAAAGGAGTGAGGATCGAGCACCTCCCGCCATACGCAGGAGCTCACTCTGCCTTCAAAGCCCACCAAGCACCCTGGAGCATCCTAAAGCGGTGGCAATGCTCACCAGCACAGCACGGAGGCACAGGGGACACTGTGGGACAGCGGGTAATTAGATATGGGATCTGACCAAAGCATGCAAGATGAAATATTTCTCATTAAAAAGTACCGCAGCATCTTCAATGCCCACAAGTGGTCAGGAGCTGTGTTTTGCATCTCCTCTGATTTGTCTGTTGGAGCTGTTTGATACGATCCTAACGCTTCGTACCTGAGCCCCTTGCAACATTTAGTGCATTAATTTCCCCTGACACTCCTTAGAGCAAACAAAGCACTTCCTTCCCTTGGCAGGGGGGAAACAGAAGAAGACCAGAAGCTTCTGGGAGAGCAAAGAACTGAACGTGTCCATTTCTCAACCCACTTATCCCTGGGCCACCTTCTCCACCCCCAAGAGGACACCAGCACCCAGCAGCCCTTTAATCAGGCTGCGGTTTCCACCACAAGATACGGACAGGGACAATTTTTTCTCCTTTTTCATAGCTCTGCATTTTTATCCTATTTATATCACCGTTCTGCAGGGCCACACTGTGCTGTGGACAAGCTGGCAGACTTGTAGGGCATATTTCTACAGCACATTATTCAGAGCTTTCCTGTTGGTCTGCACATGTAGCTGTGTGAATGAGAGAGGGTTGCAAAATGTATTTTGCCCAGGGCAGTGAAATAGCTGGGGCCAGCCTTGTCATTCTCTTTCACTCCCTTCTTTTCCTACCCTATCTCTATCTCAGTTTTTCCTTTTCTTTCTCTCTTTGTTGTCTTGGTTACACGGGCAGATTCCTGATATGCTGCTAGTTTTCATTTTAATGATATGTTCCTGTAAAGCACAATATTTTACTTCGGGTTTGTGTGCCACTGGATAAATTCCTCTGACACGTGACATTTGTGTATCAACTACCAGACAGTGCTTTATGACTGCGAGTATTTTGCAGCGCTTCCATGGGTTGCATGCATCAAAATCCGATACGCGGTCTGGATCTTTCATATAAAAATAGAAACAGGGGAAAAAAGACTGAAACTGGAGGAAAAAAATAAGGGAAGTTTCTGCAAAACCGTCCTCTAATTACTTGTGGTGAGTTTTCACACAACAGCTGAGCAGATCCTGCTGTACTGAGGATAATCTAATAGCCCATCTCTTTGTGCTAGCCAGAAACTCTTCGCCGTGGCTTCTCCAAGTACCAGGAGAAGCTGCAGTACGTGCTGTGCATGGCAGGACCCAGCAGGCAGCAGGAAAATGACAGCCCCTGGGCTTCATCCACTGGTACGCAGCGCTTCATCTCATCTCATATAGCTTATTTCAATTTACCCATATGCATTTTTAAAAAAAAAAAAAAACATAAATCAAACTTCATTTCAACGTAATGGATCGTGCAGGAGTTGCAATTACCGACGCAGTATTTCCCTTGCTTCCTATTCAAAAGCACCTGTTTGATGAGCCAAGATGGAAAACAAAGCTTCGAAAGGCCATGAAGCCTTGGCAGGGACCAAGGAATATCAAGTGAAAAAAAAAAATGAGTGCCAAATTGGCCTCGTGTGGCCCTTGGAGGGGAAAGCAGGCTGAGGTCCTGCGCTCAGATACCTTCAGGAGCCCAGGAGGAGTCAGTGATTGCAGATGTCATAGCAAGGCCCAGGCTGAACCTGCGGGAAGTGAATGTTTCCAGGCTCAACTGGTCCAAAACAACCCTTTGAGTTTGGGGGAGCTTTATTTTGCACTGACAGCTTTGCATGCCACCTCCCTGATGGAGAATTACTCAGCCCATGAAGATCTCAGCCCATGGCTCCAGCCCTGCTCTGACACACACGCCCACCGCACTAACTACCGCAGACAGAACATTCATCATGTTAGGAAAAAGAGAATAAAACGCAGCTTTCTCAAGTTACATCAGTTAGTTCAGCTCGCCTCTTCTCATTCTTTACCCTATAAGGCTGTCCCCACTCCTCACCACGCTCGGTAAAAAACAAAAAGCTTTCTCACTCCCATTTTCCCCTTTTAAAAAAAAGATGAGATGTTGGATTCTGCAATGTGACCTGCAAAGGCAAAGACAGAGCTACGTCTGACTTTGCTTCTCCTGGAGCCAAAAGAAAAAACAAATGCTTGCAAGTGCAGAGAAGCAGCGTCATTCTTAACCATTTAGGTCTTTCGGATATTTACTATTCAGATCTCAGCTGTCCTATTTCTTTCCCCAAGAGACTGGCTGGAGGACTGAACAGCTTATTATGATATCACAGATGACAAGGAAGCAAAACCTAATTAGTCAGGGGAGGAGATTATTTTTATTACAATGGTTTAAAAAACAATTTGGCTCCTTTTCCACATGCTTGAACAGACCATTAAAAAAGAAAAAATACACACCTTATTCTTTGTAAAAGCATCAGCAGCCTTTCCTCTGTTGAACAGGACTGGAGACGTTTGTCAGTGGGCATGATCCTGTTCCCCTTACAAACCTCACACAGCACAGGGGCCATGCCATCTGAATTTAAAACTTAGATACCATTTTTAAGTGAAGCAGCAAGTGGAGGAACATAAAGAAGATCTAAGATCTCTGGTTTTGTATCTGTGAACAAATGACTCCCGTCCTCCTTTCCACTCTGTCCATCATATATACAACCCATATGGGCAACCTTTTAATAGCACCATCATCTCCCCAGTTTGAGGTTATTATTTGTAAAAAGGAATTCAAAGAGGTGTCAACACCCAACACAACGTCCAAGGCTCAGTCCAACCTCCCCTCCCAGTGTATCACCCATCTGCATTATTCTCACAAAGCCACGATCTCCTCACACACACAATATTTTGCAACATGCCCAGCCCAAGCATTCAAACATTGCCAGATTGGCACGGAGGTGTTGAAAAGCATGTGGTACCCATCATTAACACGAGAAGATCAGTTCTACCACCTTCTGCTGCTTATAGAAAAGCATCTACCAAAAGCACCAGGTAAAAAAAATCCCAGTTTCTACCTCTTAAGGCCTCTACAACTGCCTTACATGATGAACAACAGCAGCTGTTACACGACAGCCATGCAACAGGCATATTTTTAGTGAGAATGCAGAGTGAGGAACATAAGCTCAAACACAATAAAGAATGAATTTATTTCTGTGGCATCAGCCATGGTTACTCCACCAGCATAAAGCTCATTATCATTCAGATAGCTTCCTTTTGCTGAAAACACTTCCTACAGCACAAGCACCCAGCAACCACTAATCCCATGCTGGGCTTGTGGTAAAGTCATGGTCCAGTCACATTGCTCTGAAGAAAGATCTCCAGAGCATGAATCCCATTTCTTAACAAACTTCAGTCACAATCCTGTTTTCTCCGGCATGCACCATGTGATCAACTACTTAATTAGAGATGGTCTGAACACACAAAAAAATCTGTTGGGTTTAAACTGCATCAAGTCTGCCCGCGGTTTGACTTCAGACATTCTTTTGCAGATAAAACCAATTTGTGAGTCTGCCTTTCTCACGTCAGCTTTACTCTTTGGGGGTCAAATGCGACTGTTTGCCAACCAAAACAACATTTGCTATCCCAGTGTAGGTGATGCACCTTACAATAAGGATTGCATTCACACACAACAACACCACACTGCCAATCTCCGTAAGAACGTGAAAATAAGAGTTAAAGGACCACGTTAGGTCTTACCTTCTTGAGCTTCCCACTCTTGGTTCCCACAAAAGCCAGGGAGTGGTTCTTGTAAACGTAGGCAATCACGGATGTCATTCTGTCTCCGTCCTCAGTGAAAATGGGGAGCCCACGCACCATTGATGATACTCCCAACGGGGCATTCATATCCAGGCCACAGAAATTGTCATCAATCGTTAACAGCTGTAAACAACAAGGAAGACAGCATGAAAAAGTGAAGCCACTAATTCTTTAGCTATCTGCAAAGTATCCATCCAACCGCGGCCACCGTTATGCAACATGCCTATAATTTATACAGACTGACAAATTGATGACAAAGGCAGGACTGGAGGATTACAAAGGTGGAAATAAATTGTCCAGAGTCGCATGATGAGTTACAGACAGAAGGCACACTGGAAACTTGTTTCTCTTGAATGACAGCCCAGCAGGATATATTATTTTAAGCATTTTTCCTACTACTTTACCAGTCTCTTTTAGCTAGCACTCAAAGTCCATTGAAAGTTTTAAACATTTCTAGGTCTGTCAAAAGTAATGTTTGCACATCATTCCCCAGGGATCCAGAATACAAACCACTGAGCTAAATCTACATTAGCAAATAAGATGGTGTTGCCTTCAACTTGAGGGAGTTACAGAAGAGCAACAGCAGAACAATGTGGACAACTCTTCTATCCTACCTCACAGCACGATCTGGAAAATAGGTGAGATTAATACAGGTTGGCAGTGTGAAGGTCCCACAGAGTAACACAAATACAGATGAAGTTCCAAATATTATAGCATGCAATTGCCAAAGCAATTAGACTTTATTGACTTCAGTGTGACCACTTACACATCTGAAGCTAAGCACCTGCTTAATTTTTTTTTTTTTTTGCTGGACTAAGGCCTAGAAAAGCAATAATTCAGTCTACAAGAAAGTTACTTGATCCTCTTATATTGATAAAGAAGAGCTATGACCATTTTCTTTATCTGAGATCACATCTTCTGGGAAGCATGGCTAGAATATATGCTGCTCCTTGATTGAGTTCACACAGGCAGCAAAAGCCTGAGTGTTGATTCATTTTGTCCTCACCCAGCAATTACAGGAAATAATTACAGATGTTTTTGCTGAATGGAAAAATAATGTGTCCTAAACATATTTATAAACAAATAAAATCTACAAGGAATTCAAACAGCCATTAGTAAGGAAGAGCTAGCCTGAGCTCTGGCCTGCAAAAGTCATTAGTGTTTGAGGACTGCCCTTTCAGAGCTAAAACACCATCTCAAAGTGCAATTACAGATCAGATCAAGAGCGTTTATGAGCTGCAGACAGGATATTGCTAGTCTACAATGCTAGCACAAAATTTAAGATAAATCTGCATCCCAGATCCAAAGGCCAAATTCATCTGAGGTCTAGCACCACCGCGCTGATCACCATGCTGCAGACCCCCATGACAGCATGGCTTGCTGGAGTCAAGTGTTTCTGTGGATAATGAGAACATGCCCAGTTTTATTATGTAGCTCGGGAAGAAAAGAAGAAAAAAAAATAAAAAACACAGCTTGATTACTCGGGAAGTACCAAAGATGTCAGAAGCAGCAACACTACCCAGATTTTTCGGTGAGGTGGAGGAGCAGCACATTGGTCTGATGCAGTGTCACCAGCCTTCTGTTCCCTAGTTTGCTACCTGACACATCGCCTGGCACGGGATCCACCTCACCTAGCTTCAACCACATGAAATCTTAAAAAGTGGCCTATAGCAGTCGCATAAACCATCCCCGTAATCAAGGAAAGGAGGTATGCTGAAGATCAAACCATCCTTTCAACCCTGGAATGCACTGGATCACCTCATGGTAGAGCAAGTGACTGCAAAAGGACTCCAGAAGTCCCCCAAGCCTAGGATGCACCATGCTTTGAGCAGGAAGCTGGACTGGGTGACCCCCTGGGGTCCCTTCCCACTGAATTATCCCACTGAAGCAGGATTTGAGAAAAATTCAGGATTTGAAGTCAGTTTGCCCAGAAACACTTGACAAGCTGAGGGAAAAATCATTTCAGACTGAAAGCGAAAGATCCCCACACCTTCTACAAACGGCAGAAAAGAGGGCAAGGGAAAACCCTGCTTTGCCATGGTGCTGGAAGAAAATAAGAAACACAAAACAGCGTTCTTCTCTACCAAGAGTGAAAAACTTAATAGGACCAGCGGACAACTTACCTAGGGTGCAGCACATCCACCTCAAACCACAGATGACACCAGCAAGCAGTGAAAACGGAGAGCAGAGTGGGCACAGGCTTAGGGGTCCCCCTAGCATGGCAGAGCCCCTAGGACACTCAAGAGACCAGCAGCTCTCATTAGTTGTACTAATGGAGTCCCTGCTCCCTCAGCAGCAACCTTTCCCCTGGGGCAGGGGCTGGTGGCATGCCTGCCTGCTTGCCAAAGGTGCAGGACCTCCTGCTGCTGGTGGGTGAGCTGTAGGAAGCCATGAGGAGGACACATAGCATCAGGGAGGCTGAGGAGGAGTTATATGGATCCTAGCAGTCAGCAGCCTGTGCCCAAACAGCCCAAAATTCCCCCAGCACCACTAAAAGAATGCGCAGGGGGGAGGGAAGGGGGCTGGGCAATGACAGCACAGAGGGGAAGCTGAAAGCAATGGGGAGCAGCAGGAGGAAGGGCCTGCCCCCAGGGGTCTGGTGTGCCCTTACAGCCTGAGGTGGCCTTACAGAAGCACTTCACCCCTCTGCTGACCGAAAAGACCCGTTGCAGGGGGTTGGGGCTGAGTAAAACTGCTCCCCACAGAACAACCAGTCCTACTAAGAAAAGGCTGTGGGTGATAGCAGCAGGAGACTCTCCTGTGAGAGGTACAGAGGTGCTCATCTGCTGACCTGAGCTGCTCTTGAGGGAAGCCTGCTGCTCACCAGGGACTCATATCAAGGTTATCACTAATAGACCACCAAGCCTCGTACAGCCTAAAGACTGTTATCTGCTGCTGCTGTTTCCCATGGGCACCAGTGATGCAGCCAGAAGCAGTCAGAGGAGCATCAAGAGGGATTACAGAGCCCTGGGAGCAGCAGGAAAGGACTCAGAAGCACAGGTAGTTTTTTAAATCAGTTCTCTCAGTCAAAGGGAAAGGGCCAGCTGAATCTGGCAAACCAGTAGATGGTTACAGGACTGGTGCTACAGCCAGGGGTTCACCTGCTTAGACCATGGGTCTTGCTTTAAGAACCCTGGTCTGCTGAGAGCTGATAGGGTTCACCTGTCAGAGAAGGGTTAAAACATCTTTGGTTATAGGCTTACCAGGCTGGTGAAGAGGGCTTTAAACTATAGTTGTGGAATATCCCAATCCATCCCACTCCTCCCAGTTTGCTGCCAATGTCAGCAACAGATACCCAGAGCCTGGAAAAGGGTCGTGGGCCAGCAGGAGAGCACCTGAAGAGCAGCACGAAGGAATTCCAGCCACTCCAGCTGGGAAGTCAGCTTCATCAGGGTCCCCACTCAAATGTCTCTATCCAAATGCAGGTAGCAGGAGTAATAAACAAGAGGAGTTAGAGATGTCATAGCCTGCAGGGCTATGACTTCATTGGCATTGTAGTCATGGTGGGATTGCTTCCATGACTGCAGTGTTAGGATGGCTGGACACAAGCTCTTTAGGAAAGACAGGCAGGAAAGAAGTGGACATTTAGGAAAGAAGGGGACATTGCCCTCTATGTCAATGAGCAGCTGGAGCACGAGGAGCTCTGCCTGGGGATGGATGAGGAATTGGCAGAGAACTGATGGGTCAAGATTAAAGGGAGGGTAGGGAAAGGGGACATTGTAGTGGTGGTCTGCTACAGGCCACCTGGTCAGGAAGACCAAGCAGATGAGGCCTTTTATAGACAGATAGAAACAGCCTCAAGTTTGCAAGCCCTGGTCTTCATGTGAGACTTGAACCACCCTGATATCTGTTGGAGGGACAGCACAGCAGGGCACAGGCAATCCAGGAGGTTCCTGAAATGCACTGGTAACTTCCTTCTCCAAGTTATAGAGGAGCTAACGAGTAGAGATGCTACGTTGGATCTCATTCTCACCAACAAGGAGGGACTGGTGGAGAATATGAACCCCAAGGGCAGCCTTGGATGCAGTGACCATGACATGGTGTAGTTTAGGATCCTAAGGGCACAGCAAGCTCACTACCCTGGGCTTTGGGAGAGCAGACTTTACCCTCTTCAGGGATCTGCTTGGAAGAATACCAAGGGACAAAGCCCTGGAGGGAAGAGGGACCCAAAAAGCTAGTTAATATTCAAGGATCATACTTCCCAACAAAGAGGAAGTCAGACAAAAACACCAGGAGGCCTGCATGGATGAACAAGGAGCTCCTGGACAAATTAAAACAGAGAGAGGATGCCTACAGAGGGTAGAAGCAAGGACAGATAGCTTCGGAGGAATGCAGAGACATTAGAAGATCTTTAAGTCCCTTCCAATCCAAAGCATTCTATGATTGTATGCTACCCCCCAACAGCACAGCCCAAAGTAATGTAGAGACCAAAATGGGCCCTGTAATCATCTGCTCTACCTTCCTGCATGACCCAGGACATTGTATCTCAGACAGGAGTTTCCTGCGTTACTTTTCAGGGAGATGCAAGCTACTTCTGCTTGTTCTCCAGGCATCCAGACAGGTCTGAGCTTGCGTGGCTGAAAGAATACAGCATTGAGTCCTCTGCAGTGCACTCTATCAACAGCAGGGATGTGTTAGCTAGAGCATGACTGCTGTGGATGCATATCAGAGCTTACATAGCCAGAATAAGCTCTTATCAGCCTGCAAAACCCTAAGAGGATACAGACCCAGAAATCCCAGCATCAAACACAATAACCTGTAGTTGATCTACAGCACATCCCCAGCCTGTTGAGGCTTAATTAATCCAATTGCCACAGGTTAGTTCCTCCTCCAACAGATTGGGCCCAGCTCCAGCTGAAGTCAGACCTAACCTTAACAGGGCTGAAATCAAGCTTTTCCCACCTACAGGCACAGAACTAATTTTAAGCCCACTGATTTCATCTCACTCCCCTGAGATCATTTACAGAAGGACACATCCAAACACCAAAACAAGTTTGAAGAGTGAAATCAGTGCATTAAAAAGATGAGGTTCAGATGAGAGCTAGGACCATCACAGCGCACCTTAACCTCTGAGATGTGAAGGGATGTTTGAGGGCAGATCAGGCCAAGCTGTACAGTCATGTGCCCTTGCACAGATGCTGGAGAAGCAATTGCACAGTTACAGTTTGAAAGTAGACAACAGTCCCCCAAGAAGGAGCTTGGAGGAAGAGTAAGGCCAGCAAGTCACACATTGCATGAAAACAATTTTCATTTAACACATTGGGATGATTTCCTCAGGGGATCATCTACAACAATAAAATAAAAAAATACCAGTGAGTTAAACCCTACAAATAAACATCAGCTAACTTCTGTGCAGCTGGGGCTCTCAGCTGCATGCACAACATCTTTGTAAAGGCAGAAATACAGTCATCTTCTTCAGCAAAGAGAAACACGTAAGGAAATTTGGATTTATGATGAAAGGGTCAGGAGTTGCAAGCGCAGGTTTATTTTCAATTCCAGACACTCCTAACAGCAATATAAAGTAGCCACGTTAAACTCTCTGGAGCTTCTCTGCTTGGCAATTTCACGTTAACGACTTTCCAGAATGAAAGCGGAGGTGAGGACATGAATTCACTCTGCTCACAACACTGCTGGCACGCCAGCTGGGATATCAGGGAGGGGCAAAGGGAAGATCTAAAGAGGCAGGAAAGCAATCAGCAATTCTTGCATCTTGAGCAGTTAAATCTAACGCAGAAATTCACAGTGTGGTCTGTAGGTAACTCAGAAAGGAAGGGGGGGGCCTTGTGGTTGAGATGCTGGAATGGAGTCAAACCAGCATCCTGCATCACGTTCCACCTGCCAGTGAGGGAATATTACTCACTGCCCCTCTGCCCCAGGGAAGCTGCTAAACACAGGTTTATTAGGTGCTTTACATATCCAAAATATCTTCATGTGAGAGTGATTGGCAGCTCCCAGGGCATAAATGCCCTCCCGAGTCCCACCAGCTGCCTCTCCATCTCACGCTGATGCGCAGTGGGGAGCCAGCTGGTGAGAGGCTGCTGTCTGCTCCTGCCACCGCTCCCTGCATCGGCAAGCAGAGGTTTCATCTGCAGCAGTGACACTGTGGCCAAGTGTCACGTTTGCCAGTGAAATAGGAAGGATGTGCAAAGAATGGCCCTGATTTACAGGAGGATCCTGGCAGGCATCTGCCTTCTCCAGGATTAAGCCTATCAAATAAATAATGAACGCATCCAAACCCTCCTGAAGAGGATGGTTTTACAAGGCTCGTGCTGGCTTAGGTCTCTAGAGATTCACCGACTCCCCAAAACCCCCAAACTCAGCAGAAGGGTTAGAGCTCTGATTACAACACCTCCCTCATTGATCTCATCTGATTGCCCAGCAGAAGCGCTGGGAATTGCACTACAGGCTGAAGTGCAAGGTATTCGGGGAACAGTGCAAATAGTGCTCCTACTGATCTGCAGGTGTCCCTTAAACATCTGCTTTAGGAATTTGCCTCCGAAAGAGCCCCTGGTAATCAAATACAGCCTAATCCATATTTTGGGAAAGGCTTCGGTAAAGGATTAGCCATCCCTCGTTCCTCCTTGCTTTCACTCGGGTAAAATCTTCCTTCCCCATCAAAGCACGAGGGCCTTTTTCCAGATATCTCAGCAGGCTCCAAAGCAATTCCCCAGACTCACCGGGGATAAAGGCTGTCCCAACGGCCAAGTCTCTCGCCTTTGATTTACAGCTAATGCCTAATAGCCTTGTCTTCATACAGTGGCAGGTACTTGGCTTCTCACTCTTGTTATCTCAGGCTTGGCTACTCCAGATGATGGAGGGAATGCATACATTACGGCTGCGTGTGTTGCCAGCAGAGCCAGGGAGCCAAGAGCAGTAAGAAATTAACAGCAATATGCAGTCGAATCTTTGCAAGGTCCCAGGGTCTCTTCATCACCTTTGTGCATGATCTTCTCAACAGCAAGGACTGAGCTTCCTGATGAGGATGGACACGTGTCCTGCTCCACAATATATTTAAAACTCTAGAGAGATGGACGTCCTAGGGAAATCTGTCACCAGGAATTTTCAGTACCCTTAAGCTGGATTGGATCTGCCTCTGACCTCCTGCATTCTTAGCAGGATCTCTGCTTCTGACCTCTAGCTCTCCCTTCTGACCCCACTGGGACACGTGGACTTGGCTCATCCAGCCTTCTCCCCACGTTCTGTGCTGTGAACTGTGGCAGGACCACCAAATTACAGGCAGTGGCTACCAGTGTCTAGCCATGAGGTCCTGGCGCAGGATGGAGACAGCTCCTCTGACACTCACCTTGTGCCACATCATTCACATAATTTGATGCCTGTTACTGCCCTCCCATCACATGCATTCCTGACACTGGGTGAGGAAAAAAAAATGTGGGCTTGCCCAGTGACCACCAACAGCTATAGACCTTTGTCATCTGCAATTCAAGGCCTGGAGAAATTTTGTGGGCAAAAAGATGGGAACCCTGGGCCACCGACCAAAGACAGCACAGCTCACCAACAAACCCACTCTTCAGCAGTTAGCCCGCAGTCTAACGACATACAAAAATATCCAGTGCCATTTCCCTAGGGTGCTTAGTGATATAATGGAAGCTGGATAAAGAGCCAGCATTTGGAAATACGTTATAATTGCACGCTGCTTTTCACTTGTGCAACCACAGCAGTGGTTACCACGCAATTACATGTCACCATATACAAATGACAGTGCAGTTACAGTAACTTTACCAATTACAGGGAAATTGTACCCACTATGCTAAGAGGTTTTCACTTAGATATCATTCAGGAACACAAGACCGGGGAAAAGTTGCTCAAATTAACTAGAACTTGTACCAGCGTTTGGTTTTGGGGTCTGTAGTTTAAGCATCAGTTCAAGGGCTGGTGTCAAGTTTCCAGAGTGCTGCAGAATCTTAATGTGGTACAGACTTGTTATGTCTGCATTTATGTTCCTGCTGGACTGTGAGCATAAGGCTTCCCAACAGCCTCTGCCATCTACCTCCACATCGTAAAATTTGCAATTTCCTGAAGAGGAGGCTGCCTCTCTTATGGGGACCAACAGGTTTTTGTAGTCTTCAGGCCTTTTGCTCGGCAGAGCTCAGTGATTATTGCTAAGAAGCAACAGTGGCTATTAATTTAGCATCTCCTAGTTCTGAATTTCTGCATGATTACTGTGCCAAAAGATGTGTACAATATCCATTGATCAGTGAACCCCTAAATATACTCTAGACCCCAATACTGCAAAATTTAAGCAACGCTGGCAGTAAGTTGGCTTTTCTTATTTCTTGCTGCAGACCCTGGAGACACAGACCACAGCTGTGTCGCAGCCACAGGACCAGGGAGCAGCAGGTGCAGATGCTTTTCAGCCTGTGGCACGTTCCTCAACTCATATTCTCACTTTTACTGTGAACATTGCCTTACCGCAGGCTTTGGTCTGGTCAGCAGCAGGATTTCTGCTCTGGAAGCAGCAGCAGGCTATCAGAAGGAAACAGTTCATGTCCTCCAAAGGAGAAAACTAAGACTGACTATGTGCTTTTGTTACATCACATATATTTCATTTTCAGGCCCCCAGGCCAATACTGTCCTCAGCAAAATGACATATTTGCTTCTTGGCCACTTGCAGAGAAGACACTCCTAGCATTACGAGCGAAGGTGCAATTAAAAATCCAGCCTGAAAACACCACCAGGTTAATGAATCCGTGTTACTGGCAGATGGTGTACTGATGTGACCTCCGCTATATCCTTCAGGTCCTTCATCAACTTCAATTCCAAGTGTCTGCCATGAAAAATAGTCACTCTGTGTCAAGATAAACAAGATGAGGTGTGGAACCAACTCAGATACGTGGGAATATGTTTCTGTGGGATATTTACACTCTCTCTGTTTTGATATTGTAAGTTAAGGGATAATTCAGAGCCTTGGTTAGAGCCCAAGCAAGTGATGTAGGCAGGGAAGAGGGGCAGTACCTCCAGCAGCAACGCAGGCTGTCAAACTGAGATATCCCAAACGCTCCCGTTCATGGAAGCCTTCACACCCCACATCCCATTCATCATCGCTGTGTCAGCCAAATCTCTCTTTCGCAAATCATTTCCACCTCCTCCAAAAAAAAAAAAAAAATAAAAATCTGGCATTACAATTCCAAACCTCAGTATTAACACGCCAAGCCATGCAGCTGGGGTGAAAACCAGATCGCTGAGGTGTGTGGTCCCTGAGGTTCCTTCCCTCCCAAGCGGGAAACTGTCTGCAAACAGGAAGAAGGGATGGGACCTAAAGAGCAGCAAATGTGGCTGTAAAAGGAAGCTGAGCTCCTCTGCAGTCCCATAAAGTTCCCTCTCCTGGCTGAGAGGCTGGAGGATCATGTGGATGAGGCACTGAAGGATAAACAGAGGAATATGATCTCTGTAGCTCTCAGCTCGGTGCTTTCCGTGAGCTCAAAGAAATTCACTTAAAAAATTTCACGCGCCCCCAAAAAAGAGATTATTGAGTGTGGAGACTCTGCCTTTGAAACTGCCATGGTCTATTGGGTAAACAAACATTTGGGGATTTTTCAGAAGTGAAGTATTGATCAAATAAGCTGCTAGAGCTCTCCTGTAAGAACATATTCCAGCTGCAAAGCTGTGTTATGCACCTGAAACACAGCAGCACTGACTTCCCCTGGTGCTGCCAGGGAGCAAATGTCACAGAGGGAAAATCCTGGGTGAAAAGGGTTGTTCTGTGTAGGCAGAAAGACGCCTTTGGGAGAGGGAAAAATTGCCCCTAAAGGACATTGGATTTCCGTGGTAAGCCAAAGGTGATCTGTGTAACAAATTCCATCAACAGCAGCGGTGAAAGAGGTGAAAGAGAACTGAGCTCTGTGCCCTGCCAGCTCTGCCTCCGTAATCCCGAGCATCCTTGCCATAACTTGCGTTTCCCTCAGCTGTGTCCACCAAAAAGAGATGCCCAACAAGGAGAACTTCCCCACATTAAACTCTCATGTTCGTCTTCACCCCCGGCCCATTATCTCCTGCTACTTGCTAGTAACAGAATGGTTAAACCTGGGCTGAGACGGAGCATTTCTGGCAGCTGCCAGACACCCTCATTCCTATTCCAGTGACGCACACCAGCACCTTGCCGGATAGAGTCCAGCTGCCTCCCCTATGCTGGCACCACCAGACATTCTCTGCTGAATCACAATTACTATAATTATTATTTTGTTACACAGGCGAAATTATCATTTGGGCTGCAAAGTGCCACGCGCACCAACAGCGCTGGATAAATTAAACAACAACGCTGCTTTGCATGCAGGCAACACCTTCTCCCAGAGCCGCCTAAAAGCATTAATTAAGCCTCGCTGTGGTCCTGCAAAGGTAAGCTAAGTGTTGTAACGAACAACATGTATCTGTTGTTGCTCTTCAGCATGGGGAAATTGCTGGGTTGGGTACGAGAGACCCCGGCGTGCTCACCAAATAATGGAGAGTCGAAGGCTGCGCGTCTGTATCAGGGAGAACCGCCTTGTCTCTGGTCCTATAATCTGGTGAAAAACGGATGTAAATAAGCCTGGTTCTCATTTGAAACAACAAAATACATCACGCAGGCACCGGACAAGAAAAATCTCCCACTTGCTGCCTCTATCTGTGCAGATCTGGGGAGCTGAGGAATTCAGAGCACTCGTGTCAGCCACGTATAAATTCACTCAAGCCATTAACTCCCAACTCTTTTTCTTTTTTTTTGCAGCTGAAAGCAGGCCTGTGCGGCGGACGGCCCTCAGAAGCAGGGACACCATGACAATTACAGCCCTGTGTTTCTTGGCGCGGGATCCCGACCAATAGCCCTGACCCACTGATGAGTGCTGGGTCATTCCCTCATTAGGAGCAGCGCGTTTTTTATTATTCCCTTCTGCACGCTGCCTTGCTCGGCCTCTCCCACTCCCTGTCTGTGGCTGAATGCGCGCCTGGCTAATATTGCTTGTTTACAGGATAAATCAGCTGAACAAATCCCATTATATTTTGGACCAGTGACAATGACGGGGTAATGACATTGAAACAGGGAAAATACGATGTTGTTCCTACTGATCTAATGTCACCCACATGCTCTATCAGCTATGCCAGCTCCAATACTGCATGGAGGAAACAGAGGTCTCTCTGTCTGTCCGCAGCATTACCACTTAAATCTCTGGGTATCCTGTGCTTCAAGTACTTCTGTAACTACTCTAAGTATTATCTCCACAGAATCTGCACCATAAAGCAGAAAACACTAGGGATGAAACAGTGTCTTGTTCCTAAATTTAAGCAACTGGGTGCTGGTGGCACAGGGCAGGGTTTAGGTCTTATGGATTTCATGGCTATTTTATAAAGCACATACACATTACAGCAGCAGAGCCAGAACAAGAGCTTTTGTTATTCAGCTCCACGTCCCCATGGTCTCAGTCCCAGAGGTCTCCAAGTTGAAACCTCGTTGAAAGCTCTGGCACCCCGTGTCTCCGCTGGATGCAGGTAACGATGCAACGTGTCACACACACACAAACATCACTGTGCACGCTCAGGTGGGATCAATGTGAGAGCGTTTGCTACCTCCAGAATAAAGATGCGATAAAGGTTTGCACTTCAGCAAGCACAGTGAGGCCGCACTGCTCCGCTTCCTAACATTTATCTGTGCAAAGGAGTAGAGCTGAAGAGACGGATGGTTCATAGGTAGATGCGAGCATGACACCCAGCTCCATCCCGAATTTGGACATATCTATCCAGCCAGGTCTGTGCCAGCCCTACAAACACTGTGTTTGGTCCCAAAGTTGTTTTAACATCAACCAGAGTCTGCCTATGCCACTGCAGCATGGCCACGTAGATGCCACGCTGGAAGCATCTCAGGCACAAATATGGTCAGAGGAGACTTGGACACGTCTCTGTATGGACAACACTCTTTCCTGTCCCCATCATCATATCTTGTCCCCATTTTTTTTAGTGGCTACTCCCAGCATCTCTATTAATGCTGCCTGATGTAATGTGGATGCGTGCTTCTGTGCAATTCAGGTAAACACAGATATTTCTGGGGCAAAAATAATGCCCTGTGCCATGTGTGTGCTGGAATATAAAATAAATGCAGACATGTGCATCGGACTGTTCCCAGAGGCTAAAAATCTTCACTGATTCCCCAAGTACGAAGACAGACCCTGCACTGTTTTTCACCCCAACAACTCTACTCACATCAGGCCAGTGAGAAGGGGTCTGTGCAGGATTTGGGCTGGAAAGCAACGCTGAATCCAGCATACCCGTGACCCCCTCCTCAACAGAATGGTTATTGTACAAACCCCAGCTGCCCCCAGTCCGGAGGTGCTTTAAATAGCATCAGGCTCATGCAGGGAGACGCAGTCACTTTGCTTCTGGCTCTTTGCAGGATTTTTCTGAGTTTTGCTTGATGCTTTTTTTCCTTTTTTTTCCCCAAATGTTGCATAAGCTTTCCCCTTGGCCTGGGAGGCAATCTCCTGGTGAGGCAATATGAGGTCAGGTTTGTGAAATAGCTGATCAGCCGGCATGGAAGCGAACGCGAGGAGATCATATGGAGCCCTCTGAGAACGCGAGGCTGAGCCACGTGTGACCGCAGGGCTCGACCGCAGAAGAAAACAGCCCGGGTCGCTGGCAGGGGAAGCGGCAAAGATGGGTTCCCAGAAATAAAGGCAATCGAGGAGCACAAAGCAGACGGCCCAGGCGGCAATGTGGAAGCTGGCACCTCGCTCACTTGCAGAAGCATCTACCTGGAGGCCAGCGGAGGATGCTGAGAGATGCTGAGAGATGATGCTGAGCCACAGAGGCAGAGCCGGCGCGGTCCGGAGATGGGACTGATGGCTGGGGGAGGGAGCCGAGCCTGAAATATCTCAGACACAACAGCAAGTCAGCAGCCTTGGGCCCTGCTCCGTCTTCAATGAACATTTTGTGTGAGCAGGGTCAAGCAGACGCGAGGAGCCAGGAGGGAACAGCGCAGCGCGCACGGGTTTGGCACCCGGCCACTTAAAGGCAGAGGATTTCCTCCTATGTTTGGGAAGGAAATAGACGGCTTCACGGAAGCTTTTTTCAGAGCTTGATTTTTTTTTATTGCGGCACAAACAATGAGCATTTTGGAAGGAGAGGGTGCAGGGAGGGGATGTGATAAGACAATTAATGACAGGCAGTGTTATTTCTGATCTGGAGGTATCCTTTCAAGGACAGGTGTTTAATACTGAGGAGCACACTTAATGCCTTAAAGGCAATCATCCTCTCTGTGCAATTAGGGCCTGGCTTACAGCCCTTAAGTGCAAGCTTCAGTTTATGTAGGTGCTTAAGAGTTTTTGTTTTTCTCTCCCCTAGGCCCACTGAAGCCATTTCTCCTGCCTGGAGTGCAGAGCACTCTGCAGAGGCAGGGACATGTCCTTATCCCCACTGGCAGAAAGCAGAGAGGTGGCACTTGGGAGGAAGGACTGCAGCCAAGGAAAAAATGAAGATGAACCCATGCGGTGCCTAAGGAGCACCTGAAAATGAGTTTTCATCAGGTTAGTTCATCCACCTAAATGCTAGTTGTGGGCTTTTAAGGATATCCAGAGGTCAGGATGTTGCCAGCAGCTACACCCAGGCTGAACTGGGATGTGGATACTGGAAAAGTCCCAGTGCTCACCCCGAGCTACCCAGCTGCAGCTACGTACACCGACTGGAAAACCAGGAGGGTTTCACTCCTGCAACTCCGTTATGTGTCAGCCATCGTGTCCCTGGCACACCACAAACGCTGGGCTTGCTCGTCAATGAATTAGCACTAATTAATGAGCCTGCCTGGTCACATCGCAGTGGAAGAGGTGGGGAGCCTTTCCTAATTCCGGTTACCGAGGGGCCAGGACCTTGCTCAGAGCAGTGGAGATTTGAACTCGGTTGCTCTCCATTAGCCTGAGGAGCACGGCCTCAGATGTCTCTGGTCACTTCCACCACTGACAACAATCACGAGAAATACCAGCCACATCACTGGAGCGAGCTCCCCGCTCTGCTTTCGCCTGAGCAGCCTCACGTAGCAAGATAATATGACATTTCTCTCTATTAAAGTGTCTTTCACCCCAGAGCACGGCCAGCTTTGTCGGAGAGACAACAGTCAGGCCGTGAAGGGATGGAGAAAGGGGAGGGAGGAGGGTTTACGGGGGAGATGTGCAAATCACAGAGCTCAGCTGCAGAAATCCTAAGCCAGCACCCTACCCCTTGTCCAAGTGATATCCCCAATAAAACCCTCCATCCATTTGGGCTTCCCAAGCTGGCAGAGGACGCTGGTCATCTCTTCTCGAAGTGCTTGGCCCAGCAAGTCCCTCCAGCACACGCTGCACACACACGCTGCCATCCAACACAAACTGATGTGACCAATTATACAAATAGAGAGCTGGCAGGCACAGCCTGTTTGCTCCGTCTCAGCGTCTCCAGTGAGCATTCCCAGAGAGGCATTTCCCTATTTCTGAGGCTACTGTTTCTGCACAGGCTGCTCCCTGTCACTTTTTTTTTAGGATTCCTGCTCTTCTTTACAGAGGAAGAAGAGGAAAACACCATTAAAAGTTGGCCAAAAAGTGGTCCTCAACTGACTACGAGCCCTTTGGATCAGGAACATAAGCCTGTGTGATTTGGGCTAAAGGAGCGCCTGCAAAGCTTTTATGCGTGGTATATCCAGTCGAGATGAACAAAAGTCCCTATTGTACAAGCATGAGTGGCATTGACCTCACAGAGATTCACTTTGGATAGCCCTGCTGGCAAGCAGCGGCGCTCTGAGGTCTCATGAAACCGATAGCTCGTTCCTGTGACTCTGAGTCATTCCCCAGGGAAAGCGGCAGGCTCATGCCATGGCCGGCCCCACCAGGAGAAACAAGCACACGCTGTGTGTGCAAAATGTCAAGGCAGCAGCAGCACCGCGTGGACCACCTTCCACATGCTCCTCTCCCTTAGGGCTAAGCAAGCGTTAACATTCGTTTTTTTCCCCAACCTTTTCCTTCTAAGGGAAATTGTAGGGGGAATGATAGAAAGAGATGATAACCCCTGCCTTTTGGTTGATAAAGTGATTCTTTTTTCCTTTGAAAGAGACTTTTTTTCCAGCAACTCCATCCCATGTCCTTTTTAAATGACTCTATTTTGCTGTTCCCCATGATAGAGAGGAATGCAGTAGCAAGGATGTTATTCCCTCTCCCTGCAACAGTTGGGAACATCGGGCACAACACTTGGATCCGGGAGTCCCTGAGCTGTAAATGAGCTGCAAGTCACGTTTTCCTGTGCCTTAGCTGCCCCTCCTGTAAAACAGGGGTAATGCTCTCCCCAGCTTGGTGTCTCAGAAGTGTTCTGTCAGACCTGTGTGTTGCTGGAGAGGAAAATAATGACACACATTTTCTGTAGGAAAATTATGGCCACTCCATCATCAACAGCAGCCTCTCCAGGAGTCAAATTGTGCTTTATACCATATGCACTCGAGCTAGAAATGGCTCTTCCTGACCTGGTGGTACAGAGCATGGATCAGTCTCAACATCTAGAATGGGCAGGGGGAAAGAGGGAAGCAGGAAGGAGTAGGAGAGCAGAGTCCACGTGAGGAACAGACATACGGAGGAGATGCAGACCTCTCAGGGATCCAGGCAGTGGTAACCACAAGGATATTTTGGAGAGCTGGTGATTTAAATGTGGCTTGAAGCATCAGAAGGGGAAGCCTTCATGGCTGAGTTACTTGTCAGACAATGACTTGAGTCCCAAGTGCCCCACCTCCCCTGCCCTCTGTTAGCAAAGTGGTGGAAAAATATTGCCCAGCTCTTTGCACAACGCCTTTTGTTAGCTGGTCAGCTTCAAAAAAAACATTTCTGCTCTCTCCCACCTGACAACACTGCCATGAAAAACAGGAAGAGATTGAATACAGTAATTTAAGCAGTCAAACTCCATTTCCTGCCAAAAGGAAAAGAAAATACCGGCGAAAGGCAGAAACCAGGCGATAGTTGGGGACAGACAATTTGATTATCTTGGGCAGATATTTGCACTGTGTATCCGGTAAGAGCTGCAGCAGTGGAGGTGACACCTTTTCATTTCAGGGACTGCAGTCTGTTAGGCTGCAGAGCGGCGGGTGACGCTGGGAGGCAGATCAGGCTGGCGAGGAGGCTGGGATCTCCCCAGGTTACAGCCCTGGGTTGCAACCAGCTCCTAAGCCAGCAGTTGGTCCCTTCAGTTCATCCCTTCCCCCAGAAATGGTCCCTTCACACCTCCATCTTCCTCCCGAACTATCTTTTTTTATGTTTCTAAACAAATTCAGCATTTCCATCAATGGTTAGTTACAAAGTTTATGATATGCATTCGAACCCCAATCTTCTTTACCTGACATAAAGATTGTTTTCTGCCTTTATGAGCATTTTTTCCCTCTAGACCAGCCCTACCTTCTGCCAACACCTTGAGAATCTGTACAGCCTCACTCCCTCTGCTCCACAGACCGATGCACCACACTGCACCGCAAAAGTGGTTGCATTTTGGTGGCACACAACGCTTTTGGTAGATAGTCAAAGGGAACAGAAGTGCTTTCTGGGGCTATATAAGTAGTAATGGCTTCAGTATCAGGAAAGGAAATTTAGATTAGATGTGAGGGAAAGCTCCCTAGCAGCAAAGACAGATCATGTAGGGAGAGAGGGGAGCCTCCATCACTGGAGGTTAAGAACAGGTGAGACAAACATCTGTCAGAAATGTTATAAGTAAGGCAGAAGGGCAAATCAGATGACCTCATAAGACTCTTTTTTTTTTTTTCCCAGCTTCATTTTTCTCTGGTTATATGAATTTCTAAGCATTTGAGGTCAAGTGTGCTGTTTAAATATAAGCTATTATCCTGCATTTGCAAGGTACGGGCAGAGAGGAAAACCAGAGGTATTACCTGAAACTATTCACCACCTTGGTGAACATCACCAATTTGCAAATCAACTGCCCAGACATAAAAATCCATCTACTTTTCCTGATCTATGCTGAAGATTAAGAGGAGGACAGCTGTAGCAGAAGGATAGGAGAGGAACGAGCATCAAGGATTGTCTATTCACCTTTGGTTTTTCACAGGTCAGGCCTGACCGTGCATCAAGATGTGAGGACAGTGATGAGCCCAGCTCCATAATCCACAGTCTTAGAGTTAGTATCTCAGAGAAGGGCTGGAATATGTCCTCTAAGAGTATTTCTCTGCGATGCTCAGTGGGGGTATCCCACAGTTTCTTTCCACCCATCTGCTCCCTGCCCAGTGTACCAGCTGTAACTATTCGCATGCGGGATTTTGGCTGCTGGAAGCAGGGCAGCAGAACTGAACTTCAGGTTCACAGGCAGGTTGAGCCTGCACCAGCAGAGACACATTTGATATCTACAGAAAAAAAAATAAATAAATAAAAAGGAAAAATCACACTGGTAGCTTTGTAATTGGTTTTATAGCTGCTGCAAATCCATGTTCTAAAAGGCAGAGCAGCGGTACTGGTGGCTGGCTAGCAAGCAGGACATCAGCAAAGGAGACGAGGTCCTCATGGACATATGCCCAGGCTCCAAAATACTTCTCCAACCACCAAATATTTTCCAAGCTTAGCGGCTGGACTCTGCAATCCTTACAGCAGCCAAGTCACTAATACCTCGTCCCTCGGGCAGCACAGCTGATCTCAAGCAGGGCTTGCCAGCAGCTCTAAGTAGACTCATTTAAGGATAGCACAGCCCATTTAGTTACCTTTTCAGACCCCTGTTTTTTTCTCCAAGGATCTCCAGGCTCCTTTTCCAGATGGGAAGCATTAGTATCTCTGATTCACAGTCACAAAGATGCTCTTATAGTTTTCCCTACTGTGTCACTCAGTCCCTGATTCCTTGTCCTCTCCCCAGTCTCTGCAGCGCTGTCCCTCCAAATTCAGCCTGATTTATCCAGGATTCACCCCAAGGGACAGAGGAAAGCTGTTGGCCCTTTTTCCTCTTTCTAAAGCCACAGAAGCCATGTGATTGATGGGTTTCAAAATTCTCGATTTGACAGGTCCTGTGTTGCAAGCATTAGCATGGAGCACGAGCAGAGCAGATTTGCAAATACAAGGAGAGGCTTAAGAGCCCAGGAAAGTGACTCCAGTGGGAAGCTCCCAGCCTAAATCTAAAGGCAGTTTTTTGAATCTGCAGCAGCCTTGAGGCTAAACAAAAATAAATAAATAAATAACAATCAAAGCCGGATCCGGGCACAAGACTTTCTCCCTGTGCAGTGCTGCACAGGGAGTTTCACTACTGGCACAGGCCTAGACAGAAGAAATCCCACTAAAATGAAAGGGTTTGTCCCTCTGCACCTTCAGTGTAGGAGTGTGAGAGCACTGCAGTGTTGTGCAATGACGCTGAGGGTGCTGGTACAGAGAGGAATTAGGACAGGGTAAGGCAGAATCGATCTCCCTGCAATGAAATTTCCATCTGCTTTCCTCTTAGCGTGTCCTTGTCCTATAAAGGAGCAACAGCAGGGATCCCCCAGCAAAGAATGCTTGAGTACAAAGGACAGCATGAGTGGTCCTGTATCCCAAGCCCTGACTCTGCCATGAGATGATTTGGGCAGGAAAGCGCCCTGGTGTTTCTCCATATTCCCTTTGCTCAGTCTTAAACTTGCCTCTTACTTGAAAGAGCTAATTAAGGAAGGAAATCAAAGCCCAGAGAGGCGGTTAGTGCAGCAGCCGAGGTGCAGTGCTGGCTATAATGCTGATTTCTGCGCATGGTATCAAAGCCAGCCGCATACTGCCGGGGCTGAGGCAGATTTCCGCAATGACACTTCACTGAACTGGCGGAATAAACCAAGACAATTTCTTAAGACCATTTGTAGGTCAGGTAGACCAACCTCTTCCCCAGACCTGCACTTCAATCTTGCAGCATTTAATCCTTGATCTGTAGCCAGGCCTTAATTTTTCAGTGCGCAGACACCGCAGAGCTGGCTAGAAACAGGAAGACAAGGGACTTTGATGGTTAATGACCAGCGCTCCTCAGACACAGAAGAAATGAAGCCCTGGCTTCACAAAGCTCCGGGAACAAATCCTGCTCCAACTCTAGCCCAGAGAGATAAAATTCCACCATCAGACACAGAAACCAGCACAAGCAGCTGACTTTATCTAAGTACTGTTTTGGTTTAGGCTTGAGCCAAAACTGCAGAAGGAAACGTGATTTCACCCCTGATGAATTGCACAGTGAAATAACAACAACAGACCAATTCCTCCTAAAGATTTTAAGGTCCCTTGGCATAATCTGTCAAAAAACATAAGATTGCTGGGAAGGTCAGAAAGTGATACATTCCCCAGCTCTTCCATGGCAAACTGAGGCATGGAGTGGTTAAAGTAGGTGGTGTGGTGAGCCAGAGGCAGAGCCAGGACTGGGACAAGGCAGCTTCAGTTCCTCGCTCTAGCCACTGAGCCACACTTTAAGCTCTGTGAGCACATGAGGAGGTTAAACTCGGGTGGGTAGAGGCTTGACTTACCGCACTGCTACAGGGAATATCCTTGACTTTGAGCCAGGCCAGATCTAACGTCCCCTCTCCCCTGTAGCAGGACTGCAGCCTGTCCTTGATGCGATCGTTGATCTTTTTCAGGACAAATATGCAAAGAGCGGACTCATCCAAGGACTTCATCTTCCTTTTCTGCCCCTTGGAGAAGACTGTGAAGAGGATATCATCCTCAGGGCCTACACCCAAAGACCTCGCCAAAATGGCTCCAGCCTTGGACAAGTAGGCCGCCTGGAGCAACCGGTACTCAACCCCGTTCTTCTCACAACCAATGGGCACCTCGACATAGGAGTTAAAAGCTGTGTCCTCCTTGCACAAACGGACCAGCTTAGAGGTATAGACCTGCTCCTTTGTGGTGGAGCCAGGTGGTGAGATCATCTCAGGCTGCAGAGTTAGGAAATAGACAAAGTTTCCACTGCTGAAGCCATAGATGTAGTAGATATCAAAGTCAGGTATGATGGTAAAGGTGTCTGAGGGGATTTTAATCATGGAGGCCACAAACTCATCATGGAAAACGTATGCAAACATCCCATCTGCCTCAGAGTTCTTGGTTAGCTTTCTGCTGGAAATAGTGGGGAAATACTCAGGCTTGCCATCCACAGCAGTGGCAATGAACAACTTGTCATCCATGTTGCTGTAAGAAACGATGACTCCAAAAACAGAGCCGCTCTCGTTGACACCGGAGAGGTAATGCTCCTTCTTGTGGAAGGGCTCGCCCAGCTTGAAGAGGTCATCCAGCCTCAAAAGCTTACAAATGCCCTGGTAAAGGCTCCCACAGGCTATCAATCGATTCTCCTTATAGTCTATGAGGAGCATTTTGTTGATGTTGTTAGTGGGTGTCAAGGGTTCATTGCAGGTTTGGACTATCCTGGGAGGATAACACTTGGGATTATCTTCATCGGGACCAGTCTGGTGGGTCACCAGGACCTTCAGGTCACTGGAGAGTTTGTAGATCCTGTTGACAGCTCCCAGGTAAATGTGCCCAGTTCTTTCATCAACAACCAAGTGGTTGAAGTTCCCCTCTGCTTGGTCTCCGGTGAAAGTGATGAAGGGCCTCTTTGGGAGGGGTGGCTGCTGCCTACCAAGAGGCGACACCGTGGCAGATAACAGGAGATGAGAAATCAGGCAAGTCCACTTCCACATGGCTGGTGACATGTTTAGAAAGATTTGTATTCCCAAGGGAACAAAGACTGAAAGCTGTAAGTGTCTTCAAAACACCAATTCCCTGGCAGATTTTGTCCTACAAGCAAAGAGAAAAGAAAACAAAAGTACGTTACTATGGAGTATTCCTTCCTCCTCCCTCCTTCACAACCATGCCATCATCAGAGCATATTTAATTGCTAATCCTCCTTTTCTCGTCTCTGAGCTCTCTACTTACAGCCGGCACAAAGGGAGCCCTCCTGAAAGAAAAGATCCTGGTAGAAAGAGCAGAAATCACATAGCAGAATAACAAATCAGTGCCCTCTTAACCTCTGCTACACACATGTGTGCCCCATGGTGCAGCACAAGAATTCACTGGAAGCCAGAGCGGTGCAGAAGGCTAATGGTAGAATCATCAAGCAACATTACTGTTTGCACTGCCAACTTTGACCCAGTTGTGTATTTGCTAAGACAGGACGGGAGAAGGATTATTCTCCTGCTCTTCTGGATGAGGGACTGAATTCTGGAGAAGGTCAGGGACCTGCCTACAGGGACAAGTCCAGATGGATGCTGAGCTCTTTTGCAGCTCTTCAAGTTTGCCAGGAAGAAACCAGCTCTGGTCTGACATTAGCATCCTTTCAGGGAGACGCTGGTTCAGAGCAGGCCTGTTTGAACAGGCTCTCTGTGGCTACCAGATCAAAGCTGCCACATGCCAGCCCAGCTTGGAGTACAGATGTAGGAGCTGCGGTTTGCCAGCCTTCAGAGCCACATCTACGAAGGGCACACAGCCAAGCACAAAGCAAACTGAGTACCAGGTCCCCTCCCTCCCTTGGGCCATCACCGCAAGACTGCTCTTCACCCACTGCACAGCCAAGACAGCATTGTCTAAAAGAGAGTTCCGCTGGGCAATTTGGAGGAGAGAGAATAAAGGGGCTGCCTAATTATTAGCAATAATAAAGTCTAAAGGCTTCATTATTAGCAATAATAAAGTCTAAAGGAGCTTTCTTGCTCCACTCAGTCTCTTAAAATCGCCCAGGTTTTAACTGGGGTGGTGAAAGCTACATGGACTTCGAACAGCTGCTCTAATTTGGTGAGTGTATCACCAACACCCCATCCTTGTGCCTTGGAAATACATCATCCCATTCAAGACATCCACCTGCTCCCTGTTCCTCCTCCTCCTTTTCACGGTTGCTTCTGTACCAAGAGAAGGTTTGGCCTTGTATGGCCCCACAGAGCACCTGGAGGATGGAGTCCTGCCACCTTGGATCCTGCCAGCCAAGCTCTTTGCTAAGTGCTGACTGCACAACCTTTGTTACAGGTGGCCAGGCTAAAGCACATGGGTCTTCCCTCCCTCCCTCTTTAACATCCATATCAGAATTGCACAGAATTCTTCCTGCTTTTAAAAAGAAAACAAGTCAACCCCTAGCCTCAGAGATCTTTGTGATTTGGAAGCACTTCTGCAGGCCAGTGTCCTCCCATTTCTCACAGAGAGCTTTTGCTGAAAACAGGGGTGTAACTTGCTGAGCAAAGGTGATGACAGCAAGCCCTGTGCAAGGAGGAGACAAGGGAAAATCACTGTTTGCAAATCCCAGCAGGGAGGAAGGGGTGGTAGTGACACGGGTCTGGCATTCACAGCTCTTTCAAATCTGTGCAACTCTGCCAGCGCCAGCGGAACTGAAAATTTTACTTCAAGGAATAACAAAGAGAATAAATCCTATCTTCTTTTGACCTGCAGACTGATTAGATCTGATAGTGGAAAGGGTAAGTCTGGGCTTCCAGAGCATCCACCACTTTCATGCCACCCCAAATATTTCAAAGTTCTCACAGGAGGCAGAATTTCAAAGCAGCTGTATGATCACCTTCACCTCCCACTGCCCTCCCTACCACAGCAGCCGCAGGCATTGGATAGATGACAGCCAAAGGTCATTTCACATTTACTTTAGGCATGTTTATCCTGCTCTGCTTTGCCTTTCTGGTCAAGCAAATATTTAATAAAATCAAGCTTATACTGCAGAGTTCGCAAGACTGTCTTGCGAGCTGGAGAGGATTTGCTCTACAGGAATACGCAGGCCAGTCACGTAGGTTTTTAATAACCTTTATTATGATAGATAGAACAGTGATGGGTTGAGCTCTCCTACACAAGCGTTCCTCTTTCAAAAGAGGCCATCCTTGAGAGAGCAGCAGAAGAGGGAAGCTGTCCCTGTTTGAGTCCTGTGTTCAGAAACATCACGTGGCGACCCTGAACACCAGCTCCCTTCGCTTATGACTTATGATCCATATTTCTAAGAGACACTGGTTTGATCAGGCACTAGGCAGGTCTAGAAAGAAATTATTGTTTTGAAGTACAAAAAAGATAGCTATTTTACCCCTCTATTTTACCGTATTTTGCTCCTCTTAGCCCTGCAGAGTCAGCACAGCTGCAGGACAGGGAAATGGGAACTTCCGTGACCCCGAGACTGAAGAGGCAGCCAAAAACCCCTCTTCTGCAACAGGAGCTGTCTGCCCAAAGATTGTTACAGAGCCCAAAAACTGAGTTATACCAACAGGAGGAAATGTCCCCTTTAAAATAAGCCATCAACTCAACTTAAGAGGAGATGCGCTCGAGATGTGAAATCTTTGAGGCCCAACCAAGTGAGAATTGTGACCGACTTTGAGATGTGTCTGTCACTTATCGGGGGAGAGGGAGGTGGGGGAAAACTTCCTCCAGGAAATGACAGCAAATTTGGGCTGGAAACTAGAGTGACCCCAGGAAGGTTAGAAGAGGAATCCTTTTTACAGCAGAAAAGGACACTTCAAAAATAGCAAATCTCTAGGGGAAAAGTTATTCACCTGCAGTGGGAAAAGCCTAGACATTTTACCAGCCCTGATAGCCACCAAGCAAACCCAGAAGCAGCCTTTCAGAAGGAAGGAGGGAGCCTGGGGCTATCTTGCCATCTTCCACCAGCAGTCTGAGTGACCTTAGGAGGAAGGTTTTTCTCTTTGAACACTTCTGGCGTTTCCCATCTCACCCGTCTGCTCACTTTTTTATTCCTGCATCCTGGAGTCCCAGTCGGTACTTGGGCCTCTCAGGGCCATCATTTATAATTTGGCTTAATTATTAAATAACAGCAGAGGGCAGAGGCAAGGAGGATTGGTTGTTTAGCCTGCAGAATAGAGCAGGGTTTGCAGTAGTCCTTAGAGGATGCACCAAGAAGAAGGGGGTTTTATGCATGTCTTTTTATTGCTTGCATTTGGATAGTGGGAAATCATAGCAGCTGGGAAGACAAATAATGCAGTGCCGTAGACATACCCAGTCTTTTAAGCTGCTCAGTCGTCAACAGTCTAATTAAGTTATAAGAAAAATAAACAAAAGGCCGAACTGAGCAGGCAGTGAGGTTTGGCTTAGGCTCTGATCTTGGCATTCCCAAAATAAACCCAAACCACCTCCCCACACTGACCACATACCCTCTCCTCCCCCCCCCACGAAACGTAGCCAGCAGAGATGCCACGACCCAGTGCAGGGCTCCTGTGTGAGACCAGACTGTCCTTCTGAGCAGAGCTACGTGGCTCCTGCCACAGCAGCCTCTTCAGCAACACATTCAAGGTCCCTGGAAAGGTCACACAGCTTCTACAGCCCCAGGGATGTGTAGCAAATGATGTTTTGGTAGAAAACAGCCCTTCTTTTTCTCCATCTATCAGGAACGGCTGCCCCTCTGCTCTGCTGGACTCTTCACATGCAGCAGCTGTGCTGAGGGGATGCAACGGGCCATAACAATGCCCTACAAGTTTTTCTTTGAGATTGGGTCTCCCAGGTGAATATCTTCATCTCCCCAGCGCGTGAAAGAGCAGAGAAATTGCCTCCTTCTTTAACCATGCTAAGGAAGTGATGCTACACAACCTTCATGACATTCAGCAGTCCTGAAGGAAAATATTATTCTTTTATTCAGAAGAGGAGCTACACCAGTTGTGAACCTAGATTGGACATGAAGGTGGCACAGAGGAAGCCTCCTCCCAAATCCATCTGGTTCAGACAAGGCTCCATCCATGCTCAGCACCAGGTATATCAGCGGATGGTTTCTGAGTCAGCTCTCCCAAAAAGTCTCACACCACCCTCTTGCATGTAGAACTAGGGTCTCCACTCTATGGCTTGCAAATGACACATTGCCCATAAGACTCCTTGTTTTTGCACAATTTGGTTTAAAAACTTGTTTCTTCCTCAAGGACAGCAAGTTATGGTGCCACCCTACAGCACTGTTACTTGCTGTTGTTGACCATTTCCAGCAAAAGTTGGAGACCAGTGAGTAAGAGAACACAGGTTGGTCTTGCTCTGACCCCTCCAGCAAACAATCCCAAGACTCTATGACATGCAACCCTATGTGCCCTGGACCAGAAAAAAAAAAAAAAGGTTGCAAAAAACCCTATGGGGAAGAAACTTTCCTAGCTTCTTTTAAATCAACTGGTGGTTGTTATTAGATGGGAAAGGTAGAGGGTGCTGAATATATCCTCAAAACCTAGCCAGTTTCAAGGGGAGAAAGTCAAAAAGGACTATGTGCTATGTCTGAGGAAGTAGGAATAAAGCAGGAGTAAAGAGAACACAAAGGACTGGTCTGTGCAGTGAGAGAGAGAAGGACTTGGGTAGAAGAATATAGAGAGAAGGGAAAGAGAGGTGGGACATTCGGTTTTGATGTCAATCTCATAAAAGCCACGCTCACGTCCCTCTATCAGAGACCACCACAAATTCACCCCACTGCAATGACAGCTCCAAAGGGGAACGTGTCCCTGGGTGCTGATGGGAGACAGCAGCATCTCCCCGTTTGGTTCACACACACACAAGCCTCCTGCCACCAGAGGTGGCAGACAGATCCAAATCACCAGGTCCCCTGCCATCAGTGCCTTCTGCAGCAGGGACAGCACAAGGTCAGCAGCAACATTTCCTGAGAACAGCCACACGTGAGAGCCTGGCTGCAAAGAGCCATGGAAGAAAAACTACTCTGGGTCCAGCTCCAGCCAGGGACTCAGAGCAAAACACACATTTAAACCTAGAAGAGGACAAAAACAGGCCCAAAAACAGCTCCAGGAGGGGAACAAATCCACCACCCCCTCCTGCAGAGCAGGTCCAGCACCACCCCACGGTCCCAGTACATGGTGGAGCAGGCTCAGATGGACCCCAATGGATTCTTCACCAGGGAGCACCTAGTTAGGAGGAAGCCAACAGCACCCAGAGCAATGCCAAGAGCACAGGCTCAGCGGTTAATGAAGCCCAGCATTAATCAGGCAGCACACTCCTCTGTTTGCTTTTGCTCTGCTCAGGCACAGCTATTCATTTGCTGGGACACGGGAGGCCACGCACAGATGCTGACAAGGCAGACGTCCAGCCATGGAGCCAGCACACAGCAATTCAGCACCAAGTGCAGCTACACAATCCCTTTAATCTCAGCTAAAGATTTTTTTTTTCCTGGCTTCCTTTAATAAAACCTGATTACCATGGATAGGCGCTTTTCTTTGGGAGCCGGCATGGCAAGAAAACCCATACAGACACATTGTCGACAACTCCCCTGACAAAGGCCGGCTTCTAACTTCAGCTAAATCCTTTCTCCCTGAACTTACAACCTGTCTGATGCCTTTTTGCAAAGCAGAAGCAAGTCTCTCTTTGAGGGCACCCAGCACCAGAGCATCTTTTCTTTGGAGCTCACCACAATGAACAGATCCCAGCACAAGCTGCAGCTTGTCCCAAATAGAGAGATTAATTTCAGCAACGGGTTGTTTGCAAGGCACTTAAGCCCCGGCGACACAACGTGGCGTTCACTCATCACACAGATTATTCCATTCAGGCACTCGGAGGGTGCCCATCACCTTGTTACCTGTGCATCTGCCAGGAGCGTATTAAGTGAGAGGATTAACATTTGCCATGAGTGGGACTTTTATTCCTTTCTTCCTGATTCACCGTCTGAGAAAACTGCATGTGGATGCTGTTTCTCCCTGCGTTTCAGACTTGGTTTCCTACCAGCAAAATCAGGTCAGAGCTGCGCTCCTTTGTGCTTGGAAGGGAGACGGGAGAGGCTTGTAATGATTTCTTGGTTCCTCCAGGAATTTACTTACACAGAGACTCGAGTGAAAGAACACAAATAGTCGGTGCCACAGAAACAAGAATGGAGTTTTGAGGTCATGGAAATGACCTACAAATCCAGAGACCGGGGTTAAACTCTGTTTTCTGGAGCAGGCTTGCCTATGAGTCTCCATGGGTGTGTTTCCCCTGCCACAATACAGGTTACTATTTTCCAGTCTCCCAAAATTATTCCGAGGACATCTATTAAAAATATTACTTATCACAGCACTGGGGAACACCCCAAAGCATCAAAGAATTGTAGGAAAAGCACACTATGTCACAACAGTGCCTTGCTTTGTTGATCCCAGCCTGAGGAACATCTTTATTACAACAGATAGGTCCAAAGCACCAAGAAAAGTGGAGAATGACAAAATGCAGAGTGACAGGTTAACTTTTGCTTCAAATTCCTATTCTTTTCCCCCATAAAAACCACTGTACACTCCTGGAGCTTCACCTTCCCCACTACAAAATGTTTTTCTACTGTATTTCACTGAGGTGCAGCTCTCACGGGGATGGCAATGGCCAAGAAATTAAATGGCACTTGCAGCTCAGAAGACCCCAATCGGATTGTGACTTCAGACACAAAGAGCAATAACCACAGCCCCTGCCCCTAAAGGCATGATGCATATGGAAAAGCAAATGAACTGGGTTTCATCCCAGCAGGTTTTCCCGGCTGGTGTATCAAGTACATCACTGTAGGACACCCATGAAGAAAATGACATTGTCTTCCTCGCAGGCTGCACCTACACTCGCAAATTCCCTTCAAGGCCTCGGGGGCTCTGAAGGGTGCTCAAATGAAGCCTTAAAATTTTCTGGACCTAGTCCAGAAGTGACCCCTAAAACCTTGCACAAGGGACTCAGACCTCAGGTTCTCCCCTGAGCCAGCAGGCAGCTATTTTGTTTTTGGCAGAGGCTGCAGAACACAGTTTCTGTTGCATTGAATGCCAGTGGGTGGATGTTTCCCCCTGCTTTGCAATCTTAGGAAGATCTGTGAGACACAATTCCTCTCTCTCAGGCTGAAGTCTTGTAATTAGCACTGTATAAATCCATGAAGAGCCAAATCTCATAAGACAGAGACCATACTTCAGCTGTCTCCTGAAAGCCTGGCACAGAGAACAACTCCAAATTCACAGTGACTTTGTGATCCCTGGCTATTTCACTCTCTAGATCTACATGAGGCACCAGCAAGGATAAAACATGGGGCTTGCAGGAAAAACAAAACCTTTAAACCTTGATCTACTGCTTGCTGGAGCACCGAGATCTATATTTGGAGCTGCAGAAACCACTTGCAAAGAAGCCAGGAGAGAATCCCCAATCTTCAAAGCCTGCGATTTTACTACATATTCAAAAGGCAGCTGGAGCAGAGCAGCCTGAGAAGCATAGGGTAAAAGCAGTAGGATGGGAAAAATCAAAAATGATACCATGATGGGGAATAAAGCTTGGAAATTAAGCGGGACAAAGATCCAATGTATTTGCTGGGTAGGATCAGGCTTTCTGCAAACAGGACGAGCCTCAATAACCAGTTACCTGTGCTTGATGGCTCAGAGATGCTCACTCATATAATGACTGCAAAATTGCCCAGCTTAAAATGATTAATGCAGAGCAAGGGTACTCGCCGAGATCCAGGATCCTCTGGAGTAAGGACCATCAATCCTGCAAAAAACCTTACGCTGAGAAATAGGCTGAACACACAGCAGGAGCAGGAACAGAAAGAAAATGCCATTAACGGTCCTGTATTGCTGGGAAGGAACAGAGAGAGGGACGGTGATTTCTCTTCAGTGACACAGGGTTTGCAGCACAGGCAAGAACAGAAACTCCCGTAATGCTTTATTCAGCATAAAATTTCCTCCTTTCATTCTGTGGCAGGTATCCAAACTGTTTTGGAGCACCAGCCACTGGCCGTGGAGAGGGTCAGTGGAAAGAAAGATCTGAGGCAGCAAATCCTTCAGCCTCATCTTCCCACGTGAAAGGCTAAGGACAGGGATTAGTGAGTACAGTCCCATAAAGCAGGGATGGCTAGACCATCTCACATCTCAGCCAGCTCCTGAGTCCAACACACACATTATCACTAGCGGGAAGAAGCAGTGCTGACTGGCATTTTCCCTTCCGATCCTAAATAAAAGCTTTGGTTTACTGAAGCCATTAGTGATATTTTTATGGTGACGTCCGTACTGGGGATCATGGAAAAAAATATCAGACTTCTTGTTTCATACTAATTCTGACCAAATTCTGAAATGCTTCTGGGTAAGTCTTGGTGCCCCCATGAATCTCCTGGGCAGACACATGCCATTGATTTTATCACTCTGCCTTTAACGTGACAGCTCTTCCACCATCTGTTCCATCCTTCAGCCCCTGAGCAGGTCACATGAAGGACAGTCTTCTTCCATGCTTCTGTAACACCGAGGGCAATTAGGTCCCAAACTCATTAGTTCATAACCTCATGAATCAAAGAATGGTTTGGGTTGGAAGAAACCTTAAATGTGATCCCCTCCCAGCCCCTGCCATGGCAGGGACACCTCCCACCAGCCCAGGCTGCCCCCAGCCCCATCCAGCCTGGCCTTGGGCACTGCCAGGGATGGGGCAGCCACAGCTCCTCTGGGAAACTTGTGCGTGTAAAGTCTTTACTTCATTCCACTTTAAAGTATCCTATTTTTTTTCTGGACCTGTGGGCTTGAAAAGAGGTTGTTAAGAGATCTCAGAAGTCTGCCTACTCCATATTTCTGCCCCAAAGTTCACCACCTCCAAATTCCAGGTGTCTTCTGAGATTGCTACAAAACATAACTTCATGTTTACAAATGGAAAACTACAGTGGGAAATAGACATTTTCTGAACAATATTAATCTACTGCATGCTTTACTTGGTCCTCCTTAGCAAAAGTAATAAAAACTACATTAAAATTGTTTATAAATTGCAACTGTACTGCCATAAGAGAACTTCTTGTTAAGTTCTAAGCAAAGCACTGCTCAGTGCAGCTTCTGTGTTCAAAGATTCCCCCTGAGAAAAAAATATCTGAGATGAGCCCAAACGAGAGATGTCCTTTCAGAGGACTTCCCCTCAGAGTGCTTTGGCTAAAACCTTCCGTCCCCACTTGACTTGGAGCTTTTTGAGATGTCACCCGATCCAGAAGGCAAACAAAGTGGCAAGGCTCTGATGGAGAGCCCGATGCTTGCTCTAGCAGAGACCTCCAGCTGAGACACAATTTCAAGCCCAGCAGCAGCAAGGGGGATTGACTACTTGTTCTGCTGATAGCTGTAATGAGGCGGTATGGACACGGCCCTGATAAGCAGCAGCTTTGTGATCATTTGGGGGGGGAGGGGGGAGCAAGGGAAGAAAAAAAAAGAAAAAACAGCAGTTAGACATCCATCCCTGAAGTCAGTACCACCACAGTCCCATAAAACCTCATTTTACAGGCTGGGAAGAAGACAAAAGAAGACCACAAGCAGCACTTTCAGCAGAGAATCAATAGCACAACTCCTCCTCTTCCAAATTAATAACTACAACAACAATAATAACACGAGCAAACTATTTCAAACTTGTCCATAATTTTCTCTTCCAGTGACTTTTTTCGCTGCAAGGCAGAGGACAAGCTAGCTGCTGCCAAGACATACATAGGCCAATGGGAAGTTATTCTTAGAGCCCTGCCCAGCTGTTGCTGCAGGATAACTAGCTCCTAATTATGCCTCAAGATATCACTGAGCTAGACAGGGCACCTATGGCCAGGATCTGATCTAGGCAAGAGACAGGATTGTGTTAATACAGGCCAAAAAAAAGATAATCACATTGCTCTGTTTGTTAACAGGAAGATTAGAAGAGATCTGATGTCGTATACATAAACCCAGGCTGCGTTTGCAAGGGGATACACAAATGTGTCCTGTACAGCATGCAGGCATTTATTTTTGCACAGAATTAGGCGATTTCTCTACACCCAGTTCAGGGCAGGTATGCATACATAATTACACCAGGCATTAACAGCAACACCTATAGCTCAGGTTGCCTGCCATGTTCTATAGCAGGACTCGGATTTAAGGTCCTCATTACCTTGACAGACATTAACCGCTCAGTGGACAATTTCCCCAGCTCGGTGTCTGCCTCGGGCTAACATCTCTGGAGGAAGTTGCATTCACAATTGCTTGGGCAATTCTGAGAACTAAATTAGGAGAAAAGTTTTTGCAAGTTAACAATATTTTTGTGTGTGTTTGGCCTTGGTTATATGCCTTCCACTGTCTTACAGGAAAGATTCCTTGCTTTGGAGCAGGTAATGATAATTGGGAGAGTCCTCTCCTGCTGTCAAGGGGATCTTCTGGATATGCCTGAAAGTGTCTGAATTTGACCAGGTTACAGCACCTAATAATCAGTAAGTCACAGGTAAAGGATTTGCCCTTGCCACTGCTCCCAGGATGGATCAGATGGCGCTTGGGCTATCACCACAGGATGAGTAAAACATTCCCAACATCGGGGATGAAGGGACTAAGCAGGTTTTCCCTACACTTATTCCCTGTGTCAGCTGGAGGCTGCTGTGGTGCTAAGCACTGCAGCAAAGGAAAACTCTTCTGTGCTCCCTGATGGAGTTATGCTGCAGCTCAGCTTAATTAACCCAACTGGCAAGCACAAGAGGAGGAGGCTCTGACACAAGGAAGGGAAGGCTGGAAGTGGAGGAGGGAGAAAAAAAAAAAAAACTGGGTAGAGACAATTTAGTAAAAGGGATATGAGGAGAGACTGGGACACGTGGGCAGATTGCAGATTTGCAAGTTCTGTAAGAACTAAAACATTCCCTCTGCATGAATAGTGCATTGATCCCACAGCTCCTGACTCTCCTGATTCCCCTGAGATGGGCTTCTTCCAGCTACTGACACATCTGAGGTCAAATCAGTTATACAAGATTAAAGTTTGGGGGAGAAAACTCCATTTTTGGCTTGCTCGTGAGCTTGGAAAACATGTATTAAAACAAGAGGTGCGACTGCAAGGAGGAGAAAGAGGGGGTGAAAAAGAGCAGGTAATTGCTGAACTTTAGAAACAAGCAATATGCCACAATGCACAGAATATTCCTGAGCCCTTCTACATTTGTTTAGAAGAGGCTGCGTGAGCAAAGGACAATCCTATCCCCTTCCAACTCCTTCTCAACACCAATATTTAACGCCAAGCCTAGAAGGTGTTACCAAATCATGAGACTTCGCAGAATCAGGAGCAGCAGCTCTCACTTACAGACTATATCTGAATATGTTAAAACCACCCGAACCTTGGGAGGAGCAGGTAGTGCAGACCCTGGTGCCGTGACCTTGCTGCTATTTTGCCATCCTGTCGTACATCACCCTAGCACATCACACCTTGTCCTGAAGGACCATTTCATCCCGGCTCGGTAAAATAACACATCGCTGCTTGCAAAAATAACCAAATAATCCTACAAATATCCAAACCCTATCTCCAAAAATTTCCATCCAGAAACACCCCAAGGAGACAGAGGTCCAGGGAGCAGAGGGCTTGGCCAAGGTGACACAGAGTCAGCACGGATGAGCCAGGCCCACAGCCCATGTGTTCAACCCCCAGCTCACTGCCACAAAGACACAACAGTTATTCCGCAGAGCCATGTGTGCAGCACCAGGGGAACCTCCTTTATAGCTGATTTTCTCAATTATTTTCTCCTCCGGTGCAGTTTTTAGGAGCACGCGCATGCCCTAATGGCTCCAGAGTGGTGAATTCCCATCAGTCTTAAACCCATCCGCTCTGCAAGCACTTTGCCAGCCTCAGCAGAATGGGTGCATTACACGCTCAAGTGTCATTGTTGAAGTTGCTTTAAATAGTCCGGTGGTCACTGTACTCAGCCATGTGTCTGCACGGACGCGTCCAGGGCGTCCTGAAATGATACAGGCTGCTGGCACACGGCCTGCGGAGCTGGTGGGAGGCAGGGAGGAGGTGTCTGATCAATCCCCTCTGCTGCTAAAGCTCTCTGCAATCTATACAGGTGCGTCCCCGCAGGGACAAACACCGGGAGGAGACACTGCCAGGCAGCCACCAGCAATGCCACTCGGTAGGCAGCTTGCTGCTGCTGCAAAACACAGCTGCAAAAAGCAAATTCTCTCTTTCCCCTCCCATAAATATCTTCCCTGGGCCAGGCTCTTGGACACAGATGGAAGGTGCAGATGCTCTGCACTTTGCAGGATCCTTCACTTAGCACGATGCTATCAGCAGATCAACAAGTCACCCCAGAGCAGCCACGAGGAGGATGATTCAATTGTTTCAGCTGTTTGCACAGCCTCCCAATTGCAGATGCATCACCTCAAAGCATAAGCTGTATGAAGATGGGTGTTACAGAGAAAACCCAGCACCACAAACACTCCTACGAGCTCTTTCATTCTGCAAAAGATAGTTTAGGGGGTTGCAATAACCAGCAGTTTCAGATCTGGATCTTACTGCCCAAAAGAAAGTTGCTTGTTTGTTCAGTCAGCTGTGAGCAAAATGTCACCCCAAACTCTAATTTAATCCAGATCCAAACACCATCTGCTTTAGCCTTGTCTGCTCACGCACGGTCTAAAGGCACCTGTGTCGGAGGCATTGGGGAGGTGGGGGTGTGGGAAGGTCATCTCTGCTGGTGAAATCCTGGGCGTTAGCAATGGAGGTCTTGGTAATAGGATGCAAGACATGGAGAAACATCGCAGAGCAGATGCACAGGTGTTGAAAGATCAAGAGCCACTGAGGACTGCTCTCCACATGCCCTTCTGCTCCCCGCAGGGCATCGCAATGCAAGCCTGCACTGAGTTCCCTCTGCTCCTCCCGCTCTAGGACAGAGGGAGATCCAGCATAAGGGCCAACAGCTGCGCTTTGAGCAATGCACAAATCCTAAATACTGTCAAAAGCATGCAAGCCCATGCCCGGGAACCCCTGCCTTTTTTGGGATGTGGACAAAACCTCTCCGATTCAGGAGCATCATCTGGGCTGCAGCCCCAGCTCCCGCAGGGCTGGGACACACAGCCTGGGGCCGGCGGGGAGGCTTGGGTGGCTGCAGATGGATTTTAATGACATGAGGCAAGCTCTCCAACGGGAAGCTGGACTCAAATTTGCCCCGGTTTCAAAAGTTATAGCCTGTAAATCTTTTGCTCGCATTAGGGAGGGAGGGAAATGCAGTTTGCATTGCTGGCGGTGGGGTTAGGCTGAATGCAGCTTTGGTTCGCAATGGGTGCTGCTGAGCTTATTAGGATGGGCCTGGGGAGTACATCTGGGTGCCACCTGTGGGTTTATTTGCTTTTATTTTTTAACTTACTAAAACAAAAGTGAAGCATTTAGGATGGACAGGGACTCCTCCAAAAAGCAGCAAGCCCACCTAACACCCCTTTGCCAGATGGACCCTTGCGAGGTCAATGTTAGCAAACACACACAGGCAATGCAGGAGATGCCTGGAGCAAACCAGGCTCCAAATCCATGGCCATGACTCAATATTATGGGCCCATCACACCCTGTTGTGTGCTCTGCAGGTAGGAAATCCCCATCAGCTGCCTGTACAGGGAGCCCACACCTTGAAGCTGCGGTCCTGCCTGATGCCGGAGGGCTGGGATAAAAAAATGTAGCGGTGTCCACAGGTGCAAAAAATGCTCTCACAATTCAATGGGTTATGAATAACAAAATATTTCTGCTCTGTGGCCATCTGCATGCCATCCACCCCCACAAATCCGACACATTCCTCCTGCAGCTACAATACTCGTTTCGGGAAGAAAATTCCCTCTTTTCTCTGCCTTCAAATCATGCACGAAGGTAGCACTCAACAGCCAGTTTCACTGGTAGGACCCATGCAGACTAACATTGTGCCAAGCACCACGACCTCAGAACAGAGGTTTTTCTACAGAGGTGCCAGAAATAATACAAATAAACTCTTCTTCTCTCCTTGGCTTTATATCTACAGCTCCCACACATCACTACCAGCGGGGCTTTAAAACTAAAACAGACTGGGTCTACGTGGCTTGAATTTAGCCTGGAAATTTATCTCTTCTGCTGAAAGCTCTGTGTTTGCTTGATCTTCCTGCCTTCCAAGTTCTACAAGTGCCACATGTTGCACAGCTGGATTCCTGACAGAGAAAGAAAACAGGAGGGAAGAGAGAACAGATTAATATATATATATATATACACGCATGAACGCAATGGCCAAGGTTTTCAAAAGTCACCTGCGAACTTCAGCAAAGTACCTTCAAATATCTCCAAGGGACCTATGTGTGGGAAACAGAGCTCTTGAGCTTCCAAAAAGTCTGCTCTCCGTGAGCAGAAGAGGAAGGAAAAGGACCTGGGGCTCTGAAGGACTCGCTGCTCTGAAGATGTTCCTGACCAGCTCTTGCAGGAAAGGATCTGCAGAGAAGTTTGTGTCGGGGAAGGCTGTGGATAAGGCAGCCAGGAGGAAGGATAGATGTGTGCAGCAATGAGGGAAACACTGACTGTTAATTCTCAAGCTTGCTGGGGTGTGATTATTAAAATATTAATGTGTTTGTTCAGTTTCAGGAGAATTTGTTCACCCTCAGCAGCCGTAAGAGGGGAATACCCCCAGCCTCCAGCAAAACTAATGGACTTGCACAGATGTGGGCAGCAAGGGCCCAGCGTGCCAACCGAGCTATAAAGCAAGGAAAGCTGAAGGGAGGAAAGCTTGATCGTCTGAACCAAGATTTAGAAAACAAAAATCAAAAAAAAACAACAAAAAAGTAACCCCACCATGGGAGAAAATGAAGAAAATATTATTTCCTGCGAAATGAAGTATTGCACTCCTTCTGCAACAGGAGGGGGGGAAAAAATCAAAAACAAAGCAAACGAGAGATTCAGTTCATATATACAGGAGAAGGTCAGCTTCCTCCTCACCAATAACTCAGTCCCACAGGAATCGAGCATGATATTTGATATAGGGCAGACATTTGATTCTTTCCTCTGTGTAGGAAGGCCAAGACATTCATCTCCCACCCCTCCATCCACGTTCCCCACCACATAGCAGCATCACCGCGGGCAGGTTTGGGTCCCTTCTGCTGAGCACCCTGCTCCAGCAACAACATATTGCAGCTTAAAATCCACTCCCTCTTAACCCTGACCTGAGCTTTTGTCTTGTGTTTGGGACTAGGCAGTTGCTGTAATGGCCTTCTGCCTACAAGGAGACCTTGGAAGAGGCAAATTATGGGTGGCAAAGTAAGTTGCCCATTACAGGGAGACGCAGAAAGGCACAAACCCACACCTGGAGACCTTTTTGCTTATTATAAAATAAAGCTGTTTCTGCGTTACCAGGGAAGGAGAAGGAAGGATGGAAAGGGGAGAGAGGACAACCACGAAATGAAACTTATTCGTGGACAGGACCATGTTTTTCTCTTCCAACTCACTATTACATCTCTCTGCATCATGCTGTAACTTTTGCAGATACTCATGAAATTTTCCTCCACACACACCCATACCTAAAAGGAGGGAAGGCAGAGCAGGTGAGCATCCCCTGAATGACCCCTTTGCCATCAGGAGTGCCTGCCTCAGGCCAGCACCTTCTGAAAAACATCAAAGTAACCCAGCTCACTGGGAGCCATGTTCCCAGACATAAAGGCTTTTTCAGGGTCACACCTATTATTGCCAGTCCTGTGGTGGAGCTAAACCTCAAACTTTTTCCTTTCTTCTCTCTCCTCTCTACAAACTAGAAAAAAAATATATCCTTCTCCCTCCAGCACCTGATGGATTGCACAGAAATCAAGGGATGGTGAAGGAATAAGAACTGGACTTGTCCTAACCCCCCTCTCGCTCTGGCTGTGCAGCCAAACTCCTGCTCCAGAAACCTCATCCTGGACCTTCAAGACCTTTCCTAACAGTGGGCGAAATTGGCAGTGACCTGAGAAAAGCACTGGGTGACCAGAACAGCATTTTCTAAACATATTTATTTTCCAAGTGTGTGTAAAAAAGCATATGTTTTATACACATACTTATATATGTATGTATGTAGTCTTACCTAAAGGAAAAAGGAATTTCAGCTTCGAATGCAAAGGAATGAGAGATTTGGACAGGTGCTGGCAGTGCGATGCCATGAAAAACCCAAATCTTATACACAGTCAAGACTTCTTCTCTAAAAATAATGCAAAAACAGACCCAATCATCAGGAAAAAGGGTGGTGCATGCAAAAAGATGCCTTTTCTCTGGCTCATACTTAACGCACAGCGCACGTGCGTGTGTGTGAGCCTCGGCTGAGTCAAAGTCTGAGGGCTGCCTGGTGTCAGCCACGGACTGTGCCAACGACAGCAGTTTCTGACAGCCTTTAATCACACCACTTACAGCCTCTGGAGCAGGGGGCGGGCGAGGGAGGAGGCGAGTGCTTCTCCTGTGGGGTGAAGGCATCCCACGTCCTTGCCAAAATGTGTTGCTTTCACCCACTGATGGGTTCGTAATTGCAGCCCATGCTGGGATATGTTATCCTGAGGGGTAGAGGGCACAGATGGGAGAGAAACCTGAGGTTTGGGGGAGAAAAAAAAAAAAAAAAAAGAGGGGGTCCCATGGGTGAAAGGACATGGGGATGCACGAGGGTGGGCCAGGTGGTGGCTTGGGGAACTCAACCCTACGGTGCATCAGTGCATCTCTGGGGGTTCAACACTGCAAACACCCCAAATGTTTGGAAGCAACTGGGAGGTAAGGAGTTATCTCTATTTCCATGCAAAATAGGGAAAAAAAAAGTGAGAAATATGAACAGACAGGCGGTCACACCGAGAATGTGCAAGCCCTGCTACCCACCTGTACCTTGGTTTCCCAGCACAAACATAGGAAATAATTTCTACCAGGTCTCACAGATGCTGGAGAGTTCAGCTGGGCTTGTGAAGATGCTAAAAAATCCTCAGCTTAGTCCAGATTTGGAAGGCTTTGGGAAGAGTTTTGCAGTGCACCGTGTTTTGATTACTTCTCCGTGCTAAGGAGACACCTACTTCACACACCGCCTCCTGGAGAGGCGGAAAAATCAGGCACGTAAAATAAGAAGGAAATGGAAATCGACTTGATAGCTCCTTCCCCTTCCTAATGGGTAATACTTACCTAATTATGCCCGCTTGCCATTTCCTTTTCCTGCTTTCTTTGAGACATTACACAGTAAGAAATTTGTCCTAAAAGTTGCTACTTTCATTCCGAGGCATCCCTTTGAGCCGTTTGAATGGCTAAGGCAGGCAAGGGCAGCAACACCATTATAAGGGAAGGAAAAAAAATCCTTTCTGAATGGCTCTGACAGGTGCTGCTTTTACTGTCCAGCTCTTTCCATGTGCAGTTCCCCTCCCGTTCCTCCCTTCTCCCAGCTGGGCAGAGAGATGCAGCTCCAGGGATGCCCCGTGCCTCCTGCCATGGTGAGAAGCTTGGCCAAGGAAGGAAAGACAAAGACTGCAAAGATGCTCCGAGTCCAGCAGTCAAAATGACGGCTCACAGCTGGTGTTTGGGGTGAAACCCAAGATCTGATGCTCTCAGAGCTGGTGGGATCCAAGGTGGCATCCAACACCGGTGCCAGGTCCTTGGTATCCCTTGAACGACCTCTCTCCAAGCACATCAGTGCCACAACCAAATTTCCAGGCAGCTCAGGATGGAGAAAAGTGATGGCAGAAGCAGAATACGATCCCCTTAGCTCCACCTTCACATGGGTGACCCTACCAAAACACAGCAAGTTTTCATTATCTCCAGCCTCCTTCCTTTAGGGTAGGTCCCAAGTAGTGCTACGCTTAATTGCACTGGGAATAAGAGGGGGTGGCACATGCAGGACACCCAGGAGCAGAGGAAATGTGCTCTGCTCCTCCCCTGCACACGAGGGGATGAAGCTCAAACAAAAACATACCTTCCACACCTTGCATCCTGCCCGGGGATGCATCCAGCCACTGGCATTACACCTAAGAGCTGCAGGAATCTCATGGGGTCTCAGGGGATTCAGGCAGGGGGAAGGCTGAGCATTCAGCCCCCCATTCCCACCCCTCCCTCCACCTCCGAGCTACCCATCCCTGCTTTTGCGCCCCTGCTCTTGCACCCCAGGTGTTTTTCTCTCTTCTCCGCAGGGAGCTCGGTTTCCAAGAAGGGAAACACAAAGCTCGAGGGGATTGACTTCAAGAGATGAAACGGGCCCTGTAAAGGAAGGTGTTTTATTCCTGCTCAAGGGGGGTGCTTTAAAAGAGCCTCCTTTTGTTCCCTCAAAGGCTGGGAAGGATGTTCCCTAGTCTCAGGCTGGGGAGATGGAAAGCAGGGGGGGAATTCAGGGAACTTCAAGGGCCACAGCCTGCAAGCGACAGCAGAGATTGCCCCACACATCACGTGCAGGATCCTGCGCTGGTCCAGCCATTCCTGCATCCCTCCCACCCCACAGAGCTCATCCCTCTGGGGAGCATCTGCTGCAGGTGCATGGAGAGCCCAGAGCAGCCCGAAGTCTGGAAAACCTGTGCTGTTTCTTCTTATTAATGTTTATTTTTGGTTTTCTTGTTTTGTTTTGTTTTGTTTTGGGGGGAGAGGAATGGTTTTTAGGGTTTTGGGGGGCAAGGAGGCACAGGTTGCCCATGCATTTTGCCCTCCATCTCCAGGCTACACTGCACCCACCCTGGCTGGAGGGAAAAAGCATCCCTGCTGCTCCCCATGCCTCTGGGCACCCCTCCATCCTCCCGCCCATTCACCTCCCAGCCCCACTGAGCCACCCCCCTGCAGCAAATTCAGCACTCCCGGGGCTGTTAGGCCATGAAGGACAGCGGGACAGGGGGAGGTTTCCTCACAAAGCCACCTCTGCAGTGCTGCCAGCTTCATGGTGAAGCCGTGAACCCAGGCATCCAGCCCTGCATCCCTCCTCTGTTGCCCAGCTGGGCACTCCCCAAACTCCCCAAACCGACCCCAAAGTGTCGTATAAGGGTGCTCTGTGGATGACCCATCCTGCAAAACAGAACACGTGGGTGCTCAGCACCTAAGCCATACAGGAGATACCTCTTCCTACTGCTCCACTCACTCCTGGGGAGCAAAGGACAGCCCCAAAGCAGGATTCGTCCCACCCACAGCATCTGGAAAGCGATAGTTAGGGAAGGCAGAGGGATACCCCTAGCACAGCATCACCCATGGGTTGCAGCCAGCACGGGAGCAGCAGCATCTCCCCACACAGGGTGCCTGGCTGCAGGGGGGCTCGGGAAGAGCAGGAGCCCAGGATGGGAGCACCGGAGGAGGTTCCCTGCCTGCCAGCACAGAGGGATGGGTTTGCAGAGAGGGCAGGACTTCAGCAAAACAGCAAGGAGCAGCGCATGCAAAGAGATAAGAGAAGGTATTTACCAGGCAATCGCTACAAGGTCCTGTGAATATGGTATTTGTGATGGATGAATAGACATATTATTACAGGACTTAATGCAAACCCGTCGCACCAAATGGCGACACGCGATTACTAGTTGGGAAATAACTAAGCTCATTATAATGAAACGCTTCGCTCAAATCCCCCTCCAAAGGAAGGATCTGACGAAGGAAGGGACCTGTGACGGAGCATACTGGGGGATTTGTTTAACCAGCTCAGCCCGCTGGGCTCACTCAGCACGCTCGCTGAAGCCCGGCTCATTGGGAAGGATAAACCCCAACCCGTGCGGGCAGCACCCCACACCCAGCACCGGGTTCATCCTGGCACCGACCCCGCATTTAGGAGATGAAAAGAAGCACCTTTGGCTAATAAATAATAATGCTAACTACGCGTTTCTATAGCAACTCATCACCATAGCAGCTCGGCGCAGGAGGAGGACTTAGGGGCTGATCCTGCCTTCTTCAGGGTGAGGAGGCAAGTGACCTTCTGGGGTGGCTCCGTTGGGGGCAGAGCTGGGGTGTAAACCCATAACCGCCCCTCCAGGCTGTCCCTGAGTGCTCACAAATCCCCCTTTGGCCAAGAGGACACCACGGTGGGGAGAGTGGGGCCAAAAAGAGATGACTTGGGGCAGTCATGCACCTTCAGGGGAGAAATCAGCCGTGCAAATACCCCCATGTGCCCCCCAGCACACGCACGGCTCAGGGTAACGCTCACAAAGCTCCACCTGTTGCTCTGCTTTGAGCAAGAATTTGGAGACTTGTACCAAAATCCTAACAAATCAAGCAGGCTTCACAACACTCTCCAGCGAGTCACATTTTTAAGCTAGTAAGTCATGCTAGTAAATCATGCCCATTCTAATTTGCCTTTTTATTTTTTTTTTTTTAACTAAAGTACCAAAATTACATGGAAAAGCCTTTGATTAGCTCCACAACCAGCATGGTTATGTTCCCAGCTCACCTCCTCTCTCTGCTTTCCCCCCAGCCTAGAACAGCTCTGCCCATTGCCACCTCCAGAAGCCTTTTCCCTGCCAGAAGAAGGGGACAAGACCCCAGGGATGGGCCAGTGGCCATCGGTGACTACTAGCTCTGTCCACCGGGCTAGTCCTCAGGTCAGAGAGTGAGCTCCCAGCCAGAGCCTCACCAGGTTTATCATCTTGTTAACCAAAAGCGAGTCATTTGTAAAGGTCATTAGGGCAAAACGCTGTGAGAGGGTGACAGTCACTTCTACAAAACCAGGGTGCCACAGCCCAAAAATAGATAGATGGGGAAAAACGAGACTTGAAGAAGCCAAGGGACCTGCTGGGGGCTGTGGGGCAGCCCTCCGGTAAATCAAAGTCTCCCCCTGACAGCCCAGGATAAGTTTCCTTAAAATAAAACAAAGCCGTGGCGCACATTGAGTGCTTGCTGGTCCATCAATAGGCAATTGTAACCGGACACACCTCCTTAGTCTCTAAATGAGTTTTCTTTCCAGCACTACATTACGGACAAATCCCCGGTCACAATAAATAAACAAATAAATAAATAAATAAAAATAAAATCCTTTTTCACAATAAAGTCAAGCAGGGCCACACGTGTGTGCAGCAAATCTGCCAGCCTTTTCCCAACTTCCTACCACAATGATCTTCCTTTTGGGGGGCAGAGGGGGGTGAAGAGGAAAGGAAGGAAAAGCAAAGACAGAAGAGAAGAAGAAATGAAGTGGCAATTTCCTGGCAATTTCCCCGTTAAGCTGGGGATCAATACGAGGGCTCATCCCGGTTTCTGTTTCACAGGGGCACAGCTCTGGCTGCTCAAGTCCAGACTGACACAACTCCAGCGCTTGATGTATGAGCTCTTCGAGATATTTTTAATTTAAATCTCACCGCAGCCGGGTACGGAGCCATCCAGGCTTTGATTTACTGCTGATTCGCCGCTCCGATTCCTATAACTCTATGCTCAGGCACCAAACAGTTTAGCGCTGAGCATCGGATGAGCATCGAGGGGCTGCTGGTGGCAAGTGCTCATTCCTTGCTTCAGATGCAACGAGTAAATAAATCGCGATGGTTACATGCAGTCCCTGAGTCCAGCATCATGCCAGGATTTCAAAGGAAAACAATATTGAGATGGAAGAACTCCACCACCCTCCGCCTTCCTCCCCCGTGTAGTGTTTAATGCTCAAGGAGAAACAACAGCTGGGTCAGGGCAGCTCATTTTGCAACCATTTACATGCGTTGGGTGCAGCATCACCGCAAGGGTTCACCAGGCATTAAGATTTATTCCCCTGCCCCTCACAAGCTGTGAGGAGGGGGAAGCGTGCGAGTGTATATCATGCAAATGCCCGCGATGGGAACCTGCCCCATATTATCTGCATTAGAGCCACACATTCGCCCTGTCAGAAGGACAAGGGAGATTCGAGTGCCAGTCAGCTCCCGTAAATTTATGGCTGATGGCTTGGAAAGCCCCGGCAGACTGCTCGTGTACGGATGAGGCAGCTGGAGGGGAGCTCGGAGCCAGGGCTCCCTCCTGGGTCACTCCAGCCCCACTCACTGCAGCTTTCCTCTATTCCTACTCAAAAGAAGCTCGTGAACTTCAACCTCCTGCCTCATGGGTCAGGATTTCTGTTTTACAGCCTTAAACACTTCCTTGGCAGCAAGGTCTAGAGCAAAAGCAGGTCCCAGAGTTTGCGGGCAACCTCTCTGTTCCTGGCGAAATCCCCCCAGAGTAAGGTCCAAACTACCTGTTGATCAGCAGCATAGCAGGGATGGGGGTTTCAGCCCAGTCACTGCTCCTGCTCAAGCCTTCAGGCTCTCCTCCAGCCCTGGGGGTCTTCTCTTGGCATCAGCACTGAGGTGGAAGCAGTGGTCACCATCCTACTTCAACAAAGATTGAGTCTCCAGCAAGCTTCATGCTGCTGGAGTGCTGAGCTGTTTGCATTAGTGGTATCTAGAATGGGATGACTATTGGGTTTTCAAAGCAAAGAATAAACTTTCCAAGTCCTCAGAGCACCTCTGAGGTGCTCAAAGAGTATTTTTTTGTTGGTCTGTTTGTCTTTTTCCAAAGGAAAGGGCTGCAGGATAGATGCCACCTGCAGTAATTACCACTGCAGGGGATGCAAGGCACAGACCTGGAGCCTCTCACCTGGCTGCCTGTTTAGCACCTTGCAAGATGTGCTCAAGCAAAGTAGAATAAAATTTGGCAGAATTGGCAATGAAGAATTTGGCCAACAAAAAACAAAGAAAAACAGAGTCAAAATAAATAAATAAATCACAGAATGAAATACCAGTTGGAGAAAATCACTACCCAGACTGTCCGCATCACAATACTATCCATTTTTGCAATGATTGCTCCATTGCCAAGGGTCATTAAAATCTTTTTATACCCAATTTTAAATATACAGGAACCAAGCTTCATGGGAGCACAGCTGCCCCCTGGCCCACATGCTCACCCAAGGTGAGCGTTTCTCATTTTCCAGCACCCATCTGTCATTTTACCTGCAAAAATTGCAATCCTAAAAGTGCTCTGTCCTGATCTAGCACTACTTCTGGCTGTGGAAGCATGGGCTCAAGGGCAGGGGACCGCTCACTGCTCCCATTTCCAAAAACACCTTGGGGTTCATTTTACATCCCTTGTTGCTGAGGGAAGGGTCCCACCAGTAAATGGGGTCAGAAAGAGCCTTTTTCCACACTGTGCCTCAGTTTCCCAATCTTTTGCAGAGGAATGAGGATACTTTCTCACTCTTTAAGTACTTTACAACCTGAATGAAAAGCACTTGGGGAACCCTGTGCATTTATTTATGCTTTGAGTGAGGGTTTTTTGATTCAGTCTTCTTGAGAACTCCAACCCCAGGGATATAAAGTGCTTTTCAGCCCAGTGGCAGCCATGCAGGGAAGCACGCCCACCACTAGCATCCTGCAATAAGTCAGCGTGCTGCCCAGATGGGAAGTCTCATGGCCTTGGGCGCCTGCAGGGGCTGGGGACTATTAATGCAAGCAAGAAGGAAGGAGTCAGAAAGAGCCCTCTGAAGCCTCTCATCACACTGGTGGGAGCAGAAAGGGCTTTGTTTTTTTTGAGCCCCAAGCCATCTGAAGACTTTTTGAAGGGAAATGGTCATACCCCAAAAAAAAATACATTCTTTGCTGGGGGGGGCAGGACACAAAACTTTGGAGACCCACCACTGCTGCAGCGCAGGGGTGATGCTGGGTCTCTGTTGCTATCAGCATCGTAGGAGGATTGTGGCTAATAAATCAAGAAGAGGCAAGTGACTCCCAGGACAGATGATCACAGCGTGCCACTGTGCTTGAAAATGCCTGCACGCAATGCCAAGCCACAAACTTTGGCACCACCAGCTCCAAAACTCAAAAACCCTACCTCCAACACCCTCCCCAGGCAGGATCCCAATGCACTAGCACGTAGAGCACAAGCCTACTGTGCCAGCGTCATCCTCAGCTTTTTAGGAAGCTTTTCAGAGTTCCCTTCCAAACAAGAAATTAATTCCTATGCAGCGTTAACCCTCAGCACACCCGAGCATCCGAAGACCTTGCAGGGCTTTTCATCCTGGGGCGCATCGAGCGCGCAAATCAAAGCCCGGCGCTCGGGGAAGGAGGTTGGTTTCATCTCAACCCTTCAGCCTCGAGGAGATCGGTAGACAAAGCGATTGAGCAAAAGGAGAAAAACGCAGCACAAAAGGGGCTCCGGAATCCCTCCTCCCCTCCTCGCTGCCCCCTCCCGGGATCTGGCTGCCGGAGCCGGCTCCTGGCTCCCCCCCGGCAGGTCTCAGCAGCGCTGGTGCTGAGCGGAGCCCTTCCCTTGGCCACATCTACAAGGCTGCCTAGCACCAGGCTCACCGCGAGTGCTGGCAGGTGAAAGCATGAGGGAAAGCTCGAATATTTCCTCTCCCGGTGGAGAAGTTCAGCTTCTCTCCTAGGATTTGCGATAGCACTCTTCCCTCCGCTAGCCAGGCAGGCTGAACAGACTTAACAACAGTCTTCAGCGCCTGCAAGGCTGAAGCAAAAAGCTTCAAGCGAGCAAAAGCTCCCCAACAGCAGCGTGATTGATCGTCAGCCTGTATTTTAAAACACCCGTCTTGGACATAAACAATGCTCAGAGCGGGTGGCTGTCATTTATTTTGCATCTTACGGATATCACCGAGCGCCGCGCATTTAAGATGGGATGGAAAGGAAAAGCCTCGGACTGGTCCTTTAGGAAAGGAGACACCCCCCGAGAGGATGGGTCTGGGCAGAGGAGGGAAGAAAATCCCAGGCGTTCGTGGAGGGGCTGGGGTTGCGTATTTCAACCTGGCTGCGCACGGAAAGCAGGCACACATCTGTTGCACCGCTTGAAGCCCAGCTCCGGCGAAGGGTCCCGCACACAAACAAACACACAAATGTTTCCCGAGACAATCAAAGCACAAACGAAACGCGGCTCGCGTCCCTGAGACCTTAAGACAGTGGCTTAGCCAGGGGGAGGAAGCACCTAATCTCACACTGGGAGGCACACGCTGTAATTAAAATCACAGAGACCCCACGCTCCACCGGTCCCACCCGCTCGCGGATTTAAGCAGCTTCCATAAACAAGACCCAGGTGAAACGGAGGACAGATAAAGAAAATAAGTTAGCACGCCTTATGCCTTCCAAAATATTTGTGCAGGGCTGGTGCACGCTCCAGATAAGTCCCCAGCAGGCTGCAAGCAGTCGCATCGGCTGCAAAAAAATCCCCCGACACCATCATTGTTCCCCTGCAGTAAGAGCATCCTGGGGGTCCCGGTGCAAACCTCCCTCCCGGCATCGCTCTCCCCCCTGACCCCAGCACCGTTTTCCTCCCCAAAACCTCACATCCCAGGTGCCGGAGGGAAGCCACGAAAGACCCAGGTGCGTTTGCAGCCAGCTCCGTGGCACGGCTGCCGCTGGCTGCCCGGCGGCGAGGCTGCAGGGCGAAGCGGAGCCAGACGCGGGGTGGAAGTTGAAGGGAGAGGAGCGCGGCCACACGCTTCCCACCTGGTCCCTTCTTCCCAAAGCGAGTCGTGAGGGTCCTACACCCGAATCCAGCAAGGCGAGGGCTGCCTTCCCTTTCCCAGAGCGGGGAGCAGATGGGGCTCCAGCAGGCAGGTTTCCTCTGGGCTGGGGATGCAGCAGCCACATGCAGCCACTCCAAACCCAAACAGCGCTCAGCCCTGCTGGGGCTGAGCAAGTGGGTTTGTTTATCTGGGAGGAACTCATCTGCTGCCGGAGTATTATATTTCCACCGAAACCATGTGCGGCTCGGTGTTTAGATCACTTCTCCCTGTCTGCATAATTTAGGGGCATATGTCTGATAAACGCGGAGCATCAATAGGCAGGTTTCGGTTGCAGCACACACACACACACACACACGGAGGGGAAGGAGGGAGGGAGGTTTTTACAGCGCTGACTCCGCAGCCGGGATTTCGGCAGCCCAACTCCCCGGCACCTTGCGGGAAGAGGAACCACGGGGGTCTCCCCCTTCCCAACACGGTGTTCCCCGACGGGGGTGGCCCTTCTGTGTCCCCCTCGTCCATCGGTCAGTCTATTTTTTTTGGGGGGGGTCCGATCCTCCCTGGGAAAAGGGCTCTGCCTCCAGCCCCGTCCAGCTGCAACCTCATCGGGAGCAGGAAAAGTTTGCGAATGCCTCCAGCCCGGGGGAGGCACTGGGGCACCGAGGGAGGGGAATAACCCCCCCGGGAGGGTCGGGGTGTCCGGAGGGGGGGGTGATTAGGGACAGGTTGCAGCGCTGAAGCTGCTTCCTCAGGGGAGAAAAGTTGAGCTTTGTGCCTGGGGAAAAAGCCACCGGGGACCAAAATATCTGGGTTTTGGGGAGGGGGGGGGCACGCGGACAACGCTTCCACCACCACCCCCTCGATGGGAATGTGGAGGGTGGGGGACACGGGGGCTCCCCCCTGCCACCCCCCCCCCGAGCATCCTCCCGAGCAGGGAGCAGCGGAGGGGCCGTGCCCGAGCCCCCCCGGCTCTGCGGGTCCCTGCCTGACAGCCCCGACCCCCTCCCCACGACCCGGGGGGGTGGAAAAAGCACCGGGGGGGGGACTGCTCCTGGGATCCTTGCCCAGGTGTGTAGGGCAGGTACCGCTGCAGCCCCGCCGGCCCTCCCGGGGCATCCTCCGGGGCATCCTCCCTCCGCTCCCCGCTTCCCGAGCAGGGCGAGGTGAGTTGGGGGGGGGTGGGGGGGGAATGTTCCTTACCTGGGAAAGCTCCTGGCTTGCTTTGGGTGGGTTTATTATTATTATTATTTTAAATATATATATATAATTATTTTTTTTTCCTCTCCTTTCCCCCCACTTCAGTCTTCAGAGCAGGCGCCGCATTGACACTGCAGATGGTCTGTGTGTGTGTGTGTGTGTGTGTGCGTGTGCGTGTGTCTCTCTCTCTCTCTCTCCAATCCCAAATACTCCACGGAGGCGGAACGCGGAGAGCCCCTCTCCCTGCACTGGGCAAACCGCGTCTGGCTCGCCCAGAGCACGGGGGGGGTGTATGGGGAAAGGGGGGGGGGGGGAGAGAGAAGAAAAAAAAAACGCAGCTCCACTTCTCACTCCCCCCCCCTCTCACCCCCTCCTCCTTCCCCAAATCACCCCCTCCCACCCTCCCCCGGCCCTTCCTTCCCTTCCCTTCCTTCCCCCCCCTCCCCTCCCCAGCCTCTAAATCGAGCACGGAGGGGGGGACCCAGGAGCCGAGCGGGGGATGCGCTCCGGGGCCATGCCCGGCTCCGCGGCCGCCTCCTGCCCGCCGGGGAGGGCTCGCACTGCGGCTGTCTCGCCAGCCCTTCCTCCCCAGCCAGCCCTTCCTCCTCGCCAATGGTGGCTGCCGAGCGGGCTTTGACACCCAGGCTCTTTTGCAAACGCGCACACACCCCTCTTTTCCCACCCCCCCCACCCCCCAAAAAAATAGTGGGAGAGGTGTGGAAGCACCAACCCAGCACGCCCGGGAGGGATAATAATAATAATTATTATTATTAATAAATAAATAAAATCGGGAATAAAAATCCTTTTACGTTTCTCTCTCTTTTTTTTTTTTCTTTTTTTTTTTTGCAGAGAGTGGCCAGTTGCTCCTCCTTTCCCCAAGCCCACCCACCTCTGAGAGAGGGGAGAAAGCGGAGGGGGCGAAGGTTGTCGCCGGAGGGGGACCCGAAGCTGCTTTTCCTCGTCCCGGAGTTTGCAGGGGATGGGGACGGGGACGGGGACGGGGATGGGGACAGGAGCGGGGCCGCCGCCTCCCAGCGCGCCCGGGGGCTGCGAGCGCCGCCGCCGCTCTCCCACGGCAGCAACTCGGGGCTGCTGCCTCGATTCCTCCCGGTGCCTTCCCTCGCTCCCTACTCACTACTGACACCTAGGATCTCCGAGCCTGATTGGGCTAATTGGGAAATGTCTCTGCCCAAAAAAAAAAAAAAAAAAAAAAAGAGAGAGAGAAAAAAAATAATCTCAGGGAATAATCAAAGGCGTCTTGCTGGCTCCTTCATCCCCAGAAAAACCCTTCCAGGCATCTCGGCTCTGGTTGGCATCCTCATCTCTCCTCCTTCCCCACCCCGTGCCCCGCTGCTCTCCTCCGGCTAGGACAAAACGAGGAGGGGAGCCCCTCAGAGCGGGAGTGGGGAGGCTCAGAGGAAGATCAATCCCGCAGCTTGGGTGAGCAGTAATCCTAGAGAGATGCTGCAGGCTGCTCTGCTCGCCGGGTCTTCACTTAATTCCTGGCAGCCGGAGGAATAATAGTATTCTTTTTATTTTTTATTTTATTTATTATTTTTTTTGCAGGCTGTTAGTGCGTAGCGATGGAGTTTTGTGTCCAGCCGGTTGCTGGCCTGACTGCCCCATGGAGCAGACCCTGCTCTGGAGGTAGTAGCTGGGCTCCCCTCCAACCAAAAGCAAAGCAGAGAAAAGCTTTTGGGAAGGGAAGAGATGCTCTGGGGTGTGCCCAGAAGCTGTGATGATGGGCAGAGAAGAGAGCAAGCAAAGGGGGACCCAAACAGGGAGCCTTCCTCTGCTTGTAGGGCTGTTGGCTATGCTCACATCAACATAGGGAGGGGAAAATCCTAGGGGTGCTCCTGCTGCTCCTCCAAACCCTAGGCATGATGGTGGTGAAGGGGGTCCCAGTGCTTGTAGCCAGCAGCTCCGTGCTCGGAGGCAGGGCTTGCCCCTTGGAGGTACATTGTATAGCACCAAGCACAGCAGGGCTCCCCCTCTTCCCCACGGCTTCTGCCATTCACAGAAAGCAAGGATTAATCCAAGCTTTGTATTTTTAATTATCTCAAATTTATGCCACAAAACACGGGGGCCGGGGGCTGTCTATTTGCATCCTCCGAGATATTTATTTTTAAACAATGTCATGTTTTCCTTAAAACAAGTTTTATCTCCCTGGCGCGTGCCTGTGTGCGCGTGTGTGTTTTGCCTGAGCTCTGGTTTACATTTCCTGATGGATGGATGGGGATTCAGAGCCCTTTTTTTAAGGTGGTGCATAAAATGTATTTATTATTCTTTATCTCCTGCCTCTCGCAAGGAGTCATTTGTTTTCATTCAGAGAAATGAATGCTATGTGAAGCCTGAAGAGTAATAACACAGCAAAATGACAACGGAAGAGCGAGACGGAAATCTGAAAGATACAATGGCAGGTTAGTAACCTCTAAAGATCACTGCTGTTGTGAGCAGTACAGTATTATTTAATGTCCAGTCTGGCTTGCAGCTCCATTTAATAAAACATATGAAAATCTCGGGAAAATTTGGTCTTGCATTTAAAACCGGGCTGTTCCGCTGAAAAGGGATAATCTGGATACGCCGGGATTACTTCCCGCTAACTGGTGGGGAGGAAGAAATTAATACAAACTCTTTCCGCTTCTTAAGACAATGACATGAATCGATATATCCCTGGGTTCACGCAGGAGTGACAAATGAGACTTTATTTATAGGCCTCTCTGTGAACTAGGGGCTGGAGGAGGGCTAGGGCTGGAAAACCCAAATGTCCCCTCCACAAAAATTGTGAGTAGCTGCAGAAAAAGGACCCAGGGAGAAGGGGGGCCCAGGCTCACCGCACTGTCATCAATGGGATATTTCACCCAGGGCTGCAGTGATGGCAGAGATCACGGGTGCCTCTGGACAGGAGCTGGGCACCCTCATTGGGTGAAAACTCAGCTGGGTTCAGCACCAGACAGCTTCAAGGCTGCCCTCAGCATCATCTGGGAAGAGCCAAAAGCAAGTTGCTTTCATGCAGCCCAGCTGCAGTGACCCGCTTCCCCCAGCTGCTGTCCCCAAACACCCTTTGGTCCCCCATTTCTCACAATGTCCCAGATGCTACCAGCATCACTGTGGCCCTCCACCAACAAGCAGCACGGTGGCAAACAGCACAGCCCCCTTTCATTTCATGCCTTGTTACCCGAGACACACACGGGGATCATTTCCAACAACACCCAATGTCTCAGATCACAGAAAACATCTATTTTTATTGTGGGTGTACAGCCACATGCTTTAAGATTCAACTGCCCCCAATGACAGAACATGGGGAAGGGGAAGGGGAAGGGGAAGGGGAAGGGGAAGGGGAAGGGGAAGGGGAAGGGGAAGGGGAATGAAGAAAAAGGAAAAAGGAAAAATAAAAAGGAAAAAAGAAAAAGAAGAAGAAGAAGAAGAAGAAGAAGAAGAAGAAGAAGAAGAAGAAGAAGAAGAAGAAGAAGAAGAAGAAGAAGAAAGAGAAGAAAAAGAAAAAGAAAAAGAAAAAGAAAAAGAAAAAGAAAAAGAAAAAGAAAAAGAAAAAGAAAAAGAAAAAGAAAAAGAAAAAGAAAAAGAAAAAGAAAAAGAAAAAGAAAAAAAAAAGGAAAAAAAAAAAAAGGAAAAAAAAAAAAGAAAGAAAAGAAAGGAAGAAGAGGGTTATGCAAGAAGTTTATTTGGTGTTCCCCCCACCATTTCACAAGTTTGTTCAAGCAGCCCGGGGTTTGAGTTGCTCAAGGAGCCGCTTGCTCTGTTCGGGGCTCGTGCCGAGCACAATCCCTACATTGCAGCGCCACCTGCAGCGGCCGCGCTTCGTGGCAGCCCTGCACATCCCCGCAGCAGGGCGAAATCTTCCCAAAAAAAAGCCCAGGGAGGGGGCTGCTGGCTGCAGAGCTTCTTCCTCCGGGTGTTTTTTCACCACTCTCCCTGCCCTGCAGTCTTTCAGGCGTTGGAGGTTTGAGTAACTCCCCCTGCTCTGCTGACACCTGAAAGAATTGGGCTCTCCGTGTGGCTGTCACTGCCCATGCTGCTGACAAAGGATGTCTTTATCACGTTTTGGAAGGTGGAAAAATTAATTGGGAGTTGTTTTAATGCTGTGCATTAGCATTCCTGACACCCCAGGAAGGGATGGGATCAGCTCTGCCCCGAAAGGCAGTTCCCAGTCCGGGTTCTGGCTGTCGGGGTTGTCATGCTATCAGCTTTGCAGCAGTTTTACCAGCCTCAGGAAGGGTGATGCTGATACAAAATGAGACAAAAACACTATGAAAAAACATTAAGGATACGGAGAGGCTTACCAGGAAAAGCAGGGGTTTGCCATTTGGCCACCAGCCACTGCCTTGCCCTTTGGTCCAAGCCACTTTGCATCCAATTTCCAATGACAGGTGGAGAAAAAAGCCCTTGAGAGGATCCATCCAACCCTTCTTCTATTTTTCATTGGCCAAGCGTGTCTTTGGTGACTTGGGGCTTGTGCACTGGTTTATTTGAGACCCCTGGGGTCTCAAATTTGAGACCACTGGTTTGCTGCATGACTTCTGTCCAGTCCCTTTGCTTCCCCACCAGCCCTTGCAGGTGTGCTTCTGGGGGTGGATTTCTTTAGTAGGGTATTTCTGTGAATAACATCTACACCAGCTATCTCATGTCATCTGAGATATATAAGATATCATCTGGATTAATGCGCCAGGTCACCAGGTGAGCTACAAGGAGCTTTCCAGAGTTATTCCAGAGTTCCCCTGCTCACGTTCATCCCTCCCCATCTCTACATTTCCAATGCAGGTAGAGCCCATCCTTTCCAGGCAGACTCTGGGATAAGAAAAATTCTCATTCCCATGTTCCCTATCCACCCAGACTGGATTTATGATGTATGCAGGGTGACAGCATCATCTGCACCATTTTCCCATCCCATCCACCCTCTCCCTGTCCCAGCCCCCCCCAACGACTCAGGAGCCATCCCTCCACCCTCCCCCTGCTCTCCCCCTCAAAACTCCCTTAGGAACAATTTTTCTTCCTCTCCCTTCAAATATTTGTCGACCATTATCGCCGCCGGTCACACCCAGGCTGTCATTTGTCCAAAGAAAACAGAAGGGGGATGGCCACAGAAGAGGGGCAGATGGACAGAGGCAGGGTGAAATGAGAGCCAGGGGAGCAGTCAGGCCATAATGATAAGGAGAATATAAAACACAGGCTGGGGCTGTCGAATTAAATGAGGGGGGCACATGAGAAGGGCTACTTCAAGCTGCAGGAGACGAGTGAAGGGAATGCTATGGGAGCAGGCAGGTGGAGTGCTACAAGAAGCAGTCAGAAAAAATCATGTTTTTTTTCTTTATTTTGGAGGACAATGCAAGAGAGAAGAGCAATCAATGCCTGTTCCAGAGGGCTGGAGAGAATCGGGGAGGGATAAGGAGTGAGAAGGTGTTGGAGGTGGAGGGATGAGGTGAAGAAATGGATAAAAGAAGTGGAGGAAAGCGAGCAATGTAAGAGGAGCTGGAGAGTACCTGGAAGGAGAGAGCAGAAGGCTGGATGCCAACATGTGTGGCACACGATGTGAGAGGGGCTGCTGGATCCAGCCAGGGAGATGCAGCACTCAGATCAGAGGAAATCCAAAGGAAAACAGGACAGGCTAATGAGGGGAAGGGCCAAATCCAGAGATTAAGGCTTTAATTTCAGATCTGAGAACCCGGGTTGGGCTGGCTGCTCTGATGCTGCTTCTCTGTGATGTTGGTCGCTGGGTTCTCAGGGGGTCAGGGAGGAGATGCTCCCGTGGGTACCACGAACACGGGAGAAGGGACAGGAGCCGGGTCAGATGCACAAAGATTGCCCCAGGAAGACCCAGAACTGCCCACGTCTTGCAGGTGGTGATAAATCTGGAAGGGCATTTCAGACAGAGAGCGGGGAAAGGAAGTGTGACACCTACTTTCCAGCCTCCCGAACCTCACCGCTAATTGCTGATGTCAATCGAAGCTACTTCTGAACTAGGGGTATTTATAAAGCTGCTTTCCTACGTAGCTTTGGCATTTTCCTCGCTCAAAGAATAGCTACCCAGACACCTACTTCCACAAAACTTTTCGGAAGAAGATCATCTGGCTGGCTGTCAAATGTGGCTGAAACTGCCCCAAAACCAGAGGTAGGCATGGATGGACAGCACGGTTGTGAAAGGTTTGTGTTTTTGCACACCAGGCTAAAAGAAAAAAAAATAAATAAAATAAATAAAAACACATACACAAGAGACAGCAAAGCAAGCCCAGCATTTATGATTTTTTTTGTTTGTTTCAACTTATGACTTTTTATACAATTGCATGGAAACGGGAGGGAAGGAGAAGGAGGGAGATTAGCCCATATTTTTTAGCATGTGGGGTTGGCAGCACACGTAGAGATACCCACTTAGTGAACGTGGGAGACAGGGAGGGGGAGAAGCATAAGCTGATATAGGGATGTTGTGGGAACCCCAGTGAAGAATAGCTATTCTTATATGTCAGCTTCATCACCATGGTATCAGAAAGGAAGAACAGAAGGAGAAATGACAGAAAATGGGGGGGAGTGGAGCAAGACAACTGAAGAAAGAGAAACAGGAAGAGGACGCAAAAGCCATTTCCCCCATGAATGATATCACCTGTTAAATCACCGGCGTGTGGTCACCCTGGTACCCTGAATTTACAGGCACAATGATGCCATTAGTTCCTTCATACAGCACCCTGTAAAATGCTCCCACATTCACATCTTAATGCTGAAGTGGGGTTCATTCAACCAGTCCTTCCCTAAAGCTTCCAATAAATATATATAAGCATATATCCATTCTAAGTCCTATTGTTAAAAACAGGACAGCTGCCTTCCCCTCTTTATTCACTGGTAGGACCTATACAAAATCAGCTTTGTTGCCATCCTGTGCCCAGTGAATTTATCTGCAGTGAAGATGGACCTTGCTGGAAGGCAGCTTCAAAGAGCTGTGACACCTTTGCAGTTCTATAACTTGACGGTGTAACATCTCAAGAGTGCAAATTATAACTTTATTTCTTCTAAAAAACTATTTTTCTCGCCCTCCTTTCACCTCTGAGTGTACAAAAATTGCCAAGCAGTTCAGGATAATGGTCTGTGAAGACTGAGATTCAGCCTTCAGCCATGACCACTGAGGATGCCTAGGGCCATCACACAAGAGGTTTTCCCTCTGTAGAGGAACACCTCCGTACTTTCCATGACACTCCTACAGATGTTCCCATCACCAATGTTTCTTTCCTTTCAGAGTCATGCTGAGATTTCCACCTCCCTGCTCTCTCTGGCAACGAGCTCTGCAGGCTAACGAGGCTCCATGGACATCAGATGGAAGAAAACACCTTTCAGGTTTGCTCCCTCACAGCTTCTTGGGAAGATCTCTCTCATTCATCTGAAACAAAAAAAAGGGTCATGACAGATTATTTTGGTTATCTTCCACCACTCTCCCAAACCATCATGTACTCTTTTAAGGGGGCTTTTCATCCCAAACTCCTCCCAAGTCTCCAATCATCAGCAGTTACTTCTTTCCCATTCCTCTTTCCATCCAGATGCAACTCTCCGGATGCAAGAGCTGTCTTTGCCTCATGAAGTTGCTCAGCACTTCAGCCAGGGCCTTTGAATAAGATGACCCCATGTTCTCTCTTTAAACCCCAGTTGTTTTGTACAGCTCCTGGCACCGATGTCTGCTTTAGGGCCCTTGAATTAAATAGCTCAGCTCCATCTCTTTGAAACCATTTGACTTCTCACCCAAGCGACTTGGCATCGTCCCTCCCCACCTCCTAACACCTTTTGTGCAAATCCCCACTGAAGAAATAAAAGCTGCTGGAAGTGTAAGCTGGCCACACATGTTGTAACCCTTTGTTATCTTGGGAGCCCCACTCAAATGTACAGAGAGATAATGTTAATGGAGTGATGCATTTTGTCTGATCTGGAGCTGTCTCTGAAAGATAAATGCCAAGACAAAGCAGAAACATTTAATCAAAAATAAACCACCTCAATGTGTCGCGTATTTTTTTTTTCTCCCAAAGAAGCAAACCTTGGTCCTGTCATGGCATATTATTTTGCCAGCATTATCTCTGTTATTTCTAAATAATTCCATTTAGTGCTGGTGACGGGTAGGAGGGCTGAGATACAAAATCAAATTAATTAGAGTGACCCAACAAACTTGTGTTTGCACTGCAAGATTCAACATGGCAGCATATCTAGCAGAGAACAAATTGCATTCAAATTAATTTAAGGGAAATAATTTGGGGCATATCAGGTTTATTTAGGATCAATTTTAATAAGCTAAAATAAAGTCAAGGCAGTGGGTGATACCATCAGCCAGTCAAAAGCCAGCTTTGATAGAGGTTTATACAGCTGAATGACAGTTACTTTCGAAGCCATTATTAGAAAAGCTGTTTTTTGGATTGGCTTGGACAATTAAAAGAGCACCTCAATTACAGCCACTGGAAATATTAGTAATGAATAAATTATCCAGTAGGTTTGACCCTCCCTTCCTTCACATCATTTCCAAATAATTAAATTCCTTGCTGCAATTTGAGGCATTGTATTAAATTCACCTGTAGCAGGGGGTCAGTGAAAGAGGTGATCCCTGCTTCATCCATTACTCCAGCCCAAATAGCATTGTTGCATGCTCTGATAGACCAGGCACGAGATTTTGGGGGTTTTCCAGAACAGGGTTATATTTGTAAGCATTTTCCAGGACAGCCTTAAAAATACCGTTTCCTTCTGGACACAAGCCCTAGTACCCAGGGGATGTACTGCCAGTACATCTTTATTAGCCTGATTTAAGATTTGCCTTCATCCTTTCCCTATTACCCTTTACCTAGCAGGGGACCAGCAGCTGATGGCCAATATTCGGAGGTACATGTCTCTTACCACTTCAGCCAAATGAGGTTGTGATTGCAAATGGTACATGCCAGGACAGAAGACATTATAGAAATTTAAAGGCTGCTCACTGATTTATGGCTCTTTAATCAAGGGCTTTTAACATTTAATTAAAAAGTTACAGGAGTTGTCTTTATTTCTGAAAAATCTGCCTATGGTTGGGGTAATTGGACAACATGAAGCTCGATATATTCCACATGTCCTAGGATTGCAGCCTTCTCTAGAGCAGAGGCAGGGAGGATGGGCAGCAGGAGAAATAAAATACTGTTTTTTCTAATGGCTTTAAGATTCTGAAGCAATTTAAGGTGATAAATTAACTGACTTAATTGTCAAGGATCTTGAGAAACCATGAAAGGCTCATCAGAAGATCGTGCTAAAGATGCAATAGGCAGCGTCTTGCAAAGAAAATGCACCATGCAGCAGAAAGAAGGGTCAAAAAAAATGTGGTGGCCAAGGCTGAGTCTGTCTAACTCTTCATCCCTCCTGCAGCCCTGCATGCTGCTGCCCTGTCAGGAGGGAGAGCTCCCTCCAAATTTCTGCTGGCTTTGGGAAGAGAGAAGATTTGTGTGGGGGTCATTCACCTACAAGATGATCATTCCTGGCACCCACCTTGGGCAGCACCCTGCTCCAGATGTCCCCCTTGCTAACACCCAGCGACTGTCAAAAAATGTCTGAATATTGCCCAAAAGGCTAAAAAGTTTTCACTTTTTTTTTTTTTTTTTTCTACTGAGCAGCAAAGGAGGCTGAGATGTGTCATTTAAATGTAAACATCACTGGTTAAATGAGATGAATCCTACCCTGTGACTGAAGTAGCAGGAGAAAAATGACCATGTGGGCTTCTTGCTGGGACACCTTGTTCACTGTTCCTGTTCAGTGAACATTTCATGATTTCTAAAGAGCAGAAAAGCACCGAAGGAGAGATGGAGACACACACCAGTGTACCTGCTGCTGGGTGGTTCATAAACTCGGGTCTCCCATGGTCACAGGCTGAAAAAGGACTTTTACCATTGCCGAAACAGTCCAGGAAGAAATTCCATTTTTTTTCTGACAATTTTATTATATGCCTGAAATAAAACCATCTGCCAGTTTAATCTCATTCACACGCTGTGCGGTGGAGATGGATCAGAAGGGCTTAGCTTTGCCCTGGCAGGCTGGTGACCTTGAGATGGGAGCATGTTTCTATCTCCACTCCTGCTCCTCTCAAGTCTGGTTTTAGTTTGGGAGCTCTTTGCACCAAGGACTGCCTCTCATTACGTGTGTGGGTGCTGCCTGGCAGAACAGAGTAGGGATTCTGGTTGTGGCCTCTCCAGCTCCTCTAGTACAAATAATAATTTCCATTCCATCTATTCTTTTGTTTGCTACTGATCTATATTAAACAGTTGGTGATTACTACATTTATGGGTGATTATTGCACTTATGCTGTGTTAAATCTAAATGTTTGTTTATCTTTATGTGGTCTCTGTGTATGTTTGCATGGCTTTTAACTTTATGTATTGCAGAGTTCCTTAATTATAAAATCAATAAATTTTTTAAACTTATGACTATCGCATAGATAGAAACCCACACAGCATCCATGTCTGTATGCAACAATGATTCTTATCCTGTGCCTGTGGCAGTATAATATCTCAGCTACAGGAATCAGCAGACTTTTTTTTTTTTTTTTTTTTTTTTTTTTTTGTGCTACTAGCAATTAATTCTTTGTTAGCTTGGCTCATTCTCTGTTTCTCATCAAGACCGTCCTCTTGCAAGCTGTTCTTGTCGGGCGGACTCCCACCTCCCCGGAGGCTTGTTGACTTCAGTTAAAGTCACTGGGCGATGGCGCCTGTTTAGCCAAGGCTTGGAGAAGAGGCCTCGGCCCTCAGTTATGCCACGGGGTCCTGCCTGACATTGGTCAAGTCACCCAAGATACATCCACACCACAGAGCAGCACCATTATAGATGCGTTGGCTCTTCCGATTTCTGCCTCCCCCTACCCAAAAGGAGGTTACAGGAGAAATAGGATCACAGAACCACAGAATATGCCGAGTTGGAAGGCACCCACAAGGATCATGGAGTCCAAATCCTGGCTCCGCACAGGACCACCCAAAACCAAACCCTATGTCTGAGAGTATTGTTCAAATGCTTCTTGAACTCAGTGCCATGACCACGTCCCTGGGCAGTCTGTCCCAGTGCCTGACCACCTCTGGGTGCAGAACCTTTCCCTAACCCCCAGCCTGACCCTCCGTGTCCCAGCTCCATGCCATTCCCTCGGGTCCTGTCGCTGTCCCCAGACTCTTCTCACAGATTCAGAATGAACGAAGAAGAGACAATGGTGACAGCTCCAACAAGGAAAACTCCAGTTATCTGTAAAGAAAATATTCTTCATGGAGTTGCAAAGCACAGGACAGTTGCCCCAAGGCTGTTGAATCTCTGACACTGGAGATTTCCAGCACTTGACTGGACAAGGGCCTCAACAACCTGATCTAACTCCAGAGCTGTCCCTGCTTTGACCAGGGGATGGGCTGGAAGCCTGGAGAGGTCCTTTTCTACGCTCCTCTGACCCTGCTGGAAGACCTGAGAGCTCAGGTGGAGCCTTTGTGCACCAGGCCCCACTGTGTGGTGCAGGCACATCTCCTAGCTCCAGTCCCTCCATCTTGGTGCACGTCATCTCCTTGATGATAAAGGCATTAAACAGCATGGACCCTGATGCTCTGCTTTTCACCAGCTTCCAGGCAGGGTGCAACCTTTTGAGCCCAGACACTCAGCAAGATATTTAACCATCCAGACAACTGCTCATCCAGCCTACAATGTCCTAACTAGGCGTCAAGCCCCTACAGATTTCTTGCATCCCCACTGTCCTTGGCAATGATTTCCACAGCCTTGTTTTCAAGCAGTATAACATCACAGATGGCTTCTATGTGTTTGTTTGGTTTTTATTTGTTTGTTTTGGTTATGCTGGGGGTGGTAACCAAAGCATGACATTAAAGCACGTCCTGCAATGACATACCTCGGATTATGCACTTCGAGAAAAGGAGCTGCATTTGCTTGTAGTCCATGCAAGCGAAGAGAGAAAATAAGTCCTACTTGGGTCACTAAGGGCAATTTTTCTCACATGACATTCTACATCCATGGTCTTCTGAAGCAACTGACCAAGGGAGCTTAGGCATGGCCTTATGTCTCACTCTAGTTCAATGCTCAGGAGGCAGCAAGTTCATGAGCATATTCTGCACATAGGTGCCAGGACACAACTCTAAATCTACCAAGTTATGTGACTGTGGGAGGTAAAGACATTGCTGTATACCCTGTCCTGGGAAAAGAGGGTTCTTTATTAGGACTTTTGGGGCAGTACTTGGGGCCATAGGTAGAAAAAGATCTGTTGCTTGTCTTATGCAGCTGGCAGTGAATGGTACTACCTGAAAAGTGTTCATCAGTCCTAGCATGCATGGTGCTGAGAAAGTGGATCAGAGAAGAGACAGCTCCTATGTGCACAAAAGGCAGGTTTTATAGAAGGGGAGCATGTCTTGGTGAGACAATATTATTTTCCTATTGTCATACTAGGAAATAGGCTGAGCTGAACATCAAAACCGTCTCTCCATTATTCTGAGGACGATACACAATACCTGAAGCAGACATCTTCTTAATGTGATCTCTGCTCTCACTATAGCTTCACCTGGCTTTGCCTCAGTTTCCTCCCATATCATTGTAATAACATGTGAGTGTGTTATAATCAATATTTTTTTAATCTCTACCAAGAGCCCCAAAGTTCCTTCAGACAATTAAAACATATGAATTGATAAATACATCAAGAGATGCCTGCTGCCCAGCACTCACTGCCTCCTGCTGTTGATGAGGAGCTGAAAACCTCCCATGGAGGCAGGAGCTGTGGCCGCTCATGTAAACACAAGCTAATCAACAACCGGCATTAAAAAAGTGTAGTCAGGTGACGACCCCAATTTCTTTTATTCCAGGCTATATTTCTCAAGCAGTGGCTTGCAGCAGCTCTTACAGTTTCTTTCTTTGCCACTTACATCTAATTAGGATCCGTGCTTAGAAGGAGCAGAAGCATCTGTAATTAAACCAAACTGCAGCGCCGGGAGCGAGCAGTGGGGAAGAGTTCTCTCATGCTGCTGAATGCGGCAATTTTTGGCGTGGCTGGAGGCCGGGACTTCAGTGGGAAAACACCACCAAGGCTCCTGCAGTGGACAAAGAGCTGTCAGGAGTCCTAGAAATGCATGTCAACAGGGACATGCACTCCTTTCCAAAGTGTTGCCCAGGGGATGGGCCTGGAGTGGGTGTCCCAGCATTGCCTGCAATGGCATGGCTGGGATTTCTGTAGGGCGTGTGTGGGCATAATCAAGCCGCAGACCTGCACTAAGATATGTCCATAGTTTTGCAATGTTACTTTAGCATTTTTCAGGGGGAAACTAGAAAAGGAAGGAAAAGCCATGCTTGGACCAAAATTAAACCCATCTATAAAGGAGATATTTAGCCCCGTATAAATGCACTCCATATTTGCACAGGGAGCTTGCCCATCAGCAGAAGAGAATTAGTCATTTCAAAATCGTATTTGGGAATATGCACATCTAAGATCAGCCTGGACAATTTATTTACTTATTTATATCCCATCTTTAATCACAACAGTTAAACCCATAGGATATGCAGACACAAATATGTTAAATCTCATGCTGACTTGCCTGAGATCAGGCAGATGATCTGCAGAATTGTTTTGTTTTCTTTTGTTTTGTGTTTTTTTTTGTTGTTGTTTTTGTTTGTTTGTTTGTTTTTGTGTGTGTGTGTGTTTTTAAAGAATTAGGAGAAAAAATAGAAAAGAAAAAAAAAAAAAAGAGAGAGAAGAAATCACCTAACAGCCAAAATTTACTCAGTGTCAGTATGCAGCCCTCACTCCATCCAGCACCAACTTGAAGTTACCTTTTCCATGTCAAATCAGGAGCAGCAAGGGGTTATAACTGCTGCTGTTGGCTAAGATGAAAACCAGAGACAGAGAGTCCCAGATCCAATTGCAATTCTAGGGAAAATGTAGGAGCATAATTGATGTCCAAAAGCAGTCTGTGGATGTAAGCCCTGCTTTGAGCCGAAGCCAGCAAGTCAGGTGTCGCAGGGTCTCTGTGGCCCTGTGTGGTCAGAAATGTAATATTACATCTCATTGGAAAACCTCGATGGGTTGTAATTTTGTTACGGCATTAAAACACACCAGTGGTGGAGGCATCCCAGGGATGGTGTAATTCGAAAAAGACACATTCCAGCAATGATGGTTTTTTCCTTTGAAAGAAAAGCTGATCTTAATGGTTTCAATTATTTTTTTATCCAGTTGCTGCCCTAGTATGATGTGGAGTTTTAAATATGGGCAGGAAATAATTTCAAAGGGGACCTTAAATGTATGTTTATGTAATAAAATATGTATAAATGCAGACCACAAGAAATGGACTGCAAAGCACTGCATGGGGCTAATTCCACCAAAAGAGAAGGAGCCAGCAAGTTCACCCACACACTTTATAAGGTCAGAGAAATCCCTCCCCGGGACTTGTTTGCTTGTAAATAACCACAGCCTGACTATTTTGCTGCATCAAATCCTGCATCTTCTACATGGCAACTGACATCAGGCTAAAAGCTTTTCAGCAAATTGCCTGATTTTCCTCATACAAAGAGGAAATGTGGCCTCCTGAACATGCAACAGGAATCCAGTACCTCTGATATTCCTGGGCACTGGAAGAAGTCAGAAGCTTCAGCTTTGCTGGGTGACATTGGGAAAGGCATCTCCAGCTCCAGCCTGCCTCCTTCTGCAATAGCTAGAAGGAAATGTTTCACATAACTCAACCCACACTGTTTTAAGAAGTCAATCCAGGAAGATATTTGAGGTTTTGATAATTTTCCAAAGGCAAGGCAGGATTTCTTTTTTACTAATTTTTTTTTCTAAATCTGGAAGACATCTTCTGGGACAGGAACATGACTTCCAAGCTGGCCCAGTTGTGCTTCATTCACTTTCAGATGACTTCCCTGCAAATTATGAGGCTGTAGGTGCTTTGCTGAAAGGAGCTGCATTACCTGTAACCCACAGGTCTCAGCTCCTGATATCCCACAGCAGGAGACTCACATCCCAGCAATTTAGCCATGCAGAGGAAATCAAGACACACTTGCATGCAATGCAGGGCTGGCACCACTGCTCCTCCACACAGCAAATACTCCTTATCTCCTGCTGGGGAGCTCCACTGCTCTGACATGAGAATACCTCCATCCCCTGAGAGATACTGCTGACAGATTGGCCAAATTAACAGGTTCTTGTGATAAGGTTTCTACCTTGCAGAGACCTCATGAACAGACTCAGAGGGCCAGGGGATCCTGCTCCAGCTGCTGGATGATGAATTAACATTTTAAGCCCTGTATTTTGGTCCTTCCTCTGTTTTTCCCCTTGAATCCTATACTGTTTTTCACCTCCCATTGTAGAGCTGTTCTTGCAGCTTTGTGCATACCCAGAGCTGACACGCTCCAGCCCAGAGGCAGCTGCATTTTAAAAGACAGTGAAATAATTCACTGTATAAACCATATGATTAAATTCTTCCTTACAGTCCTCGGGGCTCAACATCACTAGGTGAAGTCAAGGCTACATTAGAACTGAAATCCATGGCAATTTCCAACAACAAACAGCTTTTTTGGATGCTCATCCCAGCTGTTAATAGTCATAATTCCCTTTATAATCCCAGTGAAGATGTCTCTGTACTTATACAAGAAGGAAAAACGTTGATGGGATGTCTAGTAGTTTTTCTGTGGCCATTCAGTTGGCCTTAAGAAGAGCAGTCATTTTCTTTATGAGAGTTCCACAGGGATAAATCAACCACACTGACTCAGAGTAATCATGCTAGATTCTAGGAGACTGGAAGAGGCACAGAAAAGATAGACGGCTTTGTGTTTAAAACACTGGATTATGTCAACTGGAAGAGCAATTCCTGACACTTCTTCCAATGAAGTCCCTCTGTAGATCAAATTACAGGTTTTGTCCATTTGGACTGTGAACTGCAAGGGAGTGTGGAGGGCAGATATGTTTGCACACTTCCCAGCAGGTTGGGATTGTAATTCTGCTTGGCACTCCTAAGAGTTACTGCAATGCACTGAATAATAATAATAATTTGCCTTCTTCAGCCTTTGGGGATTGAGAAAAACAGCAGTGCTTTGGCAGAACTGGAGTTTGACACGTGAATATCACTGGGGACTGATTTTGCCAGGCTCTGGGTGAGAATGTTGCCTAGACTTGGAAGCAGGTAAGACAGAGATGAAGATATGGCCCCTTTATTCTGTATTGGAATTGGTGCTTGGGGGTGAAAGAAAGAAAGAAAGAAAGAAAGAAAGAAAGAAAGAAAGAAAGAAAGAAAGAAAGAAAGAAAGAAAGAAAGAAGAAAGAAAGAAAGAAAAGAAAGAAAGAAAGAAAGAAAGAAAGAAAGAAAGAAAGAAAGAAAGAAAGAAAGAAAGAAAGAAAGAAAGAAAGAAAGAAAGAAAGAAAGGAAGGAAGAAGGAAGGAAGGAAGGAAGGAAGGAAGGAAGGAAGGAAGGAAGGAAGGAAGGAAGGAAGGAAGGAAGGAAGGAAGGAAAACACACACAAGAAAGAAAAACAAACAAACAAAAACAAAACAAAACAAAAAAGAAAAGAAAAAAGAAAGCAGAACCCTTTAGATCTGAAAATGGTTTTTCCCTGCATTGTAAATACCTGCTTTGTACTACACCAGAAAGTCCCCGTGGCAATCAGGTCTTTTCCCAGGCTGAGTCTCTCTCAGCTCCCCTTGGGAGGTCAAAATAGTCAGGACAGATCCCCATGATCCCCCTAAGAGGAGAGACATCTCTCTATACCCAAGGGAAGTCTTCACCTCCCTTTATCTCATTCTCTTTTCCTCTCTCTGCATGTACTGGCTGCCTGTGCAAAGCTGGTGGTCTAACAAAGCCAATAGGTCACAAATGCATATTGAAGAATGACACTTAATATGTTAATAATGCTATGCAGACATTTAATAACAAATATATATATAAATTAAAAATAAAGTATTAATTAAAAAATCTCAGACCACTTTGTTCTGGAATATGCTTTTCCCCGTCCCTGCAAGGAGGATGCTTTGCCTCGGTACAGCTTACTGCATGCCATCTCCTATTATGCCCACCCATCCCAGTGGTGTCTTACAGACTTTTGACAGTCATGACCTATTCATTATTTCAGCCAGGCCATAGGTTTCTGCTCTGACTGCACCTTTGTGCCCCGGGGCTGGGTCTCCTGAGCCTCACAATGTTAACCATCTCAGAGTCCTCTTCGACAGGGGCAATTCCCACCTATGGGTGCATAGGGTGGCATGCTATGGGTGCATACCAGATAGATCTGCAGATATGCTCTCTGGACTGACCCTGGGAAGAAATGACATCTTAAAGCTCTGTGGATGAAATAAATACAACACAAATATTGTTTGAAGTAGAGTTCACCAAAACTCACCCTTCCTAGGCTCCCCATGAAGTGGAAACAGCCAAAACCAGTTTGGTGAGGGTTGATCTCAACAAATTCCTACCTTTCATTTCTGATCATCCTAAAGAAATGAAAAGGTTGACAAAGGAAGGCCGTTCTCTCTCCTCTTTGCACTCATACATGCCCAGCCACACGAGGCTGCTCACCTTGGCTGTGGAAAGTGATCTTCCATGGACATCCACAGACCATCTTAATTTGATTTTGAAGTAGGGATCTAAAAAAGGCCTTTCAGGGCAGGTCTACAGAGAAAAAGGACTTACGGCCTTGGGGAACGCAATGCCTTCAGCTGAGAGAAATTAGAGTCTTGGCCAATGTGAGGAGCAGCTGAAATGACCACACATTGCTTTGAGTTCACTACTTTGAACATCTAAGTGTTACTTTGCTTTCTCTATTCTATTTGTTTGTCCATTTTCAGGCTGAAAGTTGTGTGGGTGCTAGAGAACAGGAAAATGAAAGGTTTGCAGATGTTTTCTGGGTCTCCTTTGGATGTCTATGACAGCTTTTAAGGACCATGGCACACTGAGCCACCTCTCCATCCCAAGGTTTTGTTATTTCCCCAGTTGAGATGCGGCATTTGGATCCCACTGGCATTATTTTCTCCAATGCCTTCTACCAAACAGGAGAGGAAAAAGATGGAGCAGGATGAAAAAAACCCTTGTGGCACGAAAGGGAGAGAATGATGCCTAGCCGGGTTTCATCTGTCTAATTTTATGTGTCGTCAGTTCGGATGCGTAAATCTGAGTGAGTTGTCTAGACGACTTTTATAGTCAATGGAGAGAAAGAAGAACTTCCCAGGCACAATTCAGCCCAGCTGGGAGAGATGAATTGTGCTCTAGGAGGAACCATCCCTCTTTCCCGACCGTAAAGCAAAGTCGCGGCGATAAAGCAGCTCAGACATAACCGCCTACCTCTCAGCAAGCTGCAGTTAGCTGAGAAAAGTCCCACTCAAAATAACCCACAAACAACTGCCAGCTTTCCTAAACAGCTCCCACTGTGTAGCAGAATAAAAGCAGCCAGAGGAGAACCGCATATCAGCAGCGCACTCCCCACCAAGCCAGCATAAGCCCCCAAACACAATTTTGTTATCTGACCTGGAAGAAGACCTGCTTCAGACCCTAAATACAGAACTGGGGACCTTTATTTGGGGCTGCATTGTGGGAGAGGAATCCAATGAGCTGCACGCACTTGGGCTTGTGTTTTGCAGCAGTAGAGAGGTTGGGTGGCATAAAAGAGGCTGAAAAGCCTCCCAAGAGAGTGTGGGCTGTGCCATGCCACCAACAGCATCAGACTCCTGGGGATGCAAGGATGGGCCACTGAATTACAAAAGGACCAGGCTATTGCTGCGGGTTTTCCCAATGAGTAGCCCTATTTTTTCCAAGCATGGGGAAATTTATGAAAATACTTCCCTTACTCCATTGGAGGCTCCACCAGCACATACACACTCACACACTAGACACACAATTCCCCAGGTTTGCTTTTCAGATTGTCTATTGACATTCCCCCTCCTTCCCTCCTTTCTCCCTCTCCTGCTCCTCTTTTCCCCTGCTCACATGCCATCGAGGCACTGGTTTCACTCCATTCCTTTTAACATTTCCCATCACCAGGAGACCCAGGGCTGTTTTAAAAAGAAAATATATATCTATAGGGGAAAAAAATGGGGAAAGGGAGAAAAGGAAAAAAAGAGAAAGAAAAGAATGCATGTCAGCTCAAACCCCACTGCTGCGCCGGCATGCACACGGGTTGCCTTTTGCTCAGTGCACATCAATGCCTCTTATCCTCCGAAGTTATTTCCCCTGGAGTGAACCTATCAAAGATTTTCAGCCTCTCTGGAGAGAGCAGTACCAGATAACACTGGATTCCCTTGTCAATTCTTGCCTACCAGGCTCTGGCAGCATTTTCTACCTGACACTCTGATCTTGACACACACGCACAGGAGAGGCGTGCGTGTGTATGTGTGTGCATCTGCAGTGCTTTCCTCCTGCTGTGCAAGCAATGCAGCTGCCTTTAGACTGCAGGGAGGAAGGGAAAACCCAGTAACACATCTATACAGCACCCTCCTCATCTGTGACTCCTGCGGTGTCGTGCCCTCTTTGTAATTACAGTAATTAGTATTTTTATACTACTAATAATGATTATTATTTAAGATGTGCTAATTCTTTCTAATACGGCTCTCTCTTTTTAAAACCTGGCCCTATATTTTTTAAAAGAATCCACTAAAGGATTTCCAAAGAAGTGCTCACCTCCAAAATCCTGCTGCTACAACAGTCAGAAATACTCATCCCCTTTCCTCTGCTTGCTGTGGCAATGGGGCTGGAAGGATCAGCCACTCCATTGGGTACCCAGCATGTCTCTGATGGTTCACATGGATCTTTTTGGGTTGTTTGTGATTTTTTGGGGTTGGGTTTGAGGGAAAGGATTGGTGAAAATGATGGTGCTGATGGCTCACATGGGTGGTTTGAGCCTTCATCAGCGAAGGCACTTAAGCAGCGGCTGGTGAGAGGAGAAGCTCAGTGCAACCCCTAAATCAGCATCCTGAGAAGGCATGTAATTAAGAGGCTTTACCTAGAGGGCCCAGAGCTCATTAGCCTCGGCAATAAAATAAGCAGTTTATGGGTGCCGTAACTCATGCTGGACAGAAGGGTGGGCACGCCACGGTGCAGTGAGCCAAGAGGCACAGCTGCTTGCCTGCAGCTTTAGGCACCAAGAGTTTTCTAAAGCTGACGGTTCCATGCAAAATCCTGGGTATCCAAAATATCTGAGTAAATTCTTCCTAAATTGGGCTTGTGTTGTCTATACTCATTCTTGGCATTATGTGGGCAGGGTTTGGGGACAGCCCTGATGTTCCTCACCCTCCAGCTCTCCCATGCCTGTGCCAGTTGATATTTTCCTTGTGTTTTGTTTGTCTCTCCTGGGCTCTGTGTGCCAGGATGATGTTAGGACCCAGCTCCAACATGGACCTTGAACAACAGCTAAGCTCCTGCATTGAATATGAGAAAAGTAGCATGAAATGATTCCGATGTATCACCCAACTACCCTCCTCTTTTTGTGGTAATGCCATCCTCAGCACTTGCAAGGATGCTAGATATTACTGCTCTGTCGTTCACACCATCTTAAACATTGCCTGCAATTTCTTACACTGTATATATGATCTTCCCCCTTTCTGCATGAGAAGTATCACCCAGGTCTTGCCCTGGAAGAAGCATTTCCCCCGAGGCAGCTGTCTTGGTGGTGTGGGAGGAGGTTGTGAATACAGTTTATGGACAGTGTTAGCAACATTACCTTATAATATTTCCACATGTCCAATGAAGTCCTCTAGAAGAAAGAGAGCCTCAGAGCCACCTCATCACATTTCATCATCACTTGGGTGAACATCCAGTCTTGAAACCCACTCTGAGCATGGCATCAGGATCCCACCACCTTGTGCCTTTGAGCATTCACACTGATTTTGCTCCCAGGACAGTGCATGGCCAGTGGTCCCTGTAGAAGCAGCGGGAGGGCTTGTCTGTGGAGGCTGAAGGTGTGCAAAGAACAAGAAGACCACGTAGGCAGAAGAGCCACCCTACATGGAGTCCATAGAGGTTTCTCCAGCCATTGGGGTCATAGAGAAAACTAGCCATTCCTGGAGATTTCCATGCTGAAATAGAGTTTTCTCTGAAACTCGGTGGTCCAGTATAGCCCCATGATAACAGATCAAGCCTCATGGAGAAGAGTTTTAATTGCATGTCTTGCTCACCTGTGCTATCCTATCCCTGCAAATACAGATTTGGAAGCCTGGGTTTCTGGCTAGTTCACATCCTTCCCTCTCCAGCAGTTCCAACTTTTATCAATTCCAGGAAGATCCAACAAGGTTTTAAAGGCAGAAAGTGAAACTGTATTAGGTGGGACTCAGCTTCTGAGCAGAAGAAGTAGCTCTCCTTAAAGACCAACAGCAATCTTTCCTTTTTTCCTGCCTAGGACCTTCACTGAACCTTGAATGGCAAAACACGTGGTTATTCCATTCCATGCCGCAGCTAACTTTCCGTAATTGATTCTATTTGTCAGATTTTTATTTTTTTTTTTTTTAATAAATACCATGAATGGACTCATGCTGCACGTATGTATAAACCAGAGTCTGTCCTGCAACAATAGTTCCCTGTTATTCTCTATTTCGTGCTCACAATGGGAGAGAGACGCATCCAAATAGGACAGAAAAATATTGCTTTATAAAACTGAAGTAGGTGTGCAGCATCTAATCCAGCCATCCATCATCTCTCTGCTCTAATCTGCCTAAAGTCAATGGGGACAGGGAGGGAAGAGGCAGGCAACAATAACAGTATCATGGTAACCGTGAGAGCGATGCCGGAGTGGATTCTCTGCTCCGAGAGCGCGGGGAGCGCTGCACAACCTCGCACGCAGCTTCCCCGAGCTGTGTGTCCTGGGTAAGCATTAATCAGATACCAAAGGGCACATGTCACACAGGAGTAACGCTGCTATTATTATTATTTATTTCATGTAGTGCTCTAGCTCTCTAGTCAGGTCACAGCTGTGTGTTTGTTTTTTTTTTTTTTCTTTTCTTCAGAGCCTGGAATAGTTGGAGGCAGGCATGGCTAAGAGCATATTCTGCAGCCCTGTTTTCAGCTCGGCTCAGGGGTGGCATTTTGTAGGCAGACAGCTCCTCCTGTGTCCTGAGCAGCCTGGGGAGAAGGAAGGCTCTCGTGCTATCAGAGATGCCATGGAGCCAAGGGTCCAGCCCTGATGTGGGAGGTGGGAAGCTTCCTTACCCCCAGCAGTGGTCACAACATGCCACTCTTGCTGCCCCTGCCTGTCCTGGGCTGTGGCTTCAAAAAGAAGGGTGCTGGGCCGAGGTGAACTCAAAAACAAATAAACCATCGGGGAGCTGCTGCAGTGGAGTTTGCATTGCTGGGAAATGGAGCACAAATGGCACAATTTTATCTCTTTGGAGGGTTGTTGGACTCCTTTCCCCCCCTCTGATGCCCACATGCCCAGGAAGAAGCAAAGGGAAACTGCAGTAGGAATGAACAGGGTGCAGAGTAATTACCCAAGGAACAGGCTTTTCAGAAATACTTCCAACAATTAAAAAAAAAAAAGAAAAAGAAAGAAAGAAAAATCAGCTTGGGGCTGCCCCATCCTCTCTCTCCGCCCATCCAGGTCACACAGTGCAGGCTGCCCTCTTGCAAGGGGCTGCAAAGACAAGAGGAGAGGAGAGACAGCAGAGCAAACACACTTGCCCAGGGGCCAGGCTGTGCTGCTGCTTCTCTCTGCGGCTTTGCAGGGACGTGACAGCAACAAGCAGCAACTGGAGCTCAAGGGCTGCTGCCAGCATCGTGATGGGGGAGTGCAAGGCAGGGGCACAGGAGAAGCTGTTAATGCAGGCTAGATGCTGAAGCAGCCTCAGTGCATTTGGCAAATCTGCGCCTGACACTGCGCAGAAGTGTGCACTGGGAATTAAAGGCAGCGTTTGGTTGAAGTGTGGCAGAGTGTGACAGCATCCAGTAAAGCCGTGCCGTGGAGATCAGAGCGTGCTGCCGACTTGTGCCTGCTAATGGATAGCCTGCAACAGCAAAGGAGAGAAATCCTGGTATATTCCTGCCTCTGCATCAATGAGGCATTTTAAGGGGGGCTTGGCCTGCAGATGGATGGCAGAGGTGGCTCCTGTGCCCTCCTTTCACAACAGCTATCCCCAGCCAACATGTTTATGTCTCAGAGCTTGGCTCACCAGCAGATCGTCACACTCAGTGGTTCGTGGATGGGATGGAGCCCAAAGCCATTCTCTGTGGCTCAGTACCCAGCTTGGCCCCTGCTATTAAACTTAAACAGCAAGCAGCTTTGTTGGCTGCTAAAGCTGCCAGGTCGTTGCAGCTTTATTTAGTCACATAGAAAGTGCATTTTGGGAAGTGTTTTTGCTTTTTTTTTTTTTTCTGCAGTCTTCTTTCATACACCTTTGTCCACAGCCTGCTGGTGAGGTTAACCATCCTCACAGGACCAGGAGTGTGCAAACCAGTCCTTTCCCCCTCCGCTAGTCAGCAGAGCATCTATTGGGGGTGTCCTTGTGCTAGAGGCATGAAGCTCAGATGTCTCCTGGTGCTGTTGGAGTCTCTCATAGTGGGTTTGAGACCTGGTCACCAGCCTCATGTGTGACCTGGAAGCACCACAAGTCCTGAATATGTGAAAGGGTGCATGGATAGATGCATGAATGGATAACGTCCATGCATGATATCCCTGCTCACAGTAGGGGATTGGAACTAAATTGTGTTTAAAGGTCCTTTCCAACCCAAACCACTCCATCACTCTACGGTTCTGTGGATAGAGATGTTGCCCAGCAGTCACCATAGTCTTAAACTCCAGGACATGTCAATGTCCTAACCAGCAGGGCCCCAGCACAGAAGCATGGGAAGAGAACCTTTGTATATTTAGGGAGCCTTCAGATTTGTTGGTTTTTTTTCCTTTCAGGAATTTGTCCGCTGGCTTTTTGAACTTGTGTAAATGTCTGCTGTGAGAAGCCAGCCGCCAGAACAACAATGCGCTGTCTGAAGGATGTCCTTGTGTTTGTTTTCAGCTCCTGCCCTGCAAAATGCTGTCCACCTGCCAGAGATGATGCCTCCTTGCTCCTGTATCAAAAGTAGCAAACAAGCTTCATTCCTTGTGGTTTTACAGCCATCTACTGCACCCCCTCTCAGCCATCTCTTCTTGAAAATAGTTACATCTCATTAACAGGACCTCATTTCAGCCAAGAGCTGAGCAAGATTTGCAAGGAAAGAAGAGAGAAACAATCAAATCATATTTGCAATGTCCTAGCTTGCTACACCCACCTTTTCCTCCAGCAGTAATTCACTTTGCAGCCCCATATGACCCCTTGGAGCTGGATTCACCTCTCCTAACTCTGTAAAATTGAGGTATTTTACCAACCAACCCTGGATACCTGCTTTGGGGGAGGGGAGAAAACCTTCTGAGACCTCCCATAGGACTTCAGACCTCAGCTCTCAAAGAGACACCAATATCATAGCTGGCTGAATCCCACCCATGGGTTAGGGGTGGTAAATTCAGCCTTCCCCCTGCCTGCCTCCTCTGGCCCCTCTGTACAAACACAGGCAGCTTCCCCACTTCGTGGCATTATTTAGAAGCTCAATTAGTTAATGTCTGCAAAGTGCTGGAAAGATGGATAGCGGTATAGAAACACTGTTCTCAGGAAGTACTTCCACTATTAAAAAAAAAAAAAAGAAAAAGAAAAAAAAAAAGAAAAAGAAAAAAAAAAGAAAAAAAAAAGAAAAAAAAAAAAAAAGAAAACCAAATGACAAATCTGTGGCTGGAAAGGCCAGGATGTCAAAAGAGATGGACGGTGAATAACTGAGAAGGGGACGGGAATTATAATTCATCTTCCACTTGACATTTGTTTCATTTTTAGCTCCACTTTCAGCTTGTAAGCTCAAGAACAAGATGGGAGGAAGGAGGTTTGTTACAGACCTACTCACCTCTCTGATGATGGGCAAGAAACCCTCAAGAGCACAATCGAGACCCCGTTCTGTCTTCACATTGCTACTCCTTCATGTTTTTACCATTTTTAAGGTAAAAATCAAGCAGAAAATAAAACAAAAAATACCTGAATAAGACCTTCTTATTTTTTTATTTGTTTGTTTGTTTTAATATCATAAAGGAGTGTAAAGGAGCATTAACTCTGTTAGTGATGCTTTTTGAGTCATGTCAGGGAGGTGCAAACTTCCCTCCAATGCATTTTTGGCTGTGTTTTTGCCCCACAGCCCTTTCCCTTGCTGCAAGCCCGATCGGCGTCAGCAACCAGTGCTGAACGCACGCAGTACTTATGACTTCTTTGAGCTTTTTCTGCAGGCAGCTGTGTGCCGTCATCTCTGCTGTTTGCACAGCTGAATGCCTGTAATACCTGAGTCAGGGCTGAGCACAGTGCAAATCCCCCCAGCTATCAGGAAATCCAATTTTATGGACACGGCTAAATTTGTGTGATGTGTTGGTGGATTAATTCACGAAGATCATTGCCTTCTCAGTACTGTAATTCAAGCTCTTTTCTTGCAGGGGAGAGAGGCAGGCACATGGATATTTTCACATCATGGGGCCAGCCAACAAGTGTCACGGTGAGATGCAGAAGCAGCATGCAAGACTGCGCTTGGCCGAAGGTCAATACGACTATTATCATGCCTCATGGGATTGGTCAAAGGTTTTAAATGAACAGCCCAGATAGGTTAAAGATAGGTTAATTCTGATTTCGCAGGCATTGATAGGTCAAAAGCATTCCAGCAGCTCCGAAGACTGTATGTATGTGTTGCCCATATAGGGATTGTTATTTATTTATTTATTCATTCTGGGTAGATGTAGACCAGCCTACATCAACAAATAGCACTGGCTTTGTGGGTCAAGATGTTAGGAGGCAACAATCCACTAAGACTCTGATCCTACCTCATGCCCTTCTGCTCTTTGCATTTGTATGATGCTGTTTTCTTCCGTGCCTTAGGGAAGCTGCAGGTTGTCACTGTTCCTTTCTGGTGTCCCTGGCCATCACCACCCCAAATCCCTTTATCCCTGGCCAGGTAGTACCAGTGCTGCCCCTAGAAGGCCTCCCCAAAACAGATACCTCTATTCTTGTGCCTGTGGAGTCCTTTCCACTAAATTGAAAACCAGGAAAATCTTCACCCTTGTGTAGGGATGTTTAATGGTAGCTTCAGTCCCAAATATATTTTCACCCCCCTTTACTTTGATGAGAAAGCTGAGGTCTAGCAGATTGGGATCTGTGGCAGAAGCAGTGTGGGTTTCCCCACAACCAGCATCCCTTCAACCTATGTTACTGCACTTTCACGAGGGTTGTGCTGTGGGTCCATCAGTGAGAGGGCCCACCACAGTCAATGATGCCTCCAGCAAAGTGAACGTTGCCTTCCACCTTCATCTGGAAAACAGGAGACCTTCATTCTCTCCAGCTCCTGACCATGCAGTATGTCCTGCACGTCCCCTCATGCAACACAGAGGACAAGCTCTGTATTTACTGAGGGTCTAAAATCCCCTGTGTCAGTCCAGCATCTAAAGCATGAGGGCCACAAGCAGCTCATCACAGCAAACACTGTAGGTGATAATTTGCTGGTGCTAGGGAGAAACACCAGGATTTGGGGGCCCCTTGGAAACTCTGTTCAATGGGATGCGCCATTTGTGGCTTCCAGTGCCCACACAAGTCAGGCCCTCTCTGAAATCATGACCAACAGTTTGGTGTTGGGGTGGTTCTCAAAACACACCAGGGAGGGTGGAGGAATAGCATTTGCTCTGTTTGAAGCACGGAGAGACATATGAGGGCAGCAGAGACATGACGTTGTCTCAGACCATGTGGAATTAGTTCTGGATTTGGGACTAGATCTAGGAAAACGATGGTGCATGTGTGAGCATGTATGTACATACAGGGGTGGGAGGGAACTGGTCCCACCAAAGGCACAGGCAGAACCTCCAGCAACTTCTCCAGAGCCAAGGTTTCATCCAGCAGTTCAACCCAACTGTGACTTGCACAAATATCCTTCATATAATTACTGTATAGCCCTGGAGACCAAAGAGTTCTGATGGTTCTTTCATTTGACCTGAGCCCTCTGTGCCTGCACCAGTTCACAGCATCCAGCAGCAGGGAATCACTAGAGATTTCCAAAGACTGATGAGACCCTGGAAAATGGTAGAGATGAAAGCCTGGAGAAGGTCTGATCTGAACCCTGCTCCATTTAGAACAAGAAAGGAAGAAATACAAATCAGGTGAGGGGAGGAAGGGCCTCACATCCCTAAAACATCCCAAATATCCTACAGAGTGAAATATCCACAGGTATGGGTCTATTCTTCCATCTCCCATTACTTGTTCTCTCTGCACCCATCCCTCTTTCCTTTTAAAAACAAATTTCTCAAACCTTCTGGATGCTATCTGTTCAAAAATGACCTGCCCCATCTATTAAAGTCTGTCTGCTCTCTTTCTTTATATATCTGTGTATGCTCATGCTTCTATGAGTTTCAGGTGAATGGACAAGACCCACCGAGTGTGTTTTTCTGGGATACTTTTTCAAAAAATGGACCATGAATGACATTAGCAAAGTGTGCGGTATTAAACCGAGTAGTATTTAACACATAAAATTTATTTAGAATGTTAGAGATTGGGATTGTTTTCTCTTCAAAATGCTTAAAGTGCATTTGAAAGCAAGAAGTGCATTAGCAGAAGGATCAGGTTGTGATTCAACGCAGAAGACTTAAAGCTTCCTGGACCACTGTAATTTTGACCCCTTCTCCAAATCATTCTCTTAGGACACAGGGGCTTTCATTACTTGAGAATATAACACGAGGCTTTGAGAGCTTTAACTCCACATTTTCTGGCTCTTGTGGGTTTGAATCATAATTCAGTGTTCCATTAAGACAGTTCTTCTCTTTTATTTTTCTTCCCAATAAATTAATTTGGAGAGGGTTTTGAGAGTGAAAGGGGAAATTAAAAGTGTGGAGAAAATGGAAAGATTGACTCGATTCTTGTATGAAAGCCTTTTTGGGGGTACCTAAGTGAAGGTAAACACACAACAAAACTGCTTTGTTAGGGATGCAAGATGTAACGAGACCTTTTGTACAAATGAGAATCAGGTCCAGTGTGTTCATAAAGGCAAGGAAATAAATCTACTGAAAAACATTCTTTATTTTTTTCATGCAATGATATATTTCAAAATATTAAAAAAAAAAACAACAATGTTTTGTGTCTTTACTAAAGAGGACTTTTCTACCTCTCTGCTCTTTCTCTAATCCCACCCCTCCTCAGAGCCTTTCTTCCTTCTCCTCCCACTGTGACATCTTTCTGTGACATCTTCTGCTCTTCTCTGGTCGTACATCATGTGTTTGTTCCACTTCTCCAGTCCATGAAAACTGTAAGGATCTGTCTGAGAAGTCTAAAGATTTTCATCTAAAGATCTTTGATAAAGAAAACATATTTCTACTGTTTCGTAAAACACTGGACAAGAATGGACAATTATTATTAATTTTTCTGACTTTTATGGGGGATGTATTCAGATACAACATTGAGTTACAACACCATTGTGCTAGGCAGTTCTCATCCATTTGCTGCATATCCACTTTATTAGAGACACACAAAAGGTCCATCATCCTGCTGTTGGATGGTATTGTGAGAAAGGACTACATGTGTGTTGTAGGTTACATTTCATGGGGTTTTGTGTACTTGCTTGGGCACTGTGATACCTCCCAACTTGTCAGAAAGCAAGCTGGTACCAATTTACAACATCGCAGCTATTAAAAGCAGAGACAGCACATTGTGTAGGGTCTAATGGACTAAATGCTCTGGATAGATAGAAAAAAAGGAGTGACAAGTGCTGTTAGCTCACAGGACCCCTTCTATTCCTTGCATCCAGGCCCAGGATAGGGATGCTGCACCAAGAAATCTAGTGCAAGGCCAGCTCTGGTATTTTCACACATGCTGTAATAATGACTTTTGTTTGCAATGCAAATGTATCTCAGATATACTCAGCAGGGAAAACAAATCATCAGGAAAGTGGAGGAGAGAATGAGGTGACAAACATGTGACAGGCATTGAGGGAAGTTTGTATGGGTTATCTAGGAGCACATCAGGGTATATGTAATAACCCAGCAAGGAGCTATAATCATGACCTCATCTATTGTTATTATTATTATAAGTATTAATTAAATGTAGAGTACTGTCATCAATCCCTTTCCTGCCAGCATGGCCTCAAAGTCTGCTGGAGATCCCAAATCAGAGGCCTCTGTTGTTTACAGCAACCTACGGACCAAACTATTTCACCTCTCTGAAAAACTTTTTGCATTTCAGAGCTGGAACAAGAATGCCAGCAAGGAAAAAGCAGAGAGTTAATAGAGTGATCTAATGTGTGAGGTCTGAAAAAAAGAAAACACAAATACTTCTATGAAATAAATGGGGACAAATGTTGAGTCCGCGGATGGTGTTGGCAAAAATGGCAGCCATTGGTCAATGTTCTAGTTCTCATTATTCCTCATTTGTGGAACAAAATCAGGCATTATCTTCAGGGATGTTTTCAGATGTAAATAGATGACTAGGCATGTTCAGATGATTTTTGCTATCCCTGGTGTTTATGTTTCATATCATTTCATAGGCACACTTCAATCAGATTGCATCAAAACTCGTGGCCAGACCAGGGGTGTTTTGACTGAAATGAAGATTAAATGTTACTCAAGATGATTTACAGCCGTCCAAAACTAGATCTAGAAGGAAGCTGAACCATTTGTCTGGCGCTTTCTCAGCCTCAGGGGTAGGAAGTTCTGTGCAGATTTATATTTTCTATTTCTATAGTCTTACAACTGCTCACTAATGAGAACAATTTCTCACATCCTCAGTGTACGTAGGACACCAGCGTCACAGCCCTTCATCCACAGGGCTAGATACGAGCACAGTTGTATCTGTGCACATCCAGGGTAGTGGATGAAGAAGGCAGAGTCTGAATCAGACCCACAGCTTTGGTTCTACAGAATCACCTCTCAGCCCTGTCCTGTTCAGCATTATCCATGCTTGAATCCAGGTTTGGGCAACCTAGTCTGGTGGGAGGTGTCCCCTGTCCATGGCAGGGGGGTTGGAATTAGGTGTGTTTTAAGGTCCCTTCCAACCCAAACCATTCAATGATTCTATGAATCATACCCTAACACAGCCAACCTTTGAAAACTTTTCTCTCAAATCAAGTTTTTCAGGCTATCCATAGATTTTAACATATTTTTTTCTACTGCCTCTGAGTTACAGCAGGGTTTTGTTGTTCAGAAGGAACATTACTTTGGAATATGATGGGTTCCATCACATTCTGCTCAGAGTTTCCCCAAAATAATAGATTGTTGGTTGCTTTGTGCCAGGGGCACACTGTAGACAGGGTCACCATGAGTGCTGGGTATTTTAGAGAGAGCAGGAACAGGGTTTGTGCACATTCCTTGGTCCATTCACCTCCAGAGGCATTTTTCTTGATCAGATCTGTGAAATTTCTTAGGAAAATTCTTTTTTTTCCCATGGTACACAAACTGATAGCTAGATAAGGGGTATAAAACATTATGAATTTCTTATGGATTTGATGTCTCCTGGTGGAAGCGTAAGATATTTTTCTTGCTGCACAATCAGGTGGTGCAGAAAAGAGACAAGCTCAAGGAGTTATGCTACCAAAGGAGAAGCATCTCCTTCATTTGCTGTAACATTGCAGCCCCTGCACAAAGCCATGGGGAAGTTCTGGGACTTTTACAGCTACTCCACAAGATGAAATGGAGTTGCTGTAAAAGTCCCAGATATCTCCTCAGCATATATATGGTGAAACCACATCCAAAGAGGGTGCCTCTGTGCACTGCTTCACACTGAATAATTTTAATTAGTTTTTTATTATTATTATTTTATAGTGTCGGTTCACATCTCACAGCACTTTGCTGCTCCTAACTCCCTGTCCTCAGCTGATGAGAACTGGGGTTGTGCATCTGTCTTTCACAGCTGTTGCATGAAGCAAGTCCTCTATGTTGCATACAGATGAGACTTGGCTCTCGCTTGTGTGGCAGCCAGAAGGAAAGCCACGGGAATCACAGCTCTCCAGGTGTAAAAGTATGAAAAAAAATAAAAAATAACAGGCTCGGTTTGCAGAGAACTGGTGGAAGACACTAGTGCTGCTCTGCCAGCATTTGTGATTTTACAGACAGCTTCATGATGTTTAGTAGTGCCTTAAACTAGTGAAAGGACTCTTAAAAAGCAAACAGCCTGTAATTGTCACTATGGAGCAAAGCTAGGACAAGTGAGCCCTCGAGGGTGTGAAACCAGAGGGCTGTAGAAGGACCCCAGATGTCACTGCTTTTCAAATCCTAAACTGTTTTCTTTTTGCACTTAGGATTGGCAATGGTGAGATTAATGGCTGGATCGTGTCTGTGTTCTCCAAAGTTCTTGCGATAATGTCTGATCCCTGAAGATTATCCCTACACTTTCTTCAAAATCTTTCTATTTAAACATCATTGCCTTTACAAAGTCAGCTTTCAACCCAGCATTTGAGAACAATATTAAGCTGTTTTGTCAGAGAAGAGGCACATATCAGAAAGGGGCTCTTTCTGTAGCATGTGTCTCAGGCCTCCCTAGCTTCTATTTATGCTGCTTTTGAGCATAAGGATAGTTTGCTTTTATCTGTCCAATGGATTCCTGCTTCTGTGATCCTTTCTCCCCTGGGAAAGGTGTCTGTGGCTCTTTCCACCACCACAGAAACACAAAAGACCCCAGCTCCTTTTGTCAAGAAGCCGATGTCGAGAATTTCCTGCTCTCTCACCTGGGGGTAGTGACTGACCTGGAAAGAACATCTCAATTGAGTATATAGTTTCCCCAAATGAAATATCACTTACCCTCTTCTTTGCAGTGCCAGTAATACGAATGGTCTCCAACCACTATAATTGCTTCGCGGTAGATTGAAAAAAAAAAAAAAAAAAAGAAGGAGCAGCTTTGCTGATTTGTGGTTTAGAAGAATGTACAATATATGTGTCTCCGACTGATATTAAAGATGACAGATTGAAATCTGAGCAGCCGAAGATGTGCGCTGCAGATGACAAATTGCCCTCCAACTTTGAGAAGAGTTGGATCATGGCTCAAAGTGCACGGGGAAGGCCTGAAATGAAAGCCAGAAGACCAATACGTAGTCTCCACAATTAGCATAAGCATCCATCCTACATCTGTAGAGTGCTTTCTATTTCCATATGGATGTAAGTGAATTAGTGTGGTAGGGGCTGATAGCCCCATTAGATAGCCTGCTTTCCTTTAATGGTTTGATAAAAGGAAGGTGACAAGAAGATAGATAGAGATAATACTCCAGGCTTCTTGCAGTAGAACCATTATCATTAACAGCATTAATTAGCCTATAATACACTGTAGAGAAACATCAGATACAACCAGTCTGAAGGGAAGTAACCTGACAATTGTCAGTAACAAGATAGGTTAGCATTAGCACGTAGTGATCATTGTACATCTTTATCTTCCTAACCCAGCCTTTCAAAATGGGAAGAATTCCCAAGACTGCCTTGCAGGCAACATCTGTAGCCAAGTCATTAAAAAGACACATGATTATGGAGGCAAGAACCACAAGTTTGGGAGCAGACACCGGAACCTTTTGCCCTCAAGTCTGCTTTTCCTGTACTAGTCCAGTTTTACCCTTTGGAGACTATTTGCACTTAAGGGCACATTAAGGTGGACTAAATTGCTTCTAAATTTGTCACTCTTTCCCAGCAGAAATGGGTAGTGCCTTTGGAGAGCACCTCAGAGAGCTCTGGTTAGGAGAAGTGCAGAGAATAACCGCAAATTTGCCCATAAGACGTAACGAGTAAAGAGACATAGAATTGGAGTATAGCCCTAAATTGGGGAGTTTCAGCCTAAAGTCAGCCTTTTCGTCCTGCAGCCTAGATGTGTAGGGATGATAAATCCCTACTTTCCCTGAAGGGAAATGGAGTGTGTTACTGTTACCCCAACAGAGCAGCCAGCTAAAACCCCACGGTTCCTACTAAGAGGAGAAATTAATGGTGGAATCAGAATTTCTTTGTGGTCATCATCTCTGTTTTTGCAAGGAATGTATGAAGCCAAAGAATGAGAGAAATATATTTGAATCCCTTGGATGAAAGCTGAACCAGGAGCACCTAAATCATGCTCAACAGAAGTCTGTCAAAAAAAAAAAAAAAAATCAAAACAGCAACAATAAAAACCCTAATTAAGGAGTTCTTACATCCTCCCTTGCTAACCTATTTCTAACCTGTTTTAGCATTTTGTTGAGAACACGACTTCTGTTCTCCCCTAGTATCCAAACTGAATCTACTTTGCTGAAAATTAAGCTCATTTCTTCTTATTTTTCTCCCCGTAGACCAGAAGAATTGCTCTCATCACTTTTTCAAGTATCTTTTGTCTCCTGGACGGCTATTATTCTATCTCCACTTGGCTTCTTTTTTCTTGGCTAAAAAATACAATTCCTTCAACCTATTTTGCTGATTATAAAAGTAATCAAACTACTAGAGGGGCTTTCCTTGATCTGAACACAAACCCTCTCTCAGCAAGGAGTCCTGAGAAATTCTTTCATCAAGCTTTTCTGCATGCTGCTTCTTCAGCCTGTGTGATGCTTTTCCCCACTAGCATGAACGTGCTGGAAGGAATACTGAGTTTTAATCTAACTGCTCTTGGTGTCTCAACCTGCTCGGGCTGTGTGAACCTTCCTTGGGTTCTGGGTAGGTCCTCAGGGGTTATGCTGATATCTAAGCTGTTGTATATTGCCTGCCACGGGCAGTTATCATGAGACTCTAAATCAACCACAGCTTTGAGTCAACTTTCACAGGGAGCTCCCAAGAAAAAATGGAAAGGATTTTAAACTCAGAAACCCCCAGTTTTATTTGAATAAAATCTCAGATTGATTTCCCAGATAGACAATGGAAAGAGAGGGATGTCTTCAGTGAATGTTTCATCCCAGATGTTAACCTGAGGTTGGGATGAATCTCTTTTTTTTTGGAGAGAGACCCAAGGTTTGCTCAGCCTGGACACCCAACAGGTAGATAGAAAACATCTGATGAGATGAGTTACATGTCTGGGATTTATTTTTCTTCTGCTTTCTCACAAGCAGCCCAAGCCCAAACAGAAGGGAAGGGCTGTTTATTTGTTTGTTTGTTTGATTATTTATTTATTTGGTGACAGCAGCAATTTTATGTTCCTGATACCTCAGGTTTCAGTACTTTTATATCTAAATGGAAGCGGTCAGTCTTCTGCACTCTCTGTCTAATCTGAATGAACAGATCTTCCTTTAGGAATAAGAGAATAAAAAAACAAAGTGGATGCTCAGCTGGTCAAAAAGCAAATGTGAGGTTATTGTGGAGAGCTTTTCCAGAGTAAAGAGAGTGATGGGGAAAATATATTAAACTAAGGAAAAGGGGGGGAATGACAAACTCCAAAGAGGTTCCCATAAGTGAAGGTTATCCCTCAAAGGGATGAGTGTGAAAATGTATTTTGTTGGTTCCTGAAGTGGGTGCTTTGACCAAATAAATTGTTCCAAGTCTCTTGGTGAAATTATTCTGTACCTGGTTTTTGGCAGACTCCAAGCTCCATGGCTCTGCCCATCCATGCAGCCCCAAGCTCCTGGGCACTACAAGCCCATGACTACAGACAGGTACCCACTGTCACTAACAACAGTCCCTGTGGGACCACAAGAAGAATATTCATGAACATCCTCTAAGGAAGATGAGGGACAGAAGAGACTGGCTCCACAGCCAGAGGAAAGAGCTAGGGCTACTACCTATGGTAAACACCACAGTAAGCAGTTGTTCATGGTCCATACCTTACCCAGGGGTAGTTTTCTGGCAGAAAAATGCACATCCACACACAGCCGAAAGCAACTTGGGATCTATCCCATGTACAATCAGGAATCAGCTACAGAGGCATTTCTAGCTGAGCAAATCCTCCCTGGCTGCCTTCATGGTCAAGGACCAGAAGTAGGCACTCACAGCCTGAAGTTAATCAGTACAACATTGATGTTTGTTTTGGGATGAGATGGTTCATGTCAGTGGTGCATGAACAAGGGCACAAGCTCAGTCTGGTGGTGAGATGAATCTAAATTTGGACCTCAGCTCTTGCAATTATGGGACATTGGCACTAGAAAATGGTTTGTACCATGGGGCAGCATCTTGGTGCTGAGCTAGTAGCTGCTTCAGTGAAATGGAAAACAGAAACGCTGCCCATTCTGCCTGGCCTGGGACTGGGGTTTGTAGTGGGGGAGGAAGAGGAAAGAAATCTTCCTTGGGGGATGCAAAATATGGAAAATGAAATAGAGCAGACAGCAGAGAGAATGACAGCTGAAGCCTGCTGGATCTATTGCTATTGACTGTAAGCTTGGCTAAGGTGGCAGTTATCAGCTATAGTATCATCCCACCTAAAAGTGGAAGGGAAATATCAATACTGAAATGTTAAAGGCATAAAAAAGCAGAGCAGAGAGAGGATGTGAAATAATGGCACTGCGATGATTAAGACAGACAGACAGACAGTGATGTTACTGCAATGACTCTCGGCAGTGCTGGGAATGAAAGTCTACATTTCACTGTGAGAAAACATAAAAGGAGATGAATTTGCTCTTGTGCTGCCTGCAGATCTTGGTAGACTGCAAAACAGATTTCCTGGGTTTTCTGAAGGAATTGCTTAGAGGAAATATCCAAGTCATTATGGTTATCCTCCTTTACTCACAAATGAGACCTGGATATAGTACCTACACCTCCAGTATTGGAGAAAGGAGTGGATTCACAACTCTCCATGTACATTATGAGGTCTGAAATGGCTCGAGGTCAGTGTTTCCCAAGGAAAAAAGGATGTACTTGGTTCTTGCTGCTTTGAACTTGATGTTTATTTTCCATTGCTTGAGGTGAAAATCTGCCCCGAAACAGCGCACATGCATCAGCGTGCGTATGCATATGTGAGCAGGGGTCAGATGGGCACGCAGCGTTGTTATAAATAAAAAGAAAGCGTCTGTCTTCTTGCATTGTGCTTGGAACCAAGGCTTATTTCCCCAGAGGTCCACGTGTCCCATTTTATTTATGATCTCTAATGGTAGCATCCCAGATGATGGCAGCTCCGCAGATGGGCCTGGCTCCCTGAAGGGGACAGTCCCATGAGCGCAGCTTCTCGGCAGCACCAGCCACCTCTTCCTCCAAAAGCCACACCAAAATTTGGGTATTTCACTGCCAGCTTCTTCTTCTCACCTCCATAGTGTGGTCCAGGATTGTTGCTTGTGAGACCACAATGAAAACCGTGGCACTGAAACATCTGGGTAAAAGAGGACTTTTCGGAGATTGTGGGTGTTCAGGTGTTTTGGTGGCTTGTTGTTCCTTGGTTTTGTGTTTTGTTTTTTGTTTTTTGTTTTTTGTTTTTTTTTTTAGGGGGGAAGGAGATGTGTGAGAGTTATTTTCAGCTGAGGTCACTTCACAGCTTTTCAGAACACTCCCACTCCAAAAATCAAGCTTGTGATGGGACAATATCAAAACCCGTCTATTCACTCTTATTCCTTTACTCCCAGATCAGTCCCTGCAGTCCCAAAAAGGCTATAAAAATTAATAGTGACAGCAAGAAAAAGAAATCTGCCCTGACTATGCAATTCCCCTCCAAAACCTGTGGGCAATGCCTGAAGTGCTGCTGATGAGGGCAGGAAGAGCCCTCAGGAGAGCATCACTGCCATCCCCATGCTGCTGAGAAAGCACCCACATCCCCCTAAGCATCCCGAGAGAGCTTTGCTTGAGAAAAAATCAAAGGAACAGGAGGGAGAAATGGGGAGAAAATGTTATTTATACTGATGGTCAGAAGCAAAACCATGGGGAGCACATTCATACCCAGAAGCACACAAAGCCTCCACATCTGAGGCTTTTTCTTGGTTGCCTCCTAAATCATGTCAAGAGGCATTGGGGTGACAGCAGGCAGCAGCCATCTCCCTCCTTCCCCCGTAGGCCTGGCTCTCATTTTTCTTGCCCATCTTTCAAGATCACTTCAGCTTCTATAACAAATCCTTTGCACCCTCAGCCCCTTCTCCCTTCATCTTTCACTGTGCTGGGAGAGAAATGTGAAACCTGGGTTCCTTCTGCATGGTGAGAGGGGAGCCCTGACTGCAATTAGAGCTCTCAAACTAACTGTGTGCAAAGACTCTAGGTAACAGCAGTCTCCACCCATAGGATGGGGATATCCTGTGCTGTCCTAGCTCTGGGTAGCGTGTGGAAGAGAGGATATCTGTTTTAACAGGGGAGTATTTCCTCAGCTGACATAAACCAGCGCACACTTGATGCCTTTCTAAAGGCCAGGATGGATGAAGATAGCCCCAGGATGATTTCCCACAAAGCTTCACAGAATCTGAATGAAATGAGCACAATTCATTGCAAGTCCTTAACAAAGCAAGCACACAGCTTGGCACTTAAATTTCCCCAGCATCACCACTATTTTTATGTACAGCCAGCCAGTGCCGTATTTATTTTCCCAGCATCATCCCCTGCTTGTTTTACAGGAGCAGGACTTGACGAACAGGGTGTCGGGCAAAAAAAACTTGCCCGGTGCTTCAAAAAGTCAGCAACAGAGTCAGGAATCACAGCCTGGTACTGTGCAAATAAACACATCTGTCCTCTGGCTGTGTGCAAAAGTGCAGGCGTGGGATTTAAGGGGTGGTGGTGAGCTGGGGGTAGGGAGAGAGGCGCAAAAAAGGAGCTGAAAACAGTGCCTGTACAATGAATGTATTTGAGTAGGAGTCAGTTAGAGGCTGGTTTATGGTAACTGCATCACATATTCACATTCATCTTTCTTTAAAACATTTCGAGTTTTCTTTACTCACTACCAAGGCAACTAATTCCTGCAGGAAAACAGGGCGAGCTCACACAGAGTGGTTGTAAACAGCAGCGAGCACAGCAGAGCCGTGCTTTTAGATGCTGAGCCAAGTCAAGTGCTGAGCAGTCCAGAAGATACAGAGAAAACTCCTTGGCATCTAGAAATCCACCACCAGTGACCCTGGGTGCACACAGAGCAACCCACTGAACACACAGCGCCGTGTCCACCCGCGCTGTGCCTGGTGTGTCAGATGCTGACGGAGGGTTGCTGGATGTGCACGGCTTCAGAGAACAGCCCTGCTGCTGCTGGCAGGCGTGCTGCTTCTCACATCTGAGCCCAAACTTCTCCTGCCCTCTCCCCCAGCTCAGCTGCTGAGGAAGGAGAGGTGGTCCTGGAAGCAGGGCATCACAGCTCCCACACTTAATGGGATTGACCTAACCTCAGGGCAGTGCAAGTTTCAAAGCAGAGGCTTGAATCTTTATATCCTACACTGGGAAGGAGTCTAGGCTGTGCTTCTGCAGGTGGCCTGCTGTGACATGGCAGGGAGGGGACAGCTTCAGATGTCATCTCTCCCGTTGGGAACACAGACCTCAGGGAGAGAAGGGCCAGAGCTCAGCTGGCCGAGCCTTGGCTTAGTTACAGCAGCGATGATGACCCTGTGGCCTTTGTGAAAAAGTATGCTCAGCCCTCGGGCTGGAAAGGTTGGGCACCTCTGGCTGATTTATCCGCAGGCACTGACACAGGCGAGCAAGGTCCCAGCTCAGGGAAGTTCGTGGAAGATGGATAACACGGCGCAGATGTTAATGGGCCATAAGGGAAGGCAGCAGAAAAAGGGAGGAAGCTCTTGGTACCTAGTGCTCGCCTTTCAAATCTAATTGCCCCTGAGCTGGTTGATAGAGGGATCTGAACCTGGCATTTCCAACGCTGGAAACACAAATCTCCGTGGTCTGCATGAGAGAACAAGGATGTCACCTGCACGTCTGACCCGTCCCTTCTGCTAACAGAGAAGTCTGAACCCTGAGTCTCCAGCCAGACCTTCATGACTAACGGCATGCACGCACAAGAGCAACTCCACATTAACCTGTTAGCGTTGTCTGCCTTTCCACGAGCCTAAGAACACGTGAGAGTTTCCCCAAACAGCACCCACCCCCTCAAAATCTGGGATGGTTTCAAGTCACCCTTGGCACAGACCCTCGGTTATTGCTGTGCTTCAACCCATAGATGCTAAGGGTGAGTTTCCAACCCACCAGACGTATCTCAACTGACCATCTGGTCCTTCCTCGAGACAAATAAGCATGAGTAAGTGCAGCTTGTTTGAATTCACATGGTAAACAAATCATTCAACTTGAACCCTGGAAATGCTTGTCGTTCTCTAATGATGGCAATTAACTACAAGTATCTGTATCATCCCACCATAAAGCCCTAAAGAAGCTGAAGTAAAGTTGGAGTTATGTCTCATGAAAAAGGAGTCTGAAGCCATTTAGATAGCTCAGAAAATCATACTCTAGAAAAAAAAATATGGACCAGAAGCCATGAGATGGTGATAAGATGATTGAAAAAGACAACAAATACAGATGGTGCTGAAAGAGAAGTCCACTACTGATTGTCATGTGAAGTGGATGGAGAGCACTGAGAAATGCCTTACCCTGCATAGCAGGACAATATAATGCCTCCTTTCTTTGGGTTTAGGCCCTTTTATGGAAAAAGAGCTCTCAAATTAGCAAAAGTAACTAGAGATTTTTGTGTGCTTCCTCTTCTCAGGACCACTGTCAGGTACCTTGAAGGAAGGACAACCCGGCCTTTGGGATATCAGATCTCTCTGAGTTTTTTCCTACCAGCCAATCAAATATTAAATCCTCCAAATTTTCCTATCAGTGAAACTGCAGTCTCCATGGTTGATCCTCTACCTGGTTCTTCCCATAGGGCCTGACCCTTTCCAAGATTTGCCTGCTGTGTCTCAAGTGGAGATTTTGGGAGGTTTTGGGAGCCCTACATGAAGTGGGCTAGAATTAACTCCCTGGTTTCCAAAGTGAAAGCTGGAGAAAGGTCCAAAGAATGTCTGAGAATATCTCAAAAGAGTTTGCAGAGATAAAAAGGGTCCCCTGCACCCGAGCCATAGATATTACACCAGGCAGCACTCCTGTCCTTGGTCTGAGTTCCCCCATCATTTCTCCAAAGCCAACAGGCAGCCAGCAGCTGGTAGGTCTTCCTGGCAGGTTTTGACTCCTCCTTAGGACACTGACAGCAATACTCATGGGTTAACCCTCTACTCCTACCCCTCTTGGGGTGCTGAGCTCTTTGGGAAGGCCTGACAGTTGCCCATGCACCCAGCACCCATCCAGCAGCAGCTGCCTGTGGTGGATGACACCCAAAGCTGGTGTCATCCCATGTTACTGCAGCACTGCTTTGCTGGGGAAACAACCCCAAAACAAGTTATGAATGCTCCCCCCACCCCATTTTCTGTTGATGCTTTGATTTCTCTTTCCTGAGACCTCCAATATTATGTCATTTTGATTGTGAGATGAAAAATGACAGCGAGGAAGATAAGAAGAGAAAGATTTACTTTATTTTCTCTGTTAATAAGATACCTGTTTGCACGCCTGCCTCCCCCTCCCCTTCCTCTGAGCTTTCACTGATTCAAGGATCTGTTACTGGGTGCTCATTGGAAACAGCTCCTCTGTGTTTACTGTCTCTGCAGGAGATGTTATTGCCTCTCACAGCTTAAATTCATGATTTTTTTTTCTCTGTTTGTTTGCTTGCTTGTTTCCAGTTCCAGCCTTCCTTCTTGTCTCCATTTCCTAGTTGGAGGCTGCCTGGATATTCAAACTACTTTTGAGATAAACCTTATTACTTATCCTTCTTATGCAAGGAAATTAGTCATGAGTTCAAGACCAGATAGCCTACCTTGGGTGCGTTGCTTTGGTAGCACAATGAGGGTTCATTGCCACTCAAGGGCTGTTCAGTGTTATCCAGGCCACTGTATCCCATAGAATCAATAGGAGAAAAAAAGTGTAACCCCAAATTTAACCACCTGCAATTTGAATCACCGGTCTGAATATGAGACCTGATTTGTCTTCCAGTGATGGCAGTTATTCATTTTGGTATGAGAATGGTCTTCCAGCAGGGAGGTAATGGCCTGGTCACTGGACAGAAGACCTGAGTGGCTTAATTTCCACGGGACCTTCATTTCCAGGGGCACCTGTGGGCCTTTGTTGTTTTTCCACACATGCAAATGGAAACAGGATTTCTTCCCTCACTCTGCTAGCTGCGAAGGAACGGGATCATGGCAGCCTCTCATGGAGAAAGGTAGAGCTGCCTACGTGCTGTCAACACTTCACAACATAGAAAAGCCAGGTGTGAGATGGAAAGGAAATAAACAGTGATTGAACACTGATATTATAAGAGCATTATTAAGAGCATTATGCTTTTTTATTCCTTTTTTTTTTTGTTTTCCCCGCCCTGGGCTTGCACCTAGGAAGCACTCCTGGCTTTGCAGGCTTCCTAGGGTCAGTCCTGGAGGCTGGGTTCATGGCTAAGGCTGTTAGGGTGGGCAGCATCCTGTTCTCCTCCTCCTCATCTGGCATTTGGCTGTTGCGGTGCCAGAAGCCCATTCCAGGTTCAATGAGGATGATGTGAATATAAAACCAGAGCCAGCCTGAGGTTGCTGAGGAAGAAGGAGCTGAGAGGAAGGCAGCTGGTGAGCAGCAGGTCTTTGCCACTACCACCATGCCCCTACGTTGGGTTAGCTGCTGATTTCTAAAGAGACTTCTTGCTGTAGTGGATGGAAAAAGGGGAGGCTGCCCCAGCTCATTGCAGAGAGCAAAAGGGTCTCACAGCCACAGCAGAGCCAAGCGGACAGCAACAGGAAAGCTCACCAGAGAAATGTTTGCAGAAAATGGGCTGTCATTGTCTCCGCTGACCCCTTCCCTCCGCTGAGCCAACATTGCCGTTTTCATTTCCAGGCAGCAAGCTGGAAACGCTTCCGTCTCCATCTACAGATGCCAAAGGTGCCTGAGCCGAGACAGAAGCTTTCGGGGTGGCTCATAACGAAAAGCACCGCAGTAAAATGCTCTCGGGGTTGAAGCAGTGCTTTTCTGAGCATCGCGCATGCTTCCTGCCTTCCGCCGCCGCGCAGCAGCCTGTCAGGAGTGGGACAGTCACAGCCTTTGCCTGTCAGACTGTGGGATTTCTCTCTCTCTCTCTCTCTCTCCGTGTCTCTGTGCCTTTGGTGCAATGCAGTATTTTCTGCTCGAGCTGCTTCACTCACTGGAGCCCTGTGAGTGCTGGAGAAAATGAGGGGGCTGCTTTGCGGAGCCTCCCCTGCACACAGCCACAGCTCCTGCCTTTGGTGGGGCCACGCTCAGCCCAGCCATCAGGCAGGGGCACAAAGGGGACATTTTATGCCCTGGTTCTGTGACCTGCCCTCTGCAAAGCGATGGCTGGGATGGGAGGATCGTTGAAGACATCCAGTGGAGGAACGTGATTTCTGGGAAATTTGCATCCAGAGAGGCAGCAGCTTGCATCTCAGAGCACATCTCGAGATGTCTCTCCTTGTGTTGGCTGATGTAGGGAGGGATTCAGGAAGACACCAACAGGACACAGCTTGTCATGTCCAGGACGAGGAAAAAACAGCATGATAAATTCAGATTTTTGCTGGCCAGTAATAAGGAAAGACCTGTGTGCACCAGCTTAGGGCTAGTTCCTTTAGGTGTGTTGGCCATTTCCACACTGCAGAGCGCTGGACCCATGGCTTATCCATGGCCCTTAGACATAATAAATAAGTTTAGGTGGATTTTACTATCCAGAATGCTTGAAATGTAAAAGCTAGCCCCAAAAAGGTGTTTGGGCTTTGTCTCAAAGGCACACTTGGTGATCTTGAAGGTCTTTTCCAACCCAAATGATTCTGTGATTCTGTTGTATGGTTCTATGCACCTCATTGGCTTTCTAGGCAGAAGCTGCAACCCCAAATGCAAGGGTAGCCTCTGGAAAAAAATAAAATAAACAGATTGTTGCTGCAATGACTTCTGGCAGAAACTCATCCTCTCTGCTTTTTGTGTGCACACAGGAATTAGGAAAGTGCATGAACTGAGCTGTGGTTTCCTGCCTTTACTTAGAAACCTGTCTCCATCCCATGTATCGCATCCACCTTCCAGCCAAACCTGCAGAGCTTGGTCCCATAGCAGCAGTACCCTGCTCCTACTCTGCTTCCAGTCCAAAAGCATAGAAAACAAATTTTATAACCCATGCAACATTCAGATGTGCCCAGCAATGTATTTAATTGGTTGTACAGGACCCAGAGCAGCAAACAGTGGGTTATCACCAGCTTTGCATGCTGTCTGAAAATGTCCTCACTCACCCTCACTCCTCAGAGCAAAGGAAAGAAAGGGAGGAAGGAGGCGGATGGATGGCACCAAGCTCCTGTTTCTCCCCTCCTCGCTCCTCTCATTTCTAATGAGGAGCAGGAAGAGCTTCTCCTTCCCCAGCAGCCATGGAGCTTGTTTGAAGCAATTTGGAGGCAACTGAAAGAAAAGGAATAAATGAGTGGATATTGCAGTTTATGGGTGGCTGAGTCAACCCCCCAGGCAGCGATTAGAGGCCCACAGTCCCTTTTATGCCCACAAAAAGAAAATGACTTAAATTTGTTCCATTTTAGCTCCAAACAGGAGGCGAAATTGTAGTGGGCTGGATTGTCAGTTATGCCACCTTCTAATATTCATCTGGAGGAAAAACAAAACAGAACAGATTTTTTATTTTATTTTAAATAAAGCGTCAGTCAATTCAAAGCAAATTTCTCTGGCTTCTATCCTCTCCTTCTAGCTGAGATGCACAGAAACGGGGGTGGAGAAAACAGAGAATACACAAGTGCAACTTCCCTGCCCTTTCTCCCACCTCCGTTTGCCCTACAAATAGTTTGCAACAAGGCTGTTTGCCCAGCCGCCTCCTTGTGAGCATTATCCGTGCTGGTTTCTTGGCTTCTTCCTCACTTATTTGCAATCAGCCTGGTTGAACAAACTCAGCTCCAAAGAGTGGACAAGATGAGCATGCCTGCTTCTGCTACTGATTTTCTGAGTGAGCTTGGATAAGCTACGAGAAAATTATTATATTTTTCCCCAACAAATTCCCACTCCCTGCATTGCCTTTAGCAATGCTGAAATCTGCAGGCAGCTGGACTGGAAAAGTCAGGCCAAAACACTCAGTGCTTCAGTTACTTTGCTGGGAGAAAAAATAATAATAATTTAAAAAATATCGCAGCCTTGCATCCTTATGACTAACACCAAAGGACCTCTCAGTCCTCACCACTGCTGTCCAGTGGCCAGTGCAGCCAGAAACTCTTCCCATGGGGAAGGTGAGACCAGGGTGAGGTGCTGGAGAAGGAAAGGTGGAAATTTGGAGCTCCTTCCAACATAAAGCTGGGCTGCAACAAGGGTCCACGCCAGGCAGAAAGATTCATCCTTGTCTTTGAAGAATACATGAGCTAAGAAGAAAAAAAGGGAGAAAATGAAAGAGAATCACCCAAGTCACCTGAAATGTCAGTGGCTGGGGTGCTTATTACCCAGTAGTTTTGCCTCTGTCCTACAAAGAAGAAAAAAAATCTTTGTATTCTTAAACTCAATTCTCTCATCTGTGTTACTCTTGAGATTTCGGTTTGTTTATTTATTAATAGGGAAAAGATACAGTAAGATTTAAAATGTACTTGTCAACCTACATCTCTTAGAATCATGTTTTCAAGTCTCCTGGGACAATGGCTACCATGGCATCCGAATCTGAATCCGCCACATCGTCTCCTCCTTTGTGAAATGATGGAAAATTGACATTTTTCAAGTCTTTCAGAGAAATTACAAAACAAAAAGAACAGACTGGGAAAAGAAAAAAAAAAAAAAAAAAAGAGCTACACACACTTAGAGCAACAGCTGTTGAAGCCTTGAAGTTTTCATCAGATAGAAGAAAGGAAAAAAAAATCCTTCTGGATGATCAGGCGGAATTCTCACTGCCGATGGTGAAGCTTAGGTTGGTCTTACCTGCTATATGTGCTAGTATTTGTGCCCTTTTTGTATGTTTGTTTTTCAATTTGATTATGATAGGCTTTTTAGAACATGGATTTTACAAAGGCAAAAATATGGTACAGGTTTAGATGGATGGGACCTTCCATGCTAGTAGTATCATGTATTTTTCCAGGGATAAATACGAATAGGCATATACACAGGTCAAGGTGCAATTTGGAGGCTCAGGTCACTCTCAGCTTTATTCAGCTCTTATGTAGCATCTCAGGCAATCTAGTTCTCCACTGTAACCTCTTCTGGTCTTTACATGTCCAGTGTCTTCCAAGCAGTGATGTGTCCCACTGAGGTGCCCAAAAGTTCCCACTTCAACCAGCTTTTGACTTCAGCTGGTGCCTCAAACCAGATGCAGAGAACAGCAACAACATCTGCATAGGGAAAGGCATAAAAGTACTGTATGAGACAGCAACAAGGCCAAGAACAGAGCTTAAAACATTGGGGAACATTGTGGGGTTTTGCATGAAAAGACCTGGCAAAGGAAACTACACCAGATATCCAGAACCAGTACATGCTCAAGCCACTTGTGCTAAACTTGGATGAAGGCAGGGAGAAAGCAGATGCCTGGACTATTACAATAAGCACAGATAGGAGAAGAGACAGTAGGACTTGAAGTGCAATGAAGTGCAACCCTAAAGATAACAAAAGTTGCAGAAACTTTATAATACTTCATGGAGTTGTTCTGTTTCTGCTGTTAGAAAAGCATGTAGAGCATGACAGAAGCTGAAAACCTATGAGCGGCAAGATGGTCTTTTGGTTGAAACTCTTGTCAGCAGCTGAGAGACTATAGATGTCAATCGTGGCTCCACTTTATTTTTTTTTTTTTCCTGAACCTGACCACTTGCTTACAGCCAGATTTCTCTTAAAAAAAAAAAAAAAAAAAAAAAAAAAAAAAAAAAACTGCATATTTTTCAATTTTTAAGGAATATTCTCACTTCCTTTTTGCTGCAAATTATTTGTAATTAAAAAAATTTGCACTTCCAGAAAAAAACTTTTTTTTTTTTTTTTTTAATAATGTCAGCAATAGAAATCAAGCAAATAAATCCAAGAACCCTTTGTGAAAAAGCTCTAAGAGGCTCCTGATTAAGCATTTGTATGAGGTCAGATTTCCCAGAATGTCCAGCCTGTGGGATCCCTGATTTGTACCACAAAATCTAAAGTCATCAGAAGCTACTCCTGGATTTTTGTAGGGACTCAACCAATACTCACCAGGGTCTTTCTATTTCATCCTCTCCTTGGGATGTAAGATGCTGTGGTTAGATTTTGGGTGGCCAGTATAGAGTCTGCATCACATGGGAATAGCTGAAGAGCTTTATAAAGCAACCCCAATCCTACACGATGGTTCAGGGAAGCTGAATATTGTCACCGTGCTGATGCAAACACCAGTCCTGCCAACTGCAGAGCATCAGGAGACACTTTCCCACCTCCTCCCTCTTCATGAACAGTTTGGAGCTCAGCCATGCCCTGGAAGAGGGCCCAGATATTTACGTTCCTGGACCTTGGCTCATGGCAGCCAGTGTTTGGTTTTGAAAACAACTGCTGATTAAACAGAAATCCCCTGCCGAACAAACAGAAAGAATCTTTTCTCCCCCATTTTTGCCCATCCAATTATATGCCTGGGCTGGAACAAAACTACATTTTGCTGGACAAATCCCTCTTCACCAAATTCTAGCAGCACTGCTTTGGCGAATACCCGCATTGATGTTCCCTGGGAGATCATCTTGTCAATGAGGGAAACATTCTTCCTCAAATGGTTAAACTGACCCTTGATAAAATTGATTGAGAGAGTGCCACATAATCACTAGTGCCCTCTCAGTCTCTGCAGGGTTTGATTTCTGTCCCAAACACCTTTGCTTGTAAAACAACCTTCACTGGTGATAGCCATTTTTGTCCACAAATAATCATCTTAGCCCTTCAAAATGCTTTGCTTTTCTCCAGCTTAGAGCAGTGCTGTTACAACTCTGAAACACTCCAGAAAGTTACCATCCCAACACCAAAATAGTTGTGATTTTACCTCCAAGAGGACACAAGCATTCTTTCCATCCCCAGGGATGTTACCCCATAACTGGAGTCTGTGCCTTAACACATATTATTTGCATTGCAAGACACCCCACTGCTTTCAGTTTTGATGTAGATTCCAGCGCATGGTGCTGTACATGTCCAAATCATTTATAAAGTCAAAAAAGAAGACAATGTATGGAAACAAAGGTAACCATTGGTTTTAAATTTATCAACTGGAAGTTGAAGTCACCCCAATGTCTCTATCCCCTTTGTACCTGCAAAGCGTTCGACTGCATGGACCATGTTCTTCCCACCACTTCCTTTTGTGCTTGACTTCAGATTAAGTTTGTGCTGCCACTTTTTCCAGGTAACCTGTTAACATGAGACAATATCACACTATCTGAGTAGAGACCTGCTAGATTTTCAAAGAGGTTTTGCAAAGCAAGACATTTTCAGGACAGCTCAGCAGGCTGGGTACTGAGATCATCTGAAAATCCAGGAGCTTTCAAGGGACAGATATTTTTGAAAATCTGAAAATTTTTGGAAATCTTGTACCATAACTTATTCAAAGTGCCCTAGGGACCTATGGCTACCATCTTCTGAGTCCTGCCAGTGCCTTTGTGTCTTGTGGTTCTGATGAGGCTGTTGAGTATTTAATTGTTACATACATCATGTTCCTTTTTCAGCAATGCATCTAGGAATAAAAGCAAATATTCCATTACAAATTATTTCTCAAATAAATCATATTCTTTTCCAAAATATATTGCTTTTCCAGCAGTGTCTTCAATGCCAAAACCAACAGCTTAGTGCCTCAAACCTGAAATTTTTGGATGTGAGTACAGCTCAGTTGCCTTTAGGCCCATTTTCCCACAGTGTGAGACTCCCTGACTGGAATACATCCCTAACAATATACCACTAACTTTTACAGGAAGACTATGGTAATAAAGAAAAATACAGACTAACTAAAACATGTAGAAAAACTGAGCAAATCTCTAGGCACCAGAGTAGTACATTGGAACCTATGCTTATTATTTTCCATCTTTTCTTTCCCTAAGCTAGTATTTTAACTGAACTCCTTCCAAAAATGTTTAAAGATAGAGACAAAAAGTTCTTCATAAAAATAATGGCGTTCCTCTAAAAATAAAAAATAAAAATAAATCCTACTGTCTTTTGTAGTTTCTTGAGAGTCAGCTCTTATGAAGCCTACTAACTTGGGATCCCACCTCTGAATGACAGAAAAGATACTGGATCAATTGAGTGATGCAATTTATCCTCTTCTTGCTCTGTCATTTCTGCTTTTCTCTGCCAAAACAGTTGAAAAGAAATCCAAACAGCTTTGGACAAGTGACCGTCTGACCCAGACAGCAGTGCCTGTCATATAACTCATCCCACAGCTGTCAAATATTGATATCCTTCAGTTGGCCATTGGTCTAGCTTGGATTGACAGTGATCTCAAGGTGAAAGCCTTTGGTATTCCCATACTAGTTGTGGTCAAGCCAAAGGAATTTGCAGAACATGATTACAGAATACTAGTGGATAGCAAAGCGCTTTAACAAGTATTTTGAGTCCTGAACACCAAGGAGCTTCTATGTCTATTGAGAATAAATCTGAAGATTATGTGTTTTGAATCAACTAAGGAAAGGAAAGTGTAAGCTTTATACTGACATATATTTTGGGAGGCACTCTGGGCTACTATCCCCAAAGGGTGAGTAAATACCATGTTCACTAGAATTATTTGAAAGCGCATTGGCCTCAGTGAGTACAGAAACAATCTTGTACAGGCCACGAGATGATCTAATAGGTCTTTCTCTCTCTCCTTTCTAGCCCTTGGTCCCTTGAGCCATCCATTTTATTCAATGCAATTGCTTTAGTTGCTGCTCTGAGGCTGACTTCCTTTTCTAATCTGCAGAACAATGATGCTATGATTAGTTTTCATTCTAACTGCTTGGCCTTTCATTACAGAGCTGATGCTTACTATGGTTACCAGGAAAGAAGAGAGCACACTACTAGTTTCATCTTCAATCTACTCTAGATACTGCTGGTAGACCCATCACACCTTTCATGGTACCTGCAGGCTGCGTTTGGCAGGAGATGGAAAGGCAAACTCACACCCCTTTGCAGAGCCTTCCTCATCCACAGTTCCTCATATCATCCCAGATAATAATATAAAATAAACCAGGCTGCATTAGGCCAGGCTGGATATCCTCCCACCTGCCTACTTTCTCGTTTCCAATAATGGACATGTGCAAATACCTAAAGAGAAAGTATACAGAACCAGGCAATTATAAAATGATTCATTCTCCAATTTATCCACCCAAGGCCTTGTCTTCTTTACATCGTAACTGTGCCTCTTCAATGGGATGGCACACATGGTGGGTAGGTAGCTACAGTGAAGACATATGTTCAAATATCTTATTCTATCTCTGATTCACATTATCCTAGAAAATCTGGAGGACACTTGAATTCTGAAGCCATTGGCTTAATGAAGTTAAGTGTCTTTAAAATATGTAAAATGTAGTCGTACAGAGTGAGACTCATTGTTTAGAAATACCAGTTGAATCTAGATTATGCTTTTGGACTGAGGTAACCCAGGGGAGGTTCAAGGGGTGATCTAGAGAAATGTTGCCCTCAAACACTTGAGTCCATATGTCTGGTAACTCTGAGTACCTAGAATTATGCCTATCCTTGCTTCCACTTGAATGTGAACAAGAGTGTTTTGATGCATTTGATTCAAGAACAAGAAAGTTCAAAAGCCTCATTAAAGTCAGATAACAAGAGTGGAAAAAAAAAGTGGGGGGAGATGGGAAATGAAATCATTTTGATGATGGGGTTTAGGGCAGGTCTTGCTCTTTTAAAAATCCACACACTGAATCATCCCAAGTGATTCAGCAGTAAAAACAGCTTGATCTCAAGAGTCACCAAGAAATGGGAAACAATTGAGACAGGCCTTGAACCTCTCATGTTCTTTCAAAAAAAAATTAAAAAATAAAAATAAAAAAGGAAATTTCTTTCTTTTTTTTTTTTTTTTTCTTTTTTGAACTGGGATGAAGCTAGAAGCCATACCCACACACACACCTCAATGTGAGAGAAGAGTTTCCTGCAAGTACTTCACCATGTGGATGCTCCATAACCAGACACAAGCCCCTATCACTTTGTGCCTGTGTTTTTGGACAAAGAAAAGCAGCTGCCTCAACGTGCAAGCCCGCAATGTTGCCCCTAGTCAGATGACTACTGAACTGCCGCGCCAGCATTTTTTACGGCAGTTTAAAACACTATCAAGGCGGCATCAAACTGCCTTTTACATCCAAACCCAAATGGCTATGGAATGGAGCCCAGAGTGAAATGCTAAATTGGATCCTATCAAATCAGCATCAGATCACACAGGCTAAGCGGTAATGAATGGCTCCTAACGACGGAGTTCATCATTATAAAGTAATGACAAAAGATACATAACCATCGAGGTCTCCAGCAGTGCAACCAGCCGCCACCCATCACCTACCCCCTCTGCTCTGTCTGCCGCCTGCTGATTTTTTCCTATTAGGGTGAAGCTCTTTTCTGGGGACTGTTTTTCTCCCTTTAACTGGCGACGGGTTTCAGGGCTCATTCAGGATAAATTATTCAGTCTAAACAGAGATGCAATAAATCTTAAATGGGAAACAATAGATGATTCTCCCTTTAGACACACAAAGCCTACAAAACTAATCTCCTGCTAAGCAATAGTATGTCCCACCACAGCTGCTGATGGCAAAATTTACAAGGGTAGCATTTGTTTCCTTATGTGCATCTATATTTAGATTGCCGGTGGGCCTCCCCATCCCACAACACCACCAACCAACCATCACTGCACATGTGAATGGGTCACCATGGGAGAGGGAGAGACAGAGGAGTGTTCACCATCTCCCCCTTTGGAGAAAGACTCAGTGATGCAAACTTTCAGTTATTCCGCTTATTAAATAAGAACACTTAAAAGTGGAAGAAAGCATAGAGTGGTTTGAGTAATTGAATTAGGATTAGTGGTCCCACGGATTCTTTAGCTGAGGTTTAAGCCTCTTACATAGCTGGCCTTGCGTTGCTCTTTCTGGAAAGCATGGCCTCAGCAGGAAGGCAATGCTGCTGAAAGCAATTTTACCCACCTTGAACACAGAGAATCCATTTGGAAGCAGGTGAAGCTTCAGACCTACCTATGGTGCCCGGATTTCTGCCCCATCATCTGAGCCCGCTCCTCCTTTAGCCTCCACCAGGATTCAAGGCACAGGCTAAGCCTGTAGCATCTGGAGGATGGTGCTGCTCCTTAGAGAAGAGAACCAGCTACAAAACACAGAATACAATATCCACTGCGGGTATTGTGCCAGAAACCAGCTGAAACAACACTGTGGCTAGCACAGGCTTCGGCCACCGAGTGGAAATAGCTGTCAGTGGATCCTCGGCAAGCGGCATTTCCACTGGCTGAGGACTTGGCCTTCTGTGTTTAAATCTTTCATCGCATTGCACACCCACTCCTTCCTGCCATCTGCCAGGCACACCGTGCCCCGGGCCAAGTCTGGTGCCGGCTGCTTCTCCCTGCACCAGCCTCCCCAGCCCAGATATGCCCAAGTGCTTCCGCATGCTCCAACTGCTCTTCTCAACCCTGAAAAGAGCCAAGTTGGGAGCTCTGCTGTCATTTCCCCTACCCCCACATCAGCTGTAACAGGAGTGAGCAACTGCTTTGGCTTCTCTTACCTTTCGGGCCCATCTGGAGAACCTCAGACCTCATGCTAAGGGAAATGGAGGAGCGCCAGCAGCACCTCCGTGATGTCACGCGGGAAGCAATTTATAGCCTGGAAGCAGGAGGTTTATGTGCATTCATGAAATACTCAGGGCTTCCTTGCTTTCCTTTATGGCTGCAGAGTCCTCTGGGAATGGTATGGACTCCTAATGGATGCTGCATTAGCTAATCCAGTGATTCAATTACTTCTAAACACTCTCTGGTGGCAGGGACTAGTCTTCCTTCTCGCTTACTGGAAATAGTTGCTCTTCCAGGGGGAGGGGAGAAGAGCTTCCATTATAAGAAGCATTCCCCTTTCTTTTTTTTTTTTTTTTTTTTTTTTTTTTCTCAGTGACTTTCCATAGGCAGCACTTAGGAAATGGGCACAGATGGATGCAGACAAACCTGAGGTCCACCAGCCCTCCCCTCTATGGGCCAAATGCAAAGCCCCAGCATCACGAGGAAGGCTGGTTGTACCAGCTCAGCATAGGATGCCCTGAAATGCCCTGAAAGCCACCAGCTTCTGGGAGCTGGCACAAATCCAGCTACCACAGGGTGAAGCCAGAGGTGCTCAGTCCTGCTGACACTCAACTCTGCAGGTTTGTCTGTCCAGACCAAAATCCAGATGACACCAGGAACTGCCCCATCCATTTGCTCCATGGTCATCCTTCATCTGGACAGCACTTTCAGCACTAAAGGGGGTGGTAAAGTATGGGTACCAGGCTGGACAGACTCCTATCCAAGCAATCACTACGACTGTTGCTGTCCAAACTCGTATCACAGCCTTACCTGGATATTTCTTCATATATTTCTCCTTCCCCTGTGGTGGAGTGGCTACAATTCAGTAGAGCATTTTTGAGAGTCATTGTCTTAGGCATGGGTTTCACCTGTGTGTCGTACTGAAAATCCATGCTCTGTTAGCTGGTACTCTGCTGTATGAACAGAGCTGCATAAGCCTACAAATAGTATCAGTCTTAGCTCTTGAAAGCACAGATGAGATGAAAGACAAAGCGCACTCAGAGGAATGAGAAGCTCGTGCCAGAGAACAGCAGGTTTGAACCTGTAATGAAGGAGGGCAGTAACCAGCTTCTTCTGGTGGATATACACATACAAAATACTGCTCCCCTCTGGAAAGTAATCAGCCAAACCATGGGAGGGTCTGCTGTGAGTCTCAAGTGGGTTTTACATAATAATACATGTACACTTCTTAGAAACAGACAGAAAAAATGAGGAAAGATTTGCACAGAATGGGAGTGTCAAGTGTACTACTTCCTTTTGATTTTTCAGGGACGAGCAAAGGAAACCCACTTTTGGCTTTACCTGTACATTAGAATTGCTATATTCCTTTTTATACCAGGGGAATGCTAAAGCATATGCAAAAGACATTGCCTGTGTACCTTAAAAGTAAAATATAAAATCTTACAAGCTTGTACCAAAATCATCATATGGCCAAGGGCACAAGATACTCAAACTTTGGTTTGCATCCTTAAAGAGCAGAAGAGATATTATAGAAAAATACATGTATAAGCACACACATACAAATGCATATGAAATATTTTCAAATAAGCAACACCCTACTGGGGAGAAGAATCAGTGTTTCCAACACGCTGTTGCAGAGCACAGAGTCAAGTGATGTGGAACTGCATTAATTACAATTTTACTCAGTGTTTGTCCCAGGCTTGGGCTCTCAGGGATGAATTGCTATTTGCAAGTGGTTTAACACCCTGCTGCTGCTGCTCCTGAGTTCCCAGCTCAGAGGGGCAGGAGAAGTGCTGTTTGCAAGCAGTTCAGCTCACTGCTGCTATGAAACAGGGACAGCACTGAGCATTTCCCTGAGTGACTTTCCCGGGAGCAAAGCATGAGCAGGCAATTCAAATCCTTGTTAATCTCCCCCTCCAAACAGCACAGAACAGAAATCCAGGACTCTGCCCTTCAGCATGGGTTCAGTACTTTCAGAAACCTCAAGCTCAGATATTAGACTCAAGTTTCAAGAAAATAAAAGATGCCCTTTGTGTGAGAACACTCAAGTTCGGTCCAGAGGACTCTTCAATCCAGAGGCTATCTCCAGCAGACGGTTTGGATGGAGCTACAATGTTTTCCATTTTAGGTGTGCACAGAAAGTATCATAAATTCAAGGAGAAAAATTCAGAGATACGGACTGAAATTCAGATGTAACAATATTTTTTCTTTGCATTGTAGGATAACTAACCTGGAGAGAGGAAATCATGAATGAGGAGGGCTGGAGGTATGGAGTCACCTCAGAAGGTCAGACAAACAAGGTATGGAAAGACTTTGGTGCTCTAAGCCCAGGAACTGCAGAGGTCCTGCCACTTGTTACCTTGGTAGATCTGGACACAACCCTCTGCCTGTAGAGACCGTTCAGCTACAAGTACAAGCAAAAAGGTGATGGACATGCCAAAACATAATTAAGCTGCCTATTGCAGTGAGTGTGTTTAATTTAGGGCCATACCATGGTGTTTTAGTTCAAGAAGGAAGTGATTCTGGCTTTCCACTTTCTAAAGCTTTAAGAATGTCCTTTCCTGCTGTCAATACAGAGAGCAGGCTATTGGAGCATCCACCTTACTGCACGTACACTGGACACGAAGCCTATGTCTCTCCTTTGACTATGGGGAACCAGGATGCAGTGACCCTACACAACATGATCAGAGCTGCCCAGCTCTATGAGGAAACCTGCTGCATACCACAGCTGGTGCCTAAGTCCTTCATGAGAATCTCAGTGTAAATATAACCTTCATTTCATGAAATTCTAGACAAATTAAATTCCCTATCCCCACCCCACAGCCATAAAGTACTTTCAACTCTCCAGAGCCAGCCTCTGGCTCTTAGGATGCGCCGTAGCCGTGGTGCATGACAGGAGGACTCGAGGCATTGCCAAGCACTGCTTGTGCACCCCGTTGGTGGCAATGATGGAGTTAATACAGCTCCCATCTACATGTTGAGCAGGCAGCTTGCCAGAGGCTTGAAGTCTGGTAAATAAGCAGGCACATCTTGGCTCACTGGGAACAGATTGTTAACGCGGTTCAGCTCGGGGTGAGATGCGCTGCCGCGCGGCTGTCATTAGCAGGGAGGATTCAGTGGTCGTGACTGCGTGTCACTGTCACAGCCAGAGCTGCACGGGATCAGAGACCTGGTAGGAGGAAATGGGGTTGGCTCTCAACCAGGTCTTGCAGCCCTTGCTCCATCAGCACTCCCGTTCCCCGTCTTGGTGTGACCTGCTGTTTGGTGGGTGTCTCACGTTCCTTCCCTACATGCATACAAGTCTGTTACAGCCCCAATTATTTCTAGAGGGTTGAACGTTGCCTGAATCAGCCTCAAGTCCTTCCCCTTGTGCTGATCCTAACACTACAACCTCCAGAATTTTTAGTATTGCTGCCTTCCCTGAGATCCTGCAGACTCCTGGTGGAAAATGGGGCAGAGACCCCACATGCCACTGGCACACCATGGCAGAGACAACATGCAGGATGTTGTCAACCAGTTTTGATTTGGAGTTAAAGGACACTGACAGACAACTCAAATCTTATAGGGAACAAGGTGGGGGTAAGAAGCACATCAACCACCCCATCCCCAGGCAGCAAAAAGGCCAAGGCTGCTAGCAGCCGTGCAGCTTGAACACCTCTGTCCCCTTAGGGCACATCTCCCTGAGATGATGGACAAGGTCCATGAGTGGACTGACTTCTTAAGTATCCTTTCTGGGACTAAATCATTGACTGGACTTGAGCTAGTGCAGCCACATCACTAAATCCCCTCCTAAAACCCACCAAATCAGAAAACATGACTATCAGGCAACCCGTGCATCACAAGGGCAAATTCTGGAACACGGTCCATTTAGAGAAACAGCCTGCAAATCCAGAGCTTGCCCTGTGCTGTTCCCTTGAGCCGGAGCTCAGGCACAGAATTATAGACCTATTATCTGGGCTAAAGGAAAAAATCCATCAGAAGTCATTGGTGCAGGGCACGCAGTGCACTTTGGAGCAGTTTCAGCTCTGTCCAGCAGAAAGCTGGTGGGGACTCCATCTGCTCCAGCCAGCTCGTCACAATGCCACGCTTCCAATTTATTTGCGTGTCCTCAGCGTGGTGATGAGGATCTACACGGGAATTTTCCCTCCATCCCCTGGTTGCTCTCGGCATGCTGTGAATTCAAAGCTGTGCCCCCAACATCACAGGGTGTTAGGAGAGAATTGGTCGCAGTGTCGCGAAATCAGCTGGAAAGTTTGCAGAGCCGCAGCAAGGCAGGCTCATTTTTCTCAGCTGATAAAAAGCCTGAAGAGCATTTTTATTAAATCCATTGAGGGAAACCCCAGGATCAGTGGCAGAAGGGGAGAAGGGGTTGTTATGGAGAAAAATCCTCTCTTAAACCAGACAGAAATCTCGAAGAGAGGCTCAGCTGAGGCATGGTGAATTATGAAAAATTACCAATGATTTCTAAAAAGGAAATGACCACAGCACTGTAACAAACCAGCTCTAAAAAAATACGCACTGAAACCCCACTAGGAGATGGAATCCAAACTGTGTAACGATACAACTTTATCACAGTCCATACAGCAGTCAGTAAACAAGATTTCCTATAGCTCTAGCAGCAGAGCTTTTGGGGTGGAAGGGTCAGGAATTTTCCCTCTGCCAAGAGAAGCAGAGAAACAAATGCACTGAAGGCTTTCCAGGGCAAGATCTGCCTCATAGCACATTGGCTACTTGTTTGGTGTTTAAATAATAAAATGAGATGCTGCAGAATGGGGATGAGTCCTTTCACAAGCAGAGAGCCATTGCTTGCCAGCTAAGCCCAAAACAGACTCCAACATGGTTCAGCATTGCTCAAAGGGCAAGCAGCAATGTGGTTAGAGTTAACTGGACGGTGACAATGCCATGGAGGTACCATGCACCAAAGTTACCCTGCTCAAAAAGGGCTCTGAGAAATTTGTGAGCAACAACATTCATCATCTGGGGGTCTCCAGCACCGTCTCCTGTTCAGAGGAGAGCTAGCTTGGATTTCAACAGCCCACATTGTAACAGAGAGAAAATTTAAGTGGCCTGTTTTCATCATAGTATTTGTATTTGCAACCTGACTTCTAGATCATATGCAGAATTTGGAAGCAACATTGCAAACATAATAGTTTATTGATGAAGAAATTAAATGCAATTTGCCCAGGTGACTTGCCCATAAGGAGCTTCTGCAAAGGAAGCCACCACCACTATGGGGGATTTCTGTGACAGATGCTCAGTGAGGTTGATTAGACAGAAATGATCTCTCACTCCCAGACCAGCCCTGGCCCTCCCTCTCAAATCAGGTGGAGAAAGGGGCTGTAGAGAGAAATCTTTCTCCTTTCAAAATACTTCCTCCTCCACGCTACAAAGTGGTGTTCTCAGTCTTGCAAAGCCTGTGCAAAGTGGGAACAGGAGGCACATCAACCTCTCCCTGGGAAGCAGCCTCCCAAGGAACAAGCGATGCCCTTTGCTGCAAGTGAACTTTAAAAGGGAGGAAGCCTTTGTTTCTCAGACCCTTTAAGGTGCTGATCAATAGTAAAGCTTCATACCTCTGCAAATACGCCTTTCCCTGAAGTCAAACCAAGCCTGGAGGCTGGCTTTGCTCCTGATGATGGACAGCCTTCCTTCCAGCCCTGCTCCAACACCCCTCCCAGAGGGGCCCATTCAGAAGAGGGCCCACGGTCTGCATATTCAGTATTCAGACCAGAAAACAGCTAGGACTGAGACAATTAACAACAAGGGATGGCTGCTGGGGGACAGTAACTGCTCCAGCTCCCCTGAGGTGGGTGAGCAGAGAGAGGAACACGGTGGGTACATGGGGAATCCTGCCTCGATCTACCCATTTCATACCCCTCTCTACCCATTTCATTCATAATTCAGCCAGGCCATTCACTTCTTCTTCCCTGTTACTCTCACTATAGACAAACAGGAAAATCACTGATCATTAGCAACAATATACAGAAGGATTCCCAAGTGCAAATTTTGTATTGTATTCATAAAGTCATCTCTCCTCTCAACCAGGCTGTATCCCCATGGTGGGTTTGCCCCACAGAGCTTCTTTAAAAATACAGTTTTCACTTCAGTGGTACCAAAAATCAAGACCTTCTTATGCTAGAGACAACAAAGATTAAGTAGATCATCTCTGCTCTGCAGAGCTTAAAATTTAAGTAGTTGAGACAAGGTGTTAAGGGAAGAAGAGACACATAGAGGTGAACTGACTCCAAGACCATGGTGGAAATTACTTTCAGAGCAGAGAATACCACCACGGTCTCCAGCCAGAGGCAGAAACCCTACAGCATGGTGGGATTGTCTCTTCAGTAATAAGTTTAAATAATCTAAATGCTAAGTGTCTATCATTTATCCTGTACACTGTCCTGCACCCTGACAATTAGGAATAAATATCTTTAATATTTAGCCTCAAGTACTATTCTTTCCTAGGTATAATTAATTTTACTGAACAATGTAGTTTTCTGTCCACTGTTTTTTACACACTTTAGAGATCTTTAGTTGCTTAGGTTATGTCCCCACCTGTTATTGTTTTCAAAAACTGCAAGTCTGGCCCTCCTGCCACTCTTTCCTGAACTCACTCTGATTTGTCAAAGACATACAGGTTGCTACCACACCAGCTTACCAGCACTGGCACAGCAGCCCTTTAGAGGTAGTTGCACAAGGGAGAACATCTTTTATTTGAGGATCACTGTAGAGAACAGTGCTTTTCCCCCAAAATCTATGCCACCACTTCACTGGTAATACAGACACTTTGCAGATCACTTAGAAAGTGACAGAAATGTGGGCAAAGCTGGGTCAATTTAAAGCAAGGCACCAGACTGACGGCTTCTTCTCATTAGATACAATGGGATCAGCTGTGTCTCCCTTTGAGATGCAGACCATCTCTCACTCTGGATTTATAAGGGTTAAAAAAATCCCTCTGCCCTCATTTGGGACCCATAAACACCTGATTCCAGCCCAACACTGCCAACATTTTTAGCCAAAGTTTTACGTCATCACTGGATAAAAGCTTACAGTTCATACAACCCTCCATGACTGCAACATGCTGTGATGAGAAGACTTCCTTTGGCCAGCAAAAGATGAAGCTTCTATGTAGCATTGTCTGCTTATAAAGACAGAACCTAAATGCAAACGTGACTGTATTATTTTTTTTTCCTTTTTTTTTATGTATATATTTTTTGTATCTGGTCTTGTACAAAGGTGGTTTTGAAGCAGGTATGCTCTGCAAAGCTAGCAAAGAATCTGATCATATGAGGATCTTTGTTTGGGCTGGTACCCTGTAATGCTTTTTACTAATGATTTAGACATGAGAGATCATTGAATTTGCTGGAGATAATGAAATAAAGGCAGTGGTTAAAACTCAGAAGGACATAACCATTTTGCAGGCTGATCATAATAGAGGAGGTGAGTGGGCACAGAGGTAGGATATGAAATTTAATGTGGCTAAGCGTGAAGTGATGCATGGGGGTAAGAGCAGGCTCCAAGTAAAAGTGCATTTGAAACGGCACTGAGTCAGTAACACAAAGGAATATGATCTAGATGTACTGACAAAAATCAACATTTACTGTCTTTTGCCATTGTACAGTGAAGTAACATAATGTCTCAGGGTCAGACCTCCTCTGGAGGTCAACGGGAGAAGCAGGTGAGGGCAACAGCAGGTCCAGCTAATGACCATTAGATAGTTAGGGGGAGACTCATTTGCTCCAGCTTTCCCTGATGCCAAGCATCATTCTCAGCTGCTGCTTAAAGCTGTCTGCTCACACCCTCTTTTCTGATCTTTATTACTTTGCCAAAGTTTAATTGGCCCAGCTGATGCTTCCCAAGCTGGGTGTCTGCTGCAGACGGGTTAGTTAGTTATTTGTGTTATTATTTGCCAGAGGAGGTAGAAACAGGGAGGAGGGGAGGAAACTCTGGTTTTAATAAGAAATGAGTGTGACTTGTTCCAAGGCAGAAATGCATCAAACAAAGCATTAGGAAAGAATCTTACAGTTTGGGGAGGGAGAAGCACTGCATCTTCCCTGCTTTAGAATAGGGATTTGACATGAGAAAGAGAGACAGAGTCATTCTGATAGCTGGGGAAGACAAGACAAAAGAACATTGGAGTTTTAAAATTAAAGATAGGAAATTCCAAAATTGCCAGTGTACATACTTTAACTCAACCCTTTCCATATATACTCATTATATCATAATCTTAATTACATGGTTGCCTCAGTTTTGCCTACAGAACATGCCTCCCAGGATACAACATGCTTATTGAATCAGGCACTAGGTTTCTCCCTGTCATTCAGTGGACAACCCCATCCCTAATTTTTCTCCGCACTACATGAGCCTTGCTCCAAAGACTGTCTTATAAATTACAATTGCTTTTCTCTGCTGATCCTCCATGCCAGAAGTTCTATTAGTGTGAATGAATTTATTTTCAAAACACTCCTGTGAGATGAAGCTCTGGTATGATCCTCACAGTAAATGCCGGGAGATGAGACACAGAGATTTAAAAATTAAATAAATAAATAAATTATCCATTAGTACTGTTTGATTTGAGCTTGCTGTGACCCATTTTTTTCCAAGAGGTTAGCCTTTTTTTAGAGCTTTCATTGTTAGATCTCTTAGGCACCATTCATTTTAGTTACAGTTTTAACTATTCAACATTTCTACAAAGCAGAATGCTCGGTCTCAATGAATGGTCAACAAAGGTTTTATTCTAAAATTACTTCACTTGTGTGCATAGGTAAAGGACTTTTCTGGTGGAGTCAGGGCTGCCACAAAACAATTTTTTAATTTTTTTTTTTTTTTGAAAGAGGATAAATGAATAATCAAGGCTTCAATTAAAAACAACTACGATGATCTTTTGTAATGAATCTGGGCTCTTCAACAGATGAGAGGGCAAAAAGGAGCAGAGCTGTGGTTAGGTTGAATTTTGGGATGAGCTTAGGCCAAGTTTTAGTCACTGCTCTGAACCAAGCAGCATCAAGCTCTCCTGCAGTTGTTCCTAGATTTAGCAAAAATGAAATAAGTGAAATATTCACAGGGTAAGAAGCAGATGAATGGGATTAACTAAACTTGTATGATTGTTAGAAAATGGCAAACAACTCAAAGGCATGAGGCTGTCCACACCTCTGAAATTCTGGGTTTTGCCATCTTCAAATGAGCATCCAAATGTAGCCCTCTGTCATTTAAAACTCTATCCTAGTCTTAAAAACCTTCCTCCTTCATCATGCCTTTCTATTAGGAAAAGACTTTATAACAAAATTTCAAACTAGCTCTACATTTCCCTGTCTAAACCTTAGTAACAGCTTTTCTCCCCTTTGGTATCTCACCCACTTCATCACTTGCACCCCCCTGCTGCCAACCACACCCTTCACATCTCTGCAACAAAGGAGAGAACACTCATTTGAGAAAATGGGGTCTTTCTGAGAGTTTTGCTTCCCTTAGGAATAGAAGACATTCAAGATTTGGTAAACCTCCAAGTTTTTGGAGAAAATATAATATTGTAAACAGGAGAAAGTACACAACCACAATAACAGACCTTGGTAGGGATCTCTGGAGGTCTCTGGTCCAGCTCCCCACTCATGGGCAACTACAAAATCAGATCCAGTGCTGGATTTAGATGAGGTTGCTCAAGATCATCTGGAGCTGTGGCATTAGCAGAGAAGTAATCCAGGTGTTTCCTTGTAAGGGCTCACCAGCCATGGGCACACACATGTCGCCACAGGCTCTGCTGTTTCTCCTCAGGAGGTTCCTGAGTTACAACAGCGCAATAATTTGCCTTGTCCGTGCCTCATCTGTAAGGTAGGCATCTCTCCATCCATTGCCCTATTTTAAAAATGTCTCAGCTTTATGAACTATTACCAAATCTGCTTTACTTTGCAAGTGGGATAATGGTAAACCACATTTCCTTCTGCCTTTAAAGAACTTTGCACGCTCTCTGTCTAAAACACAAATGTTAAATTTCATTAGTGCATTCATTAGTGCGCTCAATATAATGTGATGCCAGAGAAACAACTACCGAGAGCGTAACCAGCCAGATATGTTAGAAAGGTGATCCAGCAGGCCATGGGAGCGTCTCATGAGATGCAGCCTACATGATAGCCTCCTGTCCCCTACCATTGTGCAATTAGAGTCTTTATCATAATGCGTGCACCCACGTGGGCACCGGCAACCAACATCCTGCCCTTTCCCAACTTTTGAGAGCTCGTCTTTGTAGCCCTAATGTCCTTTTAATGTAGAATTTTGGATGTAATTATTTATTTACATGACCGTGCAGCCTAGAGGGGCTCACTTACAAGGGTTGTGTGAGACAACTGTGATTACTCAGGCTTTGCAGAAGATGATTAAAGCAGCGTGACTAAAGTGTTTAAAGCGATCTGTCCTAAAAAAGGGCAACGCGTTAAGTGCCCTCTTCCTGCAAGCTGCAGCTGCTGTCTGTGTTCACAGACAGATTTGTTAACTACAATGACAAAAGGAAGTTCTTGTTTCTTTTCCTTCTCATCGGCTTGGCAGTAATCACATTCAGCATGCTCTGGATTTTACTCCTTCCAGTGGCCCGCTCAAATTGTTGACTCATTTCCAGGCAGCTACACCTTCACCAGCCTCTTGACAGCAGCGTGGTGGGAGACAGGTCCCCAAAGGCATAATTTGAAGACAGTATTTTTTACAGAGCTGTCAAGAAGTTCTTCATTTGGGCTGCTGAGCCTTTATTACTAGTGACGTGTTGTAAGACGGAGAGGACCCAACTCGCATCTCAGATTTCAGGATGAGTTTGCAAGACTGATAGAAAAAAAAACACAAACCAAAACAAAAAGAGCTCTTCACTTGCGCGTGGAGCTTATCTGAGCTGCAACTTGCCAAGTGAGATAAACGTGGGCCCTCACAATCTGATTATCACAGTCATTTCTTAGGCTTGATACAATCTTTAATCCGCAGGCCACTATGAAATTAAACTGGCTGATCTGTTCAGATAGAGGCAAGGGTTGAATAGCTAGAGGATGAAAAGAAAGGATGTAAAGGGGAAAGATGAAGGAATTTCTTTTCATTGCTGGGTTTGTATAAAGTCAGCCTGAATATTCATTGTGGGTGGTAAAGATTGGTAGGAGTGGCGAGGGGAAAAAAATACAGCAATAGGAAGTCTTAATTTGGGGAAGAGGAGTCTGATTGTGAATATTTTCCCTAAACCTTTCCAATGTTTGTTTACAAGCATGCCCTGGGCAGTACTTGCTTTTAGCATGCAGATTTTTTTTGCCCCCACAGGAATTTGCTATCTGTTCCAAAATGAGAAAGGAAGAAACAGAGGTGAAATTTAAGAGTATTTGCTGGGACTTAAGAGCATTTCCCAGTTGGACAGCACGGATAAGGTGTACTTCTGAATTGCAAAATGACTCCTGAAGAGCAGTAACTGTTTCCTACCCCCACCTGTAAAGGTCAGGCTCTCAAATACACTTTGTGAAAACTCTGTGGTCCTGCAGGAAAAAAAAACATCAGCACAGCCACAAGCCATTACCCAGGACAAAATGCCCAGAAAGGCGAGAAAAGGATAAAACTACATCTGAACATGTCCTGCAAGGCTTGAGATTTGCAAACGCAATGCTCATTGTGAGCACCTCATGAAGGGGCCATTTTTCCAGAAAGCAAGATGTTTCCTTCTAAATAACCCTCAACCCACCACAATGCCTAAAGCAAAGCTTCCCCAAAGTGTTGCGTATTCCAGATTTACCCACCAAAATAGTTGTTTGTGGGTTTGTTTTTATGGTTGGTTTGGTTTGGGTTGGTTGGTTGGTTGGTTTTTTAATGGAGAATGAAAGGAAGGAATTCTTTCCCATCCATGCAGCCAAAGTCTGAATTTTCTGGAAGTGATGAACTCAGTGGATTTAGTCAGGTTTGCACTGATGTCAGTGAGATCAGAGGTTGGGCTCGGTGACACAGAGCTGGCAGAGCAGTCCTCAAATTGTCCCTAACGCTGTGGGCATATGGTTTGCTTCTGGTTCTGTCTAACTTCCACCACAGTAGAGCCAGCTCTGTAAAAATAGAAACAGCAGGGGACTGACGGAGAGGTGCGTTGGGTTGGGAAGGCTTTCATGAAGGGAGACGGGTTTTTGTCATCGCGCCTTTGAAGAGACAGTGCAGCAGTCGGGTATTCAAGCTTGGCTTGTGTCGGTTTTTACAAATGGAGCAATGCGAAGAGTTATAAATGGAGGGAGCTTTTAATCTCCGAGCAAACTACAAATCGAAGGTGAACCTCATTAACTTGGACACTTTGTGTGTTAAAAATGAGAAGCATTTCACCTAATGAGAAGCTCTTAATAGGTGTTGTTTTTTTGCTAAATTATCATATTAACCAGCAGATAATTAACAAGCATTTTCTTAATGTGGTGCTCTACTGATAAAATCTCATTGTCTATAAATCATCAAGCCACTGCAAAAAAAAAAAAAAAAAAAAAAAGAGAAAGAAAAAGACAAAAAAAAAAAAGGCTTTTAATCATGCTGGGCATTTTGGGCAAAATGTACAGGACAATTCTGATTGTTGGGGAACTAGAAGAAAGACAAGGATCTCTAATCTGTTGGGGGGAGGCATGGGGCGTGTTAAGGTAAACCAAGCACTTAGGGTTGGTTTTTAAAACACTTTAGAGCACTTATGGACACTGATATGTCATTACTGAAATGGCTTCCTTGATGGTACGATGTGGGAGAAGTTTGAGAGTAAATGCCATGTCCAAATGATACTTTAGAAGAGATGGCGGGGATTCCTCTAAGAAAAAAATAAAATAAAATCCAGTAAAAGGGAAGTGAGCCAAGATCAAAGCTGGAAGTTACCTTTTGAAACTGGCATGGGATCTTTAATAACCACACATTGTTGGGACCTGGCGCTGCTGGAAAGATCCTGCTCCAGCAGCACCACAATGGCACGTTGGCTTTGTGCTTTCCGAGAGCAGAGCTGAAAATGCTGCCTTCACAGGATGACTTGGACAACAAAGCCTGGGGAGTTTCCGTAGCACCCAAGCCCTACACTCAGTCTCTTTCATCTGTGGCCAGCACTGCCCATTATACATCACCCCAGAAGGTCTTGTGGGTGGCCCTCCAATAAACCCCAGTGCTGGCGAGACAGGCTGAAACTAGTGGCACGGTCATCCCATTTCTACATTAAGATGTTCCAGTGCTCTGTGTTTTGGTTTGGTTTCAACCAATTTCTCCTACACATAGCCATCAAAATATTATCTATGAGCTTTCCATCTTAATTCTAGCCCCCAACTCTACAGCCCATCCTCAAAATGATAAATAAAAACAAGCTGAATCGAACATTGACCTGCAGTTTCTTGAGTCCTCCCTGTTTCTCCCAGTCTTTTCCGTAGGACAATGTCTACACAAGGGCATGGCTTTTTCTTCTAGCTAGTTGAGCAAGAGAAGTCCAGAGGTAGCTCTGAGTTCCTAATGCTCCACACCTTCCCTTTTGCTGGGACCTGAAAAATCCTCCCAAGCATAACTTGTGACTCATTTCCACCCAAGTGCACCCTCACAGCTTTTCCCTGCCATTTTCACCTTGTTTCCTCACCAGGACAAACCCTGACTCATTCTGCATCTCTTTTACAGTCACTGCTGGTCTGCAGAACAAACATGAAGTCACCAGCAGCAATTTCAAAGATGTCCTGGTTGATTCTCCATGCTATCCCTTGAATGGTTGAATTAATTTCAGATTGTTCTCATAGTTTTCTAGCTCATGGCTCTGTCTTTTATATCATCCTTGCCCTCTCTGTCTGCGGGGGAAATGAGGTGAGAGAGGTTTTTGCAGAGGAAAGAGGTGGCTGAAGATGAGCTGAGCAGAGTGCAAGACTCGTCTTGGTTCTCTCTGTCCACATTTTCCTGACACCTGCAGGCTGCATTGGCTCGGAGTGACCCAGCAGCAGTTTTTATCTTGGCATCCAGCTACTTCCACTACTTTTTGCTGGAGCTGTGGGCTCTGGCCAGCTGGCCTGGGTCAGAGAGAGTTCTGCATGGATAGGAAATTCAGACCAGTGAGCAAAGGACAAAGCTATGTGAACCAGTTCAGATGCAAAGAGGAGAGGAGAAAAGCAAAACAGAGAGAAAACCTTCAAGCCCTAACCAGTTGCAGGGGTCTGGACAGAGGATATGAATCCTTCATTTCTAGTTCATAACTCATAGCTATCCAGAAGAGCCCAGCTGCCCTCATGAATACTCATGATTCTGTGGGCATGGAAACAGACCTCAGATCTTTTTGCTCTTGTGGAGAGTCACTGCTTGAACAAAAAGAGACTCCCTTCCTATGGCCCATAGTGTTGAAACTATGGTGCACACACTGCTTGGCTGTCCTCAGCCCATCTGGCAAATATACACAACCCTGCACCTCCAAGGATCCCTGAAAGTTAGTTTAGATATCCCAGCACCCATCATGTGGCCGTGGTCTTCAGCTGCATAACCCAACATGCTCAGAAAATAGCATGATTTTCTAGCTACAGTTTCCATTAGATGAAACTTCCACATGAGATGCATAGAATAGAGAAGAATCCCAATGCAAAAACTCCCCAGAAGTTAATTTTGTGTCACATCCTAAGAGAAAAATTCTGGAGGGTCTCCAGGCAGTGAGAAGCCCAGATGGAGACTGGTGAAGCAGAGCTTGGCTCCTGCAGGCTGAAGACATGAGAAGCAAGGGGCTGGTTTCACCATAAGACTTTTGCATGGGATGCATGGGATGGCACTTCTCTGGTTTGTCCAGTGCCCCAGCTCTGGTCAAACCACAGAATCATGGAATAATTTAGTTTGGAAAAGACCTTCAATAACTTCAACTCCAACAGTCAACCTGACCTACCGAGTCCCATCACTAAACCACATCCCCTGGTGGTGCGTCCACATGTCTCTTAAATACCTCCAGGGATGTGGCCTTCACCACCTCCCTGAGCAGCCTACTCTGGTGCTTGACCACCTTCTCCATGCAGAAATTCTTCCTAATTTCCAATTTAAACCTCTCCTGGTGCAACCTGAGTCCATGCCGCAGTCCAGCAGTGGGTGGCTCCTGCTCTGCTCCTTCCCAGTACCTGTGGGAGAAGGGACAGAGCTGGAGAGACAGGGTGCAGTGAAAATGGATGAAAATGGAAAATTAGGGGGGAAAGAGGACTCAGCATGACCACATGAACTGGAAAGGCATCAGGCCCCAAGCATCAGGCCATGCATTTATTTGTAATACACTTGGCACTCACTTTTACACACAGCCACAGGGGGACTTAGAAGTAACTAAAGACCACCAGGAGTTTTCATCCAGAATACAAACATTGGAAGCTCTTCCATTAGCACTCCCTCCCTCCCAACTCTTCTCCTTTCCTTCTCTATTTCACCTCTAGGTTACGGCCAGCATCTCGACTGGAATTACCCGGGGCTGCTGCTGAACCAGCTCTGACCTCTGCTGCAAATAGTTTTGGGGCACGGGGGATGGCTGGAGAGCCCTGGCTGATGAGTGGGAGCCACACACCTCGGCCCACATCTCCCTGCAGCCAGTGGGCTAGGAAAGGGGGGGGTGGGGGTGTTGCTTCAGGCTGTTATAGCAAATTTACTCCGTGATTTACGGGAAGGGAAAATCCATTTGGAATTTAAAGCTGCTATTAGCTCCTTTCAGTGTGCATGTGTCTGCATGTATATAAAATATATATAGAATCTAAACCCTTATAAAAAAAAATAAAACATAATAAAAAGAGGGGGGGAGGGTTGTTTTCTAGCCTTGCAGGCACAAAGCACTGGAAATGTGCAGCAAGCTTATAATTACCGTAGCATTTCCAGTGCGTTTGGCCACAAAAGCTCTGAATTGAATTGCTTAGCATCCCTCTCTGTCTCCCTGCACTCCTCCTTGCATCACAAAGCTCAGAAGCACCATTTGAAGTTTCAAAAGGACCATTTTTGGTGAATACAATAATCAGCGCCGACTAATCGTCCCCTGTGCCCCTCGGTGTAATCCATACACCTCGAGAGCGGAGGGAACAAATCCACGTCCAGCTAATCCCCGAGGGTCATGCCTTGAAGTGTCTCACAGGCTGGGTGGCAGGAGAGGAGGTGGGGAGGATTACGCTGTGGAGAGCAGACCTACCTCTGTGCTCTTACATCAGCCAGGACCTTGATATGCATAATTCCAGGTAATGAATGCAGGGAGCGAGGCTGTGTGGCAGTGAGGTATTTGGCATATTTTGGGTCCCTACACCAGTGGCACCAGCAATGCAGCAACCATGAAGGAAAGCACCTATTGCCCTGTGCACCCGAGTCCTGTGCTCTGCAGATGTGACATTGTTTTTCCATATCACCCACAAGACTGTTCATCTCCTCCTTGACAAAAGGATTTATCCATCATTTGATAATCTGGCCAAGAGGTGCAGTCACTTTCCAGCCCGTAGGGAACACCAGGTCCCTATGCCAAGAGTTGTAGGACAAGAGGAAAAGAAAAGACACAGCTGAGGCTGTAGCCTGGCTCTCAGAGTATCAGCTGGGAGGGAGAGGAGCACTTCAGGGCTCTGGGCTGCTCATGAATTTCATATAGGGTATCACTGTATCAAACAAACAGCAAAACCTGGGATAATCTCAGAACTCACAACTCCCTAACCCCTCATTGCTATGGAAGGAGCACAGGGCAAGGTGAGCAGGAGCATATGAGCACGTGTGTGTGCACACATGCATGCCTGTGGCTGGCAACAAACATGTTTCTGTCCCAGTGGCTCATCCCACATCATCTACAGAGTAAATTTGTAGATAAAAACAGGCTCAGAGCTGCCTGGCTGAACCAAGCTCTCAGGAGCCGTGAGCATCCCTTCTCGGGATCTAAACTTGCTCCGCTGGTATCAGATTGCACCTCAATTAAAAAGGGCAAAGGGCCTCATTCCCCTTTCCCCAACCACCTCAGTCCCAAAATCCACCCCAGGAAAGAGAAGCTGCTCTGGTTACACTGCAGCCAAACCAGCCAAAGGTCTTCAGAGAGCCCTGCTCTCTCCAGAAGGAGGAATGTCTCTCGCTCTTGCTGACATGCTCGCATACATACACGCTTATTCCTGCTCCGTGACTCTCCAAAGGGAGCCATCACTCTCTTCAAAACACTCTCCTGTAGTCAGCGGTGATAGGCAATGTAATAATACCTTTTATTGGGTCAATACATCAGCTGGAAAACAGAAGCTATTCCTTTCTTCAGGTGATGGCCAAAGAGTGACCTATGTGAGCGTGCAGGCTGGTATATTATAGCTGTTAGGCAGGCCTGATAGGCGGGATGGTATATTTACCTCTCTTCGTTTGTCTCTCAGTGGTTTATTGCATTTCCTGTTTTCTGAGCAGCCTTAATAAAACATCTTTCTGAAGGGCTCTCTGCTGCGTAGTAAATATTCTCCCTCATCCACCAACTTAGATAGGGATCAATCAATCAGAGGAGGCCCCTTGGGACGCCAAGGGTGCATCATTCAAGGTTAGGGACCAGACAGGCAGGGGACATCAGAAGGATTGCAATATTTCTGCTAGGAATTAACCTTCCCGTGGCTTGTCAAATGAGAAAAGAAAAGAGGATGGGAGAGTCCCATAGAGATAGGAAAGGTTTCATCTCTCGTGCTCAGCAGGGTTTCTTTAAGCAGCCTGGAGGACAACAGGCATCCCTGAAATCAGCCATCTGGGTGGCTTGTTGTAAAGAGCTGTAACACAGCAAAATGCCTTGGGCTCCCCTGCCAGTCGACATCAAGATCTAACCACTGACTGAGGAATACCATGCACGCGAGTCTTTGTGAACCTTCCCGTTGGGTCAGGGCCAGGGTGTAGCAGCCTCCACAGAGGAGGCCCGACATGACATTTTTGCTTCATGCTGCTCAGATACCACATGAATTACCTTTACTAGCTGGCAAGTTGAAGGGAGGCATCAGCTTGGTGGGTGCAGGAGCTACCCAGTGGGAATCCAGCCTGTCTCTGCTCAGCACTGGACCAAGTTACAAGGTATCTCCCCGGGTATCCTCCTGCAAAGAGCTTTTGGTTAGTTAAAAGCCATTGACAACAAAATTTTATTACTGCCTTCATTTCCTGGCTTTGCAAGCATCTCTCTTATTAACTCTTCAGTGTCTTCCGGAAAGCAGACAGGCATCAGAAAGATTCATTTATCACTGCATTAATAACACATTAAAATTCCAATATTTGCCTTCAGTGCCCTGCAGTGCCAGATGGGAGTGTGGAAGCTCTCGTGTAAGGAAGCTGCAGCCATAAGTAAGGATGACCTTTTAACTGGTCCATTATGAGGTCGGAGCTTGGCCACCACGCTGGGAGAGCTCACTAAGAAGTTAATCCCTTTAGCAGAGTCCGGATCTTTGGACAGGAGGCAAGTGGTGTGGTAGTCATATAAGCTGCATGTGAGTCATTAAAGGGTTGCTTTTTGCAGGAAGAGTCGCGTTTTAACAACATTAACTCCCTGCTCCACCAGGCAAGCCCCTGTGAATTATCGTTTACTGAAGCTGCAAATATAGATTTCATCTTATAGCTTCCTATGTATAATAAATGACAGCTCTCAGACATCCTAGAACAGGCCTTCTAATGGCAACCAACACGTGGGAGCAGGCAGCACATCCAGACTTGAGAGTGAGCTAAAGCCGAGCACTCTGCAGACAGCTCCTGTCCAGCTGGACGCAGGACAAGAGGCTGCGTGCTGGATAATGTATTCATGGGCAGCATTTCGTAATTTGGCTCCTTCCACACTGACCGACTACCCGCACAGTCTGCGAGCATAAATCCAACACGTTTCCACCTGTAGCTTTCATAGACGGTGCAGCTGGTTCTTGGGCCAGCCGGGCTGTGTTCCTCCATCACTGCGTCTGAAAACAAGCTCAAGTGCCTCTGTGCTGGTGCCAAGCCCATGGAGGGCTTGTCCTAAGAGGTGGTCACTGTCTGGTTACAGAAGCCTCTGGCCAGTCCTGCCAAATTCTGTCCTGTAATGTGGAGTTCAAAGCATCACACAGGATGAGACAATGATGGGCTGTGATATGGGATTAGGTCTGGGAAGAGGTTGAGGCTGCAGAAATGAAGGTTTCTGGAAGGGTTTCCTGTTCTCCTAACCTGCACAGTGAGGATAGTTATCAGGGGAAGAATAAAAGGTGTCGTACATTTTTACACGCATGTTTTAAGGGCCTTCAGCAGTTTAAAGGTAGCTAAGCCTATGCAGACAACAAATGCTAAAGTCTGAATACAAGATTTGAAGCTCCAGGGCATTGCCTAGAGGTTCTGGTGTCTCCTCCTTGAAGATCTTTAAGAGTCCCCTGGATGTCAGCCTGGGCAGCCTGCTGTAGGTGGTCTTGCCTGAGCAGGGCCTCCAGAAATCCCAATCTCAACCATCCTGTGATTCTGTTTTCTCTACAGTGACTGAAGAGCTCCAAATGGTGCAGAGGGGCTCAAAAAGCCACACTTCTGTGTGCCATCCTTTGGCACTGGCCTGTCAATCTGGCCTTTATGGACCCTCAAAATGCCCTCTGTGGAGGTAACATATGACAGAGATGAAAAAGCTGCATGAAGGCCAGCAAGAAATATTTCATCAGTGAATGGACTAACTAAAGAGATGCAGAGAAAGACCCCAAGTTAAACCTCAAGGCCAACAGAGTTATTGCAGTGTGTTGCTGTAGATTTAACCCTGTCTCCTTCCTCTATCTGCCCTCCCTTCCTCTCCCTCTGTCAGCTCTACACTGGGCTGCTGATAAATCAAAATCGAAAATGATTATACTAATGACTGGGGACCCTCTAAAACCTCTTCTGGTCAGAAGAACAACCCCATGCATCTCCTCAGTGACAAAGGCCTCCGGGCATAGAGGAAGGGCAAGGGTAGGTTGCAGTCCTAGAGCTGACAAGGAAACAAAGGATTCCTCCATATGGCTGCAACCTGGCAAAATCCTGCCAACCCTCTCCTGAAAATAATGAGAATTATGTTGTACACATCTCCAAGGATGGAAGCTCAGGTTGTGGAGGTGCATACTTCCCCTGGGTGATGGGCAGCAGGATGCCTGTATTGCTCAGGTGGTGCAAGGCTACACCAAGAGGCAGAATTAGAAGGGAGACTTGAGCTGTTCATCACTTTTCCCAGAAATATAGGCAGTGAGACACCCTGCCCCATGAATGGACACCTAACTTGGCCGATTTCCACCCATTCAGCTCTGCACGCTCCCGTCTCACTAAGTTTCTTTTCCCCAAAGCAGCTAATCATCGCGCTGCCATGACCCCCTGCCCTGGGCCTCATCTGTATGGCGAAACCAGCTTTGATGCTCAGCGGCGGCCCAGATTAGTGCCTTGTAGATAGAAGCATCTTTGTGCCCAAGCAGTGACCTTTGACTCAGCTCCTGATCTCAGTGGATTTGATGTGTCCAGCTATTTGTCTTGCCGCTCGCCGGGAGGAAGAATAGGAGAGGGGAGAAGGCACGCGACCTGGAGCAGGGCTCTATTCTTGGCTCCCTCGCAGACTTCCTCCCCGACCCTAGCAAAATGAGTTACTCTGTCTATTCCTGGGTTGTGTGGGGTCATACCCTGCTGTGATGAATATCCACTGGAAGTGCTCATAGCAGTAGGAGGATCAAAGGGTGGACGATGCAATCTGGCTGGAGCCTGTGTTGCTGCACTGAGCCTAAAATCCAATTTGGGGCTTTCCAGCATCTCAGATCCCTGGGACTGGAAGGAAATGGGAAGGAAACTCTGAAGTTTTACTGCTATACCTTCTTCATCATTGCAGCATAACACTCTTCAGCACAGCTTCCTTCTCACAGGGTAAATTCAGACTCCACATCTGCACCTCCCTCCTCATCCCTGGGGACATCAATCTTATTGTCCCTCAGCTTATTGCTCCTGTACGCCCTCCTGCCACCATCTCTGTCCATCTCCTGTCCACCTCCCACCCTCCACCGGGTTCCCTTCCTTCTCTGCCCCTTTTTTTAACAGTGGATTAAGAAGCAGACTTATTTCATTTCTAAAGAGCTACCAAGTCCCACAACCTCTCAAACTCTTGCCCTCTCTAAATCTCAACTCTCCCCAAAACCTGGAGTCCTTCCCTTGTTCCAGTCCCTGCAGGAGCCCTCTCTTACAGAAAGCCAAAGTATTGCTTTACCATTACAGTCAGTGTTTCCAGTACTGTTAATTGTGTCTCCTGGAATAGGGACAAGTTAAATAATCCATTAAAATGAGGGGTGAGGGTGCGGAATTCAATCTACTTAAAACAAAAAGCTGACATAACCGTGTGATGGGAAACTTGTACAGCTGACCCATGCTGGAACAGGGCTGGATGGGAACATTTCCAGTCCCTAGAGCCTGAATTGTCCAGTTTCCCGAATCACAAAATGATCCCATCTTGGGCTGGATTTGTGACAGTGAGTATCAGGCAATACTCTGGTGTGAAATCTCCACTCAGAAGGTCTGTGCAGGTCTTCAGGCAACACACAAATAATATCAGCCCAGATGCCAGCACCAAGTGCACTAACTGTAGAGATGTACTAATGTACTACTCCCTGCAAAGTTTTTCACTTACACAAAGATAGAAAGTGCTTTTTCAACATTTTATCAATGAACAGAATTTGCAAACCACCTCCTAATTACCTGCAGCCGTCTTCAGATGACAAGAAGGCCAATGTCCATTTCCCCCACCTGGAGGCTGACACTCCGATGCTGGCAGAGAGACTTCACAATAGTGCATTATTAGTGCATGAGTGATGCTCACCCTGCCAGAATCCTCCTGGGCCCTACAGTTGAAGGCATCGGTCATCTCCAGCAGAAAGGGAGGGCTGTCACTGTGAGTCGTCACCACCCTAAGGTGCTGCAGGGATGGGAAGGACCTGCATCCAAACCCTGTTGTACCAGACTGGTAAAGTGCATTTACTTCAATTATGCATGAAAAAGGTGTCAAGTTTTCTACATCTAAGCTTCAGTCAGACAACCACAGGCAACAGCCCATGGATCCAGTCTGTCCTAGTGCTAGAAAGAGCCTTGGAGGCACTAACATTAAAGCTGGAAAAGTCTTTGGTGGTGTCTACCAGGATTACTGCCTTCCTGCCTCCAGGAGACACCAGGGCTTGCCAGTTGCTTCACCACCAGCCCCATAACTACCTTCCTTTTGAGGCAATCACCCACAATATCATTTCAGACGACTGCATTCAGTGGCAGAAAGAACAAGGGAAGACAAAGCTGAGCATGCGCCCAACCTGGGAGTGGAGGGGGGTGGGTTGTCCCCCAGGCTGGATATAGGCAGTGCTCTGCCTCCACTCTCCAGCCCACAAAGGTCAATGCCCAGATTATTAGAACTCATTTAAAGGTCCAGATACAAGATTAATTTGACCGACAAAGGACTAATTGGTTTCAGGACTAATTAAGTACATATACTCGGCTTTGCTTAATCAGTGAAATTTCCAATGGCATTAAAATGTCTAAGAATACAAATCCCCAGAGATTTAAAGCAAATAGTTAAAATCAACTTAGATCCAATTATCATATAAATCACTAATGACCTGGGTAAATTGGAAGCTCTTTGGCTCAGCCTCTAGGGAAGAATAAACCTGATAAAAATGAACATGCTACCTGGATTAATACACAGGCTCTGGGGACTTCACTGCAAATATTACAGTAGGGCTTTTCCAGTGACATTGTTATTCATGCCACTATTTCAAAACAAGGAGTTTTCACAGGAAGGTTTCAATGAAACTTTCAACAACAACTTTCCTATCTTTGTGTTCAGCCTCCAAAGCTACATTCACCCAAGAATAGCCAATTTTCCATGGCTGGGCACATTCCCCTTGAATACTTTTAACTAGAGGGCAATTAGTTATTTCCGGTCCCATCTTCTTGCTCTCTGCCTTTCATCTTGGTCATGGTCACAGTATAATATTTCATTTATAAAAAGAAAAAAAAAGAAAAAAAAAAAAAGAAAAAGGAAAAAAAAAAAAAAGGAGAAAAAAAAAAAAAGTAGATGATTAACGGCTTTGGTTTTGGTCTAATGAAAAGGATCTTGCAAATGTTTGCTGCATGCCCCAAGATACTCAGATCTAGTTTTCTAAATTAATTATGAAATGCAAATGGTGGTGGACAAGGAATGCCAGGTATTTCCCGTGAGAAGCTTAATTTGTCAAATGAACTACTGGAGTTTACATTTCCAAACCTGAGAAGGCAGCAAAAAAAAAAAAACATTACAGTAACTAAAGCCATGGGATGGGTAAAAGACATAAGATGCTTATAAGATTGGATAAGGTTCAGGAAACAACTGTAACAGTAGTATTTTTCTACCTATACTCATTTTTAGGCGTAGGATACAGGTAGTTCCCAGATGGCCTAATCTCCAGTATCTCCCAAGCTGTCTCATCTCAGTCCATTTATTTTGCCAGCCCAAAATCCAGACTTCTCCATTCATGGGAATCCCAGGCCTCGGTCTGGGAATGGATGCATGTGAGAAGAAAAACAGATGAAATGTGATACAGTTTTTATATATCCAGCGATTACAAATCCTAGCATTTACATCTGCCAAACTGCAATACACATTAGGAAGTGCTGCCAATAAATGAGCATTCAAACCCTTCCTCTCCTGACTCCAGTGTTTAGCCAGGAAACACAGTCAGAATCTCTCCCATTTCATAGTGCTTTAACATTTTCCCAGATTGTCTGCTTTGCTGTGTGATTTCCTAATGACCCACCAAAGAGTTAATCTGAGCGTAATGAAGCATAAATGGGATAAAGAATTAACAGTAAATACCTTGCCCACTGTGGAATAAAGCAATTAAAGAAATGTCCTTGGACCTTTGGCCATGTCTTATGGAACAACAGAAAGAACAATATTAAAGTACACCAACCTACACAAAATTAAAGCTGTGGGCCCTCCTACCCCAAGCGATGGTTACTAAAGGAGCAGCCACTGGAGAGCTGTGTTTGTGCACATGCTTTGGCTGTGCCCTTTTATTCCAAGTAAATTGCTCTGGTAGCAAAACACAGTCGCAGAGGTCTGAAGTGGTTTGGATTATGTTGCATCCATCAGATGGTGGTGAGAGGCACATTAAAGTCGACGGCCAACTGGAGTGCTGTGGGTTGCAAGGCAGAGGAGCTGTATCAACAAACACTCCCAAAAGCCATATCATAGAATCACAGCCTGGTTTTGGGTTGGCAGGGACCTCAAAGCCCATCTAATCCCACCCCCTGCCATGGCAGGGACACCTCCCACCAGCCCAGGCTGCCCCCAGCCCCATCCAACCTGGCCTTGGGCACTGTCAGGGATGGGGCAGCCACAGCTCCTCTGGGCAGCCTGTTCCACATCCTCACCACCCTCATAGGAAAGAACTTCCAAAATTAATCATCTTGACTAAGGGACTTGGTTTCTAAAGGAAGGCACACGTTCAAGCTATGTGGGGTAGCTTTTGGTTGACCACAAAACCCTTGTGAGACCCAGATGAAAGGCATGAAAGGAATCCATACCCTCCTCCCTGCCTCCCCTCTTCATCTTTGCCCTTCCTACTACTCCTTTGTGTTATTTTGCTTTGATATGTGCCCAGGAAATCTCTGTGTGCTTAGAAAGCTTCAGTACCCAGGCAAATAATAAATATCTTGGTCATTTCCTGGCACAGAGCACTTCAGTACTCAAGATGCATGCTTGTACCTCTCCCTTGTTTGTTCTGTTTTAAAGAAAAAAGGCTGAGAAAAGGTTTAATAAATAGACATAGCAGAAAACAAAGGAAAACTGCATTCCCCTTTATTCACTGTCTTACTTCCCAGAAATCCAAAATAACTTCAAAACGTGGACTAAGCATCTGCAGCTCGTTGTCCTTCCTTTTCTCCCACATCATTTGGAAGAGCATTAGAGGTCAGAGTAGAGTCCTTGTGAGGATAAAACAGCTCACAAAGACATAAGCCTGTGGGCAAGCATAGCCCTGAGTTAGCCCATCACTCAGACCCTTTAAATGCCCAGCAGTACTGAAGCATCGAAGGTGTGGAGTTGCAGCAGTCATCAGGTGGAGTTAAAGGTGCCTGGGAGAGGAGGAGGAGAGGCTGAGCTGCAGGACCATGGTTGAAATGAACTCTGGCCTCCGTGCTGTTTTTGCTGCTTTTCCTTTCCTACCTGGGTAAAATAAACCCAGGGAAATTTTTGATTGAAAGTCCCTGAGCAAAACAATCCCAGGCTGGCTGCTGAGCAGATCCCTTCTTTGAAATGGGAGCAAGGGGGTGGTGTGGACCAAAATCTTCTGAGAGGGTTGACAGAGGTCCCATGTTGGCAGATGGAGGCCACCAGAGTGTGGACCCCCAAGCTGGCACCCTGTCAGGTCCCTGCAAAGCCAAAGGCAACCAAGGTAAAAGCAAGGCCCAGTCTGCAGGCAGAGCCATGAGAGATAATCATGGCTGTTGTCACAGCGGTGTGAATGCAGTTCATAATGCAGCGTACTGACATAATAATGGGAAATACTGCATCAGCAGTGCTCGCCCATCCATCACCGAGCAGCACCCACTTGCTCACAGCTGACACAGGAGAAGAGACACCTGAAATGTCTTCACAGCCAGGAGGAGCAACGTTGGCTAAAATGGGGCTGGGAAGATGCATAGCCAAGGGTTATGGTGATCAGACCTCCTTCCAGACCTCAAGAGGATGAGCTTGCTCCCAGAATAAGAGATCTGCTCTGATCCTGCATCTCCTTATCAGGATCCTGGACCAACTGATGAGGATGGACCCGATCAGGTTCTCTCCAAGGGCTCGATGGAGGTTCACCACCACCAAGGCGAGTTATGGGCAGCATTCCAGGATTCTGTGATTTTACAGAGCCAAGCACCGACCCCTCCAGCTGCAGCACTCTCCCAGACAAGGCAATGGCTATCAGCGCTTCAAAAGAATAAAAAAGTATCATCTGGTTTGAGATGCATGGGCTGAACGGATGATTTCCTCCTGGTCCCCGTGGTTACAATGAGACCCCAACACGGGAGCGTTGATTACCCCAACATTTACTCATTGCAATGATTACTGATTGCAAATTGTAGCAGAATATGAGCTGCATGCTTTTAACTTTCTGCTTTCTTATTCTGCACCACGGCTGTCACCTAACAAAAATATCCAGTCTCATTTTGTATTCATTTGTGGCCATCAGCTCACTGCCCAAGGCCTCATGCAGGCACCACGTGCTGAGCTCACCCACCCAGACATTTGTCACATTGGCAAGCTCAGGACAATTTGAGCCCAGGCTAAGCTGGTCCGTGTCTGCTCCATTTGGCCCTGGGTTTGAATTTCAAAGCTAAATATCTTTACAATTTTTTTTTTTTTTTTTCTGACCACCAAGTCAGCTTCATGCTGTCAGAGACACACAAGTTTTACACTTCAGGGTGGAAAATCACATCCTCCCCCACGTGACACGTTACATTTGGCCTGGAAATTTTGCTTTTCTCTGGGGAATCAAGTATTCATCTCTATTCGGTTACTGAGATAAAAATAGGTCAGACCTTGTTCCCCCCCTAAGGTTTGGGGACAAATTGCTCCTTATGCTGGAAAAATGAACTGGGGGCTTCCCTGGGGGTTGAGCATCCACCTGCACACTTTGTGGGGCTGCCAGCTTAGCCGGCGGCTTATCCAAAATTTTATCACTTGGACAGGCTGGAATTTGCTCTGCAGGATTCAGCCCAACCTGCAAAACCCGAAATGTGCAGGGTACAGGCCGTGTCCAGGGCATTTCATTGCCCATGCAGTTGCTGGAGCTTCATAGCAGGACACCGAGCCAGCTCCATCTCCTCCGTATAAGTGTTGGCAAAGGAGGATTTGCCTGTTGCTGAGCTACACGGGGCTGGTCAAAGCAGTGTCAAACATGGGGCTGTGCAAGCTCAAGTCCTGTACCCGTGGCTGTCTGGCAGCAGACCAGCCCCAGGACACGTTGCTCGCATCATGGATGAGGTTGCAAACACTGATGGCTGCATCATGCTGCTGGGTGTAAAAGCCAGAGTTATCCCAGGGATGGGCAACATGAAAAAGCAAGCGAGGATGCTGCAAGATGTGTCTTTTAAGGGGGCAAGATCTTTAAAGAGCTTATCCTCCCGCTGTAAAAACAGCATGCAATACTGTTATGTAACTCCAAACCCGTCTAAAGCTTCAGACCTATCCCTTGAAATTAAGAAAAAAAAAAAAAGAAAAAAAAAAGGAAAAAACATTTTAATCTGGAAAACCCCTCAACCATCAAATTAATTCACTTTAAAACAAACAAACAAAAGAGAAATTCAAGCAAAGCAAATAGAAAACACACCCTGAATGGAAGCAGTGGGTACCAGAGCTGAGCAGAGCTGAGACCCTTCACCTCCCACTCCTCACTGGTACCTCCCCAAAAGTCACAGGTCAGAGCCCCTCAAAACCGGGACAGACCCATGGGTGCTTTGCCTGCAACTTCCTCGCAGTGAGGGCCATTTCCTGACTTTTGCTTTTCCCACCACTGGTACTTAATGAATAAAGCTTAATCAATACTCGGAATAAAGCTTCTTAGGCAGTAGGAGGGAAAGAGGCAGCTCAAAATTATCACAATGGGAGGATTGATTCTCCCTCCAGTAACTCAGCTCTGAGAGCTTTGGTCTTCAGCTCACAAATCTGACCTTTTTTTTTGGCTCGGGCTGGTCGTGGCCATGCCAGCATGGACAAATGCCCTGCCAGCTCACAGCCCCCCATCCCGCAGACACCACCCAGGTATAGGCAGAGCACAAACCAAGGCAGACAGCCCCAAAACCTCACCAGCTGCAGCCTGAAAAAGTCCTCCATCATTCTGGTGCCCCACATAATCTTCCCTTGAAGCTGGCATTGTTAATCTTAAATAAACCCACACCATCTCTTGGTAGGTGCTTCCAAAACCGGGGCTTGGAAGACCAGGGAAGAGATTTCATACTGGCCTCACTGTCAAAAGTTTATTGTAGGGCCTCCAAGCAGGGGATCTGGGGGTATTTCTCACTGGAGATCATTTTCATCTCACAGGGATTTACAGCAAGTGTCTTCCGTCTCCAGAGCAACACAGCTACATTAGCACGGATCACACAGAGCCTCGGTGCATCACGGCAGGGGAAGGAGAATTGGGCTCCTGCCTCTTCTGCCACAGCCACCAACCCTGGGAGCAATTAGTGCCACTGTGCAAACCGCTCTCAGCTGGATCCAGAATGAATAACACCAGCAAGAGGTCTGCTGGCCGTGGTACACAGAGGAGTGGTGGCATTTCGATGGCACTTGCTGTGTTTGATGAGGACTGGTGCTGGGTGGAGGAAAGATGCCCGAGCACACTCACACGGACACCACTCTGGCTGCAGTCAGCTTTGTTTCTCAGCTCGGTTTTTCAGTACAGGGAAACATGTCAGGGCTGAACATGAATCTCATTTCTGTGCACTGGTGCAGAAGGTGACCATGTCCTGAACCCACAAAAAGGCAGTGTTGGGTACTGATCTCCTAAGCTGGCCACAGGCTTTGCAGAGCACGTGGTGATGGACACCTTGCACCTTCTTCCAAAGGAGGGGAATTTGACAACATCTTTGGTTTCTGGAACAATGGGGTATTTTTTTTAGGTTGAAATTTCCGCCTAACCCAAGATAGCTGCTGGGACAGCAAGTGGTACAACATTCAATGAGTGCCATGTGCTCCAGGTTCTCCCTGTCCAGAAGAGAAAGAAAAGAAACTGTAATCTAGCCCATGGAATAAAATCTTTGCCTTCATGGAAGGCCAAGCATCAGCAAAGAAGATAAGGATGGACTCGTTTGCTCCAACAAATTCCAACCCCAGCATCTCATTATTAGTTATTAGGGGTACCATTAGAACTAGCATCGATGATCAACATGCCTTTACTGCATTTATTATAGTGAGGAAGGGGATAACCAGAGATCGCGAGCTGCAGTAACACTCGACAAACAAAGAGGGAAGAGATGAATCTCCTTGTGTTCAGGCTGCAAAGGGCTGATCCAAGGGGAGCTCACCCCAGGGAGCTCACCCACCACCCTCCGTGGGAGACGAGCAGCCCCAGGTCCCCAGGTAAGCAGAGGGTTTCCTTTAACATCATGTTTTTTATCCCTGTTTTGCAAGCCTGTGGTGAAGTGTTCCCAGCAACAGATTTAGACCCACCACCGTCTGGCAGAAGCCCGGCCACAAGCCCACAAAGGAGCAGCCAAGTTGAAATGAAGACAAAGCTCTCGGAGGTTTTGATGGATGACAGGCAGCGCTGCCTCCAGTCTGAGCCTCTCATACAATATACAAACGAAGACACAAATCAATGCAAAGCATTTGAACTCCAGAAAGAAAGAAAAAATCAACACATCTATCACACTCAGACACCCGTCTGTTTGAGTCCGAATGCTGGCAGCACTTTTTATCAATGGTAGCAGCTGGATTAACACAGGCTGGGCTGTACATGCATCAGGACACAAGGTCCTTTCCCTAAGAGACAAAAATACCCCCCAGCTTCATCACTGAGCAGCTCTCCATCTGGGACACGTGAATTCTTTCAATGTACCTTAAATGAAAGGATTTATTCCAAATTTACTAAAGGGAAAGTGTGCGTGTGTGGGTGGGGGATAACCAGCCCCCAATGGCTAAGGTTTGAGGTGGAAGACAAAGTCCATGTTACACTAGTGAAGAAATAAGATGAGCACTTGATAAGAAAAAATAAAAATAATGTTAAAAAACTATGGAAGCAAAGCTACAGAAGAGAGAAAACAGCAAAAGGTTGCACGAGCTCTGTTCTTGGCTACTGTGTAGTGTCTTGTCCCAGCACGCTTGCTGAGGTCCAGTTCTGGCAAACTGGTCTTGCCGGAGAAGGAGATGGGTCCTTGGGACTGTGATCATCCAGGCACCCCCAGTCTCCAAATATTCTCTTACAGATGGGGATGGAGAGCAGGTAGTATTGAATATTGATTGAGTCATTCTATTCTGTGATTAGCAATTTTTTTTTTTTCTTTTGGTGAGCATAAAAATTAAGCATTACCTGGATTCAGCAGGGTCAGCTGCTCATTTTTACCAGACACCGGGCAATTCTGCAATACTGAAGGAGGCAGTTGTTTTCTCCCCAGCCTCAGCATCTGAAATGCAAGGGTGTTTTACAGCCTGCTAGTACATCCAAGCTTATCCATCCCCTTCTAATTGAAAATGCACAAATCATCCATCCTAAGAAGCAGCTGTTGCACCAGTTTAGCAAGTTTATTAAGACCTTGGCTATCAGAGAGTTCTAAGCATTTCTAAAAGCCTAAATACAAGGAAGGAATTTCTTAAAAAATAAATAAATAAACAGATTTAAGGAGGAAAAAATACTTAACTGTGAAAAAAAATAAAAAAATAAAAAAGTACTTAACTGTGGAAAAAAAAAATCAAATGGAAGAGCACTTGTTTCAGGCTCCCGGTGGATACTCTTAAATCGTTCTTGGCATGATTTCAACCATCTTCACCTGGAATAATGCAGAAGTAGGCATTCAGATTTCGGTGATGCTGGAGAGAAGAGCACCTGGGCCAGCTTCACACTCCTCATTTAGCTGCTTTGAATCTTGGCCAGAGATCACTAAAATCGGTACGAAGCAAGCTCCTGAGCATCCCTCAGGCTCTCCAGATGAGGAGACCGAGAGGAGCTCAGAATCAAACTCAGATCTAAATGACAAAGTGATTTCTAATCCTACAGTTCCTTCAGATCATTTCTAATCCTACAGTTCCTTCGGATCATTGCCCAAGCTCACAAAGCCCAGAAACGATTTAATAATAACAAATAATTCACTTTTAATGGGTAAAATTAGAGCCTGACCAGAGGCCAAATATCTGTTTGATAATAGCTGATTAAGAAGGAGGTGGGCACTAATGCACCTCAGAACTTCCCCAGAGCACCCTGTGCTGCCCACCTCACCCCAAAACCTGAGTTCTGATCCTCTGATGTCTATAACCCCAAGGGTGTCCCTAACCTGCACCTTCATTACGGGAGACCCCCAATGCCAGGTTTTAAAAATATATATCTTAAAATCCTTATCCCTTCTTGCCCTAGAATAACTAGAATAAATTCTGTCCTTTTCCATAAGAGCACACCTGAGGAATCACCGCTGGGGAGAGCCCAGGGGCTGAGAGCAGATGTGTCCCTAGGTCAATGCAAACCCTATTGTCATTCACCACCGCGACCTGCTGCTGCCCTGACAGGAGCAGATATACGAACCTACATCTGTTATAGTAAACGAGACAAGGTCAGGGCACGGAATCAAACTCCAGCACACAATTACGCATACTTTTAAGCTGCTGGCGGGCTATCCATCACAGCTCAGACTTCAGCTAGCAGCCTCCCAGACTGGTGAGACCTTGGAGGTCTACGTTGGCCAAGGACTGAGTTTGGTCACCACGTTTTGGAGAACAAGAAAATTTAGGCATGTGGACACAACGATGCCGTGTCTCGGGGCTGGTGAATCACCTCTGTCCCATGCCACGTATGACAATGACAGCCAGATGGCCCGGAGCAGGGACTGCTCTCTTCTGCAACCCATCCTTTGAAAATGCCACCTTGCCGTAGGTCTCCTTGCACCAAGGGTGGAAGATGTCCAACTGCATTTGTAACAAATAGAGAAGGGAGAAGAGGAAGTCAAAGGAGGAATGCTGCCTTCTGCATTGAAATCAGACCCCCAGGCTGTGCACCGTGGACTCTAGCAGCTGTTGAGTGCATGGTCCTTGAGAGCCATCCTACTGCTCTGAGCAGAGCTTGGGTGGAGGCTGCAGAGCTCCCAGCTGACGGCAAAGCCTTGCTCACCCTCAGTACTGCTTGGGAAGAGCTAGAATAAATTAGTGCTTGATGCATTTGTACAGTCCATTTAGTCTCTTAGCAATACTGGGAAGAAAATACCTGCCTCTGAGAGGTACATTCATTAAATCTTTGCCCACTGCCAAACTCAGAAATCCCTTACTAACCGTGTTTTCCTGCAGGCCATGCACAATGCACACAGATGAGAGGAAGGGCACTGGGGAGAAGATGGGTGGAGGAAAAGCAAGAGGTCCTGTGGGCATTTTGCCCATGGCTGTGGGTGGAGGAGATGGCTCTGTCCACCTGCAGGGCTGAGAGTGGCTCAGGGAGCCAAGCCAGCACATGGGAAAAAAATCAGCAAGTGTGCCCAGGGGGGATTGGGGTGCAGAGATTGCCAAGGAAGCAGGGTGACAGAGGACCAGGGGACATCTGTGGGGTGGGAGAGCTGTCCAGCAGCCCCCAGCAGGGTGGATGGGGTGATGGGGGGTGCGCAGAAGGGGCTGAGGCTGTGTCCTACCTCTCCCATCTCCCATCCCAGCAGCCTGCTGAGAGCCTGCAAGGCCATCCTGGGAGGCAGGAGGTGGCAGGGCACCAGGTAGGGATGCTTCCAAATGATGAAAATTCATAATAAACCTCCCTTTGGTCATTTAGTCTGGCGTCACCCAGCAGGGGGTACCTGCTCCTGGAGACAGGTGGCTCAGGTCAGCCAGAGCATGGGTGACAGCAAGGCAAGCGGTACCCCTAAAATACTGATAAAATACTCAGATAAAAATGTCTTTCTTTACACGGCATCATGTAAATCCATGTCATCTGTCCTCGTGCATTTTCCCATCACGGTGCCCATCTGAGGGCCATCGGTCCCTTCTGCCCACCCCATGCTCATGCCACCACTAGCATGGCCATAAAAAAGACCCCAAACCCCAAGGTCAATCAGAGGCAGCAGCCCAAATCCCCCTTTTCTGTCTCCCAGGAAGGTGGTGCAGGAAGGATGGATGCAGGGTTCAGATCCCACATTCACATTCTCCCCTCCACCACTTCACCCCACTAACAAAAGTCCTTGCAGGATGGGGTCTGCAGGGAAAGGATTCCTGGGGCAGCCCCATCGGCTCTTGGAGGTGCCTCAGAAATTCCTGGAGATGGCAAAACCCACCTTAAAACATGCACATGGGTTTAGAGTAATAAGCAGGAGTCCTCGAGGGACCCTGAACCCAGACATGAGCTGGATTCGTGCTTTGTAGGTGTTTGGCAGTCTCCTCAACATGTTTCATTTTTTGTGTTTGTTTTGTTCTGCACAGTATTTATTGTGTGTTTGCTGCTGTGTTTTACCAAACTGCAAGAAATATGTAAACAGCAAATGATCAAAGCAATATATCTTTTATATCTAAACGCAGGCGAGCCAGATGGAGTTAATTAATGAAGATGTTTAGCAAGACTAGAATTTAGCTCATATGCAAACAGGTTGTTCCCAGAAGCATCAATCTAATCCAATAAACAATTTGTGGGGGTGTAAGAAGCACTGCTTTGTTCCTTCCTTTCCATCACAAAGAGCCGAGCAAAACTTTTGTTGTTGCTATTTAATCCTGGTGAGAGGGCTTGTAGTTACCAGCACCACAAGGCTGGAAACGTCCCTGTCTGCTCGCCTTGCTCCTGCTGCTGGAGGCGGAAGAGCAGTCGAGTATCTAAAGCAAATTCAATGCTCAGCCTCGTTCCTCAGACTGCCAGCAAGGGAGCTAATTATGGCCAATAGTAATGGCACGGACATCATCACAGGCCAGCCTGCATCCAGCCAAGACTCCGGCTCTCGATCAGATGATAATTCAGGATGTTATGTCGGATTTTATCTTTATTCTACAAGATATTACTAGACATAAACCGCTATAATGCCCCAAGTGACAGCCCGCTCAATCACGCCGCGCTGTGATCCACCCTATAACTCAGATTTACGGGCCAGCTTTATGCCACAGATGATCGATCAATTACCTGGCTCAGGTTGCAGCAGAGCCGGCGATGCCAACCCCTGCTCAGCCAGCAGGAAAAGCAGAGCCAGACGCCTTACGTGGGTGTAAGTGGTCCTGCACCACCATGCATGCCACTCCCTGGGGATCTGAAAAAAGAGGTTATCATTCTGGAGGTCTGGATCCAATGGATTTGGATTTTTCCATTCATATGGATCCAATGTCATTTCTACATTTGAAACCAAGAGTGGAGAAGAATGGTTCCAGCTTCCTCTGGCCGTGCTTGGGCACCTCAATGCCTGTCCCAGCAGCTGTGTTTTGGGGGTGGCTCTCATGGGATGCTGAGGTTTGGCTCAAAGAGGCATGAGTTGCCACACATGGCAGCAAGAGATGGGATCAACCCCTCAAGGCTTCTGTTGGCCACCTCTGAAGTCATACAGCCCTTTGGCTCACATGGCTTTTACCTCCCCAGCATCTTCCCCAACCAAATATCCCCAACCCAATGGGCCACCAAGTGATGAGCTGGTGGAGGCTGCACCACAGCCTCCTGGCAGAGGTGAGAGGAGGTTATCTGGGGGTGGCAATACAAGGCTGTGACTGCAAAACACTTACAAGACCACCAAATTCTCCTTTTCTCCTTTTTTTTTTTTTTTTTTTTTTTTTCCACAAAACATGGCCAGCCCAGACAAAAATGTGAGATGGAGACGAGAGAGGTCACTGCCCAGCCACTGCCCATCTCTGCTCCATCTACCCATGGTTGTTGCTTCAAGAGCCATTGAACCCAGCCCTTGTGCTGCTGTTAACAGAGGGCTCAGAGAACAACCTTACCCAGAAGAAGGCCTCTCATTTGGTATTTTTTCTTGTAAAGATTATTACAAACCTGCTTGCTTTGAGGGCAGGTTGCCCAGAAACCCCCAGGTACCATCACCATCAGCTATTGTGCTCACACCCGGCTACTGAGACAGCAGAGACACAGACACAAATACAGAGACAGCCCAGGAAAGGAAAACATCAAGATAACTTTGTTTTATGGATGTGACACCCCCTCTTAACACTGATTGCTGGGAGCCCTGGGGTCAATGCTGCTTCTTCCTTCAACTCATCACCCTCTCCAACTCATTACCTTCCTCCAACTCATTCCCCCTCCACCCCATCATCCTCTTCCAAGGACTTTGAGTTCTCCTTTGCTTTCAGGCAGCAAGTCATTTATCTCCATGTCTCTCCAGACCCAGAAAAAAATTACATATATATATAGGTAAGGAAGCAGAGAAACAGATTTCAAACTTTCTCCACACAAAGAAAAATAGGTAAATAAATAAAAAAGCCTTTTCTGCTTAGTGAGGACCTGGTATGTTTTTTCCCCGTGGGATGGAAAGCAGCAAACAGGAGCGAGGCAGAGTTTAAGGAGTGCTGTGTGCACGTGTGTGTGCCCACGTATGTGCTTTCTCTCACTGAACAGCAGTGGTAACTCCAGGACCAAGCAGCCTTCCTCAACTTTTAGGCAATGTGAAGCCTCCAACCCAAAATGGGTCTGAAATCTGAAGATTTGCCCTTGTTATCCTCACACCCGCCGTGGCTAAGAAAGGTCAAAATTGTTTTAGAAACCACTTATGTCTCATCTGTGCTGCAGAGCAGACATCTCCCTGGCTTCCTCGAGCTGCAGCAAGCTTTCAAACCAAATGGATCAATAATAGCTTTTAGAAATTATCATCGAGAAATGAAAGGCTTGGCATTGCACATCCACTTAGGTAGCTTTAACTACAGCAAATTAACATGAAACTGAAGTCAGTCCCAAATGAAGGCACGTCTCTGAGACACTGGAGCCTGAAATGGCCTTTATGATGTAAATTTATATTAAGTACCAGCAATCTTCGTGCTTCCTTCTTTAGCATTTCACTTTCAGTTGGCTCCTTTCCGAGCCTATTTTAGTGGGAGATTTCTTAGACACGGGGACAAAGCCGCTGTCAGTCACTTTTCTATTTACACTTTCCGAGGACATTGATGGTCAGCTGAAACTACAGACTGGGCTTGTTTAAGAGCCGTGAGTGTGCTCAGGGCTTGGGCTGGAAATCTCTCTGCTCCCACTGCCTGGGCTGGGGACCATGGTCCCTGTTATGAGTGGCCCAGGTGGGGTCTGATGGACCTCTGCTCTCCTGTTCGGCTGCTTTGTATGGACTTGAAAAACCAAAAAATCCATCAGAGAGATGCTGTGGGGACAGAGAAAGCACAAAACTCTAAACTCTAAGCTCCCAGCCTTGCTCCATCCCTTTTGCTGCTATTCCCATGTTGAGCATCGCTTCCCTGCATCTCCAGCAGCTCCTTGCAACAGTCAGGTAGAGGAAACCCTGCAGGTACCCACCAATTTAAGCAGGATTTGGATCAGCCCTAACCACAGTGCAGGATTAGCCAAGTATCACTCAGACCTTAATTTATCCTGGACCAAGGTGCCAGTAGCAGAGGTCCGAGGGGTAACCCTGCCTTGGCAGGGGGAGTGCAGCACTTTTTTTGCCAGCCTGCTGCAAATTGAATGGCCCAGGAATGGTCCAGCACAGGATCTCTTACCTTGAATACTGCTGCAGTCACTTCTGACCCTCCTGGGATTGTGTTACTGCTGCTTCTGAAAGGGTTTTGGCAACTGTAGTGGGGTGGGATTTCCCTAACCTGCGTAAGAGATCATTCAGGCTCCCCCCAAGATCAATAGGAAGAGGGAGAACAGTCACAGGCAGTTTGTACCTATCCGAAATGGGTGCCCACAGCAGGTGGGCTGGAGCACCCTCTGGATAAAACCTCCTCTTCCATCAAGAAGAGAGAGACACAAATTCCCATGGACTGGAAGCTGGTGGATGCTGGACTCCCAGATACTCAACACTGCCAAAATGAGCCCTGTCTGGAAAAAGGGACCAGAGCAGGTGGGTCACAGGTCTCCTCTAATTTGACTAATGGAGGTAAAGAAAAAAAAAAGAAGAAAAGAAAAAAAATAAAAAAAGAAAGAAAGAGAAATGTTTTGTGGGTAAGAACCGTGATCCTTTCCCTTTGGTGAAGAGGAGAGCTGCAGGGGTTGGTTGCCCTTGAGACCATAGAAGGATCCTGACCAGCTCCTACTGTAAGTTGCAAGATGGGAAAACATCATGGTTTACAGCATTTTTTTATTATTATTTTTTAAGTTATGGAGCAAAAATAATGGTCAAGGTTAGGGAACCAACTCTCCTCCTCCTTTCCATAGCCCTCTTCCCAAGCAGGCATCGCTCTCTGCATCACACACCCTGCACCAAACTTTGGCAGATGCCTCCAGGAGCATCAGAAATCTTCACCCTAACGGGTCCTGGGTGACCAGGACACAGGGCTGGGATAGCCCTGGGACAGGCCAGCTGGGACCAGCAGCACTGGTAATTACATATTTAACTAATAAGTTTTGTATAAACGTCTTAGTGCTGCCCCTTAGCAATGGCCCCAAAGGCAGTGCACAGAAATGGGATTATCCCCAAAGGCTGGGAACGAAGAACTCTTTCCCCTCCAAAACAGCTCCTCCGTGTTTCCTGCAGTAACATCAAGGCCATTTTGGTCCTTGCTGCGAAATCACAAACACTGCAGGGATGTGAGATATTTTGGCATCAGGGGAGGCACTGGGAAGCCAGGCAGCAGGTTCCCACATCACCACGTTCCTATTGCTTTTCCTAGGACAGGAACATAAAAAAAAAAAAAAAGGATTTGGGCTTGTTGCTTTCCCCTCCACTGAGTCTCAGCAAGGAGAAGGGCATGAAATGAAAGCAGGTTACAGAGAATTTTGCTGGCAATATTTCATGCTGCCCCTACTCTGTTCTTTCCTACCGAGTATTCCCAGCCTGAATATTGAGTAACCGGAGCTTCAAAACACACGTGGAGGTGATGGATTGCTGCTGAATGCAGGCTGAAGTTTTAAGCCAACAATTACTTTTCTCTGAAGACTTTTTCCCCACCAGGAACCGGGGGGAACAAAATACCTTTGAATTGTTTTTTATGAACAATGCTGTCTTCTGCACGATAACTGGGATCTTTAAAGGAAGCTGGGTTATGAATAGCTCTCATTACTGGGGGGAAAAATGCCCGGTACCATGTTGGCATTTTCCGTTCGTGCGCCTCCTGTGTGTGCAGGGGATTAATCACCCCTTTTAAGGAGGATCAGAGCCAAAATTATTAACCTCCAAGCACAAACCCAATTTAAAAAATGAAGGAGCCCGCTTTGAGGCTGCCTGGGAGCCCAGAGCCCTCTCCTTCCCACTCCTCTCCTGCGAGCAGGAGGAAATGAGCCTTCCCCAGAGAGAGCTGAGATGGACCTGGGCAAAACGAATGTCTGGGTAATCCCGTAAATCAGTGGCAAGTAACTCCTGTCTGGGGGAAGGGATCACTCAGGGACCGGAGGCAGAGGCAAGGAGTGGGCGTTGGGGAAAGAGCACGGAGGGGCTGGAGATACCCCGAGGGCACCGTGTCGGGAAGTCGTGATCGGCATTTTAAGATGCTGGGCATCACCCTCCAAAGAAAGAAAAACTATGAAAAATATCCACTGCATTAAACATTTAATAAATGGTTGGCTCCGCTTGACAGACATGAATTTCCCATAGACATTTTTTGTGTCTTTCCTGGGAGGGTGGCTTGCCTGCCCTCAACACCTCACAGTATTGAGCAAGCCTTGTACAGGCTGAGGTCTGGGAAACAAAATGAGTAGCACCTGGTGCCACAGGGTATTCAGGATGGTGAACTGATTTTTTTTTGAGAACTGATTTTTTTTTGAGAACTGATTTTTTTTTAAGCAGTGATTTTTTTTTTTTTTTTGAGAACTGTTTTTTTTTCCTATTTTGATATTTTCAAATCACGTGGGAGAAAGTGGCTATTCAGGCACTGTTTCACACCTGCCAAGCTTGTGGGCAAGAGGTGTGTGGTCTCCATTTCCTGCCCAGGACACCACAGGTTGGAAAGCACAGTGTCCTGGGGAGGAGATGGGGACCACACATCTCATGTCCACGGGCCACATTTGACACAGTCCCTTAATTCTGCTTGTCTGAAGCAAAACGCAATAAAGAAAGGAGAGTAATGCACACAGAGACCGTTCTTGGTGGACAGATTAAAAACTGTGTGCCCACACATTCTCTGCCCCCCTGTCTACAGAGCATTTCCCAGCCTAACGTAGTTATTTTGGCCGGACAGGGGAAATAAAGGCAAGGAAAGGCTAAACAATACACCCAGTAATACTCAAAATAGAAACCACAGACCCTGACGTGGAGCTCTTGGCATCCCGTGCATGGACCAAAAATAATGCTCGGGTTGGTTCAGCCCATGGTGTCCTGGGGAAGCAAGGTGATGAGAACATCTTCTGGCCTCCTTGCCTTGATGCCCACCACCTCACCTTGTGCACTGGGTCTTATCGGACCCAGAGGAGCCTCAAACCTAGCTAAAAGCATGAGGAAGAGGACATGCAAGACCACTAGCTGACACCAGGTAGGAGGAAACACGGCACAGCAAGAGGCACTGCCTCTCCGGGGAGCCCTGAGTCACCGCGGGCTGATACTCGCAGCTTTATTGTGATATTTGGTTTCTTGGTAACAGCAGACCAAGCTGCAGCAGCAGCAGCAATCAGCTTCGTTCTAAACCCCCAAAAGTGCCACGACGTCAGACTAAAAAGCTTCCATTTAAAGAGGAAAAAAAAAAAAAAAAAAAAAAAATTACAAGGCGAGACTCGGTAGTGATTCATAACGCCGCTGCTCTCCAGGCTCCCTAATGGGCGCACTCTCCATTGAAGGAAAAGGCGCCGTGCGGGGAGTGAATGATTTCGCTAGACTCCGTGCCACGAAGGCAGCGTGCCCGGGTCGATAGGCAGATCCCAGAACACTCTCTGCTTACCGTAACGTTAGCAGCAGCCGCACATTACCCATTCGGAGAGCCTGGAGTGGGTCCTCAACCACCTCTCGTTTTACTGGAGGCTATTTAATATTCTCTCGCTGTTGACACCCTGCCTTCTCCCCCCGCCTCCTCTCTTCTGCTGCTTTCTCCCCAAACCTGCAGGAACAAATAATGTGTACACATTTGCTGCATCGCTCCCTCGCTGCTCCTCTGGGATGGCAAACTGGGACCAAGGAGCAGCAGCTGGGAGATTTCCCTCCCATGTTGTGCTAAAGGATGAAGGATATTGCCCACCGAGCTGATGTATTTCCACCTATCTGCTCTGGCCACAGCTCCCGTGCCCCGTGCCCAGCACTTCTGCAGCCCTTTGCACAGAAGGGATCGGCGTGTAAGGTGCAAAACCACAAAATGAGTGCACGCTCTGCTCCTTTTGCCTTTTCTGTGCTCCTGGAGCTGGATGTGGATCCCGCATTTTTCAGGCAAATGCAGAGATTTCCATTTGTTTGCTCGATTCCGGGAACCTTAAGCTCTGGAGACCCTTCCCACCTCCCTCGTTATCAGCCAGACCCCACTCCCCGGCTCCTCACCCCTTTTACAAAGCATCAGGCCCTGCTATTTACAGGAGGCTACGGTGGAATATAGATTTCTTGTTTGCTTGTTTTTAAGAAGAGACATTAGAAGACATTCAAGCTGGCTTTGACCTTTTCAAAACAGCCCAAGTGTTAATAATATTAAAACTGAGAGGGGAAAAAAAATCCTCCCCGTTTGACACGAGAAATGGGGGGGAGATCCAGTAAATTTTCAGGGGCAGCCTGGCAAAAAAGGTTCCTGTCCATTAACGGGTCTTCAGCAGCTCATCTCCTTGACCCCCCACCACATTTCTCCCATTAATCCCCCTGCAGAGCTAAATCCCTCTGCTGCAACCACCCAAACAAACCTCCGAACAGCTCTGCAAGGGGAAAAGGACCTGGTTTTTGGGGAACGTGAGACCAACTCCTCGAGATCAGGTTTTACAGAATAGCGGAGCAGTGGGCTCTAACATTTGCCAAGACCCTCCCAGCTCTGCTATTTTTATGCAAGCACCAGATTAGCACGGAGTTGAGCCTGCTGAGCTTGCAGGGTTTTTGGGAATTTGATCCCAAAACCGAGCCCACCTCCCAAACGAGCACTGGCAGTCGGAGGTGGGTAGGGGGTAACGGGGACAGCTGCTCTGCCCCCGGCCGCCCTCGGGACCTGCCAAGGAGGGAGGGATCTTGCTGTGTAGGGTGCTCAGAAAATTACTGAGGTTTCAGGTGACAGCTGAGCAAAAAAGACTCAGCTCCAGCCACTGACTTGCACCCTAAGCCGGTAGAAATGCCTCCAGTAAGGCAGCCCACAGGCAATGGGATGTGTAGGATCTTATACGAGGGGTGGAACAATCCTCATTTCCCAGGAGCAGCAAAAATAGTTACCCCAAAGGTGCCTCCAGCAGCTCGGCAGTGTGTGAAATCCCTGCAGTCAATGTCCCATCGCTCCTGCACTTACATCTGCTGCCCTGGGTCCTCTCCTGACCGTGGCCCAAAGACTTGTGGATTTCATTGCAAGGTGCCCCAAAAGCATTTAGGGTTATTTTTCCTCCAGACTGTCCAGTTCCTACATCAGACAGAGCTGGGCTGCCCCCAGGACTTGCTGCAGCGCGGCCATCCAAGGTGCTCCCTGCAGCACAGGGGCTGCGCGCGCTCCTCTTCCCAGCAGCTACTGGCTTGAGAGAGAATCAAACTAATTACCTTAGTAATTACCCAACTAATTACCTCTCTAATTACCCAGCGTCTTTGTTCGCGGGGAGCTGCCGTTCCTGCGGAGGAGCCCTGGCACAGCGCCTGGAGGTCTGGGTCCCCCCCACCCCACGCTCAGGACCTCTCCCCGTCCTCAGGGAGGGTCGGATGCTGGCTCCTGTAGGTTGGCATCGCAGCACCTTTGCTGTGCATGATTTTCCCTGGGGGAATGCCCTCAGCACCGTGCTGTGGGCTCAGCACCCCCTTGGGTCCCCTCGGGTCTCAAGAGCCCAGGTCTGGTTGCGTCAGGGCTCTGCCGAACTGCAGCGTGGCACGGGGTGCTGAGCCCTAAAACCAGCCCCCGGCTCTTTTAAGGGAGATTCATCACCAGCTGGCACGGGACGAATGCCTTTTGCTCCCTGGGTCCTGAAAATGAGATTTGGCTCACGGGGCAAATGAATTCGGGCTCCCTCCTTCGTGTCCTGCCATGTGGGATGCGAGGCTTGCCCTGCTCCGTCTCTTGGTGGCACCTCCTGTGATGGAAAGCTGAGCTGGGCTTTCCATCTCAAGGCACTAACAGAACAGCAAGTTGCATATGGGAAACACAAGAAATAATCAGTTTGCCTTGCCCAAACCTGAGCAGCATTCACAGGTGGAGGGAAGACCTCGCAGAGAAGAACACCGACTAGAATTTCTGGCTTTTTTTGGAAAGAAACACAAAAAGGGTAGGAGAGGGAAGGGCTCCCTCTCCCATCAGCAATTCAGACAATGTAGGAGGTATAAATATCACTCAGACTGAACCAAGGGGTAGGAGAACTAACCCCCAGAAGCTGTTCTGTGAATGATCATTAGCGTATGTGACAAAACGCCAGCCGGAGACGGAATTGTGCCAGCCGGCAAACTTCGCAGTGGTAAATAGTTTCCTTGAGCACCACGGGCTGACAGAGTGACAGAGACTCAGGGCTTCAGCTGGGGCTCTCAGCACCAGGAGCTGTCGGTTTTAGAGATCCAACAGGGAAGACGCCAGGTGGATGGGGCAGATTTCCAAATTTCACGCATAGGTATGTTTGTGTGCATGACACGGGGAAAAAAAAATAAATCAATAAAGCCAAGACCTGATCCCTAAAGGGTCTCTTCTCCAGTAGGCTTCAGCTTGAGAGATGCCACGAAATCCATCAGATGGAGCCCACCTGAGACTCCCATCACCCCTCTAGGCTCTCTCCAAAAGAGCACAGGATCTAAAACAGAACAGAGCAGTGGCAGTCGGAGCTGTAAAATTTATCCCAACCCTTAGTCATTTGCCTATTAAAGCTAGTTCCAAATATCCATTTAAAATTGTAACGTGGGAGTAGATTAAGAGGTTAAAACCAAAACCAAAAACCCTCAAACAACCAATTTGCTAGGTTCTGGGATCTGACACACAACTCCCGAGGAAAGGAAGGAGTATGTGAAGGAGTTGAACACTGCTAAATTACACGGGAATTGGACAGTGATTATTTTGATACTGTCAAAAGACTTCTGATTTGTTCCACAGGAATAGAGCAAGGAACAAGGAAAAGCTTTGTTTTAGCTATTACAATCCTGCTTGTCCATTTAAAACCCCAGGTGAAATTCCCCTTTGGGGAGAACTGATCAGAGCTCATAAATGACCGATGGGATTAGCTGAAAATTGTCTCCACCATGGGGAGAGCATCAGCCCTCCATCTGTCCTCCCCACACAGTGCCATTCCTATCAGCCCTTCTGAGAACAGGTTCCATTAGGCTGAGCTGAAAATCTGTTTGGCAGTGGGCAATCTTAGGTGTGGTGATTTCTGAGGAGGAGGGAGAGCTCCCCACAGGCTGCCACTCTGTAATAAATAAATAATAATAATAAAAGATAACTTTCACATTTTTTAATTTTGAAGTGCAGCTACCAGGTAAGTCTTGGCCGTAGGAACAGTGTCCACAACAGACCAAGTTTTCCTCCTTTCCTCCAGTACCAGAAGCAGTATGCTGCACGCTCCTCCTGCTTATGAACCTTGTTTTCTTTTTCATATCATTAATCCAAAAGGTGGAACATGTTTCTATCCCACACAGACATACTATTTCCTCGAACAGAAGCGTCCAACATCACCTCTCAGCTCTGGTTTCAATGAAGTTTGTCCTGCTTGAGCTCTACACCAGCAAGCGGGGTGAAGGGAGGAAGGAAGCAGCCGAAGACTGACGAAGGGATAAGGATGCTCACTCCAGAAGAAACACTCAGAACCACTGCTCTGCTTTAAAGGCAAAAGTTGCCCACCAAGTGGACTGTTTTGAAGTCTACGCTCCATTTGCGGCAATCAGCATCCTCCAAGCTCAAGCAAAACACGGCAGAGATGACACGACTGATGATACAGAAGATGTTTAAAGAACACATCATCTCAAATGAAGCCTGAAACACAGTTGGAAGAAAGCAAGCAAGACTGACTCCCATTGCTCAAGGCTGTCAGGATGGGAAACCAATAAACATTTGGCAATAACAGAGACCTCCTTCCCGACATAGCTCTTCTCCTGATTTTACAGAATCATCTGGCCTTAAAAACGTCTGCTTTTCCTCTATGCTGGAGTTTGCTGCCAATTCGAAGTCTGGCAAGGACAGATCTGCCAGCTTCTTGGCTCTCTGTTACAAAAGAGAACATTATAAAGGAGAATTTGTGAGTTAGCTGATTTGTAAACACTACAGCAAGTCACCATGTAAACATGTCGCTTATGTCCCTATTATTTCTCTCAAGCAGTTTACCTGGCACCTGACACCGAATGCCAGGATTTCCCTTACCTCGTGTTATTACTGTTCCCTTGCATGTAAAAAAGCCTAGCTCATTTTTTCTATTATTATTATTATTTTTATTTTTGTTGTAGCATTAAAAACAAAAACAAAAAACCTTAATTAAAGAGTACTCACAAAGCATCTCAATAATTATGACAGGAGAGATGTTGGCAGTATTTTGAATACAAATGAGATCTGCAGGTGCACTCGCAGTTGTACAGTGTGATGCGGTTCAAACGTAGCCCATTAGGGAAACAGAGCAGGTAAACAGACAGCAGAAGGCTCTCAACACATTGCTCATTTGACACTAGGACAACTGTGTAAAAGTCCTTCTCTAAGACTGTTTGAAAGATGAATTCTGCAGTGGTTATCTGAACGGAAACAGTTAAAAGGAATTAACCCCCACATTATAGACATATGGATTACATGATTTAACTCAAATGATATTATTTGCATGAAGCTACGTGCCCTTTCATTCCCAAATCCTTTTTGAGAAAGGAAACTCTGGTGGTGCATGAATCACAACATGCTATATCACACGGGATCCTTTTAGGTTGCTGCGATGGAAAGCAGTTATGTGTAAGTACTGTTCCCCAAACCAAGGCTGGTTATGCGTAAAAGTCTATGCTGTAAAGCCTCAGCAATAACATCTGCTGGAAAAACGTGACAGCACAGCAGAGGGAACACCATCAGCCTCCAAGAAGTGGAAAGAGAGACAGACTGAGACATTAATCTTGTTCATAAAATACATTTATTGTTGGTACAGAGCGAGGCATATTCGTCAGTACTTGATAGGAGTGAGGAGCACAACAGCATCATTCCATGTAAATAAAGGCCATGTTACATCTCAAGTGTTGGATCATTACCATTCCAGCAGAAGGCCTGAAGAGAGACTTAATTTAATTACATAATTTGTGAAATAAGTTAAAGGAAAATTTACGTCATCATCCATTGTAGGAAACACTTCGTGTAAGCAACGAACGCAGGCTGTGCAGTGAGAAGAGGCAGCTGGCTTGCTCACAGACTGCTGCCACATCCCGGCACAGCAAGTGTTACATACCCACGCCTTTGACAGTGAGAAATTTTTGAGGAGATTCAATGAAATAGCAGCATTTGAAGGATATTTCCCCTTTCTAAGGTCAGTGAGAGGTTCTTTTCTTTTCCTTCCTTCAATCACCAATAAGTGGATTTTACTAAGACTGAACAGTATCCTCGGATGTAAGATTTCTGATGTAATAAGATATAGGTCTTGGCTTTTCAAATGGTCACACTGATTGAGCCGTGATGGCTGCTGCTCTTGAAATGGCTCTTCCAGTTCTTCTCTTTATTGGTCTGCCCTGTAAATGGGCTGTCATATCATTCTTGGGAAAAAATGCTCTTCTGCTGAAATTAGAGTTGATGGTCTTGTGCTTGATTTGGACAATGCCTTTATCCTCCTCTCCCAAGCATGCTCTGCTAAGAAAACGGTTGGGGGAGGGAAAGAGAGGGGAAAAAACATATTTCAATAAATCAAAATTATTCCAGAGACACACTGAAGTTTGGCTACAATTCCTTCCTAGGATTTGCAATATTTTCAATTAAAATATAGAAAAGGAAACACTGTCAACACACACATCATCACAGAGGCAGAATGAAGCTATCTGAAGACTCAACAATCCAGACATCTGGAGGGCTGGAGAGCTGCAGGAACAATTCCTATTCATCCATCTTAATGCTATCATAGCTCTAGTCATGCTATGGCTATTAAGGAAATTAAAACATCTGACCTTACAATAAGATAAATCCTGTTCCCAGCAGTTACATACTCGAGGAAATATATCCTGAAGTCATACAGCAATAAGTATCTCCCCTACCTACCTTCTTCCTATATTCCAAATCATCATTGAAATCTTGATAGTCTGAACATGTCGCACTGCACTTGCACTTCATTATTCACCTCCTGTGCACAGTCAGGCCACCAAGAGCTAAAAGTATAGATCTGTCAAGTCCTCCAAGAATTATTTCTACTGCCACACCAGAGAGCTCTGCCACAGAGGTCTCGACTCTATTCAGAGTCTCCCAGAAAAATGCAGACTTGCAAGGACGATATGTTGAGCTCTACCAAGAACTTCCAACTGCCATGATTCATGAATAAAGGGGCCGTAGAAACAAGCACATGTACAGGTACTACTTATCTAAATCAGTACAATGAACAGAAAACAGGCTCTAGCGTGCTGGAGACCACCTACACTCACTGGTGGACTATGATGTTGACCAAGGCAATCTATTGTTCTTCCCTTCAAAATCCAGAAGATGGGAAAGCTGGTAATTATGAGTCTCCTTGTAACAAATAATAGCAAGGGATTTGACAATTTTTTGGGCTTATGTCAGGAGCAGGCCCAGATGTGAACCTTGAAGTCTTACAGGAGACCTACCAACAGGTGATTCAAATACGTGGTCAGTACCTGGCCACACCGGGCATAGTTTCTTGCAGGCCTGTACTGTCAGACAAAGAGTTAGGATTCAGGAAAACTAAAAATAAAGGGAACGGAAACCTGTTGTCATTTATGTCTTTAACCAAATTCTCACAATCTTTCTAAAAATTATCTGGAGAACCACTCAAGCAGTGATCCTGCAAGGAGGATGAAGATGCATAGCAAGGAGCAGGACAGTGAGCACATGAAAAGATGGAAAATGTCCTCGTGATCACAAATGTTCTCTACAACTCATGGTAGAGATGTACGTGCTGATGAAATAAAAAGAATCAGTTTTACACTCCCTAGTTGCTTTTATAAACAAAGATAAGGGAAACTTTTACTGGTTAACACAATCTCCGCTCTCACTCGACAGTATTCCCACAGAGATTTCGGTAAAACTGGCGCAGGCTATTTCATCGGGAAGTCTCCTTTTGCAGTTGTACCACAGAAACTTGCTCAAAGCCATTGCTGGGCTGAATATTAACTTTGCGTAAATTTAACACTGCATAAATTATCACGGGAAATTCCCAAAAGATCTGAGCAAAATTCTGTTACTTTTTTTTTTTCACTTAATGTCCTAAGGAAAGCAATTGCAGGTATTTGTTCATCACATGCAGATTTCTGCCCACAAAATTTCATCTGCAGAAAAGTGGGAGGGTACCAGGGCTTTGTTTGCTTTTGTCTGTATTTTTTTTTAATGTTCTTTACTGACTCTTGTAATTTATCATCACTTAGACAGTTACTTCATGTATTTAGCATTTTTTCCTTGTGTCTTCTCCGTGACACCGATGTAGGCATGAAGGGAACCTGATCCGACCCTTCCATAATGAACTTTCTTCAGTCAAGGTGGTGTTAAATTTAAATAGTGTTAAAAGACAACGTCTCTTTATTGTGTTTCAGCCCAAAGTGTTTCCAGCTACACTAATTTTACATATTTTTCCATTAGACTGAGAGATGGCACCTGGAGAATGAGGCTAAACAAGACGGTTTTGTGCTGACCAGGATGCATCATTGAGGACCACTCTACCCTCCAATTCACAATAATGGGCACAAAGAGGCTGGAGAGGCTGAAGGGCAGCATTTAGGAGCCAGGCTGTCAGACACCAGCAGCTGTCAGCACCTTTCTTTGAAATACTTTCGAACCTCACCTGCAGAGACTTGCATCCCTGTGATATTCAGTGGTCTAGCAGGAAACTATTGCATAGACTTCATTACACTATAATATTGCTGTGTTTCCATGTAGGAATTAGGACTCCCTGTAGACTAGAAAAAAATAATGGTTATTTCAACAGCCACCTTGTCCACATCAGTGCATGGTACATTAGGACCAGCAATAAAAATGTCATTTTTTTGTAAAAAAATGGCATTGCTGGAGATACGTCAGCACTGGGAACACAGATCCATGGCACAGACAATCCTAATATCTTCCCTTTAATGGCTCCATTAAGTAGTTTTTCTCTCTGTTTCTATTATAATAAAATACAAACATTAATAATAGAGCTTAATTTATCTCACGAGCTTCCCCTGACTTTGGGAAAAGATTTAAACTGAAGATACAACAATGTGTCAAACTCCTCTGAATTAACAGCTCTCTGGGCCTTTCTAACAAGGGGAGAAAAGGACAGATAGAGACATGAGATTACAGACAGGATGAGAAATAAGGAGCATACAGAAGAGAGGGTGAGATAATTATAAGCAAGATAGGAAAGAAAGAGGAGTCAATAAATTCAATTTATGAAAAGCACAGAGTGTGCTCAGCCTGAGCACAAGTGCCCAGACTCACCGCCAGGAAATCGGATTAGTTAACTTATTTGGTTTTCAATATCTTGGTCTATTCCCTCTAGCAAATTTTCTTCTTTGTTTGTTTCTTGTAGCCGGTGTCAGTTAACTTTTTCATTTCTGAATCTACTATTTATCCTGCTCTTCTGTCTTCCAAGCAAGCACACACAGTAGGTAATTTTGCAGTATTTTATAGCAGCGTTTAGCAATTATTTCAAAGTCACTGTTTGTCTGGACTTCCAGGCAATCAGCGAGTAAAAATAATTACATTTACAGCTGCAACACATGGAGGATGAGCTCTAGAGGACTGATGTTCATTATGAAAAACAATCGTTCCTGCTTGCAAATATTTCCATCATAAAAGGCTTCTCTTTCTCTGTTATCATAAGAGAGAAACCTCTCTGAATTCTCATCTTGAAGCATGTGTGAAAGAGAATAAGAAGCATTTAGGAAACACTTTTAACTACTTGACAGGCTTGGTTGAAGATCTTCAACAAAAAAGGTGTTTAAAAAGGGTTCAGAAACCTAATGCTCATATTTATGCAATTTCCTTTTCCTGCACCTTCTGAACATGAATTAATTCATCCTCATCATAGTCTTCTGAAGAAATTACTATCAGATACTAACTTTAGTTATAGCTTAAATATGAATAATTAGGATAAATTTTGTAGTTACTGTTAAAAATAATGTAGAATTATAAATACAGTAAATTAGCATTTCAGATGATGCAAGCCACAGTGATGTTGACTACATAATGACCTAATATTATTCGCTAGCCTTTTTTTTTTCTAAAATTTCTCAAAACATCCTCTGTCTAGTAACTTCAAACTGGATTTTGGAATACAAAAATCATACTAAAAGAAATCTTAGAAAAAAAATAAATGCATACACCAATTCTTGCTCGTTATAGTAGGAAGAGAATGGAATTAAATAAAACAGTAGCAAGCAATTCAAAGAAAAAAAAAAAAAGTTCAAAAAGCCATGGAAAACTGTATAGTTTAGGGAAAAAGGGGGACAGGCAAAACTTGTCCTGTGCCCAAGGAAGGCACCTGGACAAAACTTACTGCACTTCTCATGCTTGGATGTCTGAGCATGGGGCATTTTAAAAGAGCCTCAGGCTCTGCCATCAGGAAAAAAATTTCATGAGCAGGGATCCTGGTAGGCTGTAGGGTTTTAAAGGAAATGAAGGAGCACAGGAGCATTAAAAGTGGGCAGGAGAAACACCGAGGGGTGTAATGAAGGAGGTAATTTTGAAAGGAAGAGGTTGATCTCATTTATTTTTAAATTTCATCACATGAACCCTCTTCAGGCAAAGTTTTCACTGATGATAACAACGTTTAATATCACAAAGAGATTTCAGAGCTGCCCTGACAGCCCCACAAATTGTCCTGGTCCTGCACCACAGCTCTTTCAGTGAACAAGGACACTACAGCTGCTGGCTGCGCCTGTCTTCCAGCCTATTCAGAAAGGAGCCCACTAACTGTATAAACAAATAATTATAATAACAGCACCCCACAAACGTGTTGAGTGCTGTGGCCTGCAGAAACCACTGTAGCACTGCCATGCAACTGTAACCTCCCACAAAATTTACACAGTGCTAAACCACAAGCAGCACTGACTCCAGGAAGCTCTTCAGCAGTGCCAGGGCAGGACTGCACCAGCAAAAGTGCACAAAGGTCTCAGAGAATGATTATTGTCAAGGTCTTACTGCTCTTCTGTACCGGCAGGACTAACTCTAGTGATGACTGACATTATCAAGTACTAAACGTTCTTGCTCAGTCCCTGCTAACAAATTAGAGCATGTGTTTTCACATGTTCAGAGATTAACTCAGACTTTAGCAGAAATAAAGATCAACAGACTTATTTAAGCACCTTTATATATACTATATATACGGCCTACAAGCACATCTCCAACTGGCTAAAAACACAGTTGAGATCAACATATACTTCACTGTATTTGATTTAAGGTGATGAAAAAGAATCACGTTTAGAACTTGTAGCTTCTTTTAACTGAAACATTTATGCAGTACTGTCATTTCCCTTTAGCTGCACTAATAAAGAATAAAAGTTTATAATCTGAAGTAACAACCCATGCCGTAGCAAATTGGATGGCAAGGGGAAAAGACCAGGTAAATGGCAGTATTAGACTCTGAGTACATAAAAGAAATGAAGACTTCCAACTGGTGAGCAATCTAGTTTGAGACATGCATTCACCTGTTACTGAAAGTGGCCATATTTATGGCAAATAGTACCACTTAGTTAAATCCCCTTGTCTTACTGCTAAAACTGCAGATACCAGGCAACATCTGCCAACAGTGACAGGTTGTACATAAACCAACAGTTTCCCAAGGGAAGAGATGGAAACCCTGTCATTTAAATAAATTGAAAGTGGACTCCTTGGAGCTTGTGAGTCCACACATACAGGGAACAGTAATGCTTTAGCATGTAAGAGGGACTAATTGGATAATCCAACAGTCTTCCTCTCTTTATTCCATGATTATTTCAGTTGCAATATTTGTACACCCACCTGTTTGGCATGATTGACACAATGCAGGTATTGGCTAGCCAGTGCAGAGCAGCTGAGGGTCTCCTGAGCATGCTGCTGGTAACACTGCAGAATTTTACCCTGCAGATCTGCGCAGACTGGATGAGACTCGTATCGCCTGGGGAAAGAAGAAAGAACATTTTGATTTCCTTCTCAAAAACGTTTCAGGAAAGATGCAACTTTAAATAATGGATGTGAAGGAAAACACTTTAAAGTTACAAAGGAAGGCTGCAGTCACAAAAACAGCCACAGAACTGCAGGACGCATTAAGCTTCATTGTTGTATAGTCCTAGGACCATATAGTCTTGCTACTTATTAAATATTGCTACTGCAGAAGGCAGAAAGCACCCATTGGGCTGACCTAGAGAATGCAGAAAACTTGCTAGCATCAGCAAATTACACAATCTGCTTTTGCTGATCTGATGATAGCCTCTATTTTTGGCGCATCCTCCTTCCCTTCTTCTACCCATCACCTCAATTGTAACCCTGACGCCAGATGTGCAAGTTATTTAGGAATTTTGTCTATTTTCCTTACTGTATGGATTAATTACTCTTGTCATCTTTTTGGCTGATGCAATACACAACGGAATGGAAACTCCTCTCGTCTGTTCTGCAAAATAAACCCTCTTTTGGACAAAAATCTTGTCATTTGCATTAATCTATGTAATGTTATCTACACTGATAGTGGCACAGAATTTAAATGGGAATACAATACTTTCCTGATTCAAAAGCAAGTGGGTGGCAGAGTGTTAGAGAGATGAAAGGTCCACTGTAATTTCAAGTTAATTGGACATTTGCTTTATAAACATCTTTTAAGGTATTCAAAATCTAGTTACTGTTATAGCCCTTTCACAGCAAAAATAAACCATTTTAGCAGTAGAAAAAGAGCCATAAAACTTTATAAAAAAAAACATTGAAGGTTCATATAATTTTAAAACTACCATTTGTTTTATGTGTGTGAACTGTATACTTCATACACTTTCCCATTTACCCTACCGGGAAAGCCCGACAATGGCTGTTCTAACATCCACATTATTTTTAGTTCAATAAGGTCATAAAAAGAACGAGCCTCATCAGCCACAGCATCCTCAGATGAATCCTCTGTTCCTTCTTGTTTTGCTGATTGGCCAAGACAGATCTCTGCTTTACTACGGCGAGAAGGCGAAACATGAAGCACAATGCGGTTCCTTGGGGGAGCTGACTTCTGGGCAATCACTCAAGATGTAGTACCAAAAAAGACCTGTTAAGTCGCCTTGATTTTACAATCCATACCTATAGAAAACAGCCCTCTTCCTCTTTTCATTCATTACCGTACATCTGTGAAATACCCGAAGCAGAATTTAAATGCAGTCCCTGGTGCTTCCCCACTTTATGATCTGAAAGTTCAAACTTCTGTAGACTCTTACGGATGAGGATTTTCCCTTAATCCCCCCTCTGCTGATATCAGCAAGCGTTTCAAGAGCGTGTTAGGCATCAAAATGTACGGCCATAAAATGCTGTACACCGGCTGACTACAGCAAGGGCTGGGGCTGGATGGGATAAAAGTAAAGGCTGAAGCATCTCGTCCGCTCTTTGTAGCTGTATGACTCAGCTCTGATGATTTAGGTCCAACTAAACCAGCACTCGTTTCAAATGCCTGAGACCCTGGTCTGGATTGATAATCCAGTACAATAGAGCAGGAGCTGGCGAAACCCTCACACAGCAAACCTAGCAGTGCCTTTATTCACAAGTGTTTTTAAAGTGACTTCGTTGAGCGTGTCTTAAATGTGAAGAGAGAAGGGAACGGGCTTCTGTACACTGGCTACATAAATTCTGTAAATGTAAATTCTTTACATAAGCCATCTGGGGGGGTCGCTAACCTGCAGCAAGGATCTTTGTGGATGGCTTGTTTCCCTGAGCCGTGCCATTAGCCATTCAAAGACACATATTATTCCTTATCTGAATGCTTCAATGGACACTTCGCCTTGCCGACAGCACTGGAGTTCGGGCAGACGTGTCGTCTCCTGCCTCACCACGATTTCTTCTCATCCTACGACTTCTCACTGGTGAATTTTCCAAACGTGCTCTCAGCCCACCACCACAACCCAGCCCCAGCGCTGGTCAATGCAAACGGGGCCATTTCCTTGAAGTCAACCAAGTCCATTTTCTTGGATTAATCTCTTCAAGGAGAGCACCGGCTCCGTATTGATCTGCTGTGCTTGTTATGCTCCCCTAATGCACTATTTGCACTTTGGGGAAAACGCTAAATGAGATTACTATCTACCATTAGATGGCCATAAAGCACGCGGGGCAGGATCTCCCGCTCAGGAAAGGAGGTTGCAGCACACATTATGGTAAACCCAGCAGAGGGTTTGCGATTGATTTCTGGTTGGTGATGGATGACAGGACTCCCAGACGGACAGTCAGAGGCAGCCACCGGCAAGGAAACTCCTCAAAAGGGAAATGAAACATCTCCCTAAAAGATAACCTCGCTAATGTTCCTGTAAATAAGGGTAATTTTACAGACACATTTAAAGGTCTGGTGGGGCACGACTGGAGAAGAAGCTTGTCAGAAAAGGGAAACAGCGCAAAAAACAGTTGTTAGGAGGAATCTGCTGGGGAAACACAAAGATTTTAAAGGCTGAATGGATAAACCAACCTGATCTGGTGAGAGCTGACCCTATTCAAGCACGAGGTTCCTTCCCTGTGTCCTGAGAGCTTTATTTTGAGATATTTGCAGGGAAAGCATCCAACCCTTTTCAACCTTTTCCTTAATTTTTTTTAATTACTTGGGAATTTCACAACTAAACTGAAAAAAGCAATGGGAAAAATATATACTGTAGTAGTCAACAAGGACTGACAGGAAAGCCTGACCGAGGCCCATCTCCATTCAGCGCAACTCAATAACTACTTTACTGAATCAACACACGCGAAATTTAAAATGCCTTTCTTCTCCAAAGTCAATATGAGCAGCAGCCCGAGCTGCGCCGCGCACCACCCGGCATGCTTTTATTAACGTGTTTTTATTAAGTTTACAATTACTTGATCTGCTTTCGCTTTCCCAGCTGCTCCTCGAGCACCTTGCATGCCAGCAAATATTTCTGCGTGCCCGAATAAACCTCGGAGGGAGCCACGCGCCCACCTTTTCCATCAAGCTGATGCACCACAATCTCATAAAGGTAATGGGATGAAGACACAAAAGAAAATAAGAGAGAGCTTTATAAAGAAATATTCTATGCGAAGGCATGAAGAGAAAATTTAATGAGAGGAACTTTGTACTCATCTAGCCTGTCTCAAAGAGCATAGCTTATTGTATTCCTGGGGGCTCCGAGAAAGGAGCCCCTTCACGGCATTCAAACAAAATGTCTACTAAAGAGGAAATCTGAAATCACCATGGCAAGTTTTGTGATAAAACTGACATTCTGACTGAAGGAATCTGAATCGCTGATGAGTTTCCAACTGTGCAGGTATCTGGCATAATCCCACCAGATCAGGACTTCAGGCAATTGTCATAAAATATAGAAAGAAGAAAAAAAAAAAGCAACAAAAAACCAGCATGGATTACAAAAACCTCTGCCATTAGATGGCCAGAAGTATCCAGGGCTTAATTTTATTCCTCATTAAAATGCTGACACTTATCAGAAGCATCTGTTCTTCTCCGTGTAACCCTTGGCATCTACAGCTACCTTGTGCTCGGTGAAAGAAGCAGAGATGATGCTCTGGGTCCGAGGCCAGGCAGCACAGCCCAGCCTGCATCCCTAAATGTAAATTTGTCCCCTCCAAACCAGCAGCTCAGCACGTGTGTGTGTCCGAGCTACAAAAAGGGGACTGTCCCCAGCATGTGCTGCTCTCCTAGTCATGCCAGGTGTCACCCAGGGAAGTGTCAGCTTCAAAATCAATCCCCAAAAAGGAGTACATTACCTCTTAGACCCAACACGGCAGCACGGTGAAGGACTGGAGCCAAGGTCCTGAGCTGCTTTATTTGCTCCTTTCAGCTGTAGGAGCCACGCCACCATCAGACCCCACCTGCACTGGTAGCACGCAAAGCAAGGAAAAAAAAAAAAAGATGTGTCTTTCCTCAACCTGCTTATAATGCCCAGAAAGATAAGAAGCAATAAATCGATGCAGAAAGATGGTGAAACAAAAGGAAACTGAGGCAGTGCCCTCGCAATAGGCACAGCAACAGCCTGACTGTTTTCACGTGCTTTATGAGCAACCAAGAGGAATCTTAAAGGGATTTGGGGGAAGTTAATCAATTATCTTCGCCTACGTCTACTGAAATTTTCTTTTTATAATGAGAAACAGTGAAAGCAGATGCTTGTTTGGTAAAAGGGGTGAGTTGGGGGTGGAAGGTAGTGTCAGCAGTGCTTCAGAGAGAAAGCAAATGGGGACTGGAAGTGACAGCAAAGCAGATATGGGCCATAAAGGGCTTCAAAAGGGAAGATGTGTGACTTGTAAGTGATGCAGGTGAAGGGAAGCCAGTGGACGATGAAAGGAGATGATGGGAATATTGGGGAGGCAAACCATTTACAGCACTGCTCTCAGCTGACACCGTCAAGGCAAGATTTCCCTTCTCGTGGCCACGGGGAATAAAACGTATGTTGCAATAACTGATACCACGAGCTGCGAGGGATTTAGCTGAGCAGATGGACAAGGAAGGCCATGTTTTGTATGTTTTGCATAAAGAGTCAGCAAGAGCAAAAGGTACGCCTAGCTGAGAAGACCTAGGGAGAAGGTCGGGTCAGAGACAAGGTGGAAGCGACAAGTCTGGAACAGCGGCAAGACAGGGGGTATTTTCCACCAAGATACAAAAAGGTGGTGCTGGGGGTTTTATTCTTTTTTAAGATTACCTCATCCAAAAAGGAGCTGCTTCCACAGAATCACTGCTTGCTGAATTCACAGGACTTGTTTACAGTACAGAAAATAGTTGCAAAACAGAGAACAGGGGGAAAAAAAAACACAAAAGGGCATATGGTAATGAAGATCCTTACTGCTGCACCAGTATTTTTAGCTTTTAAATTAATTTACTCTTTATATTAAATTATTTTTAAAAATTGTCTTCGCACATTAAGTAGGTGATGACTTGCGAGTGCATTACGAAACGTGTAAAGCACAAACCAAATGGTTCTGTTCTTCTAAAGATCACTTGGAAGCAATACCACGATCTGATTTCGGAGTATCTACAACCGACGTTGCGAAGCAGTCCATAATCAAACTGTGCCTACACAGAGCCCTCAAAATTACCATGTGGGAAGTGCTGCCAGCAAAAGATCAAGTACTGCAGAGTTGATTCTTGCTTTTATTTACACTTGACTACATAGTGTGACTTCTCCAAAAGCTGTAAAAGAAAAGAATTTTCCTAACAAATCTCTGGTGGAAGAGAGCCGCAGTCGTTCCTGTTTTGTTACAAGTGAGAACACTAAAAGTGCACAGTAATGCTAAAAAAATGACTTCTGCCCAAGTCTGAGCACAACCCCCCTCTGCCTGTTGACACACGCATCTCTTGTGCTACGAGGGATCAGCTCCAGTGTTAATATTGCCCGTGGTATTTTTAGACTCCACAATCCCAGCCCCGACAAAAACTTCGGCAAATGTTTGTCATTCTCTCATTTATTTCGTCTCCCTCGGAAGCAAATTAAAATCTGTTCCCAACGTCCTGACCTCTGAAATTTAGGGATGGAGATGAGAAGAGGCGGAAAGACACATCCCAGTATATTCACGCACACGCACCGCTTGGAGGCAGACGTTTAATTATGTCTAGAGTGCGCTAAGTCAAGTTCAATATGTTGACAAAAACCTGGTTTAACACAGAAGCCTGGCAGATAGCACTATTGACCTTTCTAGGTCTTTTTTTTTTTTTTAATTTATTTTTTTTATTTTTTCCCAGTGAATGTTTCCCACCTGGTGAACCACCTGGTATGTTGGTAGGAGAGAGGTTCAGCTTTTATCATAAGCAAAGTGGAAACCATTCCTCGTAATGCAACAACACATTCATTGCATTCAGGGAGGAAAGAGCATCTCTAAGATTAACAGAGAATTTACGATCCCAAATCTGGCAAAGCACATAAATACAAGCGTAACTGCACGCAGTGAGTAATTCCACATTTGCATGTGCAAAGTTATGCACATTCTTAAACCCTCTGTTGGGCTGGGACTTACACCACGATGAAATTGGGATGTGGATCAGAAAGATTTCCTGGTTCTGAATCCTAATTAGACTGGTGAACTAATTGCTGAGGTCTTCAGCCTCTGAGGACATTGCATGAACTAGACTAGATCTCTTCAGCCTAGAGAAAGACAATTGCAAGTAAACATGTGGCAGATGTACGAAATCATCAATGGCATAAGGAGCAATTATTCAGAGAGACAGCCAATGAAGTCTTCTAGCAGTAGGTTTACAACCAAAAACATAATTCAAGCCTTTTCCAGACAACACCTAATGAAAAGCTGGAACTCACTGCTAGAGGATACCGGGGGTATCATAAGCACAGCTCGGTTCAAAAGCCAATTACAAGGTACTGTAAGAGAAGTCCATCAAAGGATTATGAGCAAAAATACAGTGTTTGGCTCAGGAAAGCCCCACTTCACTGCCTGTTCGAAGGTAAAATGGCATCCCTGTCTAATGCCCCTATTTTTACAGTTTTCCTCAAGTACCACTCCTTGCTGTTGGCTGATAAGCTAGGAGGGCCTCTGATGTGACCCGCTGGGACTGTTAATGCTCTGAACACCTTGAAGAGCAAGTCATCAATGGAATGAGACTGCTGTCCAGCCTGACAGGCACAATTAGATTCAATACTTTTATTTAAAATGATATTCATCGAATGTTATTATCCCAAATCACTGCGTGTTTATAGAATTCCCCTCCCTTAAAAAAAAAAAAAAATAAATAAAATACAAAGTACACCAACATATTATTATACAAATGTACCTTACACACAGCTGGTCCTCACAGCTGCAAAGGGAACCACATGCTGGAATTACCCAAATTTAAGATGCACATTTTTAACCCTGCAGCTTAAAGAACAGTTTTTACTAAATACTAGGATGTAGGCTTTAAATATTAAAATAAACAGCCATATGGATGACAATGATACAAATTTTACACTTACAAAATGGGCATGCATGCCTTTATGGTGTAGAAAATATAGTTACTACAGTGTTATATTAGAAATATAAGATATATAAGAGAAAAAGAGAAAGCTCTGAAAGGTGCAGTTTTATCCACATGGAATATACTGCATCTATGTAATGTACATACATGATATATATATTATTGAAATAATTTCTTGGTCTTGCACTGATCCAAACCAGTTCCTACTTTGGCAAGTTACAAGAGGAAGAACAATCACGTTGGATGTATATAACTCTGTCCAACCACTAAGCAAGAAAGGAAACAAACTAATCCAACCACAAGAGTCAAATAAATCTGCTCAGCCTGAACTGAGCAAAACCCCACACATCCACACACGCATGATCAGCATATGAACGCTTGATTTCAAACCTCATAATGTAAATTCGGATCACAAATTATTTTTAGTTTGCATGTAGCATCACTTGAACTCTGTCTCATTACTCCTCCCAAAACATTAATTAATGAGGATGAGCTAGACTCCACTCGCTCAGGTGTTTATGAGCAGGAGGGTCAAAGACCACCATGGCCAACAACAACAGGTGGTACCATGTCTTAATATCACCACTGGTCTGCAACTACTGCTGGTCCAGGATTTCTTAGGTATATTAATCACAGAATCACAGAATTTCTAGGTTGGAAGAGACCTCAAGATCAACGAGTCCAACCTCTGACCTAACGCTAACAGTCCCCACTAAACCATATCCCTAAGCTCTACATCTAAACGTCTTTTGAAGACTTCCAGGGATGGTGACTCCACCACTTCCCTGGGCAAGTTTTAATCTGTAAAAAAACTATGTAAAATACAATAAAGTATTTCTAATTTCTAAAGAAAAAGATCATTCTGCAACAGTATGAAATCTGTCTCTATATGAAGGTGGCAAAACAACACCATGGCAATTTTATCCACTTTAATGGATATTTAATCCATTTAATTTTATTCATGTCCCTGTGTTAAATTTTCCATGGTAAGGGTATGTCACTGCATGAGTAGAGCACACACAAAGGGGACACAGACAGACCCAAAAAAAGACCAAGCACCCAAATGAGCAGCCCATACCACAACCACAACCACGGCGTGGATTTATTATTGCTGCGCATTTCCCAAGAGCGACACAATTCACTTCAGGCTTTGTAAACTCACGAGTATCATCATCATCCCCAACTCGTGACAATAAAATCTTCACAGCACCTCACTAAAAAAGAGCTTTCCCTTTATAGAGGTGCCATAGAGTGTGCTCTAATAAGGAGACGTGTTTCTTATCTGTAGCAAAGGTCAACTGCTGCACACAATATGTAGCACTACACGACACTACCTCGTGGCACATTATTATCCAAATATTACTCTCTTGAGCAATACATGTTTAACTGTTTTGTTCGACTGTAAGAGGCCCGAAAGCCTGCTCCTGACCACAAAAAATAAGAGATTTTATGAGCAGAACTAGCACGCAGGAAAAGCAATCAACAGTTAAACACTTCAAGCATCACTGCTCCCGTGGGTGATGATTACTGGAGGGAACTGAAGGTTGCAATCTTAAAAGTTAAGAGAGAGTAAAATGAATGCCAATTTTTCATTTGAGCATGAAGTTTTTTCAATAAAAAAGAGGCTCGGACTCACTTTGATAAGCTACAAAGACTACGTGCACTTCCCCAAGCCTTGCACCAGGCTGTGGCAAGCCACTCTTTATAAAATATAATCAGCTGGGCTGCAATAACAATAACATGTTAAGAAACACACACAAAGACGAATAATCACCCTGCAAACATGTTGCTAATAAGTGGGTACTGGACCTTGTTATAATATATCTTAGTTTAAATGTGTTTGTACAACGTGCTGTAGAAATAAAGGAAAACATAATGACCTCAACACCCTTCTTAGCATCTCAGCAGGGAAAATGCACCTCGCACCATGAACAAATCACGAACAGCACTTAGAGAGAGGGGTTCTAAAGCAAGGCATTCATGATTCACTTTGTTATTTTTCACTGCCTGCTGGTGGAAATGTCCCTGGGACTGTTTCAGGACACGATGGTACCTGGAAAGCAGTTTAGCACCAAAAGGGTGTTCCAAAAATCATCATCGCCAACTCAGAAAGAGCTTGCAAAGGTCTCTCCTTATGCATTTGCTGTGTGCTGGCAGCATTAACGAGGCACCAAGTCGCTGGATGGAGCTTCGGTCTGATCGCAGGAAGCAATTTTGATGCCTCCTGTTTTACAACCTCATCACGTACCATTTGTAAGTTCCCATTTTTTCGCCAACGTCTCAAATAGTTGTTGGGTAGCGGAGTGCTTTTTTGAGTATCGCAAGTTGGCCAAGCTTCAGATCAACCAGGAAAGTTTTCCCCAGTTAGGTCGTGCCCCTGGAGTTTAACTGGTTCTCACTGAGGTTTTGCTGCTAATTGCTGCTAACTAAAGAATTCGACTCGCTCCTGTTGCAGCACATCTCATTACAGAGGCTACGAGAAACAAACCAATTCTTCTTGCCACCCAGAGCTGGAACCTGGTGATCTCTGCCATCATCAGATGGGTTTGGGTCTTGATTTTAAGGGTATAACTACAATACAGTCTGAAATAACCCATTCAGGAGAAGAGTAATAATTTTGAGCAAAATACCTCAGTGATGGAAATTGTAACAAAAACAGCATTTTTTCTCAACACCTTTCCTCTTCCTCCGAGCACTGTTTGTGGAATGCCCCAAGCAGGTTGACTCTGGATCATTTCCTTCATTTTAGGGATTGAAGATGGCACAAACATGGAAGGGCTCCTCTTGGGGCGCTGCCTATCTAAAACAGCAGGACTTATGCTTATCCCACTGAGCAGGACAGGTGGGTCCACCTTAAAACTACCAGGGTAGCAAGTGAAAGCACCCTAGCAAAGGTACAGAGAGCTCAGAGAGATAATAATGAACATAATTGTAGTTAGTTATTGTTTGGTCTACTTACGGCCCTATTTTATAATGCTACTGCCAGCAGAGCTATTTTATGTGATGTCTTTTTCATGTAGCAACCTTTCCATAAATCAAAGGAAAAGCAATACCAGGCAGTTTTTCCTGCAGCCTGTTTGACAATAAAAGTTAACACTGAACCCTGGCTGTTATCAATCTTCATAAATGTGTCCATGATACAGCAAGCCTGTTCCATATTACGCTGAGTTTGTTACTAATGCATGCAGAGGAGCAACCCAGTGGCTTAATGGATCTCCTAAATGGCCTGAAACTGGGACCCACGCTAAGTGGCCAGGAAAGTTTTAGAGAAATAACTGTTTTTCTCATTTCTTTCATTATTCAGTAAAATGATTGTCCGTTACAATGGCTTTATCTCTCCTAGCTCAAGAAAGGTATATTGTACTATAATATGGATTTACACGGACAAAATAAAGACCTCAGGAGAATGCCTATCGTTGAATCATATCATGTTAAGAAACCGTAGTAAGAAGTGCAAATGAGCAGTATTTCAGCACGTCCTTTTAGCAGAGATCTATGCGACAAAGGAAGATTTATATGCAAGCACTGAACACAAAGTTTGACAGAATCACACAAACTTATTCTCAGTAGTACACACACCATTAAGGGCAGTAAGGGATAATGGCTGATCTGTAACAAGATGTATTTGGATATTACCTGAAAAAACTCAGTTTACAATGCATACCCAGAACAAGAGGCCAATGGTGGGGTTTGACCTTCACACATCCATCCTGTGGGGATCCAAAGAGCAGCAGCAACTTTATCTACCTAAACACGAGGTTTACCAGGTGCTGAGTAACTTGAGGACTACTTCTGTCCCATGCAGCATCACCAACAGGTCTCCAGGTTTAAAATAAAGACAACTTAGGACAGAGCCATTACATAGATTAGCTTTATGCTTAATTGATCTTCTTGAAGAGCCACCAAAACCCATTCTGTAGATGACCCAGAAAAATATCCATAATATTTCTACCTAAAGGAGCCAAAATACATAGTAGAAAAGAGCTGGTGAACTAGATTCATTTGACACTGAAATTATCCATAAAGAACTTGTTTCTAAATTCCACGCTGACTGTGCTTATGGCATCTTTTTATTGAGAAGGTTATGGCAATTTTTTTTTTTTTTTTTGCCAAAGTACTGCATCTAGTCACGGCAGAGGGGAAAGAACGTATGTGATGGAACAAAAGGGGCTGCATTTCATCAGCCCAAGCAAGAGCAAGATTTCGCTAACAGTAAAGCAGTGTAGACAGAGCAGCAGTCTATTACACACAGATCTATACAGCCTGTCTCGCAAAACCTTTCAATCCTGATCTGCTGGTGCTTCCCGTAATGCATATGGCACGGTGCAGCATTGGCTATGGAACACTATCCGTCTTCACACATCCTTGACAGGGGACTCTATCTTTATAACGTTTATAGCCACGGACATGGCACTCTAGTGGTCTCCTTAAAGATCCGCGTATTAGTTTTATCTATTTTCTCCAGTCCTGTTCCCCAAGGCTTAAATGTGTACTTTAAATGTTTCAGGACTCTACTTTGATTTTATATTGCAGGCAGATTAATGGAGATGCAGAAGACAGTGCAAGAGAGTGCATTTTTACGATTTTTTTAAAATATTGACGAGTTTTCCAATTTCAGTTATGGATCCTCCGAAGAGGCACGCAGCACTTGAATTGACAAACCCCTCTAATGCTTAACTGTTCATAAACAGTAACAGGGGAAAATCTCTCCTACCGAACAGCTGTGTGCCTTCCCATGTTCTTTTAGGGTTAGAAAGTGGTGTGCCCTTCATGCTTCTAAGTGTGCACCATGCAAGAAAAATATCAGGTCATACCCACACAAGCCAAATGTTTTAAAATCCCCACGTAAAACAAAAATATTTTGGAAATCCCCTCTTCGGAAATGCCAGCAAAAGAGCTTTGATTTGCTTAAAAATGCAGCTCACGCTCAAGAAAGTGAGAAAATGCGGTCAGCAGTTGTAAAAGCATTCCAAAAACTGGTTAGGATATTTCATGACCAATATACACACTTTCTCCTCTGGATGTCAGGACTCATACTTTAAAGATGCAGCGATAACCACTGAAAGAATCAAAAAGCATGTTGAGAAAATAACTTAGTGGTTTGCAATGAGGAGTACTGAGAATAACAGAACAAAATTTAAAGAAAAGGCAGGCAGCACATCAGCACAAAATTTTCCTGTATAGAATATATATTAAATAATAGAATAGTATTTCAAGGGAAATAAGTAAAACTTAAATTTTCTGCTATGGACACAAACCATCTTGTTGGACCGGAGTGCTTCCAACTAACAAGGCTTCGTGGCCAACATGGCTATGTTCTGATCAATTAACCAACTTATACAGATGTTTTTAAAGAGATGCCCATCTGGAAAACTTGCTGGAAATTTCAAGCTAAGAAGAGTGGGAATTTTTTTTTGAAGGTTCACATCTCCTAGGAAAAAAATTAAAATTGACCATATTCACCGAAGGCCACTACTGTCTAAAATTTGGTTATCTAAATGTCAAAATTCCTCTGACTGAAGGAGAATAATTGTTAAACTATGTGAGTTTGGAGGTGTGAAGAAGTAGCAATGCCTCTGAGGACAGACCCGATGCTGTTCCCCTTTTCACAAAACAACATGTACAAAAATGTACACGTTGATGCTGTGGTCAACTCCTAGAGAATCAAAAATCTTAAGAATCAAAATTGTATTTTTTCAAAACCACAATTATTTTGCACCACATGTGCTACTAAGAGGACCAACAAAGAAAGCCAAAATGTCACTGTTTGATGCTATTTAAGATGGAAAACAGAAGTTTGGAGACTGTTCTGCCCTCTTACCTATAAATGAGACCCAAATCAATCAGGTCGCTAAAAAAGAATATACTGTATTAGGAAGAACAGCCTATAAAGTTTGTGAAAAATGATAATCACTGACCTCTTAATTCTAGACTCAGATTTGGTATATTTGGGTTACCCATCTGACTTCAGTTCAGTCTCTTAACTGTAAGGGATAACTGAATTCACTTCTGTCACATATACCCAGATCCTTTTGTTATTTTTATTGCAGTAGAGCTTAGTTGGACTAATTAAAATGAAATTTACACTAGGAAGCAATTCGCTAGGCTTTCTAATACATAAAAAGCATTAATCCTAAACAAAAGCATAAAGGCTTCTCTGTCACCCAACCTCCCTGCAGCACACCTGTTGCCAGCTGCCTGCTGCACTGTTTTGTTTTACTCCCCAATAAATTCAGGTTAACCAAGTGTGACCCGGCACAACTTTATTTTATTTATTTGTAGGAGCCTGCCAGTGGCAAAAGGAACAAACCTCCTCCTCCATCAGGCCAGCAGAGTGACACAGCGATCCAGTGCCACCCCCATGTGCCACCCATCCAGCTGCCAGCAGCTGCAGCATCCCCTGCTCCAGATGCTGGCAGCTGCAGCTCCGTGTTGTACGCACCGAAGACGCAGGAGGACCAGCCTTAAACAAAGGCGACCTGGTTCTGGTATCAGCAGCGTTATCTCTGCTGCTCTGACGTCTTGAGAATGAGGGCTTTATTTAAGAAATGGAAATGAGGCAGCAGGATTCCCTGGCTGCTTCTCTGTGGAAGATACGGAGAAGCTTGTTGAATGCTCCAGGCCTGGCTGGAGTATTCATGTTATGTTACGTTATGCTGATGCCCTCACTATTCACTCAGGTCAAAATCTGCATGGTACTCTCCACCGAGATTCATCTCATTTCGGACTGCCCTAAGTAAATAGGAAGATAAAAAGCAATACTGGAAGGTAAACTGTAATTAAAAGCATAGCTCTGCTCAGAGAAGGAGCTATTGCAGCATACCTGCTCTCTGCATGTCTTTATCAACTTCACATTAAGGAAAAATAAATAACATATTTTTATTCCTTTTAATCTTTCAGAGCTACAGGATAAGGTAGGTGGAATATGCTTGCCAGATACCAAAGAAATTGTACCATTTTCAAGTCCAGGTAATCATTTTTACTCCTGGCAATAAAAGGGGGAAGTTTTACTTTTGAACTTAGCCTCATCTGAACTGGAAGCCAACAGGACAGCTTAACTGTTTTATGAGGCATCTTAATTCTATTTTTATAAACCTTATTTTCTGGGTACGACCACACTTTGCAACAAGGCACATGATTTGATATTATTTCCCCAACTGTTTAATGTATACTTTGGCTTTCCAACCGTGATTTCACTTCGATGGAGTCTAAGCAGAATGACTGCAGTCAATTTTTTTTCCCCCCTATTTAGCCCAACACTACTGGAAGGGAGTGAGGAAAAAAAAAAGAAAGAACTGGTTAATTACAAGTAGTAGCAAATGAGCTGTAATGGAGGTGTTATGAATGTAAATCAGGGACGCCTGATGCAGCAACAGCAGCATCTGTGCATGCAGCTTACAAAGTAATGAGATCGTGCTGATGTACTGGCATCCTGCTTTGATCACTTCATCTTGTTCAAAGGCTCTGCTGGGAAAACAAAGGTCAGTGGCACTGACCTCCCTCCCCGCAGCTTGCACACGCACCAAGATTAGCAGCTGATCAAGGATCGCTGTCTTTCCACCCCGTGATTTTGCACCGGATGGTTACGTAGTTGGGGGCCTTCACCAAACAGAAAGCACAAGCTCCTGGCCATGTGAAGTGTCGTGTTCGAACATGTCGAGGTAATTGGCCATTCATTCTTTACCCTGTAACCAGGAACAGGTGTACGCTTCTTAGAAAAAAAGCATCACCACGATCAACTCTGCAAAACCCGTTCCCTTCTAGAAAAAGAGGCGTGCTGCTGTGTGCTCGGAAGTGGGGGCTGTGAGATCTGTAGGCTTTGGTTCTACAGATGGCTTGGACTCATAAAAAAAAAAAAAACTCCTTAAAAAAAAAGGTATTGGTAAATCTCAGCAACACAAGATTACAACGCGCAGAACAAATTAATAATAAAAAGAGGAGACTGTGGGTTTTAGCCTTCCTCGGTTTAACACTGTAATTGGGAAATCATTTACTTGTGTGTACACCAAATCCCAACAAAGGATGCTTAACGTATTAAAACAAGAGGCTTTAGTCCTTGAAAGGGAGCGGGGAGCCAGATGTACCGCAGCAGAGCGCTACGTGCCAAGTGCACCGCGAGCGCTCGGTCCTCCCTGGTTACTACGAGTGGCTCAGGAAACTGCAGCCAGCAGCAAGAACTGCCCTTAATGAGTGCATCCATCAATTTTCAGGGGACTCGGTTGATTACCGGCACGCAAAACTAGGGAACACGCCAATTTAACTGGTGGCCACTGATGCATGAAGGAAGAGTTTCGCTCGCTCGCTTTTCAGGAGGAAGTCTATAAAATGACTTAACACATCTGTGTAAGCAAATACAGAAAACCCATGGTGTGCTGAGGCAGGAGCATGTGCTTCTCCTTCCAACACATTGACCAGATGCACCTGAAGAGGAAAGGGACATTCAGACAGCTAGGCGTGTTTGACTACATCTGTTAGAAAGCTTATGCTGTTATAACTACTTTCCAGCAAGTCTTTTGTTATTTTAAGTACTAATTCATATCAGATAAAAAATTCCTAGTCATGACTTTGGGCTTTACTGAAATGAATTTTACGATTGCTTTCCCTATTCCAGACCATAAAGTATCTAACTGTGTGAAAAACTGGTGATAGCCTGAGGAAAGCCTTAATGAATGTACATGGGATTCCTAAAAAAGATACGGGCAAATAGGGAAAGAATTGGCTTGGCCCTCTTAATTAACGTCCTACCTAAATTTTGAATAATGGATGTATAAAAAAAAAGTTAATATAACTCTCAATATATTAACATATTCAATGCTTCAGAACAATGCTTCAAAATTCAATGCTCCTGCCCAAAGAGGCACATTTAAAGTTCACATTTGAGTTTGAATATCTCAATGAAACCCATCCCCACGCAAACAGACTCTCAGTCCTGGGCTTACCAGAAAAACACACAGATATTACGCCAGAATCCCCCGCTCCCACTTCGCTCAGGATGAATCTGCATCTAGCTGAAAAGTGCACAATTAATATTTCATCCAGCTCTGTTGAGTACTCTCATTCCTAATGGGCTCTATCGATCAAAGGAAGAAAGTTAAATATCTTTGTTGCTGTAGGGAAAACTAAAGTTGTCATTTATGAAGTGATCATCATTTCACAGGTAAACGCACTGAGGAGTTTATAGGATTTTGATATTTTAAAGCTGTTCAAAGGAAATCCTCATCTATACGTTCACAGGTTGGAGAGAAATGGAGATGGAGATAACACTGACCACCAAAATCCATTCATCAAGCCAAGATGCTGAAGCAACAGGCTATCTGAAAGATCACTGAGTTATAAATGTAGTATTACATTAAAATATAATAACTTCTGCTTCCTTACTCCAATGCAAAGGCATATCTAGGTGTGCATGGTGTAAAGTGTTTGCCCAGCCAAGAAGCACTGTGTTTGTCCAAAAAGCAAAACCACAGGTACAAGGAATGGTAGAAAGTCAAGCATTTTGCTCAAATGAGCTCTGCTCTAGCAGGGCTGAGACGAGTTTATTAGGACTGAATACGGGCTGAAAGGGGTGAGCAAAGAAAACAAACTCTGTTTTCTTCCTTTTGCATTTGAAAGGAACAGAATTTGGGATGTACAAGATAAATAACAGAGACAGAAAAGATTTGTAGTCTCTGTCAGCTCCTTTTCCACCTGAAGCAGCTCTGTGCCTTCTGAATCCAGACTGCTTCCCATCTAAGAGGGGTGACAGTGCCACATCCACCCTGCAAAACACCATTTATACTTCGCTCGAGCAGTGCAAGGCCATTAAGCTATCAGACACCAGCACTGGTTATTTATTTAAGCAGCTCACTGCCACGGACCATGCTCTGTGTGAACACCACTGCTGGGGCAGCTACACAGCGGGGATGTCTTTGAGAACTAAGGCACCCAAAAAAAGGCAGGAGAAAGAAAGAAGACTGTTCAAGTACCTCTGCTGCTAAGAAAAGCCCTGTGGTTTCAGCTGAGTTGATGGTATTTAATGTTGTGCACTCCTTCTAGCAGTCCTACGCTCACCTGTGAGACATTTGGGTAACTCAGGACCGTTGTCCCCAGCTGCGACACGTGGCATTGCTTTCAGAACAGCATTGTGCCAAGTTGTGCTTCTCTCACTGACTTACTAAGATCTGAGTGAGTCCAATTGTGGGGTTTGGGGCTTATTCTTGTTTCTTCGAAGTGAAAAGAGGACACAACTTACGCTGTAAGGATAATTACATTATGTATAGCTCACAAATTAAATAATCAGTTACATACAAACACAAAAAATAATACAACATCTGCAATTCTCTTGTCATTTTTTCAAATGTTAGGAACAAAGGATTTAAGACTACTACCAACAACGGTATCACCAACAGTATTAAAAAAACTGTTTCATGACAAAGCACTGCAATGGATGCTACGTTTGAAAGAGAAAAGATGAATTTCAGATGTTTCTACTTAAAGTCCATTGCCTTTGACTGAGCAAAGGGAGAGCAGCTAGAAGGAGGCAAGCCTGCAGGCTCTGTCCACGGGTTTCTAAATAGATTTCTATTTTCTCTTACTGAAAAATATTATGTGGTATTTCATAAATAATTTATAATCCGTTCTTTTAACGTTAGTTTTTAAAAGCAACTGATGCTAATTAAGGTGGCAGAAGGAGCTGCTGGAAAACCGAAAGTTTCTCACCATCAGATCTACACAAGCAGAGACAAGAGAACAAACTATTGACATGGGTATGTATCCAACATGGATTTCTACACTACTGTCATGTGAGTATCACATTGCAGTTACTGAAGACGTCTGCATTAAGGAGCTATCGATATTCCTTATTTACAGAAAGCACAGAAGAGTCTCTGGAAATCACCTTGTGCCTCAAAACAAACCCACGGTTCCCTGGGCTCTGTCCAGTGGTCATTATAAAGCTTATTTTCTCTCTAAAGTGCATATTTTGAATGTTCAGAGAATAGGCAGCACTGCTTTGTGAGGGAACCACACCAAAGTGCCACTCAACACGACTTCATGGCAAACATTCTCAGCTGCATTTGCCAGTTCAAAACGCATACTAGGTAAAACACAACTTACAGGAAATATTCTTAATGTTTCTAGGTATCTACAGATGACCATAAAACATAATTATTGTGGTTTATGTTTTATCTTCGATAAGCATTCATAAACCAAGCTCCATGACACAGAAGTCAGTAACTAAAGGAAGGTAAAGCACTGAGGTTTTGCTTTATACTCTTGTTCACTGTGTCCCAAAGCAACCTCCCACTGAACTATTTTCAAGGCTCCAGCAGCCTGTTGCCGTGCTAACACCGAGGCCTCACCTCCATCAATGATCAAATTATCAGAAATGATCTGGGAGCACGTGAAATAAATCGATTCGATCCGGGAAACTGTTTTTAATAAAGGTCTCAGAAGACGGTACCGGCGTGAAGCAGCCCGAGCAAGCCCCACACCTCGCTGCGTTTAATCAAACGAGCCCTGCAGCTCCCCAGAGGCATCGCTTCCGACGGCAGGGCTCCCGACCAGCTGTCTCGGAGCGAGGGAATAAAGCCATCAGAACCTGAAACTCGAAATGAACACTCAATCGTCTCACGATGCAAAGGATCCTGCGTGATTAAAGCTGTTTGCAGGGGATACATTCGCCCAGGAGCCTATCAACATGCCAACACTTCGCAATGCTGTGAAGGACCAGATCCAGAATTTGGCTTTGCTGGAGGTGCAGGAGTTTGGAAGTGACACCAAAGTGACACAGCAGGACGAGGCTCGGGGCTGTGGCACCTCGGGTCCCGCTCGGCTCAGTGTTTTTGCCCCAAAAACAGCAGCAAGAAGCCGCTGCCTGCTGGCTCCACGTGAGAGGGAGAGCAAGGGCTAAATATTTTGAAACAGCACCAGTGCACAGCTGTGAGTGTTATCCACTGCGAGGAATCAGAACCCACAGCAGATAAAGCAGAAATGTTTATTTTAGGCAGGATTTGCCCTATCTGCTTACTCTGTTCCTAAATGAAAAACCAAGCCGCTACTTGGCTCCGAACACCGCGGGGGAATAAAATGTCACCACTGCAGCTGCCAAATTTCCCAATACCAGCCCTTCAAATTAAGGGAAAAAAATACAATACAAACGTACAATTTGATTACTTAAAGCCCAAATCTTCGCCCAAAGCCCGGCTCTTCCTGTAATAACGCATTCTTTTCTTCTTGTGTCAACTTCTGATTATAACAGAGACATCTTCATAATATAATAATTCTGGTTATAATGTAACTGCGGGTAACATAACTCCTGCATTAGAAAAGGCAGCATGCTCTAGTAATGTTGTTTTAATGTAATTTGTGTACTGCAGGAACTGACTGAACCTGGTCATTTAGAATTTGATCAATGCGAATTAGTGTCTTAAAGAGATGAACCATTTGATAATTCAGAATTTGATCAATGTGAATCAGGACCTCTTGGAGATAAAACATTTATCATGAACATTTGGAATAGCCGTCTAATCCAGGCAGCACTGAAGAAGGTAATAAGCAGGCATCAATAAGGACTGCAGACAAAGTACAGAAGAGCTGTCAGTTCTCGGATACGAGCCTATATGGGATACTTGGTTCTTCCCTTTCACAGGGGTGAATTATCCCTAAAGGCTGATGAAGCCACAGCTGATGTAATTTCAAGGACTAAATGGAGGAAGGAAAGGAAAACCCAGGAAATATTTAAGTAATTAGCCACTACTCTTTGCTCTTGAAAGAGATACGGTTTAAAAAGTTTAGGAAATTCAAGTTATCTCAATAAAACTTAGCAGCGCATTCTAGACATGTTTAAAATTAAGTGAGACTGTTTTATAATAATCCCACAATTAGATCTATTAATCTCTCACTTAGAACCTGAAATCACACTGACATGCAGCACATTGCTTTATGCATTAACAAAATTTAGCAGTTCAACCTTATTTAATTCTTCTTTTACAGCCAATTAAACAAGCTCTTTAAACACCATCGCTTGAAACTCTGTCCTCAATCCTCACATGCAATTAAACTGAACATGAGAAGTGCCTGGCGACACCAAAAGAGCATCATCTTCAGGTTTCACTAAATCATTCATAATTTATCCATCAAGCTGCATACAAAAGGCAGTGCTAAAATAACGGCTGCTGAATTTAAACCTTCAGTAAAAAGACAGGCCATTTCACAGGATTTGATATCGGGAAGAATTTAAAACGATCAAGTAATACTGATATTTCATGTGCTGTATCAAAGCTGTTCCAATTTACGTGCATGCTTCAGATATATTTTCCTCCTGAGAATGTTTTCCTCGTGCTTTTAACACAATGGACCAAAACTGGATCCACTAAGCTAAAACCTCCAAATAATTTTCATGAAAAAATGGCAAAGGAAGCGCTCCAATTTCAGTAAGGGCACTGCAGTGAAGACTAGTCAAGAAGTTAATTTCTATTTATAACTTCAGTCTCTCGAAAATTAAGAAGCGACCAATTTCATCAACTGTTAGGAATCTCTGATTCCCTAACCAAATCCCTCTTTATTAAATAGTCTTTGGTTTATGCAGACAGAATAAAACATCCTTCAAAATGGTGTCCTTAAAATTTGTAGATATTGCCCGATGCTGAGCACTGGCCCCTTCGCCAGCTGTTTGTGCAAACACAAGACCACCAAAGCATTTATTTTGGAAATTGTTTATGTACTAGGGAAAAACAAACAAACAGACAAAAAAAACATTACCCACCTCTGGCCACAATAACCGCCTAAGCTATCACTACTATTAATACTAATACTACTTCAAATCACAATAAAGTCTCGTTTTGAAATAATCAAAGTCAGATTAGGCAATAATTAGATTTCAAAATATGAAAATAACCTAATGTAACAAAGGAAGGAGAAACACTCCCTCGATGGGAATCTTACACTGGTGAGAATAATGACAATGAATGACAACGTACCAGGCTTCCCATTATGGATGGGAAGCCCTCCAAATTATGCTTAAATCACTCCGTGAGTCAATGGTCATTCTCTCCCTCTTGTTTAAGGGACAGATGAGTTCAGTCCTCAGTGATATAAACTCTGCATTGTTAATCAGCACAGAAGATTTTATATAAACACTGGAGAGTATTAACAACCCCTGATATTGAAAGATAAAATGTTTTTATCTTACAAATAAGAAGTTGGTATCATAATCAGCAGCTCCAAAAACCCTTTCCTCCTCCTGCCCACCAAAAAACAAACCAAACCAAAACCCCAAACTCTTTTGTTTCCTTTTAAACCCTTCCACAAACCCAAAAATGGTCACAGAATAATTGACTTTACACAGCATTTCTTGGTTACCACTGTGACTAAGGTTGTAAAAGTTCTCTTTGTACCCTCACTAACATGATAAATGGAACCTTCTGCCTAATGGATGAACCAGCAGAAAGGGAAGAGTCCAAGGTTAAGGGTCAGAGTCACTTTGATCCATCAGTTACTGTATCTTCATTTAACCATCCTCAGGACTAATAAAAATTATTTAATCTGACCTTCACTGGTAGGGGCAAAGCGAAGTTGCTAATTTAAATCCTTTCACATCATGCAAGCACAGGATGAATACTATTGTAATGCAAAGCTGGAACTACATTTTTGTTGTTCCACGTGAGAAAAAATGTTAAGGAATGTATTTTTAGAATATTCCATGCATCTCATCAAATATAAATTAATTAGTATATTACTAACTGTGCATCTAATTTCTATGCAGCTTATGGTTACCATGCACTGCCTCCAAATTCTTGAAAATTTTCTCATCTGAATAACCAAGGGCTTTTTCCCTCACAGACCGATAGGATCTACGATAGCAGAAAGGGTAGTTACTCTGCATTTGAATATGGATAAAAAATTATTTCTTTGCCATTTTCAAAAGCAGTGGTAGAAAGGACTTACTTGAACCGGGCTGACACTTCATCAGCAGCTTTTTGGTATTGCTCTGTGGTAACTTTGTAGAATTGGGCGCTCTGGAAAGGTAAAAACAATAAAAATAAATAAAATAAAAAAATGCAATAATATAAATTTAATACAATGTCAGTTATATACGTGTTAATACCTGGTAAGTAATGGTAATTTAGATATTTTATACATTTCAGTTGCTCAAAAACAACAACAACAACAAAAGAACAAGAACTCTCCTATCAGATATTCAACAGACAAAGTTGCACAGACATTTTGGTGTCGTTTTTGCCAAATGTGTCCCCTTGGCTCTGAAAGATTATGCATAAGAGATGGCATAAAAAAAGAGATGGCATAAATAGAGATGGTTTAGATGGTTTCCTTCCTCAAGAAGGAATCTGCAGAGAAACCGGGGTAAGAATCCCACATTTAGCCCTAGGTGATATTGGAGCCCGTGAAACTTCTCCATGAGGAAAAAAAAAACCAAAATATTGAAGGTGTACTTCTTTGCATGTGCGTATTTGTGTTACTTACGTATATGTCCCGAGCTAGTTTGCAGGTGATATTCATGTCAGACTTCAAAGTGGCCCAATAAATTAACTATTGCTTGATTTTCTTTTTTGCTCTTTGCCTTGATAATGCCTCTTGCAGGGAGTTCTTTTAATATTCCATACTTCCAAATTGCTTCAATCAGTTATTAATATTATTATTTTTTTCCTGGCAGCTTTGGAGCATATTTTCATCTCCCCTAAGCCAGGGAAAGCTTTCTCTCAGTTCCACCAAATCATTAATTTCCACAATGCAGGTCAGACAAGATTGAGTCAGCAAGCAATAAAACTTTTCTATACATAAAAATGGCAAAGTTTCTCAGTGGGACATACAATATTCAAAGACAAATCACTATAATGTTGTGATGCTTCATGTCTAGATAATATATACCTGGTATTTTTAAAGAGATTTTTATAGCCCTAGCACAGTTGGACTTAAGATGTAATAACTAAGGCACCTGGCTTCACAGTTGGAGGAATAATGAAAAGTTAAAGCAGTTCAAAAGTTCTCTAAAACATTTTTTTTCCGTGAATAGTCAGGTCAATAGGAAAAACAATCTCGCGGAGATGAACGAAGGTTTTGTTGGCACTTGCAAGAGCTCCTCCTTAGCTTTGCAACTCTCAAGTCATCTGGCATCCCAGGAAGTCACGTTAACATGGCAACAAAACTCTGACAATTATACACCGCGTGGTTACACATAAAACCTTTTGAATCCCTTTTTTTAACAACCTACCTGTTGTAGGTTAATGCCATGTTTTGAGGTTATTCATGCCACAACATGATTTTGTTTCTTTGGAGCATTTAGCATACGTGGCTTAAACAATGCAGTCCATGGAAAGTGTCATTCCGATTTTATTTTGGGTAAAATAAGCACTTACACTCACTTAAGACCTTGAGAAAGCAATATGCCTAAAACGTTGCCAGAAAACAAACAAAGAAACCCCATAACTGGAAAGGTCGCTCTTCTGAAAGAGCCAAAGGTGACTATCTCCTCGGTCGGTGGGTTAGCAAACACGTCCCGAACAACATTTCTCTGTGCCAAATTATGTTATGAGAAACGCAGGTAAGAAAGGCCACTATGGCAAAAACATTTGATGGAAACTCCAATACAGGCAGCGGTATCCAGAAGAATAAAAGGAAAACTTTCATCCTTTCCATTTGAGGCGATCATCTTCCAAGGTCCTTCCTCGTGAATTATGAACGTGAAAAGTACAGAAATCACCGAAACGAACATCACCTCCGAACACGGGTAAAATTGCATTGCGAGCCTAATATTTTACCACAAATTATAACAAATTGTGTAACATCTCCTAGGGTCAAAGGGCATGCACGGATCACAAAGAGCACAGTGGTCTACTGCACTCTTGCTTCTGAGATTCAGACCTAATAATTCATTTGTACTGAAATCAAGGTTTCCACGCATGCGACTTGGGGTCATTTATTTTTCCATAAATCATGGTTGGCCAGTAAGAAAATGAAAATGAAATCCTCCTCACACCAGTGACCCCCTTGCGTTCAGCAATCTCAGCTGCCCAATGACAGTCACATCCAGGTTGCTTGGACGTAGATGAAATCAATAGGTATGTGATTAGACAGCAGACTGACTATGGGGCGAGTGCGGACAGGTCACCATTTGAGATGATGAATAGCTCTCTATCATCCCCCAGTCCCCTACGCTGCTAACATTTACTATAATCTTATTTGGGCTGCGATTTATCTTTCTTTTGCCTGATCAATAAAGATGAACACAACAGTTGTAGGGATCGATTGCAATTTTTTATCATTTTCAAGCATGAAGGAGCATTTTTGACACAAAAACAATACTCCGAGTGTACTTGTTCTACTTTTTAATTGCAGCTCAAGTGATCAACGGAGCTGCTATATATGCCCAGAAGTTTTAATCCTACAGTAGGCTCAAGCTATCAAGAAATCATTCATTATTTTAGATAGAGTGTGCCATGATTCTCGGATTAGATCTTCCTTTGAAACTCAGCTCAGGCTCTCTTTAGGAGATATACTCACTATAATCCAGAGATGAAGTATCATTTCAGAAGTCCTCCCTAATCCTCAAGATAGGAATGCAGTGGGCCTTTCTCTAAATAAGAGAAGGAAGGGTGCTGTAACATAGCACTGCTGATATAAGTTCTTCAATCTCCAGGTGAGTAAGTATCTGTATATGCGTTGTGTTACGTAGTCTGCATATTCACATATTGTTCAACTCAAAGTAGAGGATAAAAGCTATGGTCCAATTTGCAGATCAGTCAGTGGCAGACTGTCAGCAAGTAGCTCTGGATCAGACCCATGATCTTCACAGGTTCCAGCAGATATAAATAATAAAGTAATAAACATACCTTCCATATGTATGTGGAATCTATCTATCCATCCATCCATCCATCAGATCCTCCTAACTAAGCCACTGCAATGGCAGCAACTGAGCTCCTTCCTATATTTGATTTGGGTCCTTTGGGCACATGTATTATAAAACAGTCTTCACTTACACAGCAGTTTCCTCTCATTTATACTCTTCTCTGTCGCTGTTTAACGAAAACATGGCTTTCTGCAGATCTTTGTTACAGTCTCCTTTGTTGCAAGGAGTATGAAAGTACAAGAAGCATGTTATGAAAGATGCAACGAACTTCCAAAAGGGAACAGAAGTGTCAGGGTTATGGCAATTAATCATCATCCCAGATTATGTAGAAGATGCTATTTCTGTACCTGTTATGGAGTTCTTACATAATGTGGGCATGTTGCTTGACTTTAATATCAAAACAAAGTGGCAAATTTGGTTCTTGATGACTAAACTTCAGCTTGTTCGAAGTATCTAGTCTAAACTCATCCTGGAGGTTTTGCTCCAGAATCACAGAGGTTGCTGGCTAGCGGATCTCACGCATTGCAGAGAAAATAGAGAATGGCTTGAATTATGCTCACTGCCGACATAAAGCAGGCCTCAGTCAGTAGCTCAAAATAGTCACTTAACTTTTAGGCTGCTGAAGCTGGTGGAAATTAACGCATTTGTGTGCACACTGCTCGGTTGCTTGGCTGAAGAAACACTTTGCAAAAAGAAACCGATGTGCCAGGCAGACTGAATTCTGCATCAGGACTCTTGACAAGTATTAGCAGTGTGTACATACAATAAAGAGTAGAACAGGCATGCAATGGTGCTGGGTAATCCTCCAGCACATGCAGCGACTCAAATCCAGTGTTACACCAAGCCTGTCAGCAGGGCTGAGCTGTGTCATGCTGGATTTGAAGAGCTTAACACCGCCAGAACTGAAAAAGAAGAGTCCTAATCCCAACACTGGAAAAAGTTTGTGCTAGAAAAAGTTAAGGCTGCCAAGATATCGCGCCTTACCCACCTCTTACAAGCACAAATAAGACCTGTGATGATTTTGGGTTTAGTCACCACGCATTTTCCACGTGTAAAAAGCTTTTGCCTTCATTACCTCACACAGGAACCAGGAAATTTCATTTCGCTGGTACTACAGAAATGGTAACACTGAAAGACCTGTTCAATTTTGCAAAGTTTGGATGCTAGGAAATAAATAATGGCTGCCTTGCGCTCTGAGCCATGAGTATACCGAATAAGTAGGATCGTATGGGGGAACCCCAACAATTACATGAGCACGAGCAGCTATACATCAGAGATCCAAGACAACTGAAGAAGCACGCTGCCTTTATGCTGACATTTTCCAACTTGCAAGTATTTGAGCTTAGCACATGGTTACTCCTAGCAGGTAAAGTTAAAATTAAAAGAAATTTAAAATAAAAATAAAATAAAATAAAATAAAATAAAATAAAATAAAATAAAATAAAATAAAATAAAATAAAATAAAAGGATTAAGAACCAGCTAGGAGAGAGAAAAAAATCCAGTCCTTTTCTACCTGAACTAAGCAGTAGGGTAGCATATTCCCAATAGCTGCCAACCTCTCTACTGGGCTGCCTCAATCCAGTGGACTTATTCTGCCACCCGTGTCCTTTTAACTGTATTTTCTATCCCATGTCTCCAAAAGAGAAGCCTCCCCTGTGAAGTCACAGCCACCTTCTCACAGTTTTGTACCCAAACCCCCTCTTTCAAGCCATGCCTCCGATGTCGTGGCTTATGTCTCTTGTACTTTCAGGCTCACAAAGCTGGCACGATATGTTGGACTGGGGCTGTTCTTCCAACAGCTTTGGTTTTGGACCAGCCAACATGGATTGTGACAGCACACAGTGACATTCCATGGATTGTTACTGCACACGGTGACATTCCCCAAGGTGCGAGTCATCCCCAGCCTTTGCTAGCACGTGGGTATTAGCAGCAGCCAAACACTGTAGGCAATGCTATTTTATCCCTGCTTATCCACCTGGATCTGTATGGCTGAAGGTTCTTGCTAGATAAACAAACTCTAAGCCAGAGAAGGGAGAACACTTTTAATAAACATGAATTGATATTTTTAGAGGAGTATCAGTTGTTCTGCTGAACAGGTTTAGGACTTCAGGCACATTTTCCCAGGAATGGCAGAAAACAAAATGCAGAAATCATCCAACATCTGCCCAATTTTAGCTTCTTGGTTCAAAATTCTTTACCTATAGTCCCAAAATTACTTAATCAGCACTTTAACAAATATTGTGACTTTGTGTTAAGTTACCGTGCAAGCAATAAGCAATTCAGAGGAGTTCTGTTGAAAAGCCTGCAAAAACTCGTAGAAGTGGCTAATTTAACATGTGTCCGTAATCTAATTGGCCTGAAGAGGACCGGCTCGTGTTAAGTTACTCAAATGCTTACAGCTCAAAGACTAACACAGGATTTAACCAAATTAAAGTCAGTAATAAGCAGTGTTTGCTATGCCTCTCCTTCTGTACCCTTCTTTGTAAAGAAAGGTTGGGATTTGTTGTTCCTGTGGTGCCTTTTAAAAGCTACCTCCAAAGAGGGAAGAGTAGGCTGGCATTCTGAAAGAGAAGCTAAAGAAAAGAGACCTGAAATTTTAATTTTAAATCTACCCAATTTCCTGCTACATACACAGCCTTTCCAAGGATATGTCGCAATGTAATTCAAGTAGAGAAAAGTACGATCTATGGGAAGAAGCATTTTCATCATGTTTGACCCCAAAATAAACTTTCCTGAACAAACGTAGGAGCAGACACTTCTTAAAGAACATATTGTGGAGGAATAGGAGAATTATTATTTAGCTAGACAGCTCTGATTTCAAAAGTCTGTGTAAGGAAATAAAGTCCGCCAGAACCGGGGAAGGTCAGCTGTTTTGTCTGCATGTGGGACCTCAAAGCAGAAGTGCATGTTTTACTCTCGGCTGAAAATCTTCAGATTTCAAGGCCGACAAAGTTCTGAAAGATCTCGTGTCATCCAAGCTGATAAAAGGTTGTCAAAAGAAGCAAGAGAACTTGAGAGTCCTCATTTAATTTCACTAAAGATACCTCACCTACAGGCACTATTTTATAACAAACGTGCTGGAACTGTTGTTACTGCAGACATGCCACGACTTCTTTTTGCCATTGAAATTTTCCTTTTAAGCCCTTTGGCTCTCAAAAGCCCTGAAGAGATTCGGTATGAACATAACATTCATGCAACCGATTTAAGTTTTTTTTTAATTTAATTTAATAGTTATGTAGTTACCAGTTTATTTGACAAAGAAAAAGACGTGTGACTTCCACACAAAGGAGACAAATCTGGCCTTTGCTTCAAGTTAGTGCTGTGAAAGACAAAAATGAGCACAGCTTGACTTCAGAGCAGCTCAGCACCTGCTCCACCCACCAAAGGAACGAAGAGCTTGGGCTGTTTGGCACCTTTGAGAATCAGGGGAGAATTTTTAATTTAAAGACTTCTTTTTCCTTGTCATCCTCCCCCACCGAAGGACTCAAAGCATCGGCAGACAAAGATTATCATGTTCCCTGAATGGCAAATTGGAAAGTTTTCTTTGCCTCTTTTTCATCCATCGCTGCTGAAGCTGAGCTTTCTCTTATCCCTTAATTGAACTTCTGGATGTTTCATCTCAGCGTCTTTTACAAACTCATTTGTGGATAATATGAAACATTTTGTTTTATTCATTCTGTTGACACGCAGCCAGGCACCTGTATGGATTTAGATGAGAAGATTTCCAAAGCCAGAAGGAAGGAATTGCTCTGAAGCCTATGGAGGTGCTTCACAGATTTCAGCCCAGCCTCAGGACCACCACAATCCTCATTTTGTTGGGGTTCTGCAAAGCAAGGACAAGCAGCCAGGTGCAGCATCACCTGCCCAAAGAGATCTGTCCTAGGAGGTGTACAAAGGAAACCCATGGAGAATGAGTAAAAAAAAAAAAGAAAGAGAAAACGTTTGGAGTAGCAAGAGGGACTGTGTAAGGTGCACGAACATGTCCCACCGTCATGCAAACTATAATGTAAAGTAGATACCCAGGATTCTTTATCAAAAAATGCAAGATTAATTGCTACAAGAAATACCCTTGCCCCTGAAATACCCTTGAAGCTGCCACTAAAAGCAACAAATGAGCAAAAAGTAGAACTGGGGAAGCAGGAATGACAAAAAGACAAAAAGACTATCTCTTGTAGTGCTAAGCAGTGTGCATATATCTAAGCCCCAAATTATATTAAATTACCGCTTTATAAATATATGACCACTTTTATTGCATCTTTATTTGAATTAAAAACCTCTATTTGTCTCTGAATTGATTTTAATAAGCCATGGAAAGCCAAGCATATAACATCATACAGATTACCAAACAATACCGCATCTTTATTCTACCTCAAATGCTATTAAAATGATACACGAATGAAGTAATTTCTTCTGAAACGTCATCAGATCAGGCCTTTGCTCAAATCTTTAGACCAGTTTTTTTTGTACAAGTTACCACTTCTCTCATTTGGTCCAGCTCACTATTCAACCATGAGGTGTATTTTGCAGCTCTGGAGATGAAATAAAAGAGGTCCAACTCCCCACTTAGAGAATCTGCATACATCTTATGGTTTCTGTTCTTGTTGGGCTTATTTATGTGCTATTATGATCCCATTTTGAGTGAGGGACTGACCGTGTTTGGTGTTATTTTGCCTTTGTCAGAAGACAACAGCTCAACAGTGGACCAAGAAAGTTCAATGTACCTGTTTCAGAGCTGAGGATATGAGACATTCAGCTTTTACGGAAATCCACCCAAATTGAGCACCCTTCCCTACGGGAATGCTGCTGCCCATAACAAAACCAAGTCTCCAATTCTGAGCTTCAGCACAAAGATAATTTCCAGAGCTGCAGACTTTCCACGGAAGCACCCAAAAGCTCCCTTGATGGGAGACTACAACCACGTTAGGATGTTCAGAACAACTCAGAGATGTTCACAGAAACAAAAGACACACGGACAGATCAGGGGACAAGCTTTCATAGCAGGCAAGAACTTTAACTGCCCGAAAGGGGAGAAGTAGCTGCCAGGCAGGGAGGGAGGAGACAAACTGAAAGAGAAGCCCCATGACTTCGAAAAGCTACGGTAAGGATTTGGGATCCTGGGCTAAGCCTAGAGAGGACATCCAGATGGTAAGGCCAAGACCTATTTTCAGGAGTTTGGTGGATTTTGCCTAGAAATATGAATTTCCCATGCTGGCTGAAATTCAAGTGTAAATTCCCTCTCCTCTGTCCCTTACCCCCAAGCTTTTACAGAACCACTGTGGTCATCTTCGCCTTACATCCTGCAAGAAATTGGCTCTGGACCAGAAACAGGCTCCTCCGATGGAACCGGTGTCTGAATTATTGAAGAGGACTCTGGACACCAAAGCCATCAAATAACTGTTTCAACAGAGGGATGAAAAGGCAAACAGGTACACAAAATAGTACTGAAGAGTACCGCGACCTACTCAAACAAAGGAAAAACACATACTGCTTCTTGACAAACGCTCTGCCACCAGACAATTTGCTTCCCAACGTGATTTGTTTGATTTCTTTACACGTGTGTTTGTCAAAGAGCATGCAGTCGGTGTGCAGCAAGTGGGGTACAGCACTTAACTCAGTCATCAGCAGAAAATGGGGAAAATAGCTCATTCTCTGACCTTTTCTTTTGAATTTCCACTCCTGTTTTTCAGGCACCGCTAATACCTTTAACTGCAACTATTAATGTCTCTAAAGTTTCTCCCAAGATATGCTGCACTTCACGTTTCTGCCCTGGTAGAGCATTGATCTCTAATTTGTTAACGCTCAGAGCTGCCAAAGAAAATGAAAACCTTTGTGAAAAGGACAAATCTATTCAAAATTCTTACAGCTATTCAGCCAAGCATCTAATCTGCATGTAATTGTAGTACGGTCTTTAATACAACTGTTCTCAATCTTAGAGATGCATGTGTAAATGCACAACTATATTTACATCTCCTGCTGATGACAAGATGCCTAATCTAAATCATTCTTATTTACAACTTTTCTTCTCAGCCTCACCCCTTTTCCCTGTGACACGTTATAAACTGCATTCTCCCTAAGGGTGCTCGTTGGGTGTTATTTCTCCACATCCTAAAGCAGACTTCTCCCCAGCCTCTGCCCTCAAAATTACAGAATCACAGAGGGGTTGGAAGGGACTTCTGGAGGTCAGCTGCTCCAACCCCTGCTCCAGCAGGGCCACCCAGTGCCCAGGACCACGTCCAGGTACCTTTTGGAGATCTCCAAGGAGGGAGACTCATGTCCCATGTTCAACTTGGTGCCCACCAAGTCCTTCCCTGCTGAACTGCTTCCCACTTGGGTGCCCCCAAGCACGTCCTGGGGCTGGGGCTGCTCAAAAACACTCACCAGTTTTGCAGGTGACCCAAACCAGGCGTACATGCTCTGGGAGGAGAAGCCAATGGAGCATGACTTGTTCAGCCTGGAGGAGAGCAAGTTTTTGGGGAACCTGGCCTTGGAAGCCCTAAAAGAATAATATCAACAAGATGGAGAGGGGCTCCTTACTGATGTGCACAGTGGGAGAACAAGAGAAAATGGCTGTAAATCGAAGCAATGGGGGTTCTGAATGAGTATAAGGAAAAATATTTCCTTCCAAGTATAACTAAGGAGGGGACAGGGATGTGAGAGGCTGTGGTATCTCCAGCCTGTGCGACTGACAAGGATCCAACTGCACATAGCCCTGAACAACCCTCATCTGTCTTCAGTGTTGATCCTGCTCGGAGCAGAAGGTTGTACTTCCCAAGGCCCCTTCCAAACCGAGTAATTCCATGAATATGTATACCTACCCTCAGCGATATATCTGGTATCAGAATGAAAATCTATTTTGGCTTGTAGATGTGCAATCTGCTCTGCAGCTGTACGTGAAATTCATCTTGTGGCAGAAGCCCAACATAAAGAATCAAGGATTGGCTACATCTTCTTTCAAATGAATGGAAAGTAGCTGGGTTTAGCTTTGTTTATTAGATCTACCACTAGCACTACTCAGTTGCCTAAGGGCATAATGAGTGCAAAATTACCATTTTTTGAAAAGCACAATGCAGCCACAAATAACACTTATGCACCAACCGTCAGAAGATCAAGAATAAAGTTCTTAAAAGAAATTCTAAAATATTCCGTCGCTCGCAATCCAACAGCCCCGGCAACAATGTCACCTCACATGCTTGTCCTATATCACAGATATTAAAAGTTTTGTCTTTGTTTTGCTGAACTGATGGCAAGTTGTGCTAACTTTCCTCAGCACAGCTAACACAGACACTGCATTTAGACTGAGGAACAAGTTTGACTGATAGAATCATCGAATCCTAGAATCATTAAGGTTGGAAAAGACCTTCAAGATCATCTGGTCCAACCATCACCCTACTACCAACGTCATCCAATAAACCATGATAGCACCAAAGACTTCACATTGTGGAAAATACATTCTGCGTATCCAGAGGAAAAAAAATCAGCTTATCACCCAGAACCAGTTCAATATCTGCATTTGGTCAGATCAAAAAACTTGTGGGGATATCGAAAGCCCAAGTGTTGTATGTGCTGGTATCTGTCTGTCCACATCACTGTCAGGTGAAAAGATTTTGATGATGCCAGGATCAGAAAGCGAGTAAAGAGGAGGTGAATATGCAGAGACCATCTGAATGTGCCAAGCATATGGTGAATAAGGAGAGACCACTGTGCAAAGCTCACGACCCACATCAAACTACCTACAAGATATCAAGGCAGAAAGTCGTTTGTTCACAAAGCAAAACTGTACAAAACTGCGTATAAGTAACAGCTTTTGGTGATTATGAAGTGACCAAAGTACATCAAGGGCAGCTTCCTGCAGCTTCTTTGAACACCCTGTGTGAGCAGTGTGAAAACATCACGACTGGTACAATACAAATGCTGAAGATATTAAAAAAAAAAAAAAAAAACTGCTTGGTGAAAAAATATTGCATGTATTTGTTTAGATGACCGATGATGATTGTTCAGACAATTTTTAGTATCAGAATCCAAGCCAACTATGCTTTCTACTCAGTCTAGATTGAGAGCTTTGCTGATAATTGGTGAAGCAAGAAATGAAACGAGCTATGAGCATGTTTAAATCAAGCTAATGTGAGAATTCTTCAATGCTCTTACAGCAGCATATCCCAGCAGACCCGTTCTGTTTGGAAACAGTCTTCTGAAAGAAGCTCAGCCAAAACTAAGGCAGGTGGCCTTCTCACTCAAAAACCTGCTAAATAAAAAATCCAGGACCTATGAAAAAGAAACTGATTAAGTGTTTCAGCGTGTCACTATGTAATAATTAGCACCAAATATGCTGTTTCGGAAGTTAAAAATGTGGCTCTGTTGCTCTCAGTAAGGCAACACGCTGCAAAATGCTTACCACTAAGATATGTTAGGGCAAATAATTCAGATGCAGACCCCTAAAATATTCACAATTTATAGCTATGTTTTGTAACCTCTGAGGATGATTCCCACTGTTTAATGGGCTTCTTCTTCCTGTATTCTTTGCAGGTGCTATATATTCGAAGCATCCATTTCAGTTCTTCCTCCCGCAGTGCTCAGTGCATTTTTCAGCCTTGCAACCTTCCCACAGATATTTAATGTATGTTCTCTGCTACATAAGTATATTCTTCCAATGGTCACTTTATAGTTTCTTTCCCTTCAAAGAAAGGGAATTCTCTTTGTGTTTCTCTGGACACGCACAGCCCTTTGCAGACTCCCTCAGTAGACTGAACAGATTTTTAGATGCCTCTTGAGAATGCAACCTGTGCTATTACACAGGGGGCTATGTAATAGTCCCAAATAGCACCAATTTATTTTAGCAAATGAACTCAAAACTTGTCTCTGCAGGTCAGTGCTGTTATTATGGAGCAAGTCTGCTCATCCCCTTGTGCCTGGGCTGGCATCGGACCATGGGACTTGTCTCTGAGGCTGGGATTCATCACACCCAAACCTCAGCTGCCCGTAGATAGATGGTTAAAAAACACTTCCTCAGTATTCAACAGGAACACACAGGAACAGTATCAGGGCAAGTCATCCCCTCGCCAAGATGGAACGGATTGATAACCTTTCAGTGGCAGCTATCTCTCAGCAGCAACTGCTGAGTGACCCCAGATATTTAATGTAGACTAGAGGGTCCTATTTTAAGCTAAGCTAAAGAAAATGCACCCTACACACACAAATTACACAGCCACACATCTCACCAAGGAGGATATACAAAGATACCACGATTTTGATTGACTTCTCTGGGGCAAAGAGTCTGTTACACACGTGCTATGCCAACATAATCACAAAATAATACGTAGCAATTGAGAAAAGAGTTAAAGACATGGAAGTATTTGCAAGTTTTGTGTTTGTTTTTTTTTTTTTCAGTTTATTCTAAATAAGACATCATATTAATATAACTGATGGGCACATTCAGAACGCACTTCTGATATACTTAATTCTATACTTCATTTTGTTCTCATCTTTTCCCCCCCACAATACCAAACAACACTGCTCAACAAAAACCCTCATATTTTTGATTTAGCCAGCTATTTTAAACTCACTATGGAAAAAGCATCCTTTTTGCTACTATGCCTTGTAGGGTCTACATCACTGTAGGCTTACCAAATACTACAGTAACTCTTTACAGTGCTGAATGTATTGCTGTAATTATTTATCCACTCTCCAGAAGTAATGAGTAGCATGTTAAAGTCCCTGAATCAGCAAGTTTCATGTTATCATGCCAACTCAGATTAATTTAGGATGAATCTTCAGAGGTCATCTCATCCAGAGCAGGCCCAACTAGGCCAGATGGCTCAGGATATTGTCCTGAATATCTCCAAGGATGATCCCATTATATTACATCTGTGTCCTATGGATCACGCCACCAGGAACTGCGTTTATGCTACCTGCACACTGAAGCTTCCTACTTTTTCTCTCTTTTCAAATTAATTCTTAAAGCCTGGCCAAGGGAAGCAAAATACTGCATTAAAAATATTGCTGTTCAATTCAAGGCTACCTGAAAGGCAGCTTTCAGGTCCATGTTCCTGAGAACTTGTTTAAGTTGCAAGTAGTCATATAAAAAGTATTATCCGCCCCCACAAATATTGTCCATAAATCCTTGTTCTGTTAACCATCGGTAAAACTCCCACTTCAAAAATATTCCCCACATAGTATGATCCAAACACGTGTAGCATTTTACACTTGATTTTCCAATATAAAAATCTTATAAGGACTCGGTTTTTGTTGTTTTTTAAAGAACTTCTTTCAACTTGACAAGTATCTGTAATCTCTTGTCAATTCATGGCAACAATTCAATGACAAAAAATTGACTGAAGTTTTCTGAATTGAAATAGTGTCATTTTCTGCTGTTGAAAATGCGTTTTTTTTTTACAAAGCTTCCCCACTTACTCTAACAAAAGGAAGTCCAACCTGCACTGCGATGCGGTAATTCGACTTGCCTGTACCCAGCAAGGTTTTGTTTTGCTCAGCTGAAAGCCTACTGGACAGGCACAAGTGTCTCAGGTTAGCAAGTCTCCAATGCTCTCCACATTATCTTAGACTTTTACAATTAAAGAAAGTTTCCAAAAATTAAGTAACAGTAGCAGCAGTAAATTCATAACAAGGAAAGAGATCATGAAAACTGTCTGAAATGTGCAATGGTTTGCATTAATTTCAAAGTGTATTTTATGCTTGCATCATATCCTTTGTTAGGGTTAAATAAATAAATAAATAAAAACAGTGTACCTATTTCTGTTATTAAAAGGGATAAGTCAACAAAAAATATTAACTGTTTTTCCTGTAAACACACCAAATTAAACAGCTTCAGCTACAGAGGCAGAAACTATCCCAAGGTGTCATTGGTACGGACAGATGGACACGCTCTAGGCATGGCATCCCCTGAAACAGCGGTGCCTGGAGTCCTGCTTTAAGACCGTGGCTCTCCTCTTCCAAAACTCCCTTTCTTTTTCCCTTATGCTTTATTGAACAATAGATAGATTCCAAAAAAGATCATTTCAGCATGTTGTGTTTGTTGTGTTCACTTCCAGTGTTACCTGCTGAATGCAAAACAGTGGGATGTAGGAATCAAAATAAAAAAAAAAATAAATAATAATTACAAAAAAAAAAAAAAAAACAGCAAAAATCTCAGTATTACTGTTATAATCACAAAAGTTATGTACATCCAGCACCTAACTCTACTTTAAATCCCACTAAGTAGGAGTTGCTGAAAAATAACCTGAGTTATTATTCACTACAATCTAGAACAGCCCTTGATTCATACTTCTGTGACTTGCACGATGCTGCCTCAAGGCACTGAGCAGTAACACATGAGCAACACCATAACCACCTGGTACGAAGAATGAAGATTTTCTATCTTAAAAACAAAATCTGTTCCAAAATGCAGCTATGAAGCAGGCTTTAAAAGCCAGCTAGATGAGTTAAACAAGAAATGAGCAAAGGGTAACTTAAAATCATGCCCACAAATTTCTAGATACTGTACTGATTAAAATGGTTAACTCAAAACCTTATGTATGTTAATTTGCTTACTTTTGTCAACAATAAATATGCAATAGTTCATTTTATAGAATTTATCAGAATTAATTCTCAATGGGATAGTTTCAGGATGACATTGTTCTTCTTGAAGAAAGTGAGGCAAAGGAAAAATAGTGAATTTTCCAAGGTGTGAAACAGAAACAGGATTATCAAACAGATTTTCTGTACATTTACCTGCTATTCATAGGTACAATTGACATTTCTGCAAAAAACCTAGAGGTATTTGCTGTAGCATGGGTTCAACGTGCAAGTATTTGCACCTGTAAAAGCAGTAATTACAGCCTGGATCATGCTAACCACTGCCAACCACTAGGATGCTTTTACTTTGGAGAACTATAGGCCAGTGAGGATTAACTACAGAAACCAGTGGCGAGCTTGGCACAGAGAGACATCGGAGCTGGCATGTAGCAACAATTATCTGCAATGCTTTTAAAAATACATAAGGCCTCAGCAGCAAAAAGAAAAAAAAAAAAAAAAAAAAAAAAAAACAATTCTGTATTATTGCCACAGCTTATTAGGAACAAGAAATATCTTTGGGCTTTATGTTTAATAAATACAGGGACAAACAAGCAATGAAATTTGTTGCAGGATGAGCGTCTAACTGGATTCCAGTGGTACCAGATATGGAAAACACTGAAATGTTACCAAGGTAAGGCATTTTTAAAAAAAATGGTAATTCTTCCCTGAGAATTAGACATATGTTTGAACTCCTCCACTAGGGTTCATTTGAATTTGCTTCATAATTACTCCAGCTATGTTTTTGTGTTTTAGTGCGCATAAATACATATTCCGCCGTGATTACGGCCCACGGTAATGCAAACAGTTAAACTCTCTGACAAGGGGAAAAAATAAAGATTTCAAAAGTGGCAGGAGAGTATCTACTCATTTCAAACACATGATTATCTTCCCGGATTTCAAAAGGAAAGGCCTTTATAGGTGCAGAAATATGCATGTGAATAGAAACACGCTGAAAAGTCTCAGCTCTCAGGTATAATGCTTTGCAGTCAGAGAGGCGTAAGATGGGGGAACTTTCAATTGCCCCTGACATGCTGATAGAGTGCTAAACGTGCCACCAGCCTTGGGCTATCCCTTCCCCTCTCCAAACCAAAGGCTCTCCACCACTTTTGCCAAGCTGCCTGCCCATGCTGATTCAAGACGAGAGCCACAAGCAGGCAGCCCCACTGGACCCACAGCACAGTTATCAGCCACGGGTCCCACAAACAGACCGAAAACCAGCTCTGTAAAACAGAACAGAAGAAGAAAGCCTTCACCTCTGAAATATCAGTGTAAAGATCACACGTATTTTTGCAGGAAGGCTCTCACAAATACAGAGCTACAGAGCTGCGATGCCAGCTGTCTGTTCCTTCTCTTTTGAAGGAACGGGGAGCCGGGGATTTTAAAGGAATCTGGGTAATGCACAAGACAAATTGGTTTTGCTCTCTTCAAAGCAAAACCTTCAACTGAAAAGAAGTTGTCACCGGGCTTGTCACCGAGTCCATTATTGTGATTTTCTCCCCTTCTATTCTCTCCAATTTTCTTCCTACAGCCCTCCTGCTCGTCTTGAATTTGAGCTCCTTCTCCCACCTTTAGCGCTTGTGCGTTGGTTGCAGGGAGCTTCGTGGGTTAATGCAATGCAGAAAAAACTGTGCTTAACCTTTCACTCCTGCAACAGAGCCTGGCCAAAGCTGAGATCCATGTCACAAAATCTGGTACATTTACCTTCCCCTCTCTGTTTGCTGTGGGCTTAAAACGTGGCCACGTCCTAAGAGTTTGGTTCAGTTCCTCCTGTGGCTGGACTCTCCCTGATGCTAAGAATATTGCCACAAGTGCTCCTGGGTTGGACTTGATCTCTTGAACACTATAAGCTGCTATGAGGACGATGATAATGCCTACAGAAGGGGCAGAACACCAGCCAAAGCCCAATTTTCTCAGACGTGGTGCAATTGTGTCCTTTCCCCCAAGGTTTCCTGAAGAACAGCACACATGAAGAATTAGAAACGAGAATTAAATCCGCTGTCCCTTTTTCCTTATATGCACTTAGAGACAAATGGCGAACCATCCAAACTTTGCATGAGAAAGGCTGTGTCTGAATCACAGCTCATTGTTCAGCGAACCTAAAAGAGCCTCCCGAAATCCATCAGCTGCCAGATGTAAATGGCCCTTCCCTCACGCTCCCTCTGTGCTGAGCCGAGCCCTCGCTCCAACCGAAGGCCAAGTTATTAAGAAATTGTTTGTCGCCTTAGATTGGATTGATCATTTATTTCCCAAATTCCTTTTCCCATCATTTACTCATTATACGCCTCCTCCTGATGTAAGAGGACATTTATTAGCTCCTGCATTTATTGTGCTGGCAAATGGAAACATTCTGCAGCATTTCCTGGGGATTCTCTCATTTATCTATCAGTTACGGGACTGAAGTATTTTTAGGGGCAGAAAAATTAAAATATCACTCAGAGTGACAGCAGTGAAAATGAAGTCGGTGTGTGCTTGGGAAGGGTATTTCAGCCTTCAGCTTTACCAGACGATTTACAAAAATGCAGGGCAACGTTTCACATAAACATTATTGCTTCGTAATGAGAAAAATTACTAACCACTGCTTAGGCAGAAAAGTGAATGTTTTAAAAAGAAAGGCTGCTCAGAGAATGTTTTAATGCACATAATGTCACTGATACTCCTCTAAAGAGAAGGTGTATTTAAATAGAGTACTTATTGTTTTCAAAGGCACAAAAGAGAGGGAACAGAAAACAAGTGAAAACAGGGACTGGTCTGTATCCTGCTTCTTCACATCCCTGCTCAGCTTGCCCAACAGCAAAATTACTGGGCCATTTGAAACCAGTATCTAATATATTAAAAAGCTAAATACTTTCAAGGGAATACATATCTGTTAGATTCCCAGGAAAGTAAAAGAGACTAAAGAATTGCTCAATTATTGATCAAATAACGAGTAAAATCTCTAAAAGAAATCCTAAAATTTAGTATTTTGCCTGTCACATGATTCAACTCACAGTTGCAATATTTTCTAAATGTTACCCTGACAAAGAAATCCAAGTTGTTTTAAATCTGTTGTTAACTTAGTACAGCTTTTGTACCAAATCTTCATCTTCTGCAAAGAGAAGAGGGTGGGAGGAGGGAACAGACCTGGGGAAAAATGAAAGCCGCTTATTCATTAACCACACATATGTTAAAACATTTTGCCATACCCTACGAAACGCGATAAACACTGCCTTTTGACATTCAAATGACAAATTTCTTTGGTTTGTTCCCTTTTGCCTATTTAAACATTCTCTCTCGTGATACTTTTCTTTGCTCCTCAGGAAGGGGAAGGGGGAAAAGCGCAGCTGAAACTATCAAGGAAAACAGATGCAGACACAATCACTAAGGGTGACTTAGGCAGTGCTGGCGTGTTTACGCTTAAACTGTATGCATCCACTGATTTGTATTCATTAAAGAGAGCAGGACTGGATGCACAAACCTCTTAGCCTGACGAGGACTCAACGTGTGCTTGTGGGGGACAGCCGTCCCGGGGAGAGATGCGTGGTAAGGTCCCGCTCGCTGCCTTTTCCAGCCCTAACATCAGACACAGCCAGTGAAAAGGAAGGGAAAAGGTGTTCTCCAGCTCTCCTGATGCGATGCTTTCACACGTGGGAATGAAGAGGGAGACCAAAGGAGCTGCCCAACATGCTGCTGTGGTTTCTTTGGCATTGCCCTGCATGTTCCCACTGTCTCATATTTTATCCTCATCTGCATTTTTTATTCATAGGATGAACACACGCGTATGTGTTCAGACTCCACAAGCACCAAGATTCAAGCAGCTTTAACACAAGCTGAAACAATCGCCGAGAAAAACAGTGATTAGCAATGACCAGTTATCATGGGAGCATGAACAAATCCCTATTGTTAAAACACGGTAGGAGGCCAGTAAATGCTGAGATCCAGAGCGATGATAATGGTATAACAGAGGAAGAGTTAACAAACATGCGTGATTCAAGCAGTGAGGATGTAAAAGCTGCAGGACCAGAGCTGGGTTTATAAAGAAATCATCTTTACAAAGCTACACAACACTCAGGTAAACACAGGGCACTACATAAGCAGCCATTTCCCGAAAAACATTATTTCACTGTATCTAAGGTCAGTAAATCCCGTATTAATTACCAAAATCTCAAAGGGTTTGAATTTTGGAGGTTTTGAGCATCCACATTTCCAATAAAAGTCCCTGCTCGACCACTCAGAAAGCTCTATCCAACCTCGCCAAGCACACACCTGTGAAACACACACGGAGTTTGGTTTTCCCTTGGATCTGAAAGCTGGGATTTCACTTGGAAAGAAACACCATCCTCCCTACCTGAGGAAATGTCAGTGCAGAAACTCTGTAGGAAAGGACACTGGGGTCGCCTGTAGGCTAAGAGAGAGACTTCAGCATGATTTTAAAACAGCACTGTAGGCCCCAAAGCACAATGAAATAAAGCATAAAGAGTGGAGGCTTGAGGTTGCCTATAAAAATAAACAGCATCAGATGAAAGGCCGGTAACTCTTATGAGGTTAGCTCTAGCTGAGACTAGAGGTACAATATCAAAGTCAGCTCTGGCCAGCGATGCGAGAAAAATGTTCTAAACCAAAAACTACTCAGGAAAAGAAAGTTGCAAGAATGATGACGGGCTAGAGAAATACACTAATGGAAATAAAATAAAGAAAAAAAGCACAACTGCATTACAAGGAGCAGTGCACATTTGAAAAAAAAAGTCTTGAAAGCTCACATGGAGTCTCAGCAGCGTGGATGTATTTAAGTTATGATTTTACAGCCAGCACACTGCTATCCCTAGGTCTTCTACACATTTTTACAAAATGTATAAGCATGGAACTATCCGCCTTCTGCTCCAAACTGAAAGTCTGGAGTACCAAAGAAAAGGGAAAAGGGAAGAGGGAATAAATGGGAAGAGGGAAAAGGGAAGACGGAAACCATCCCCAAATATGTTTTTGCACATGTGGAATAAGTAAAAAAGGACTGCAAACAAACTATATGGGATTGCTGGCTACATGTGAACGGTTATCAAGCATCTTACTGCACAGGGAGAAAAGCTCGGTGTATTACTTATCACACGTCTTTTCCTGTCTCCATTTATATAGAGACACACATGCAGAATGGAAAAATAATCTATAAACAAACATTTAGAGAAACTTTAATACCTACTATTCAGCGTGGAACAACTCGTTAGTTTGTTATTAAGCAGCATTTCAGCATTGCTATTGATTGGAGATGTGATAGTGAAAGATGAGACTGAAAGGGGCATTTCTTAATAGGAAAATGTCTCTGAACAAACATTTTCAGTGATTTCAGGGGAAAAATATGGATGAGTATGTATTTAATAACTAATATACACATTAGCTGCTTATTCAAAAAACAGTAAATAAAAGGTAATGAGCAGAAAAAAAAAAAATCAAGGTTTAAAAACAATTATTTGGAATAATGATTGTGGCTCGGCAAGATATGGAGGTAGTGCATTAATGCAGAGCTCCAGTCAGAAGGCTACAGCTCCGTCTGTCTTTGTCAATCAGGTGAAGGTTTCAGATATTGTAATTGGTAGCAAGTTTCCTAATCTCAACCTGCCAGGCAAGAAGCGCTCCACAAAAGCTCCATCCCCAAAATATAATGAAATTTGAAGAGAGAAATTTTCTAATATTGGCAACATGAAGCAAGATCACAGGTTGGGTTGACAGCTTTATTATGCTAAACTGACAAAAACATTACGCTTTGGTCAATACTAAGAAGGGGGGGGGGATTCATGAGCTGTATGGAAATACAAAGCATCGGGAAACTATCACGAACTCCTACTTTTATCTCATTGGTGCAGCACATGAGCTCAGGCATAGGAAAGTCTCCTGGCCCAAGCACAAAATGAGAAATTAATGTACGTTGGTTCTACGCTCACGTCTCCTGCTGCACTGATTCGGGCAAAACTGTAAGAACTCTCTGTTGCAGTTGAATATCCATTAAAAAAAAAAAAAAAAAAAAAGACACCAAAATCATTATTAATGAATTATATTATCTCTGCAGGGTTATGGTATGATATACTGTACTATTCATCCAATGGAAGCCATGATATGTTTTATTGATCTACCTGAAAAGTGTTTGGAAATAAGTGTTGTTTGACCTTTTACTTCTCCTCTTATTCTTGCTGAAGTTGGTTGAGGAGACTGAACTCAAGTACAGCTGATAGATCGATGTGATGCTTAGGTGGTTTTGATACACAGACAGAACCATCTACTCCAACAAACACCAATGGAAGCTTTTCCCCATATCTGCAGCTCTAAAAAAGAGCCCCAGCTTGTCAGGTCTGGATAGTTTTTATTAGGGTAAGTGTCCTTACAGCTCTTTGAGGGGGGAAAAAGAAACAAAACTGAGGTTAAAACTCAATTTTGTTAAGCAATACAACATTGGTATGGCCATTTTGATTTTAAAGAGACCTGTTAACTGCCTTGCAACAAGTCTTTTCAGAAATACAGGAGTTTGGTTAGGTCAAAGCCAACACAGGCATTACTGGAAGCATCAGATTAAATACAGCAGAAGCAAGGAAAAGGCCAGGCATTTTCAGCTGTACCACATTTACCAAATTCACAGAATCACAAAATCACCTCTCCAGATGGAGAACCATGAAGCACCTCCACATGGGCAAACTGTGGAGAAACTCTGCAAGCTGGGGAAGTCCTAAGGGATTCCTTTATGGAACATGCTCTCATAAAAAGTATTGGCATCCTACATCAAAGCTTCTACCAAGAGGTTATTTTACTCATCTGTGGCAAGAAAGATGTCAAATACAATGCAAACATTAACAACAGTGGTTATTTACCTACATTATGTTTAGAACAGAAGTCTGTTGGGTCAGTACTTTGCATTCCAATGGACAATTTGGAAAAGCCTACTGGTATTCTGTGTGTCCAACAAAGAAAGCAGACGCTGCATTTAATCAACAAGTACAACTTAGCAAGTCTGTCAGCAATGTGCTAGAGGTTATTCCATTTCTTCATGGGAACAATTGACAAAAGGTTTGCTGAGCTTTCTCTGTGCCTCCTCTAAGTGCTCCGTACCAAGTATCGTCAGCCCAAACCTTTTTCTGCTTCAGATGCAGCCTGAAGTCTTCAAACACTGTACCTACATCACTGCTATTTGATTTTGAAAGACATGAAAGAATGCAGTACAAATGTGTGGAGTGTAAACATGTTTGCTCTGCTGAATACAAACTTCTAAACACAAGAGGTGAGAGCAGAATCAACTTCTGGTTATGAAATTTTTGCCGATGGAGACATGCAAGATCCGAGAAAATAAACAGACTGATAACTTAAAACAAATAGAAACAAAAATGTTTAAACTGCTAAAATACATTGTAGGAAATTAAAATGTTTGGAGCTATTATACCGCTTTCTAACAGTCCCCCTCTGTTATCTACATCTTGCAAACCACAGTTTACAAAAAAAACAGAGTAAACAGATTCTGATTATTTAGTTGTTGAGACTTTGAAAAGGTAAACAAGATTCTGAAGCATCTGAACAAATGTGAAACTCACATTGTTTGCACCATAGCACTTATGTTCATTATAAACACATACAAAAAGCCAATACTTGGCTGTGAAGCTGAACTGTATGTTATCTCCTTTTCTGAGCACTGGGTCTATCACTGCAAAGCACACTGGTCCATTTTAAGCCTTGAACAGAAAAAAAGGGAAGAGATCATTAAATTATAATTTTCCCTGCACAATTGGTATAAGCATTTCCTACCAACAGGATTAGCATGAACACAAGATCCCAGAATAAAGCTGCTCAGCAGTGAGGATGGCAGTTTAGTGTCTAGTAAATTTGATTTCACTGAAAATCCTGACACATCATAATAGCAAAATCCTATTTACTGTAGCAAGCAGGATGGATAATACTATTTAACACCTGGTATAGTATGTGCCATCAGCTCACAGCTTCGTGCTCTGTGTGCTCGTCTTACCTTAAGGTTAATGCTCCTTGACAGCCTACATGGTAAGTAGAATCCCCAAATTAAGTGCCGAACCTACGATTTGCAAATCCTTCCTCAAAATTTAAGTCATGAAAAAAAAAAATGTATGGATGCAGATAAGAGGATCACATTTGCAGAACTTATGTCTGTATTCTCAGGCTCTGATCTGGCAGGGAGCCTTGCGTAGTGCAGGAGGCTCCCTCCACAACAGCCACCAAAGTCACCAAGGGGACGCACAGAAATTACAGAATCTGCAAGGAGGAACTATTGTGAGCAATGACTTGTTGAGTGCTAAACCTGGGGAGTATCCTACCATAATGCTGAAGCCTCCAAATGCTAACAGAATTATCTTATTTCCTTGCCCTGTATGCACATTCACATGCATACTAACCAATACTCACTCAAAGTGCTTCTAGGAAACTTGCAAGCACAGAAGCTTAGCTTGAGTGAGAAATATCCTTCCTAATATTGGGATACACATCTTGCTCATTCAGATAGATAAACTAAGTAGTTGTGTGATACAGCAGTCTATTAAAATTAATTTCCTTCTGCTCCTATGACTAGAGGCATGATTCTCCTAATGACGCATAATAGCATTATGAAGCAGTGTAACATGAAAATAGTTGGGTTTTGCTGAAGAAAGCTGGAATTAGAGAGTTGCATTGCTCTCGAGAAGCTGCACAGTGTTGTGAATGCCTGCAAAATGCCGGAACTATAGGCAGAACGCATTTCCCATGCTTAAAAAAATACTCTGAAGCAAAAGCAACCGGCTGAAGGAATGACAGGGTGTCAGCTGCTCTGCAGACAAAATTAATGCAACAGTTGACATGGGCTGGAACCTACATATCACAGTGACACCAGGGATCCAAAGGTACTTATAAAGTCTACAGCCACTGGGGCTTGGAATTCACATGTAGAACAGTGACATAGTGGAAGGATGATGGACGTGGAGAAGTTGAACAGAAAAATGATGAACACGACAGGACAGAAACGTGTGAGAATGTGTGTGCTTGTGTGTGTGTGTGCACGTGCACTTGAGACAATGTTAGAGAAAGGCCACAGCATTGCTGTGCAGCTCGGTACCTTGAAGAATCTGAGGTGTTAGTTTTCCTTTTTCTTCCTCCACTATTTTAAAAGGAAAATCTAATGGCTTAAAATACCACTAAAGCGAGCTTATTATAGTAAATAATTGAAATAATATAAAATACACACACGAAACAGTTTGAACACTGCTATCTGACCCTCTGTTTATTTGCTTTAGTCAAGAAGCACCATTAGCCTAAAAGCAGACAACAAAGACCACAGACAAATTTTTCTCAAAGCTTAACGTGTGAACTCTTAAATAACAGCTTTACACCCTAGTCAGATATACAGTATGAGAAGGTTATTCCTTAACTCCTTTGCGAAACTATCTCATTTTGTTTTGCTGCTGTGGAGCACCTAATAACTCACAGCTTATGTGCCATCTTTGACCTAGAAACACCAGCAGCTGTTAGGGGAATCGCTGGGTTTTGGGAAACTATCAAAAGGTTTTTAGCACATAAACCAAATTTATGAACAGATATTGCCCTGGAGAATAGAATTGTTTATGCTTTAGTATCACAGCTGTCACTTGTGCACAGTTATTTTGTCCTGTATTAATCCCCTGAAAAGGTTGAGCATCTTCACTCAGTCACTGAAATATTTTATAATTGACAGACTTCATCTGGCGCTGAATATGTATAATAACTTTCTCCATAAGGAGCACACTGTGCTGACACTAATCTGTTCTGTTGTCGTCTTCCTTTATTATCAATGTCTGCACTGTTTTTTCAGCCGCATTGAAGAACACAAATATGAAGCTTCTAATTGAAAAAAGCTAGGTAATCAAAAAGCCAATTAATCATACAGATGAGCTCTGACATTCAGTGATGCAACAGACAGAAATACCACATACGCGTAACTGAAGTATTTTTAAAGTGTGCTTATTTGATGTAAGAATGATCTGAGAATGTAATTAGCATTCTTTGTCACAGGTGACAGACCAATATTGCACATTTCCTCGTACTGACATTACTCCTCGGAGCTCCACTTGCTGCGCTCCCTCCTTACCTTCCGTTTGCATCCTCTGTTGAACCACATACTCTGCCTTCGCGTAGCTTTCACTGAAATAAGATGAGTTTAGGAACAAATATCCACCTGTTATTGTGCTCTGTAATTTCCAAAATGTTAGGCCTTCTCTTTTTTTTTAAAGCTCTATTTCCATCCCAATGCTCAAACTTCCAAATGACCTAAATGACAGCTGCAGGCACCAGCCTCAGTGAAGCCAGGATTGCAAACTACACGACCTCTCTCCTTTTGTAGGTTTTCATTCTGTAATCTTTGCATCTCTGAAAAAGTTCAAAGCCAGATGTGGAGCACAGAGTTCACCTCCTCTCAGAGCCTGAAGAACTCTTTCTTGTGTAGAAGAGATATGCACATGTACTTTGAAAACAAACCTGATGACAACTTAGCAAAGCCAAGGTTCCTTGCCTGACAAATAAAGTGTCAGAAAGAAAAAGACTACCCTTAATTACCACAGGAACTCAACTCTAAAGACAGAGCAAATGTCGTCCACAGAACAAGGCAGTCAATTCAGAACTGCCCGCTGTAGTCCTGGAGACTTCAAGTCCAAGAAGAAAAAGCAAAAGCTGGCAAAGATCACCTATTTCACATCCCCTGGGGGTCAACATTTCAGCAGTACTCAGCCACGGGTACCTACAGTTCATCACCTCATTTGTATGCAGCAATGATATAGTCACATGCATGTTAAAATAAAATTCCACACTGGTCGTGGTCACTTAGTGAAAGCACTGTACCAGCAACCTACTATAATATTAAAAACAGCTAAGAATAAAAGCCCTATTTGCTGCATGTCACATTGAAAATGTAAAACAAAAGCCTTCCAGCATAGAGTCAGTTTATTACGTGTCCTTTCCACCAGTTATTCCACCACTACTTTAACAATAAAATGGAGGAGCAATGTATAGGTACAACCATGCCATGAAGACCCACCTTGGGTTAGTTACTGCAGAAGCTTTTGCCTCTAATACCAGCCCTTCACTAAAGAATAAGGAAGGTATTTTGTGGGGTTTTTGTCTGAAGGATCCTCATTTTAACTGTACAATAACATACAGTTTTAGAATCATCAAAATAATTTAACCTCCTCCTTTCAAACTATTTTTCATTGCCAAGAACATGACCTCATTAATGTGATATTCAAAAAGGTTGATCAAAATAATGAGATGGTATCTGGTATGCCCTCCATTTAAAATATTAATTAAGATCAATTATACACACTGATAATTCATGCAACATGCTCTTCTTTCTAATCCAGGAAAATAAGGGGTTTTCTTCTCTCTATCCTGTTAAGCTGCATAAATGAATATATATCACATTAATACTGTTTTCAAAACTAACTCAAAAAAAATCAAACAATAAATAAGCTCAGGCAGAAGTAAAGAGAAGGAGGCAAATGTATTCAGGCTGAAGGTTACAACAAACCTGGGATCTAGAGCACGATGGCAGTAACAATTAGTTTGAAAATAACATCCTATAAAATAGCACCCTATAAAGAATGTGAATGTTAACAGCAGTATGTTAGAGCACTTCTTATTAAATTCGTTGTAAGCACTTCGCACAGCTTACCAAAATGTTTTATATAGTTTAGTCTCAAGCCTACTGCCAAGAAAAGAAGATGCAGAAGTGCTTTTTAAACATGTCGTAAACAACTTGCAGTTAATGTTAAACTTCTCACGTGCAGGTAGGTTTGGAGGAACCACTAACTCTGCCCAACAAAAGCACCTGTGGGCCACAACAAAAGCAGAAATTCAGTTTGTATCTTCACAGTTCACATGCAATTTTAAGATTGCCTGGTGATACTCATTCCCTTGCACTGGTTCTTCATCTGTACTGTCGTAAAAGTAATCTGGTTAGGTTTATTTCCCTGTATATAACTATTGTGACAGATGAAATCTCGTTGCAAATGTGGGAACTTGGTAAAGAAAACAACATTCTCAACATTAAAGCCTCCATCTTGGCAATATTAAGCCAGAAATAGCAGCGGTTAATACCCAAAACAAAACAAACAAACAAAAAACAACCTCTGGCCAGTTTTATCTTTATCTCCTTAGAAGAGTCATCTTGTTTAACAATAAACATAACCAGAAAGTCAGTAGCAGAAATGAACGGAAACCTCTTCATTAAAAGGGAAGGAAGGCTTACCCTTTCTTCCAGTCGAGCCAGCTGCTCTTTGTAGTAAGCATCATGCTTCTTCAGTTCTCTGTCTTTCTCTTCCAGCTGCTTGGCCTAAAAAAAGAAATAGAGAGATAAAACTGGATCAAGAAAGAGCATCACTCACAAAGCAAAACATCTACTATAAATTGTACCAGTAAGGAATATACAGTGATTGAAAACTGCAGTCTATTAGTTTTTGCCAAACACTACATTAATAAGATGATGATTGCTGCATTGAAAATGTAAAGAGATTGTCTATTGTACTGTTTTTTCCTTCCCTCCTCAACAGCTGTGCCATGGTTTGTTCAAATGTACTTGGACGCGTCACAAAGACAGAACCAAGCGTACCATGCTGGGATGAAATTTTTATTAACTTTGCAGATCACTTCTAAACTTTGGGAAATGTACTCTAGCTACCGCACAGAGTACATGCAGAGTTTGATTATTTAACTTTGTAAATTAATTGCTACTAGGTGGACATTCAGACAGAAGAATAGCCAAACTTGCATCTGTACATTTGTAGGCTGTGGTAAAAACATAAATGTATACATATACATATTTACATATATATATATATAATTTTATTTATTTTATTTATTTATTTATTTAAGTATTCAGGGATACATTTAGCATGTGCTTAATTCTGAACATGTGAATGTTTGGAAGAACCAAATACTTACATATTTGCAAAAGCAAATCTAAAAAGTCCATCTAAAACTCTGCTGTCCTCTTTACTTAACAATTACTCTTCCAGAAACTCCTACATTGGCTGAAATATCCCAGTAGAGTAAGCTGAAACTCTTTACTGTGGGGTTATTCATGTGCCCAGTAACTTAAAATAATAGAGAAGCATTGTGAATATCTGTCTTTTCATTACCATTGTCACTCTGACTCGAGTATTCATGTAAGACACCTCGTTTTCAGCACTGCTGAGGAAGTCAACTTTTTTTTTTTTTTTTTGCTTTTATCTGTAGTCTGTTCAAATATGTAGCGCTATAGGGACCCATCATGAATTACAGAACACATTAAAACTACACACATGCACACCAAATACATACACATCTCAAGTATGAATGCAAACATGTTCCAGGTAAATAATGTTTAATAATAAAGCATGTTCACTGAATAAAAATTAACTATCAGTGGTCATTACTACAATTGCCTACTCAAAATTAGTCATTTATCGCCAACATATTTTCACCCAGGTACTGATACTACAGAATTAACTGCAAATAGTTCCCCTTTCTAGCAGCATCAAGAAAAATGGGAACTGTAAACTCTCACTACTAATGATGGCACTTCCAGTCATGCTCAAAGAAGCATGTCAGAAAACTTACTTATGCTACACATTCTGCTATGCTTGCTGTAGAGATATAGGGCTTCTCTTTGTCAAGATTTGTTTCTACAGACAGACAAAGAATAAAATAAAAACTTTGGGGTTTGGGTTAGTCCTAACTTAGAAACTTACCTTTTTTTCTATCTCCTGAAGCATGCAAAAAAAATCAAAATGTTCAAGTTAAATTTATTATACAATGCTGAAGAGAAGGAATGCAGAAAAATACACGCCTGTCAGGTGTATCTGCAACGTAGAACAAGGCTAAAAACTACATGTAAGATGTCTTTTATATGCAACTTCACAAAAAAACATCCCTGCTCATTGGAAAAGCACACAGCGAAGTTGTAATGCTACTTGGATGAGTCAAACCTTGCTCTTCCTCCACCATCCTTTCTTTGTGGAGCACATGCTACAGCCCTGACCACCATCATTTAAATCCTTTATTCACTACAGAAAACTGATTACAGGTTTTTCCAAAGCTGATTACAGTAAATATTCTACAATCTAACTACCACGCTTCGTATTGATCACGGTTCTGCTTTTCCCAGATAATCCCTGTATCGCCTCTCAAACCTGCACCTTGCCCTGGTTCAGACAAGGAAACAACTGAAAATTCATTGCAGGTTGTGCATCCCCAAACCACCCCCTTCCAGATATTTAATCCTATGCTTCGATGCATCATCATGGTTACCCACACGCAATCGTTTTATGCATAACCACCTCATGATCCCTCAAATATCTGCAAACTCAAGAGCATGCCTTTTGTTCAAGCGCAGTTAAATAGGCCAGCGACAAAGAAATTGTAAAATTAATGTTCCGTTCCTCTCCCAAGAACTTAGTAAAGTTTTATGTATTAGAATTCAGAAGTGTTTCACATGATTCTATCGATGACCTAAAGCCAAGCAATAAAATTGACTTTGGAAAACCAGTAAGATATAATAGAAAAAGTGCAAGAGTGTCGTAATTTAATTCACGTGCCACATTTCCGACAATTCACAGCAGCAGAAATGTTCAGGGTTTAAAAGCACAACAGGTCAAGGGTACACTGTAACGACCAAGCAAATGAAAAGGCCCTGTATTAGAAACCTGTCCTCTCCTCCCGGTCCAGCTGATCAATCAGAATCAATTCTCTCATCTCCCAGAAAGAAAACAATAGCAGGAGATTAACGGATCCTTCCTCTCGCAGATAAAGATGAGGAGTGAAAGAATGAGAGGCAATCTTCACAACTGCTGCAGACCATTTTATGAAGCAGACAAATCCCACTAGGTTCAATCAAAAAATCCAAACATCTTGAACAGCAATGATAAAAACATTGATTATGTTTAACACGCTGCCATCAGAGCAGAGCTAAAGACTGCACCATGCTACAGCTGCATTTCTAATTTATAGAAGCACTTCCAGCTCTTCTGCATAGTTTTTGCACCTTTCATAAAAGCAAAATTACGTTTTATCCATGTTACGTGGCTCCTGTTTTCAACTCAATTCCCCATATTCTTTCTATATGTTAGTCCTTGCAGTGCTGAGGGATTTAAGACCCACTCATTGTAGAAGTTTAAATCAGACTGGCTCCATCCACGTTAACCAGGGTTTAATGTTCAAAACTGTCACAGCTCCTATTGCTTTTCATATCTGAAAAGTGACCAGGTCACATACACATCTAGTCTATTAAAAACCAAAAAAACAAACACGTCAACATGTGATTTTTTTTTTATTTTACTTTTTATTAAAATTCTTTGCAGGCAAGTTAGGGCTAGATTAGATCTTAGCTCTGAAAGTGTTTGAAAACTCTCAAGAAATTTCAACTGGACAAAGAAAAATTCTCAGTGACTGATGTCGAGGAAATCACATTCCTAGAAAAACACCCCCAAAAGCCTTAATAGGGATTCACAAGTTGCCCAAAGTGTTTCATAAAACAGAAATATAGAGCATGGAAGCTGAGAAAGACGAAGAAAAAGAACTAATGAAAAGTTTCCAGATCACAGTATATCGGTCAGGACCTCTCAGTAACTGAGGAACTCAAACAGAACACATTCATATAAAATTTACTTTAAAAACTCCGGAATGCTGATTTTGACTAAATTACCATGAGACACACTTGTAAAGTATGCTTCAGGTCTCACACCACAGACAAGCATGCTTAAACTGGATCATTTAAGATACTGCATCTCCAAGTTATACCCTCACATTATCCTATTACATGGGTCAGCAGAAATAAAGGAAGGTAGAGAATGATGAAAAATGGATTAAACAGAATTAAAGCATCATGAAACATTCCTATTTAAACAAAGTTTGAGTACATAGAGATAAAAAGTAAAATTCTCTTAGAAAATACTGCTTTTCAGGTCCACATCTACTGATCTGTAATTTTATCTTGTACAGATACAATTAATTCTGAGACAGGTTTAAATCGGCAAAACTTTCTGGAGGACCTCCATGTGCCTTTGAGACAAAAGTCCTTCCACCTGCATCAATCCTACTGATCAAAAACCGTTCAAAATAGAGAACTGGATTTTTTTTAACTTATTTTTTATTTGCATCTGACCACTAAGTTTATATATGTGGAAGACAGAATGAGCAGGGGAATGTAAATAATATTTGTTCCCAAGACATGTATCTGAATGCGAGTTTTTGCCCTGGAAAGTTCATTATTTTTCTTTTTTCCCGCAAGATAATTAGTGATCAAAACAGCTGGATTTTACTACTAAAAGACATGGTGCCAAGCAGCAGAATATATTCACAGTGGTTTTTTTTGCCCTGAACCTATCAGAGCTTTTATATCACTCATAAAGTAGAAATACTAGATTGTAGGGACACAAAAAATACAATAAACCAAAGATTTAGGTCTCTGTATTGTGAAAGTAACTGGAAAATTTGGTAGACCAGTAAGAAACTCAGTATAGAAGTGTCTTCCTTATAGCTAACACCCCTAGCATTTGTACAATAATGCAGACAGAGCAAAAAAAAAAAAACATAAATATTTATTTACGCACACATTTATACTGGAAACAATATAAATATGCCAACGGAAGAGAATTCACTGCAGAAATAAAAACTTGTAAGGTAATGTTATATTTATGGGGCCGTAGCAACATGATCCCAGTGAATATCAATTAGCCGTAACAAAATAATTAACAGTAGCCATGTATTCAATTAGCTGAATGCTACACTTTAGTTGTAAATGAGATAGTGTAACAGGTTCGTTGCTTCTTCGCAAAGTAGCTTTAATAAACAAAGCATTTACTTGGGTGTTATTTAGAAAAGAAATCTAGAAGGTCACCTTTGAGAAGCAGCCCGCCTTCCCAAGATAATCCAAAATTAAAACAAAAAAAAAAAAAAAACCCACAAAAAAAACCAGATTGCTAATATTACTTCTTTACTTTCATTTTAGAATTACTAGAAACTCGGACCAAGACTTAAAGCTGGATTTTGATTTTCAGAAGTAGCACCTGGATCTGGCACAGCACCAGGATGAGTCTCCCTCATCAGAGAAATGGATGCCTACAAAAAACTCCTGCACATCACCTTGTACACAGCCGCAGGGAAATTCAGTGTACGCTCATCAGAGCGTTCACGTGACAAAGCCGAACCCTTCTCATGCTGTATATAAATACACAAAGTACAAAGACAGAGTCAGGCTCTGTTCAGTGGTGTCCAGGGACAGGATAAGAGGCACTGAGCACAACCTGGAGCACAGGAGGCTCCCCCTGAACATTGAGAAGCACTTCTGTGCTGGACCACTGGAACACTTGGCTAGATGTACAGACTGGGGGACAGGAGGCTGGAGAGAAGCCCCATGGAAAGGGATCTGGGGTTTCCAGGGGGGACACCGCACCCTGGGGTGCCTCAGGCACGGCATGGCCAGCTGGGCAAGGGGAGGGATTGTCCCACTCTGTTCCATGCTGGTGCGGCCTCACCTCAAGCACTGTGTGTGAATTTGGGTGCCACAATATAAGAAGGACATAAAACTATTAAGAGTGTCCAAAGGAGGGCAATGAAGATGGCGAAGGGTTTAGAGGGGAAGACATATGAGGAGCAGCTGAGGGCCCTGAGCAGAGCAGGCCGAGGGGAGGCCTCATGGCGGCCTGCAGCTCCCTCACTGGGAGCAGAGGGGCAGGCGCTGAGCTCTGCTCTCTGGGGACAGCGACAGGACCCGAGGGAACGGCATGGAGCTGGGACAGGGGAGGGTCAGGCTGGGGGTGAGGGAAAGGTTCTGCACCCAGAGGTGGTCGGGCACTAGGACAGGCCCCCCAGGGACATGGTCACAGCACTGAGCCTGAGTTCAAGAAACATTTGGACACCGCTCTCAGACACAGGGTTTGGTTTTTGGGTGGTCCTGTGTACAGACAGGAGTTGGACCCTCGTGGGTCCCTTCCAACTCAGGATAATCTAACAGGTTGCCCAGAGAGGTTGTGGTGTCTCCCCCTCAGAGATCTCCAAAAGCCACCTGAACATGGTCCTGGGCACCCTGCTCTGGGTGGCCCTGCTTGAGCAGGAGGGTTGGACCAGGTGATCTCCAAAAGCCCCTTCCAACCTCATCCACTGTGATTCTGTGGGTACAAAACATACACATTTGTTCTGTCCTTCATAGCACAAATAGCAGCCGGTTGAAAACAAATGATTAACAGTTATTTTAAAAAAGAATAAAGGAACCCATGTAGCTGCATGTGGCAAAGCTGGAGCTGTGTATAGCTTATTATTGCTTTTCTTTAAGAACCTTCAGCAGATAAAGCAATACCAGGTAGTTTGGGGGGAAAAGTTTATAGGCTGATCTCAAAATTAGCTCTTGAAGCACTCAGCAGTCCCAGGAAAAACAGCTGCCCCTCAGTGAGGGCTCCAAGCTCCAAATTCATTAACATCCATCGAGTTTACAGAAGAACACCCCTGAGATCGCTTCAGTTTGCATTTTTCAGTTAGAGAAGAATAATCTGCTTCAAAATAAGAGTTCAACACTAAATTTATAAGGAATCATCAGCAATCTGAAAGGGATGGAGTGATCTGCCGAGGTCTTGCCAAGCTGCTTCATGGTCATTTCCCCACTGCCACAATAAAAATGGTAGAGGAAGGGATAAGTGGATGACCAAGGGACCAGGTTTCCTACATGACTTTTAAGGCTGCAAGTGGCTTTGGGTCCAAGGGCTGAAAGAGCACTCTGACTGTCAGAACGAGTTTACAAGACTATGGGGATTTGCCCGATGAAATGCTAACTAAAAAAACGAAGGCTTTTTTGCCACTGAATAATGGGAAAGGTCACAGAAAATATCTATAGACCTTCAGGCAAGTCTGTGTAGTTTGAAGAAAAGGTTAATGGTTTAACAGGCAAAGAAAGCAGCGGTAGATGTCTGGCCTTCAGCAGCTCCAGAAGAGGAAGATCTGGCAGAAGGACTGCTGACAGGGCAGGGAGGGTATGATGCACCAGAACTGCAGGAGAGCAGATCTCAAATGCCATTCCAAAAATCACCTTTCACATTTATGTAGCGAAAGACTTAGTTTTACAGTTCAAGTTTGTTGGACGAGTGTACCTGTGCATTAAAACAGTGTGTGAATTCATGAGCTTGTAGATACTAGTGTCACTTGTGCAGACTGTGACTGTCGTGTTGTAAAACAGCTATTCTGCTGGTGAAACAAGTATTCTGCTTCTGATGTCCACCAGGCTGTTCTGCACAGAAGTACTTTTGCAGTGGAGTACATTCATCTATCATGAATAATCCTATGCATTCATATTTGCACACTGATTAACATGAAAAGGATTAGTTACTTGTATTCATTAGTATGGTCAGCAAAACTACCATCTTCATTGACCACATAGAGCATCCTTTGAATTTGTTTTCTATTTCAACCTATATATATATTTATAATATAAATAATAATTTATAATATAAATAGTAATATACACACACACACAGACAAGTATGCATACACACCATCCTGAATGGGCACTAGAAGTAAATTATCAATATTATTAGCAGTATATGCCTCTTCCTTATCCCCCCCAAAAGAACTTCTTTTGAAGATATCACTATTCATAAAAATCATTCCTAACCACAAAAAAAAAAAGATCCAAACATCACTTACAAAAAAACCTATGCTAATTTCCACTTGTAAAGGTGGAAAATAGCTATGAATTAGAAAGAGCAGCAACAATAATGCATCATAAAACATATTCTTTGACAACTGTAATTAAAACAAGCTTTTGTAATTACCAGTAAATGTGCTACAGTACAGTTTCTAAAAATAATGAAGTCCTAAAAGAATGAGTAGTAGAAAAGATCACTCTGAAAGAAGGCTAATGGAGAAAATTAAAAAATTGAATTTATGAACAAGTTAGGATCTAGTCTACACAGGACACATGACATTAAGCTTCATTTACTAAATCTAGTTATAAACCAATGGAGTTTAAAAAACAAAACAGGATGATTTAGGGACAGTACACACATACAGCTTAGGTACTCAGTGGGATGAGAGGACAGCCCCCGTTGGAAGGCCACATACTACATGCTCCTGATAAGAGCAGGATCAACTAAGAGACCAGACTGAGCTCCTCGGGGCTGCACCCGGTTGGGTTTTGAAAACCCCAAAGTGTGGAGACTGCACAGCCCGATCTTCATCGTGCCTTCATCCACAAGGTCTCTGTACAGACCTGTTCACAGAGGAGATGAAGCAACTATGAGCATAGATAGGGTTTGAGTCAGCAATCACTTGAGAGACTTCAGGTTTCTTCCTGCCTCAATTATGTTATGATTCTGTCCCCAAAACGAGAGGCAGAATGGTCATACAATTGTACCACACTACCATGAAATGAACAACACAAGGACTAAAGAAAACCTGCACTCATCACCAGACTCTCTTCCTCACTGGATAAACCATCTGGCTTGTTCAGCGTGAAATCAACATGGTTTGAAGATTTTACTTCCTCGAAAATGAAAATTAAAATACATTAACGACTATTACATTCATTAGCAATATGCAGAAAAGCCTCATGTTTCCATCCAATCATAGTTCAAAGAAACAACAGACACCAAGCAAATCTGTATTGCATATATGCATGCCAGCGGGAATAAAAGAAAAGCATGACTTATTTCCAAAACTGTATACATTCTTTTCATTTAACTAATACAGTCCAAAAAGATCAAATATATCAAAGACTATCTGTACTGCTGCCAGGTATTTGTAGTAATTCAAATAATGTCTATAACCTTTCCTGACAGCTTCTGATGTTTCAGTCATATGTCAAACATTTACAGTTTCCACTAATCTTAAAGAAGCAGTCATCGACTGTTCCATATGTGCCAAACTGGATTTCTCTACATAAAAATGGAGCAAGAGAACTGTTACTCTGTGAAATTCAGAAAGCAAAACTGTCAGTAAACTGATTTAGGACTATGTTCTACTTCCAGCTGTGCTATCATATAACTATTCTAGTCGTTCCTAACTTTTGTGTTTTTCACTTAATTTTTTTTTATTTTTATTTTTACTGTGTTCTAAATTGATCTGACAATAATTTACAGAAGCACTTTGAAATTCCTCGATGAAATGAACAGCAGAAAGACAAAGAAAAGGTAAAAAGAAGCACTGAAAATTTAATGTACTGTAAAACAATACAGCACATATGACAAAGGAAGGCAGAAGGAACCACGACCCTTTCAGAAGATATTCTCACGCTTGACCGTAGTCCAAAACCAAGTTAATAACAAACCTGCATCTCAGTTACCTAATAGCTAACTATTTAGTCTAGAGGTAATTTTGACATCTTTTAAGCTGTCCATCTAGGAAGTTTTATTCTTGCTTCAGCATCTTTTGCCAGCACTTTCATATTATGTTATTATATTTTTTGAAGCTTTATAAACTGAAGATTCAGTAGAGTGAAGGCAAACAGTGAAATAATTCTCATAGGCACTGCACTAATATAAGCAACGAAAACTCAACATCTCATTGAAGCCCACTTCAAAGTCAATCTCATCTGAAATCCCACAAAAAAATTTACTCTCTATCCTCTATATATGAGGTCCAGAAGCATCAGGGAACGTACGTTCTCTGGCATTATTTTCCATCTGCAAATATCCTACTTCTTGTATCAAATAATCAAAACTATATCTAAATTGATGTAATTTCCTTCAAACAGAGGATGCATCATTGGAACTGGCTGCTTCGTCTGTTATTCTGTTAACCAGTTTCCTTTAAAAGCAAACAGTGATGATGCCCATGAAGGTGTACACATTTTTGAATACAAAATAAGAGTACAATTATTTCTTCTCAGCTATTCAAGTTATTGATTTCTGCTTAAGACACAAAAGCACTTGTAGCTTGTAACTACTTCAGGTGTTTCTCAATTTGAAAAATACAATATAAGCAGTACCTTCATTTTTTGATATTCAAGTAGCTACCATTTAAAATATGTTTATGACAATGGCTTATCTGTATCTTCTGGAAATTAGATCTTGTTACACTGAACTTTTCTCTTTAGTAATAAACAAACCATCATAATGCATTGTCTCTCTTTCAAATAATTCAGCCATACTGTCTGCCATTATCTTGAAACAGAGACTTTCTTAATCAGCTTGATAGAAAAAAGAGCTGCGATCTGTAGATAATTTAAAATAGAAGTTGCAACTCAACAACCAGCTGATCTTTTAAATGGTGCACATGAATTAGTTAATCTGCAACAGTGAAATATTAGGTATTTATTGTCAGGATTGCTAAAGGAACATCAGTTTGGTGAAAGCTTTCACAAAAGAACTTTTCCCATCAATAAACATAAAAAAATGTCATGGTGAAGAAAGTATTTATAGCTAGTAGGTATGCTGTATATATCAAGGCTATACAAAATGTTATCCCATTGAATACATTGCTTTTTAGCTCTTCTGTTTCATTCCTTGTAACACTTCAAAAATTCAATGTAAGCAAATTATAATACTGTTCCATCACTCTTTTCATCATCTCTCTGAAGTATTCATTTAAGGTTGAAAATCCTATGTGATAAGAAAAGCTACCTGTTTAAAACATTAAATATAAACTAACATTCAGCACAGACAAAAAGCAAAATCTTGGGAAATGGAGAGGAAAAGCAGAAAGTGTATTTATACACAGAAAGAATGAATGTTTATTTTTCCTTTAATTAGCAAATGACAATCCTGGTCTTTAAGAATTTTCTTTCAAGTTTTAGCAAATTATTCTGAAACAAGACCACAAGAGAATCACTGCCCTGAGTAGAATACCTCTGAAACCAGGAGGGATTGATTTATACATCGATTATTGGTGAGCATCTTCCTTTTGTAAAATCCTATAACATGTGCAATCGAATATCTGTGTCCAACTTCCATTCACTGCGCTTCTATTTCACATCTCATTCGATTGCAAAGTCTCTAGGGCAGATCCTGGAGCTCACTACTTACCTGTGCAATGTTTAACATAATTAGACTTCAAACTCTGCTGATGGTATTATTCCATCAGAAATAACAAATATTCTAAGCACAGAAAAACTATAGCATGCATTTTTTAAATTGTAGAAAAAGCACAATTAACACAAGACAGTAAGGAAGACAAACACTTGATTTGTGTAAAGAGCATGCTGGAAAAACAAATTAAAAGAATTTAGGTTTGTTTGTTTTAATTATTTATTTTAAAGCCCTGCCCAGTTCTAAGTATGCCAGTAATATGGGACAGAGCAACTAAAAAAACTTATGCACACCAATAACTAATTGGAGGCAGTAAATATAGTTAAAAGATGGTCTGATGGTAACATTTGTATTCCTTATCTTATTTTGACTTCCTTGTCATGTCAATTTGTTGACAGAACATTTAGAGAGAGAGAAACATACCATGGCAGAGACTGGCTGTTACAAAAACATGGTGCTACATTTTACTGTATATTTTTTTTGGCAGTAAGAAAGCATAAAACCGTTGACTAATGGGTTATTCAAAAATAATTCAGCAATATCTTACAGGAAAAAAAAAAATGAAAACCAAATAACCATAAAATCCAATGAAACTCTAAGGGCTCAGTGAAAATTAGTGTATAAAAATGACTAGAAAGACCAAACCCAAGACGATATTGGTCAAGTGTCCCATGGGTTAGGCAGTTTACAATTCAGATGACTTCAGTCATCTAGAAAAAATGCTACATGGAGACAACCAGAGCTGGAGACCATTTTGTGTTATTAGAGACCAGAGAAGATGGTGTAGAACAAAACCAAAGCTATTTAAGTTACAAGGAACAGGCACCCTGAACAAAGGGGAGATCCAATGAGGACTAACAGAAAACGATATGGCTTGGAAGCAAAAGCCTGTACCAGCCACGTGAAGCATTTTTAATCTGATTGTAAACCCCAAGGGAAAGGCTTTATATTCCTGCAGGCAAGCCAATAAAAACTTGTCCGGTGCGTAACAATCGCAGAGCTAGGGCACAAAGAGGTTTATGAACGGAGGAGGAAAGATGACAGCACCACACTGCGATCGCATTATTTGATGTAGACTAAAAGGACATCCAGAGTCCTGGTCACTACACCCAGAAGATTCAGAGGAGTAAGAAACTGGAGGCGTCTAAATACCAAAACCACCAGAAGCGCCTCTTGTGCGTAGAAGGGTGCACGATAGAGGTATACAAAATAATGAGTTGTTCAGAGAAGGTAAGTCAGGCTCTCTCATTTACTCCTTCTCAGCATACCAGACTGAGGAGATACTCAGTGAACAGTGAAATTGAAAAGCAACAAATTTGGAACCAATTAAATGCATAATTAACCTGCAGAACTCATTGCCACAAGTTATCGGTGAAGCCAATCGCTTAGCGAAATCCAGAAAAAGTTGAGATGTTTGTATTAACTCTGAGAACATCCACACTTATACCTATGAGGTAGCTGAGACTGGATTCCTCTGAGGGCTCTAAACCTCATCATTTTGAGAACAATTAAAAATATTGAAGTCTGTCAAGCATGAATTGTAAGAGATTAGGAGGAAACTCCCTGTCCTTTTCATACTCCCTGGATGCTACAAAGTTCCTCCAGACAACTACGCCTGTCCCTGTTGCGTATGACAAAAAAACATTATTTGCGTCCAAAAGTTCGGCCACTTCAGTCACAGCTGCTGTCAGCCCATATTTACAAAACCAAATAGATAAAAAAGCCTGAAATACACATTACCAACTTTTTTTCTTCTTCTTTCAGGATAACAACCTATCTAGGGATTAAGCAAATCCATCCATAAAGCTCCAGGAAGTCTTCTTGCAGAGCTGCCTCTCATCTGTGTGTTAGTAAGGGCTAAGATGCTACAAGGAGCCAACCTGAAATGAAACTCAAGGTATAAAGCAACATGAAGTATCTCATCAGCAGGAAACAAATAGCTCACAAGTAAATTTAAATACTGCTGAAACCAGAATGCCAAACTGGTTCACGTGGCTTTTGCAGAGAGAAAGACTGCAGTTTCTCAGCTCAGTGGATTTCTACCATTAGCCTTATTGTTCTTAAGACAGAGAAATGCACACAGCAAAAAGCACAATTTTCCAGACTGGAGAAGAGCAAAAGTGCTGAGAAGCACAATGAAGACAAGGACAGCGAGTCCGTGCTCGGAGTTCACCAATACTGATGATTCCTCTAGCTTCTTCCTCCTCATCTCTGCTCTCCCCCTTTCTTCTCTTCCCCTCCCCAAACTCAAAATGAAAAAAGCAAAATTGTCCCAGCCATAGTTTCCACTCTTCTTCGACCCTTCTGCCTAAACAACTATCTATGGTGAGCATAAATTAGGCCTGTAAATTCAATAGAAATTGTAATGAGTCAATCACTTGAAAATCAAATATTATCACCGTAAGAGCTGCGTAGGAATGGATGAAAATGTCTCATTATGATCCACCACTAGAGAAACTATTAATTACGATGTTGGTTTTTCTTATCGTTTATTGCTGTATCCCAAATAGAGCAGCTCAACCTTAGACATCGATTAGGATTCTGCTGCGTTCAGCATTGCACAAATGCAGTATGGACAATTAGTGGAAGGAAGAACACCTGCAAGATTTAATGTAATATATATTCAAGAGATAAGAGGGTAAAAAAAATATATACTGCAGACAATAATTAACATCCAATAAGCCATTCCTTGAGGTATTTCAGGAAGCCTTCCATTCTTGAGAACATTCGTGCTAGAAGGCATAATAACAATTAAGCTAAACTTGTGCTCCCTCTTATTATAATTTCCAATGCTGTAAATGTTTTTAGTGATCAGAACCATCCTGACATTTACCACTTTTTGTTTGCTTATAGTTTTAAGTAGAAGAGAATTAGGACTCCAGTGCAAACAGCTTCTGGCTCAAGGGCACCCCGAATAAATGATGTCCAACACAGCGCCCTGCACATCAAGCAACGTGACCCTAGAAACGGAGCAAGCATGGTCCTGGGGTGCAGGTGCAAGAGTTGTACCCTGAGCTTGACTGCCTGTGCAACCTCAGGAAGAGTTTCTTTCCTCCTGGGTATCAGTGATGCTCACAAGGGCTGTCTGTACAGCGCTCAGAGAATCTACAATCCATACATTTTGATAAAGGAATACTATTATTTTAACATGACCGTTTTATGTTGTGGGTGAGCAAGTCTGCGAGTGAAAGCAAGCACTTAAAAGTGCTTTACAGAAAAGTGATTTCATCCCAGTCAATAGACTGCTTCAGGAAAATATAAGCTGTCAAGTACTTTTATAATAATGGACAAAAAACCTCCCGCATTTTGGGAGTTGCTAAAACATGTCAATTTTACACAATCTTTTGTGTACTGCCCAACATTTAGAGTGCTAGAAAGCAAAGCTCTTCTCTGAATTTGTGAAGTGTTTTTTTTACCACACACTTAAACCTTATTTGTCATGCAATACAGACTGTTCTAGGCCACAGAGAGAATTAGTGCTTAATTTTCTAAACGTGGAGAGACATACCAACTACTTGCAGAAGTAATGTCTCCGGTATTTGCATGAAATTGAGAATAGCAAGGAATTGTTTAAATTAGATTAATTCAGCAATGGTAGAAAAGTAGCGACTTTTCTCTGTCCTTAGAAGAGGAGGAAAAAAAGATTCTGCAGAACAAAACATGACTGATCATAAACAGGCAAAGATTAATAAAATGTTAATTCATCCCTCGTAACACAGAGTACATGACACCCAGATTCAGGTTACTAAATAGGGTACGGCCCGACCCTGCAGTGAAACAAAAAGAAAACTTATTTTATCCACTTTTTTCTGTCCTCGCATTGTCTTATGAATTGCATGGCAGATCAGGTTTCAGAGGTAAACAATGTAAGAGATAAATATAATTGACTTTCTGTACACTCCTATTGGAATATTTTTGGGATTCTTCCCCATTCATGAGTGCAAGAATCTACAGCCACACTAAAGAGATTCTCCTTTTTAAACTTTGGATGTAGAAGAACACACAATATAGGTTAAGAAATACCTATTTTCAAAAAGCAATTATTAAAAAAAGAAAAATATTGCATCAGAAAAAGAAGAAATCATCATTGTAACTGCAAGTGTCTGCAAGATATCGGATAGCAGCACAGCTATTCAAGCCGTACCTGGTGTCCTACCTTTATTTAACACTAATATATGTGCAAAAAGAAGCTAAAGAACTGAATTTCTAACAAAAATCACATCTTTCTCACAACAGATCTCATTGTGTGAGCATCTTGGAACATTCAAAAAATAGGTAAAAATTATTCATATGAGAGAAAAATACTCACAGGCACCCTTTGGTACACTTGCACCACATAGTATGACCCTGCTACAATTTAAAGTCTTAAGGAGATGAGGTCAACTTGGTTTTTGAGACAACCCAGCAAAGTTCACGTTGACCACTGCAGCAAATGGTATGGTGATATTTAACCTATTACTGAATTTCTGCCTCCAGAAGGTATTACAGCAATGCAAGACTGTTTTTAAATGGGACATAACACCTCCCATAAGAAAAATGTCTGAAGGGCTCCTGTAAACAGTGGGTTCCCCCATTACCCTAACCGCCCATCAGCTTTGTTAACTGCAACCTACCTTTCCAAATGCAGTAGGCAGTCTCAGGCAATGACAATTTTTCACTTCTTTCTTTTATGCTACTGAGCATTATTAGCCGTCTGCCACGTTCTACGTTCGCAGCCCAATTTATAGGTGGAGGAAGCAATAGATTTACATGCTGAAGTTAAAATGTATTTGGGCACTGAAACCCTGACAAGGTAACCGTGGAAGAAGCACAAACGTTATTACCGGCGGTGACATACAGCCCCGGCCCAGCTCAGACACACTCCAGAGGAGAGGTGGAACAGATGAGCGTGAATCTCCATTACGCAGAGTACCAGCACGGATACATAAATTCTGCTCCTATAAACTAAAATTAAAGAGAGTCTTATTTGCTTTTATGAAATCTTCATCTGTAACACACAGCAAGCAGTATTTTTTTTTTTAATGGTGGGGAAATGGCCTCATATCTCCTCTTACTTAAGCGGAGTCAGTAAAAAAAAAAAGGCCTAAGCAGTTTTCTCAGGAATTTAAGCTGTAAGGTTTTACTACTGTAATAAAAAAATAACCTAATTTTAAGACAAACCTGACATTTTTTTCAGTTCTGTAGCAAAAACACCTAAACACACACAGTCCATGGCCCATGCAAGCTGAGCTGCTTCATCAACTAAGACTAAAAAAAAAATAAAATAAAATAAAACAAAAATATTAATAAAATAGATAGAGCAATTACCAGATTGGAATCCACATATTCAAATCAAACCAAACAGATAAATTTGGGATATTTTTAATTTTTATTTTCTACTACAGCAGCTGGCCCATGCCAGCTGCAGCAGATCTGATGCCCTTGTGATCCCACATTTCCTCCTCCTCCACAGGGAATCAGCCTGGCTGGCCACCGAGTGCCATTTCCTCATCCACGGGCTTGGTCCTCAATACAGGACCAAGAAAAAGTCCTTGCAAGTGGCTGCTCATTCAAAATTCCTCAAAAACTGCACAGATGCCAAAGGTCTTCTTACTCCAACAACTAGAGAAATATTCTAGAGAATGTGTTTTTACCCCAAAATAAATATTCTACTAGCAAACAAGTATATTTTAAGGGAACTTTGGAAGTATTTAACATTCCGAGTGCCCAAATTAAAAAAGAACTAATATTGTAGCCATGGCTAAGAGACATAAGAAATGCAGGGAGGGATCTGGACTTCTTAATCACCTCAAATGCTACAGCTGGAACACAAATATACCTGCTTTGGGTGTATAGGTGTGTTTTTTTTTTTTTACCCAACCCAAGAACATTAGTTCACATATATATCTATATATATATATCAATTGAAATATGTAAGTACACACTTATGTATACTCCGTGAAAAACCTTTCTTATTCCGTACCTTGATCTCAAAAATTACAACAGACAGTGAAGATCTTACATGTTTGTCCTACCTGTGTTTGCAAACACGAAAGGATTAAGAGGAAAATACAAGGCTTCTAAAAAATACTACATGAAAATGCTAATTGGCACTATCTTAAAACAAACAAACAAACAAAAAACAGCTCCTTTTTGAAGCCTGAGACTGTTTCCACTTTTATCCATGCATAAGGCTTCCAAAGTGATACCAGAATTGAATCTGAATCAAAACACAGAAAGAGCAGGAATGGTGTATATATAAATAACAGGGGATGAAATTTTCAAAAGGATCAGCATTTTTGCGAAAACATTTATCTACACATCTATGAGCAAATTTAGTGGGACCAAGACTAGGCCCAGATACTTCTTCAGGGATTTTTTGTTTGTTTTTAATATAGCATGGAATCAAAGACACTGAATATTTGACTAATATTCTTTGTTCAGCTCCCAAAAAAAATTTCAAAGCCTTAACACCAGCATTCCCAAACTGCTAAAAAAGTGCCAACGGTACCCTTTTTAAATGTCTTTTTTGCACAACAAAAGAAAACAAAATAAGAAGCCACACAGACAAAGATCTACCCTAGTAGTTAGAGGTTCAAAAGGATAATGTAGATGGAAATGGTACAAACTAACAGAGCAGCGAGCACAAGCACAGGTACAGCCGGGCTCTTTAGAGCTCGATAAGAGCAATGGCTTTTATCATCATATTCCCTCCACATAACTTAAGATTTTCTGTCTAAAATTTATGGGAGGAATAATTCTGACAAATATTTTATTCCTCTGTCTGCTCGTAGACATTTACGGGCTTAACAAGCAAAAAGCAGTTCACATCTGAGGCTGAGGACCGGGGAAGACGTGGGTAAAATCGCAGTCGCAGCTCATCTGTTCTGGGAAACCTGAGCCACATGCTCTCAGATGTTATTAGCAAACTAAGACTGGGATAAATGATGAAGACGCAGAGAAGACAGAAAAATTGAAGTATTTATTGTGGGCAAAATGGGAAAAACAGAGGATTCCTGCAGGAAAACACAGAGGGTCGGTATAACGCTCTTCCCCAAGGTGCTAAGTTTCCTGGTGTGGCTGGGAAGGTGGGCGAGGAGGTGGGCAGAGTCTTCTAAAAGCACGTTGGAAGAACCAAGACCAGTGTCCAGCTACTGCTGACCACCACTGGGTGGAAATTCCTGCAACAAACAAGTATTTCCTCTCCATTCCCACAGGCACAAACATGAAGCACTCCAGACCAGTAGGCCAGGGCTAGAAGTGTCATGCAGGAAGGCACTCTGATGTGAGAAGCTTCTTCATATCTGACTTAGTTTGGCTAAACACTCGTTTTTTAACACGTAAGGGTATGGGTTGGCAGGGACCTCAAAGCCCATCTCATCCCAGCCCCCTGCCATGGCAGGGACACCTCCCTCAGCCCAGGCTGCCCCACACCCCATCCAGCCTGGCCTTGGGCACCCCCAGGGATGGGACAGCCTGGGCCAGGGCCTCACCACCCTCTGAGTGAAGAATTTCTTCTTTAAATCTAACCTAAATCAACCCTTTTTTAGTCTAAAGCCATTACTCCATGTCCCATCACCATGCCCCCTGAGAAGGAGCCCCTTCCCAAGCTTTCCTGCAGCCCCCTTTAGGTATACCAGAAGGCAACACCAGCAGAAAAAGCAGAAAGCCATTTTCTGAAATTAAACTAACTGTAAATAGTAACACAGCTTGTGAACCTGACAAAGTAAAAAGGAAGGCCTGCAGACCTCCTCCACCTGCAGCTGACCCCCTCCTAGAGAGCACACAGGAGACAAGCAGCAGTGGGCACAGGCCACGGCCCTACAAACGAGATTTTAATGACGTGCCATCAAAGAAAAGCACCCACAAAGAGTAAATCAAATGGTGACAGTGCTGGTAGCAAAGTTTTAGGTGAGGGTCTGCAGGTGGCTGACAGCAGCAGATGAGACAAAGCACCACAAAGGGCATCAATAACAAAAACCTGCACTTTGGTTTGGGAAGCCAGTTTACCAGAGCACATTTCTGAATTGCACTGGCATGCTTCCTGGAGCTTCGTTACTTGGAGTATTTTTAATTTATTTTTTTTTCTTCTAAGTTCTTGATGGATTTTCTTAAATTAAGATGCACCCACAGCAGGAAGGAGTGAAAGATACAATCTCATTGCTATTTTCCTCATGACGGTTGAAGTAAAATTATTCCTAATATTTTCAAGGCTAGGAAAAAATATATGAAGTGTTCACAAATTCATAATTACATTTGTAAGCAATTCAAAGACTGCCTTAATATTAAAAAAAAACTTGGGATAAAAAGGAATAAAAACATCTGAGAGACTAAGTTAAATGCAATAGGTTAATAATTTCTATTATCTTATCACTAAGGTTTATACATTCATAAAACCATAATGGCAAGAAAAATTAGAGTTAAAAGAGAAATATGTCTACACCCTTACCACTGCTCTAAACATTAAATTTTAAAAATGAGTATCTGCTTATTAATAGTATCATATCAGAAACACAGTGAAGCTGTCTCCCCGTTTATTTTTAAACTATTCCCACTACCAGAGCTCAGAGATTAAGGCAAACACCCTTCGCAATAACATAACGTGGCAGCAAATCAATAAAACTCAGCATCCTAAAACCTGATTCCTAAAACCTGATTCCACTCTGCCCTACTACTTTTTCAAAAAAAAAAATTATTTATGTATAAACCTACAGGAAAAATCATCTACATGCTGCCATTGCCTGTATTTGGGAACAGATGACCCTAAAGGCTGCTTTAGGCATGACAAAGTTGTGCAGGTATCATCCTTCCTGAAATCACCAGTGATGGCCCTAATCTTCCTTAAATGATTCACGAAGAAAGAAAATTATGGCAAAGAATCAAGTTTCAAACACTCTTGATGTAATAGTTTTGAGTGATTCGTGTTAGCGTAGCTTTTTCCCCCTTTTCAAGAACATTTTTAAGAACTATGGAGTATATTTTTATTTATAAATAGGAAAAAAAAAAATGCAACGCGCTCAGCATGCAATCATAACCAACCATCCAAGTGCCACATGCCTTGAGAGAGATCTAAGACAGGAACAAATTAACTTAATCCTATTACTTTAAGGTCCAGGATTGAAAAGAGCTGCTGAACACTTGTGGTGAACCTGTGTCACTTTGATCTTCATTGTAACAGAAAAAGCAAAATGACATGCTGAAATGAAAATCATTTATAATAGATGAAAGCAAGGCTGAGCGCTCCATGGATTAAATGTGTTTAGGAGAGTCAGAGGGTGAAAAATAAATAAAAATTACTATTTTCTCCAGCCCTCTTTTCCCATCTCAGATCCTTTTCTCAAATTCGAGTTCAGCTCCAGCTTCCCAAAATTACCTTTAATTACTACATACATGAAAACCACAATGAAAAAGAAGAAAGCATATTAAAATATTGGTCGTACCTAATATGTCATTCCGTGCTGACTCAACTGCATGTGATTAAACAAGTAAATCAAACTAGAAACAGAAGTATGAATTTTTATGTTGCAAAATTAAAAACGGGAAGAACAAGAGTTTCATCTTTCCACTCCTCCATTACTGCTGTAGCTTGAACTTAAATTCATTTCTCCGTATTTCAATCTCGATTTCTAGATATTTTAATGGAGCATTTCACGGGCTGCTACAAAAGGATGCTACGAATGCAAAGCAAATGCTCACTCTTATACAAAAGCAAGATCACATGACACACATTAAAATGAAATTATATTGATAATATGACCTCAGGGTACCTTACAGAGTTCGTGTTTTTACTCAGTTGTGTGTGCTTCAAGTAATATCTCAGTGATGATTATGTTATGATCTCCATCACGAGTCAATGAAAACATCGTAATTCAAAATATGGTATTTTTTTCAGAACTAAGTTTTCATCTGTTTTAATCTTCTTAAAAATACTGCTGCTAATGATGGATTTTGAGGAAAGAAAGCAACCTGCTCTGGCCAAGCCAGCCTTTGGCAGGGTGGCTGGACCACATCGCCTCCAGGGGCCCCATCCAGCCTCAGCTGCTCTGCGATCGCACAGAAATATTCCTGCTTTTCTTTCTGAATAACTACTAGCTGCTAAAAAGTTGGCAGTCCTACCAGTGACATTTTTATCCGTTTCTGGCAGATTGGAAGTTGTCAGGACTGCGCTGTATGTGCCGCTTCGTTAACTGCAGACCCTTTGGTCAGCCTTGGCTACGGTGACTGGCAGCTGCCAAAGCACCAGTCCCTGCAGAAAAGCAATTTATCAGATGCTGCTCCTCCAGAAAAGGATTTTAAAAGAAATTTAAAACTCTCACATGCTACAGTCAAACCACAGATAATAATTTCACTCCTAATATCTGCATGTGTAAACAAAGACCTGTTTAAATTATATGGCAAAAATCTTGGCAGAATTCTCCGTTCGTCAATTTGCTGCAGTGACGTTGGCATTAAAAGTTGTGCTAAACCCTCCGAACCTCAAGTTCATGGCTCATTTACTGAGAAACGAAGTAATGGGCACTCTGAGGCTATCTGCTTCAGTAGCCATCCCTGGAAAAGTAGCCCTCTTGAAAAATTGTTCACTCTGAGCAGTCAGGAGCACTTAAATCACCGGTTGTTTCTCCACCCACTCCCCAACGCAATGAAAGCTTTCAGCTCGAGCCCTACAGGTATTATGGGACAACCCAGAATCACAAGAGCAACCCAAGCATATGAAAAATGACCTGTACTCAGGTCTGGTAAAAATGAAAGCTTCAACAGCAGCTCCGGATTTCTTTGCTTTTATAAGACTATCCAGTTTTGACCATGAATACTCGTGGAAACTTCTCTTTTGTCTGGAACTCATCGATATTTCCAAGTTAGGGTGGCAGAAAACCCCACACCTGAGTTCGTACTTGCAAGCAGAAGTTAAAAAATCAGTTTACTTAAATTAAAAAAAAAAAAATCAGTTTAAATAAAAATAAGTCAACAACAAATAAAAAAGTCAACAAATTACATCAGACCTCAGAATATTAGCATTTGCTCCAAGTTTATCAGCTTGGTAGTTTTCTAATATATCTTCTTCCTTTATGGCATTACCAAAATTCACTTTCACATATCATGAGCCTAACCAACTGCTTGGAAGATTAAAAATGCATTATTTGAATCCTAACTGTGAAATGATGCCAAAACAGTTTTTTTCTGTAACTCTGGAAAATTCTCATGTGAATGTTGCATGTTGCAGGAAGGACCTAGGACCAGTACACCACAGTTCAGTGGTTTCCCTATGAAACAAAACTTACACAGCTCACGGGTATGTGTTGCGTGGGGTTTTTAATTACCATTTGTGGGTATAACTCTGTCCTCTGAAGACACACAGCTCTAAGAAGGAGAAACATCTCTATCATCCTGCAGGCTTCTGTTAGCTGAACTCCCTGGTGGCTTGGAGGTACTGGGAGAAGTTTGGGGTACCACCTGCGTGCAGGAACTAAGCAGCTTTAGCAATAAAATTTAATTAAGAGTTTTTACTGAACGTGACAATGATACCTAAATCTCAGCAGGCAATAGCAGCTTTCCCTACAGCAGAATTTTGCCACTTCAGAAACCCTCTGAGCACTCCCAGTTTCACAACTTACTGCTAAAACCCAAACTTCCCTTCTCTCTTCCTCCTGACCCCAATATTCAAAGCTCAACATCGATGGAAATGTCTAAGCTCAGCCCACAGAAGTTTCGACTTCACGATAACATGGAGATTCCTCGTAGTTATTTGATTCTTCTCCAAATGAAAAGAAGTATTGATGAAATCTGCCGAGCTCTCAACTACATTTGCCATTTCCGTACAGAAAAGCGTTGCAGAAACCCAGCGTAAAGCAACACAGGCTGTAACAAGTCCAATACGCACAGAAAATAGTAATTTATCTCTTTTTATTCCAAAATACTGAAGTTGGTGTTTGATGATTATCTACCCCGTGGACAACTGTTATATGGATTATACCCAAATGATAATGGAAGGTCATGTAAACGGAAATTAAATACAAGAGACGTGATGATGGAAGGAAGGCTCCGTTTGCTGAAGCTTAGTCTCTGAAAATTACTTGCTATCTGAGCTATCATCTGCACTCACCAGTTTAAGGTTACAGTCTGTTTCTCAAAGAAATCTTTAATATCAAATACAGCCCTTAATATTAATTTAGTCGAGCTAACACACAAGAACTGAAAACTGCTGAAAAAAAAACTTTTTAAAATGAATTGGCATTGCATATAACACTGAAAAAAAATAAAAATATGGTAAAAGTTCTGTGTACATAACATTGTCCCCAACCACTGAGTCAACAAGCCTGAAAAAAGCCAGTTACAAGCACTTCTGCTCATCTCTGCAAAGCACTACAAGAGAAGCAGCGTGAGAAACAAGAGCTCCAGACTCCGAAAGCAAACACACATGGATGTAGAGTTCTTCACGGGCACATTAAAAGAGGCAGCAGAAAATAAAATACCTTTGCTGGGGAAAAGTGATTCCATAGAGCTATTAGTATAGGACTACGATTACTGAGTTAATGTCTTGCACGTGCTTTAGTGCCAGACAAAATTACTTTTACGGTTAAAAATTAGCTTTTTCTTTTGAAGCACAAGCTATTATTATATTTTTATCGCACCCAACTTGAACTTCCAAATGAAAAATGTGTTTTAAACAACAATAAATGGCTAAAATACCTCTGTTTGTAAATCTTTATTATAACTAAATATACAGGTTTGGGCATTATTTGTGTTATTTGTTTTATTATGTGTATTATCACACCATCCAGCTTTAAAATAATTCCCCTCCTTCCCCACAAGCAGAAAAAGAAATAAAAAAACTAATAGGAAAAGGACAAAACATTCTCTATTTGTTTTCTGTTTTATTTTTTTTCTCTAAGTAAAACCTGTCCGTTTCTATCTCCTCGATCCCTTCTCATTGCCATTCCTGACAAAAGATATTAGTGCTGAATTCTGAAAATTAAAGCAGTAAGGTTGCTGCACTGCAGGGAATTGCCACATGGGGGATTCCAAACTGACAGGAGCTGCATAGGAAAGGCAGGAAAAAAATAAAAAGAGATGATGATACAGAAAAGGTAGAAAATACAGCCTTTACTCACTAAAATGACAGCTCAAACTACATGCATTCATACAGATGTCCAGTGTATTTCTCACTTTCTCTTCTAGAAAATAAGACTGTCCCCTTTTTCCCCTGAACCTAGACCAATATTTACATATCGCTTCTAGAAGGATAGAATAATAAAGCTTTAATCTAATCTATTTTTTTCAAGACTTTTCTATTTTACAGAGATGCCAAGTGGCAAAAAATGTACATACATGTAAGTACACCCCTGCACATACATTTACATGCATGTCAGCATACATGTAAATGTATGTGCAGGTGTACAAAATCTGTACAAATCTGTATTTCACATTTAATATTTTTGGCATTATCCAAGAACTCACATCTGCCACACCTACCAGTTAAGTCTGAGGTCTAAATTATGAATAAAGTCATGTTTTAAGCAAATTAAAATTTGTTTTGCTGACTACTGCTAGGGATTATCAGGTGCTGCGGGATAACTTTTGTTCCCACATAATTGCCATTAGCACTAGGAATTTGGTTATTAATTTGTGCTTTTTGCCATCCCAATTCCTTTACCTTCCATTACTATTTTAGCAGAGCTCAGCGTGCAGGTGTCAGCTTCTCAGAGAGAAAAAGACAAACCATTCAATAAACTAAATGGCAATGTTCAAAACCATTAATGAACACATTAAACGATAGAGGACACTGATAAAAACACCATTTTTTTCATCCTTATATATTATATCGGGTTTACGTGGTAAGGTTTTGGTAGCAGGGGGGCTGCAGGGGTGGCCTCTGTGAGCAGAGCCCAGCAGCTGCCCCATGGCAGATCAGAGCCAGCTCCAAAGGGACCCGCTGCTGTCCAGAGCCAAGTCAATAAGCGATGATGTTTGCACCTCTGTGAGAGCAGATTTAAGAAAGGAGAAAAGAAAAACTGCTGTGTTATAGCAGCTGGGTAAGTGAGGAGTGAGACCCAGCCCTACAGCCCCCAAGGTGAGGAGGGCAGGAAGTGCTGCAGGCAGGCAGCAGCAGTTCCCCTGCGGCCTGTGGAGAGGCCCCTGGTGGAGCAGGCTGTCCCCCTGCAGCCCATGGGTCCCACATGGAGCAGATCTCCACGCTGCAGCCCCTCCATGGGTGGAGCAGCCCCCGGTGGAGCAGGTGGATGTGGCCTGGAGGAGGCTGCGGCCCATGGAGAGCCCCCGCAGGAGCAGGCCCCGGGCCAGAGCTGCAGCCCATGGAGAGGAGCCCACGCAGGAGCAGGGGGCTGGGGGGAGCTGATCTCCCTATACAGAGTTTGTTTTGTCCGTCACGACAATTGTGGAGTGATCTCCCTACCCTTATCTCAACCCTTCATCCCTTTTTATCGTATTGTCTCTGAGGAAGGGAGTAAGAGTGGTTGTGGTGAAGCTCAGCTGCCCAGCAGGGTAAAACCACACATATATCAGTGGCATTTTACTGTTTTACCAGTTATAAAGATGCATTGAACTTTCTGAAGGCCACAATTTGATGAAGTACGTGCTCCTAAAATGTTATTTTAAAAAGCATTTTAGATCCAAGCCTGAGAATAATACAACAAATTGTCTGTAGTAACAACCTAGCACTTGGGTACGCAGTGTAAGAACTGCCTCCTGTTTTTAGAAACCAGTTTCACCCAGCATAATCCTCTCAGCAAAGAGGAATCTGTTTTCTCGCAGCGTACTCAGGCATCGCATCAATGACGGCGAAGTGAGAAGCTCAGATAGAGACACCCATACACCAAGGCACATCACGTTAAGCTGCTTTCGTAGGTTCCAAAACAAGATTCCTACTGAGCGAGTAGGTGTTGTGAGAAAAGAAGCCCATTTCTCACTGTGGAAGGAGTCACAAAAACAACCTGCTGGAGGTTTCAAGAGCACGAACATCTTTGAGCTACAGAGCTTTAGTTTTCAAAATTAGAGTTATCAATAAAATTGTTTCACTGTAGAGATGCACACCATGGTTTAAATGCTTTTTAAATAGGCTCTACCTTTGCTTTGTTAGGTGGAGTTTCCAGTAAAAACTGCCTCAGCACTGCATGACTGCAGTTCTCCTGCAGCATTTGCTGCCTCCTGCTGCTGTCCCTGGACCATCCCCACCCAGTGCTGCAGCACCTCGAGGGGAGGAAAGGGAGCAGAGAAAGGTGCCACTGCTGACATCATAAGTGAGGTCACTTCTGTCACCGGCAGGTAGGCATTGTGTCATCATCGAGTGCATCACAAATCCCGAGGTCCCAGCAGGGCTGCAAGGGAAGCAGATGGGGGCAATCGCTTCTACTTCTTACTGAAGAACCTGGTGTCCCCAGTACAAACAGAAAAGGGAAAAGACACTGATATAGGAGAAAGAAGAGAATATGGAAAAGGGAGAGAATACAGAAAAGAGAGAGAATATGGAAAAAAGAACCGAATCAGTTTATTAAAAAAATATTATCACCTTCTACAACATACTTGTGTGACAGTATTAAAACTGATCCATGTTCTTTTACTTATTCCATGGACTGAAAAAATATGCATCTTTTTGGTCTTCTGTATTATGTTACCCATCATGTATAAGCCCTGAACACCACATTTGAACACTCGAAGTCAGAGCAGAGCATTTTTGAGGGACACTTCATTTCGTGATTCTTCTGATGCAACCTCAGCTCGCTGCCAGAAGCAGCCCCACTTTGTTTCATCCACCATAATGTGCTGCTCTGCCTGCTTCCAGTAACTTAAAGTTCAGAATTTTGTGGCTACCCAATGGCTGTGTTCGGTATGGTGCTTCTACACAAAGTTAGTCTGAAATAAATAAATGCAGTTATCTACTGCTAACCCAGATCAGATATGACACAAAAACTAGATCTGATAGGACACTTTTTTTTTTTTTTTCTGTTAAAAAGCAGTAGGCTTGCAATTACTACTTCTAAATAAAGTTAAGGCCCTAGCTAGACAGCATTAAAACTCCATGCAAACTTGCAGACCATAATATGCTGTCCAGTACTTGCCTTGCCTGTCTGAAGTCATGCTGCTGATTCATTTTAGGCTGAGCTTATATCCATGTTCCTCTTTCTTTCTGACTCGCATGCAAGTCAGCTCAGTATCACTGAATTTCAACAATACTAGTATTATATTATTCACATTTAAAGGAAACTTCCCATAGTGGGTCTACACACAGTAAATTGTTACTGTATGTTCTATCACACAAAAATATTTCTATGAATAGTGTGAGATAATATAGTTAATTATATATTTAACTTGTAAAAGCCCTTAGAGAGCCCCCGAGATAGAATTCATTCTATGCAAGCTCTCTTTATTAATAAAAGTACTTATAGCAATTACTTTGAACTTCTGCAGACAGTGCCTTATTTCAAACTCTTTTAATCAATCCTCACCAAATCTCTTGGCAACAGTGTGTAGGAAGTATACAGAGGCAAGGGAGTTGTGGCGTTTCAGTCAAGCTACCAATTCTTTATGTTTATTATTCATCCCCACCATGGTTTTTAATTAATGAAACAAAATAAAACCAAATGTGGCTTGCCAGCCTCAAAGTTCTCATTTATTAAAAATGTGATTACATCCAGTAATCTGGAGGTAATATTAAAAAGCCTCATAGAATTTTCCAGGCTGTACTACTAACAAAGTAACTAATCATTCAAAGAGATTTAAATTAATTTGGGTCAAATGAAACTCAACATCATCTTCCAGGTTGCAGCTGCTCCCACTGAAAAGGTTACTGATCCCACTGACGTGCCTGCAGAGTTGTGCAAGTGAATCTGGTGGCGGGGGAATGAGTTTAGCTCAAGACACTCATTTGAACTATTTCAACAAATAGATTTTGCCCAAAGCAAATTAGGGAAGAGTTCACCTGAACTGCTACTAAGCCAGTTGGTGAGGGACACTCACCTCTAGCAAGGGGAAACGATGAGGAGCTGCCAAAGCCTCTAACTTTCTCTTTTAATACTACTGGATCTAGAAGACGATGCTTGCCAAAGAGACCAGAGTCTTTGTAGGCAGAAAATGATGCGGATGAGATGAGCTCTCAGCTCCCATTTCAACTTCAGCCCTGTGACGATCTAGCTGCCAACTGAAATGATGTGCGATGGTATATGATTAATATTCCACAGGGTTATTAAAATATTTGACACAAGGAGAAATTGCACGTCTTAAAAGCATGAAGTCATTTCTTCAAAGGAAGTTTAATTCTGGCATATCATTAAAAAAAAGCTTAATTTTTACATGTACTAATTTTATCATCTACTGAGATATAGTGAAACTTGCCACACAGAAGTATGGATTACTAAGAATTCTGTATCACATCTTTAGACCAAAATACGTGCTTGAAGATAAAGTACACTACTGGTTACTTTCAAACTGACAATTTATGTTAGACTAAACACAGGCTGGTGACCATTATCAAGGAAATTGGAATTGCTCAGGCATAGCTGCAGTTACTGATGTTACTTGTTTGGGAGCTTTGTGATTTAGTGAAGTCACTAGCAATTGTTTAGCAGGTAATTAAACTATAAAGCCGAGACCTGTGATTTTCAGTCTTCTGAAAGCAGTAATCAGCAGAATTCCCAGCCCCATTTAAATGATTTCCATTTAAGATCACCGTTAACATTTGCATTATCATTCATTTCCTTCATATGCCTGTATTAATGGCTTTATCCAAATTGGACTCTACTGTTGGCTATTTTACTCAATTGTCATCATAAAGGTCCCCCTTGCAACAGATCTGGACCCGTTTCTTAATCATGATACGAGTATACAACTTCAGAATTTCTGTTTATTCACTCTGCTCCAGACTTTCATTAGCATACAGAAATATTTAAAGTCAAATAAAACTTGAAAGACCGGACAACTGTTTTCTTCACATTTTTTAAACCAAATACAGCATTATATAAATTTCACGATTCCCCTAAGTGCCTTTAAAATTACAAGCAATTTAGACCATGATTCACTTTCATGCAGACTCTGACTGCATGCAATTTTTTTTCCCCCCATCTCAATTATATCTTAATATTATGGGGGCTGAAATGCATTAAATAAATCATATTTCATAGTAAAGCAATAATACTTACATGCATTTTAGAAGAAATTGTCCTGCATTATAAATGTATTTATAATATCATTACCTTATTTTCCACATTGACTGAAATATTAGGCAGCAGCGACTGCTCCAAGCTACGGATGGAAGCTTTTAGCAAACCTTATGTTTATTCTGCTGCTGGTAATTAGCTGTTTTAGTTAATATAATACAACATTTACAAACAGCAATTTATCCAATATATAAACTCGCTCCTGTAATTAGCGAAGCATTGTTATTGATTAAGATTTAATATGGAGGTTGCTGTTTCTGCAATGTACTATATAAAGAGAACGATCGCTAATTTGTCAGAGGACAGTTTCTAGTCAAAGTAATCTACTGGCAGAGTACCATGAATTTAATTCTCTATAAACTATTTTCTGCAATAGTCTATCCAATCTACAAAGTTTAAAATCTTTTAAAGGAACAGGAAATAAATGGGAAAAAAATAGAAGACAATTACATGCCTATTCTTTCTCAAAGAGACAAAACCACTTGATTTGTCTTTTAATGTTAAATCAGGTTAAGGTGATACTTATAAAACCAAGAGCAATTAATCCCCATTCAGAAACATTTTGAAGAGCACAGACAATCTGTGCCATTATTTCAAATTCGAGAACACTAGAACAGCATCAATTGTTCTATCTGTAGTACCCGTGAAGTTTCAGGCACTATGTTTGTGTAGGTGTATAAACAGCAATATAAATTAATTGTCAGGAAGAATATTCTTTCCAAAGTTATTACATACAATTTCAGTTATTACATTCAAGAGCTTCAGGAAGAAGATCTGAGGGCACTGCACATCATGCAAAAATGAGGAAAGATTTGACACTATTTCATTACGAAGTACAAGGAGGACTTCATAGTATCGAAATGTGAACCCGAACAGTAATTTCATGCTTACATCCAGCAGTGACACTGAAAGCCAAGCACGAGTCCCTTCTCCTGAATCACTCACCTGAATAGATTGTTACCTGCTAGGAATATCACATTTTATACTTTCATTATCAAAAGCAAATGAGGCAGTGCTAAGTGAAGTACAATTTCAGCTATTTAGGTTTTCAGAACATCAAGCACATTCCACTAAAATAGACAAGTTGCATGTTCAGAAGCACCAAACATCATACATAAGATGAACATAACTTTATGAATATAGAGCTTTTATGAATATAGAGCTGTCTATAATTCTGAAAAATTCAGTCAAACACAATTTTAAAATTCCACATTACAAAATGCTGTAGTCTAAAAGATTTTTATCTCCAAGATCTAACAGCAATTTCTATTTTTCCAATGCTAATTTGATTTTTTTTTTTCTAATTAATTAAAAAGCTGGAAGTTTTCACTGACAAATAACATTAAAAAACACTAATTAGTTCAAAAAACTACAGCTGACTGCAATGAAACATGAAAAACATATGCATTATCTATAAGTTCAGTACAAACGAGAAAAATTACTAATATTGCAGTCTGGGAATTCAGGCAGCCTCATTAGGTTGCATGAAGTGCTAACACACTTTTGGAAATGACAGAAATAACCAACATAAACATATTATTGTAAGCAACATGAAAAGAAAACTACATATAATTTTGATCCATCCTAGGTACCTGTGGAATTCAGACCGAAGGACTCACTTCTAAATGTATTCTTATTTAATGCATTCACATACATATAATGACCAGGAGCATACGGTAAGCACATGGTTTCTGTTAACAGGGAAAGTCGGGAAAACTATTATATTCATTAAAATGCTCCTAAAATGACTAGTTTATCATCTTCACTGCAGAACAGAGCGAGCCGAGCATAAATTATTTATGATGTGTAACAGTTTAATGGAGTATAAAATAGTTTTTTTCTCCTCACTAGTAGTACAAGTTCTGATTTTTTTTGTTGTTGTTGTCAGCTCCACACTGAGCAACATACTCTACCCATTTACAATTATGACAGACACAACAATTTTAAAAATTGTTCTATATAAACTCTGACTTAGAGGATATACTTATCCCACCTATTTATTATTACCTTTAAGTGTTATCATAGTACCCTATGGGGAATGCACTGTTGAGCTGCATGGACTTCCAGGTAAATCACAGGACTGTTCTTGGTTCCTCCAGAAATTTAGGGAAATCTTGGCATCAAAACCTGCACTCGGCCTGACTTGGTAACATTGAAATCATTGTTGTGGGAAGATACACTAAGATCAATTTTCATTTCCCTCTGTGACCACAGTTGCTCACTCACTCTGCAAGCTTGTGGAGCATGCTCCAGTCTCCATGAAATGTGTGAATGAGTAGGAATTTGTGCTCATCCATGGGAGAAACCCAAAGGGATTTAAACACCAAGTAGTTAAAACCTTAAAAAGCCACAACTGCAGAACGTGCTGTGCATCACAAAGGAAAAAGGAAGCCAAGACAAAAGCAGTGGCTCCCACCAATTCTTCACAAACAATCATGGAGAACAGAAGTATTCCGTGTGCATTAGGCAAAATCTTCCAAAACAATTTAAGGGCAAGGAAAAGGTCATAACAAAATGCACGCCATGGGAATAATTTCCATTATGACGCATTTTCTAATTTATTATCAGTGTATTTAGCGTGGCCTGGGTGCAGGCACCATTACGATATTTTTATGTTTCAGGTTCAAATCACCTTCCTTATTTAAAGTATCTACACAATAAGTCATCCGTACTTAAGCTAAAGCCCCAGAAGGTCATGTGCAGTGAAAGAGGCACTTCCACAAGGTAATCCCCATCATCATAAAGCTGACATCTCAATAGGTCAGAATCAAATCCTCAGCGAACCTATTTCTCCTCAATTATAAAGAGATCCTAGGGTGCCAAGTTCTGGCACACCTGATTAGACCTGTAACTAGCTGAAAACGTAGGCAGAGAAAACGAACCTCTGCTTGCAAATGACCTGTGCAGCAATACCATGGATGACAGCCGACGGTAAGACGACTACACACCAGAAAATCTAAACACTCAGCATATAAGGTAGCATGGCTCGGCGATGCCCCTATTGGTCATCCTCTGCTTAATTAACCACCACACACACACAAATAAACCCGAACTCACCGTAAAACTTTTGTGCATAATTGTGAATAACCTCCCCGTATTCTTCTTTCAACTTACTGATCAGCCTTACACTGTAAGCTATGAGGAAGAAAAGTTTTCTCCTTACTGTTCCACCAGCTGTACAAAAGCCTCGTGTTATCCTCTCCACAAAGGAAGATTGCTTTCCATCCATTTCCCACTCCTTACAGCCTCAAGCTACAGACTGTCAGAAGCAAGAGAAAGAAAAGATTTAAAGATGTTACACTTCATCTCCAACTTTTCTGAGGGCCTAAGCCAAATTCATTTCAGCCGTTTAAAGAGAGAGAAAACTGTCCGCTAACAATAAATGAAATTTCTTTTTGTTCTGCTGAGAAGTTCCAGCATTCACGTTGCTTCCAAAGGAATCTGTTATCTGCCAGGGGAACAGCGCCGATCACACCAATTTCAGGGCACATCCTTCTTCCACCTCCAACAAAACCAAATTAAACTTCACCGTGTCCATAAGCCTCTGGGATAAAAATGGGATAAAAAGAGAAAAAAAAAAAACACATACAACCCAAAGCTCCAATTCTGTACATTTTTGTCAGAGCCTGGCAATGGGGCTCTGCATGATTTCATCGCTGTATGCAGGCTCCATCCCCAAGAGCCCCCACGGGCCACTTCATGCAGCCTGGCTACCTGCACAGCCTCATTGGACACGCGTCCTCCCAGGACTGCAGGGGTTATCGGAGATTTCTCCTGCAATTATTCCTTCCAGCAGCTCCAAGGCACTGCAGCATCAGGCAAGAGAAGCGAAGAGGGCAACTCTCTCCCAGGCATCACAGAGAAGCGGTAGTTTGCCCTGAAGGTAAGAACTGAAGGACTTGGAGGTTCTTGTGGAGGGAAAGTAGAAAGGGAGAGAGAAGGAAGAGAAAGCAGAAGAAAAAGTAGAACGAAAAGAAAGATGTAAAACTGAAGAATTGGAGCAACCAAGGACAGAGGTGAGAAGAAGCAGAAGACTTAAGAAAGAAATGGCGTATTGGGAAAGGATTAGATAGAAAAAGATGTCTGAGAAAAACTGAACACAAAAAGAATTTGATCAAGCAATACCCACAGCCAAAAGAAAAAAGAAAATGGAAGAAATTAAAACCTGAATACGGACCTACACAAGACATGGATTAATCCAGAATTCCCAACTGTCAAGACTACCTTTTGGTTTTTGTAGCCAAGATAAAATCAGTGTAGTTCATATGGAATAATACAGTTACATCACTCTCCCCAGTACCTAAATCTTAGGTGAATTTAAACATCTCTCCCATCTTGGTACTTTGGAAAGATGAAGATGAAAAGGAAGACTTTTTATTATTATCTTTTAAATAATAAAGAAAACTGGAGTTTCATAAGCTACAACAAAGCAAGGGTAACATAGCAAAATTGGGATTTCAGAAGCTATCTTATCTAGTGTTTCTTGTCTGTGGAAATTCAGTTCAAAGTGCTGTGCTTCTGCAATTCTTTACATCCAAGATATTTACTGCCTTTCTTGGGCACCAGACAGTCAGTACTCTCTGAGTTAGTACTTAGACACTGCTTTTTCCGTTATATTGGCATGCAACAGCTACTACAGGCTTCTAAAAAGAAACACATCAACCCAAATGACATACGAAATTTGGTGACCTGACTGAAAATCGCTTGGAGCCTAATTTTTAACAATACTTGTGTCTTTTTTTTGTTGTTCTTTTTTCTTTTCATTGTGACTTTGAAAGCAAACAACCGAAGAAATATAACACTAGGAGAGCAAAGCACTTCTTAAATTCAATAGAGATGATTTTGCAATCTTAATAGTTCCTAACAGACCAACAGATTGCTTGTTGGGGCAGTGAGAATCGCTGTCATAAATGTAAAAAAATAAAATAAAATAAAAAATAAAAAAATACTGCACACAAACACTGCAAAATTCATAGAGCCAATTAAAAGTTACCAAGTGGCTGAGCACACTACAACGAGCAACTTTTTAAACAGGGTAATAATGACAAGACAGAATCACATTGCATCTGCCCTAGCAGCAATTTAGCCACTGTCTGTACTAGGCACTGAAATTTGTTCAAAATCTGCTTTGTGTGATCGCGCACAAAATGAAACATTGATCAGAATCAGCGCTATCTGATAGTCTGTATTGCTACAGATTCCTGTGTCTGCAGGATGCTTCGTGCTCACCTTCCCACAGCGGATCTCGAGGCTACGTGGAGCTGCTCTCCTGCCGTACGAGGACTGACCATCAAAAAAAAAAAAAAAATCAACAATACTGGGGTGTCAAACACACAGCAGACTTTGAAAAATTTGTCAAGGGTTGCGACCTCCCTCTCACTTCCAGGCAAATTCACACCCCTGCCACAACAGCTCTCGATAATTACACAGTCTCCCTCCCTTCCTGCTACAACTAATTAATGGCATTTATACTTGATGGGTCTTGACCACCAGCTTTTTAATGCTTTACTGCAGGAAAACAAGTCTACCAGACAGGACAGCTTAATTTTCCCTTGAGCCTCCAAAATTAGCAGGAATATGGGAGTAAAAACTGGCAGCACTGGAAAAAACAGCAATAAGAAAATCTGTTTAAGGAAAACAAAGGTTTGCCTTGATGCCCCTCACCTCCCTTCTGTTCATTAAGGTCAAATCCATTCATATCCAATTTTTAAATGAATTTTCAAGCACTGCAAACCACAAGGGAAAATGACAGGCACTACGTTTCTGCTGTACAACAGCTCACTTGCAGGCAGTGTGTTCAAAGAAAGATTTTCTCAAGTTCCGTATCTTCTTCCAACACCATTACTTTAAACAAAATAAATTAAAAAAAAACATATTTTGGGTTATTTTCTTCCCCATGCTTCAATCAGGGAGATAAAGTGCAAAGGCAAATTAAAATATTGCAAGAGTTACTACAATGTAAAACAGAGATCCAACTGACCTACTTATCTGATGGCATTTTGAGGTCCCCCATTACTATGGCAGGCACAGCACCCACTCATCCTTCCTCCCAATAACCCTCCTGCCTGCCTTCCAAAGCATTAAAAGAAAATCTGATAGGTACGGTGCACAAGTATTTTGTCTTTTAGACCAAAATAGCACATATACCAAGCCTTCAGAGTGACGTCTGCCATCACGACTTCATTTTGAAGATTTGGTAGCCCTTCGGTTTTGCCTTACACACTAGAAATGACTTGGTGTCACTGCAGAACTACCTCTTCCCTCTGAGAAGATTGCAGAACAATCCTTCTGCAGATGTAAATGCAAGAACCACCCCACAACACACTGCAGAAGGCTCCTGGTTGGGCTATTCACAGGCTTAATGGCAGAGAGACCTGATCAGAAGAGGGTACTGAGAGTCATCGAATCACAGAAACACAAGGTTGGAAAGGACCTACAAGATCATCCAGTCCAACTATCCGAATACAGTCAACCTGTATTCACCTTCAAAACCACTTTAACAATTTTCAGTTCACTCTCACACCCTCTGCACGTATGCGCTCCAGCAGCACGCTCAGCCAAAACCATCCACCTACACCTCCAACTCCTTTTTCAATGTCATGGCTTTTTTCCTTTATGTATGCTGAATGCCCTAGTAGAAATTATTTTGAAATGCAACCATTAAAGGTATGCTAATGACTATAAATTGTGACAGCTGCTGCGGAAACAAGCCTGTTGGCTCCGGCGCAGCACCATTAACTATCTATCATGAAGTACTCTGGACTTGCTCGTTTATTACTCTTGCATAGCCCAAGGGGGGAAAAAGGGGGAACAGCACGAGCTTCTTTCTCCGAGGCAAAATCATAAGCCACTTACTTATCCTAATGTCACGATCCCCACTGTTTATCTGCATGATAATTAGGAAAATGAGAAGTAATGAAATTTTGTTATTTATTTATTTACCGACGTGATTGGAATTCAAGCATGTAAGAAAAAGACAATGCAGCATCTTACGACGCGAGCAGACAGGTGGGTGGATCTTCCAAGCTCACGACTAGGTTAGAAGCATCAGCCATATGAATCAAAAAGTAGTGTGACAAGCACGTAGTATCACCTCTTGCCACGGCTTCCCAAAAACGAGTGTTGACACACTTTTGCTATATCGTTCTTCAGAAATTGCTTAAACAGCAGACTTGACGACTAAAAATAGTTTTTGCTTTCCAAACTCGTATAGCAGGGGCTTCCTGAACAGAGGATGGCTTGGCGTCAAGTCTCTACATCACTGGCATAAAGCAAAGTTTGATTTCAGTTGGGAGCAGCACAGCCACCCGTATGTCACATTCTCCAAATACGCAGCTTTTGAGCAAAAGAGGCTGAAACACACCCATACAAAGACCACCATCCGTACGTTTCTTGGAAGGAGGCTGGATTCCCAGCTACAAACCCCACTGCAATTTGCCGGACAGAAACGACACACTGTGCTACTGGGAGCAGTGAAATTAAACAGGCCCCAGTCTTCAGAGGACACTACTATCAAGAGAATAATTTTTATTACTGTAATAAAATGGTGCATTAACTTTCCCAATTCATCAACCCGTGAACTTCAAACTCTTCCCTCCTATAAAAAAAAAAAAAAAAAGGAGGCAGGATATTTCCCTCCATGCACGTGCTAGCACACCTACTGCAGAATATCTCATACAATACCTGGATATGACAAAAATTATTTTAATATTTTTTATAAAAACAATCAAATTTAACTGTGACCTGTCATTTTCTTTCCTCACCCACTCTGATAGATCCTTTTAAATTGGATTTGCATACACTTACTTCAGATACATTTGCACCTATTGCTTCAACACCTAAATATCCCAATATTTTTAGATATCCAGTGGGACTCTGATAGGAAAAGACTTGGAAACTTAAAATTACATCACGAAAAGTGAGAATATTTGTAATTTGTCAATTCTCTCCCTTTTCCCCCAAATACCATTCCCTATCACCATGTGTTTTCTAGAATACATGTTATCATCAACTCTACCAGGTGAGTCCTAGCTCCCATTAATTGCCTTAAAACACCCATCATATTTTGGGGTACTGTGTAAAGAAGTCTGTGGCAATGATTATGATCATGCCAATAACAATTGTATTAGATGGCACTTCTTGATCATGTTTTATTGATTCTATGATTTATTCTAACTTTTGATAAATTCACAAGTGTTATTTTGATGAGGTGAAGTCTTTTATTCCTGAAGAAGGCCAGTCATCATCTATTGCAGCCTTCTTTCTAACCAAACGTGGGAACCCAGACCATAAACCAATGGACAGACCATAAACCAATGGACAAGGCAACAGAACTTTTCAATCTTAAAAACTGCATTTGGACTCCAAAAAATAAAATAAGTACGGCATTCAACAGCATTTCACAGACGTCATTTAGTTCTGCTCTGGAGACACTAAAGTTTTACTACTTCAATAACTCACAGCAGAAATAGAAGTCATCCAATTTTGTACTAATAAATAAAGAATATGTCAAAGTGCACAAAGAGCGGAGAAAATATTAAAGAGCAAAACCAATAAAAACATCCCAGGCATCACTTCTGTTTGCATTTTGGTTCAAGCAGAATATGACATCTCTGTTGAAAATGCTGATATGTAGACAGTTCTCCAGCTCGCTTTGGCCTTTCCAAACATCCAAGCTTGTTTGTTTGTTTGAAGATATTTAACAGAGCTTTCCTAAAATATATTTTCTCTCTCTCCCTCATACAGCACCAGACTTAAACATTCAGAAATGCCTGAGGAAGGATACTTTGATAATACTGTCTTTTTGGTACTAGGGCTGGAAGGCCACCTCCATGCCTTACAGCACTCGAGGCAGAGGAAACTGCAGCTGGGTCCGTTGCCTAATTAACGGTACTGCAGAATGAGCATTCAGTGGGGAGAAGGAAAAAAAAAAAAAAAGAAAGGAAAAAGAAAACCCTTTTCTCCTTATAGTAAATAAAGTAATTTTCTAAATGGGAAATAGATGTAAAATAAAGCAATAACCTGCCTCCTGGATACAAAAAGAGCTTCAAGTAATAGACGACAAATGAAAGTGAACATCCAGCACTGAAGTTCCCCAAGAAAGCCAGCTCCTCCGAAATAGGAGGACATAAATGCAGTTCACTATTTACCTACCTGTCTCTCACCCTTATTTCCTCTCAAGTTTGAAACGCAATCCCGGGAATAGTTGTGAATATAAGTATTAGTAAGACACAGTCTCTTAATCTCCTTAAATATCACAAAATCCAAGATTTTGTAAGAAGCACACATCCCACATACTTCTAACCAAGCTCTACCACAAAACTCAGCATCCAGATTTTCAACTGTTCTCAATAAAAGGGGATGGATACAAAATTGATGGGAGCTACATTAAATAAAACTACCCAATTACGCTATAAAGAACATTATATGCAGCAGTTTCCGATTTTACTACCATTCACAACAACCCCCTGGCTTTTTGTAGCTTTGTTCTTTAAGAGGAATGGCTCTTGTCTCAGAGCCTGCTTTCCACAGGATATGCAGAGTCCTGATTACAGCAACCGCCACCCCAGCACACAGTCCGAACACCACAGAACAGCAACACGAAGACCACTGATCAATCTCGTGAACGTCTTTCAGATAGGTGGCTGGATACCTTCCAACTATACTCTTCCAATAGTTTGGTCCCCTTCTTTCTCTCAGCAGGTTTTCCCCAACAAAATATCCTCGTTATGCAGTGTAGAGTCCCAGGATGACTTAAAGGTAGTGGGTGTTAGTAAAACAAATTACTCTTAATTCCCCCCACCTCCTGAACAACCTTTCTTCTCTTAAGTCTTCTAATTCAACCAAATGGGGTTAGGCAACCTAAGCATTAGAAAGGAGAGACGTGAGGACTATCTGCCCAGTCAAAATTAACCTAACCTGAGAGTAAATAAATGTTAAATAAAAGTCAGAATGAGAGTCTTAAGTCCTGACAAATTGTTTTGAAGAAATGGAGAGACTGTGCTACAATAAAGACTTCTGTCAAAGAAGCACATTTTAATCCACTGCATGCGTTTGTACCACATCATGGACAAGGACAAGTCTTGACAACTCTTTGATTTGGCTTTTGTTGTGCCATACAACCAGCAGGGCGTACATGCTCTAAAGACCCAGAAGAAATCAAATGGAGTCTGGATGGGAATACTTATACACAAGCATTGTGCCAAAAGCTTCAAGAGAAGGTTATTTAAAGCACCCTTTTCACGATATCTTGAGGGCAGAAATGGGTCTTCTCTCTGGAAGAAGCAAACGTATATGTAAAAAGAATGAATATGCTTACTTTTTGCCCATGCATGACAAGGAATGATGATAGTCATTTGAAAAGATAGCATGGCAATTTTGTTAGCCATTCAATAAAAAGGGAGTAGCAAGAACAAATTGGTTAATGAATGAGGGAGGAGAGAGGAGAGTATTATGCAGTGAATCTATAAAAATGAACTCAATTTGAATTCAACCAAAAGAACAAATTGATGGAGCAGCAGGCTTTGTAAAGCACTAGATCTTCATCTGGATGCTGAGATAACACAGTGATTAATTTTGCTTCTGTCAAATATCTTGGGTTTTGCTATATAGGAATTAAAAAACCAGCATGCGTTTAAATGCTGCTTGACTAACAAAACACATTCCTCTAACCATTCAAAAAGAAACTTTTAAAGAGAATAAATATTCACTTTATGTACCTTACATTTTCTATTTTTACTGCATTTTTCGTTTTATATGCCTCACTTTGAGAAAAAACAATTGATCATTAGCTATAAAAATAAAAAATTACAGGTCTACGACATGTCAAGTCAGAAAGTGGAAGAAGGAGAAAATTATTTGTATTGTTCCATTAAAACAACTATTTTAAATGTCAGAATGGATGTTATAAAGGAACAGAAGAGAGATACAGGTAAGCAATTTCTTATTCTAGTTTGCAGGCACTTAATGGCAGTTTCAGAGACGAAATAAAACATTGCTTAACTGTTGACGTGACAGAGGTCGTACTGGGATTACAACCTAGAGCAAGAACAGTACTATCACCCACAGGCTATTTTAAATTATTTTTTATTGTTTAACTACATCAAGGGGGAAAAGATTGTTCTCTCATTAATAAAATAATTTTAGACATGCAAATGAGCCTTTACCATTTCCTCAAGGCACATACATCTGTCCAGCTAAGAAAAATCACTCATGGTTTGCAAATATTTGGCAGGAAGTCTCGTTTCCTGCATTGCTGGAAACAAACATTATTGATCTCTATTTGCACAGCAACACCTTCTTGTTCGTACAGCAGTTTCACATCACCTGTTTGACATCCCCAAACAGTCAGAATGCCAGATTCCTATCCCAAACACCTTCCTGCTGCAGCAGAAATGCCAGAAAGAGAGGGAGAATAAATGTGTGCCAAGAGAGACGTAAGCCATATTCACAACATTATGTTTATTCAAATGAAGGTAAGCACATAGAGTGCAACGAAGTTTAATATTTTTAAAATGCAAATGACTTTTTCAACATATCCCACTTCCTTCTGCAATAAAGCCACCAAGCCCCTCTCCCCCAAAACAAAACCAAACAAAACCCTGGAGATCTCATCCTTAACGTTCAGAAGTAACTTCTTCCTCCTCGTTTTAATTTTGCCCTGTCCTCTACAGCAGGAAAGAACAAAGCCAAACAGATGACTTTTGTCCATGTCACCAGACTACTAATGCAAAAAGACCGTTTGCTGCAATAAAACAGCGATTTCTAAATGGCAAGGAGAACAGCACTTGGCAACAAACAACCACGTACATAAACCCGAAAGAAACCTTATGAGTAAATCTGCAAAGATACCTGCTTTCCAAGAGTACAGATACTTCTACATTATAAAAACTGCAGAACAAGAGACAAAAGAACTATCGCTAGATTTAATTTTGTACCATGTTGTTTCCAAACCTTAAGTCTGATTTTCAAATGCGAGCCTTTAATATTTTCACAATGATAAATTGTAAGTTACAGTCACCAATCACACTGTATTTTTCAGAAACAGCTTGGTCCTCTCTACAGTAAGCAATCATGTTTTGCCTCAGGCTATGTAGTTTACCTCAAATTATTTCAGAATCATCTAAAAAGATTCATTTTTCTATTAAAATGATGAATGAGCTAAATGAGGTATGTAATAAATACTGCAGGTTTGTAAACAGACTTCTTTTCTCTTGAGAACTAATGCCTTAACTCGTTTAGTAATTTTTCCCCCCAGTATTTTCTAGTGAAGTCATCCTTAAAATATGGTTAGCACAGGACTGTTTGGAAAGAGCAGGAAGGGTCAGCATATAATCTGCTTATGGAAAATAGAGGACCTCCTCTTGACAAAGCTAATGAATTGAGGACGGGGAAAAATAAATGCAACACTAAAGGAAAGGTCAGTGCATAGCACATGGACCTAGTGATTTGGACCAACCACCCAAGGATGATAGGGAAAACATCTAAACAGTTGAGACACAGAAGAGTGAAACACTCTATTTTAACAATATGTATTCAATTATGACAATAGGTCAAATTCACTCCTAACATAACTCAACATGTTTCAGCTCTAATATATCAAGGAATGCATTTTGTCTATTGATTTCAGTGCTCAGAAAAGTAAAAGAAGAATTATACACCTCAAATTTCCAATAATCTGATTACCACATTCACCTAAGGTGCAAAAACTGCTTTTTAATATAAGGATACTTCTACTACATTGATTTTTTGATCACAGAATTTATTAATAGACTTTCTTGTATGGAAAATGATTTACAAAACAAAACAACAACAAAAAAAAAAAAACCTCTGCCACAACAGACTTCATTCTCTAACAGGTACTTCAATGAAAGCCTGGAACAATACACGGGGAAATGTATGTAATTATATTAGTATGGATACAGATTTCTAATGATAGCAATAATCAAATTTTAATGTTATGGTTACAGCAAATGAACAGAACAATATTTCTGTGCCTTTTCAAAGGGAAATGAGACTTTAATGTCATTGGCAGCTCAATAAAACCATTTTCTAACATATAGGGTCTTAATGACAGCTCGTTTCAGTCCAGACAGTGAAGTAAACATGTTAACAGTAAACTCCAGGTCATTATAAGGAGATGGAAATACAACAGGTCCTCTGCACTTTGGATAACTATTGATTTTTCACTCCATGTTCTCTGTGTCTCACCCCAACTCTCGTAATGACTCAAGTGATGGAACATCAATAAGCTATTTATGGCAAAGCTCCCACATTTAAAGCCACTCAGCAAGACTCTGCCTGGCTCAACTACCCACAACTTTCAGATGTGCAGCAAACCCTCAATCGTAAGTAGTGTCAAGGAGGATGGGTCTGCTGCCTGGGCGAGTAAAACCTAATACCAGTACTCTTGGAGCACTCAGAAGACTGGGACCCTCGACTGCATCAGTCCTTGCCAGAGAGGATCACGCCTGTACCAAAATTCTTTATGCTCAGACTGAAATAAAAGCCTCAAGTCATCATAAAGTCCTCCTTTAAGAAGGATAGGCAAAAAAATACCACATTGTAAGTACACATGCTAAGGGTATGGAAGAAAGAAGTATTTTTTGATGTGCTGCACTGCTGCACACACTTCTCAAGCACACGGTGCACTGGAGGGTCTGCAAATTCTACTCTAAATTTGAATTTCTACCTTGGTTGGTATAATCATCAGAACTACTGGTTTGTATATCTCTGGATCTCCCCCAGAACCATTTTTAAAGAAGCTGACATCCCATCAGCCACTTTCCAGTCCACTTGTACCGAGGGAGCTCTCTGCAAGAGCTTACACAGCACATAAGCAGTTCAGCTATCATTAGCTCATCTATCATCACCGAGTTTCTTTCAGAGCCTTTATGACTATCACCCAGGCCTGAAGAGCTGTTATTGGTGAAACTGTCAACTTCCATTAACATTTTCTACTGAATCTTCAGATCTGAGACCTCATCCGAGGAGATCTCTGCAAAGAAAAGTTCCAGCATGGGAACTTTCTGATGTTCCTCCACTTTCAAGAGACACGTGGAAGAATTAATTCAGGGTATTTCACTGCTGTGGTTTCATCTCTTCCAAGCACTACAGGTATTCCACAGTCATCTCTTGGCCCTACAGCCTTTGGTAGAATTTCTGTTCCACGGAGGCTGTGGGATTGCACACACATATCCATGTTAATTTTTATACCTTTTCTTAAACGTTCTTTAAAATCTTACCTGTCATACCTGGGTTTTGGGGGGTTGTTTTTTAACACTTAGCCTAGCAAGTGTCATGATCTTCCTCATTCTGCTTGCTGAAAAATTGTTTCAGATTGCTTTAAGGGTGCACTCCCTTGCCTTACCTTGCTGTTCAAGCTCTGCTGACTTCCTTTAGATTTCTTTTTCTTGACAAGTGGAATACTTTTGCTTAAAGAGACAAATGACATTTCTCTCTACGTCTTGTCACCTGCAAAGCTTTTACTGTCTTAGCTGTCCATTTTAGCTTCATTTGTATCAATTTCCTTCATTTGTATGAAAAGTTAGTATTAACTTTTGGTGTGCTGACACTTAAAAGTTTCCTCTGTCCAAACCTATAAGCAGCAGCTGGTATTAAAATGGTTTAAGAATGGGAAATATTCCTTCAATCTAACAATGTCATGTCTGATTATTAAAACTGAATTAGCAGCCTTTATAAAAAATATTCTTCCTTTATAGCCATAATATCTTTTCCTGTGCGCTGTTTAAACAATTTAGTGGCAAAGGAATTAACTCTGTAGATAATGCTATTGACATTTCCAAAACACTACTTTTTCCTCCAATACTTTTTTCTCTGACAGATGCAATCAAATCCAGGCTACATAAAATATCAACCTACTCCAGCAGTTAACCAGCACATGGGATTATTCACCCTACCTGACAAATGGTGCACATAGATACATCCCCATGTTACAAATTTTATGAATTCAAGTCTGATATATTGAAAAAATATATTCTGCTGTTTATAAATTATGGTAGAAACAAACAAAAAAAAAAACGCAGTAGAAGAATATAGGGATCTTCACAAAAGAATCTCAAGGCAATTTCATAGATTAAAAAGGCACAGTTTTGGTAGACAGCTCCCTAAAATGCCAGGCTGTGGTGTTTTTCCCTTGAAAGACAGCCAGTCACTCTACAATTCCATGCAAGAGGACATCCTGTAACATTTTAAGGCATTTGCTTTGTTTCATTAGCACCATCTGTACATTCTTTCTCCAAGCCCACCTCCATATGCATTAACACCACACACCTTGAAACAATGCTCCTCAAGCTGATAATGCCCCAAATTAGTTAATAGCAATTCCTGATTGCTTCATTTAGGTGGTTCTAGCTTAAATATACTGGAATAAGTGAAAATTATCAATAAATTTGATTTAAAGGCTGAGTATACCAGTTTCATAGTCATAATATGAAATCTATGGATATTGATATGAATATGATATCGATATCAATATATGAAATTGAGCATTTGGCTGATGAGAAAGGCATAACACGATTCTCAAAAGCACAAAGATGGAAAACCCCTGGTAACTCATGCAAATAATATTCTCTAGTATACATCTTCAGTACTTCATTAGGCTGAGGCACAAAATCCTCATCCATACTGCATGACATTAACAAACCAAGGGTTTAAGGCATAAGACTAAGACTGTTTCTTTTTCATAATTACTCTCCATTTTCCTTTGTTCCTATATTTAAAGATGAGAAAACAGTAACTGTTTGTCTGCCATGCAGTTATTCTTCAACAACAATACCGTTAGAGGTCTAAAAAAACGTTGAGAAATGTCTGCAGAAGACACTTACACTCAGATAAGATACCTAAGTGATTTTACTGAGCACTGTAACAGGTTGCCCAGAGAGGTTTTCAAGTCTCCATCCCTGGAGATGCTCAAAAGGCATCTGGACACAGTCCTGAGTGATGTGCTCTGGGTCCCTTCCAACCTCAACCATTCCGCAATTCTGTGACGATGTAGGTGATAGATTTGTATTTGCAGAGCACAGATAAAACTGTTGAAGTGACTAGTTTGCTGCATTACCAACCAGTAAGTCTTAGAAACGTTTGATTTCATTTCAGATACTGACGGTCAAACATAGTCATATAGATGTTGTCATAAATAACCCCATTTATTTTAAAAGGAATGCTCACATAAGTGACATGAAACTCTTTTCTTTGGAAGATCAATTTGTTTACCGTTTATACTCCACTAATTTCTACAAAAAAAAAATATAAAAAAAAATCTAAGAACTGATATTCATACCTCAGAGAATGATTCTTGTTACAAAGAAGACTCAATACAGCAAGCAACTGCTATATAGGAAGCTATAAATCTGCCAGACATTTGAAATGGGCTGAAATATATATTGTCAATTTTCAAAAGAAAACAGCCAGCTGTATTTTACAACTTCCTTGTCACCAAGTCTTTATACGTCAGCTCTAATGAAATGGGAGTCTTTGATACAGAATTTTTCACTAAGCCGGTTCCAAGATTTGAGACAATCAAAAGTTAGACAATTCTTTTTGTTTTCTAGAACAAAAGAGACTTCAAAGTTGTACTTTTTGAATCCCTATTGTTAGCCAGGCTTCTAGCCAGGAATATTATGGATTCCCTTCCGATATGAAGCAATTAATTTCTAGAAGAGCATCTCATATTCTGTATCTTCTTAACATACAATAACCTGATTTTTAAATAGACCTAAACAATCATATTACTCTTCAACTGAAAACAGAAAAAGGCTTCAATATTACCCCCCCTAAAACAAGGAGATGTGTTACACTTGCAACCTTCAGAAACATTTGGTTCTTTTTATTCAGCTGTTCTTAGGACAGGGAAATTTGCGAACAGTAAAATAAAATTATAGAATTTAGTAGTAAGGAAAAGAAAAATAACAAGGCAAGATACGTTTTCTTCTTCTACTAATAGCTTGAAAGATATGCCTGAAGATATGCTTGGTTAAAAATCCAAGACTTCTACATAAGTTTTTGAACTCACAAAGCGTTGTGCCTTCTGCCGCTCCTCTTCTGTGGCAGCTCTCTCTCGAAGAATGGCTCGAGTCAAGTGCTCATTTGAAGAAATCCTTTCTCGGTCCAGAATTTTGCCAAACTCATCACGTACATACGCTTGTTCTTGCTTCAACCTACAGGAAGGGGAGGGAAATTTAGATTGAAAGGTTATATTACAAATGTATTTTAAAAAGCTATAAGCACAGTTACTTCAAAAATAGTCGCTGAAATTATTACAGGAGTCTTAAGACAGCTGAATATGAATTCAGTACAAATGCCAGAAGTTTATTTCAGATTAGTATTAAAAACAGAATATGGAAATTCAACGCATCTTAGTAACACAATTTATTAAATCATATAAAAGACAACTCAGTCAAGACTTAAAGCAAATGTATCTCTTAAGTACCAAGGATATGCACAGAGCTCTGTTTGTAGGAGGGTATTGGTCTTGTTTGTTTTAAGTAATCTTTTTTCAAGGAAACTCTTTCTCCCCACCTAACTTCCAGGTAAAATTTCCATTCTTTTCTGCTACGGGATAATGTTTTCTGACCTCTGGACAAACCACAAACCTAAATACTGTGTGTATCTACCAAGCTGCAAAAAGACCCAACAACCATAATAAACCTTCCCCAGAAATTGGAGAGGATGAGATGGAAAGAGCTACTGAACTTGTTGCAACAGAGTTAGCACAGCTAAAGCAGAAAACTCTCACCATTTGCATGTCACAAAACCATACATTTACTAGAAATCACAGAATTGTAGGGGTTGGAAGGGACCTCAGAAGATCATCAGGTCCAACCCCCCTGCCAAAGCAGGTTCCCTAGAGCAGGTAAATCTTTCCTAGAGTGCTCTCTGTAAGCACACCATATCATACTTTTATTAAAAATAGATAGATATAAATTGGTTAGCTAATAAAACATTTCTACTGAGCACATGTTGTGACACCGAGCACAGCGCCAGCATTAGGGAACTCAGAATAGTAATGGCACTATCACATAGGTTTTCAAATACACTTTCAAAAAGTGGAGGAAAGGAAGCTTAAGGATTCTCGGTGCATTTATACATTGTCAAGGGAGCTTCAGAGAACAAATCATAATGAGTAGGGTCACTTTGTAAAAGGTACTAGCATTACAGTACATTAGATTCTTCCCCAGGGAAAATATTTGAGTGGGGTGGGGAGGAAAAAGACAATTACAAGATGTATTAGTTCTGTGCTCAGACACAACCCTCTGAAATGCAGCAACCAACTGGGAGTCTTTATAAAAAGTTTATTAAGCAGCATCTTCAATTACTCCAGCAAAAAGTCAGATTATGCAGCCATGGACCAAATTCCATTAAGTGATTTCCCAAGGTCCCCCAAATTATTCCAGCAGCATTGGTGTATCAAATCATTCACACAATCAATGCTGCAGTCAAAACATTCTGCTTCTCTTTTCCATTGGAGAAATAATGTTTTGTCTAAAAAGAAAAAAAGTGTCAAAATAGAAGTCTTGGCAGCTTTTTCTTGTAAGAGACAACAGAGAAAGCACTCTGTGTTTCCAGAGACTGCAGTAAGCTCCTTCCTCATCCTTTATGGGTTTTACTTCCCACAGATGCTTTCCCCCTAAAAATCCATCTCTTCTTTATGTATATTGTACCTAGCAGAGTAATTAAAGTACATGAAATCAGATAATATCAGAAAAAGCTGCTGGAGGCTTCCACATTACAAACTCTCCAAAATTAAAAAAGTACTTAGATGGTTACACCTAATCCTTAGAAATTACTCCCGTTTTTGTCAGGAGCTCATTGAGTCTTGCCCCTGGAATTACCAACCTTAGTGAGGTCTCCTCTCAACCACTCTTACAAAAAGAAGAAAGTCAGCTTCCCTAACACTCAAAACTAACAGGTTCCCAATGTCAAGATAAACCCTTTGATGGCTTAACCCGACTGCTGCTACATTCAGCTTCCCTGCTAAGTACACTACAGAGGGATGGACTCTTCTTTTCTGCTTTTGCCCAAACTCTGCACGCCCTTTGCTGCACACTTGCTCCAAGATGGTGACCCAGAATCTCACCTCTGTACGTGTGTCACCTGATTTCCCACCTTACCGTGAGCTGTAGAGAAGCTTTTCATCAGAAAGGGCCATCCCACTGAATTAACAGACAATGACACAGCTGTGGGTACGTCCACACGAGCAACAGGAGGGATGGATGTGTAATGCTGGTTTCATGCGAGCAGAGAACTCACAGCAAGACTTGACCTGAGCTAGTCCGTTTAAAATCAGCTCACGTATCTCATCCCGTATCATAGTTATTTTCGTTTTGAAAATAGTCTTGGCCACGAACAGCTGGAAGGGTTGGGGACAGGACACCCCAAGCTGGCTCCCAGAAAATGCCTGCCAAAGCTGTACAACCCACCTGATCCTGCAAATTGCTGGTTTCCAAGCACACCACGTACTACAAACTCAGAAAAAGGATTCTGTGCCATCCTATGTCAGCAATCACGTCTCACCATCCTTAATAGACCAGCCTGCCACGGAACCTACTGCTATAAGGTAAGTGGTGGGAGTACAGGGAGAGACCCTGACTTCCAATTCCGATCTCCAGCAGTAATGCATTATTGGATTTTAATAAGTTACTATCCCCCTTGCCTCCTTTTCCACCACTAGGCATGTAAAGTGAAGAAATTACTACTAAACAGTAAGTGATGTGTTCTTTGCAAGTACCTGAAGATTAAAAGAACATTAAACATCGCCTACCTCATTAATACCAATAATGAGGATATGAAATATCTACATCAAAAAGTGAAGATCTTATCTGTGGTGTTTGTAACAGTTCACACAAACGCAGTTTTCTTAGTCACAGACCACCCTTTTTCCTTAGAAATGCGATTTTTTGATGTTTCTTATAAATGCACTCAAAAAGGTATAAAAATATAACACTATCAGTGTAAATATCCAAGCAGAAAACTCTTAAGTATTCCCTGGGTCATCGGGTAGTTTCCAGTTTTGCAGCTAAACCACAGAAATGCTTTGCATAAACCAATCAACTTCATCAAAAGAGAAAATACAATAATAATAAAAAAAAAAAAAACCTTATTACTGCCCTTATTGGATCTGAAAGACTGTTGCAGATTCCAGAGACTAGGAACATTTTTGCAATTTCCCAGCTGACTTTACGGTTGCCCCATTTAAACACATTCATTTTGGGGCCAACAAGGTTTTACCAAAGATCTTAAAACAACAGTTTGGCTTGCTGTCTCATGAAAATAAAGTCCACATTTTAGCCTTATATAAGAAATCCTTGTTTCCTTGATCAGCCCATGGGCTCTTCCCTGCAGTTGGTCCAGAACATCATGCTATATTTCCAGAGGAGACCTCAGCACCTCAGCACAACTCTTACACTGGCAAGGATATTTCTCTCTCCATCTCCTACTGTATGAAAGCAAAAACGTATTAGACAAATCATTTGCTTTGTAAATCGTGCAATCACTGTGGTGATTAACTAATACTTCGCAAGCTTTTACTCTGTGCTGTTTCTAGTTAGCAGATTTACAATGCCAACGTCTTTGTTAGTTTGTTAGCAGATCTACCTTACACTTTCATAACACTTATTAGTTAGTAGTTGTCAGTCATTTATTTCCTGACATGATCCTTTAATCTTTCTTTTATAATATTATCACTAAATGTAGTACCATAAACATCTCAGAGAAATAAAAATATTAACTTCACTTCCAAGACTGCTGAGAAATCCCATTACAAACCACCTACTAGCCTAACAATCTCCATCTGTCATTGTCCACAAGCCTCCAGTTTAACCACTTATTTTCTAAAATTGACAATTATTTTAAGTCATCAAAGAGATTATGCCTACTTTTTAACCTATTGTTTAAAAGCTATGTTGCAGCTATGTTGTTACAGGGAAAAAAAAAAAATAATCTAATTCTATGTTGTCACTTTCTCCCTTTAATAAAGATGTGTTTTGTCTCACTTTCCATTCCTTTCTCAATCAGTAACAGGTCTTCTCTTCCACCTTTGTGATATCTTTGCCACTCATTTTACTTCAGCAGTTCCAGAGCTGTCTGGATTACCTCCTAGTCTCCCCAAAAAAACCTTTCTTTGCAAATGGGGAGGAAAAAAAAAAGAAATAAAAATCTAGTTTAAGACATACCAGAGTAAAGAAAGTTCCACTTGAGTTTTAGCAGTTCTCATTATGACCACTTCTGTCTATTAAGGAGGAGTTTTATCAAATTTTTAGATCAAGACACTGAAGTTATATCAGAGAAAGAAAGCAGCACAGCAAATATTTTGCCATCACTTTTTCCTGCTTGGGGTGGCATTCCACTATGAAAGAAAGATACCTATTTCATGGTGAAATTTTAAAGAGTTTAGGCCAAAAAGGTACTCATTTTATGTTCTCCAGAAACATCCAAGGCTGACTTGCACATAACAGTGCCTTAAAGCAAAAATATTAAGTCTTTCCTATCTACTCAAATCCTCATTCGTGTGATCAGAGATGTATCTTGCTGTACCTACAGAATAAAATATAACTAGCTAACTTCCTGAAGCATCCACAATACTTCTTCCACTTTGGGCAACTTTTATCCACAAAAATGTCCTATATGCCCATCACAACTGATTTAAATTCACCGGAGTTTTAAAAGAAGAAGTAGGATTTTGAAGTAATTTTCATTTATTTGAGTTACATAATTGGGTGGCTCGTAGGAGCTTAATGAAACAAACACAAGGCAGCTATCTTCTGATCTCAAACATTTGCTTGCATCAACTTACAGTAGTTTCCTTCCTTGACATTACAAATTCATTTTGCTGGCATTCAGCATGCTGCTGCTGCTGAGTGAAGGCAAACATCAGCTAAATCTACAATAATAAATTATATTATTACCTAGCCAAAAGTAAAATAAATAAATAAATAAATCCGTATCTGCAATTTATAGGCAATTAAATAGCACAACGTGTCAGTACCGTCCACTATTCCAAGAATTCCACATAAATAGACCACTTAAAATGACATTTTTAATTACAACAAAATTAAAGGCTCAATATAATGGTTCTCACATTTAAGCGGAAAGCTCCAGTTAACAGACAAAAGACGTTATGCATTACACTGATCATTTACACAGAAAGTGCTTTAAAAAAAAGCTGCTGAAACAGCAGAGAAGGTTGCTTGCTGTACATTTTTCTGCAAAGTTGATAGTTTGAACAAAATACTCTAAATAATTATGAAATACTGTTTCAAGTGTACAGCTATCTAGTTACAGCAACTGATTTAATCAAATAAAGCACGCAATGCTATCGCTTTTCCATAGGGATATTTGAAAGTACGTAGAGTATTAACAAGAACCTCTACATACGCAGGTTTGGATTAACTTTTGGCATTATTTCATGTTCTGAGCTATTTCATTGCATACAATTATATACACAGAAACCAGAAGTTCCTGCCTTTTGACAGCAGACAGACCTCTGTAATCATCTTGTCCGACCTCCCTGCTCAAGCAGGGTCAGGCAGAGCAGGACGCCCAGGAAGGTCTCCAGTTGGGTTTTGGTTATCTCCATGGATGGAGACTTCACGTTGTCTTTGGGTGACCTGCTCCACTGTATTTCCTTATGTTCATGTGGAATTTCGTGCTTTTCAGTTTGTTTCGATTGCTTTTTGGCATGGTCCTCAGATCTCCCTGCTCACACTTCGTGAAAATCGGAGTGCCATTTGCTTTCCTACCTTCTTCAGGAACCTCTTCTGACCACCATGACCTTTCAAAAATAATTGGCCTTGCAATGATCTAAAGTCAGCTCCCTCACACCCGTGGGTGCAACGTGCCAGTCCCCATGAACTTATCTACGTCCAGTTTGTGTAACATCCTAACCTGATCATCCTTCTCCATCAGTAAGTCATCAGTGCTCCCTTCCCGCTGATCTCAAGGTGCTGGGATTCCTGAAAGCTGGTTTTCTTATAGATGAAGGCTGCACAGAGTATCTCAGCCTATTTTCTGTCCTTTGTCACTGGAACTCTGTCCCACTTCACTGTGAGTGAAGTCCCATTTCCCCTAGTCTTCCTTTTGCTGGTGATTTTCACACTGCATTTTGGTATCCATTAAAGAGACTTTTCCATCTGTCCAGAGATCTGCTGATAGACAAAATATTTAATTATATGACCCCGTGAACTAAAAGCTTTTGCCACAAGAAAAGGAGCTGTACTGGCTAAAACGGGGCACGCTTTTGTACCAATAGACAACACTCCAAATATCCTGCTTCCCCCAAAGCAGAAAATAAAATTTTTCTGCTCTGCCTGAGGCTCTTACTGCTTTTAAAGATTGGACTTAGGAGCTTAGCTAGAGGAGAATAAATGATTGAATTTCCTTTGCATATGAATACTGTGACAGCTACAAAGCTTACCCATCTGAATGAAACACTTGATTCAAGATCCCTTTAGAGAAAATTCCTAAATTCAAGTAATTCCCATCTCATTGGAGACAATACCACTCACAGCCACTCTGAGCAGGACACCACTGCGTGCATCAAAATTACTGAACACAAGGCACAGACCTAAATAGATGAAGTTTGGGTTTTCCTCAAAAACAGACTGGAGGATGATTGAGCATTCCTGTCACAAGCAAAAAAAAAACACACACAAAAAGAAAAGAAATGGCAGAAACTGCAGGAGGCTAGGTAAGTTCTGATATAACATTCACCAAAGATTTATGGATCTCAGAACAAACAGAAGCATAATAAGAATTTGGATATTTTTAGTTATCATATTTAAGTCCTACCATATTTTTTGACTGCTTTATTCCTGAGGTCTTTTTAATCAAAACTATATTTACAGGACACTCCATCTAAATCAGATTCTATTCAAACCCAACATTAAACCTTTTACATTATTCTCAAGGAGTGATCTTGCACCAGGCAACAGGTAAGAAAGATTTCTGACAGCTGCTCACATATACTCAAGCCAATTTGTTCTTACATTTAGATTTTGTGGGGCTGGGCAGGAGAGACTGAGGCAAAAAATCAAAAGACAAACATGGCCAAAACATCTGTCCTAACCCTCTCCTTTGAGCAGATCTTCAGACCAAAGCCAAAGTGGGAATACCTGGATTTAGCAGAATAATCTTTTGGTTTCTGCATTCCTCTTTTTTTTAATCCATCTTCATTTGTTTTCTATAAAAGCAGTGATTGTAATATTCCAGGTGGCTGGCATTTATTACATAGCTTTTCAACTAATTATGAACACGCTACATGCTAGTAACAGAACCCACATGTGAATACACCAGACTTGTCAGAGCACAGTAAGACAGCCTGAAATGCTTACCCCACTCCTCCGAAAGGAAGATTTATTTCTGGAGGTTCTGACTTGTCCAGAAGGAAAAACCACTGGAATATCACAGCAGTGCTGCTGTCCCGCACACTGTCACCAGAACAGGCTGCAGGTGGGACCAGCTAGCACCCAACCACACCATCAGTTATCGGTGACCATCACAACCACCATGGGACATAAAAATCCCAATTGCTTGGTGCATCTCGGCCATTTACTGCAGTTGACAGTAGAGGGAAAGCAAATTTGCCTAAATGAATGCATATTAAGAAATAAATAGAATAAATGTATATTTAAAATCTTATGGAGAAAGCAGCTATTTTAATTCTCAAGCTTTCAAACTTTCTGTACGTATCATAGAATGGTTTGGATAGGAAGGGACCTTAAAGATCAGCTTAGCTATTTCTACTCAAACAGAACTAGGGTTATTAAATGCAACTTTCATGAGTGTATACCAGCAAAAAAATGCTGAATTGAGTAGTGACTTAAAATGAATAACAGGCAGCTATCAGACAGAGTCCACAAAAATAAAAAATGAAGTCAAACTTCCCAATCACTGTGAAGCAGAAGCAGGAATTTAAGAAACAAACAATGAAGCCCGAAGGCTCTCTAATGGGACAAGTGGTACATTTCCTGTAATCTCTTTTTAAGAAACAAACTCTGAAAAGAAATAAAACTTCCGTCCTTTTATCCTTTTCAGATCCATTTTGAAAATGGGTTCAGGAAAATAAAATTGTTAATTATACCATCTGAATTTACGACATGGTACTGTAATCTTGCACAGCGTGAACCACGTTAGCCACACTAACAAGATGAATAATTTAAGCCTCAATCCAGAAGAAGTTGCTCAATTGTTTACTTCGAAATATCCATTTCTGTCATTCTTGAAAAACACCTGCAGACATTAAACATTATCACTAATGAAAAAGCACCTTTTAATTCATGGACAACAACAACAACACAGAGAAAATGCTAAAGAGCAAAACAAGAAAAGAAAAACAACAGCTTTGTGAGTCTTGAGCTCTGATGGCCACTACGTGCTTTATTCCAAACTAATCCACAATGCACGGGAAATCCAAAACTGGCAAACAATACAATATTAAAAGCAAATAGAGCGATGTATCATTTTCAGCCCTTCTTATTTCCAGATATTGAAAATTTATTACTCTATTAAAGATTAAACATTTTCTTTTTGTTACTTTTCAGGGAAATGATTACTTGCCAGTTGTTATATCTTTATTACAGCTCCAAGTTACACAATCTGATGGATTCGTGGTGATCCAAGATAAACTCACTCAAGTCCGAAGCGTGACCCGTGTCATTTTTCATTACCTCCAGCCAACCAAAATCAAAATATTTCCTGTTTCAAAGTCCACTACTGGGAAAATCAGAGTCCTTTGCTCTACAGAATGCAGGAAAATCTAAAGAGGTGTTGGTCTTAAAAACTTGAAACTATCCTGACGTATTAAGTCCATGTAAAAAGACACAAAACTCCAACACTTCAGCATTGAAAAAGTATATCTGTATATTTCCTTACACTGAGACTTCAGAAAGCTTACACTAACTAAAAATAAGAGTACAATGGATTTACAGTGGAAACCGTTCGTTGTTTGTTTGTGTGTTGTTTTTTTTTTTCCTAGCTTGACGCAACCAAGAATGTTAATGCATTCTGACAGACTTGCATAACATCCAAAAATGTTTTGAACAATGCAGTTTAGGCCACGATGCAATATTAATGAATGAATAATGTTTCCCAGCACTGACTTTCAATATTTAATGAACGCATACTCAATGTGCTACACGAATGTTGTTGAAAATCACTGTTGCTGACAAGGGATTTGAAAAGATGCTCGAGAAATCAGGAAAACCTTTAACCTAAACTTAAACTGGGAAGTGTGAAACGGATATTTCTCTTACTCAAATTCACCTGGCTGCAAATTCAGATACATTACTTATCTAACGCTCATCTGCTCCTACAAAACTTGGTTAAGGCCAGAGATATGAAAAATAAATTACCTGAATCACAGAATCACTGGCAATGCCTCTTTCTCTACTGAAGTCTCAGAATGACAACACGAAAAAGTTCTGCTTGAGTTGAAGACACTTCCCAGCATTATTTACACATTTAAGAAAAACTCATCTCCATTTCAATTTATGTAAAAGTTCACAGGAAACATCATTCTTCTGCACCACATACCCATGTTGTACAAAGCAAACCTTTTACCTTCAATTTTTGCATTATCTACTGCCCATTTGTCACAGATAGGCAAAATGTAGTGTTTTTTTCTCTATTTTACTGTGTTCTTTTGGTGACATTATACGTGAATTGTATTATAAATTATGCACTGCCCTGTTGTGGGAAGGGAGGAAAACCCAAACCATTACTAAAAAACATCCATAAGAAAACAGAAACCTCTTCTAAATTTAAGATTGGAATACAACTTCCCCAAAATTATGTTCCACCCAAGTGGTTTTTGAGACCTCTCCATACTAAACAGATTTTATTAAATAAGAGACAATTAGGACCAGTAAAATAGAAATGAAGCAAGGCAAAGGAAAAATGCTAAAGCTATAAAAACATGGCATTATAAAATCAAAGAAAGCGAAGATGCAGGTCATCAAATCCTGATCTGCAATCACTTGATGGCTGCTTAGTTCAAAACTATTCAAGTGGGAATACGTCGATCAAAATTGCTGTACTCTCTATAGACCACAAGATTCACAATCAAAATTCTTATCACAAATTCGCTGCAAATCATCAAAAGCTGTAATGGTGACAACGTGTGGAAGGAGAGAGGAGAGATCTAAGGTGGCAGCAGTGCTCCCCTTCCCTGTCCCACCAAACAATGCTGAGTAAGGCAATTTGTGCTACACACCAGCAGGGTGCAAAAATTGAGCCCTCTTCATATAACCCAACGTACTCCAGACCTGGTATCTGGCTTCCCCCAGGGCCATACGAGCAATGGGCAACCAGGCACTTACCAGTACAACTGAAACCATCCCAGCTGACTGGCCACAGAAGCCAGGCAATTTCCAATAGCTCAGAGACAAGTTAAAATGCAGAAACAGAAGGAAGAAGAGAAAATGAGAGAGGCCACGTTACACGCTCAGGATACGAACTAGGAGGTCTTTCTGTCCTCCGAAGAGAGTTGGCAGCTGCTCTGGATCTTGGGAATTAATATAACAAAAACAAATGTGTTCATCATCTGTTTCACGCATCTTTTTCTTTTTGGAGATTTTAGTATGGTCTCATAGTAATTACTGTTACTTTCCTGTGCTCATACTTCATATTACTCTTTTAACAGGAACTCCACTACTCTAGTCCATAGGCATTTCTTCCTCACAATGACCTGTCCCTCCTTAATGCTGGCCATACGCATACATGAAGTTTGTGGATCACTCATTGGAAAATATATTGAAAATACATTTTCAAAAAATATATAGAAAATACACTGAAAGTAGGAAAGTGGTGGTAATTACCAAATTGATCCCTAAACAACACAAACTTTCAATACTATGCCAATCCCTCCCTCCAGTATGTCCCATTACAATCTTGTCTTTGGTCAGTCCCAAATAATTTTACAGTTCTGGGATTAGTTTCAGGCATTTTTGTGTCTGGTATTAATATCCAAGACAGCGAAACACTGAGTGTTTTGCTTTACAGTAGGAAGTCTGGTTTGCTATCCTTCTTTAGCTTGTTATACAACCCAGGAGAACACCAACCTACTCTGCACAATTTATCTTGGTAAAATAAAACTATGTTCCACCTTACCTGCTTAACCATTTCTCTGTTCTCTCGATCATCCTCCCTCTGCTTCAATGCTGTACTTCTAAAATCACCCGTAACAACGAGGTTCAAGCAATAACATTCAGCTGAACATTTCATTCATTTCCTTTTCCCAGCTGCCCTCCAGCCTCAGCATAACATCTGTCAATTGAAAATCTTTGCTAATGGCCATGTTATTTTATGTGCCAGTGCTTGATCAAGAGATCAAAGACACTAATTTCAAGACTTGTAATTATATACAGCTCTTCAATTTATCAACAAGACTTCCACAGACAGCTTGTTAATACCTAGTGCAAGACGGACACTAACTCCTGTCGGTGTGCTGATACCTTACCTAAGTTGGTTGGGTTAACTTTTTTTTTCTCAGGGTGCTTGGTGTTTTGTAGGTTGTCTTCCTTCTCTAGGGGAGGATAGAGGTGGTTGAGCAGGAGGAAGGGAAGGCTGTTTAAACATGGGAGGGTTTAATTATACTTCATATGGCCACTGTTTTTAAAATATGTGCATATAAATCAGTTTTATATAAAGACAGAATAGATGAACAAATTTCTACCTTTATGCCAGAGGCATGCAGAGAACCTAAGTCAGAATAGTAAAACTGTTTTACATAATTTGTATAAGTATTTAGTTGAGACTTTTCTTGATATTCTCATAACTCCAGTTGAAATTACTTTCCAATTTAATATCACTCCTCTTGGGATCTGCAAAGGCAGTCATGAAATTATGACAACATTAATTCTCCATTAAAGTGAAGGGGTAGTTACCTTTTTTTTTTTTTTTTTTTTTTTTTTAAAAAGTGTTTCTTTTCTATGTCTACTTATTTGCTACTTTTCAAAATGAAAGAGCTCAGCAGTTTGAAAGCAAAGATTTGTTTTAAATTGCCATGGGGGAATAGTTTCCCTCCTCCCTCCTTGAATCTAAAACTATAAAACTATGAAGCAGTGTTATTTTTGTTGATGCTCTCTCCAAATAAACTCACTGGCTTCAAGTCATTTTCCAATCTCCCTGAGAAATAAACTTATCAAGATGAAGCTTCGTATACCATTGTCAGCTGAGATGCCAAGTTTAAAAATCAAAGTGAAAAATAATCCCTTGAAAATGGGGGTTTATAAAGGTAGGAGTGAATTATAGCGCTGCTTTCTTCAATTTTCACTTCCTGTCTCCAAGATTCATCCCTGCATATACTGAGCACCAGACGTAACAGTATTAAGAGTAAGACCAATAACAGAATCTTGGAGAGTAACCTGACCATAGCCAAATACTGGTTTTTCTTCCCAGAAAACAACAAGGAAAACAAAAGGGGCTCCTCTGGCAGGCTGGTATCTCCAAACCTGCATCCTTCTAAGCAGCATGGCTTCAAATATTTTTGTTTCCTAAGCATTTTGCAGGTAAGATAACGTGCTAAACTTTTAAGACTATAAAAAACAGAAGGTGCAATGCAATCCCATTCAGGTGACTTCACCCCCATTATAAAATTATATCTTCAACAGTTGGCTGTTGGAAGAGGGATCAGTTACAATACCTCACCTGACCATAATAGTGTTTTACAGGTCAATCTGTGCCCAAACATCAAGCATCTTCGCATTTCGTTACTTCTCCCTCAAACGCAAAGGATCTTGACCCAGCCTGACACTGCCCATTCCTTCTTTTCCTCCGGCAGAGCACTGTTATCCCATAAAACCTCCAGACCTCAATAGCATTACACCCATTGAAGAATAAATTCACTTCTAAATCTTTTGCTGGGTGTCAGACAGGACATGGGATACTTGTGCTGTGAGAGGGGAGAAGGGCATGGCCAGGAAGGGAAAACAGAAGGAACTCAACCTGTAGAAGCGATGCCAAAATCTGTCTCTTTCTCCTTGGGTGCTCCCCAGCCCTGAGTCTGAATTGGCCCTTTGGACAGTCAAAGCAAATGTTTGTTTTTTTTTTTTTGTTTCGGTCTGTTGGTTTTTTTTGTTTTGTTCTGTAAACAGTCACACACATCAAACTTGTATATTTTGTTCTGGTAAGCAAACAGCCTTCACCACATTCCTATGTTATCAGATGTCCCACTCTGTAAAAGCTTACTCGACAATCCTATCCAGCTGCTATTTTAAGTCCTCTCTCTAGTGTGCAACGAACTATACATCTTCAAATAATGTACGTGAGTCACACATATGTGCATGTCACATTCAGAGACGGGAGACCCCTTCTAGCTGTCGTGTTAGCCGGCCTTTCCAATTTATATGCAATTTAGGGCTTCGCTTCTAAAGTCCTGTTTGTAACTATAAATGAGCAAGTTTTGTTCTCTCAAATTTCCCTATTACACTGAATATTATATAAGAAAAAGGCTAACCATCCACTGAGGACAAGTCACACTGTATGAAGGTGTATGAACAAAGCGCAATTCTCCACAGGCTACATAAATGTGGCAGTGCTGACAGCCGAGCTTTACTTCACACGTAGAGCTTCTTATACCAGTATCTTCTTTTTTTTTTTTTTTTCCATCCAGGAATGACAACACTGATGAAGAAACTTTGGTCTACAAACAATTTCTCTCAATAGTATTTTTAAACAGTGCTTGAACCTCTGCAGTACTTCATGGAGACCCTGTCAGAGAAAGGCCTACCTGAGGCGGCAAGCCTCTGGCACAGGCCTGTTATGACAATGCCTGTGTTCCTAAAACTCAATTACCAACTTTAGCTGGTTTTTAAAAACAGTATGGTCACTCATGTCAGAACACATAAAATTCTTATTCCTGACGTAGCAGAAGCTGAAACAATTCTATTCACTTTTGCTATTTCATGGAAGTATTTCCAGCTTTCTATCCTACTGTCAGCAGTAGGGACGAGACAATTTCCCTGACTGTTTTCACACTTTCACACTATCAAGAGGCCCCTGTGGCAGAATACTAGATTATAACTATTTTCTGACTAACAAAGTAGCTTTTTGTCCCCTGTGGGAAGAATACTGGGAGAAAAAGCCACTCTCCCAATTTGACATAGCTAATTACCTCAGAAAATAGAATCGTTTAGGATGAAAAAAAATCTACTTCAAAAATTTTTTGTCACATTTAATGCACTACCCATATGAACTGAAAATAAATTAATATGCTCTTCATAAATTAAAGTCTCAGTAAAATATAAAATGAATATTCTAAATAAACCATTTTATTTTCCTTTATGTTCTGCAGACCTGTGCCAGTAAACTATAATAAGCATGTTATTAAAACAGAAATCAATAGTAAGCTTTAAAATATACAGTACCACAAAAAGGTCGAGCCCCAGTATTGATTTTAATATAACATTTTTGGTGAGTAGTTTCCCAAAGGGTTCTCCTCTAATATTGTTCTTCATCCTTCTTTCACTTCGCATTTGCACTGGAGGATTTGTTGTTCTTTTCTGCAAAAGCTGTCCCCGCCATGAAGTTTACTAAGAGCCTGTCATATATGCAACGCACTGCTGAGACATGACAAAACAAGGTCGGGGGGGAAGCACTCAGACACATCAGAGTATCAATTAAACCGTAAGTGAATCGCAGTTACAGAGACCCTCCCCAAGCACAGAAAGAAAAAAAAAAAGAAACTAATGGCTGCAATCTGATAACCTACCACTGAGAGCCACCTTTGTGCACCACTGTGTACGTATTTTTAAAAGCTGATTTAGAGTTTAGAAAGATTTTCTTTAAACAGATGAGGATGTTTAGAAATACAGAGGCTGCAATAAGTTATCTGGCTAATGACAGACAAAATACCACACCATATGGAGCCCAGCTAGCCAAGTAGAACAGACTCCAACAATTCATTACCAGGGAGTGTTTGAAAATCTATGATCTGTTTTATTCAAAAAAGAAAAAAAAAAAAAAAGAAAAAAAAGAAAAAAACATTTTTCAAGTGGCTTTCAAGACAAAAGCTTTCCAAAGAAGTCATAGGAGATGAGATAGTCAAAGAATAGCAAAACTTTAAAAAAGCCATTACCAACTAATTGTCTTTTTGACCTCATCAAAAATGAGCAGAAGCCAATCCACGAAAGTGAGAACAGGAATTGTGTTAGGCACTCTCTAGAAGGCCCAGGAAGCTGGGCAAGGACTGAATAAGACTACAATACAGAATAGAGGCTCACAGCTGTAATACAAGGTAGTTAGGAGACAGTTAATTGTTGGTCTCCAGACAACCACCACTTCCCATCCGCTGACAGCTACCACCCACCCAATTCTCTCCACAGGGGATCACGGGAAAGTTTCTTGCTCTGCTTCAGATGAAGTCCCATGGAGAAGCTCAAGTATGTGCTTCAGATCTTTACGTCAACCTCTCTGGACCTTGGCTGAAGAGCTAAGGGGGTTACCCTTCCACCTTCATCCCTGCTGAGCAGCTGGGTTTGGTGGAGGCTACACCAGAAATGTTTGTCTGTAGATCTCATCTAGCCATGACCCTCATTTAAATAGAAGTGAGTTTTCAGGGTTGAGACCATCTAAACAGAAATTTTAAAAGATATTTCATATACTGCTGTAACTTCTACATACATCGGATCATTTTTAGTAAGATTCTGATCAGCACGTATACAATGCTCAGCCCTAGTCCCTATAATTTTCTGCCTTCATCAAGCCTTAAACAATTTTAGAGCAGACCTAGAAACAGTTACGGAAGGGCCACTGACCAAACGAAAGCTTACTTGAAGCCTTTCCCTACCGTAAAATTCCTACTTACAGCAGATACTGTTAGTCTAGGAAACAAATGCTGGAATCATGGGAGATTAACGTAGGACAGTTCAAGTACAACTAAACACGGGGAAGGGCTCTGGGGACACTCGTACATCAGCAAACTGCATAGAAACATACACTTAGCATGCTAACAAAATTACGCAGAAATACATCGAAGACCTGAACAGAATAAACTTTCTGCAATACTGAACGGACTGTCAAGCACCAGCATGTTTCAAAAACACCTCATTCTACACATAACTATTTACCACGTGCCAAATTATATAGAAAGAGTGGAAGCCAGGAAACACTTCTCAAGCAAAATCTACTGAAAGCCCACAAATATACTCAGCCTAAGCTAAATGAGTTGCAAAATAAATAAGGCTGAATTTTCCTTGATTTTCAGGGGTGGGAATACTAAGTATTCGTTTATGAAAAGTTTCTGTGGGAAATCACATCCTTCACTTGCCTCTTATTTAAGTATTTTTTATTTACATCTCAGTAGAGGCATCTAGTAGTCTAACAAGGTTGACAGTAGCTAAAATTTTTATCGTTATGTTGAGGATAGTAAAAGTGAACAACATTTTTTCAAGGTACCTTTTCTTCTGCCTTTCATCATGCAAACTCTTTATAAAAAAATTATCAAGCACCATCAGCATGGCATCATACATCCTGATAAATGAATAGTTCTAGTTCTATATTCAAGACCAAAGTATGTGGCAGATAAACTTCAATTTGCACATTAAAGATCAGAGGAAAAAAAGTCAGCTACCTCCCCCACGCTTGTTCTCCAGAGCCACAACATTTACAGTTTTTACTCATATTTTACTCATACAAATTGACCTCTTGAGAAATTAGAAAATATACTACATATTTGCTGAGCTTGTCCAGAGTAAGCAGAGGAAAGGCAAAAAGCAACCTATTATTACGATAATATTACTACATATACCATATATGTTACTATACATTACTACAATGTATACCATCTGTAAGATTTATATATATATATATATATATATAAAATAGTAATATATCTAATTTAGATTCAGATACTCAGGTTAACAGAGAAAGTCCAACAGTTACAGTACCACGTTCTGGCAGTAAGGCAAAAAGAGCAAGCAACAGAGAGACAGAGAAACAACAACAGTGAAAACTGGAAAATCTCATGATTGATAAAGTTTATGATAAATGCCTTTATCCTAACACTTTTTTTTTTTTTCCTTTGGTATTGCAAACGTGCATTTTGGGATCCCTAGGGCTGACAGCTACTAATGTCACACTGTCCCCCACCTACTGGTCCAGTGAGTTGTGCAAACCCCTCTGCAGATGTCAATGGAGCAGGTACATCTGATGACCAGAAGCAGCTTCTCATAGCCGTAGTTCATGAGCCACGGCACCATCTCGTTCAGTCTCAAGCACTGGAAAAGAGGCTTCCTAGTGAGGTCGTTGATGCCCCATGCCTGTCAGTGCTCAGAAGGCATTTGGACAAAACCCTCAACAACATTCTTTAACTTTTGGCCAACCCTGAAGTGGTCAGGCTGCTGGACTCAATGATCTTTGTAGGTCCCTTCCAACTGATCTCTTCCATTCTACTCTAAATCCTCCTAATTACTTCGAAGTCTTTTGACACAGCAAAGCTATTTCAGACTCCCTCATTAACAAAATGATTCAAATAAAGCACAATAGCTGTGACAAGACATAGCATAATGATCTATATCTGTAAGACTATACCCCAGGAAGAAATCCAAACAGCTAAAGGATTCAGAAGTTCCGTTGTCATATTTTGTATAATTTCATGTCATGGCAAATAACTAGTTTCACAAATTTGGCATCTCTTTCTATTATGACACTTGAGAAAAGAAGTTAAGAACTTTGTGGAAAAGAAACTATGTCAACGCTTATCTTTTCTTACCTGTCACAAATGTCAAACTCAGGTTCTTGTGCCTATTCTCTCATTTTTAGGAATCTTTTCTTCCAGAGCCGTGTCACAGAGGTTGTGGCACGTACTTCACAGGGGCCAAAAGCTTGCTTTTCCATTTGGTCTGAAGGGTCCATACACAACAGAGGTAGCAACAAAAAACACACCCAAAAAGCCTTCAAAGGTCCCAAAAGCAATCACTCAGTAAGCCACACACACACCATTAAGGTACCAACCTGGACTCTGATTTCAGGAATAAGAAACCTTATAAAGAGAGGAGTTCCTCTGTAACACTACAGGGATAGGACATAGTATTTGTAGGCACTGACATAAAATGGAAAACAAAGAATATATTTTCTCTAGTGGAAAAAGCACATTACTCTTCCTTCTTCTGTTCAGAATATTAGCTCTCTATAATTTCCTACTATAATAATAATATTACTCTATTTTTGTTCAAATACTGGAAGTATTACAACCTGTAAACTGATTTGAATATTATCATAAGACAGAAGCTTTGGACACATTAACTGGCCACATCTACTACTGCAGTCACTGCAAATTCTGTTGCACTTGAATAATTATTAATTTAACTTCTCGAAATGAAAAGACTCAAGACAAAACTTTTTTAACGTTCCAAAATCGAAGTGAGAAACAATAGCTGGGCTGAGTAGAAGAATGAATAAATTAGCATGACTACTGACTCTTTGGGCTAGCGGTTAATATAGTTTTATTTTGACATTCAGAGCAGTGAAATTCAGGACTGAACAGTCCTAACTGCCTGGAGAGCACAAGAACCCCTACCTCCTAGTCCAACCAAAGATCCCAATACCCCATCTCCAACGCCAACCAGCAGATCATTCCTTCACATACAACTCTGCCCACTTCTGAGAGGATAAACATTGCTTTCACTTAAGAAGATGGAAAGGAAAGAGACTTCTATGGACAGTGACTGTACACATCCAGTCTATCAGAATAAGTAGATATATTCCCTGGGGAAATTCAGCTAAAAGGCAGCTTAATAAAGCACTTCCAGGAATGTTTGTCCATTAGTAGGACTGTATAAAGAGTAAGTGAGATGAGGTGGTGTCATGACTCAGTAAAGTTAGACATCGAAAGTTCTGCCACTGGAAGTGCCCAAATTTCCACCAACAGACTAAAAGCCCTGTACGTTATCTTGATGGTGGTTATTAAACTTTATATTTCCACTGCTGCTAATCTGAACTTCCAAACTGAGTGAAGAAAATTCTAGAAAGATTCATCATTATTTGTGGGGAAATATAAGTTCCTAAGGAGCCTCCTGGTTTTCATCTGATTCTCACAGAGCCACAGGTTTCAGCAAGCTCCATATCCTCAGCAAAGAAGAATACAGGTTTATAACCATATTCAATCACACACAAAAGGGATTAAAAAGATGAAGCAGCATTCTCAAATACCTGAAGGATCAGTGGGCTTGCCATTTAGGCACATAGTCTAAAGTTGGGTCTAAATTATTATTATTCAAAGTCTCCTTGAACAAGAACTGTGGAATTGATGTATTATGAATGTATTTTAATGCCACCAATAATGCAAGCTGAACAGTCAGCCTTCATTTCTAATCCCAGAAATAAGGACAGATCTTAACTTACTAAAGTAGAGCTGAAGTACCCTTACTATATATGTATGTGTGAATAAATAAATTATAAAGAAACTTAAAGTTAAAAAATTCTTCCTTAAATGAGTAGAACATTGCAATCATATCAAAACGTGGTCATACTCTGCATACAAACAGTACCGAAATTAGCCATTAGGCAGTTGCAATCAGACAAAAAACAGTTGCAAGTTTCAGATATTTATGCTTAAATGTCTTTTCACTTAACGATAAGAAAAAATGTTTTCAAGAAAGGAATGAAAACATACGCATTCAAAATGCACTATCTTTTGTAAAAAAATTCATAAATGGATGCAGCACCACAAAAGCTTTAATTATGGATCTCAGTGTCACATATCATCAGTAAGTGATTTAAAGGACAGTCAACAAAGAAAAGCAGTAGGTCAGCAAATTGCATTTTTAACAGATCAAAAGTGCAAGGTCTAGCCTTCAACTAGAAGTAGAGCACTCTGACTTGGTTTTCCCCAGATAAAAGTTACAAATCTCTTGTCAAGGTTCAGGGGTCAGGCTTCATTATCCTCATTTCCCTATCAAAGGGCCTGAAATACAAGCCTGGAGAGCTTGTGAATTACAGTTCTACAAGATGCTATCAACACGGCTATGGGACACGCCGCTTCCCAGTCCAACCAGCCTTAAACAACACTGGTGCACTTGTACACCGCATCCTCCACCCTTTTCTCATGTGTAACTATAGACATGTAAATGTTACCAACTGTTCTCTGTTAGTTTTATTTTGATACATGTTTTAAGCACAGTATAGCTGAGAACTCAGATTTTGTTCTGTTTTCCAACAATATGCTTGCATGCTTTCTACAAATAACTATAATTTAAAGTTGTCTTTTTACCTTGTCTTGTTTATATTACCTAGAGTACTGTGCAGTGGGCAGACATGCAAGATACAAAACATCCTACCTCAACAACGTGCACCTACCTCTTAAGTGTTTGCTTCAAAACTGAAGTCCAGTAATGATGAAAAATTACACTGACTCTAAAAGTACGTGAGCATCCACGAGACCAATACATGAAGTTGTACAGAAAATTGCAGACCTAAAAGTATGGATCCTGACTTTAAAAAGAACATTGCACAGACCTTCCTCCCTGAATTACGGAGAGACTGCTTTCTGAACTGGAAGAAAACAGGAGGGGTAGGTATATTTCTGAACCTGAAATAGATAAATCTGTTCTTAAAGTGGCCGACAGAGCAGCACTCACTTCCTTCTCAGAAGAACGCAGTCTGCAGGAGCTGCAGTGCTTCTCAAATACTTTTAAAACACAAACTTCAAACAGAATTCAGCCCTTAAAACGCCAAGTAATAGGTAAGTAAACATCTGCATCTTTTAATGATGTTTTATCCAACATGAAAAGAGTATCTATGTACCAAATAAAGTATAGTTTTAATTATGTATATTGTGTAGAAAGTAAAGTTACTTCTAAAAAATCACAACTAGAAAAGATTTAAAAGCTGCTAACAAGACTTTTTGTCATTTAATTGTTATTTATTGTTTTTTTATTGTTATTTATTGTTGTTTTTTTATTGTATTTATTGTTATTTATTGTATCATCATCATTTATTGTTATTGTATTTTTAATTTAAATTTATTGTGATTGTTTATATTTCAAAGGCACAGATTCTTCAAGCTAATTTTAGGACAACAGGAAGACATTACACGATCCTTTTCATATGTAACATCTTTCTTAGCCAACAAAGTCCCAATAAAATAGAAGGTCAATAGATACAACAAGTCAACCTACTTCCCTCCATTTTAGACCAATGCACATCCAATGAAAACCAAATCAAAAATAATTTACATTAGTAATTCCATGAAGTGTTAAGTGACAAAATTCTGAAGTTACAAAACAAATAATTCCACACTGTAAATGTGTTTAGATGAAACTTGAGCAGTCAACACTCAGCTCAGATACAACACAAGATTCCCTGTCAAAGCCCAGTTCAAAAGTGGAGAGATTTCACTATTCCATTGATTTCCTTTATTGCTGATTCTAAAAAAGCCTGATTCATTTTCCGGGACATTTATATAGTCCTATCTAATTATATACTCCATCAACCTAACACAATTTAATAATAATATAATGATGTGTAGGAAACAATGGATATATATGCCGACAGTTTCAGCAGCACTAATTACATTCTAATTTTTAAAATCTATCATAATGAGCCTTTCTTCCCATTCTCAGAGGGCAGGCCAATGTGTAGGTTAATATTTATATCCTACGTGTTATATTACCTTTATAGGAAAGCTGCTAAAAGGAAGTATGAATTACCACACCAGTCCACCAAGTTCACTGTCCAGCCAAAGGAAGTCAAATTCAAACAGGAACTTTGTAATTGCCAGTGTTAACGCAGGACCACGCTTAATGTCACAGAGAATATTTTTAAAATGCTGCATCCAAGCTCTGCAGCTGTGTTCTGCATGACTCTTTTGCAATAACTACACTCTGAAAAAACATGCATAAAAAGTACTGATATACAAGAACGATATCAAAAAGGTTTTCAGCTAATAAACTGTTTTATTACCACACTTTGTATCTTCAAAGCACTAAGCGATATTGAACGTTAAAGCAGTTGAAAACACTGCAGCACAGAGAAATATCTAAAACGTACAGAAATAGCAGGAATTACTATTTCTACTGCTGCTAAAATTTACCTTTTGATCAAACAGAGGGGTTATAAGTGACCCACCTCTACAATGCTGCCGAGCTATTTCCATCTCTACATAGCAAAGTGACTTTTTGGACTCAAGAGAAATCAATGAAAATTGAGCTTAAAAGACTGGGGGGAAAAAAAGTCCAGTTCGTAAGGTCAAAAGGGATTCAGATCAGCATTTTATATCAGCTTCTACAGGGGAATTTCAGTTATTTTAACATATATTTGTAAAAGACATTGATTTTAACATATTTTTACTATCAAAATTAGCAATATAGCCAACAGGTCTTCCCAAACGTTTTGTCCTGAGGCACAAAATTCAACTGCTTATAATAAATGGATAAATAGCAGTCATAAAAGCTTTAAGTACATGTTTGTTTTAAATACTGTTATTAACAAACAAACCTTCTCTTTTGAGCTTCCGAGTCTCTCCTGGCTCGTTCTAACGCCAATTCTTCAGCTATTCTTTTCTTTAGTTCTTCATCATTAACTACAATTAAAAGAAAATTAAACGAAGTGTTAACAGAACCCAATATATTCCTAAGTACAATATATTCCCAAGAAACAACAGCATAATACAGTGCACCATTTTATTTATTTTCTTTTTCTCCTATAAAGCAGTCAGAGCATTTCCTTGTGGTTTAACCACCTTTCAAGTTTTAATATACAACACTAGAAAGCCTTTAAAAATAACCCTTATAAGCAACTTTTCAATTAACAGTACCTTCTGAAAATTTAAAAAAAATAACAGAGCACCATATAGTAAATGTTAAATTAAATGCATTTTTCTTAAGAAATATGCTGCTATAAAGTAAAATCTGGGGTAAATAAAAAATCTTAGACCTAAAGAGTAAAATTGAACCAATGGCTTTTATTCATATGGAACCAGGGAAACATCTTCCCATGTAATGAATCAAGTATTTTCACGTGCATATTCCACCCAACAGAGCATTTACAACATCCTAGATATTGATAATTTAGCTCCTACTATTGGAAAAAGCTTTTACCTAAATTTCTCCTAATTTCATCTAAGCAGGCAGACACGGAAAATGCATTTTCTTCATTGAGACTCCATCAGATGAATTAGTTGGAAGGCTGGTTAAGAACTGACTTAAGCATGGAAGTAACTTCTTCATGTCTATGAATAAACTTTTCCACGTGAAGGTAGAAAAGTAGGAGATCCACCAAGTTTTACAAGCTTGAAAGACACCTAAGACTACCAAAAACCTTCCATCAGGCTTTTGTTTACGAACACATAGCTCTTTGATATTTAAGCTCTCAATCATGCAAGTTTCACTGGATTTCCAGATGAAACCACACTGAATGGTTGTGGCAGCCAAGACAAACAAAAAACCCACAAATGCACATTTCGGAAATGGTTTCCTACGTTTTATCTCCATCCAAACACAGCCTGACACATACATAGCAGAAATAAAACAGACAAAATCCCAGTTACCCACTAATAAAGAACCAGATCATCTATTTGGGGAAAATGTGTTAGCTGGGTAATCAAAAGTTACACAAACTTTGGTAGAACAGCTACTAACTTTGCATAAAATGTCAATTTGTAGCAGTAAAAGTGGTTTCTCCTGTAGTTTTCTTCTCCTCCTATACAGTAGAGCTGTAAAACAAGATTAAAAATCGAGTTGTATCCAGGCTTCTTACCAATATAAACCTTAATCTGAAATTTTTGGAATACCAGGTCACCTACACCTCTAACTCTGCCATCCTCTTGTATTCCAGGTGTAAGGATAACTTCATTATTTCTGCAAAGCATCTGGCTCCAATCCCACTCGTGGAACCAGAGAGCTACAAAATGGGCAATCTCACCCCAAAATGCCCATCACCTAGGCAGGGTATAGATGTTAAACTCACAAAGGTGATACAATCCCCTTATCTGTCCTCAGAAGGAGGAACAAAACCACTTGCTTTGGTAGGGAAAAAGCAGTAACATCATTTTAAGACAGCATAATACAAGCAGTGAGCCAGCCAGCAGTTAGAAAAGCACTCCCCTTACAGGTTGCATTTGTATTGTTTGGGCACCAAGATGGGATTCAGCTGTCAGCAGCCAGAAACTGAGGCCAAGGAGAATGAGACATCTGCCTCTCCTCTTCCATTGCAATCTAACAGTTAAAGCTCTTGCCTAGAAGTGGAACATTGGGATTTTGACCTCCTGAAACAGGCAGGTTAAAGCTCCTGTGTCATCATGCTCCGGTAAAGTGCCCCCATCACCAAGCTCGTGCCTCATTTCAGAGACAACTTCGCTGTTTGGTTTTGGGGGGACAACTTTTAACCTAAAGAAGGGCTTTAGAAGGTGCCTATTGACCACACCATAAAGCGGGGCAGTCTCCCACTCCTGTATCCCCTCTGTCCAGCCAGCTAATCATTACACGTCAGGCAGCAATCCAATTTTTTTTAAAAACAAGGAGATGCACAAAAAAAGCCAAGGACAAATAGCCACGGATCTCAGTGACCTGGTCCCCAGGAGCTGGCTTTATCTGCAAACATCACCTAGCTCGTTCCCTTTATAGTTAACAGAGTTCAGTGCAATTCTTCTCATCTGAAGTAGACTTTGATAACGGCGAGCTTTATGAATGAATGAAGCAGCTCCATCAACTGTAAGGAAATCTTGGGCAGCTCATTCAGTCAGAGGCATCTTAAAGAAAGCAGGACGAATCGACAGCCACCCTGCCAGACGCAGCACATGCTCGGAGGAGGGAGCTGCACTGGGAAAGGGTGAGGGGACACTCGTGAGCGGCAAGTGAGAAGCCAGCCTGCAATCAGACTTGCATGCGTGAAAATCCAGAGGTAAACATGGATCTTCTAACAGACTGCTACCACAAACCCTGGAGGAAAAAAGCAAGCACTCGTTTTATTGGGATTCTCTTCTTACTGCCATCACTCTTCCACCATTTTTGGATCCAAGGATATGCTCACACCCTCCGTTTGCACAGATACTGAGCTGTTGTATCACACCTGTACGTTCCCAAACAAGGATCAGATAGCCACAGTCAACTCCCTTGTCAAAGGAGACAAAAAGTTCAGCAAAATACCAGGCAATCACAAGGATCCTGGCTTTGTGCGGCAGCACACATTAATCTCCCCCACACCTCAGTAAGCATCAGAAGCCAAAATGAAAGCAGTTAAAGTTCTGCATTTGTACACTTAGAAATGATTAAGCTGTCATAAAAGCGAGGAATTTATTTCACGTCACAGCTCCCTTATTCACAGAACAATCTCAAAAGCCATGATCAAGTGTTTCTTACTGCAGTTCTGTTCAGCCCAGATACCTCAATATTTCACCTCCTTTTAATACTGCACCTGAGAATAGACGAAATGTTGCGTAAGGATACTTTTCACCAGCAGCTATTCCTTGAGTTTTATCGTTCTGCTGTGCAAAAACAAACACAAGAAGTTTAACAGACCAGAGAATGGTCTTTTAAGTCATAATAAGAAGAGATTCGGGCATCAGCCAATAAAGACATTTGACCTTAACAATCAATTAGGTTAGCCATCGATCAGGCGGATACTAATAGGAAATAAAAGTGGAGCTATAGATCATTCAATGGAATTATTGTAAGATATAATTAGGTAGCTCCCAGATGGGAAGTTTATGATGTTTCAGTAAAAAATTGCAGTTCTATAAGGGAGAAGAAGCATTTAAAATGAGGAAAGTTAATTTATTAGAAAGAGGATCGGGGAAAAAAAAAAAAAAAACATTCTAGATAAAACCAATATTTCCCTGTGATGACAAACTCTGCTCAGACAATAGGGCATTAAAAACAGCTGACAATTAAACTACTAGAGAATATCAGAACCTGGTGGGTGGATGACTGCAAAATTAAGCGCGATAGGGAAACAATAAGCACACAGCAGCTGCCAAACATTACTTAGCCATTTCCACAACCCCTCTAAGGATTTTAGAAGTTCTTCGGGATCCTGTAAATCAGTGTCAAGCTCATTTTAAGTGCATCCCTGAGCTGAGAAACTTGAAAGATATTCAGACAACTACACCGAAGAAGGCCACACTTGCACCCCAGTGCTTGCTTTGGCTCCTGGAAGAGCATAAAATGCAGCTGTACCTTTCCCCAAGCCTGAATGTGCTAATGCACAGCTCACATCACAAGACAATTTAGATAGATGGTCAGTAATGGGAACTACACTCCAAAAGCCACAGCTCTGTAGCCAGAAATAACTCCATCCTCTTAGCATCTGAAGGCTGATAGGTGTCTGATAAGCAGCATTCTCCGCAGGAGAATGGAAATCGAGGGCCACCAGCTGCATTGCCAAAGGGCTCATTACCCTGCTCACATCTAGCTCCGGATCTAGCAGCAGCTCACATGCCGCTTAAAGGACTGGCCAAACTGTTCCTTTAACGCCACCACAGACACAGAATACCTGTTTGAAAAGAAATACACAAAGCTCTTGGCTGGAGCTTGACAGACCAAGCCCTGAGTGTCAGAGGACAAGGACACTTTGCCATTTGGATGGCCGGCAGGAGGAGGAACGTGACCTTTCCTCCGCGTCCACCTACTCTTCTGGAAAGGCTTGAAAGATACAAGATATGGATATTTAGGTCATATGTTACAGCACAAATGCACAAGGCATTTTCTCCCCTTCTTGTACAAAATGTAACTTTAACACAGGTACAGGTAAGTTAACCAGTTTTTATTTAAACCATTTCCATTTACTCCAGGGACATACTCAGATACATATTTGGTTAACACCCCTCTTCTCAATACATTCAGCTTCTTCGATCAATTTAAACAAAGCTTTAAGAAATCTGAAGAAGCCACAAATTACATCCAATACCTATCTAATGGCCAAAATCTCCAGGCAAGCCCAAAGGAAAGTAGAGGCAACTCCCAAAATAAAAGCTGTGGCACAGTTTCTCACGTGTTCTATCAGATCATTCCAGTTGACTTTGTGCCTTCAGATGGGTATGGAGAAAACATGAGGGAAAGGGTGTGAGGGCACCTTGTGCTGGAACAGGGGTTTAGTTTGAAAAGAGCATAGATCAGACCAGCAGCTACACAAGTGTGACAGCATCCTCTGCACTAATGTATTTCAATGCCTTTCCAGGCAAGGAAGACACTCAGATTTCTATTTATTTATTTATTTTTAAGTCCACAAAACCTATCTAAATCATTTGGGAAACCACTCACATATAGAAACTGTTTTCTGTAATCCACACCATAAATACTAATGCAATTGCTTAAAAACAAACCCAAACAATTAAAAGAGCGTGCAAAGCCATTTACTTAACCCTCAGTATTGATTCTTCAGAATCAGATGAAAAAGAAAGCATACAGCTGATGTGTTTTCCAGGGTCCAAAAGGCTTTGAATAATCACGGGAGGAAGCAATGAGGACTGCGGAGTTAGGGGTATGGGAGAGCTTCAGCAGTCACCAACATCTGTGGAGGCTTCAGAGATACATCCCATGCTCCATCGTGGAACATGCAGAAGCCAAACACCAGCAGGATGGATGCAAAGCCAAGACCTCTGCGACAATCACAATTCTTGAGAAGAAAATAGCAACTATATCTCCTAAGTCTACTGCAGGTTGGCATGTAAGGATATATGCAGTTCAGCTACTTTGGTCATATTCTCTCCAATTTCCTTTGCCCTTGCTGTCCACACTCGTCAGAAGATGTAAATCCGTAACTTGTTCTCACTCTCACCCATTAGTCCTGGGATTGCAAAGTATCATTAATGGAAACAGCATTTACTAAGAGGCACCTTAACCAATCCCTGAAAGGGCAGGTGCATTAAGTTATTAACGAAGAGACACTTAGGTTTGATACAATCAAGCCTGTTTTAGACAATACTTAGCTAAACAATATTCAGAGCATGAATTTACATAAAGAGGAAAACAACCAGATCTGCTGTTCTGTTTCATTCAGCTCTGCTAAAAACAAAAGGTTAGCCAGTGAATGGGACGTCCTTCAGACGTTCTCAAAGCCCAGAACAGGATCGTACAGATGTCCTCCAGGTCATTTGAGTGGCCTCCTAACAGAGAGAGAAATTTGCTTTTACAAAAAATACATCCGTACAGCACAGCTGACAGGGCAGCGTTTAGAAGATTTTATTTGGATTATTTGAAATGCACCACGGGCACCACTTTCTTCAACCGTTCGATGATTCTTGAAGCCAAAAGCAAGTAAAATCAAGGGGAGAAAAAAGACTAAAGAGCACCACAGGCTACAAAATACACAAAGCGGAGTGGGAGGACATGCATGTACCAACCACTGCCACAGACAGGAAGACTTTTTTCCCTAGAAAAACTATTCCCCAATTACTACAGAGTTTTCTGCATTTACCTCTAGCATCTGGTATTGACAAGAGAGAATGAGGCACTGCAAGCCATCGATCTGACCCAACAACGCAATTCCCTCGGTAGGAACACCAACCCTTGGGGCCACGCACCTTGGGGCTCCCTCCAGCCCCATCGTTTGCCTCGGGAGCTGGCAGGGCAACCGCAGCTCTGCTGACATTAAAGGTAATGAAGATGTCACAGGGACAATCCCTAACTGCACGCTAACAGCGAGAAGTATTGAATCAGGAAGCAGGGAGTAGCAACCTGGTAGGCTCACAGCATCAAGATGTGGGGTTATAAATATGTTATGAGCCTTTCACAATTAAAAAACATTTTTCCACTCACACTCCCATCAAATTCATAACGTGCAAGCATTACATTATGCACACGCGATCAAATTATTGTAATTTGAAAAACTTTCTACTTAATAAACACTCCAGTTTGTGCCACGTCTACATTCCATACGAAAACCTTCAATATCAACAGCAGGGATTTAAGTTGAACAGCAGAGACAAAATATTTGATCTGTGACTCCGCTTCGAAAGAAGAGCCATAAGCAGGCACTCGAGGAGCATACAAGAATTTCTGCTGGACCAGACAAAAAAAAAAAAAGAAGAGTGTATGATAGATTTCTTGTGCAATTAAACAATAAGAAGATATTGCTTCTTTTACCAGCGCTCTCAACGTCTCAGGGGCTTTGACCGAGGTTGCAGAGCCCTGGTGAACCAGGGCAAGGCAGCTCCACCTCCACGTGCCCAGAAGCATCAGCCCATCAGAGCTGTTCATCTCATATAAGTGTGAAATTCTGGCAGAATTATCCACTCCCACTTCGTCTGGGCATCAGTGATGCTGTCAAGGAACTCTTATCTCCGACTCCTAAAAATGCAAGTTGTTAAGGGAGCCATACAAATATTCATTGTACACTAAAGAAAACAGAAAGACTGCTAGTTTTAAAACCAGCCTGTAGGATTTTCAGGCTGATTAAAGAAGCAGCAGCAAATCTATTTACTGTGCTTACATTTGGTGGTACAACAATGGCAGTGTTTGAAGAAAAAGAAGCATGTTTAATTATTATTATTTTTGCAAGAGCCTGGATTTGCCGGTGGCAGCACACAAGAGGAAATAAAGAAGCGCTGTGAACAGTTAGCACATTAGTATTCCCATCATACGATGCTTTCTTAAAGAATTAATGGTTTTCCAACACTGCTGTACCCAGTCTTTAACCCCATAATTGTACAAATTAGCCTTACACAGGGGGAAGACGACACACGACTATCCCTTCGTTCCACCAGGGCTAGAAAACCTGCAGAAATGAATTATTCGCCTTAAAGAACAGAGTGTCTGTTCTCTCCCCAACAAAGGAACCCCTGTGAGGCCCTCGGGAAGCCACTGGGGTGTGCCCAGGTGAACTGCCAGGAATAAAAACCGAGGTGGGAAGGGTGCTGGAGCTGTCACTTTGGTGGGCGACCTTAATAAAACCTTTAGGAAATGCATAGTATCAGCCATAGAGCAGTGCACAGTCACCACTTAACCCGATTTTTCTTTTATTTATGAATTTTTTTTTCCCCCAATAGCATCCTTTAGCATAAATTCTCAGCCTCACACAACTTTAACTACGAGCACGGAGAGCAGCGACTTCACTTCAGTCAGAATTAGAGCCGCTTCCAGCAGTCACGGATTCGGTATGAACACACAGCACACCTCCAAGGACAGGATTTGGTGTTAACCGATAAACATTGGTAATGTGCAGCGATACTTAAGCAAGCTCGTCAGATAATTAAATACAAAAACAATGCAATTAAGTGTGCATAATTTGAAATTATTTACTATTTTACTTTCCAAAGGCACTCTTGCATATATTACCATATCTATTTTACAATGTAAATGTGGGTATCAATCAATTTATACTAATTTAAATTAGCAATAAGCTGATACACAAGCTAGAAATAAGAAAGCAAAGATAGTTATATTATATTTGGAACATCTTCTCCTCAGTATCCCACTACTGCTGTAACTTTAGCTGTGAATTTCAACACTGAATTAATATGAACTTATAAAGGGGGTCTGGAAAAACAGGAGGGAGGGGGATTACCAGGCTTTGCCTCACATTTCTTTGAATTGGGCTCTACCTGCCTGTGCTTCACAGCTTTATTTAACAATAACTCGTTCTTGAGATTCATTCTGTAATGGGGAAAAAAAAAAGAGAACTTCCATTACTTCTAACAGGTTCAGGGTTGCTTTCTAATAAACCAAATGAAAAATCAAATAAAAAATGGATGTATCCAAACCACAGAAAGCCAGAAATTTAAAATCACAAAATCCCGAGGCAAAAATTAGATCTTTGAACCGACACACAAAGGAGAAATTGAGCACAGGAAAGCGGGCTATCGCGTGGCAGCACGCAGCCTGCACACACAGCACCCTTCTGCTCATTGCTGCTCTACCACCACGAGATGTGTGTCTGGTTCTCCACCTGGGGTTTCACATCGCACAGAAAACTCCTTGAATTCTCCCCAAACTCAGCTCAGACTGAGTGGCAATGATCGTGGTGGCAGAATGGACAGGTGCGCTCATTGCATGGTTAAAACTGCGGTGCTGCAGTTCTTCCATCAGACTTTATGATTATTCAAATATATATAGGAATATATATGTGTATGTACTATATATATGTACACATATGTATGTCCTACAAGTATTTCAATGCTGTAGAGTGAACCCCAAAAAAATCTGTCAGCAGATGTTTGTGCTTACAGTTTTCCTATACAAACCTTGAATAATTTGCAAAAAAATCGTCCACTTGACATAAGAAATTCCCTGTCTTGAAGATATTCTGATCCTCTTCAGTAAAATTCAATGCTGTCTGAATATAACTCTAATATTATAAAACCTGCACAACAGAACCCACAAGTTCTGTTATCATACAAAGAATAAACTAGAAGATGATTGTTTAAGTGGTACAGAATCCGGATAACATCAAAGGAACTTATATATAAAAAAATCTCGCTTCATAGAAGTAATAAGATGCAATCAAGTCCATGATAAAGAAGCTGTGAGAGTCGGCCTCAGCTGAATTCTCACTTGGGCAGGCTGGGGAAATAAAACACCTGCTATCAAAAAATTATTTCACGTCATGCCTTCTACCTCTACCTGGGACAGCGCACTATCAAGTGTTCCTATGTGTAACCGTTAAAAGGTTTCTAAACTAAAACAATTCTTTAGTTTTACCTTTAGCAAACGAATTGCAAAGGATTAGTTAGAATATTGCACAGGGCAGCTCTCCCAAATAGGACTCTCTGTATCGACAAGGCTACACAAACAGCAAATTGTGATGCTCAGTCCATGTGCTGCCAGCTCCTTTAGGAAGGCTCTCCAGCTGTGATTGCACGCTATCCGTGGCACTGCAGAGTCCATTTTCCCCAATTCCAGCTCTGGATTGCTCTTGCTTTCAACAAGCTTCACAAAGCCACTCATCACTCAGACAAAAAGCCCGATGTCGAGAATATTTCACATTCCTCACCATCGGTTCCCATTAGCTCCAGGTATGGGATTTTATTGTCAAATGTCCACGTGCCGGCTGTTTGGGGGGCAGGGGAGCCCCTGTTTTTATATCTGTGTGGGTCAAAGAGCTGGGAATGGGCACTGCTGCCAAAACAAGGTTAAGTGATGACTTTTAGTGAGTGAACAAGATGAGTTAGCATGGATACATAACAGGATAAAGAAAGCTTGATGTTATTTTCTGTTGTTGTGCATCCCATATACACAGGGCAAGTGACTATTTATATCAATAAGAAACCAATTTTTTCTTCTCCAAATAAATGTCTGCAAGATATAAATTTATATTCATTTAGCTTTCCAACCTAAACTTGACACGTTCCCTGTATTTTTGTGTCCCATTCATACTCGTAACTTTCAATGACCTTAACACACCCTGTCATAGTCTGTCTTCTTATAGCAGCCACAAAGAGATTCCAAACCAAACCAATCTGAACAATTGATGAGGAGAAAGAGGACAAGGCAAACAAACGAAAGATAACCACCAACCAATATTTGCTGGAGGATAAAACTCCATGATGCTGATGCTTCATCAGCCTTCTGACCTCCAACCCCTTCACTATTGCTTACACGATTTCTAAATCTGGCTGCACATTCACAGCTCCAAATGCCAAAGGAAATTCTCTCTGGTTTGCAAAATTTAAAACCAACAGCATTTTCCATTCCACGAGTGACTAAATTAATGATGCCATAGCTTCTTATGGATTTAGGTTCTATTCCTCTTATATATACAATAACCCTACCTTCTTTAATGTCACCATACCATTTGAACCATGAAGATGAATTCTGTGGCTCATCCAAAGCTCCACACACGCTGACTGCCCATCAGCACGCCTGTATTCACTCACCAGATGCAGCATTATAGGAGACTTTAGCCTCCTGTCCTGTATTAGGTCATAATTCACAGATTCCCCCAGACTCCTGAGGGGTCACACAGTAAGCAGTGCCATAAAACTGGTTCCAAGTGACCCTCCTGTACTGATACCATCACTCATCACTAACTTGCAGCTACTGTTACCTAAAGCTACCACCAGACATCAAATTTAACAAGTCACCTCTGAATTTTAGTACAGAGCAGAACAAGCAGCTTTTTGTTTGTCCCACCCCATGGCTGGTTTTGAAGACTGGCATCTTCCTGCACCCAGTTTGTTCCTTCAGCTTCTGAATCTCAAATGCGTGTGACAGCAGAGCATCAGAGAGCACACCAAAAGCAGCACCAGACTCTGTGGCCATCCAAAAGGAGGATCTCCCCCCTTCATCTTCACCCACGCTCTCCCACCCCACCCCAGCTCACTGATGCCTAGGGTTTTCTGCAGCCTTGCAACTCCCCAGGATTTCCCTTTCATTATGAATCAGCAAGTCTCCATTTCACATCATCTCTAAGCCTCATCTCCAAGCTCACCCCTAACACCAAAACATCTTTCCCTTCTCGCCAGTGATGCTCTGATTTTTTCCAGACAGGGTTCCACATCCGTGAACCTGGCAGAGTTCCCCTTCCCTCCCCAGCCAAGGAGACTACTCCTTTTGAAGGGAAGGGGCAAGAGAAGAAGGCCAGCGAGATGCAGGATGAAAGATCACAGAATCATAGAATCAGGTTGGAAAAGACCTCTAAGATCATCTGGTAGCCTTTAACCTAGCACTGCCAAGTCCACCATGTCACCAAGCTATACACCTACACGTTTTTGAAGACCTCCAAAAGAAAAAAAAAAAAAAAGTAGAAAAAAAGATGAATAAAGGAAAACGAAATTTCAAAGCACTGATAAGGTGGAAGAAAAGGGATAAGGGATTCAGAGGGAAATCTATAATTAAACTAGTGAAAGAAAAAGGCTATTTGTGAGGTAGGGCTGTTTGCTGATAAGAGAGATCTTCATTGCAGCAGCTGTACCACAGATCAACATCACTCATTAAGAAGCATCTGTCCTGAACGTGTCCTCTTGAGGAAATTTCTAGGAGCACAACAAAAGGCTTGATGGTCAAATAAAGGAAGTCACAAGGTGCTGCTTGTGGGAAACCGCAGTAGTTATCTTCATTTTGCAAATCTGTTCAGCAGTGGGAAGACAATCTATGATATGTAATGCTGATCAGGACATCTTATCAGGAAACACTCTGACAGTACCACTTGTCACCCATTTGTAAATGCTCAGAAAACACGCACAGAAGTTAATCACCCTCGAGAAGTTTACCTCTCTGTCAAGTTTGGATAAAACTGGTTCACAACCTTGAAAGTTATTGTGGGAAAGAGAGAGGATAAAAACAAGTTATATAAGAGGCCTTATGGCCATCACGCTGCAGAAAAAGTAGGTCTTCACCTGTAAAGGTTAATGAAAGGAGAGGGGAAAAAAAAAAAAGGAAAAGCATTTCGCCCAGAGATAACATTCATCAATACATCTGCTGATCCAGTTAACCTAATTTCTCAGTGGTCGGAGCTGCGTGCAAAAATAAATCAAGATGCCAAACTTCTGCTCTGTGCAATTAAAGCAATCTAGCATTTATCACTAAACTTGAAAGAGCAGGAAAATTTTCCAGAAGCTGACTACTCAGGAAAAAAAAAAAAGTGGAACCATCTCCACATCGAGTCATGATTTTATTTATCAATGACATGGGCGCCGAAACTGTGCACAAAGTCTGAAAGCAATCACTTCACTTAAAATTAGGTACAAAGAGAAGCCTGCAGTGATAAATAAGTGGATCTTTAACAGCTGTTGTGGCACTCTCAAACTTAATCTCCAGTTGATTCATTCAAGTTGCAACAGGCTGATACAAGGATGTTTTGTATCAGCGTTAAGAAAACAGTAATTCCGGAATTTGTTTATTCAGCTCAGAAACAGCACTCTAAGATGAAACTAGAATCTGACGATGATCACTAGGATTTAGAAAGAATCTAAATCCAAATCTGAAGCACAAGGACCTTTAATCAGCGTTTATAACCAGGTCCTACAGATCAGAATCACTGACTCACAAAAGGAAGCGTAGAAGTACCAAGCGTCTAAGTACCTTCTTAGGTCTCAAGGGTAATGTTTCCTGTTTCCTACATCCCACACAGCAGCATGTTTAGTCTGAAAAATAGTCTGAAACACAAGCTTTAATAACAAAAAGTGACAGAACACTTATTTCATGTAACATCAATGAGAGGGCATGAGAAGTCAGATTAGTAATAGCTATCATGTCAAGTCTATGCACTACAGAAGCAAGGAGGGCGCTCAGGTTGTGCACAGGAGCAAGGATTTGTTTCTGTTTAGTTCCCTACAAAGCACTGTAGTGTGTCTTCCTCCAGCTTCAGCCAAACTGGCTTTATATTTAACCATCAGACAGCTATGGTATTATTAATTCTGAAATGTGGGAGCTGAGGTATCCTCATCCCACTATTTTGCACCACATCACTGCTCATAATAAGAAATGAAAATTAAAGACAAAGCCATGACATTTATAAGTATTTTCATTACTCAGAACCGATCACAAAAGGAAAAAATGCTGAAATGTTTAAAATTCTTGCAGTCATAATCTACTCATTATGAGAAATGTCAGTGTTAATGAGATAGAGCAACAAGACAAACTTTTCTAAATGACTGGTCTCTAAATTGATGTACCGCCTCCACCGCTGATAGCTTTTTAATGAAGGAAGTTGTTAGCTGGAAGGAAAACCAAGACCCTACAGAAGGGCACAGCAAACAGCAGCAGTACCAAAAAAAAAAAAAAAAAAAAAAGCAGATGGGGTCCCATTCTAGATCGAGCTGCCTTTGTTGGTCACCAAGCACTGGTTAGCCCAGTATGAAAGAGCAAACTCACCGGGTAGGAGCTTTTCAGATCCCGGAAAGACAGGGCAGGAATTTAATAAAAGTTAGAGGGGAGGAAAAATAAATAAAAGGCTGTTCTGCCAGGCAAAAGGTCAGAAATGAAAAACCTAAGGACAAAGAGTAGCTGGTCAGCAGATGCTTCCTGTTAATCCAGGAACATGAGGCTCACTTTTTCCTTGAGTAAATCGCTCTCTCTCCTCCTCTGCAAATGCCAGTGCAGATTAAAAGGAGCTGGTGTTCAGTCCCCTCTTCAACAGCCTGGCATAAAACCAGGTTGGTCCTCAGTCAAAACTTAACTGACCACGAGACATGATGGCAACATCCAGTGCTGCTTCTTCAAAAATCATTTTCCTTAGGTTTCTGGTTAGTATTAAAGCCACTCTTACACAATAATCACTGCCTCTATAATTCTGATTGCTGCAGCTATTACTTTTTCTGCTTAAATTTCAGAATATCCAGCCCCATCTCTGCCTGTTGAGCAATGCCACTTGGTAACAACAGGGATAAATGAGTCCTTTCCTTTCATTTAAGCTGTTCCCTTCTCACCAGAGAAAAGAAAAAAAAAAAAAGGAAAAAAAAAAAAACAATCATCTTGGATGAACCACAAAATCTCACCCCTAGTCTAAATGACTAGCTTAGGCTAGATGCTTATTTTTCAGATGATTAACAGTAGGGGAAATCAAATGTTATGAAGTTAAAATTGAGAAGCCAATAAAATTGGCTTCAAGAAGCACTGTCAGGTGTTACAACAAATACACAGATGCAGATCTGTTGCAACAGATACACAACAAACCTCGAGGGTGAAGAGAAGAATGTCCCGTCTCTGGCTTTTAAATTTAGACTTCAACCAACAAGTAGTAACACCTGAAAACTGCGATTTCCAGGCTGGTGTTCCTCAAAACTTCACTAGTAGATCTGCACATGAGATCATTTAAAATGGAGGAATTTGGTGCACATGCAAACGTGCAAAAGTCTCGGGAAAAAAATAAAATTGTAGCAGAAGCTGAAGCTGCATAATGGTTCCCCGAGGTAGGAGGGAACATAAAGAAAAGAGACTGAGTGGTTACCTCCTGTTTAACTAAAAAAACAAGCGGTAGAAACCTTTCAGGAAGCAGCACTTTACAATATACTTAACCTGTCTGATCTGACAAGTGATGAAGAGGTTTAGTAACACTTGGTTGCAGCCTGAAGATGAAGGAATAAAACAAGGCTTTTCTTTTCATCTTAATGTGATAAACCATGCCTCCAAAGCATTCTTTAATACCACACCGAAGATTCCCTAACCTGTACATAAAGCATGATGGAAAGCAAAGTAGCATTATTTATTAAACCCACAGAGTTTTATTGCCTCAGCAGGATAACAAGACCTCTGAGGAACGCTACACCTAACAAGTGGTGTTTTTAAATAATGCTAAGAAGAAAAAAAAAAAAGTGTACTTAGAACCCCCTCCCACTGTGTGTGATTGGAAATGGTCTCTTACCAGTTCATCGGAGGCTTGGTTTAGAACTATTTGGAGATGTTCTTCCCTCATAGCAGTCCCCACTCACTTCATTTTAGTGACATTTTAGTGATTTTTGTAGTCAGCAGAGAGAGAACTTGGATAAGAACACATTTTACTCTCAAACTGGAGAGGATGTTCTGTGGCAGGATGACAATTTCCTTGCACAGTGCTATCAATCCAAACACTGGTCCAGGCAAACAATTCCCATTTACTTATCAGCTTTCCTTCATTAAAACCATCAATATTTTTGATTGTATTCTTTAAGACAGCAGAACTATTCAAGCTGCTTCAAATGACTTTCATTCTAACCGTCCTTTAAATTACATACCCCTTTATCTCAGTCAGCTATCTGGACTTTTCGACCTATAATCCCAGGAAGGTCTCCGAAGGACAAAGGAGAAAGAGCTGGGTTTTGTTCCGGTGCCTAGACACAGCACGGACTAGAGAAGTCAAAGACTGAAATTTCACAGGAAAGATCCAATTGTTCAGAGCACATCCACTGCCGGCAATCTCCAGCACGTTTAACTCTCAGTAGGAACCAAGAACTTCAGCATACATGAACTGCGATTTCTGTCTCTTCCCAAACCTGCCTCGTAACCATACAATGGATTCTGGCTGCATTTTCCAGAAGCTTAGCCTAAGGCTGAGCTCCAACCGTCTAAGCTCAGAGGTCTAAAACTTTGCCAGGATTTAACTACAAAACCATTCAGTGCTAGTAAAAGGCAATGGCAACAACTCCATGCATAAAGGCAAAAGCATTTAGTCCTTCAAATTCATTACTACTTGCATTTGGCAAAGAGCTCCATGAAATGCCTACAATCTTTTTCCCAGGTTATTTTTTTTCCCCTATGTTTTTAGGAACAATTTCACTGGCTTTCTTAATTCACCTTGTTGCAGTACTAGAAATTAATACCAGAATCCCACGCCACAATTAATAGTTGTCTTTAAGCCTGATTTTCCCCTACCTACTAGAAGATTGCGTTTTAGCACGCACAAATCTCAGGCTTCCACATCAAAAAACAACCAGTTCTAACTTAGAAGCTGGTCCTAAGCAAATTCTTTGGCTATGCTTGTTATACCAGCTACAACAAAAATTGCTTTATGTGTGCACCGCGCAACTACTCAAAGATTTTTAGAGCAAACATCTGCACTCAGTAAACCCTAATAGAGCACACGCAGCCTAAAGCGGAATAGCATGAAATTTAATTTTGACAAACCCACTTGAGACCAAAAAAAGCCCACAGTATGCGGTACATAAGAATTACCTGTTTCAAAGAATATATGGAAACAAAAATGACACTTCTCAATGAGTGCCATTGAAAGCAAATTCTGCCTATCCACTAAGAGATGCACAAACACAAAACCACTTCTAAGAGGAAAAACTATAAAAGACGCTGGCTATCATCAAATGGATCTAACTCAGCCTAAGACCTAGTTAATTATGCTTCCAAGTAGGACAGGATTTGACAGACTGCTCTTTCCTTAAATTTCACGTGGAATATAAAAAGTTCTCTATCGGTTTTAAAATGAGATCCCCTAATTACATCAATCAGCTGTCCACCTGGAACCTGACAATATCCATGTGATGTATTTGCTTTCTCACTCCGACCTGCGTGTAGGAGACAAGAAGAAAAAAAACTCAATTCCACAAGCTCTCAAAAATTCAATTCTTCCATTTGCAGAACCTCTGAAAGCTGCAGAATTTGTTTCTTTAGCTCCCTTTACAACTCTGAGCAACAACAAATAGAGCAATAGCAGGAGCAGACGGAGAAAGGGGGGATGGGAATCAATTACTTCAATTCCAGCCATAAATGCCTCCCACACATGGACCACTTTTTCCATACAAACTTAAACATGATTGTTGCATTACAGTGAAAGAAACGAAGGAACAGGGAGAGAAAGAGAGATGCAAAGAAAAACCTTCTCCCTTCGGCCCATCCTTCCAACTGCAAGCACAAACTTAATCCAAATTTGCACCATGACAAACTCTGGGCTAATGCAAACACAAACGCCATTTCTTGGGGCACATTTCAGTGCACACATTTCATGCAGTCCACTTCAATACTGAGAGAGGAACAAGGCTTTTTAGGGGCTTGGTCAGGTTTTGTTTGGTTGTTTTTAAATTGTTATTATTAATTTACCAGTAAAGGTTATTTTTTGATTTTAAAACGTGAATCCTCCCTTGAACTGCATATTATTTCAGTATTCAGGAAAAAAAAATACAAATCTAGTCCATGAAAATTTGAGGATTGTTTCAGTGAAAAGCAACGCAACCTATTTTATTGAAAAGAAAATAATCCAAACCATTTTTTGGACGATTACGCAATGGACTAAGTGTACTTCTGAGATAACACCATCAAACTGAATACCTGAAGATATAAGGACCATTGTACTGAATAAAGCAATTATAATGTCTGTGCAACTCAATAATGACATTCTAAGAATTTCTACATCATATTTCCATATGACCTGTGCTACAAATCACCTCTGTCCTGCTTTTCCCTAAACTGATGATGTATTTCTCAGAGGCGTGCTCATGCTTGTTTCCTCCCACGGGCACTTGCGCTTAAACCACCAGTGATGAAGTTGCTTAAGCTGCTTATTTAGGAAAGAAACCCAAGTCTGACAAGATTTGCAAAGGTGTTCCAAAAGCCAGCTGTCACACCAAGAAGGAAGAGTGAGGCTGCTGGTCCTGCACGTGCTCCTGCTTCTCCTGCAGATGCTTCTCAGAGCACACAAGGTTCAATTCAGGGAGCTAAACCAGCACTAAACTCTTCTTGCAGGCATTTCGTGATGGCTTAAATCCCTGCACACCACCTTATAGGATGAGACACGAGACCATTAGATGGGGTTAACTGTAAGGTCATACCTTGAAATATCTGAAATTTGCTTGAGAAGATCCAACAGCTCCTGCCCTTCCTTCTTGCTCTACCTTTGGGCACTTGAGAAGTCTGCTGCTCCCCAGCTTTATCAGCATGCACAGCACAATTACAGCAGGCAGCCCAAAGGCACAGCCACAACGAAATCTCAAAGTGTTTCAGTGAAGAATCAAAACATGTTTGAATTGGACAAACACAGGGAGTATAGGACACGAGTACTCTGAGCACATACAGACTTTTGCATTCCCACCTTAAAAAATTCTGTTTGTTACCAAGACCAGCATTTGTAAGGCTCTAGGTGTAACTTTTCTGCATTCAACAATCCAAGCCTTTTAAACAACTACATCAGGACTTTTCCCCTATTTTCTAACACTCTACCACACCTACCCAACCCTCCCTCAATTACATGCCACCTTTCTGATGAGGTTCATACTGAACTTTCAGGACTCAGAGTGAGCTAAGCCCTCCCACAGCTCTCCTGTCCAATTTCCATGGGCAAAAAGGAAACCAGAAGTGCCAGCTGCATTAGTTCGTAGTTTTTCCTTCTAATTTTAGTTCAATTTTACAAGGACATACCCAGTCATCCGAAAGCATTCGCAGAACACCTTGCATGTCATACAGACAGTGAGAACTTTAATTTATGCAAAACTTACTTCATCTCCCATGCATAATTCCAGATTCCCTATACTCCTGCAATCCAGTGACATGAATGTCAGGCTCGAGTAAAGATTTGCTGTTAGAGTGACAGCACTAAAAGTTAGGCATCTTTAGCAGTCGAGTGAGTTACAAGACGTTTCACCTTTTGATAATAAAATACTTCCATCAATAGTGAACCTTTAACCCAAAGAATATCAATATACATCACTGAAAATAAAGTTATCTCCGAGAAACTCCATGACAACTAAGTGGCAATACAGCAAGCCACACGAGAGCAGGAGTGAGCGCTGCAGCGCCTCGTGTAAGAATACCCAAGGCAGCTTGCTCAGATTTAGATCATGCGTCAAAAAATACATGCCCTGAGCAGACTATAGCCTGGGTATCAGAAGCAAAGATGTTCTGATGAAGCTACCTTCCCTCTGCATGTCAATATTTTACACCACACAGCTACTTACCTCATCAAGGGCAGCAGGATGTCCCTTAATAAAACTGTTGGATGTTGTTTGCAATAGAATCTTGCCACAATGGCAAGTTTAGAGGCTTCCAGGATTTTCAGACCAAAAGACAAGTCTTAATTATCCCTCCCTAACATCTCTAAGCCCCTTCAAATAATTTATTTTGTAGAAATCAGTCAGAAATCAAACCAAATCTACAAATACAGCGGTTTCTAGGAGATCCAAATCCGGGCCTTCCAGGCTACCAGCTGCCCACAGACCAGCTCTGTTTGTTGGCTCTGATTCCTATTTGATTGATTTCACAGAGGCTTTCAGTGCCAGTTAAGTTTAAGAACTTCTACTAAGCAGTACCCAGATCTACCCTTAGAATAAGGCAAAATAAACATTATTAAATGGAGACCATGCTCTCCTGGTTGCTGCTGCAGGAGGAAAGGTTGCAAACTCATGTCACTGGCTGAAAGGAACATCCCGAGATCTACAGGTGTCTCACAGGAAGACAAAAAGCAGGGAATCAGCCCAGGCACCAAAATGTCTTGCTAAAGCTTTGTTGTTGTTTTTTTGTTTGTTTTTCCTTTTCCAAAAATAAGAGGAATTTTACAAAATAGAGCCACAGAAATGTCACTTTACTTCATCTTTCAATTTATATAGAGAAAAAGTGTTGTTGCAACAAAAAAGTGGATGAAAATAATACATTAAAGGGCACAGAACTAGCAGGATTTATTGCAGAGGATTCTTGCTTAACTAGCATAAATTCAGCAAAACCCTGTAAACTTCCAGAAACTCATAAAAAGTGCAAATCCAAAACAATTCAAAGTCACAAGAAATAAAGCAGAGACTCCCACAATATTTATCACGAGGTACTCCAGCTCTAGTTTTATTCATGCAGCATCTGACTCTCCAGACGTACTAGTACTGTCAGTAGGAGTAATGAGAATATATACGTGCTCTAATTCTTCAAATAATAAGGAAAAGAAATCCTAAAAACTGGACAAAGATTACAAGCAATGACCCAAGTAAAAAAAAGTCCTCAGCTGCGTTCTCCTGGGCTGCACATTGCCCAGGTGATCACAACAGCTCCCACTTGCATTATAAAGAATAAAATGCTTGGTTGCAATTAGAAAACTTATTTTCACACCCTGCCTCCAAACCTTAGGACCGCAGAGTCATTCGGCTCGGAAGAGGGCTCAGGAGGTGATTTTGCCAAATGCTCTGCTCAAAGCAGGGTCAGCCTAGAGATCAGAGCAGGTTGCTCAGAGGTTTATCCACTTACACCTTGAAGACATCCAGGGATGGACAGAGCACATGACACTGGTACTTGCAGTGCACTACATCTACCAGTGCTTAATTGGTCTCATCATGACAGAGTTTTTCCTCTTTTCCAGCCTGAATCTCTCCTGCTTTCATGTCTGCAGTCTCATCTTCACACAATGAACCCCAGGAGCCTGTTGCCAGCTTCTCAGTAAGCCCCTCACCAGTATGAAGGTGCTGCTATTAAGTCTCATACAGGACCTGTGTGGGTGACACAGGTCCTCTACTGATTTTGTTTCTTGAGGATACTACAGTAACAATAATAAATAGCACAGTTTTAAAAAAATCCTCTGTATCCCCAGTGTAATCTGCTTCTGCAGAGGAAAAAAGAACAGCTGGCTGAGATGCAGAAACTTGATAACTTAAGCATTTGTTCTTCCCCCCACCTCCACAACAGACTATTGGCCTTCCTGATATGCACCAAACTAAAATGAATTAAATCATTCCCTTGGTCTGCTACAACCGAAGCGTTAGGTATAATATACCCTCAAAAAAGAAGAAGCTCTCATCTGACGAAAGTACTTTTCATCAATATTGCTTTATGAATTAGAGACATGCTTTAAAGATTTTACACTTGTTAAATATTTTAGTGCGTTTAATATTACTCAAAAGTCATAAAATGATCCAAGCAAGCCAGCATGTTTTAAGATGCAGTATTTAGATGTCAGATTTCATTCTAAGTGTATATAATTTCATTTTCCCACCCCAAACTGAAGTCAATAAATACATCGTATATCAGCATGCAACAAGATACACACTTCCACGTGTAATCTAATCCATTATTCCTCAAACAAAAGCTATCAAAGGCTTAAGGAAAGGATTGTTTTTAATAGCTTTAATGTTTCTCCTTCTAGACTTTTTTTTTTAAATGTAGATAAGCATTATTTGTCTAGAATGTACAGAGATATAAATGTAGGCTGACAAACTGTCAAGTTCTGAAGTTGGCCAGCTGGTGGTCCAGAAGCCAGAACCAGCCTCCAAACACCACAACCCTTAGAAAACTCTCTTCAGAGGCAGTGAGAAATCCACTCTGTTACAAAAACAATTCACCAGTCCCAGATTCACACACAGGAGGGGAGTAGCCGCCTGGAAAAAGGTCTTTTGCTTTCAGTGCAAGAGGCTGAATGAAAAAAACACCAAGCACGCCACAGCAGAATGAGTCTCCAGGTCTGGGATCCAGCCCCCAGAGCCATCAGCAGAGAAGCTGAACGTTAAGTCATCAGAGCACTAACTTTGATGTGAGTGCCACTCCTACAATGCCACCTTATCAGCCAAATTCAGCCTCTTGACAAACTAAGATGTGGCTACAAAACAAACAGGTTGGCTGCTCTTACAGCATCAAAGGAATTCACAAGTTTGCAACTCTTCATCAGAAAACATCCAATGACAGAGGAATGTGTGGTGTGGTAGCACATACTTAAGTATAATTTAATCTTCTTAAATACAAATCATTTGAGCAACGGGTGTATAACCCCGATTATCCTACGTAAACACAAGCACTTCACCTAAATTACTAGTTCTTAGAGCAAAAATACGTGTAACCTTTCCTGAGCTTGCAAAGGGTTGAGCAATTCACTAGGCCCATATGTGCAAACTGTGAATTAGTAAAGAATTTGAGATATCACAGCCTTCGTCTCCGGTGCCTACAACCCGAAAACCCCAGCTGATGTTCACAAGGTTATTTCCAGAACCCAGGTTTATGGATGAAAAAGCAACAAGCGCCACCGTAAAAGCAACTAGCATGCACAAGTACTGTTTCATATAAATCCTTTACCTAGAAGAAATTAGCTAGAATAGTTTCTTTTACCTAGAATAATTTCTTCAGCACACCAAAGTGCACGTACATCGTCAAATGGACACTATTTAAACAAGAAAAGATGGACAATCTTGCAGTTTCTGCCAGCCCTACTCTATCTAAACCTTACTTAAGTAAGCACCAAATTCTAGGCATTTTTTTTGGGCAAAATAAGTTTACGAACCTGTTTAACTTCATTTTAGAACAGGTATTTTCCTTGTCTTGGCTGTGTCACAGTCTTCCCTTTCATAAAGGGGAAAGCCAAACCTCTACCGCAGCAGCACTTGGGAGCTGGAATATGTGTGAAACATTCTGGGGTGGATTCACCTGACCCCCTTAGACACTGACAACTAAACTCTTCGCCTCAGCACTCCTGGAGCACAATTTGTCACATCCTCAAGTACATTTCCCACGTAAGCCACAAGAATCATCCCCCACAATGTATTTTTCTTCCCATGGACCTCAGAGGGTACCCAGCTACCTACACCATAAACATCTTCAGCCATGCAGCAGGAAACAACCTTTCTACGATTCAGATGAAAAAATGTTCTGCTCTTTCAGGTCCTGCTACAATGCCCACTGTAGCCACGGTTCTCATCAGGAGGCTGGATTTTGGTGTGGGTTTTTTGTTTGTTTGGAATATCAAATATCTTTGGGAATATCGTTACCGTGAATATTTCTGAAGCACTGGTAAGAAGCCTTCCTCGAACCTTGCAGGTTTCACACAGTCAACAGCCATAAATCAAGAGCTCCAAACCCTGCCATTCGTTTTCACTCCTTCGGTAGCTGTGTCATGTTCACTCTGCTGAACTATTTTAAATTAGACCAGCGCCTGCCTGGCACGGAGCCCACTCGATGCATTCGAACAGACCTCAGCAACGAAAACACGAAGTGGTAAGAGAGACATCATTTTGAGCCAGCGAGCTGTGTAAACTGCACACAACTCGTTTCCGCTGTTCCATAATGGGGAAATAAGCCATCATTCTTTTATCTTTGGGTTAACCGTATTTCAAGCGAAGCTCGCTGTGCTAGAATTCAGCGTTGATTAAATATGCGAGAATTTTCACTTCAGGACTCAATGCATTACTTCCATATTTGTTTTTTTCTAATTTTAGAAAAGAAAGGCCTTTAGATAATAAGTTAGAGATAATAACTTCAAAAATCGAGTGCAATAAGCTGTTGTGTTGCACGTTTTATTGTCAGAAGAAAATTAAAAAAAGAGACCAGCAAAAGTCAACGTTAAAAAAATCCTCTCAGTGAAATGGCAATGGGTTTGTCACAAGGATCTGGAAGGCACATTCAACTTCCTTCTCCTCGACAAAGCACAGAAAATACAGGCGTACCTGCACTGGATGATCGGTGCTGTCTTCCACTGGGTGAAGAAGGTTCCTTCATACGATCAATGACACTGTCAGAGAGCTGAAAAATACAACCCCCAGCCCAAGCTGAGTCAGACTGCACCTTTCCTTCATCTCCGTTACCCCTCTCCCCCCACAAAAATGAAGTAAAACTTAAAAATAAAAGAGCACAAAGCCCCAAAATAAGATATACCAGCAGCTAAAATGTTATCAGCGACGTGTAATAAACTATTTCAACCATCCTTCCTCTTCTTCATGGAGTGAGCATTTATCTCTGAGTGCAGAGAATGAGACTGAACAAGGTCATTTTCGCTCTCGTACCACAAGAAACTGCTATGACCAAATACAGGATAAAGGGAACGGGAAAGGAAACAACCCCTCTTGACACGTTGCTTGTAACAGATCAGGTTTTTTGCCCTTCTCTGTTATTTGGGTACCAGAGGAACAGCACGCTGGGCAGTTGCAGACGAGCTTCATCCCAATACAGGTCACAGCACAGAAGTCACCCACTAAGCTTGTCCTAACACTGACACGCAGGCCCTAAAGCTCTGGCACTAATTATGGGGACCTGAACTGGGGATTCGAGTCATGCCCGTATCAGATCTACTGTAGCTCATGGAAAAAAAATAATAGAAGTTAAAAGAATAACATGGAAGTTCTTATTTTCCAACTCTGAACTCCCTTTTGGTTTCTTCAAACATCAACCCTATAAAAATACGCTTTTGACTGCGCATGACAATTAATATTTATTAGAGAATTCTTTACTAAACCTGCAGCACGATGTCTCTCACTGGTAGAAATCTGCGTTAGAAAAATTTTGCTAACATTTGTGGGCTAATGTGCACTGAACGTGTGAAATTCCTCCAGTGTAAGGTTTCTGTTCACAGAAAGGGCAGCTGCTTATCGTTCCTGCTGGGAACTGCGCTGTGCCACTGATAAAATTTCTGTGCCGCAAGGTTTTGTGGTGTGGTGTCAGGAGCTTTTTGGTACATTACGGGTAACGGTGTGCCCTACATAGGGACAGAACAGGAATGTTTCTGTAGGTGCATTGCCACAGAATGGCTCGGGATAGAAGGGACCTCAAAGATCATCTAGATCCAACCCGTTGCCATAGGCCCAAACGCCATTGAATAAGCTGTGTGTAAGAGAACAAGGAGACAGGAGGAGCTGTGAGACTCAGAGACCACGGGAGACAGAAGCACGTCCTATGAGGTGCAGCTGAGGGAACTAGGGGTGTTTGGTCTGGAGAAGAGGAGGCTCAAGGGAGACCTCATTGCTCTCTGCAACTGCCTGAAAGGAAGGGGTGGGGAGCTGGGGGTCAGCCTCTGTTCACAGGTGATATGACTAGAGAGGGAATGGCCTCAAGCTGTGCCAGGGGAGGTTCAGGTTGGAAATGAGAAGACATTTCTGCTCCCAAAGAGCAGTCAGGCAGTGGGACAGGTTGCCCAGGGAGATGGTGGAGTCACCATCCCTGGGAGTGTTCAAGGAAAGGTGCTTGGGGACATGGCTTAGTGGGTGACGTTGGTGGAAGGGGGTGATTGAACCAAATGACCTTGGAGACCTTTTCCAACCCTAATGACTCCAAGTAGCTCCTCCAGCCCTCCCACCACCCTCATACTCCCTGCCTGCAAGAAACCAGAGAGGAGTCAGAGCACCCAGGCAACCAGGACAAACCTCTCACTACCCGGAGGGGAAGCAGAGCCGTTCCCCTGAGCACCCTAAGCGACAAAACCCCTCATTAACGGGGCGGGGGGGGGGAGGGAAGCGACCGCCAAGGGGCCGTGACGAGAGTAGGGCCGGGCCGGGCCGGGCCGAGCCAGGCCGGGTCGCAGCGTCCCCTCAGAGGACCCCGGTGCCCGGGGAGCCCCGCTCTCACCCGCACGCCCTTCACCACCGTGATGTTCTCGTTCTCATCCGCCTCGAAGGTGACCCGCCGGGTGCTGCCGCCGCCGCCCATCTTCGCCCCGCTGCCACCAGGCCGCGGCCCAGGGGACGGCCCCAAGGAGACTGCCTGTGCCCGCTGCCAGCCCACCCCGCAACAAGGCCGCCCCTCGTTGGCCCGCCGCTCGCCTGGCCCCGCCCTCCGCCCTTGGAAGCCCGCGCGCCATTGGCCCCGCGGGGGTAGCCATGGAAACCAGGGAAAGAGCGGGCGAGGTACCCGGAAAGAGTGAGGAAACTTTTTCGGTTTAAACTTCCCGAGGGGGGAGGACTGCAACTCCCAAGATGCTTAGCGCCAAGAGGTGCCGGGTGGTGGGAGGTGCTGCCGCGCAGTGCCTGCTGGGTAATGTAGTTCTCTGCAGCCCTGGGCTGGAGGAGCTGTCCTTTAGCTATGGGGCCGGGCTGAGTGCGTGGAGAAATGCCGCTGGGGCCCTCTCGGTGCTTTCTGGAGCCCTCACAGCCTCTCCCGGGGCTGTGGAGGAGCGTGGTTGTGTTCCTGTCCTCGCAAAGCCAGGCTGCTCTAATGGCGTCTCAGCGGGCCCCTGTGGGGTTGGTGCCTCAGGGCTGTGCTGGGGATGTGGGGCTGAGCTGACACCACAGCCCCTTTTCCACATTATAACGCCATAAAATTACCCTTCACATTGCCCCTGTGGTCATGTAGTCTCCTTCCCAAGAGGTGAATAATGTCAATAACACATAATACATTCTCTTTTCAGCCCACAAAATAAACTGCATCAGGATGTAACTGTTCAGATAAAATCTGCTCTGTAGGTTGGGGGAGTCTGATGGCTCAACTTGATTGTCAGAGTTGCAGAGGTCTGAAAAGAGGTGTTCTCTAGTGGGTAAAATTAGAAAAAGAAACACATTCTGGATCCCAGTGGTGTCAGAGACGCCTCTGAGTCCCTAGGTATGAGACAAGAAATACCATTACATAGCTGGAATATATGAATATACACTGTTTTTCCTCTCCTGCCATCTGTCCCCTTCACTTATTTTACCTACTTCATCTTGTTATTAGCCAAGATATAATGTGCAACAAACCCCCTGTCTTCTTCTGGGACTTCTTGACACTGGTCAAGAATATCCAAATAATAATCACAATATTTGGAAAACTCATTGTTTTCGTTTTTTTTCCCCCCTCCAAATCCTTTCTCTGCTTGGCTCGAGGAAGGCTATCCTATTTCTACCGAAGTGACCTGAACCCTTCCCCTCCCTTGCAAGACATCTGTCCCGATGTGTTGACTGCTGCTCACAATGGATTATTGCAGCTCATGTCAACTGACTCATTTCATTGCTCTGAATAGATGTAAACATCATGTCGGTTGCATCAACAGCACTGCTCACATGCCCTTGATATATTTTCAAGCAATTTTTATTTGGATGTAAAGTGTCTGTCAGACGACATTTGAGCAGGATCTGCCTTCCTTGGGGCTTAAGATATTTGCTGAAGCATTGGCTGATAGCCACTTCACTACATAATAAAAATTGCTTGAAAATATATCAAGGACATATGAGCTGTTCTCTTGAGGTACGTGACGTAATGTTTGTGCCTGTTTTTATAGATGTTAAACCAGTTTCTGTGAGGGGGCAGTATTATAAATTCAACACCCTGGTAACTCTATACTTTTAAGGGAATAAATGGACCGTGCATCTATCTGTCTTGACACGGTGTGAGCACCAGCTAGCTGAGGATATTGAATTTTTTCTTTCTGCACCAGGAATGTTTTTAGAGGGTCAAATCGTATTTATTCAGTTAGCTGCATAACTGTTGTGGAAGTGCCCTTCTCCAAATCTGAATCGAGCTCTTCTAATACATTTGCCCTCTCCTCTGTTTTGAGAATTATAAGAAAATGCTCTCGTCTTGCTGAGCAGATAGATTTGCACTTAGGAATTAAGATTTTAATGACAGCTATTTTCTACTATGGGTTTTCCTGATTGTTTTGTGTGACTTGGAATTACCAAACACTGCAAGATATGCGTAGATTGGGGCTCGGGGGGGGGGGGGGGGGGGAGCATTCTTAAAGAACAAATGAGTAGAATTACATCTCAAAATTTCTTTGAGTCATTTTAATGTGTCCATAAGGTTCACTCACTGTAGAAAAAGCCAGACTGAGGTAACCCCAGAATTTATGGCTCCCCTATAATAGGTGGAAATGAAAGATTTTGCTGCAGGCCTGAGCTATCTATATGTCAGAGGCTGTTCTGGTGAACTGTCAAACATATTTGAGAGCTCTTTCAAGGACATTTCTGGATGAAAAAAGTATTACAAAATAATGTTAGAAAAACATACAACACATTCATAGACCAAAAACCATTTGTTAACAACTGGCTAATAAACTCATGTTTATTTTGCAACTCTCAGAAGTAACTTGTAGATAGAAAAAGAAGTTTTTCTGTGTATAATTTTAAAATCTTTATATGTTCTCATGAATAACATGCTTATTTTAAGCGTAGTGTCTATCAGTGTGGTATACAGATTTAGCTGTTATGTGGCATAGAAAAAAAAAATAGTTTAAACTAATTCGTGCAGGCAGCAGTTACAATCAAAACATCAAAAAAGCTCAGCACAGAATAATTTATGTTACTACTCAACAGTGCTAATCCATCTACAGGAGTTCTGTGCAGCCAAGTCAGGCTTCTTTTGATATGTGTGTTACCTCAGATGCCTGCATCCTAACCTTCAGTCATAGTACAACTTTTCTGAGGTACATATGATAAAGTGGCATGCCCAAGGTCATTCAGTAAGTCAGTGCCAAAGAAGCAGAACATTGGTCTTCTGTATCAGTTCTCTTCAGTGGTTACTAGAGAACACGTTTCTACCAAGAAAGATAATGCAAAATGGCAAATAAAAATATAGCAATCAATACAAACCCATTAACTGCTGCTGATTCTTGTTTGATCTGAACCCATTTCTGAATTGTGTAAGCCAAAAATCCATCTCAAACTGGTAAACTTCAAATATTTCATCATATATCTGAAAAATAAGCAGTATCTTATTAGGTTAAAAACATTAATTTCTTATGGTGCCGTGTGCTTTTCTACATAACCCAGACATTTTTATGGCCAGATTATAAACTGTTGATCCTTCATTAAAAAACAATGCTGTTGTTCAGTCTTGATTTGTCCTTGCCTGGACATACTCCTTTGTGGTAGAGATATTTCTTGTACCTCTTGATTCTCAAGTGTTAGCTATAATGTGAAGCCACGGAGTAGTGAAGGACAGCACTGCCAGACATTCACAAACAAATAAATCCTAATGAGCCCAGGAACAAGTCGCTATTAAATTTCAGACTCTTGTCTCAAGACTTATAAAATGCCACGAAAACACTTGATAGGGGAGGTGACATATAAAGGCTCATTGCACACCTGCTGTGAGTTTTTATTCTGCCGAGGATCATCCTGCTCGGTCACTGCCACGGTGAGCATGTTGTACTGTATGACTTTACGTGGTTATCCCTTGGTGGTAATCTATTGCTTCGAAATGTTCAGCATGGAAGGATTTTGATAGTACCTAGGTTACTCCTATCAGCAATGACCGTAATAGCAAAGTCTGTGAGCTCTCCAAATCAAAATTACTCTTTCCTGTTGGATGTAACAACCCACGGTGCCTTCTGCCATAAGATGAGGTTTCATCAGTAAATAATGGATCTTCTGTGCATTCCCCGTGTGCCAAATCCTGCTTCTGTTGATACCATTGGCACAGCTTTCAGTACCTGTTATAGCTGCAGGGCAAATTAAGCTAAGCCATCACATTCTTCTAAGTGAGCTTTGCAAACACATTTAAAAGCCCTGGTTATGCAAAGGGCAGAACACATTCCCTTTCAGTTCCATTTCAGTCCTTGCAGAGGCTGAAGGTTCATGGCTCATCTCGGAATCGATGCTTCAATCATTGTTTCACTGTTCACGGTCAGTGTGTTGTTCTCATTAGTTTAAGACAAGAGCATGCTTGAATTTAGCCACACACTCAGTAGCACCCTATCAGCAGCAGTTACCAGCTGATATCACAGGAAGAATTGTATCTGTATGGCTAGGTTTCCTGAATCATCAAGGTTAACATCCCAATCAATGAATAATGATTAATTATCATTCATTTTCTGAGCAAAAAAGTTGACTTCAACTCATCATATTCATTGCAGGAGTGATGCTGGATTTAGTTATGTCTGAGACAGCCCCAGGTTGTGAGTGCCATCTGCAGATCACCACCACTTCCTCGAGATCCATTCTGGAGTGCCTGGGATATTTTATTATTCTTTATTTCCCTATCGGCTGCTCCACACTGTGAATTGGCTTAGGACTATATATTAATCACCCCAGAGATCTCTGCACTTCCACGGAGGGCAGCCCGGATTCCTTGCCCTGCAGCACTATCCACAGGAAGCTGTGGCAAAGCTGATTTAGTTAACGCACATCATGCAGTTCAGGACCCTCAGATTCGCCCGCGGGCTTCAAAGCTTAATATATTAATATTATGTCATATTAATATGGGATTATTTATGTCGATATACTTTTATCTGACTGGTGTGGTTCACATCAGTTGCAAGTGAGCAGCAGAATTAGTAGCCAGCCTGACTGTCATTTCCAAGACCAGATTTGATTCATGGCCTCATTTCCTGTTTTTCCTCCCGCTGCTCACAGTCCTTTTTTTTTTTTCCTTCTCCATGGTCCATTTATTAAATGTAGAGTTAGAAACACAATTAGAATTTACTCAAGTCTATAATGTCTGAATACTAAATCTTCAGAACAATAAAAATTCTTGCCCAAACCTGTCTTATCTCGGTTGCCTGTTCAGCTGATGAGCTCAGCCTTCCTCACTGACTGAATGAATAAAAAGAAGCACGAGATTCGATCAACTCCGAGCAATGATGGTGTGAATTATTCCGAAATCCCCAAGCACTGCAAAAAGGCCCGCAAGCACCAAGGCAAAGCAACGGTATCCATTTGGCATTCTGTATACCCTGATGTATGATACAGTGAAAGAAATTGGTGACGTCCCAAACAGAAGAGGGGAAGCTGTCTCCCGTGGACCATAGGAAGGGTTCTTCTTGAACCTGTCACAGGAGCACTGAATCCAATTCTGCCTTGAAAGCATTTGTGCAAGACTGTTGTTGAATATTGGCAATAACTCAGGCTTGGTTTTCAAAGGTGCCAGGTTTGTATATGGTGTCCTACATCCATCCCTGGCCTCTTAGGAGTCACTGAGTCAAAGTTTACCTAAGCACAAGAGCAGGGGAAGATAGAAGGGGTAAATTAAGAATATTTCCCTTTCTTCCCTCATCCTCTAGCACACCATGGATTTACTTCTAAAGGAAATCCAACACTCACAAAACATATATATATATCATCTGCAGAACTGGTTATTAGAACATTTGTTGGGGGGAACATCTGCAATTCAGGCAGAGCCGAGTATATTGCACGGGGAGCTCAGCTCACCCTGACAATACATTTCTCAGGCAATGGTTTGCTTTCAGGCTGCTCTGCGCATTCAAGCTTTCCTCTGTGTCCGGGCAGATGAGTCACATGAAAGCATTTCTATTCTAGGTTATATTTTTGAGTTTTGTAGGGTGTGTAAATATCTTTCCCATTTACCGAGCATCTGAAAACATTTCCAAGTGTCCGGTAATCCTGGAACAAATAGTTTTTTTTCAAATTATTTCAGTGGCACAAAGCCTGCGGTCTCTCTTCTAGAGTGGTTCATCCATTTTGTAACAACAACCTGCTGCTGCTTTTAGCCAACAAAATTCCTTATCTAGCCAAGCACGAGGTGTCTGCAGTGCAGCCCAGAAGAATGCCAGTATTCAAGCCCTGCAGACCAGGGCACGGTCACAAAAAGCACAGGTCAGGGCCCGAGCACAGCTCACTTCTCCCTCTAGAAGCTGGTCCTCTGCTTTTGAACTCCAACAAGTTTCATAATGTAGGCACCCAAAACCTGAACTACCTTTCAAGAAGACTCGACATCAATTACAGAGGCAAGCCAGGGCAATTGTATTCCTAAAGAAGGAATATGTGCCTAACATTAAGTGCTCTAAGATGTGATGCTCACCCTGCCAGCATCCCTCTGCGTCCCAGGGCTGAGGGGCTTGGGCTCCCTCAAGCACAATCAGGGAGAAGGCTGCAAGTCAGCACCCTGAGGTCTTCCTTGGAAGAGCATGATGTTCATGGTGAGGATCTTCCTCCTTAGCCTTGGCACCCCCCAGAGCTATCTCCGTCCCCTCTGCCTCCTCTGCCCCCTTCCTGGTCCCCAGTGCCCGTGGCAAAGCTGCTCAGCGCCCACCCAGCCACACACAGAGAGTTTTTTGGGTGTCCCCAGCGCTGAGCTCAGGCTGAGTCCCTTGGCTATGGGACACTTGTGTCACAGGGACACCCAGCTCAGTCCCCAGAGCCACCCTGGGACCCTGTGGTGTTGGGTCAGTGCAAAGCCTTCTGCTACTGATGGCACAAATCTTACTTAACAGGCTACATTATTGATGTGACAGGGTCTGCAGGATGAAAATCAGACTAGTGAAAATACGTGGAAGATACAAAAGCGTGTTTGGACAGAGCTGTCTTCAACTCTGGCACAGCACAGGGCAGAACCTCACCTCGCTTCAATTTCTAAAAGCTTATAGAAAACAAAGAAGGAAAATTCAGTTTTATCTGGTTTTACTAAATTAAGATGCTTCTGGCAATACAGGACAAAGAAGATGCAATGCAGAGCAAAGAAGAAAGCTTTTTGTTTCCATCCTGTGTATTGTTTTCTTCCTGAACTTGTCTCTTCAATACACGGAAAGGTCTAATGGACTGCAAAACTGAATTGCTTTTGTAGAGGAAATTTATACCAGAAGGTCAGACAGATTGTGTCGGATGCTACAAAGATCCATGGATCCAGGTGATCATTGAAGACAGGGAGTTGCCTGTCAGAGGTGGTCTGCTGTGCCAGCTTCATTGCACTTGCCTTCGTAAATACGCGAGCGGCCGGGACTGCAGCACATTGCTGGGTTCCAGCTGCTTCGCCACAAAAGCAGAAGGATTTAGTATTTAACATCAATGTCAGTAGAAGCGTTTCATGACCTTCAACAGGCCTCTGCCCCCTACGGAGTTATTCATCAGAAAACTTGGCTGGGCTGTAGCATCATCTTGGCCACATTCAAGTGCCTCCCGCAGAGAGCATCAAGGGCTCGGGGACTTAGCATTGATAGTCGCTCTGGCCTCGCTCCTCTGGGGCCTGAGTCACAAGGGCTGGGAGCTGCATTTTCACAAGCAGTTTTTTGATCATTATCTGTCCTTTCTGCTCTGCCTGAAGAGAGATTTGAAGTAATCTCTGTTAATATTTGACGCTTCTTCCATCATATCTTTAGACGTCTCCTTCCCTCCCTCAACTCCTTTTGGTTAAAACTCACAATTCCTCTCAGGAAAACTGATATATGATACTTTTTTATATTATTTATGCTTCCTTAGCACCTAGGAAGACCAGCCATGGAGCAGGCCTGCACGGTGGTCAGAGCTGCAAGCAGCAGCTGGAGGGATAAGCTCTCTGTGAGGACCTGGAGGCTGCTTCCCTGCAGAGCTCCAAGGACACATCCCAAATGACATGGAAACCCTTCACTGCTGAGGAACTCAGCCTCAGCCCAACAGTGATTTGGACAGCATAAAAAAAGGCACAAGAGAGGAAGAAGAGAGAGGAAAGGTGAGAACAGGAGCTACTTTTCTGTGCAGTCATGGAGCTGGGATCTCCGTGAGGGATCACATAGAGAAAAACTCAAAGGTCATGCAGGATGGGACAGTCATAGGAAGTCAGAAAGACAGCATAGAAAGTGAGAAAAAAATCAGGGTGCTTGGGTACAAATACTAACAGTTTCCACCCTTCTGTAATGAATTTCACCGTGATCTGTCTCTTTACGTATTAATACCACGTGGACCTCCTTCTACTTCCACCCTGCTATTGACCTGTACCCCATCCCCAGTCCCTCCATCATATTAGAGGAGTCATCGTGTGTTGGGACATCATCTCCACTGCTACTAAAAGGGATTTTTTTCCTTACTTTACTACAGCTTGCTCAGTATGTCCAACATATTGTCCACCATATTCTGAAATAGCATTCTAATAAGCAAAGTAAGAAACATAGAAATGGTGTAGGATGTGTGCAGAACTCTTCCGAGAGGGAAGGCCATCATTAGTAGCTTGATATGCAAAAGAAAAAGCAACACTTAGCAGCCCTGGATATTCACTTCATTGAAACTCTTCCTATAGTCATTTCTGCAGGGAAACTCATGCCAAATGAACTAGCCTCAATATTATGGTTATTTCTGGGGAGAAATGTAAACCTTTGGTTAAATCCAATGGCCCAAGCTGCATTGGAGGAAAAAGGATCACCATCACTTTGCTAAAAATTGCCTTTAGCAGGAATTATTTCATTCTTCAAGAGATCTTAATTTCTTGTATACAAAAAGAAAATGGAGTAGCAGCCAGATTGTTTCTTTACACAATTTTCTTGAAGAATTTCCCCCAGGGAGATCATAGTTCTTTAATTGAAAAGTACCTGTATTTCTTTTATCTCATTATAGTAGCTTTAAACAAGACATAGTCTCGGGGAATCAATGGGGAAAAGTCCTCTATTTGCCATCCAGGGTATTCTATTCACACTGTTTGCTTTTCCAGTAGTAAATTTTCAAAGAGGCTGTCAGCTAAGTTGCTGAAGTGCCATAATAATTAAACAGGAGATTAAACAATTCAGGAGTAGAGCAACTAATGTAAGGAGATGAATTTACCTCTGCATATAGCATGAGTGACACCAGTAATGGCATTCTGCCCCCAAAATTAAAAGTATTCTAAAAGTAGGTGTGGTACAGATAAGAGTCCAGGAAACAATTCAATGCTTAGAACAAGGCTTGACAGTGAATCACCTTAACAAAAAGAATACTGATGGGTTATTTGATTCAGTAGTTTTTAAGCACTTTCACAAAGAAAAAGTATTGGAGCTTCTCAATCTAATAGAAGAAGGTGTAGCAGAAGATGGGTGTTAAAAGAAGAGACACTCAATTTGCAAGACAGATCAGCAAGGCACTGGGACAAACCCAAAGGAACGGGTTTATCCTCTGTCCCTTACTTGTTTGTCTACTGCAAGGTCTTCTTCAGACAGGCAGAAGTTATTGGTAAGTAACTGAAACTGAATGGCAGGAGGTAAGAGTAGGTGATCCAAAGATTTCCCTTGGCATTAAAAAATATATACCTATAAATGCTAGGACTTCATAGTCATCAACTAATTTCCCTTGGCATTAAAAAACTCTACCTGTAACTGCTAGGACTTTGTAGTCGTCAACTAATCTGCCTGTTGTGGGCACATGGGAGATGAACACAAGGAACAAACTCTCATACTGCTTTGGAGAGTCATGTACCCACTCAGATCTGAGTGGGGGTATCCTACAAAACACCAGAGTGTAATTTGGGGAATGGTAGTGTTACTGCCTGTGTTAAGCACCTCAGCCAGTCAGTGCTGAGAGTGTGACTTCCAGAAATGCAAGCTGGCTGAGCCTCGCATGCCTCAAAGCAACCTGTCACACCAATTTCTGTCAAGTATAATTCCTTCCCCTAGAGGCCAGAGCATTCGGTACGAGTGGTTACCAGTACGGTTTGCCTGGTCCAGTGCTGAGTTTGGCTCTGTCTGGCAGAGGGAACAGTGGGCACATATTGGCCCTTCCACTCATACACCCCAGTGGCCAGAATTTTGTGCAGACACTTCTCTAGCTTCTCCAGAGGGCTATTCTGTTCAGTTTTTTTGGTTTCCTTTCTGGAAGAAAGCATTTGCAACAGAGACAGCCACAGCAAAATCCGGAGAGCTGTGTTATTTGCCAGGATGGACAGGAATGGTTGAGTCCTCTGTGAAATAGCAGATTGATTAATTATACATGGCCCAAGCTGATTATTTACTCAGTAAGAGACTAACACAGGATCTTTTGTCTTGTTTTGAGTCTTGCTGGCTAATCTGTTTGATTAGGCAGTTTGTAAATAACAGGTTAATAAAATTTGGGAACATTAAACCCAAGTGGTGAGTAAAGGGCAGCCAATGCTCACATAAAAGAGCAGTGAAAGAGCAAGATTTCTTTTCAAATCAATTGAAATAGGAAATAGGTAACAATGCAGGGAGGGAGAAACAAAGACGGTTATCTAAAATGTAGGTTGTATTTTGAAAAATCCTTAGTTATTTTATAAGTGCACATGGCATATTGAGCCTGAAAATCCTTTTGCCCAGCTCCATCATGTGCTCCACAAGGTCTCCTACCCTAAAAAGGGGGACAAGAACTGGAGGCCCACACATTGCTCCTCTGCCTTACAGTGAGGACATGACTGGCAAGGGCTCAAACCTTCAGGCTCATGAGCCTGCATTCAGGCCACAGTCTGAGTATTGCCTTCCTTCCACCATAAGCGAGGACCTTTGGGCTGAAATGAAGCAGTACGAACTATAATGAATCTTCTGTCAACGCCTATCTCTCCTAGGAAAAATGAATACAGATTTTTCATTCAAACACAATTGCATGAAAGAGAATGCCTTTACATAGTCAAGCACTCAAAAGTTCAGAGGCGTTGGCAAGCTCTCAGAACATCCCCTGTGCATATGCATGATGGTAGGATGTTAATTACATGATCCCATACTGTTTCTTTCCACGGGACACCTACCTTCAGCACACAGGATAATGGTGCTCCTTTAATGAGCAGCTATGTGATATTCTGCTTTCACGTTGTGGTTCTGTGTGTGGCCCTGTGCTTTCTTTTCTGCACACTATTCAATCCAGCTCTCAAGGCAGTGATTAATGCTCTCAAGGACTTCTCCATGGCAACAATCAATCTGTCATTCCCTAATTTTCAAGTGCTTTACTTTGCAACATTAACAGTGTTTTCTGTTAAAATGGTATGTGTTATGCCCCATATTTTTAATGCTAGGTTTTAGCCCTGGCTGGAAAGCTCACATTTATATATCTCTTTTGATTTCAGAGATTGCTGAGGTAGTAGTAGCGGGATACTTTCCACTCCATATGATGTGGTTGCCTCTGATAATTGGGAGCCACATTCAGTGATGCAGAAGGGACGTTTCTGTCCCATATTTCTATTTAGTTTAGTTTGGTTTAGTAAATAAATGATTGCATATGACAAAGATACAGTAATTGACAGGAGTTTTGGGGAGAAGAAGAAGCCAGGGCATCCATATGAATGAGGACACCAAGAAGCAGTTGTCCTTTCGACCCTAAAATCTATGCCCAGCAGCGTGTCCTCAACAAGAGTCCTGGAGGTGCTCCACAGTCACCCAGTATGCAAATTTGCTTTCTATTTTCATTCCTTAGAGGTAACCATCAACAGATGGTGTTTTGAAACACTCATAATTTGGGCTAATAGAGTCACTGTTGCCAACTGTCCTGTCCTCCAAGTAGTGATTAGATTTATTATTATTAATAAATAGTACATAATAATGATACAAACAGTCCAAACCCTGAAGTCTTTGGTCCTAAGCAACTCCCACACTCTTCAGTACTTTGTGCTCGTAGCTTTGGATGACTAAGTGTTTTACTGCACAGAGCCAAGTCGTCCCTTCTGATCTGTGTTACCAGTCACTGTGTTTTTCATACAGATCCTCATGGCATCCTCCACATAAGCTCTCACCAATGGGAATTCCATATGGTGGTTAGAGCAGAATTTGCTCATGGAGGACTCAGCCACGGAAACTTTAATCAATACCTCCATTAAATTCGCAGAGCAGAGGAGCCAAAAACTTTTGCCTGCTTTACGCATTCCCATCCAGATGGCCCCTTCCACTTCTACAGAATTCAAGTGTTCATTTGAAGGGAAAAGTGAAATCTCATCCTTTACAGTTATTGCCATAACCTTCTGTATATGGCTGGAAGGCGAGCCAGTGGCTCCTACCTGAGCAAATGTGTGTGGTAGAAGGCCAATCCCTGACAATAAACGAATTTCTTGTACTACTGGCTGTTGGGAAACAGTACGCAGTACGGTGAGAAAACAGCAGAAGGTGGGAGAAAATCCAATTTAGGGCCAACTATCAAAAAAGAGAAGAGTATAACCCTGGAAGTCACTGTTCTGTAAAAGTAACTCCTACACTTGGTGAATTAAGGGGAATACTGCAAGAAAAAATGCACTCAGTGTTACCCTGGAGGATTAGGGAACAGCCAAGTGAAGGGGAAATACATGAGACTGGAGTGACAGGTGCAGTACTAGAGTATAATTAAGTAAATTGTTTTTCAGGACCAGAGTATTATATGGAGAGACTGAGCTAAAGAAAGGTCCAAGTGACTTGCAAGGCTGTGAAGTTCCTAAGAGGCCATGAAGTTCCCTACAATCAGCAACTTGATGCAACCAGGATACATTGTCCCTCTCCCAAGACAAGCAGTGTAATTTAAATTCTATCATTTTTAGCATATGCAACATTTTTAGGCAACTGCTTAAATAAAGACCTGCCTGCTTTTACATTCCTGGATTGCTCTTAGTGACCAAGTGAGGCGTCCTGCCATTTCCTATAGTCCTGCTTCTACTTATATCCAGACTTTAATCACACAGACCAGTTTCGTTGGCAGTTTTAACAGTGGAAGGGCTGATCATCTCAAAACTTGGCCCAAAACTTCAGAGCAGAAGTGGCAGTAAACATTAGTCACTGTAGCAAACTAATTTGTTTTCCATATGGCGTTTTCAATGGAGTGTGGAAGATTCACAAGTGAAATAATAATTACAAATGAGGAATACTTAAAAAAAAAAAAATGTTTTTCTCCCTGTGCATTACTTAAAAGGATTTTTAATTAAGTCAATAGTTGATTATGTTGGATGTGACAGTGGCAGCCAAATTATAGTTTGTGGGGCTTTATTCTCAGGGAAAGGTTGTTGTCAGGGGCAGCTAAATTCCTACATCTATTCAGCCCTGAGTGCTGCTGAGATGTAAAAGAGGTGAGGGAGGTGTTTGGAAACCCTTTGGAAAGCCCTTTGGAAAATCAGGTGGTGATTATTTTCTTAATAATGGTGCTGTTTGTAGTAGAAATCTTTGCTCAGCAAGATGAGGGCCGATATTACTGATTAAGCCAAGTCAAAGGCAGATGCTTTAAGATACCCTTGGAGTTATACCTTGGCTATGCTCAAAGCCAACTCGGTGCTGGAAATAATGCTGCAGGGCAAAACAGAATTAGCTTCACGAGATTTCAGCCCAAAGGTAACAAAAACCTAGAACAGCCTTTTCACCTTCCAAGATATTATTAGGGGGGAAAAAAAATAAATAAATAAAAGAATGTATAATACAGATGGAGACAATAATTTGTTAGTCAATTAATATTTTCGAAGCAAAATATTGCAAAATTCCTAATTAATGTTTTAAAAGCCTCATCAGTGATGCAATGTGAATTGTTATTACAAAAAAAAAAAAAAAAAAAAAAAAAAAAAGCCTTTCTTAGTCATTCCACCTTCTCTCTGTTGTGATGTTCACCCTGCCAGCATCCCTCTGCATCCCAGGGCTGATAGGCTTGGGCTCCCTCAAGCACAATCAGGGAGAAGGCTGCAAGTCATCACGCCGGGGTCTTCCTTGGGAGACTGTGATGTTTCCAGGAGGATTTGCTGCATGATTTTGCCAGGCACAGAGGTGAGACTGACTGGCCTGCAGTTCCCTGGGTCTTCCTTTTTCTTCCATTTTTTTAAAATTGGGGTTTTGATTCCTTTGTTTCCCTTCAGTGGAAGCTTCACTGGGATGCCACGACTGCTCAGATATGATGGAGCAACTATACCCACCGGTTTGGGTCCAGTTTTGTAAGGACATTTTTTCTGCTGTGAGTTAGGCAGCAACTTTCTACATGTAAATAGGAAGAAATATGAGACTTATTTGCTCATACTCACTTTTAACCAAGGTATTTTACAATTTATACTCAGTCATTCACTTTCTGTCTCACAAATCAGCCTAGGGACAATCGTCCTCTTTGATTTTCCCTGCCACAGGGAACTTGCAGAAGTGTAAGATATTACATCCCCAGATGCATGGAAAGATTTAGACCTCATGACTTATATCTTGGTTAGTAACACAAACTCTGACTGTACTTTTTATTTTTTTAATGCAACTCAGATCCTGTCTGTTCAGATCTTTATAGAAATTTAGACTCTTCTTTTTATTTCTTAATGGTTGTCTAGAATATGCACAGAGCAGCCACATCAGAGCCCTGTTCTGAATGCAGAAATTCCTGACTGGAGCAGAGTGGGGCTGAATTAATGAAATGACCCTCGCTGAAAGACAGCTAAGGCCTGAAGCATCAGATCCCATGGGGGAAATGTCCACTTCTATCACATTTGCTGTTCACGGACCTCCAAACATTTTAAGGGTAGGATTTTTCAAAAAAGCCTACAGGAAATATAATTCTTCCTTCTCTCACTCAGATCCTTTTGAGAAATGCACATGTCAGACACATACTGGATTATTTTTTTTTTTCCAAGATTATCTTATCACAGGATAGGCCATAGGCCACATTTTGCTGCAACTGAGTATGGGGGAACATATTCTTTTTGCAGATAGGTCCACTGAGTAGGTAGGTGTGAGAGATGGTCAAGTTTTTCCCCCATTTGGTTTATATATTTGATCTCTGCCAGGATAGTGTCAATTTACACTACTTTCACCTGTATGCATTTTTTGACATGGAAAGACCCAAGAAGGACCCCAGGAAGATATTGTTAGGAATGTTTTAACAATTCGTGTCCATAAAGAACAGTCCTGTCTGCCTCCTCAAATTTATGAACCTGTTTGCCTTTGTTATTCTGGACTTCTATTTCTAACAGTTACAGCCTTTTTTTTGTCTTCTTCGAGATTAATTTAACACTGCTATAGGTGTGACTGTCCCTGTGAATGGCTGGTGAAGAATGTTTTAATTACTGGTGAAGTGTCAATAAGAAAGCTATTTGTGTTTGTATGAAGTCTTTGATGTCTGGGGTTTTCAGAACAACTGATAACAACTAGTGACTGTTATGGGATACTATGCAAGCCTCTGATATCTGGCCAGGTGGCCAAGAGATTAAGAAGAAGAAAAAAAAAGAAGCTGAAGGACGGCTGGGAGACAAGACCTGCAGGGGATGCTGTATAAACTTGACCCGGTGCCAAGGAGTACAAAGGGGAAGGACGAGAAAAAAACTTGGAGAGGAAGACTACGAGCCTTCAGCATGAAAAACACCCAGAGACCCCCAGAGGGACCACCGGATACTGATGCGCATGCTCCAGCAGGAGGGACTGGACCCCAGAAGCTAATTATAATAACCTGTTTTTTTTAGAAGTAGTAATGAATACGTATTAGTCTAGGAGCATAAAAATCAGCTACTTGATGTAACTGGTGTGTGTCCTGGTGGAGTGGAGACTCCCGGTGCACCCAGCGCTGTTTGCTTACCTCTATTCTTTTAATAAATCCTATTTTTTTATTTAATCCTATTTGAAGATTGAGCCATTTCTAACAATATGGCACTGCTTCACCCTTGAAACATTCTCTCTCGCTCTGATGCTGTTGCTGTAAAGGGCTTTTGGAGGTGCTGGTTTGGGATCTGACCAGGCACATCAGACCTGTAGCTGACCTCCCAGAAGTTCACCTCACAATTTATGATTCAAATCTCAGTCACCAAGAACCACTGAGACTGTAGCTAAGACCATTTTTATCATCAGTGCTCACAGCCAGGTCCGTACCTTTCCATAATGACCTGGCTCTGGGAATAAAGGTGAAAGTAGCCTGGTCTCAGACAGTTTGCTGAAAAACACCACAAAATGGTTCATTTTCATGCTTCACAGTTTCCATATTGTGATATCAGAGGTTTATTCCTAGGATGCTGCTGATACTCTTTTATTTCTTTCTTGACATTGTTGGCACTGACAAGGCTACGAGTTAACATCCCCAGCACCTCGTATATGTAAATCCAGCTGTTTTGGGGTTGCCCCTCAGTGTGCTGCCAGGTCCAGAACAGATCCATTGCACCAGGGTCTTTTTTTCCAGACAGTGAAGTTGGCTGGTTTAAAAATCCTTAAGAGTCACCATCACCATGACAGAACTTAACTGCTGTGCCTCAAAGCAATTTCAAGAGAAAAAGTTGAACAAGATTATGGGGCCTCCTACACAAGCCTAGCCAATAAAACCAAGACAAAAATGACTCCTAATGGTTTGTCTGGCTTCTGGAGTCATGCAGCACAGACAGAGCTTGCCCCTTGGCAGAGGCTCATTGCTGATACAGAAGACGGATGGGTTATCTTTGCTCAGCTAATGAAAAAGACATGGAGAAATGGATTGAGCACTATATCTCCATGCTCCACCACAAAGACAACAGTGGAAATAGATGCCTGCTCCGAGAAACTCCTCTAACCTGTCTTAGACATCTGTTTGTAAGATGTAATACGTTGGCCTCTGGATGGGCCCATGGCCTTCCACTGCTTATAAAGGGAACCCAAGCTTAGATCTGATGGTTGACTACCTAAGTCAGGGCAGATAAATCCCACCACAGGCCTCTCATTACCTTTGGCCACCTTGTATAGTATGCTAGCATCAAAGCAGAACACAGCAATGCACAGGGCATTGGACAGGCTGTGAGATGCTGGGGTGGCTTTCCTCTTCTCACCTCTTTTCACCTCTTATCCCTGTCTGCCCATTTGTATTTTGAGCTGCTCTGTCCACTCCTTGTGTCTGTAGGGTACGTAGCATGCTGAAATCTCGACCTCCTATAGCAGTTTTTAGTGCTTGGGGAATAAAAACAGCAATAATGGGCTAAGCTGGTGCCACCTGGTACCAGTTCACAGAAGGAATATTGAACTTTCTCTTAATATAATTAGTTGTAGCATAAGGCATTGGAGCTGTAAGTACAGGGTGTCCACCTTTGTTATATAACTCTGATAAACATGCACAGAGTTTCCTCTTTTGTTGGTGCAATTCAGTTCATGGTCCAAGAATCTAAGTCAAAACAACTCAATATTAAAGTGATAAATTAGAACTATTAAATATTTAATGACGGGAGGAAAAAAAACTGCTAAAAATATAAAATATCTACGGGGTAATCTCAATTGTATCAGATAGAAATATTAGGTTAGCAGAGATGAGTCTGAGTTTTAATATCCTATTTGAGGCTATTCCATTTTTGAGAACATGCAGTGCTATTGCCATATAAATTTATGAACAAACTCCTGAGGCCATATTTGTTTTCTGTCTGTTGTTTTTCCCTTGACTTTCATGGCATTTTGGGATTGTCAGTGCTGGAGGAGGAGCGGTTTTAATTTTTATCTCCTGGTGTTGAATCCTCACTATTTCACACTTGTTTTTGGGGTCGATGGAATTCCAGGACTTCACAAGATTTGTTCCAAAACTCAAGGCACAGACCTCTAATGTGGCTATCAGAGACATTATCATTAAGTCATTTCAATCTGCCTTTTCCCAGTTTTCCCTCACCAGGATTATGCTGCACATGACAGATTTGGTACAGAAAATGCCTGCAGTGCAGCCTGCTGCAGGGAGAAGGACGAGAGACGATTAGCCCACATCAGACTACACGGCTGTGAGCAGACAGAGTAAAAGCCTTACCCTCAGGACCCCTGGAGAAACAGACATAATAAAATTAATTTACATGTCAAGATCCTTACTTAAAACACACACAAAAAAACCCTCCCATGTGATTTAAAAGATGTCATAAGAGGATTCCATTGTATCATGGTGCATGTGACGTCCTTAAAGAACCTTGCTAGTATTGTCAAGGCTCTCTACATCCTTGCATGTTAATTGAGGGAGGTAATACAGACAGCATTATGGAAATGGTGAGGTTTTATCAGGATTTTGGTTTGAAACGGTCCCTGACAGCTGCTGAAGACTGCCAAAATACTGCCTTGGGCAAAAAAAAATTCAAAATGTTTGTTTTTGGATCAGAGGGTTGAGAAAAGATGGCATCATATTCTTTCTAGGTGTATGCAGAAGGACCCACCTATGAATCTCCGTCACCGTAGAGCCAACCAAGCAGCTCTTTAACTCTTTGCATCAACAGCTCCCAGTAATGATAGCACGGGAAGGGAAGGAGATCGGGTCACATAAGAAACTGCAGGGGGTGGTTTTGAAATAGAGATTACCAGAGCTGGAATTCGGCCAGGTCGCTGGGGTTAACCCCCTTGCTGTTGCGAAATGCCGTGGGATCTTTAATGGCTGTAAGTGTTGAGGAGCTTGTCTTTCACATCTCATCTGATGGCAGGAGAGTGGGGAATTAGTTTACTCTCTGTAACACTGGGCTTCTGTACTGCAAGTGTCACAAAGGATATTTCTTTGCAGGCAGATGTCGGCTGCCAGTGGGAAGCTGAGAAATGCCAGTTTTAATTAAAAGCTTTATTTTCAAATACAATTCAGAGATTATAAGCAGTAAGAAGGACTTCTCCGCTGGGAGGCTTCAATGTGAGGCCCTGAGCAAAACAGCAGTAATTGAAAGACAAGGCCTAATTCCCCTTCTCCCAGCTGGGTCTAACCACGAGGCAGGGACATCAATCCAGCCCTTGAAGGAGGGCTGGGAGCATCTCGGATTTGTCATTGCCTCTATTGTTGGAGGGAAGGAAGCCAAAGCAAGGCTTTTAGATCTTCCTATCCTTTTTCTTTAAAGTTGGCTTATGAAGAGAAAACAAAACAGAGGGGCAAAGCTGTTAGAGAGGGCTGAAGGGCACCTATGTGACACATCTTCGTTGCCTGCACAAAATCCCATTATAAAATCGTGTTTTCACGTCATTTAGGTGCACATTAGCACAATCTCAAGCACTCGCACCCATTCTAATCTACCCCAGTATGGTTCTGGGCTGCAGGAAAGCTTTTATGGATTCATTTTCCACCTCGTACAAAGGCATAGCTGAAAATGGGGCAACACCAGGCACAAGTCCTGTATGCTGCCTTTACTTTGATGGCTAGTCTCCAGGGCTTTTATTGGCCACTTGTAAACAATTCACTGATTTTAAACAAAAACCAGCTCAAATAACAATTGCACCTGCTCTACAAAATCAGCCTCACCATATCCGCCCTTTGTCTTTACAAAATGTTTGTGGTGCCTGCACTTCCAATCTCTTGATGGGTCTGTTTCATTACTCCTCACGCTTAACAGAATTAGAAATGATCACTGGAGAATCAGTTATCCCTTTGGATTTAATGCAATTCCTACTTCCAGTAATCTGCATTCGATACTTTTGTAGAGGGACAGATTTACCAGCAGTGCCCAGAATGAGTTTTGTTTGCAGTTTTGTGTCGTCCCATGCAATGCCCACTCACACACCAGTAAGCTCTGGTTCCCTCAACATGAGTCCCCATCCCCATTCCTCAAGAGCGATGATTATGTTTGTAATGCCACTGAGTGGAAACGAAGCTTTTGCCATCCTCTTAACGGGAACAACTGCATGGTAGCCACTCCCACAGTCTTGTAGAGTGACTGAATTGCTGAATCATTCTATCTGGAAGGAAACTAAGGAGGCCCAGCCTCCTGCCCAAGGCAAGGTCACCCTTCAGATCAGGTTGCCCTCTTGCATCTTGAAGACCTCCAAGGACAGAGACTGCACAACTACACGGGGAAACCTCTTCCAGTGCTTGTCTGGTCCCCCTGTGACAAAATTCTTCCTTCTTTCTAGTCTGCCTTGTTCCTGCTTACTGCCTCTTGTCCTCCTACAATATATCACAAGGAAGAGCCTGATTAAGTTGGTCATGCATGATTTATGCTAACCCTTCCCAATTAATTTATTCTCCTTCCTGTGCCCAGAAATATGCTCTGAGGTGAATCACTCCATGATTTGCCCAGGGACCAAAGTGAATCTGACCAGCCTCTGCTTTCCCAGACCATCCTTTTGGCCTTGTATTTTGAGTCGCCCTGATCTTGGAGGAAAATCAGGTCACATTATCTATTGAGTTCCATTGAAAAATAAGAACCGGTCTCAATAGCAACAAGAGCAGGACAATGACACAGTTTTTATTGGACAGAGAAAGAAATAGAGATTTTCCTTAAAGACATTGCATTTCAGACAACGCAGCAGGGATACCAAGAATTAAAAGCATGAGCTGCCACCACTTTTGTAAGAATTAAGGATCCTTAGATGAGGCAGTAATAGGGTCAGAAGTGCCATGGGCTTCACACCTGCACACACATGTCCCTAGGTTGTGCTTCCACCACATTGCACATGAGGTGCTTGCAACCCTTCTCCCATGGAGCATCAGACCCAGGTCTTGGTTTATAATGCTGTGAATTTGGAAATAAATAAATAAATAAATAAATAAATAAATAAATAAATAAAATAAATAAGGGCAGATCTGCAAGGCTTGCCTTAGTAACACATAACACCAAAGTGTTATGTGCTTTTCCTTTCTTTTTCTCCTCCTTCCTGCACATTTTTCCTTGCCTCTTCCAAGCCCCACTGCTGTGGTACTATATCAGGTTCTGTACATATATTTAAATGTAATAAGATAGATTACAAGAATTGATTTTCCCCAGGGTCGGGTCGATAAGACTGTATAAGCAGGGAATATACAATGGTTCAAAAAGAGCTTGCTGTAGTAGATTAATTAATGATATGCAGTATAGAAACATCCAAGTAACCATAGCTCTTCTCAGCTCACCTGAGCTATTAGCTGAATCTCTTGCGGGATTGAACGGCTCGCTGCCAACCTAACAATATACAAATTTCTCTCAGAGACATCACAGCAGTGCCAGAGCTTTTGAAGATGCAGAGGTTACTTTGCCCTTACTCTTTCAAGGAGAAATCACAGTGTGAAGTAAATAAACTTTTGAACAGCACAGCACTGACCTGCCTAATCTGTATTGCAATCTAATAGGGAAAATAAAAAACCCGCTGTAAATTCTTATGCACTTTTTATTTCCCATAGATATTCAGCTTTTGGAAACAACAGGAAAAAAAAAGGACACTGCTTTTTGGCAGTTTGGGAAGAAAAATATACTGGACCATCTGTACGGACTAATATATTTTTATTAGTTGGGCTTGATGATCTTAGAGGTCTTTTCCAACCTAAATCATTCTATTAAAGTGGTCTGATGCTTAAAGGAGGGTTAGGAAGTATAAGTCCAGCTCTAGAAAATACATGATTTACAGCTGGAATCTCCTGGAGGGAGGAGAGAAAGGTGGGGTGCATGCTGTGCCTCCGTCCCTGGCTCAACCTCCACTTCATGTGCTCAAAACCAATGGGGTTGCATAGCTCTAGGGCTGGGTGCCTTCATGGGTTTGTGGATCTGGCCCAGATCTTATGGTCCTTGCTCCAATGAAACAGCCCAAACAAGGGTCCTGGCGAGCACTCAAAAATGTTTAGGAAGGCTTGATTCTGTCAGAAAATTTCATAAAACATGGGTGATTTTTTTTTTTCAAAATGATGTTTTTCTGAAAATATGAAACAATGAAAATAAAATAGAATAGAATAGAATAGAATAGAATAGAATAGAATAGAATAAAATAAAATAAAATAAAATAAAATAAAATAAAATAAAATAAAATAAAATAAAATAAAATAAAATAAAATAAAATATCTTGGTGCAATCAACCTTACCAGTGAACCAAGGCATATAGTTTCCCAATTTCAGTGTGGCAGCAACTTTTAAAGACGCAGTGATTTTGAAGCTTCTTATGTCAATGCCAAATCACTTGCAGGATTTCTGCAAGATCTCATAAATATCACCTATCAACGAGTCTAGTCCAACAGTGAACTGCACTGGAGAGAAAGGTGAAGAGATGTAATTGCCAAAAGAGCTACAGCAAAGGGCAAGATCTGATATAAGATGCAAACAAAGAGATAAACGGTCGGGAGATGTGGGTTTGAACATGTGAAAGACCTGGTGCTGCCCATGGTTGGGAAGGAGCAAACTGAGCCAACCTCACAAATCCTGGAGAAGTCTCCCACCTTTGAGGGTCTCACTTCACTCTTACAAGCTTGGTTCCTAGTTCTGTCTCTCTGAAATTGTCTTTTGTTAAACCAACTCTTAAAATGCCACCTTTGATGGAGAAATGAAGAAATCAACAGCATCTAACCTTTCCTATTTAAATCTTAACCAGCATTTTCCCAAAGGTTCTCATCATATTTTGGTGGCCAGTTCTGTATTCTCACCTCTGCTGTAGCTTTTTTCCGTTCTTCACTGTTTTTTTCCCCCAATAAAACATTTGTTTCTAAAGCTTTCGAAGTTGTCCATAAGAGGAAAAGGCGTGGAGTTTTTTCACAGACCAAAGCCTTTTTGTTGAAGAAGTTACCTTACCAACAAAAATGATTTACAAGTTTTGCCTAACGTGACTCTGACACATTGTGCAGTCAGGATTATGTCTGGATTCGGGAAATTTAATTCAGGATTATTTCTGATTTCAGGAAGGACAGCGTGCAGCAGCATGGATTGGGGCAGGCTGGACACGAACGAAGCACAGAGCTCTAACACTGGGTTTCCACACCAGCCCTGATTCAGCAAGCTCATTCACTGAGCAGGAAGATTTCCCTAACAGGTTGCTTGACCTTTTCATTACCATTATTTATGGGCCAGTAATGTGCAGCATCTTTTCAACTCTTAAATGAGCACTGCTGGGTGAAAGGTTGATATTTTAAGGGAACTTTCTTCTGCTTAAAGTTTATTATCGCCAAATGTAATGCTGTCGACATCTGACATTTATGGACGACGTTTAACCTCTAATAATCTCTGAATATCTTGCAAATGAATGAGCCAGATGCTCAGCTGCTAAAAGTTTTCAGACCTTTACTGATATCACCGGAGCCATCCTAATTCACACCAAGTGACTGATGAGGCAAGGTATGTGGCAAAGCGAGGTGACAGCCTCAGTCAGAATAAGTGATTCAGCTGGAGGAAACAAAGTTTGGGACACATAGCTCCTCCTTTATGACTTTGCATGATCTCCAGGACAGCCAGGAACCCCCAAATATTTCTTGTTTCTTCCAACTTTCTCAGGTTGCTGAATAAATTCATCACCATTTCCTCTCCCCTCACCTCCTTCGTACCCTTAGTCACAGGAGCTCAATGCACCTAAGATAAATATCTCTGAAGTTTCTGCCTGCAGGAGGTTTGTGCTCTAGGGAGGGAAGCTGGTCTGGGATCAAAGTGTTTCTTCATGTATGGTGACAGGTTCAAACAAACAGGTAAATATTCCCAGAGCCTGGTTGTATTTAATATTAATATTTTGGATATAAATATACAGTGATTTTTGCTGTCTCCAGACCATGTAATTCATAAAACATCAGAATCCTTTTTCTGGTATTGATATGAAAACAACTCTAACCCTATATGACAGAGGTTGGGAGAGCTTTGGGAAGACCCCTGACTGCTTGGGGCTGGTGGTCTGCAATTACATTTGCTACCTAAGAGAAAGTAAAACCAACTCCATGCCTGGGAAGAAGTAGAGAGGAAAAGGACTATCACCCACCACCATGCTGCATGAATCCTGGCTGTGAACAAGGTCCCAGCATCTTTCCAGCTCCTGGTTTTCACACATTGCCTGCTAGAGAACAGACAAGCCACCTGCAAGCTGTGATCACATCCCCTTCACCTTGTGACTGTCTGGCTCACCTCACTTTTTGGATGAAGCTGTTGAACGTGGTATGTCTGTGGTATATCCCGATCTCTTCTGTCTCTCCATCGAGTCCTGGCACTGGTCTCGGTTGTGTTGGCACCCACAGCCCTGGCATTGGACTTCTCTCCGATGCCTTTCTTGGCCAGGGCTGTCTGGCTGTTTCATCCAAATTCTCCCCTTTGCACACACCTAAAATAGCTCTGGTGGCTAAAAACCATCCGTAAGGAGTTCCTTACTCAAACATAATCCAAACACCCTCAGACACTCTCACTCAGACATACTCAGGCATACTGCAAAGCACAAAAGCCCTACAGAGACGAGCTGTCATGCACTGTCTCAGTGTCGATGCCATCTCATGAGCTTGGCCGCAGTCTTGATCTGAGATGAAATCCTGATGAAATCTGACTTGTCCGCACAGGGAACCAGCTTTCTTGAAGCATTCCCATTTTAAAATGCCTTCTGACACATCCCTAGCCCCTGCTCTGGGGTCCCCTGAACAAAAAGCCGTTCAAAATCAATAGCCTCTTGGATAGGAATCCATTTGTAGTACTGAAGCAGAGCCAAGCGGGGGAATAATTTGTTGTCACTACTTTCCAGATGTAGATTATTGCCAATAGAGTAAAATACAGCATCTTGGAGATATGTGCAAGCTTGCTATCAGCGGTGCAGATCAAGGACCAGAAACACTCTGGCTTTTAGGGCTGCACTCACAGGTAGGTGTTGGCTCTCCATTGTGGACTCTTCCCTTGGCCATGCTCCAAATTTTAAAGCATCAGGCTCCTAAAAGCTTTCAAGTCTTGCAAGTAAATTGAAGGGGTTTCCTTTTTCCACCAGATTTCTGATAGTGATCAGTGAGAGGCCCAGAAAGTTGGCTCTGAGATGCCAGTGGAAACATCTCCCTGGAGCAGCAGCCACCCAGGTACAAGCACTTCTTTTTTTCTGCCAGATAATTGTGGTTTGATCCTGTTGGGTTTTTGCTTTTTGCCCTTTTCCAATCAGAACTGCACAGACTGAAATGCACGTTACACTTTGACAAATGAGTGGCAAATCTTGCTGCAGAGGTGCCAGAAGTGCTGCCACCAGCAGTGCCCTCTGCCAGAGGACAGCCGTTGGAATCCCTTCTCCAGCAAAGCCGTGGTGCCCACCTCAAAATATTGATCACAATCCATCTCAGCCTTTCTATAATTTTATCCCAGGTTAAAATCAGGCTAGGCACTAGCTTTCAAGGTCACCTCCAGTACCTTGGTGCAACATGAACTTTTACCAGTCCTCTAGAACTTTCCCAATGCTATGAGATCTATGAAAAATCAACATTTAATGGTTTAGAGAGCTTTTCAGCTATTTTTTAATAATCCTAGGAGCTAGGTACATGGCCTGTCAATGTAAGTATGCCTAACTTTTATAGTTGCTGTTTAATATGCCTCCTAGTTGCTCTTAAAATCAAAAGTATTTTCTCATTACACTAGGATATGGATATAAAATCTGACTTCTCTCTATTAAAAATGAATATTTATGAAACTTTTCATTTTTTCTGAATCACAATCACCAATTTTATTAGCCTTATTTGGTATTGCACATATCCTAAAGGTTTCATTTGTTTCTTATATCTTTACATTAGCATTGTTATTAAGACATCTTTCTGTCCTTACTTCCCCAAGACATAGATTTATTGTTGATATCCTTAAATTCTCTTACGAGTTGCCAATACCTTCTAGCTGGTAATACACGCTATCGGCCATTAACTGAAACTCTCCAATTGTGCTTTTTCCCCAAATCCCAATATAAGCAGGGTCTTGCTACAATTTAGCATGCAGGATTTTGTGTAGTTCCTTGCTCTTTGTCCTGTTTTTCTCCTTGCATAGTGCCGGCGTATGCTCTCCCCATGGCATGTGTGAAAATGCAGTAGAGCATCATAGCGTTGCTGAAAGCATCCCCAGTGCTGGGTGCTGCAGTTTTTCAGGAGCTCAGAAATGTGTGAGTAGACAAAACCCGTCAGACTTTGTTGAACACCAAAATGCCAATTACAAACTAACAGAATTCATTATCTGCAAGGAGGATTCATTAGCTGCCAAGGAAGTCTGTTCTGGTGCTCACTCGCAGAAGCAGGATATTGAAGAAGAAGCACTTTTAGTCTGAGTGATATTTGAGGGATATTTGTTCTTACATACTTAAGATCTTTTCTATGCACTTACAAAATGCAGGTCCTTTCATAAGTAGGAAGAGATCAAACACCGTATTTTTTTTTTCAGTGAAACAACCCAATTTTCCCAATTTTTTCTGCGTCTCTTTCCAACAGAGACCTTGCAATTGAAATACACTTCATATTAAAGCCAGAGTCACAGCTGACAACATAAATTGGAGTAACAGAACCACTGGGATGCCTTCCGGATGGGGATCATCACAGCACATTTGATGCAGACCTGAGGTTCTTTACGTAACATGCTACTCCATCTAGGAAACATTCAATTTTTCTTTTCCTCCCAAAGGTGATTTTACTTCGTGTTTTCATTCTGGGTTTCGAGAGCCAATGTTGGTAGCATGACATGAAATTTAGCAGCTGTGCATACATTCTAGGGTTGTCCACTTTGCTCTGGCTAAATTAATTATTCCCCACTTGCAACTGCAAATGGAAAAATAATTGTATATATATAATATATATATATATATAGCTGCTAAGCAAAAAGCTCCATTTAATTTTATTTATTTTATGTCCATGCTAGACTAAGTGTACTTACATATTGCTGCATGTTCCCAGCATGTCACATTAGGGTAACACAGTCTGGTAGGATGGATATTATCAGCTCAGGCCATGGTGGTATCCAACATGACATGTTATGACATGGAGCACTTCATTACGCACCGGAGTGTTTAACTTTGCACACAGACACGTCTCTATTTAGACCAGAGCACTCTTACAGTGGTTGTGCTATCAACAGGCACTCCTTATCCACATCTCCACAGTAAACCAGGTGAGCTGGGAAGCTAATTTTTGTATTTTTTTTTTTTTCTGCCAGGTGGAGAGGTTTCTCTAGCACATGGCTCAAAGCTGCTAACTAGCTCCTGGTCAGCATTGCCTTTGGGGAAACCAGTCTTTCTCCACTGCCTGTAGGGACAGGCAAAGATAGAAAATGTGAGTAAATGCCCATCTGCCTGAACAATTTGGTATTTGGATCACAGAATTACAGAATCACAGAGTTGTAGGGGTTGGAAGGGACCTCCAGAGATCATCGGGTCCAACCCCCTTGCCAAAGAGGTTCCCTAGAGCAGGCTGCCCAGGTAGGCATCCAGACGGGCCTTGAATATCTCCAGAGAAGGAGACCCCACAAACTCCCTGGGCAGCCTGTCCCAGTGCTCCGTCACTCTCACCGTGAAGAATTTCTTTCCCATGTTGGTGTGGAACTTCCTGGGCTTCATTTTGTGGCCATTGCCCCTTGTCCTGTCCCCACAGACCACTGAAAAGAGGTTGGCCAGATCCTAATCCAAGGAAAGTTGGGCAAAAAAAAAGGCACTGGCACCTCCTCATCGAAACATGCTGTTCTTGCTCCGACAGGCACTTCAGAATTGCAGACTGAAATGGTTGCAAGGCAGATTGTCTAGGTTATACCATTATTACCTAAATTGCCCACTCGTGGAAGCAGCAAATGCAGTGCTGGGAACGTGGCCGAGGGGGAATTAAGTGTGAAATACCTCCTACACTGCGAGCTACCTGACTCCAGCTGGATGGAGTGCGAGTGGGAGCTATTGCTTTCTGCTAGTTGACATTTGAAATTATCACTACTATTTGTCACTCTTTTAGTCATAAAACAAGTTACTGATCGTTTTGCAGAAAAGAGATGTACCTTGCCCGAAATAGATGCACTCGGGACGCTTGCAATGAAATCAGCAATCCATTACACGAGCGCTTTTCCCCGGCTGAGACTAGCAAGCAGAACCCGTGCTGTAAAATTAAGCACGTCGTAACCTGCTCTGTAGCATCTGACCTCCTCAGAAGTCATGAAAAGCCAGTCAAGCGTTTCAGCCTGGGAAGAAGAGGACACAGCTCAGGAAACTCCCGATGGCTCAGCTGTTCTGCATCTGTTGCGTATCTCAGCCTACGTTGGTCCGAATGCCTCGTCACCGGTGCTGCGATGGCAAATTTTTATGGATTGATGAAGCAAAGATAGGCGGTGGCATATTGATTTAGGGAAGGTGGGAAGGTAATTTGGCTGTCAGGCCGAATGAGGGAGGGGTGGGATTTTGTGGCATTAAGTGGGATAGGGGAGGAAAGGGAAGTCAAACATGATCTTCAGCTTAACCAGCCGGGATGCAAGAAAAAGAATGGTATTGCTAAGTGTATTAGTTAACAGAGGTAATGGAAAGGGTTTAGAGAAAAGTGACTCCTCTGGGAGTCATTTCAATCTGAAATGTACAGTTTCTGAAGTGCCCCGGTGGAAATTCAGATAAAGTTGTAAACAACAGCAAATGAGTGGAAGACAAAAATGAACGGCGGAATAAATGCAGCCCTGACTATAAGCTGAGGTCTGCAAAGCAGATAAATAATGCAAGGAGTTGGTGCTTCCCAACCAAAATAATGCTCAGCCTGGGACCTCAGAAAGGTGAAGGTGCAAGTCAGAAGCTTTGGACAGGGGAACAGAAGAGAGACGCTAGCAAGCCACTGAGGTACAGGACAGTTTTAGTCCTGCTTGAGACCAAAACTGCCAGTTGATAGGAAAAAATAAAAATAAAAATAATAAAAATAAAACAAAACAAAAACATCTGGAGAAAGAGTCCAAAATACGACAACAATGGGGAAGGGAATAGATTCAGAGAGAGAAGTACTCAGCACCCACGGAGGTGTCACCAAGTCACAGAAGCCAAAAGAAAGCAAGGACTCAAAGGGTTTGTGACGGGAGATGAAAATGAAGCAAAGTTTTGGACATTCATTCAGGTGGAAATAATTCCAAAGCAGTTTCCATGGAGACAGAGGATGTTGGATGGGAGTGGGTAAATGGGGAGGGAAAAATGAGTGCGGGAGAGGACAGAAAGAAGTGATGAGAGATGGAACCACAGCTGGAAAGGCAGATTAAGAATAATCTTTGTGGAGGTCAGGGTGTTCTGAAAGTGAAACAGAAGTAGGTGAGGGAGAAAAAAATGTTTGTAGAGCAGACAAGAGAGAGCCAAGGAAGTTGGAGCTGATTTTGAGACCTGAAAGTGAGGAAGTGTGAAAAGTTAATTAAGTTCAGACCAACATGAGAGCTGCACAGCTGCAGAAAGAGCATGCTGCATTTGTGCACATCCTGGCCAAAGTTTTAGGGAGAGACACATTTGCGCACAGATGAATTTTTCAACCAAACTCTTTTCTGGTTTATTCCCATCTGATGCCCATTCTGCCATCAGCTGACCATGGCAGTGTCTGCTTGCTGGCAGCTGTGGGGCTTCCCAAGTCCCTCAGTGCCCAAAGTGCAGTCCAGATTTTGTTTGGCGAGCCTGGGTTACCGTATGTTGTGCCCAGACAGAAAAATGAGCTCTCCTCTTCTGTGTGCAGCAGAAAAATGGGCAGCAGTGGTTCAGGAGCGTGGTGGCCGAGGAGAAGCAATCTCCCCAGGGCCTTGAGAAGAGAGGGGAGGGCTTCCTGGAGGATGGAGAGCAGAATTCATCGAGAGCTTCCTCAAAGCCAGCAGGCAGGGAGCTTTCCAAGGAGGGGAAAAGCCAACCGAGTGGCCACCACCTCCCTCATTCCCCTGCAACTCACAGGATCGGATGGCTGGAGATGCGAGCCCTGAGACTACAACTGCTCCACGTGGACAACAGCAAGGTCTCAGCCAGGATTTCCCTGATCTATCCCAGCGAGGACTCCATGCAGCAGCCAGCACGGACAATATTCATTTCACCCTGCCCGTTACCAAAAGCTAACACGCTGGCAGTCACTTAAAGGCAGAGAAGTGCCCCTTGGTGGCTTCCAGCCCTGGGGCATGGCCAGGATGAAGATGCTATGGGAAGAGCGTGCCACCCGTAAATCCCATTACACGCTCTGCGATTAGCCCCAAGTGCCAACAGCGTGCCACGCGGCTCGTGCTGCCATGACCAAAGCAAGGTGCTAAATTGCTCTGATTTAGCTGAAATCGCTAGTATATCTGACTAAAAAATACATGATTATAACTGCTCCTTTGTGTGTCTTTCCATGTTCATTTGAAAGAAGTATGGCAGATCATAAAACACAGCAACATCCCCCAAGCCCAGAGGGTTTAATGAAGAATTAAGGAGATTGTAACTGCATAGCTGAAATAATAGGGAGGAAATTGAATTATTCCACCCATATTAAATGCATATATTCGTGAGCATTTCTGCCAAAATTACTTTGCTAACCCGTGGTGTGAAATACAGTCTGTTTTCACATGGGTGCATTAAACAAAGATGCCTGCTACAGTACAACAGCTTTGAAGAGAATGGAAAGGCATCAGGATGAAAAAGCGCTCCCGACGTATGGTTATATCAGCTCTAAATTGTCTCACAGCTGTTTCTAGCTCCATTAGATGGAAGACTGGGTAATTTATAGAAGTCATTTTTAACAATTTGATTGTTGGTATATATCTGCTGAATTGATTGGCTGGGGAGACAGATCTTTATTTTTATAATAGCAATAACATCCTTTGCAGATTACTGCTCAATTTATCCCTGATGTTAACGGTACTAGCTATCAACTATCCATTTATATTATGCTGTTATTTCTTAATTATCAGTCTACTTGTAGAGGAGAGGTGAGTCCAGGGTGCGTGAGAGTGGCTGGGCTGGACACGAAGCCCCAGAAGCTGGGGGTCTGTCTCATTCCCTTTTGATATGCTCACAGCTCTGGCCAAGATCAATGGGAATTAAACACTCAGCCTCTCAGGCTAGGGCTTTTTTTCTTTTTTTCATGTAGAAGTTTACTAATCTTCTGTGAGCTAGAGTGATATTTCCCACCGAAGTCAATGGGAGTTTGGTTACAGACGAGAGCGACGTACGTAACGTACCCAGTGCTGCACCCAACAATCGTGGAGGCAATCATCCTGGAAAAGTGTTAGCTTCCTACTCAAATCAGAAGTCTTTGATAATCTTTGATATGGGAATTGGTAATGACCAGAACAGTGGGATTTGTAACCACTGATATCCCTGATGGTGTCTTGAAGGGCAGCCAGGAGTGGTTGGCTCCCAAGAGGCTCAACTGTGCCTGGGAAGAGTTTGCTCCCAGCCTCTCAGAGCCAGGATGTGGTTTGTACCTCGAAGCTTAAATACATATATTCTTTTCTGATCCCTTTTGGGAATGTGCGTTTATTTCCACTGCATATTTTAAATTAGCACAAGGGTGTCAAATCAGAAGTGTTGGAGTGCGGATTAGCTATGAAATCTTTGATAACGTACTTCTTTTCCTCAGCATTGAATTTGTTGCTTCTCGGTTTTGTCTCTTTGCTCTCACATGGTGGGAACGGATGGGAAGTGTCACTCTGCTTTCCATAGACTATTTGGTTTTCTGCAGATTTCTCTCATCATTAAATAGATATACTATATAATTCTGAGGTACTCAGAACAATAGAGATTTACTATATAATAATTCTGCTTTTTCAATCACTTCAGAAGAGACACCACTCTAGCTGAATAGATAAAAGCTCAGGACTTCCCCAAACACCAAGCTAAGTGCCTGTGTTTTGTGCTGCTCAAACTGCAGTACTCACAAGCTGAAATTCCTCTCACAGGTGCTACTTTTGAAAGTCAAATCCCAGGAATGGTGCTCCGTTTTTTCCTGACCTCGGTGAGTGTTTTGTTAAAGCAACAGGTTGGCGAGAGGTCGTTCAGTCTTTATTCTGGCAACTAAGGGGCTCTCTGAAATATTTCACTTTTATTGGAATGAAAGGATGGAGGAAAGCAGACCCTCTCCCTGGGATGGCTGCAGGTAGATAGCAGACTTGCTGAAAATTAATGGAAAGAGGACAATTTGTTCTCGTTTGGGGCTTTGGAAATTGAGAAGCAAGAAGGAAGAGCTGCTGGACGAGCGGCCACTCATTCTCCATTTGCTCGAGGGATGAGTTAATATTAGCATTGTAGCGAGCACTTACAAATTCCAGAGTCATTTACCTTCCGTGCTATTTCTGGCGAGGTCTTATCCCTCCCTTTTCATGTCGCACCCAAGTTTCTTCTGCTCAGACAGCCAGTGACACCGCTAATTTATGTCATACAATCTTCATTCTCTTTCATCTTTTCCTCAAGGGGGGAGCTGTTACATGTTGGGATGTATTTGGTTTTCAGAGGTTTTTCTTAACCCTTAGATTTTTTTAGGATAGTCAGGAGAAGGACCAGAGACTTGCCTTTTTTTTTTATATATATATATATAAGCATGGATTCTCTTTCTATTAAAAAGAATAGTGTCCACAAAGCTTAAATGTCACCAAGCGCAGCGGGTTTATAGTGACATCAAAGGCTTGAATATACACACGGGCAAGCTCCCCTGGAGTTTATCAGTGCAAATCAAAACAGTCTCCACTCGGCTGGTAATCTGTGGCTTGTAAGTGATACTCAAATCCAATTTATTAAAAACACATTAGTTTTTCAAGCACACCGGATTCCTGATTAATTTCCAGCACCGTGGGTTATTTAATGCTGTAGGTTTCATTGTCATTTTTGATTTTCCACAGAGTGCCTGATTGATAGAAGCTATTGTGAGCCTGTTCTTTGAGCACATTGTTCTTGTCAAATAACAATACAAATCTTATTGATGAAAAGTCAGTGTGTCTTTTATATATGGCAAAATCATCATGCAAGCTCTGGGACCATGTGCTGAGCATATGCACAAATGAATGAAGGATGGTAAATTACGCCAGGAAAGTTTAATATTGTAGAGGAGTTGCCATGCCAGTTGAATAGCTGAATTCAGCTGGTGTAACGCACCCCAGCAATCCATGACTCAGATGTTAATCAGTGCTAGATGCTCTTTTTATTTTTATGCTGCTGCTGAATGTTGCAAAATCAAGTGTCTTGTACCAAGAGTGCAAATCAATTTTAAATTAAATTAGCCTTTTGTTTGGAGGGCACTTGGGATTTGTTTGGGTTTTGATAGCTGCCCCTAGCAATGGTTTTTTAAATCGCAGGTGGCAGAGGTGAAAATAAGCCCTCCCTCCTGGTCTTCTGGCTCATCCCTCTGCCCCCTATAGGATTGCACCTTGCACAACTGCATGAAGTTCAACAAGGCCAAGTGCCGGGTCCTTGAGCGGGTGCAGAGAAGGGCGACGAAGCTGGTGAGGGGCCTGGAGAGCAAGTCCTACAAGGAGCGGCTGAGGGAGCTGGGCTTGTTCAGCCTGGAGAAGAGGAGGCTCAGGGGTGACCTTATCGCTCTTTTTAGGTACCTCAAGGGAGGCTGTAGCGAGGTGGGGGTTGGCCTGTTCTCCCACGTGCCTGGTGACAGGACGAGGGGGAATGGGCTTAAGTTGAGCCAGGGGAGTTTTAGGTTAGATGTTAGGAAGAACTTCTTCACTGAAAGGGTTGTTAGACATTGGAACAGGCTGCCCAGGGAAGTGGTGGAGTCACCATCCCTGGAAGTCTTCAAAAGACGTTTAGATGTAGAGCTTAGGGATATGGTTTAGTGGAGGGCTGTTAGCGTTAGGTTGGAGGTTGGACTCGATGACCTTGAGGTCTCTTCCAACCTAGAAAATTCTGTGATTCTGTGATTCTGGGCACCCCAAGGACCCAAACTCTTCCCATGTGCTCTTCCCTCTGCACTGAGGTGCCTCAAGTGAAGGGAGAGCAAATTGCATCTTGCAGGAGCAGTAAGACCCTCGAGCATGAAAAGCAGAACTGACAGTGGCTCTGTGTTTCTGTCAAAGTCACCTCACCACTTCTGGGCTGTGACACTGATTTAGCTCGTCCAGCTGCAGACGTAAAGGTCAGGCAAGCTGGAAGTGGAGCTGTAGTCCTAGAGGAAGAGGTTTCTCCCATACAGAGTGCTGATGCTTTTCACAGGAGGGGAAGTGACCTATGGATATCAATGCACACTTTCCCAGGTCTGTCAGCTAATGATGTCCTACAAGCTACAGAAGTATTTTCCTTTATAATATATATCCTTTACCTTATCCTATATATATCCTTTAGGGATAAACACCGATGTATTGTTGAAAAGTAGGTAGTAAACTTTATGTTGGTAAAAATGGACAGTCAGCCATTGACACTGTCAGGTTAGTCCTAGAGCAGGTACGGGGTCTATTTACCTCTTCCTCAGCCAGGTCTCTCACCCAGGTTAAAAATCTGTAGAAGGATTATTTCTGTTTTCAAATCAAATTCCAGAAGCTCTGCTCAAGCATTTGTTCTTGTCAAGAGCAACGGGTTCACACAAACGGACATGCAAACACAATTCAGTTTTCCGTCCCCACTCTTGCAGGCTCATCTTTCTCCTGGCTTTGCTCATGAACTTTTGTGGATGTTTTGCTAAGCAAAAGTCTAGAGTCCTCCAAATAAATCCTGTCCTAGCCTTTTATATGAGCCTCACGTTCATCATTCTTACCTTTTTACCAACCTATCGCTCTGGCAAGCAAACTGTCCTTTCTTGAGGCAATGCCAAAAAGATTGTACCATGCTGAAGGAGTTGCTGGAAGCACTTGGCACCAGGAGATCCTCTGCACTATGGAGCAGTGTCAGCTTTGTGCACAGGGAACTGCAGCCAGCAGCCCCAAGATAACTTCCAGAAGCAATTGTATGGAGATCACTGGAGAAAACGTGATTTAGCTGAGGACGAGGAAACTGAGAGATCGACTAACATTGCTTTCCAAAAATGAACAGAAAGAGAGAGAGAAGAGGAAATCTTTCCCTAAATGTGGCATGTTTTAGACCTGAGCAATTTATTAGAGGTTTTAGCACATGCCATGGCCCCTCTCTGTTTATATGCCTCAGCCTGAAGTTTGTTCATGTCAGAGACCACCTTGCTGGCTGAGTTAGGAAAGAAGAGCCGGAACCTGTCATAGCCAAATAGACAACAATGACCTCATGGGATGATGCTGCCAAAGTTATTTTATCAGCTAATAAAAGGAAGGAACAATTTGTCTGATTTCTATGAGCGGATCTATCTCAGCTTGACTTTTCGCAGTTCCTACTTTCTGACCCCCAAGACCCAAGATGAAACTTTCTTGGCCCACCAAGCTACCCATGGAGGTGACAAAAAAATCTATTACTTCCACTGCTGTCAGCCAGGGCAGGCTTGTGTTTTGGAGCTGAAAAGCAAGGTTTGCTTCCTTGCTGCTTGGGTATGTGAGGGATTTACTGCATCTATTTGCCAAACATGGGTTTGTTAGGAGGATGTCTGACTCAGAATAAGAAAAATGGCTGGAGCAGCACACTACCCGTGGAAGAAAATGGCTTAAACTTCATCAGCTACAAGTCAGCATCCTTGACTCCAGACTCAGCTCCTGCATGCAGATTCTGAATTTTCCCTTATGAATCACCCCCTTTCCACAGTTGCTTTAAGCTTTGACATGAAGTTGTATAAATCTCCTGCTAAAGTCCGTGATTTTCCCAGTGCTGGTAAAGGAAGAACATTAATTACCTGAAATTGTCTCTGCTCCACCGAGGCACAGCATTTGCCTACAGCATAGCTGATTTTCTGGTATGAAAGCAATTCCAGCAGATGCCTTCCTTCCCTCTTTACTGCTACCTGTGCTTCTCAAAAAATCCCCCCTGCATCCCCTAGCATGCAATCCCCTAAATTCTAGATTAATCAAGATATAAATTACACTCCTGAGAGAGAAAAATCCCTGTGTCTTGGAAAAAAACCACCCTCGCCAGTGTGCTGCAGTCCAGTGCTTAGGCTTCGACAGGCATGCAATGAACTAAGACCCAACAGATTGCCTCCTTTTAAACTGAGACACAGCAATGCATCAAACATGCAAATCTGCTCTGTTGCTGCAGCTCCTTTCTAGGATATTTGCCCAAGGGAGCTCAGCAGCTGTCTGCCAGAGCCTTTGATAGTTTTAGCACAGAAAATCTATTATTCATCCCCACACACGCACACCGAACCAAGGATTAATTTAGCTTCAAAGTTGTGCAAGGATATTCCAGTGCTATTCTAAACAACAGAGGAATCGCCAGCTGAAAGAAGAGGGAATGGGCAGGGGCAGCTTTTAGAAGAGGCAAAGCTTGATGTCTGCTAGTGCTGTGCCACTTCCCACTGGATTGACGTCTTCCCAACAAGCTGTTGATGCAAGTGTGCTGACTACCCTTTGTTACTGGAGATGTTCCCTCCTTCCAACCCTCTCTGTATACATCTCCTCTTGAGATCCCCAAGCCTTTTGCGTGTTTTCTCACTCAAGGCACCTTTGGGAATGCCTTAGTCCCTTAGATATGCATCTTCATGCATTTCTATGCTGTCCATCCAGATGCAGATTTGGGTGCAGAGCTTGTGTCTACAGTTTTGAGCACTCTATGGCCAGTCTACGTGAGTATTTCAGTGTTTAACCCATCTTTTCAGACCGGTTCCTTTCATTATTACCCCAATTTTACAAACAGACACCAGTGAAACAGAAGAAATGAGAGTCACAGAATGGCTGAGGTTGAAAGGGACCTCGGGAGGTCATCAGACCCAACCCTGGTGTCTGAAGTAAAGAGGTGTCATTGGAAGACTTTGGCTGAGCAGATGCCTACATCCCTATGTCCTTGGTCAAATTGACATGAGGGCCTCTACAGGGTTGCACAACACTTTGTTTTTTCATTTTGCAGTACCCTTATTTAGCCTGCCCCATCACACAGCTTCCCATATGCCCCTTGCTGTCTTACTCTATTTGAGTGGTGGGAGGTGTGGCACATAGAGGTGGGAAAAAGTGAGCTGGGACATGAGAGAAAAAGCTTGTGTGAGAGAGGGACACTTGTAGAACTACCTGAAAGTGCTTTTTCTTGGAGCTGGGGAGATGAAGGAGAAGGGTGGTGGAGCAGAGCTCCCTCCTGGTTAGAGCCATTTTCCATCTGAGCCATGGGAGTTTTTTGGCTAACAGAGATGAAACGGCCAATACCCCATCATGCTGATGTCCCCAAATAATATCTCAAATAATCAATGTTCACAGCATGCTTAGGCCTCAAGAAGGCACTTTGAGGACACAGCACTTCAGGAGACCATGAGAATCTCATAGCACAAATGAGAATAAATTTAAAAAGGCTGTGTGGGGTCCTCTACACTGGGGTCCTTCCTAAACGGGACAGATGAGGCTGGTATCTCTCAGTAAAAGCTTTTTGACATTCTGATGCATCCTTTTTAATTTATCAATAAAACCCTATTTATTTGATCATCCAAATTTCCCTGAAATCCTGATTTCCCCAGAGCATCTTGATAAGAGTGCAAAACTAGACGAGGAAAAAAAAAAAAAAAAGGAGAACGCACCATTTTTTCTCTCTTTAATGAGTTCATTTGCTGGCGTTCAACTCACAGATTTGCTATTAATGTTAAATTAGCTAGTGAAATTAGCTAATTATGTAAAATGTGTACAATACTCTCCATTTGGGACAATTGGCAAAGAAAGGCTACTCAGCTAAACTGGTGAAGAACTACTTTTCGGACCAAATGGACTAGAAATACTGGCAATATTCAGATCACTGAATGTGTCCTCCATCTAGCATCCCAATGAATGCAAAGGCCAATGCTGTGTTGTTCTGAGGGAGCTGGATTCATATGTCATATATTTCTATATTCTTAATGCACTTGGCTACAGGTCATGCATATAGAATCATAGAATCATAGAATCATAGAATATCCTGAGTTGGAAGGGACCCTTAAGGATCATCAAGTCCAACTCTTGACACCGCACAGGTCTACCCAAAAGTTCAGACCATGTGCCTAAGTGCACAGTCCAATCTCTTCTTAAATTCAGCCAGGCTCGGTGCAGTGACCACTTCCCTGGGGAGCCTGTTCCAGTGTGCAACCACCCTCTCTGTGAAGAACCCCCTCCTGATGTCAAGCCTAATTTCCCCTGCCTCAGCTTAACCCCGTTCCCGCGGGTCCTGTCACTAGTGTTAATGGAGAAAAGGTCTCCTGCCTCTCGACACCCCCTTACGAGGAAGTTGTAGACTGTGATGAGGTCTCCCCTCAGCCTCCTCTTCTCCAGATATGTCTGCATCCACTTTGTACATGTAAGTAAATGGCAGAGTCCCTGTTAGTCCAGCAGCATGAGGGACATCTGGACTCTCCTGATTCTGCCACCACTCGGTGGCCCAAACCTAGGAAAGTCCTTGTGGTGTTTTTTATGTTTCTGCTGCCCTTGGTATCGATGTTTTCTATTTAGGCTGCCAGCTGCTCAAGGCTGGGCATGCAACTCTGTTTAGGGGACATCAGCACAGTGTGATGATACGAAGATGCTGAAATGAGCCCTTGGGAAGCTAGAAACCAGTCCAAGAAGAACACCAGTTGATCAGGGACAACTGGTAAACCTAATTAGCTCTGCAGAAAAAGGTCATTTAGAGCCAAGGTATGTTTACCTGCCTTCACTGTGGCATTTATATACCTGTATCTTACTCAACAGCATGGAAATCAGCATCTTACCTAAGTGCCAGGCTACTATACAAGCACCGGTGTATGCTGGGCACCCACAGATCTGATGTCCTGAAGATTTTGAGTGGCTCACTTGAAGCTCACAACTTCAAAAACTGTGGACTGGCATGAATATGATGTATATAGGAGAAATAGGTCTCCTAACACTAAAACAACTGCTTCTGAAAAGGGCAAAAAGTGCTCCCAGAGTAGCAGAAAGGGGTTTTCAGCTTAGGCAAGCATAGCCAAAAGCAAGTCAATGTAACTCCTGGAGTTAACAAGCTGTAATGACTCACTGCATCCCTCTGTGTCTTTTGCATTCAGGGATGATACAGAACTTCGTTTGACTGGCATTTGTTGACATTTTAGCATAAATTTACACTTTCTCAAGTCTGTGAAAGCCAGCAAATCTCATTAAAAAACGATATTGATACACCGTTGTGCCACCTTGCTCAGGATGCAAATTCAGTTTCTCCTTGTTGCCGTACCCTGTTGAGCAAACATATGTCATGGCCTTTGAATATGAAACCGGCAGATGTCTAATTGACCTGAATAAATTTCCAGCATATACCAGAATGGGTCAATGAAGGTCTTAGAATCCCTCTCCCCCCCCAGTTCTAATCAAAACTAATGAGATGAACGGGTGAATGCAGAGATGAGTTACGTGGCACAGAAATGCAGGGAAGATTCGCATCTAGAACCACAGGCAATTAATTCAAATGTGGTTTTCTCTTCTGAAGCTCCAGAAAACTTTGCTTGGTTGCATGGCAGGGAAGAGGCTGAAACAGAGCCATGTGAGCAGAGCCAAGAAGTTGTCCAGGTGGATCCCATCCCAGCAAAGGAATGAAAGATTTTTCTCTTACCTGTCAAAGAAGAAGGTACTGGAGGTAGACTCGTCATGAAATGAAGTTCCATCAAATATTTTATCCAGAAAGCCACTAAACCCTGCAGAACAGAAGCCTTCTGCTAGTAATGAGCCGTCTGCACTTGGGGGAAAGAAGAACCAGACATAACCCAAATGTGGTCGTCAGACTCTGGCTTCCTCTTGCAACCTCCAAACACGAATGTGTCCTCACAGCCCAGAAGACCTCCAAATCCAGATGTAGCTGGAATGTACATTGAAACATTTATAAAAGCAGCTCTGTCTTGTCAAACCTCAATACCAGACACAGGAGAATTACTGATGCAGTCATGTGAGGGAGGAACTGGATCCTGTGTGTGAGTAGAGATGGGTGAAGGCAACACACGTATTTTCAGTTGCATCGTTGGGAATGAGGGAAGGGAGAACCACTCAGTGTTTTCCCATTGTATTTATTTATTCCATCCTTAGGTCCAGCCCTGGGAGGCTGGTGGGATGCACAGTCCCAGCTCTTGGCAGGCTGAGCCTTGTGGTAAAACAGTGAGTGCAACAGCTCGGTGGCTTTAAGGGTTCACCAAAGGTGGATGTCTTGGTTGCCAGTCATCAGCTCTTCCATAAAACACTTATAGCATAAGACAGGAACATAAAAAAAAAAAAAAAAAAAAAAAAAAAAAAAACAAGCTTTGAGAGCATGGGCCTGGGGTTTTCACCAGCTTTTCACCACCTCTCACTACCTACACCCATGAGTGCACCCAATTCAGCCAAGGCCGATGTTTCTTCTTGGTACAGCAATACCCAGCTGTGTTGGCAGTGCAGAGCACAAAGCTGGACAAACTCTGAACACATTTTCTGCTTGCCTTGAATAACTTAGTTTCCTTGGTAGCTGAAGAGACAACTCTGGACTTTCTGAAGGTCTTTGTGTGTGAGAATCAACTTATGTGTGATGCTGTAAAGACTCAGAGAGAAGGAAGAGAGTAAATATTCAGTTTATGACACAGATAACGGGCAGAAGATAAATGAGACCGGTGTACAGCGGGCTATGGGAATTCAGAGCATGGTGTATGCTAGACAAAGAGGTACTGCAAAGGGCAACGCTCTTGTTAACACACCCCTGACACCATGGGGCTGAATTTTGCTACAGCTGGTGAGGTCTACAAGGAAATAGTGACAGAGCTCAGCAAACCCGGCATAGCTTTCATGCATCAATCTCACAAAAAAATAGGAGTTTCCACTCGATGATTTTAGTTGCCAAGACTTTTAGTTGTTGGTGGTGGTTTTTATTTATTTATTTGTTTGTTTGTTATGAAACCAGGCTGACCTGAATAAGTAGTTAGCATTTTATTTCTTTTTGTGCATCCAACATTTGTGGACCACGGCCCTCATACCAAACCTTAACCACCATGTAAATACACAGTGCCAGATTGGTCATAACTAAACCATTAAACTTCTGAAATATTTATTGATTGGGTACAGTGCACCTTCCCAGCAAGAGTGAAGTCCAGTTCCCAAGAACTGAGCAGGTAATTCAAACAAAAATAGGAGAAACTGGAGAAAGAAGTGCTTGGGCAGTATAGGTTCCTGCTTCAGAGCCCATAAGGCATCAGCACTCAAGAAATGTGGGGTGGATCCTGAAGATGTCCCTCGCAACTGAAATCAGAGTATTCTCTGTAAATTCACAGCTTCTGCCAAATTTTATCAGGTTGAAGTGGAGCTAAATTTACCATTTCATCAGTTTTTCTTTCAGATGTGGGGTCCTGTGATTTAAGCAACCCAACGCACCGCAAGGTGAAATGTCCTCTGAGCCTGCTGGGAAAGTCTGCATCAACTTTTGACCACAAAATTTTGGAGCTGCCATGTAAGGTGAGTATGCCCCTGGGAGATTTAACCACGTCCTTTTTGTCATGGCTTCCAAAGCAGAAAGAAAAATTGGCCGACTGACAGAAATCTGCCAGGTTTGATCAGGGAGCCACGAGCTGAGAGATGGCAAAGCACATAAATGGGGGTGTTTTCTGTTTCCTGTATTATTGCTGCATTAGAAGTGTCAATCCAACACAGGAACTCAGAAAGCAGAGAGACAGCACATTCAGATTTAGCAAAGCCCATTACAGCTACAAAGGCTCAGGAGAGATGTCCCAGCAAGCCAGTGATGTAATAACTACAAGAAAATGTATTTTCAAAAAGATAGGCCCTTAGCTAAACTGTATGCACCAGGGGATCTCTCTGCAGAAAGCCTCAGTTATTACTTTCTTAAAATCCTTATTACATTTCCAGCTCTATAAAAACTGAGTAATTACTGTCTTCAATTACCTCTCGGCGCCAACTCGATTAATGTCCTTTATGCCGCTTGCTTTTTGAACTGTTGGAAAGAAAAGATGATCTGGGTCAACTCTATAAATGGTCCTTCCAATGTCTTGTTCGCTGAGAAGTTGGGACTTGAGTTTTCAGAGAAATGTCATCACTTGATTGCTCTCAGAAGGTGTAATGGATGGACAGAGGGAGCTGGATGTCCAATATGGGGGTCCAAAACTGTGATGATGCCAGTGGGTCAGCGGTGCAAGGTGGTTTGTTCTCTCTCTCCTGTTCAAATGCCCTTGCTCTAAACCCCTGCGATCTAGGCTAGAGAGATGGCACTAAGTGGGAGGATCAATGGTTGTCTGCGCTGGCTTTAATAATTAAAGCTATTGAGCCATTGTGTCTTGGATCAACAAACAGGGCTAACAGGTCACTCTTCCCAGCCTTGTAAATTGATTATTTTTCAACAGACAATATTAGGGTCAGGGAGCTTGACTGACCTGCCTCCCAGGTCTTGGTATAAACAACAGCTGATTGGGACCATCTGGTCATGACTGGGCTCTGGCCATTCATTATTCTCTGCAGGAAAATACTGCTCCATCAGAAGAGAGCAGAGTGTCAGCACTGAACTTTCATTCCCCTTGAGGTCTCTGCTCCACGGAATGGGGCAGTGTGTAGGATTTGTGGCTCATGGAGTTGTTCCCAACCTCTTAGGACTCAGGATCTGATATTTCTTTATAATCTATAATGTTGTCTTCTGGGTATCCTTCATTTTGGGAACTGTGCGCTGCAAATAGCGGGGCAAAATTCTCCAAAACTTTATCAACCTTTGGTCTCTTGCTTCAGTGCCCAATGGTGATTTACTGAAAAAAACAGGAATTTTTTTGAATGGCCTGGAAAGGGGTGGGATGAAAGAGGACCATGGCTGCTCCACCAGCACCAGGGATGCTCCTAAATGACTCAATCTATCCAAAACAAAACAAAACAAAACACTGCAATGTGGCCACCTGCCCCATGGAGCTCCTTTCCTAGCCCCATTGATATTTGGCTGGTTGCTGGGAGGAAAGCTGAGCCAAACACCTAAAAAAGCAAAAGATGAAGCCACCTGGAGGGCTGCCAGCTCCCTCCCTCAGCACCGTAGCAGTGATCCATGAACCACTTCCAGGATCCAGCTTAGATCTTCCCCTCAAACTGCAGACTTCCTTCTTCCTTGTAAAATCAGCCAAGCAATTATCCTGCTTTCCCGATCCAAGCTCTTTCTTGGGGGCACATCACTTCTCCAAGGGTTTCCATGCTGCTGGCTCCAGAGTCCCATGAGGACCATGTGTCTGTCCTCCACACACAAAAGCCTCCAGCTAAGGATCCCACCGCTTTATGCCAGCTGATTTTTGGAGTCATCTGGGTCAAGATTGGAAAAAATGAAATGAAAATAAAATAAAATAAAATAAAATAAAATAAAATAAAATAAAATAAAATAAAATAAAATAAAATAAAATAAAATAAAATAAAATAAAATAAAATAAAATAAACCAAGAAGCTGCCCAGCTCCTGTAACACCAATCACCAGTAGCACTAATTGCAGGGGTTCTGCATGTACTAACCACTGCAATTTTTGCTGTGTCTCAGGCAGGGTTTGCAGCTGGCACTGCAGCACTCACACTGTGTATGCTGCCCTATTCTCTGTCCCCAGGATAGCTTTTAAAGCTCGTACAGGCATACCTACATGGTCTGCAGCCACTCTCTGATTACAGTATCGATGTTTCCATTATAATACAGGCCTTCGAGACACATTCCCAAAAATCTGTGCCCTCCTCCTGCCCGTTTCCGTGTGGCAGCAGAAGGTAAGCCTAACAAGTGCTTTGCAGCCACCGAGGATTAAAGTTGCTTTGTAATGCCACATCCAGATATGAGCTGCCAAAGGTCTTCTTTGCATAAAGGATTTTCAAGCAGAGACAATCTGAAATTTGCTCCTTGCGGTACAGTCAAACAATCCCCAGCAGAATATTATTCAGCGTTTGGATTTCGTCGCGTTATAATTTCACCTGTCTGTATTTTGATGGTCGTTTCCTGGTGTTTAACTCACAGCTCCCTGGTGCATTGGCAATGCTCTCATTCCTTCGTCAGCCCCCCAGTGCAACTTTCCGAAATCAAAGCTTTCCTCACCCCCCCTTCTCAGCCTGAATTTCCTCTCTTTCCCTTTGATACCTGCATGGGTTTGGAGCACGGAAATTTTACATGCCAGGTCTCGACTTTCTTGTTCATTCGTTTTGCTTGTTTTGACAGAGGACCCTTGTGAAAGTGTATTCTGCTGTCTTTCTGCTCTCCCAGGTAGCACAGGCAGGGCGGCATCTTCACTACCAGGGATGTCAGCTTGGCATTTTTTGTTGCAGAGAGAAAAAAAAAAAAAAAAAAGTCTATTTTTTCCAAATATTGCAAAGTCAAATAGAAAAGAGCTGTTGTAAAGGAAAAGCTTGGGTACATAACAAGCGTGTTTGTGTTCTTTCCCTGCTGATCCTTAATAGTGCAGGTGGCATTAGTCCTTTCCCCAACCCCAGCACCAGAGCTGCTGCCATGTGCGCAGCCCAGGCGTGCACTTCTCAGTCACCCAGCCCCAAGGGGTTCACCTAAATTCCTGGCCTGAGCGTTCAATCAGCTCCTCGGGTGGGTTTTACAACTCAAAAAATGTCAGCCTGGGAGTGAAGAGAGAATCTTTCCTTCTCCTGAGCCCTCACAGACTTCAGTCTGGAGTTGGATGTTCCCCAGGAGAGGAAGGGTTTGAAGCGCTGCTCCAGGTGAGGCAGGGATGAGCGCTCTGACCCCTGTGCTACCACAGGAGACTACTTCTCTCTTTGACAGGGATTCAAGCAGTCAGCAGCCAACCTACGTGGTCATCTATATGTTTGTTGGATGGGTAAAGGGTAACTTAACATGCAATTTTTTTTAAGCGAGAGACGGAAAATTCCTTCACCCTGGGTGACAGCAAGGGCGGTGAGGAGCTCTGCTGGGATAAAAACGCTTCTGGACTGCAAAATGAAAACTTCATGTATTGAGGGATAGTTACTGGTGGAAATTTAGGCTCCGTACCTGCAAGGATTTTGAAGGTGAGATTTCTCCTGCATCCCCAAGGGCCGTCATTGTGCCTGAAGTCACACAGGGAGAACATGCAGAGGAGAGAGCAGGATCTGTGTCACCAGAGGTCGCAGGTGTGTGCCAGCCTCCCTGCCCCACTTACCCTGCTGCTGGCTTGGTGATCCTGGAGACCACAGGGCATTTGCTGCATTCACTGCTCTTTCCCAGCACAGGGAGAGCTGAGCACCTGAGAGTGGCCTGGAAGCACAGGGAAAGAATAAAACAAAGGAAAAAGCCTCTGGATTTGGTTTTCATTCTGCAGCATGTTGATTTCTATTTCTAGCTGGGTATAAGATGGTCATAGATATTCTTGCCCCTTCTTGCCTCCATGACAGCAAAGGAATGTTGTCTTTGTAAGCACTGAAGGCAGAAATATATCGAGGAATATATCTACCCCTGTGGCTTTTCCTGCCGTCACATCCTGGAGATTTCTGGACTCACTGAACCAAAACCACTTCAGACAAATGGTTTCTTACTGAAAAGGCAGTAGCAGTTTTCCAAAGGTTCCCAAAATTTACTGAGCTTGTAATGACGGCAGCCAGTTACTGAGACTGTGACTGAGCAATCAAGATGTTCATAACCCAAGGTTATGCACTTATTGCTTTTTTCCCTTGGAAAAATGAAAGTTGGTATTTGTTATACTATACCTTCTCCCATTCCTTTTTACCTTGAAGAGAAAAGCACACCAACAAAGGTTGTTCAGTGTCCCGGTCTTTTCAACTCTCTTCTTATCGTAAGCCTGAATCCATTCCATGTTCTGCCTCTGGTTTGTGTCATCCCCTGCAAGCCCACAGGCATGGTTGGGCTCTCCCTGGAAGGGCTCCCAGAACAGATTTGCCATGGGGACACCTTGCTAGGAACAAGGGGAACTGTAGAAGAGTGCAAACCTGGCCTGAATGCTTCTTCTCATCATTGTGGCTCTCAGCAAGACATGCAGGTCCTGGACCTGTGGATAAAACATGGAGAAATTCATAGCCAGATTTGTCAAGTCACATGCATTGCTTGCAAGATGCAAAGAGTTCGACTCCTGCACTCTGTTCATCCAAAGCCAGGTCTGTATTTCATGAAGGTGTAGCATAATCCCCATTTTTTGTGAATATCCGGGACACCAGAAGGGGTTGTTGCATGCTGGTGCAGTGACATAGAGAATGTGAGAACCGCTGGGTGAACCCAACATTTCATCTGCAATATCCTTCACATCACACAGCCTCAGATTGCACGGTGCAAGTAGCTACAGGGGCAGAAGGTGGCTGAGAGGTCTGGAGACCTTCTGGCAAAGTCAGATAACCCCCAGCAGGTCGTTGTGAGTGGTGGGGCAGTGCCCGGTGTGAGTTACACAAGAAGTTGCACGAGGTCATCCCGGTGTTCGCCTCTCACCTTAAGAGCAAAACTAATGTAAATCCCATAATTTACATTTCAGCCTCCACTGAGGTGTGCTTTATTCCCCCAGTTAATTATATTACATAAATCTGCACTATACCAAGGCGGCCTCTGCCCTGATGGGTTTATAATTTAAAAAGATGAGGCATGTGAGTTTGAGAAGGAAAAGGAGATAGCACAGAAATGTGCAGCCAATGATCTGTAAATCTGAATTGTGACACTATAATTCTAAAAATATCGGTGGTGTTTAGTGGATGGGATTAGTAAAACATAAAGATGAAGGAAGAAAGGACACAACAGAAGATGAGCTGGGGAAGAATAGGGAATGGAGGGTTGTGTGACAAGTGACAAAAGAGCAAAAGAAGCAGCTGAATGGGAGTCTTCAGCACTTGTTGTGACAGATAGCTATTAGTTGTGCTGGCCTAATTTTTCACCAGATCCCTGGAACTGGCTACTCCTTGAAATGTTTTTCTTCTCCAAAGCCATAAAAATAGGAAGAAAAGTTATCCCATGGATGGCTGGCCTTGCCTTTCCTTAAGGGAAATTGTCAAAAAAACAACACCATTCCCACCGATACCATGTTTAAAGAAGGGATGATAAAGTGTTTTTTTTTGTTGTTGTTGTTGTTTTGTTTTGTTTTGTTTTTAGTTTGTTTTTGCTTTACATTTCACTTTATAGATGTATAATAGATTGCACTCCATTTTTGAGCAAATACTAAATGAGCATTTAGTATTGCATTGCCAGTCTTTAAATGGGAATTGCAAAACCTTCCTGCATCATTCAGAAATCACATAGTTACACCACCATCTCTAGGAACTTTTCTGGTGCTTAAATTCCTGTGGCTTAAATCAAGCAACATCATAAAGCAAACCTCCAAGAGAACCATCATTTTTGTTTTGCAAAGGCCACCTGAACCACATTTCTGTAAGGTTACGGGCTGGCTCTACTCTGCTGACATCTCTTAATCCATTGTCAGGTCTTCTGGTGGCTGCGAGAGCATTCAATAAACACTGCAAACTGCAGCGATCTTCCATCCTAACCCGTCTGTCTCAAGCCCTGCACCAGTGGTGATGGAGCTGTGGGGTTCATCTGCAAGTATCTGTCTTGCTGATTTTGTCCTTCTTGCTGACAATAACAGCAAAAATTAAAGACATCTATCTTCAGCCTTATTCAGTGCCCGCATAACAGGGCTGTACAATAAAGTTGATTTAAGTCTGTTCCCATAGATTTGGTGCTTCAGTTAGCTCTTTATCACGGTGCTTTCAAAGCTGCAGTGGCTGTAGCTCACTGAGCATCCTCGTTCCCTGACTACCCACCACTACGTCACCACAAGGCGTATTCTGGAGTTATCGCTACTGCCATCTCACAGACTGGTTGCTCCTGAACAGCTTCCAGTCTGAATTTTGGAGCTGCTGGATGGATATGGCCAAAGATTTTGGTTTTGTCCAGCCTGAGATTCGGGTTGGTGGCCACTTCTGGACTCCCCTTGGCCACCAAATGGGAGTGATTCAGAGGGATGGCATCACGGGTCAGGGTGACAAAACCGACAGGAGCTGACCGGCTCCATTGAAGGAAGCATGGAGTGTGCATGGCCAAAAAACACAGCAGCACATCTGGAGCAGGCTGCTGCTCTGGTACGGTGGTATTACAAGGCAGAAAACCTGCAGGTTTTTTCTCTTAAAGGACCTCTCCAAAAGCAACTGTTTTTCTCTCTAATATTTTGTCTCAGGATAAGGTCAAACACTGGGGACACTCAGATTTTGGCCATGCACAGCACTGTTTAAAGCCCTTACAGTGGCACCGACTCCCCGAAATGTCCTTCAACTTGGCCACCCTTCAACCGTGTTGTGCTGCAGACTGAGTCTAGATCATTCTGATTCCTTCTTCTCCTTGGCAGCAAAACTTTAAGACTGTAAGGTAAATGGGGCTTGTTGTTGTTTGCTTGATTTTAGTACCACTGGGTCAGAGCTTCTTCTGTAAAACGGGGATTATGATGTTTGCCAGTGATATATTTACTTTGTCAAAAGTGCTATAGAAGTACAACAACTGTCATATTATCCTTCTCTTATATCACTTCATAGTAAATTAAATTTGAGGCCAAAAGGACTGTTCAGCTGCTGAAAGTTATGCCCCATTTTCTGCAAGGGAAGCCTCGAAATTGGATGTCTGATGTCTCATTTTGGAAGGATTGATACCACTGCTGCTTTTCTTGAAAATACAAGTGCGTTGCTGGTACTGGGAGTTTTACTTCAGTTCAAATTTTTGTTGTTTCTCTTGCCTGCAGCTGCTAGTTACACAAAGCAGAAAATATCCAAAGCTGCATTCAGTAGGATGAAATACTTCTGTGAGCAGTAGAATTTATGAAATCTTATCTCCAATGGGTTTGTATGCTTGTCTGGCTACAGTTTAATAAGGTGGAGAGCTGATCTAAGTTTTTTTTTCTTGGGTTGAGGGATTTGTTACCTCTCCATCCCACGTGAATTTGCTGGAGAACAGCAGCTAAGCATGTCGTTCCACCTCAGTGTAGGCAGGGACTTTCATTTCTGTCTGGGCACATATTTTCTCCAAAACTGTAGAAACTCACCGGCTCAGTTATAACCTGAGGCAAGGGTTGACACACAACAGATCCAAAAGTCATTATGTGGAGACTGATGGTCAGACAGACATGGTGAACTTACAGAGCTGGGTCAAAATAAGGAGCTCATAGGTAGGCTTTAGGAACTCTCTAAAGAAAAGATGGGGGAAAAAGGCAAAATTAAGCATGACAGAGTCAGGACATGTTGCTTTTCATATTTTTTACACACTCAGGCTTTCCATAGTTCCAAATGAAGATGAGGCTTAGAGATTTGAGTTTCAACCAAGCATCACGCAGCCAGCTGTCATTCACAGTATAAGGAGAAGGAGGCTGAAGACTTCTAATCTGGAAGGTAGCGGAGGACCACGGGATGCCAGACATCAAATGGGAGGATTGTCTGAGCAGTAAGAGGAAAGGCACCACCAGGTAAGTCATGTCTAGGCTTCCTAAGCCAAGATTTGGGGCACCTACAGTACCCAGTAATGGTGGAAAACCGGATTTCATTCTACATTTATTGTCACTGCCAGAAAATTGTCTGTTTGAATAAAGTTCTCATGGAAAAGTGTAAATGGGCTTTGCTTTCAAGCTCTTGGAAGGTGAATGCACATCATGGGGCTCAAGTTTCACAGGAATTTGTAACTTTTAACTGTGTTAAGGCATAACTGGGTAAGAAAGCTGGTTTACCACCTTGCAATGTATTGTTTCTCAGGGAATGATATCAATTAACAAAGCAAGCCACAAAATTAATAACAAAAAATGATTATTCCGTATTCAATTACAGGGTTTCTGTCCCCACCTCATTCTGGCCAGGTCTGAAACTGAAATAAGGCACCAACTGCATGAGCAAACTGTCAAATTGTCTGCTTCAGTCTTGTCTCTCTGTATGATTACAGACTGTACAATTGCAAAACCAGCATTCCCTTAGTGAAGATAAATCAAATAAAGAGGAAAACATAAACCCCAATAATCTGTTTTTTAAGTTTACAGAACGAGAACAGCTCATCTTCTTCTTTCACAGTGTGTTACCTGCATATGAAGAGAAATACCTCACACTTCTGCTCTGATTTCTTCCAAGGACTGCATTGCCACAGGTTCTGTGGCTTTGACACTGGAAAAGCAGCAGTACTTTTCCACTTAGCTTAATCTTAGTTACTATTTTTTCCTGCAGCAGCAGTACACAGTGCAAATTGGGAAATGTCAGGAGGCAAAAAAAAACAATAAGGAGGCATTTGAATCATATCTCTGCCTTGATTCCCAGCATTAAGCCAGGCGATGACTTCCCCTGCCCCATGGGTTGCTTACTTCTTATTCACAAGCCAAGACAGAAGGGATTGATGGCAGCTACGTGCTGGGAAGAGATACAGATTGTTGTCATATAAAAAAAAAATAAATAAAATAACCCGAAACACCTTTAGCTCAGACTTACATAATGGTAAATAGGAATAACAAGGTCATTCAGACAAATGACTAACTGTAGAGTCAAATCCTGTTGTTTCAGCACACTTTTTTTTTTTTTTTTTCAGTTCTTACTCACGCAGATTTGTAAAGACTGCTAAAGCTTCAGAAGAAAAAATAGAATTAAATATCTTGCAAGGAGTGGGGGTCTGGGGCCTAATTCTTTGACCGTGGACCAATTTCAGTGTAATGCAGCTGATGTCCGGGTGACAAACTCTGCAAGAAGAGGAAATATATTTTATTAAACTGACTGATGTATGCCAACTGAATTATGCTTGCTTTATAAAAGTACAATTGCTCCTACAGACTTAGATGGAAACTCTGGCCTTCACTCTGCTCCCATTTACACTGATGCAAGTCAAAGGTAATTTCATTATAACTAATATAAACGCATTACAGACAAGGAAATTACACCTGTAAGATATCGGTGTGAGCTGAACCCTTCTCTGACATTTCTAGTAATGTTTGAAATGAAATAATGATGTAAAATTTGGTATTTTTTAAAATGTTAAACCTGTGGATGAGGAGCCTGTGTATACAACGATGCTGAGCACTGGTAAATCTGTTAGACTTAGGAATTCATAAGTGACTCCTAGAAAATACCGGTGGATAAATTATGAAAAAGATTGCAGGTAAAGCTGTCTTGGGAAAGGGGTAAAGCCATCCCCTAAAGTGACATATGTGTTGTGTGTAGAAGAGTTCTTTTGCCAGTGGAGATTTTAATGGCTATCTGATGGAAATAAACCATATTTGCAAAAGACTTTGTCTGTCTTTGCCTATTTAGGTTTCCTTTTGGCATAGCTCTCTGCCACTGCGGTGGTCCCATGGGTGACTGGCCCAGTGGATGAGAAACAACAGAGTGTGTGCTCGCCTCCGCACCTAGCCTTTTCGTTTTTATTCCTTACAATGGGAGGATAGGGAGGAGGAGTGAAGCCATCTGTGCTTCCCAGTTCATTTTGGTTCAGGGGAATTCTTTCCTGAACCCCTCTGCATTATGACACTGATTAGTTTATCATCTAGAAAACGTTTTGGCCACTTTGGGCTTTATTTTATTTGAGGACTCAAGGAATCACTCATTTTACCAGATATACCTCATAGTAGTAAAATGCTCTGTGAAAAAAACGTGAAAAGAAAATGTACATTTCTGTCCCCCTACCTCCAATCCATTGTTTTTCAGGTTGAGATCTTTCTCACAAACTGTGTATAGAGAAAATGCTGTTCTTGTAACCCTTCATCCTCATTGTATCATATATTATTAACGGAGAGAGATCTTGGTGTTCATGTGCTGCATCAGGTCTATTGTGTCGATTTTTTTTTTCCTTTTGTTTAAAGAAAACATAAATTTGCACCCATGCCTCTGTTTCAGTCAGTAGTGAATAGCTCATAAAAGGAACAAGGCTGTGGTTTGGCAATTAGAGATGAGGGCTGAAAGTCAGTAAGGTTACAGTTCTGGGGGAGATTTGTCGTTGTTTGTCCTGATGAAGTTCCTCCTAAATGAGGTGATTATTGTAGCTGTCAGGAATGAAAAGGCAGGACACATTGATTTCATCCCCACTGCAATCTCCAGGACTTGCCGGTACAGAGCAGTCAATACAAATTGCCAATTAACAAAAAAACAATATTGGCAAGTCGGCAGTTTGTGAAAAAACTCCCTCCAGCCAGCTCATAAAACTCACGCCATTCAGATCACCGTCCTCGAGCAAAGGCATTAGCAAACCTCCCCAGAAAATCAACAAAGATAAGCTTTTTGGCGTGGCTGGATTGCAAATTGCAGAGCTAAGAGCCTGTCTGCACAGGGGAAATGGAGCAGAACTGCTATAAAGGAACACACGTCACGTGCGCTACCTATCTTGAGATAAAAATCACTTTACTTTGGAGTAATTTTTCTGCTCTGAAAACACACCGGTTATTCAGGAATAAAGTACCTTTTATTTCAGAATTAAAGTGCCTGTGCTTGAACTTATTCTGCCATTTTGCTAATTAAAATAGATACAACCATTGATAAGATAAAGATTCTTCCACAATAGCTACTGTGGAAGAATAGCCCCTTGCAAATAAGCCCGAGGAATACCGTGCTTCCAATTACCTTATATTTCAAATCCAGTTTGCATAAATGGATACCGTCAACTTACCTGCAGACTTCAGCATTTTTCCTGCAATTAAAATAATTAATGTGCAGCTTTGGGCTGAAGAAACAGCTCCAGAATAGCAACCAGGAGTAACGTCTTTGACATGATGGAGTGAGCCTGGTTCAGAAAACACTTAGTGACTATTAGTACCTGGATAACTGCTACTGCATTTGCTAAGAAATTCCTGCCCCTGTAATGATAACCCAGGTCCTGAGTGGTGTTTTTAACATGGGCTCTCAAAGCACTTCACTGGGGAGATATCTTTAGCCTTCATTTCCAAACGGGGAAAGGCAGGCAGCAGTTGTAAGATAACTTTTTTTGACATCACATACAAAAAAACCACCTTTTTTTTTTTATTATTTTTTTTTTTTATTTCTAACTCCTGAACACAGCAGCGTACACCTTGCTGTTTTTAAAGAGGGATGTTACTGTGGCAAGACAGGGAGCTTATGGATAGTGAAAGAAGCAGACCCGACAAGGAAGCTGGCCTTCAGTAAATGCTGAAGATCTGAAAACTTCAGTAAATGTCAAAGTTGTGTCAATTCCCTGCTGTTTTGTGAACTGACACTGGTTTGTCAGCTCCAGCTGCATGGAGGGGTGAAAATGCAGAAGGCAACATTGGTCTGGTTTCCTTTCACAGCAGGCTTCCCATCAGTACCAAATGCAAGATTGCCTGGGCTATTTCAGCTCACCACACCTCACTGCCTGCCTGGAAAAAACAGGGTAAAGCCATTTTTAAAAAGCACTGTGACTTAAATTAACTTACATGATGCTTTGGTAACCCCATGAGGGTGTCATCAGCCTGTATGAGGCTCTAATGCACAGCCAGTATTTGTAGTGTGAGCTGGTTCATAGAACCCTAAAACCATTAGGGTTGGAAAAGACCTCCAAGATCATCTGGTCCAACTATCCCCTGACCACCAATGTCACCCATTAATCCATGTCCCTAAATTCCAAGTTCAACTTTTCCTTCAACACCGCCAGGGGTGGTGACAACACCACCTTCCTTGGGAACTTGTCCCAGTGCCTGACTGCTCTTTCTGAGCAGAAATGTCTCCTCATTTCCAACCTGAACCTTCCCTGGCACAGCTTGAGGCCATTCCCTCTAGTCCTATTACTAGTTATCTGTAAGAAGAGGCTGACCCCCAGCTCCCCACTCCTTCCTTTCAGGGAGCTGAAGAGAGCAATAAGGTCTGCCCTGACCCTCCTCTTCTCCAGACCAAACACCCCCAGCTCCCTCAGCCGCTTCTCACAGGATTCCCCAGCTTTGTGGCCCTTCTCTGGACTCACTCGAGCACCTCCATGTCCTTTTAGTGAGGGGCCCAAAGCTGAACCCAGCACTCAAGGTGCGGCCTCACCAGAGCAGAGTACAGGGGGATGATCACTCCCCTGGCCCTGCTGGCCACACCATTCCTGATACAAGCCAGGATGCCGTTGGCCTTCTTGGCCACCTGGGCTCACTTCTGGCTCATAATAAAGCAAGCATCGACCAGCACCCCCATATCTTTTTCATTGGCACAGCTTTCCAGCCACCCTGCCCCAAGCCTGTATTGCTGCATGGGGTCATTGTGGCCAAAGTAGGACACTACACTCTCAGCAGCCAACACATTTTTTTCATTTTCATTCCTTCATAGGAGTGTAGCCACCTCATTGGCTCACAGTGGATGTGACTGAGGCCAAGGCCACCTCATGCCACCATGTCAGGGGGTTGGGAGCACTACCGGGCTTCTGTCAGGGGGATGAGGGCAGACGTGGCCCTTTACAACCCCATTTTATGTAATTTTCAGGAAAAATAAAAGACTTTTGGGTTTTGTGCTTTCTGTGGATACATCTGTCAACCGTTTTGATGATCTCCTGACTGGTTAATGGATTTTAACCTTGTTTAAAAGACCCTGTGCTGCTGCAGGTGCTGCCTGCCTGCAGTTTGGGGCAATTTCCGAGCGGTGTCTTTTTATTTTGGAAGCCTTCAGAGCTGTTTTGACAAAAATAACCATTAAAAAGAGGAGAATTGTTGCATTCAGGAGGGAATTAGGGGGGGAAATTAAGTTTTAATGAGAACAAGGGGGACAAGGCGCGGAGGATGAGGTCAGCAAGTCACTGGCCTGCCCCATCCATGTCACCCCCTCACTACAAGAAGGACATGGAGGTGCTTGAGTGAGTCCAGAGAAGGGCAATGAAGCTGGTGAGGGGCCTGGAGAACAAGTCCTACGAGGAGCGGCTGAGGGAGCTGGGCTTGTTCAGCCTGGAGAAGAGGAGGCTCAGGGGTGACCTTATTGCTCTTTATAAGTACATTAAAGGAGGCTGTAGCAAGGTTGGGGTTGGTCTATTCTCCCTGTGTGATAGGATGAGGGAGAATGGGCTAAAGTTGCACCAGGGGAGCCTTAGGTTGGATGTTAGGAAGAACTTCTTTACCGAAAGGGTTGTTAGGCATTGGGATGGGCTGCCCAGGGAGGTGGTTGAGTCACCATCCCTGGAGGTCTTTAAAAGATGTTTAGATGTAGAGCTTAGGGATATGGTTTAGTGGAGGACTGGTTAGTGTTAGGTCAGATTGGGACTCGATGATTTTGGAGGTCGCTTCCATCCTAGCTGATTCTGTGATTCACCTGATGGTGAACCGGGCCGGCTCCACGCCCACAAAAACTACAACTCCCAGAACACCCCGCGGCCCTCCCCGCACGGCGCATAGCAGCTTGACTCCCCACCCGCGCTTTCTATTGGGCCTCATCCCCTCATCCTCCCGCCCCCCTCTCCTCTCATTGGCTGCGCCGCGCTAGCGGGGATGGTTGCCCGGTGCTTTGAGGGGGGAGCAAGATGGCGGCGGGCGAGTCGGCGGGGCGCTACCGGAGCGCGATGAGCAGGAGCAAGGACCCCTCGGGGCTGCTCATCTCCGTCATCAGGTAGGGGCGGCCCGGCCCAGCCCGCCCGTACGGCTCCCGGGGCCGCTGCTGAGGGAGGGGACGGTCCCCTTCTGCTCCTGAGACCCCACCTGGGGCCTGCGTTCAGCTGCGGGCCCCAGCAGCAGGACAGGGATGTGGCAGAGAGAGGCCGGAGGAGTCCAGGGGGGTGCTGAGGGGATGGAGCCCCTCTGGTGTAGGGCCAGGCTGAGGGAGATGGGGGTGCTCAGCCTGCAGAAGGCTCCGGGGAGAGCTCCCAGCGGGCTGCCAGGGCCTGAGGGGGCTGCAGGAGGGCTGGGGAGGGACTGTGTGTCAGGGGGTGTGGTGATAGGACAGGGGAATGGCTGTAATCTAACATAGTGCCTTTTAGATTCGCTAAAAGGGAGAAATTCTTACATCTGAGGGTGGTGAGGCTCTGTCCCAGGCTGCCCCGAGGAGCTGTGGCTGCCCCATCCCTGGCAGTGCCCAAGGCCAGGCTGGATGGGGCTTTGGGCACCCTCATGGAAAGTTCCAACCCCTATGGCAAGGGATTGGAGCTGAATGACTTTTCACGTCCTTTCCAACCCAAACTGTGCTATCATTCATCTCCCATTTCCACCTTGCTGTCTACAGCATCCTGGGGTCACAGGAGCAAGGCTACAGCAAGCCCCAACTTTGTGTCCTACTGGGAGGGTCAGGGCACTGCTTCCCTACTGCTCTGGAGTCTGTAGTTGACCCTTGTCCACAGTCACGCAGCAGCACTGGGTGGAGTAAGGCTGGCCGGAGAAGTGAAAGGACTAGGAAGTCCTTTGTGGAGATGCTGTCCTGTTTTAGGATGCGATAGTGGAAAAAGCACCACCCCAACAAGTCTCACTGCCTTGCAGGGGACGCAAAGAAGGCAGTTGTGTCTTGTCCTGTTTTGGGAATTGATTTCAATCTGCCCTTACTCCTTTCTTATGCTGGAGGATGGTTCTGTGATATACTTGGATCCAAGCACGGACCTGGCAGTGTGTTAGTTTCCCTCTGTGCCTTTTTCAGCTGCTTACAAATCATTTTTGGGCTGCTTACAACCAGTGAGTTGGCGGCTGATTTCCCCCTGAAGCTTTTAAACTCACATCTTACACGCTTCAAATTGGGTGTAAGCAGTCATAGTGCTCTGTTACTATGCATTGAGTGAACTTTCAAACTTCACTTCTCCACCAGAAACTGCTAGAAACTGTGGTTTTTCTACTACTTTGGAGAAGTTAGAGTGGTAATAATTCCGTACCTAGCACATTTCACGATCTAATTTAAAAGTATTGTGTGAGCCGTAGTGTTTAGGACAAAATCCCCTTCCTTTTCATTATTTCTGAAAACCGCTCTTTCAGATCTTGAGGTAGATGGCAAGGGAGAAAAGCGGGAGGTTCACACGACTGCTTTGCCTTCCCGGGGTCACCGCCGCAGCCTTGGAAGCGCGTGGTAATAGGTAACAAAGCATCGCGCTGAAAAATGAATGAAAGGAGATGGCTGGCACGGCCAGGCCTGTCTCCAGCTCGTTAGTTTTGTAAGAAAACCAGTTAGGAAAACAGATTTGTTTAGGCTGGAGCTGTGTGTACACGCAAGGCCAGCTTTCCTGCAGGTTGCTGTGTACGCTGATGTGACACGGCGTAAACGTGAGACAATCGTAGCAGTGTGCTTTGATAACTTCTTACTTTTGATATAACAAGTGCTGAATAGCCAAGTATGGGGTTATTAAAATTTATATTTAGGCCTACAAACTCTCCTGGGTGCACTCGTTTATGAGTTCCCAAGGAATGCTTGCATAACAAATATTGAATACTGAATTGTTGTGAAAACTGCCACAAGTCGGGCTTCTTACCTGGATCCTGAGCTCTTACTCTGCACTTGCGCGTTGTAAGTGTACATAGTGTGGATTTAAAGTATGGTGTGCTCGTTAATTCTTGGTCAACCTCAAGTTTGAGTGATCTGGGGAGACAAATGTGGTGAGCTGTTGATAGATTGCTGTATTTTCTGTAAATTAGGGTTATTTGTGGGTAGTGGAAGAATGAATTATGTAAATGCATCGTTGCAGCATTTCCTCTGGTCTTACTTTTTTTGACGTGTTTTCTGTAATTCCCAATAGAAACTGAAGAATTGTAAGGGCCACCTTTACATCTAGGTCTTGATTTTGATAAATCTTAACTCCTAATTTCGTTTATGATATAAGAATGAGCTTATATGACTGTGTTCACCAAAAAAGAAACCATCTTTGTCTAATAGTCTTTGGCTCACAGGCACCGAGAGCTGAGGTAGGTTACGTCCAGCGTTTGGGTGCAACCTTGAGGTTATCGACTTCATGAAATTAAAGTTGTTCGGTAGGCCAGCGTGATAATTAAACCTCCGAAATTTAATTAGAGCTTGCTTTGGGTGTAGTGCTTGAGGTGTCGTGCTGGACCAGACCACGCGAGCCTGGAAGTGGAACAGGTGACATTTTTTGTTGTGTTCGTAAAATGCCGTTCCAAACAAATTTTAACGTTTCTCTTTCTTTCTTCATCTTCAGCAAGATGTTAGGGATTTTAACAGCCTGCTGTTAGTTTGAAATGCAGCAAAGTTTTCTTTCCTTGATAGCTTTGTTCCCAAACACTTTGCAGGGATTCTCCTGCCAGCCCTGGGAGCTTTACCCTTGTGTTTCCCTATTGAGAAGGCTGCTGAGTTCTCCTCGTGGCTGTGCGGAAGGCCCCTGGAAGGAAGCTGTGCGTGAAAAGCAGCAAAACTTTGCATTCTTCTGCTGCAAACAAACCAAACCAGAGGGGTTACTTCAAGCATTGCTGTATTTGACTTGATTGTAGCAGAGCTGGCTGTGTTTTTCAGGAAGAAATGCTGTTTAGGTCAGCAATATCGAGTCTGTTTTAGTCTATAAAATGCTTTGAAACATGGAGATTGGTGTTTTATAAATACAAATGATTTTATTAATGAAGGGATATATTTTTATGTCTACTCAAGCTAAAGAGCTCTCTACTGCAAGAGGATAATGAATTTACTTGCTTCTGATGCCAAATTTAGGGACTCTGAGCTTCCTAGGAGCAAAACCAGTCTCCTTTTCAGTGAGAGTATTTGGGGCCGGATCCTTGGCAAAGCCCTACCGTGTTAGAGCAGCACTGAAATCACGTGAGAAGTGGTCTTTTTTTGCAGGCTCTGATCTGAAACAAGAGCTGCTGCTTCAGGAAAGTCGACTGCGTACAAGCCCGTGGAGCAGAGGGTGTCTCGTGGCAGCGCTGGGGGTTGCTCTGTCGCACCGAGTGGCCGTGCAGCCTTGAAAAGGAGCCTGAGGAAGTTTCTGACCTCCTCTGAGCCTCCAATAACGCTCCTAAACTGTGTCTCTGTGCAGTGTGGGAGCTTGGGGTTGTTCCCGGTCTCTGCGGCGTTGCTTTTCAGCTGCTCTGAGCGCAGATGAGTGTGAGATGGAGGAGGAAGAACCGTCCCGCTGCCAGGCCCTTATCTCTCCCCGTGAAGTGTCAGCTTTTCCTGTTGTGCGGGGTTTGTTCTTTGGGAGCTGTTTCCTGTAGGATTCCTGAAGTGACCGAGTTCACCTTGGTTCTCCAGTTACTACCAAGAACAGAGAGCGATTTCGGGTGGCTTGTGGCCAGAATAACTGTCTTGTAGCCCGCAGGTGGGGTGTTTTTTAGGGGAACGGTGCTGCATCTGCACTCCTGTGGGGCTGCTGTCAGGGGGGAGCGATGTGCTGAGCTGTTCCCAAAGGCCAGGAGCTGCCGGCAGGGCTGAGTGGCGAGGTGGGGACTCTGTGGGGTTGCTGTGGGGTTACACTGGGTGCTTGGGCATGGTTTGCTTCTTCACAGAGTCACAGCATGGCTCGGGTTGGAAGGGACCTTAAAGATTATCCAACTCCCCTGCTGTGGGCAGGGATCCCACCCAAACTCGTGTTTTGGGGGAGAAACTGGCATTTCTCCTAAAGAAGATGTGGGTTTTGGAGTGTGGCTGTGTTCTTAACAGTAAGTCTTCTAGAAATAGGGAGTGTTTGGGAAGCCTGATGAATATTTGCAGAGCATGCTAATAAAATCCACCTCTGCTGTGGTTTGGGCAGCCTTCGTCTTCTCCCTGTGCCCTTAGATGAGAGTGTGAGTTGTTGCTTCGGATTCCTGAAGAAAAACCCCCTTCGTAAGACCAAAAGGGACACCAGGAGCTTTCGGTGCAGTGCTCACCACGTGGGCTTTCACGCTGCCTTTCTAAAAAAGCAGCGCAAAGAATGGAGGAAACTCTGTTCATCCGCACGAGGACAACCGAGGGAATATATGCATTAATCTCTCCGAGGACAGACACGTGTACGTACATTGATTTTGCTTAACCTTTTGTTTTGTTCGGAGCTGCTCGAAGCAGCTTTTGTAGTCTGAAACAAGCAAGCTGGCATTTAGCAAACGCTCATTTTTTTTTTTTTTTTCTGAAAGATCCTGTCAGATTTTTAATTGGTGAACGGCTGCCTTTTATTTATTGTTAGGCGTTCCTCCTCCCAATTAAAGGTGGCTGTTTTTTAAAGCTGGCCTTTAATAGCTGCTTTAATTGGGAGAAAACAAACTTTGGCAGTGACTCTGGAAGACCTTATTGAAATCTTGTAGCGAAGCTTTCACACTGGCAAACACACGTGACAGATGTCAAGAAGTAAAAGTGAGGCAGGACGTAGCGTGCTTCCTACTTTCATACCAGCAGAAGTTGGAATTGCAGGCAGAACCCTCGAACAAACTTGATTTTTTCTTGAGCAAAATTCTTCTTTTCCCTTTTAATGGTTTCTGGCCATTATTTTCATTACGTTTACGGTGAGCTTCGTTAAACGGCTTCTTCCTAACGACCTGGTGTTTGATCTTCTCCTTGTGTCGAAGGCAATAGAAGCGGTATCCCCGGTTGTGATGTAGAGCAGGGAAGATGGATGTGCAGCTGATGCCCTCGCTCTTGCAGCTGGGAAATAGCTGCCACGAGAAATAAAGCCAAGTTATTCTGATCTGTGTGGATGGTAATGGTCTCTTAAAACCTCTTTTATTGCTAATAGTGTTTTCCAACGTTATGAAAAGCAGCAGTTCTACAAGATAAGTAGCTCAGAAACGCATGGAGAACAAATTGCGTATGGCAGAACGTGGTCCTAAATGATAAATCTTCCTGGAGTGGTCTTGGGACACTTGTGTGTAGTGTGTGAGTGGTAAGCGTGGGGCTGGGTGCAGGTTTTTGGTTCTGTTTAATGTGTTTTGGTTGTGTTTAACAGCAGGTTGGGGTGCCCAGCGTGTGCAGGTGTGACCGTGCCATGGAAAGCTTGAGGGACCACCCCGTGCAGAGCTGGGGCAGAGCCTGCCCTTAAAAAACAGGGAAGCAGAAACGGGTGGTTTTGTGAATAACCGGTTGTGAGTCCTGTGGTTTCTCCTCTTTCGAAGACGTCTCCTCTGACAGCTCTTCCTTCCAGGGAAGTGCTGAAACCTCCAAGTTAATAAGGAAATTCCCGAAGCCATCTGTTTGTGGGGCTGCCCTTCTGCTGCTGGGTGGTCGCAAGGATGGCTTCATGGCACAGGGAGGCCAGCAGCTCCAAAACACTCACCTCTTAATCCTCCAGGTCAAGGCAGCATTGTACAGCTTGTACTCCTGCAGATTTTTGCCCCTGTTGGTGCTTAGGACTTCATTTTTCTCCTGGGAGCTGGTGATTCACCTAACAGCAGTGCTGAATTTTGGGGTCATAGGCCAATAAAAGGTAGGAAATTAGTACCTGGTGCCCAAACAGAGCAGTAGCTCCATCACTCAGCTCATCCCTGGCAGTGTAACTGCATTTTGTGGCTGCCTGTCACTTCTCCAAGGTGGAAAATGATCCACAGGTGATGCTGGTTGGGTTTTGCCTGGGTGGGGAACATTTTTGTATTAAGATTCAGCTGCAGGAGACATGTAAAAGTGCGTGACTTCTCTTCACATTGTCATCCCAAGTGTCTGCAGTCTCTTTTTTTCCCCTTTTCCTTTTTTTTTTTTCGTTCTCCAGAAATCAGCTGATTGCTAACTAGACCCGCGTTGTTTGCACTGGCCTGGGGAAATTTGATTAAAGGGTGGTTAATTTAGCAAAATAAAGAAAGTCCTGATGATATTTACTTAGGTGGCTGTAGCTGCTCAGCCTCGTCGCCGCAGCTCTCGCGCAAGTCCTCGCTGATAAAAGATGATCAATTTCTGTCGAAAATGCTCTAACCGACTGTGTAAGCAGCATGAAAGATTAATAGGATGTAAGTAGAGGAGGAATATGTTTTATAATGCTCTGTTTACTTTCTGTGTTTAACAGCCTTTTGAAGAGACTCAGCTCCGCGTTGCCTCGCAGCGAAGGAGCGAGCTCCTGCCCTGTTTGCACAACAGAGATCTGTGTGTGGAGGCTGGATGCCCACCCAGTATGGCTCTTGGACTGTGCTGGCCTCTGGATTTCACTTTTAATTTTGTTTTAAGGGGGAGATCTGTTGTAATTTTATAATCAATTCACAACGATAGCCTATCTGCCGTACCTGTTGACTTGCACGGTGCAATTTTTGGCTACCTTCCTTCCAGCATCTCGTTGTCGTCTCAAAGGGAGGTTTTTTATCTCCTGAACCCTTTGATTCACTTCTTCAGATCCAGAATTTCTTAGCAGCAATCAACTCACTGTGAAAACAAGGAGAAAGCATTTAGCGTGTTGTTACACAGTTAAATTTTTAAAAACCGTTTGGATTTCTTCTCCTTCCCAGAGCGTATCAGGCTGGCTTTTGTTTCATAGAGCAACAACTTTTTGCAGCGCCTCTGCAGAGGTTTTCCCAGCACGTGTTATCAGCTTGTGTGTTTTGAGGTTAAATAGTGCTGGAAGCTGTAGATTGCCCCACTTGGGACTCGTCTTTAAGACAACAGTTTTCAATTATAAAAGTCAAATAAGCCCTCCTGGTTTAATGAACGTCTGGAAATGTACAGAGAGGCGCAGGCAGCGGGCTGCTGGATGGTCGTGCTTGTCCCAGGGTGCCATATAAACTGTTTTTGTCGTGCCTTGTAGAAATACAGCCACGTGTGGGATCTCGTGGGGTGGCCCACAGGCTTGTGGCATGGCAGGCAGGAGGGGAATGCCCTGACGGGCTCTTTGCCCGTGCAGGATTTTTGTTTTTCTGTACACCCATAAAAACAAGGAGAAAGTGATTTTCAGAACGGACCAGATTTTGTTGTGTTTCCTCACCTGTTTTATTCTGATTAGCTCAGAGCTTACAGCAAGTTTCACGGTGGCATCTTCAAAATGCGTGCTTGGTCTTAGGTGCTGCTTGGCATTGTCAGAAGCTTATCCTTGAAATAATCCCTTAAAATTCAAGGAATGATCCTTGAAATTACCACCATCAGCCCCCTGTGCCGTGTTCTGTTCCCTACTGCAGCTAGTTACCCCTGCATCTGCTGGCCAGCTCTCATCTTGTTGTTTTGTTTTTTTTTTTCCCCCTTTCCAGCGCATCCTGACCTCTTACCTCTCCCTCACCTGCTGTTGTTTGCTGTCTGTCGGATTTCCTGCTGCAAAGAGCCTGGGTTGTCGTTCTGTGTGGCTGCTCGGTGCCTCGGTGGGGCTGGCCTGCAGGTGTTAGTGAGTAGAACTGCCTGGGAACGAGCCCAGTGGTTAAAACCTCAGTCATAAAGCAAACGCTGTAATTGCTGTGCGGCCACGGCCATCAGCAAGAGACGCCTTGTGAGAAGTAACTGGATTCTAATGGGTTTCTTTCTACTCTTCTTTGTGTATTTTTTTCTTTTAAATAGTGAAGTCTCCTTGGCGCGCTGCAGCCATTTCCTGCAGAGAGGAGACTGGTCTTCCTAGACATCCACAGCGCTCTGCTGAAATGATTATTTGTTGCTTCTAGCAACTGCTTTCCTCGTTTAACTCCAGAAGCGCTTTGTTGGTCAAAAATTGTGTTGGCGAAGGCTGTGCTTCGATTTTTTTTTTTTTGTCCCTGCATGTTACAGAGGCTTATTGTGTTCTGATTTGTGTTTTAGGCCCTTGGTATGGTGTAAAAAGAAAAAAAAAAAAAAAAATCCCTCCTCTCTGCTTCCTTCCTGAAGGGTGTTTCGCTGTGTGCAGAGGATACCCCAAGCTCTCTGTATTATTGGGGCTTCAAAAGTGTTTCAGGGTGAGGAAGTGGAAGCCTTAACAAGACATGAGATCCAGGGCTGAGCCACCCAGACACAGGTGGCAGAAAATTTGCTGGGATTGCTGTTAAAATTGGAGCTTTGTTTGCTCCCCCGGGTGATGCAGCGCTCCGTTCAATTACGCTTGGCTAAAATGTTCATTTTCTCAATCAGGTGAGAAATATTGAAATTTGTTCTGCTTGCCTTTCTCCATGGTGTTTCCCACCGTCTTTAATGAGTGTTTTCGTGTGAGTAAGCAGCGCTGAGTGAAGGCAAGTGAACTGCACTTTTAAAAAAAACTTGATCCAGATGTGATGGGAGATTGCTCCCAAATTTCCAGACCGTACCTGTGCATCCCGCAGTACTCTTTCCATCTTTTAATCCAAACGTTTGCATGTGTCTGATCCAATTTTGGGGCGCACAGGAGGAAGGGGGCTCTACAGAGATGCTCAGATGTTGAAAACGTGCAGCAGTGGTCAGCTGTGGGGCCTGAGCTCTCCTCTTAAATAAATCTTGGAGCTCCCCATACGAGCTGCCCGGCGTGTTGCAGGTGCCAGCTTTTCATTAATGCTCTTTCACTTTCATTTAATAACTTTCATTTAATAAAAAAGAAAACCAACGACGGAAGCATAATGCCCCCATACAGCTACGGCAATGATCTTCCTGTGAAACAATTTCTCCAGCCACGAAATTGATGCTTAAGACTCCGTTTACTATCCGTAGCTGAGCAGTAATCATACTTAACAGGGCTGGCTTTAGGGTGGGCAAAAGAGGCAGTTCATCCACCCAGCCTAGCTGGAGGCATCAGAGAAAGCGAATTTGCAGAAATGAAGCAGTTATTATTCATTAGCATTAAGTTTACTCCTAAAATTGATGCTTAATCTAATCCTGTCAGTGCTTTATTGGGCAGGTAGGAAGCTGACAGCGGGCTGGCGAAAGAAATTACCCCCCTAGAAAACAGAGGAAAGCTCCTGATCATGCAGAGCTCGTAGGGGAATAGGAGACTGATCGGTGTAAATGGAAATTCGCGTGGAGTCCCAGATCTGATTGCTGCCGGAGCTGTGACTTTGAGATTGCTGCCTGGGCCTGCGAATAAATGGTCCTAGAGGTGAACGTTAACTTCTGTTTGCAGCGGTGCAAAATACGGGGATGACTAAATACAGGGTTTAAGGGGAAAAAAGAAAAGCACTCTAGCAGACGAAGCTGCAGCAAGGGTGCAAAGGAAGGGGCTGGGCATCTGGAGGTGAGGAATTCGGGGATACCTCTCACTGGTGGTGTTGTTGGTCTCTGTGGAGTAAAATGGGAGCTGGGATGTGCACCCCTGCTTTGGGGCTGGAGCGTATTTGGTGCTCAAAAATGTGATTATAAAGGGAGGTGAGTTGCTTCATGGTTCTGTAGCTGATCTTCTCTGTCCTCCTGTAGGTACCTGTTGGGCCCTGTCATGTGTAGGACTGCTGCATTCGTTTGCTGCTGGAGAGCTTTGTAAACCTCCTGCTCTTTCAGTTCACAGCAACACAAGGAATTTATTAGCTTGGGAAGAAGCTGGCTCATTTTCTGGGCTTTTACATTGTAAAGCTGTGTCGGGTTTCTTGCAGGGCTTGAATGCTGGGAAGTTTGCAAGCCCTTTTTTCTTCTTCCTCCCTAAATTAGTGCATCACGCTGTAGGAGATTCACAGAAGAGGTGAGATAGCGTGGAAGCTGTGCAGTCCAGGCACCTGCACAGCTCGGATATGTCTTTGAAAAACACGAAGAAATAGCCAGCACAGAGTCTGCAGCATGAGAATAACTTGGTGTGCTTTGGGTGGAGGTGTCTGGTGCTGGTGGGGTGCTGGGGCCAGGCTAATTACGTTGTTCTTAAACGAGGTTTCTTTTATCCCCGCTTAATGTGTTGTGTTTTCAAAGCACGGGATACACTTCCCACTGTAAATAAGATTATGGACTGTAGTATTTTCTGCATTTCAAAACTGAGCGTCTTTCTCAAAGCTCTTTAGTGTTTTAGTAGCAAAACTCTTTTGTTTTGTAGCTTGGGGCGAAAAAGCAGAGACTTTGGAGATGATGGAAAAAACAGTTTTAATGAACCAAGTGGGCTTTGCAGCTTGTAAGTACCACGTGGAGTGGTTCTGGGCAGCATACCTAGGTCAGAAACCCTGCCTCCCAGCCTTCTGAACCTCCCTTCAGCTTTTGATGACTGCAGCGTGTGGGATTGCTGGAAGCAACAGGTAAAAGGTGGGTTCAAACGTACTGCGGGTCCTGTTCCTTCATCTGCAGTGCCGAGGAAGGAGCAGGGCTCTTCTGGAGCTGCGGGGTTCCTGCGTTCAGCTTTCCAGGTACAGTCGGTAGCACAAATGGTAGAGCTGGCAATTGCATCTGCTCAGTGTGAACGCATTTTCTTCTGTATTTACTGTTGGAAAAAAGATATTCACGTCTGATGTGGAGCTGCTTCAGGCGTCTCGCCGAGTGACGGTGTGTCAGGACTCCTCTGGAAGCCTTTCCACCTGCTCCCTGTGCTGGTTGTTAAGAGTTGGATGCAGGAAAGCAGAGATGAGAAATGCTTGTGATCTGAAGATCAAATTTCTCTGAAATGAATAGTCCCAAAGGGCTTTTTTTTTTTTTATTATTAATCTAATTCCAGTGTAAATTCACTGACCCTGGGGGAAGGAGCAAGGTTCGCTTCTTTCTTGTAGGAAACGTGTCGTACATCCCATGATAAAACGTCTTTGGGATTGTGTCTGATCTTCTCCTCTCTCCCGTCTTTCCAGGTGGAAGCGACTCGAGTGAATTAAGCATTTGGCATTCGTGTAATCTGTATTTTAACTATGTAAAATCAGAAGGCAATGAGATTTGGCTCAATGAATTTCTGTTTTACTGTAGCATAAAAACGGCTCTTAGCAGACGAACATCCAGTTGGAATTCTTCTAATCCTGTTGAGCTCTCGCTAATGAGACAGGCACATGCAGCCATCCAGCTGCCAAGTACAAATTGCAGGTATTCTACAGGAGAGGCGGATTCTCATTTAGCAAAATGGAAATGAAAAAACAACTGAACTGATGAGGAAACCCTTCTGGAGATCCTCGCTGAGTTCATAACCCGCACGTACTCGGTATCTAGGCTGGCGTTTCGTCTGTTTGTGATGTGTTTTGAAAGCTTTTGCTTTTCAAGGAGTTCCGAAAAGCTAATGTATATTTATCACCGTTTCATAATCCCGTCCTGTTTTGTAATTCCCCCTTCAAAGTTCTTTCTGCTGAGTTCCCTTCCCAAACAATTTTGATCCTTTCTAGTTGGCAAACAGTGTGTTGACTTTTCTTCTTCCTTACCACACATTTTAATCGAACTGAAACAAGCAAAGATGCCCTTGGCTTACTTTTTTTTGCAGCGTTAGCAGGAACCTGTATAATCTCCAGAATATTAAATATTCCTCGCTTTGCTCTTTGCTGTGCAGAGCAAGAAAAAGAAATGGCTCCCGTACCAAGGGGCTTAGGAAATTCAGGTGCACAGAGTAATTTCTCAGATTCAAAGTGACACGATGCCTTTTTTGTATTTACAGGTGCTGCTGGGCTTCAAGGATTTAATGTTGTGGGTTTTAAGGAGAAAAATACACGGTAATGAATTACTGGAGTAGAGAGAAGGGGGTGAGGTGGTTCTGGATGAAGTAGGTGAAACGAAGGCTCAGCAGATTGATGTAGTGACTTGGGAAGAACATGAGCAGCAAGGGCTTGCTGGTGGCTGTAAGCAGCTGAAAGCACTCGTGCTCCTTTAAAATATGCGGTGGAAGTTTGTATCTTACAGCCCCGGTGGACAAAGAAGTAAGTTGTTACCTGGGAAAAGTGTAATACGATTTCTTAAAAAATCAAGAGGAAGCATTTTCAGTTTTATGGCATGCTTGGTTCTGACATTGTGGCTCAAACCAGCTTTATTTCAGCTTATTTATATGTTGCTGCTCATATCCTAAAAACGTGGCCTTTGCTTTTCTCTACGTGCTCTTTGGTTCTTGAGTACATGATCACGGGATGCATCACACATAAGCTGCTTTTCTGTTCCCCAGCCATTGATTTAGACACTTGTAATGACTGGAAACAACCAAGTCCTAAAACCCAAACCTTAATGTTTTGGAAACTTCACGGACTTTCAGTACTGTAAATGAAAAAGCTGCCTCTGCTGCTCTGCTCCTTTTAGCTCTTGGGTTCAGATTGGTATTTTATTCTATTTATGAAAAAATCATCTACAGGTATCTAAGGCAAGCTCACGTGGGTGCAGAGAAGAACTGTGAGGTTTAATTTACTTGCTTAGTGTAGAGTTATGTATCCCTTTAGGCGTAATAAGTGGTCCCTTCCATAAACTAGAAAGGAGGAGAGGGCCCTGGATGCAGGTAAATTTTCTGGTCAAAGTGATGAGTAGGGTATTTTGGTGGTGCTTGTTTCCACAATATTTTCCCCAAGCAGGTAATCAAAGCAAACAGGAGGTTCCCAGTGCAGGTGTTAATTCTGGGCAGATTTCCCAGGTGCTGCGGTCCGACGGAGCCAGCTGGAAATCTTGGAAGGTGGCAGCTGACGGAACCTGAATCTTCCGTCGAGTTCCACTCAGGCAGCACCCTCGCAGGTCAGGATCTCAGGCTGGAGAAGCGTGTGACAGGCTGCTAATGGGGTCGTGTCCCTGGTGAGTGCATCCCTGGGGTGTGCACACACAGCAGGGTTACACCATCATCTGTAACTCTTCCCTTCTCCCCCGTCCTGCTTGGTTTAACCTGGAACTTGGTAAGAGTTGGAGCACTGTTGCCTCGTCTTTGTGCATATTTGGACCTCATGGTGTCCAGTGCCCCTTCTATTTCCCTGGTGCCCACAGGTGTAGGGTTAGGGGTGTGGGAGGATGCATTCCAGCTGATTTCCTTCAATATTTTTTGCCCTGTCTGTGAGCAACACTTGGATCCCTTCTTTGCAAACTGCTGGTGCTGTGAGATTTGTGCAACAGGATTCAGGAGTTCACTACCTACAGTGTAAGCACGCCTCCTTTATGGCTTTTTAAGCAGATTTCCTGTGAGTTTCACCAAGTGCCCCTAGTGCTAGTGGTACACGATTTAGTAAAAATTTGCTTTGCATTTGCATGATTCACCTCCTTTCTGATTCCTGCAAGCCTCAGATGCACACCTCCTGTCAGCCTTTCCTTTTCCAAACTCAAACCTCAACCTCAGCAGAGAATAGCAGCGGTGTTGCCTTCCTTGTTGTGCTTCCAAGACCAACTGAAGAGAGAAGAGACCCGAGCTGCACGGATCTCCCAGGCTGTGGGCACAGTAAGGTTTTATGCAGCAGCAGAGCGAGGCCTTTGTTGTGTTCTCATCTCCTTGGATTCCAGGCTGCTGCTGTGCTCATGTTTTCAGAAAACTGTAAGTGCAAAAAAGCCGTTGGCAACTGGATTCCCAGTGTGTGCTGCTGAGATTCCAGAAGTCTGGGTGGACAAACTGGGGCTTTGAGACCTCCATCTTCCCGTTACCCTTGGTTTTAGTAAGGATTACTGATGTTTTCATGCCACTGCTGGCTGTGATGTGGTTTAAATAACGAGGTCTTTGGAGCCTAGTCAGTGGGTGTGAGAAGGTGAGTAGTGCTCAGCCAGATGGGCTTTTTTTTTAAACCCCTAAAGCTTCTTGATTCTGCTCAAGGTGACAGCAGATTTCTTCTATATATTTAAGAAGAAAAATAGCAAAATATCAACTAAAATTGATACTTTTAGTTGCTATCCTTACTTTGGTAGGAGTAAACTTGTTGCATCTGATAAAGGCAAATATACCACCAAGGTACACTCGCCTCATCCTTTTTTCAACACGTTCTGTGGTTTCTAAGGTGTGGGTCCAGCTGTGACCTCACGTTTTCTTGCTGGCTTCCAAAATGTTTTGGTTTTGGGTGTGCAGATGTCTAGTGTTTTTAGCAGAAAGTAGTCATTCTACAAAGAGCAATTTCAAGTCAGTTGCAAGGATGAAGACAAGTGGGCGGCACTGTTTGAATCTGCTTAAAAGCATGAATACGACTGGAAGTTGTTAGGAATTAAACGTTAAAAGGAGCCTAAAAAAAGACTTGTGATTCCTCGGATATTACAGCGATGTAGCTGTAACCTTGTGGAATGGTTTTGAGCTCCTGTAGCTACTGCAGGTGGATTACTAAAGCCTGAGCAGCTCTGGTGAGTCAACAATTTTGAAGTTTAATTAAAACCAGAAACTTTACTAGCTGATGGTACAGGCAAAGTTGGTTCAGCTCGCACAGTGTCTGCAGTGATCCACGATTCTCCGGCGATCCGTAGTGAGAGAGGATGGATGTTTTCATTAACCACGGGGACAGGCAATATCCTTCAGCTTCCAGCTCAAACCATACGTCAGCTCCTAAGGAGATACCTTTGTGTCTGGGGTGACCACGCTGAAGCACAGCCTTTTAGCAAAAATCAGCAGTTTTTTCACAAAGAAGGGGCTCATCTGCAAAAGCTCGTAATGCAGTGAGATTTACTGCCAGATTCATTCTTTCAGTTGCTTTCTGTTCATCTCTTATAGCATGATCCCAGACTTCTCTGCAGAATTAAACCATGTTTTTAATTCTGCATTCTGTGTGTGAGCTTTGTTTTCTGGCACATTTTTCTACCTTCCTTTGTCTGAAGTGTTTGCCTGACCTCTGCCAGCAGCCTTGGAGCGTCTCACCAGTGCTCAGTGCCTGTAACCGTAGCTCACAGCTTTGAGGAGCCCGTGCTGTGTGTTCCCCAGGTAAGGTGAAGAAACCAGGCTCCGAGGATCTGCCTGGGCAGCCCGTTTCCATTTGGACATGGAGCTGTGTGCAGCTCTGCAGCGTGGGGATGTTCTGAGCACCACAGTATCTGTCATAGGGCAGAGGCTGTAATCCAGTTTTCTTAATCCCAGGTTGATTTTCCAACCACCCCACCATCATTCTTTCTTTCCAGGTCCGTTTTGCACAATCCTAAATCACTTTGCATACAATACAGACTAATTGAAGTGATTTTTGAGGCAATGTGATTTAATGCACAACCAGGATCAGAATCTTGATGCAGTAACACTGGAAAGCGTTCCCATTTCTACAGCAACCACAGAGCATGGAACTTGAAATCCTACAAACAGTGTCTGTAGTGCCTGATCAGCCCTTCTGCTGCTGCCAGCTGAAAGGGAAAAGATGTGAGAACTGCGTAAAACAAAACACAGCACCTGGGTGCGTTGTCTTTTGGGGTTTTGTACATTGTGGGCTGTAATTCCCCTGATCTCCTCAGTACTGGGGTAGGACAAGCATCTTTGTGGTCCTGTCCTCCATCTGGCGGTGCAGATTTGCTTGCTCACTTGAGTTTTTTAGCTGCTCTTTCTGGGCTGATGATCTCCTGTGAAATGTTTTTTCTTCTCCCTTTTTAAAGATGGAGCCCTTGCGTGGGTGGCACAGCCTGTTGTTTCTCTTTGTAGGCAAGAATTGGTCGCGAACTGGAGGTTTTGGCTGCGTCTCTGCTGCCTTTGAGGGAGAGGGAACGTTTCTTGCATGCTCGTGTGAAGTTCCTTGTTTGCATTCATTTGGGAAGAGCTCTTGCACTTGAGCTCCTACTCCATCTGAGATTCGAGAATTCACAGAAATCTCTCAAACATTAACCCTTTGTGTGTCCCACATGTCACTGGAGCTACTTGTAGATACCCCATAAAGCAAATTTACCCTTCTCCACTCAAACTGCTTAAAAAGTCCTAAAAAAATCGAGCAGTTCTCTGTTTCTCCTGGCATGTGTCACTGGCTGTGGGATTGGGAACGATGGCTATTTTACTGTTTTAATGCTCTTAAATGTAGCATGTGCATCATCTTAAAAAGATGCCTCTGCTTGGCTGAGGGCTGACCTTTCATAATTTAAAAGGAATAATGCTCTCTGGGCATTCATGCTCTGCTGGGGTTGTTTTTTAAGGGCATCTGGCTTTCAGCAAGTCAACGTTCAGGACTTCTTGGAAAGTTGTGTTTGCTTCACATTGCTCAAGTGTGTGAGCCAAAAGGGCTTGTATGTTTTTTTGTTTGTTTGTTTGTTTCTCTTATTTTAACCTCAGAAGTTCTTTAAAGTGGTTCAGAAGTTTTCAAGAGAGCTACAGAATCCATCACGCTGGTTCTTAAGGCTGTGATACACCAGAGTTTGGGTCGTAACTACTGCAACTGATCCTGAATGACTTTTCTCTTTTTCACCATGAAATATCCAGTTTCCTCTTGCTGTATTGCTGATTTAAGACAAAAGGTTTTAAGGACCGTGCCTATCTGTCCCAGGGATAAAGGAAAAGGAAAATTCAGGGTGCCTTTTTTGCACGACCTAGCTTTTTGAGTGCTCTGTATGAAATAAGAAAGTGTTTTTCTTGCTGTTGCTGTCTCCTGGCCCTTTCCAGTAGTGCCACCGAGTTACTGCATGTGTGAGCTGCTGGATCTGGTGGCAGGATGGGTCTCCAGTGGGGGTGAGTGAGGTGAAAAGAGTGAGGGAGAGAAAATTGCACTGATCTTTGTGCAAATCTGAGAAATTTGGAGTGATACCAAGAAACCTGCCCTCTCCATGCCTGGTTTGATTTCAAAATTTTCCATTTTCAAATTGAAAAATTTCCATTTGAATTGAAATTTTCAACAGCTTCCTGGGAATCTCAAACTTCACGGCTTTAAAGTAAAATATATTCCTAATGGCTGATGTTACTCAGGTTAAAATCAGGAGGTGAGTGTGGTGGAAATAAGGGCACATGGCACTCCTTCCCTGGAGTGGTGCCATGTATGAGAGCAGAGTGGCTATTGGAAGGTGTGGGTGGATTTTTGATGGGTTTCTGTCTATTCTGGTTGTATTCCTGGTGGGCTTTGGCAAGTAAGGAGTAACTGCAGCATTCAGTTGCGATGGTCTTCAAGTCAAAAATAGAATTCCTTCTTTGTAGTGCTCTGTAAGTAATAAATCGGGATGTATTTCAGATGTTATAGTGTGCCCAGCCAGTAGTGCAGCGTAAAGAGAAAAAGCTCCAAAAAATCTGAAAATGGGGGAAGTAACAAAACACAATGCTTCATTTTTGCCTTAGTGCATTGTTCTTTTTTACCAGAAGAGTTCACCAGAAATAATCTTCCCTCACTGATGTGTAAGAGGGATAGATAATTCCAAAATAACCCTATTTTTGTCTTCTTTGTGCCCTTAGGACTCTGTCTACAAGCGATGACGTTGAGGACCGAGAGACCGAGAAGGGCCGCCTGGAAGAAGCCTACGAGAAATGTGACCGGGACTTGGACGAGCTCATTGTCCAGCACTACACCGAGCTCACCACTGCCATCCGCACGTACCAGAGCATCACGGAGCGCATCACCAACTCCCGCAACAAGATCAAGCAGGTGAAGAGTGATGCCACGTGTCTTGCTCCGTTTTCATCTCCTTGATAACCTGTACAAACGTGTGCAACTCTTCTTTTTTCCTGCATACTGGTTTTTTTATTGTTAGTGTAATGTGAGCTTACAATTTAACCTTTTATTTCCTTCCCTTTTTCCAGCTACATCCTGAACTGAACTAAAAATTGAATTGGGAAAGCTCTGCTAGCTACGAACTGTGATGCATCCCGTCCTAATACAGTGGCCCCAGCCTATTTCTTACTGGTTGTGTGTTTTCCATAGGATCTCTTCTTGTTCTCTGAGAGCACAAGTAATTAAAGAGCAGAATGGGAGGTGGATATGAAGAGGAAAAGTTTGCAGTGCCCTCTGTTCATTTGCTGTCTGGGCAAGTTGCTATCGGTTTTTGAAGTCTAAAGGCTGCTAAGCTAACACCTTGCCATCGAATCTGTTCATGTTTTTTATACGTTGGCCTCCAACAACCTCCTAAATAGCCTGGGTGATTCATCACCTTGCTCAGAGAATATGAATTTTGGCACTATTTCCAAACTCAGTTCTGTTGTGTGAACGTACATGAACTCTGTGCCCCCATGTATTTCTGTATTTTGAGTGCTCACACTTTAGTAGTGTGCCAGTAAATAACTCTGGCACTCTTTGTTGTGGACTTGTTCCATCTGCTCTCTCCCTGCAGCTCTGATTGCTGTAGCAGTAGATTAGTTTTTTGGTCTCCTGCCCTGCCTTTTACTTCCTGTGTGGTTTGCTTTACCTAAACTTTGCAAACTGGGTACCAGAATTGTTCTGTCTTTTTATTTTCCTGACTCTGGGGAGGTCTCAGCTTAAAACCTTTCACCGCACTGCTTTAGGAGCAGGAGGCTGTGACCCTTCTGGGGCTACATACTGACCCTTCTGGCTTTTAAAATTCACTTAGCATTTTCAAAGAGAATGACACCATCCTGATGTTTTCCAAGGGTAAGAGTTCAGCCTAGGATTTATGTACAAAGCGCAGCGCTTTGAAAGCACAGATCAATTGCGCTAAATTTGAAATAAACTATAGCTGGTGGCCTGTTTTCACACAGTACACTAAGCTTTGCAGAGGTCAAAACAAACATATAGGGGGGTGACCTTTTGGTCCAGCGTGGAAGAATGACTGTAAGGGTGAAGAACCTTTTGGTATTTAAGTTTTCTTATTAGTTTTGGTCAACGTGTATTGAAGTAGCTTTGACCTAATCTCATGGGAGGCCCCAGATCTGGTTTGTCATCAATCTGTGTTATAGTATCAGTCTTTTGATCTTCCCCTTTCGTGGGAGGTGGGTGATTGCACAGGCGTTTACTCGCATTAGGACCTGTGGAGATGATAGATAGTCCAGATCCCTCTGTGTATCTACCTTCTGCGGTTAATTCTTGTACGGGTACCTGTTGGGAAAGGCTTGCTTTTTGTCTTGGTTTTGAATCTAGCTTTCAAAATGTAAAACTGAGTTATAAAGCAGAAACAATTGGGTCTGCCAGAAGGTTGGTTCTGAAAGATTTCGTTCGTTCCTTCCCCTTCTCCCAAAAGTAGAGAGAGTTCATCATCTTTTTTGCAGGGACAGGAGTAGCAATGTCCTGTGAGATTCCTTCACTGACCCAGTTTTGCTCTGTGTTGCATTAGTCCACTGATGCTGGTGTGCTAGGTCAGTGAAACATTTTAAATTAAAGTATTGAACAGGGAGGGATTATGCCTGAAATGAGCTCTCTATGCATTTTAGTTTGCCTTTGCTTGTGCAGCGAGTTAGGACACTCTTAAATGAGCTTTTTTGTTGGCTGAGAGTTTTTCTGTGTTACAAACTGAAATGTCTTCCTGAAAAGAATAATGCTATTGTATTGAAATCTGAGTCTCTTCTAACTCCAGATGGAGGCTGTCCTGTGTAGCTTAATTACCAGATGTTTGTATTTTGCTCTGTGTGTTTGGAATGTGCCCATCTAACTGCTGACTGCCTTGAGATGGACAAGGTAGGAGAACGTGCAACTGAAGTAGGACTTCTGGAGAGCTCTGAAGGCTGATTTTTTTTTAAATAAATTGCAAGGCCTACTTCTCGTAGCCTCTCTTCATGTGTAATTCAGTGAGAGTTCAGCCTGAGAAAAGGTTGGACCCTGAGTATTCAGAACTTCTCACAAAAACAAGGAGTGTGAAAGCAATGTGCGAAGCTGTGTTGTTAATTGCTTCCACGTTTTAATATGTGATTATTGATTTGCATTATGCTATCAAAGTTAGGTGATACTGACCTTACTGGGGGATATTGGGAGAACCTGAAAGCAGGGGATGTAGGCAGGGATATCACCGGAGAGAATGGAGAGGGAAAAACTCCTGATACTTCTTATTAGGCATGGCAATGGGAGAATAGGAAGAGACTTTGCCACTTAGAGCAGCAGCTGACAGGTGATGGCATGAGGCTTCAAAGCAAACTGGATGGCAAACAGCAAGGTGCTTCTCATTGTTAAGTAGTAGAAATGCTGAACTACATCCTAAGAGCTATTTGTTCCATCGAAACTGCATTTTGTAAAACCAAACTTGACACTGCTGAAGGTATTAGAGAAGTGGTTGTACTGTTGGATAATCAGGCTTCAAGAAACGGACGTGTGACTCGGAGAAAGGAGAAGACATGCCAGAAGATTGACTAGACAGATGGAAAATGTTTACAGCAGAAAAATTAGTAGTGGCTTATTTGCTTTCACTGCGAATCAGAGTCTTGCTGTATGCCAAAATACTGAATTGATTTTTGGAAAACCCACAAATCAGTCTTTGGTCGTGGTTAATAGGATTCTGTATTTGTTCATGTTATCAAACTTCCTTTAAATTTTCACTAGTGATGTGAAACTTGTACTAAAAACATTTAACTTTGAAAACAGTTCCCGTTTCTTGTAGCTAAAGGAGTAACCAGTAATTTTAAAGAACTTGCTTTTTGTTATTGTCTTATGATATTGTTGGAATTCCTAATAGAGTAAATGTGGGAAAGGGCTGATTAGTGTTAGAAGCACAAGTTACAGGGGCAGATTTAATTAATCTTTTGACACGTTGCTTGTAGGTGAAGGAGAATCTGTTATCGTGCAAGATGCTGCTGCACTGCAAGAGGGATGAGTTGCGCAAGTTGTGGATTGAAGGGATCGAACACAAACACGTCCTGAACTTGCTGGATGAGATTGAGAACATCAAGCAAGTGCCCCAGAAGCTGGAACAGTGCATGGCCAGCAAGCACTACCTCAACGCAACAGACATGCTGGTAAGATTTGGTACCTTATCCTGGGAAAATACCCACAAGGAACATAACTGGTCAGCTGTCAGATCGTCTACAGGCGGATCTGCCATCTGTGTTTTCTTTATTATTTGTTATTTTTCCCTGCTGAGCTCCTTGTTTTGTCACTTGCTGCTTTCTTGTACTGAAATTTCTGGTTTTGTTTTCATCCTCCTCGACTGGACTTCAAGTCACAGTCTCTGATCGTGTTCGACTATCTCCTCTTTTTGTGCTTTCAGAGCTGTCTGTACCTGTTGACTTCTCTTGATACTGATGCTTTCTATAACCAGCTGTTACTTTACCCACTTGATCTGCACATAAGAGTCCTACTGCTTTTGGAGCCTGATATTTCTCTGTAAGCTTTTTCTCTCAGCTCTTTACTGTAGCTTTCTAAACATTCTTAAGTCTCCTCCTGAACTGATCTGTATGCTAACATGATTGCCACTGGCTGTCCTTTCTTTTACAGTGAATTTCCCAGATGTCTGCCTTTATCATCTCCTTTCTTTACATCTTACCATTTTTTTCAAAACCATTTTTGGTATGTAAGAACTGTCCTGTTTCCCTCCTGTTTCTGGGAGCGCATCTCCCAGAATACACTCACAACTTTGTTCATTACTCAAAGTGTTTTTCACCACTGAGGCGTGGTTCCCTCTTACTATCTTCCTCTAGGTCTTTTATCAGGACTTTTGATCCCTTTTCCTCATATCCAGCTTTTTTTTCACTTGTTTTTCTCCCTTCCTTCAAGTATTTTTCCCTTCATTTCCATCTCTTTTACAAACACACCTTTCCATTCCAGTCTTATGGTGGAGGTAGGAGTTTCGTGAACGTCTGTAATAAATGTCTGTCTTGCTCTTGTTCCTAAGCTTAACAAACATGTTTCTTAACCAGGTCCTTTCTTTCCTGGAGCTGTCTCCTACCAGTAACTAAAAACTTCACAAGGGGAGCGATGCTCAGTCCTGACATTGGGTACTGAGTCCAGTTCTGGCTCCCCAGTACACGGGAGAGAAAGGCTTACTGGAGCAATTACTTCAAAGGGCCGTAAAGATGGTTAAGAGGCAGGAGCATCTCTCCTCTGAGTAGAGGCTGAGAGTGCAGGGACTGCTTAGCCTGGGGAAGAGAAACCTGAGGAAGATCTTATCAATGTTTATAAATATCTGATGGGGGGTTGCAGAGGAAACAGAGCCAGACTTTCCTCGGTGTTGCCCAGAGGCGGGATAGGAGACAATGGGCATGGGCTGAAACACAGGAAATTCTGTCTGAACAAAAGAAAACACTTTTTTTTCTTACTTGCAAGGATGGTTGAACAGTGGAACAGGCTGCCCAGAGAGATGGTGGAGTCTCCACCCATGAAAAACTTTTGAGACCAGAATAGGTGCAGTCCTGAGCACCCTGCAGTAGCTGACCCTGCATGAGGAGTGGGCTTGGATTAGATGAATGGAGGCCCTTGCCAGCCTCAACTATTCTGTGATTCAGAAGTGAGGGCAAAAGGGATATGTCTGTTCATTTTCCCTTTTATTTTTATTTTTTTTTTCGAGAGAACGCCTTTATTAAGTCTTTTCATCGCCCTCTTTTTTATTCTCTTAGTCAACTTTACTGTCTTTTGTATTTCTCACAGCTTCAGTCTTAGCTGTGCCTCTTCACTTTTCTTTTTTCACTAAGCCATTATTCAGGATGAAGAGCTGGAAATCTTAGTGTTGTCGCCTCTTAATCCTAGAGCCCGAACTAGAACTTTAATTTCCTTCTTTCCATTTTCTCTTATTTTACTTTAAATAAGACTTTCTAAAACTCACTCTGTGTCCTTCTGAAGTGTGTTCAACAGTTGGATGTCAGTCTTCTCATCCATTTCTCTGTTGGCACGTGTAAGCCTATCAGGATTTTTGTTATTGCTGTTACATTTTCTTGCCTGATTTCACTTTACTTTTACTGACTTCACTGATCTTCACTTTCCTGTCCTTTTCTGTTGCGCACGTCCTGTTTTCATGACGCATCTGGTGCAGTCATCTTTCTGTACTGTGGTCACAGTCTTCCCTTTTGTCCTTTTCAAAAGCATCTTCCAGGGACATGCTCAATTTTATTCTCCTTTTCTTCAAATTCTCACTTTCCTTCTTTCTCACTTTGCTTCAGATATGAGCTACTGTCATATATCTTTCATACGTTCTGTAAGACATCTGGAATGGGCAATATATCCATTTCTGTTCTGTAATATTGTGTGGAATTTTGTGATACTTTACAAAGCGTACCATAAAATGCATTAAATTCCTCAAAATGGATCAGCAATGGAAGGACTGAGGCAGCATATCTGGGTGCAGTCAGGTTCTGCCAAAAGTTTCATCAGGTTTCTGGGGTAGGAGATTGGAGTGAGGTGTTAGTCTGATAGCTGTAATTATGAGATGAAGAAGGAGATCTGAGTTAAGGGATTCAGTTTAGGGGGGGATGTAGTACTCAATGTTAACATTGGTATTGGTTGAAATGATAGTATGATAGCAGTTCTTGTTTGTTTGTTTTTTTTTCTTTTTACTGATGGAGTTGACTTTAATCAGCATAAAAAGACAGGTTGCTTGTTGTGATTTTAAGCAAAAACTCTTTCCATAGGTAAGTTCCAGAAAAATAATTAAATTTCTATCTGGGATATAAGATAGGAAGTGTAAAAAGAGAAATAACATGATTTAGGAATATACTTAATCTCTTTCATAATCTTAAATATTTCAGAAATGTTTTGAAGTGTGCATTTATGATATGTTATCAGTTTGCAATACATCATGTGCAATTTTTAGGTGGATATATACACACGTACCTGCATACACATAACTCCGTGTGTGTGTGTGCATGTGAGTTTGCCTAAGGCCATGTGATACAGCCAGTATTAGGCCTCCCTAAGTACAAACTTCTTCAGCATGCCACTCTTTTTTCTCCACAATGGAGTATCTGTTCTGGGAAATCAAATAATAATGATGCAAAAAGCTGCTGTTTAGATTTATTTTTTTTTTTTAAAACAAGGAATGCATAGAAAACTGAAGTGAAGATTGAACACACTCTTTCAACTGTTCATTTACCCTTGCAATTTTCATTTGAAGACAAGTGCACCTGTAATAAAGCAATGGTAATCTACCTGCCTTCGGAGCCTTTTCACGTACAGAAATTGCTGTGGGCTCATTGGTTTTTGCCATCTCCTGCTAACAGCACCTCTGCAAGACTGTGGTGCTGTAATCGCTCACTGGCTGCAGGATAATTCCTTTCTCCTTTTTTATGATAGGAATATTTTGTGAAATAATAAACTGTCGGGTGTGCAGAGTGTTTATAGATCTTGGTCCTTTTGTTTCTCTCCTCAAGGTATACAGATGCTCCTGGCTTATAAAAAGCCCAAAGTGATCCGACAATGAGCTTGTATTCCTCACATTGAAATCGGAGCACTGATTAATATTGTTGCCTGTAGCCTTGTGATATGTACAGTCTAAATTAGACCTTTGCAGCCGTTGTGCTGGGTTGATGCAAGCCCACTAATAGCATAATTTCTGCTTGCTGCATCACATTTCTGCAGTCTGCTCTTTGTATTCCACTCACATTAATTGAAGTAATTTTGCCACTGAAGCGTGTTTCAAACCTCTGCATTTAAATTGAAATTTTAATTCCCTTATTGTTTGGAAAAGACGGTTGAAGATGGCTTGTTACAGGTTTCATTATCACTCAAAACTCTCCAGCTGCTGGTTCTAATGTGCAATGACTGAGCAGTGCTGGGAAGAATTATTAATGTAAGAATGGCAGCTTTTCCCAGTAGCATGAACAAAATGCAAAGGTGTTTTGTGACGGCTTACATTTGTATGAAGTTAAAAATTTTAAGTGGCTGCTTTTTTGTTGCTCATTCTCTATCTGTCTAGGGTAGTGCAAATGAACTTCTAAAATCATGTATCCTGTCTGTATAGTAGGCACTCCTGTGAGTAGGGCCAGTAGGGTTTGCTGTTCTGTAATTGCAGATTACGCTCTTTTGAAAGCATCTGGTTCCAACCTCCCTTGAACTGTTAAGCTCTGGAGAAATTAGGATGGTCCAGAGCACACACAACCCCTGTTTGAGACTGAGTAAGTTTCAATTATTTTCAACTTCTGCACGTTTTTTTTGAAGTATGAGTCTGTACGCCTATCTGTAAAGGATCTGTTTTGTGACACACATCATTGCTAGAAGTGAAATCCACTTTAACGTGGCAATGGAGTGCATGTGCACACGTGTATGTGCATTTTCTGTTTAACAAAACATGATCAGGTGCTGAGAAGACTTCTGACACAACAGGAGCTTCATAAGAAGGCGACGTGTGGTCTTGAAGAAGAAGAGCAGAACTGGTGGTAGAGGCAAGTTGGGGCTGGGTTCCAGCTTGGCACTTGGCCTGGAAGCATGAGCTTGGTCGCTGGAAGGCAGGAATCTGAATTACTCAGCTCTGAGGCTGGATGAGAAGACCTACACAGGCTACACGACTCTATAGCCAAGCCAAAACTTGAGGCAGAAGGCACGGCAGGATGGACAGTGGGCACGGCCAGAAGGATTCTTGCTTGATGGAGCAGTTCTAGGTCCAGTTTCCTTCAGTGCTGGGTTCTGTATTGAAGGGCAACGCTTTCTGATGAGGGGCTTTGTAATTAACTCAGGTAGCACAGAGGTCTGTGGTGTTGATCTGGTAGTTCTGGCTCTGCTGTTGACTCATGCAGCGCCCATCGGGAGGAATTAATATTTTCCATTTGTTTAAGTAATCTAAGAGATGAAATGCTAAAAAACATTTGAAGGAAGAAATGTTGTTGAATCAAGTAATTAAAGGTCATATCATAATACAATTAAATGAAAATTGCTCGGGCTACTTTCTTTGCGTTTCCTGGCTTTTAAGTGTCTAGCTTTGCAATTTTAATGAGCTCATATCACTTTGTCAAAGTATATAGAGTTTTTTTTTTTAAAAAAAAAAAACTTAAGTCTGCTAGACCATGAAAAGCTTGCTCTGAACTTGATTTCTTATTGTCAGAGCACAGTTCCTTCGAGGGTGGGATCGTATTAGGTAAAAGATGGTGAAGCTGCAGAAATATATCCACAGGATAAGAGTGAGGATTACTGCCATACCCAGCTGAAAATTGTTATTTTTTTTTATTAAGAGGATGACAAAGCAAAGAAGAGCATCGTGTGGAAAGAAGGAAGTATGAAGCCCACTGACTAGTGTTCATTTCAGTTTAATATCTCACTTAGTTATGTTACAGAGCTCGGAGGTGACGCGGATGTTTTACTCATGAGCACATCCTTTTCCTTTAGTCGAGGCATTTTTGTCCAAAGTAATAAAAAGTTGGAAAGTGAGTAATTTGTTCCTCAAGAAGTAGGCCAGGGAACACTCCAACGACTCCTTTTCTTTCTTGTTTCCCTGTTAACAGACTTCTATTTCAGCTTCCTTCTGCGAGGGAAAGAGTAGAAGGTCTCCTGTTCTTCTTTCTGAAGTGAGTAATCGCATCAAGCTTTGCTCAGAGCTGGCCTCTTTCTTAGTGCAAATTTGCATTGTTGCCAGTTTGTTCAGTTTCCTGAGTGGAGCGAGTGGCCATTATGATTGCTGCATTCAATTAACTTCCCTCCAGCTGTACGGAAGAGGAGATGGGGCTGCAGGTAAATCAGGTTGCTCTCAGTTGCATGCAGAGTTCGCCACTTGCATCCTCACCGTGTGTCGTGCGCAGCTCTGCAGGCTGCTTTGTTAAGATCTGTCGGGTTAATATATGTAATTTTTTTTAGAGTTTATTTGGTGTGACATCTAACCCTTATAGAAGGGTTATTCCAATCAAATCTAACCCTTATAGAAGGGTTATTCCAGTAAAATCTAACCCTCGTATAAGGGTTATTTCAGTCTAAACTAGAGATGCCGACCAGCCCTGATGTCTGCATACCAAAGCATTTTACACAAAATTGGTTATTTTCTTTTTTTCTGCCTGCAGAGCTTTACAACACAACTGGGTCACTCTAGTGTGTGAGAGCAAGGTCAGAACGAGAAGAGATTTTAATACAAAGAAACGCTGTGCAAAAACGATCGTAAAGCTACCGAGGCAGTCAGAAGGGCGAGGTGGCGTAGGGAAAGGAGAAAGATGAGAAGTTAACCATGGGTAAGATACTTGGAGGATGGTGCATGAGGACAAGGAATTTAGCTTGCTGTGGAGAGGGGAGTCAAACAAGGAGCTTAAAACCTTGAACATCTCAGGATCAGAGAAAGGCTGTTGGGGTGTGCACGTACACAAGCACATGTGTGGCCATTTCTTGCCCATCTTGTAGCGGATGTGTCCTTCTTGATAACAATTTCCCCTGCTGTTCGCATTAATCCTCAACAATGGTGTTCGGAGTGATTGACATGTTCCCAGAAAACATTGGGTGTTTGTAACCCGTTGAGGAAAATTTGCTTTTCATTATTTGAATGTGGCTGCTGCCTGTGGCTCTCCGTAGCGTGGGATGAGGAGAGGCTTTCAATTACAGTACGGTGCAGTGAGCTCTCTTCTGAGGCTGTAAGTAGTTTGGAATAATGACATTAAAAACATGCAACTGAGTTCTTGGTATGCATTTTATTTACCGTCTGCCTTTCTTTCAGCTGGAACAATGAAAATCAATAAAAGCAGTCTTTCATTTTGTTTCTGCATTTCTTATTGCAGTGCTGGGATCCAAGCACTGCTGTGGAAGAGCTTTATTTCCACTGAAGTCATTAATTACAAAATGTAAGAGACTTTGGGATTCTATAGAAAGTTTTCTATTACAAAACTTAAATTTTGGCCCTGCTTCAAATTCTTTCATTTGAATTGCAAAAATAGTAATAGCTTTCATTACTTCTTGCCTTGAAGTCTTTCCATAGCTAACGTTGTGTCTTGTCGTTGTAGACTCGATTGATTACAAAGAAGCCTTTCCGAAAACAGAATTGAGAAGATGGCACCTCAAGGGTTGTATCTGATTTTGGATTTGACGTGTGTCAGCTTTTTGTTTAAAGGAACTAATTTGTACTAGCTTGTAATGATTGGCAAACCTTACGATTTCTGTTAACTGTATGGTTGAGGTACAGAAGAGAAAGCAAGCAGCTTTGTTTTTCTTAAGCTGCTGCATGGATGGGATATGTTCTAGTGATTCGAGCACAAACATGGAAGCAGTGAGCTTTTTTCTCTCCTTCCTGCTGATTCATTTTGAATGCTGTACCTTTACTCAGATGACAGAGTTCATTAGCATTAGTTGTTTGCCCCGAAGGAGCATTGTAAAGCTTAAGTAATTAAGTTTGGAAGAGTACTTGTAAGTTCCTTATATGAGAAGCATTGGTGCTATTTATTGCTAGAAGATTTTTCACCTCTATTCTATCTTTTTCTTTTTTTTTCTAATTTGAAAAAAAAACACACACCTTGCTAGGCTATGGTTGAAGACACCAGAAAATGGAAGTTTTCTTTCCCTTTGCAACACCTTATCATTTTTCACTTACTACGCTTATCAATAACTTCATCTCATTCTTTTCATCCTATAATTTCCATTATCCGAGGCAGTCTGTTGCATTAAACTGTTAGTGCCTAATAGTGCTTCATTTGCATTGACACGTGCTTGACCTCGGCCCCTCCGCTCTTAGTTAATGCACCAACAAGCATCGATACGTCTCTGGAGTATTATCCCGTGGCTGTTAGCTCTACTAATAACAACCATTCATTTAAGCTGATGAAAGTTTATTAAATAGCAAACACGCGCCGTAATGGAGGTGGAATAGAGGTGTCGAGCAGTGTTTTGTGGTGAGGTTCAGCCACGCTGCCCTTAATGAAACAGGAGAAGTATTTGTAGTATTATGGTCTACGCTTTGGGGAATGGACGTTTCTGAACGTTAAGCTTCATCTTTCCTGATCACAGATGCAGTGATGAGAAGTTCTTTGCTCAAGGCAATTGTCCCTGCCATGTAATGATGCATCCTTTCTTTGGAGTGATCTCTTAACAGCTGGAGAGTTTTTGTGTTCTCGTTTACGCTGGCTGCCTTTTTACCTCATGAACCTAGGCGTCTTACATACCTTCAGGTTAATATTTCTTTTGCCTTTGATATTGTTGGTAATTTTTATTATTGACGTATTTTATGGAGTTCATTCTGTGAGACATTTACATTCTTATTGCTTTATCTTTGAATATAGCTGATGTTTTTCCAGTAGTCACTGGTCTTTCCATGAATTCTTTTAACTCTGGATTGTGCAAACATAATAGTGAAACACTGCAACAAACACCAACAGAAATTGTTGGAAGACCTAGTGGGTTATGGAACAATATAAAATATAATCTAGATAAATTTGCATTTTTAATGCAACTTTAAAGCCAGTGAATGGTGGGTGAAGAGGAACAATAAATTTAGTTTTCAGTAAAGCGTTTGAAACACTTGGGGTGAATTTAGCCTGGAAGTCTTCCAATGAAGGGAACTGATTTATGGCGGGTGAAGTTGGCATAATGCTACCACGTAACCTTCAAAATGGCATGAAAGATGAAACATCCTCGCGTAGACCCGGAGGAAAACTTATGCTGAACAGCTCGTAAATGAAGATCTATAGACAACGTGCCAGTTTGAGAAGGCAGTGGTTGTATAAGACTACAGTTTAATGTTGCCTCCTGTGACATCTTTATGAATTCTGTAATAAAAACAAGTTAGTAAATTAGTAGGTGAAGAGCTAATTGGAAGGAGTTAAAGATTCCTTTAACAACAGAGCGATGGGACAGGGAGTGTGAAGGATTGGAAATGTCATCTTGAAGACAGCAAGAGATCAATTTGGGGAACTGCAGGTTTGCATTAAAAATAAAAGTCCTGGTGTTTTACTTCAGTGCATTAGGCCCTCATTGTTCTAGGCATCATTCATATAGGCAGAAGACGTTTGGGATGGATGGTCCTGAAAAAAAAACCACATCTCTTAACACTTCTCTTAATTGCCATTAAGGCTGAATGAGGACGTATTAAATCAGACAAAATATGGAAGTGAAAAGTAGAAGGAAGAGCCTTTTCAGATTATTTTTACTGCTTTCACAGCACCTGTAACAGTATCTCCAGTTATCAACAGATCTCTGCCTCAAATTTCTCTCGTTTTTTAAACCAGTTTAAGCTTTTGGCCTCGGCGGTGTCCTGTGGCAATGAGGTATGGAGCTGAGCTGGGCAAGCCTCTTGTAGATGGTATCAAATCTTTGATTTGCTAATTGCAGCGGAGTGCTCAGGAGCTGCTGAGGATTCGAGGCACGGAGCTCTCGCAGGCACCCCGGTGATACGTGCCTCATCTCCAGTGAGTTGTCACTCTAATGGAAGACATCTCGGGCAGTCCTGTGATGCAGATAGAGGTACTTTGACTTTCCTGTTTCGGGGAAGTCATTTAACCATACCACTGTTGAGATTGCTCGGGTTTTGTGTTAAAGTCCAAGTGAGCAGTTGGATAATCCTCTCGTGGTTTTTAGGCAGCCTGTTCCTTGAGCACTGCTGCTGGTTTCAGCACTTTATTACTAGAAAGACATTGATGAATTACAGCAAGTAGAGGAGGAAGTAGAATGATTGATGGGTGACAGGACTGGGGAAAAATTGAAAGAATTAAATTTATGTAGGTGGACTAAAGGACAGCAAGCGAGGGATGTAATTCTATAAATATTTTAAGTTTGTAAAGGAAAGTAGTAAGTTAGCTTGGGTCACCACCATTTGCATAAACACTTCAGAAAAGCAAAGGATGATTGCACTTTGTACTAACGTGTTTGTAACAGGTTTGCTTTAATGCTTTCATAGGCACAGTAGTCTTACGAGCAAAAGATAGAAAGGCAAAGTTTGCAAAATATAATTAAGGCAATACTAGAGCCACGGGGAAATGGCTTTGCCATGTAATTGACCTCCTCCCAGCTTGTATCCGATAATATACAGAGACATTTTTTTTCTTTAAAGGAAACAAGACCAGATGGGATGGTTGGTTCAGAATTGTGTACTTCAGCTTACTGGAACTTTATTCTGTGGAATACACTTCTGCTTTGTTAAGGCATTAAAGAAGTGTTGTTCCTCTGCCCTCACGGATACTTTTTTACTGTTTGGTGTTGTGTTGCACGTTGGCTGCTTGCTGCCTCTTGTGGATGTGATTGCATTTTAGTTGTATTAGATGAACATACAGGTGAGAATTTGGATAAAAGGTCCTACAATTTAGAGAAAACAAACCTCGTAAAGAAAAAATAGCCCTCTTAACCCATTTTATGTCTGTATTTATCCCTTTCTTCCCCCACTGAAGGAGCTTACAGTGAGTTAGGACTAGCTGTTTTCTTGCAACCTGAGCGTTGTATTTCATGTGTAGCTCAGAAGCCATCAATTTTCTCCCCCTTTCTTCATCAGTGGTCAGCAAATCCTTTCACCTCAAGAAGGGAATTGACCTCAGCCATTTCCAAAATACTGCTGAAGGGGTTGCTTTCTCTATTTCTCCATCTCTTATAGTTCTTCTTATGCTTTTAGCTTGTTAATTCTTCTGAGATTCCTTAAAGGTGAGTAAAATTGCTAGCAATTTCTTCCATCATCTTAATATCCAATGTGTTAATCAACAGTCGCTACTGTTCATCATGAGGATTTTACAGCTGTTCATTAATCCTCACATCCTGTGTGCCTTTTCCCCTTTTCCTGAAGGGGAAAGAGGCAGTGACAGTCAGGAACAGCTCTGATCTGTGCATTTTAATATTTTCCATGTTTGTTTGTTTGTTTGTTTTCTTATCTAAAGGCTCCCTGCTTTGGGACTGGGTGCTCCTGTAATTCCAGGGACATCTTAGCTTGATGATGCTGCCTCATCCTGATACCACACTTCCTGCTGCCCACTGACCTGTGGCAACTTGATAGCAAACAATTGCCAATCCTTGGATTTCTTAAATGCAGCTTGGATGCAGGTTTTTCATATGTTCCAATATTTGGATGTGCCATCCTTAAGGACAGCAACTTATTAGCTTCATCCTAATTCACCTTGCTACCAAAATACGGAGCAAGTTTATGGATGAAATACAGTTTACTTGATAAGGCTTACGTCAAGCTTCTAATTAAAAACTATAAATGCAATTTTAGAGTAGGCTTAATCAGTTACTCATTATATGTTTCCAGCACTGGAGGTACAAAATACTCAACAGGCTCCTGCTTTCTGGATGTCAGAACCTTTCCTCCATCATCCCTGGAAAAGAGGAGTTTTGCAGGCAAAACAGGCTCAATTTGGGGAACTCTTGGTTAATTTATTGCCAGTTAACACAAACTCGTGATTGCTGATTTGGATATTTGAGGTAGGTACAGAAGAAGAGGGGACAATCAGAAAAAGCCATTTAAATAAACACATTTCTTTGCTATTCTCCAGGTAAATGTTCAGTAGAGCACCTTTACTCCCTTCCATTCTCTCAACTTATTTTCTCCCTGGCGCGTGCTCAGTCTGTCCCAATTCTTCCAGTGAGGCAATGGGTGGCACAGAAACCTGGTGTCACCCATAAGGGCTTCTCTCTCTGAACTTTTCCCTTGTAGATTTTTTCTTTCTGCTACTTTGCTTCTTACTGGTTTCCTCTGCAGCACTTGAGCTCTTCAGGTTTTCCTCTACTCTTGTTTTCCTGAGGATGCCTGCTCTGATGTGGGTCGCCCCCCATGCCACAGATCCTCAGAGCAGTCCCTGCTTTGCCATGGTGTGCCTCCTCCAGGAACGTGTCTCCAGCTGCTAGCAGTTGCTCCAACCTATTTAAGAAACAGCAGCAGAGCCACGTGCTACCCCAAACCATAATGAACCTCTGCAAAATTCCCTGGGTCAGTTCCTTTAGACATGCACGCTTAGGGTTAGAAAGTTGGGGGATCATTTCTCCGTGTGCTTCTCAGTTTATTGTGTTAAATTCTTTGAACAGAGACCATCATTCTTAGGTCCTTTACCTTCTTGCTCAGTGTAAAATCCCAGCAGATGAGCGTGAGTACCTTGCTGTTTCTTAGACTATGGCAAACGTCCCAGGTTAGGTCCTTATCTCACGCCAGTCAGGTGTAATTGAATTCACTGAACTGCTTGCTTAGATCTGGCTCTACACGTTTCAACTGTTTTTTAGTCGTTTTCCTTCCCTGTACCTTTTCAAAAGCAAGTTCCTTGTAAAAGCAGTAGATCAATTCTCCCTCTTTTAAATGTCAGTTTTGTCTTTATTCATCCGGCGAGGCAGGCTGCTGCTATTTGTTTGCTGTTTTATTCAGAGGGTTCAGCTTTTTCCCATTTGTCATACTGTGTTTGTGTATGACTTGACTTTTTTTTTCTCCTTCAAATTGTGACCTACCACATTGTTTTCTTTTAACCTTTCTCAGTTGGTTGTTCGTATTTTTGCATCTGGCATCTGAACTGAGAGCAGGCTGGTGTCCCGGATGGAAAGATTTCAGGTTCCTGGTTTGTACAACCATTATTCTGCTTTGCCACCATGAAGAAGAACCTACCTGAGGGCTTTCATTTCATATCTGCTTCCAAGATTGTGGAGGCCTAGAAGTAAAACAAATAAACTCTTTTCGCCCCGTTTTACCATACTTTCTGGAAAACTAAAATACTGCTGAGAAACCTCTTAAGGGATCATGCAGTTTTAACTGGGAGCATATTTCCTAACTTTGGCCAAAGTTACCCAGGCTTTTAACAAATATCTTGCTGGTACTTAGGTTATATGTTGTAAAATGCTAAATCAAAACCCTCCAAATTGGATGTTATGATAGGCAAATGTTTAACTACATCTTCTTTTTAAGGCAATTAAACTCTGCTATAAACTGATTGTGACCTTTAAACAAGCTGCGTAATGGTTCTGGTGCCGTAGTTATTTTCTGTAAACTTACAATTTTTAGCTCATACAGATCAGAGCTCTTTTTTCAGGTTTGTTTCATTGATCCTTATTTTCTTAAGGGTCACTGTACATACTGTACTTCAGAAATGAGTAGATTTTAACATCAGAGATGAATATCAGATTATCTAACCCAAATTCTATTGTAGTGCAGGCTGATTTTTTTTTTTTCTTCTTTCACCAAATACAGTAATTTTGTGTTTAGGTATGGCTGTCTATGAGAGAACCAGACTTCTTTCAGAGGTTAAAAAAAAAATAAATTAGAAAAAGGTGGTGGTGGGGCTTACCTCCCATTTCTTTTGGTACCATTTGCTTGTGGCAAATCAGCTTTTCAAAGAAGAATATCAGGATATTTGTCTGTTGATTCACCTGCCAGGTGTTCTCTCTTGCTGTAGCTCCTCTCGATACCCCTAGCAGTGCCAAAAGAAAAATGTTGAGTTCTGCACCTAAAATCGTCTTTTTGCACAGGTAGTGCATAGACTACAGGCTGCGGTCTGATTTTTTTGGGTGTAATGTAAGTGGTACAAATAATTAAAGTGAACAGCTCCTGTCTGTGTCTGAGGACTCCAGATAACTGTAATGAATGAGTAGAAAAAAATCATACAACTTAAATACATATATTTAAGCTTCCTATTAGAGAAGGAGGGAGCCAGTTGCCTTTTAAAATGTAAAAAGCTACTTTTATGTTTGGGAATGGGGCTAGCAGTATAAAAGCATTCAACCCAACACTTGGATTTCTTTCTAGAGTGCACCTTTTTATTGATCTTTATAAGTAATCAGAGGAGCAGCATCTGCACTAAAAGAAAAAAATCCAGAATTAAGAGTTTTTCACCAAAGTCAAGGTTCTCTTTAACTGGGACTGCTAACTTGAGAAAGAGACGTGCTTCTTGTGGACTAGTTGCACTCCGACCTGCTGTGTGCAGGCTGTCTCCTGCTCACCCATCTCCTCCTCCACACTGCAGTTTGAAATGAGGAAAGGTAAAGAACAACTGGTGGAAATGATGTGCCCAAGCTGAGTGATGAGTTGGTGATATAACAGGAAACAAAACTGTGACGTTCAAAGGTATTTTATCATACATTTGGATTTCTTGCATAATACATGTGGTGGTGTGATACCAGCCGAGTGGGGGCATAAAACTCAGGTCTTGATTTAAGCCTTGCTAATGACACACACGTTGGTCTGGTCCCTGTCAAGGAGTTTAATTAAAACCACTGCATTTCTAGTCTTGCTGTCAGGGATGATGTGGGTCATCCTCGAGGCATTGGCTGTGCTCTCAGCTGGCACACCGTGGTGGCTTTCCAAGTCCCTTTGTAACCTCACTGCTTCTCCAGATGGCTGTCTGTCTTGTTAACATGCCCTAGGCGTGTTTTCTTCCAAAGAAAACTGATTGTAAATGACTTCGGTTTGTATTTCCAGGTAGTCAACAGAGCCCCTGCTCTTCCTGCTCATTCAGTGCTTCCCCTTCACTTCCATCCATCTCCGTAACTCTTCATCTCCCCGCTTCTAGAGAAGAAAGCCTTCTTGGTTCAGAGCACATCAGATGCAGTTCTTTGCTGAAAATGAGTTGTGAGAAGTCATCTCTTGCAGGATAGGAGGGTGAAACAGGTTTGCCAGTGTGGTGGTTTGTTTTTTTTTGTTTGCAACAGCTGCATTTTCACATCTGCCTGCAGTGGTTTTTAAGTTTTGGGTGTTCTTTGTAGGCACCTTTTACATCGTTTTAGTTGCATATGGTCCTGCTCTGGTAGATTATCCAGCATACAAATTAGCAAAGCGTTCTCATCTTGTATTCTTGTATTCAGGGATATAATCTAGGGTGGTGGTCTATAGCTTGCTTTTTGCCAGGATTTATGTAATCTTTAAGCAGGTAAAACTAAACAAGATATATTTTTTAATGTAACATCTGTTCTAGCTGTAACCTAAACCAGTTGGAGGCCTTGCTTTGGCTTCTGTGAGTTTGGATTGAGCCTGTAGCTACTTTCCATACCCAAATTGTACTGAACATAAAAAAAGCTTTTGTCTTGAGCTCTGTCTTGATAATTGGTGGTAAAAGGAAATGAAGTATTAGAAAAGAAACCAGCATTTATGTGAGCCTTGCCTGGAGTGGGGCTACAATAAGTAATGTTGAAACTTGCCTGTGTTACTTCCCAGTGTGGGTCAACCATTGGGAAAGGGGCATTTATCAGGGACATAACTTCCATCTTGCCTCACCCCAAATGCGGAGTGTCAGAAAGGACATGAAAACAAACAAACAAAAAAAGTCCAACAGCAAACCCTGCAAAAAAACAAACCTGCTTTTTCCAGGAGAAGCAAGTTCGGTAACAACGAACGTGGAGGTTTGTTTAAGTGCACTAAATGATTGACTGTTCTGTTTGTTCCTCAGGAGGCATATTTGGGAGCTGCATGTTGGTTTTAATGATTAGTTTTGAGAGTAACTTCTTGTAACTGGGAAGGTAAAAATAGAGCCGAATGTTTTGAGGGGAAAGCTTTAAATTTTGCTGCGTGTGTTTTTGACAATACTTTTACTGGATGTCTGGGAACCTTTTTAATGCTATTTCCCTCTGTGCTTTCAGTTCTTTCCTCGCTGCATTTTCATCTCAGCTTCTCAGTTTGACAAATGTTGTTCCTGATTTTGCTCCTGCTTTGGTGAAATTGCTGACAGCTTTCAGGACAGCGCTGAGTGCCTGCGACTTCCCTGAAGTGACTGGGGCTTAAAGCACCTTTGGGATTGGGAAATTTGGGATACGTTCCCACCTGCCAAAGGAAGGAGATAAAATTAGCACTTGGGTTTACTTCTACTGAAGGTTTCCAAGCTGTGTCTGCACTTTTTGTTGACCCTTCTGTCTTTGTATGTCAAGCTCTTTGGGGAGAAGTGAATTTGTTTTTTTTTTTTTTTTTTTTGCTTCATCTGTGGTAGAGTTTTGTGGCCAAATGTAAATAACTGTTCAAAAATAGATTCTGAGAAGAACAAGGATGGGTAGTCCTTTGGGTGAAGTGATGGGAACCCTGTTCATGCTGCTGAAGTTGTAGGGTAGGTGGCCTTAGGAGGCGTCCTCTGTTCAACAGGCAAATTCCTTCTTGAGGCTAGGAGTACGATGAGAAGATGTGAGCTTTCAGGAGGCCTTTAACAAAATCACAGCAAACTTCACCCCTGTGGGCTGCCAAAATGCCAGCATTTGGTTACTCCGTGACTTCTGCTGAGTGATGTCGCATCACCTGGACATCCCCTGCAGCAGGGCAGGGCACCACTGGTACCACAGGCTCTGTCCTAAGGCTGGCAGCAGAAGCACACACTCATCATCCATGCCGAGAAGGGGATTTCATAATTACAGACTTGGTAACATTTTTCAGGAGGAAAGAAAAAGTGCAGGTTCCTCTTAGGAACCGCTCCTAATTTCAAAAGCCTGAGTGCCCCAAAGCTATTTCAGGGTCATTCCTGACTCGCAGGCAAGCAAAGTAATACTGCGTTGATGTATGTTCTTTTGGTATAGTTAATATTTACTGGTATTAAGGGACCAGACCTTAGCTTGGCTGTCTGCTTGCTGTATCTCCTTGCTTTTCATTTTTAATGTTGAGCTGACAGGTTCGCTATAAACTTAAATCCTGAAGTGCAAGCAAATGTCTTCTTTCACCAATAACAGCTTAAATTATTAGGGAATTATTCTTTTCTTTTCTTTTTTAATTCAAAATCTCTGCTCTTCTCTGTGTGTCAGAGGCGATGCACACCTGAACAAGCTTTGCTAGTGCTGATATTCCTGGTTCCTTACAACATCGGCCCTGAGGTTTGGGATGCTGCAGAGGGATGTTGCATCTTCTTAAGTAACTGCGGAAGAGCTCCGTTAAATATTTAGAAGAACAAATAAACTGGGAGAGATGCGAATTGAGAACGTTGCTTTAATGCACTCACTTGCCACTCCTGGTGCCTTTTGTCCGTGTTTGTTCCTAGGATACAAATGAAGAAGAGCCAGGTTTCTTGTTCTTGTGCATCCCGACTGTCAGCAGAGGAGTTTTACTCGTGGCCTGTGTGCATCCTCACCCCTGGCAGTGCCCAAGGCCGGGCTGGATGGGGCTTTGAGCAACCTGGTCTTTTAAAAGCTGTCCCTGGCCATGGCAGGGATTGGAACTGGGTGGGCTTTATGGTCCCTTCCAACCCAAACCGTTCTGTGATTCTGTCATTCCTGTCTGGTAGCCTGTTCCTCGTGTAAAATTATTTTCCTTGGTTTGAGACTTGCTAAACAAGCATTTAAACTACCACAAAAAACCCACCTGAACTCCTTAGAGTTGAAAAGTACCTTTGAACTAGCAATAGTTTTCATTAACAGGTTGGCTATCTCTACTTACATGGTGTAGTTAAGTGACTTGGTACTTACGTGGGCTAGAAGCTGAGGCTTCCTAAGTTTTTTTTAGCCATGCCATTACTTTAGGTAAATAAAAGTTAAACCTTTTTGTCCCCATCTATAGAAATGGGAATAGTATTTTGTTGATGTTTCTGTAATGAAAAGAATAATCAAATGTCATTGTCAATGTCTTCTCTGAATGCTTTTCCACTTGATAATCTTCTTAGTTTGTTACCTTGTGCTTCGGTTTTATTTACCAAACATAGGTTTGGTAAATAAAAGTTTCCAAACCTATGGTTCAACATATTTGAAGAATGCTCGTTAGATTTCAGTTGTTTGGTTACTGACCCTTTTTTATGTGTTGAATTTCCTTTTAGGAGGAGAAGTAAAGAAATCCAACTTAAGCTTTTGCTCCTTCAGAAGAGTTTGTAGATAGAATTGTCCTGGTATTCAGACACTCCCCTAAGCAAGGGGAAAAGTCTGGAGAGGTGAACGAAGTGACCTTTAAAAGTGCTGTATGTTTTCCTTCCAGGTGTCAGCAGTGGACTCCTTGGAGGGTCCCCTTCTTCAGGTGGAGGGCTTGAGCGATCTGAGGCTGGAGCTCCACAGCAAGAAGATGAACATGCACCTAGTCCTGATCGATGAGTTACACCGTCACCTTTACATCAAGTCAACCAACAGGGTGGGACAGCGCAACAAGGAGAAGGGGAGAATCAGGTTGGTTTGGCGTGATGCTAACTCAGGGCAAGAGGTCTGGCAGGGAAGAGGACGACCTTCTCCCTGTCACAAGCAGAAACTTTCTTGGGAAGAGCGACATCAATTGAAACTTTCATTTTTGGAAAGTTTTCTTGTGCTTATGGCTGTGAAGAGCATAAAACCCCTAAATATTTTGATGCACTTTTGAACCTGAAAGCAGTCTGTTCTCCTTCTTTTGCTTAGTGATTCTGTTGTTTTTTTTTTGCTGCTTCCTACAGAATTATGATGAGGTCAGTTCTCCAGCATTCTTTCCCTTCTCTGAGGCATATACCTTACCCACAAATGCCATGATCGTGAGGCCCAGGTCAGGCAAAGGGAAGATCACAGGGGAGAACTGTTCATCTTTTCTAGCAAACTGCCAGGGTTTAGAAAACTTCCAGATAACCATAAGGTTACTAGCCGGAGGCACAATATTGAAGTGCCTGGGCAGTGTCTCGCCTCTGTAGCATTTCAAAGGTGTTTTAAAGATGTTGAAGTTCTGTACCTGGTTGGTACTTCTGATCAGTGGATTGGGCTCAAGTATAGGCACCTGGCTATTTTTTTTTGCTCCTAGTTTTGTGAATTCTAACTTTGATGGCAATAGAGTTTTTGGGAGGGAAGAAAGACGCTGTCTGGAAGTGAGAAAGCGTTGGGAAGTGACTTTCGTAGAGCAGGAGAGAGAATACATAGTGGTGGGGAGCAAAAGCGGAGTCAGCATATGATAAAGATGCAGGGAAGAGATAAATGAGCATTTTGTTATGAGAAAGAAAGAATAAAAACATGGTTACCAAATATAAGAGGAGAGATAGTAAGTTTCATTAAATGAATTTATGAAATAAAGGATTGTTTGAAGTTGAAGTTTCCGGGAGAGAGAGTTGTTAGCAAGTCCTCAGTCTCTTCCTTACTCATCTCATTAATTAAAAACAGACAAAAAAGCTTTGGTGTTCCCAGCCTATGCAACTACTAATTAACTGCAGTTTTGTACGACTGCTACAGGGACCCCTTATCTTTTTCATGCTTTGTCTTTTTCCCCATTCCCTGTTATGCATCATTGATACGATATTAATATGAACACTTGGATCAAGGACTATCTTGTTGCTTCATTTTAGTGTGCTGCCATGGACTGGCTGTCAACCAGGACGCAATTATGTTGATAGTTATTTGTTGTGGTGGTTTTAAGTGTCTCAGATCTAACAACGCTGAGCTGGAATGCACAGCTAATCCATTTAAGCGTAGTATTGGAGCTGTGGAGAGAGTGGAGGTGGTTCTCAGGCAGGGTAGTAAGTTTAGCCCCTGTCTTTGCAGGTTTCTGTAAGTATTCTGATCTCTTAGGGAACATATGAAACTTGTTATAGGTGCCTTCTCTGCTTCAAATGATTTCTTGCTTTTGTTCTCCTGCCACATCCAGCTTTATGCCTTTCATTATGCATGCAGCTGAGGCAGCACGACACATTCTTGGCAAATACTCTGTGAATTTATTATGGAAATGACGAAGTCTTTCTGCTTTCAGAGGAAGAAGGTTCCTTTGGAGAGGGGTGCATGTAGGTGTGCACGGAACAGGAATTTGAAGGGGAGGAGAAAGAGTGGAGGTTTCTAGGGGGTGCTAGGAAAGCTGGAAGGAATAAGGAGTTGACTTGGGAAATGGGAGCATCTCTTCGCCTTATGTGGTTTTCTAGGAAGATCTTAAAAATAATTCCATGTCCAGTTATTATCATGCTAGCAGGAGTTAGTTGTGCTGGAAGTGAATGTGTTAGAAACTGGACCAAGGTATGGCAAGCTCCAGTGGGCGTCTGCCCTGATAGCGTTGCTGCCAGCAGTCAGACATGTCTGCAGTGCAGTTAAAATCAAAGCAGTATCCCAAATTTTGGGATAGACACCAAATACCAGATACCAAATTTTGTCTTTGATACAAGTTTTCCCTTATCATTGCTTTTTGGCTTTTCCCTTGTTCAATCAAATGTATGTATGCATGCCCACTTGTATCCTTCTACGGACACGTGCTTTAATTTAGGTTTTGTAAACATCTTGTGTCAGAACTTTTATGTATATCTCTGCTGCTTTTGCTTACACAATTAAGAAAGAAATATGCTATTTGCCAAGAACTAAGACTGTAAATGACAGTAAACTGTTTGCTTTAATTCTCTCCCCTCATCCAGTTCACTTGTGAAAGATGCCTCTTCTGTACCTCTTATGGACGTTACCAACTTGTCTACGCCTCGCAAGTTCCTTGAAACTTCCCAGTTCAGCACTCCTGGGAGCTCCAGCAGTGAGTATTTGTCAGGTGCATTCCTAAGAGGATTATTTTGTAGCTCTGTGATTCTTCAGCTGATTTTGCAAGAGTAGTAGGGATATTATCCCCTCTTGAGTGGGTACTGGTGGGGGTCTTGAGACAAAAAGATATGAAGTGATTTGCAAAATACTAGGAAATGAGTGAGTTGTACATCTGGGGGCAGAATTTGGTCATATCTACAGTTTTCTCTTGGCAAGTCATCCTTCCTCATCAGCTGTAATTAATTACACTGTTTTCTCTGCCTGTCCTGATGTTGATCATGTTCTTGGTATCCTGGGCAGAAGATTTGCAGTCAGTTGAGTTTCCATAGAGGTCATCTCTACGTTTGTTTAATGTAGGCAGGCAGGTGTACAAAGATGTCACAGAAATATTCTTCTGTGGTGGAGCCAAAAGGTCAAAGCTTTTCCTCTTCGTAGCTTTGAGTGAAAGTCTACATAGGCACAAGATTAATCTGGTGGTCATCTTTGTATACCTGTTACTGCAACAGATACTAACCAAAATATTCCGTTTTATTGGTGCTTTTGTATGGAGCTTTGAAAGTACTGCACAGATGGGAAATTAATCCTTGTATTGTTTCAGTGGATTAATAAGTGGGGTTGTCCTTGTTTAACAAAGGAATAAAATGAAGAATGGAGAAGTGACCTAAATCTCTCCTGCCCACACCCCTTTCAGTCTTCCTCAAGTGAAGAGTCTCTCTTCTCGTCTTTTAACTCTTTTGTCCTTCTTTTTGTTGTCTTGATTCTGTTTTTTCTTGACATGCTTGCCTCCTAGCTGTTGTTTGATTTTTTTTTCTTTTTCTCATGTTTCTTGAATAGAAACCACGTGAAAATTCTGGACAGAAACATCAGAATCCTGCACTTTTCTTGTGTGATCAGTGAGTTCAGTTTCTTGCCAAAGATCACATGATTTGGGGAGCTGAGGAAATAAACCAGCAAAAATGAACCCCACTCCTACCACTGTAAATGTTAACCTACTTCTGTAGTGAGTTCTTCACCTAAAATTTGAATCCTCCTAGTTTTAAAAAAAAAAAAAAAAAAAAAAAAAAGTCTGGAGTTACAGAGCTGTTGGGAGTCTCCCGTCATGCCTTGTGACAGGGAAGAGACAGTAGGAGAGGAGCCTGTTGAGAATGGAAATCCAATCTTTCATCACCTTCCTTGGTTGTTTTTTATTACTAATACAATAATGACCTTAAATATGCTTTGAAAATGAAGGTTTTTGTTTGTTTGGTTGGTTGGTTTTTTACTTTTGCACCTTTGAAGACTTTCACAGCCTAGCCTGTCCTCATCTCGTCTGCTGAGATTTTTAAAGGACTTGTTATTATCCAGACCTGGCTAGGAGGCAAGAAAAAACTGAATCAAGCAGACAAAAATAAGGACAAAATTGTTAATAAGGATGAGAAGAGAAAGAAAGATTGTTCTCAAAGAAAAATGCAATGAAAGGGACTCGTGGGTTGAGATAAGGACAGGGAGATCACTCAACAATTATCATGGGCAAAACAAACTTGGTATAGGGAGATTAATGTAATTTATTGCCTATCACTAGCAGACTAAACAGTGAGAAACTAAAAGCAAACCAAAAACACCTTCCCCCTTCCACTTTCTTGTATGTCCTCCCCCTGAGTAGCACAGGGGAGTGGGGGCTGCGGTCAGTTCTTGACACTTCATCCCTGCTGCTCCTTCATAGTCCCTCCCGAACTGATCCTTCAGGGGCTTCAAGAACTGCTCCCACACGGCTCCATCCCACGGGGTCCATCCCCCAGGAGCAAACTGCTCCAGCACGGGTCCCCCACAGGCGGCAGCTCCCCCCAGCCCCCTGCTCCTGCGTGGGCTCCTCTCCATGGCTGCAGCTCTGGCCCAGGGCCTGCTCCTGCGGGGGCTCTCCATGGGCCGCAGCCTCCTCCAGGCCACATCCACCTGCTCCACCGGGGGCTCCTCCATGGGCTGCAGCGTGGAGATCTGCTCCATGTGGGACCCATGGGTGCAGGGGGACAGCCTGCTCCACCAGGGGCCTCTCCACAGGCCACAGGGGAGCTGCTGCTGCCTGCCTGGAGCACCTCCTGCCCTCCTGCTGCACCCACCTTGGGGGCTGCAGGGCTGGTGCTCATCCCTCTCTCCCAGCTGCTGTAATGCAGCAGGGTTTTCCCCTTCATTTTTCCCTTTCCTTTCCTCCCAAAGGCCCAACCAATGCCCCTCAACACAGGTCCCTTTGGAGCTGGCTCTGATCTGCCATGGGGCAGCTGCTGGGCTCTGCTCACAGAGGCCACCCCTGCAGCCCAGCCCCCCTGCTACCAAACCTTACCACATAAACCCAATAAAACATCTCAGACAAGTTCTCATTTTATTTACTTTGTGCAATGCTGATGGCATTTACTATTACTTGTTTCAAGATCACCTGATAAACAGTTATTTCATGCTGTGCTTGAATTAAGGTGCCACAGAACAAGCAACAGGTAGGAATGCAACAGTGGTCTCTAAGAGGTAGGTTGTTTGTGAGCATAAAATGGCGTCACTTCTTTGTCTCCAAGCACCTGATAATAAAGGCCCTGTGGCTTCATCCTCAGCTCCCCTGAATTGGCATAGGTCAACTGAGGATCTGCCATGAAACTTTTTGTTTGTGCAGATCTGTTCTCGCTGTTCATGCTCATATGCACCAGAAAATCTTTCACCTGGGTTCTTGTTTCACATTCTGTTATTCAGCGATGCGCTGGCCAAGTGTCCCTCAGAATGGGAGAGATGAGGGTTATAATAGAAACCATTTGATCAGCTAAGTGTGCATATGGTTTTGCTTCAAGTGCACAATGTACTTATGTATATTTTTTCCGGATAATTTTATTTAGAAGTAGCCTTTTCCTGGGCTGCAGAACTATCAGATTAAAAACTTATGTGTATGCATAACAAAAGCTGTTTCTGCCTTTAGTCACTTAAGTTCTTTAGCTTTTTATTGATGAAACAAAGTGGCCATGCATATTAATGCATGTCACTATAAAGCACTGACTCATTCAGCCCATCTCGGCAAAGAAGATGCCAAGATTTTGAGTCCTTTCTGCATTCTCTTCCCAAAGGAGATGTTACTTTGTGCTGTAGAATCTTTATAAGGAAATTAAAGCAGTTCCTGCTGCACTTAAAATAAACAAAACCTTCAGCGACGTTCACCTGAGGATTGTAGATACGACAGTTCACCAGTAACTTTCCCTTCATGCCAGTTCAGAGAAATAAATTCACATTTAAAATATATTTCTCTGCTTGAACCTTCAGTATTCTGAAGAGTATTTATGACAGTTCCTGCCTTGCCAGGCTCTTCCTGGAACTGTAAAACGTGCTCACCAAGCGTGCAGAAAACCTGAGAGCTCCCTTTCCTGAAAACCTCTTGGGAGCGCATCTTAGAAACCCAACAGAAGAGAACCTGAGGTGGTGACAGTGCGTGTTGCGGTTGATGGGATTTGTAAATTTTATGCTGAACAGAGCAGGTAATATTCTTCCTTGACCCAGATATCTTAGCTGCAAGAGAAGAATCTAGTTTCTAGATCCAATAGTATATGGTGGTTTCTAAAATTGTGTAGTTACTGCTCAGGAATGCAAGTCTTTGCAGGGGAAAGCACTTGGAGACCCATGAAGTTGGCCCCGTGAAATACCTTCAGGAACCCCAGAGCTTTAAGGTCCAGTTTTAAAGGTGGCTCTAAAAATGCCACGCTGGTGTTCTCTGTTAGTAGTCACAGTTGCTGCAACTTTAAATGTGTTCAACAGATAAATAAAGGATGTTTTTTCTCTGGTAACGTCATCTGGGGACCTGCCCCCAGCAGGGTGATTTTTCTCGATCATTCCTACTGCAAGTTAAAGGATGCCAAACCTGAGCTGTCCTCTTAGCTGCTTTGCTTTTGCACTGAGGGCTTAACCAGAAGGTGGTGGGAATCCAGCAGTGAGTCTGATTCTTTCCTGCCATCATCGTAGAGCTGTGTGAAAAGCAGAGTTTGTCCTCATCGTCTTAGGGTACGTTTTTTGTCTAGGATATTTAAGGAGTCTGTTCCCACTGTTTAAGAATGTTTTGCAGCTGCACAATAAACCTGAAAGCCTACGAAGGAACTTTTTATGCATCTTTTTTCAAGGCCGTGCTTCTTCTCACTGATCCTCGCTAATGGTTTGTATTGTGCTGCTTGATGCATGTAATCTGCGTGCGTTTGGGGAAGGAAAGGGGAAAATCAAGAGGATTCTTGGAATTAAATGCTGTTACAATAGATTTGAGAGAGTGGCCAATGCCAAATTAAAATGTGGCTGCTTTTGGAAGACTAACGCTCTTAAAGCTGTAGATGGAACTGTGTGAATCACAGCTTTAGAAAGAGAAGATTTGCCTGGGGCTTTGACGTTATTCATCTCTGAGACCTATTTTCTTGTGGGCTTGGCAGTAAGGCAGATCAGGAAATGTCCAAAATCTTTAAGGGACCCATTTCTAAAGGAACTGCCTATTTGTTGCCCATTGTCTGTACTCATGGGTCAAAGCAAGGCTTCTGCACCAGAAATAAGCAGATGAAGTTTCTTCAACTATCAAATTATGCCTTTGGGGCACTGTGAACTTGCATCCTTTTAGGGAAAAGGATTGAAGGCACAAAGGGTATAATCTGGAAGGACATAAATCATGGAAAATAGTACATTAAATTTTACTAGTCGCCCATAAATGCACACAGCTAATGAAATCTTCTCTAATAAGTAGCAGCAAATTTTGACCGTTCATTGGAATGAAAAACAAGACCCAAGAGTTTTCTTCAGCTGCTTTGCTTAAATGAGTTATCAACACTGGCTTTTCTGGGGATCAAATCAGTGCTATTAAAACGTCTCTCGCAGCATATTTCTCTCTTGCGAAATGGCAGACCAGCACAAATGAGGGTATCGTCAATTGGAACAGACATTTTTATAGGGCATCATCAAACCGGGGAGCTGTCAGGGAAACCTCCACCTTTCTGTCTGTGGAGGTGATGAATCGATGATGCACATGATTCAGCTTTCTAGAGGTTTAAACTAGATATGGATTTTGGCTGCTGAAACATGGAGTTCTGTGCTTTCAGGTGCACAGCTCCCATGATGTAATACTTCTGAAAATGCCTTCGTGTTTCATTAGAGAGGCTGTGGCAAAGATGTTGCTCCTTTAGGTTGTTCTCAGGGGATCTTGGAGAAAAGGTGTTTGAATGTTCTGCTTCCTAAGCAGTTTCCAGAGATCATTTGGTGTCTTGTTTGAATGAAATTAACCATAAAAGCTGCGTCAAATTATTATGCGATCCTGAAATTTGGTTGTCTGAAGAGGTCAATTTACTTAAAAAGACCTTAAGTCGTGTGCCAAACCACTATGGAAAAAACCTTAGTTGAATGAGCAGGCTTCACATAATCTGATATTTCTGTTGTTTTTTGTGGGCCCACACACACAGGTGTTGATAGCCAGGTTGGCAACTTGTTGGTTAACAATATAATGAAGCTGTGTTTAACATAAAACTGCAAATTTAAGTTAAAAGATATCTATGTAACGGAGATGAGAAAGGCAACAATCTAGACTTAGAAATGTTTATTCTTTGACATCACATTTTATTCATTATGCTCTCAAAGAGGGTGGGAAAAGCCAGTAATGAGTGGAATACCACCAGCGTATGCATCCAGTCCTGTTTAGTGTCTTTGTTAATGCCCTAAGAGATGGGGTAGGTGTAAATTCAGTAAATTTGCAGCTGATACGAAGTCCAGAGGAGCGGCTGCTGCACCCGAGGGCCATGCTGCCATCCGGAGGGACCTCAGCAGGCTGGAGCAATAGGCTGGCAAGCGTACCGTGGAGCTCACCAAGGAGAAATGCCGAGTCCTGCCCCTGGGGAGGAGCAGCCCCAACCCTAGGATGTGCTGGGGGCACGCAGGTGGGAAGCAGCTCAGCAGGAAAGGACTTGGTGGGCACCGAGTTGGACGTGGGACAGCAACGTGCCCATGCTGCTAAGAGCTGGGACTGTTCAGGCTGGAGAAGAGGAGACTCTGCGGGATCTGGAAGTTGCAAAGATGGACCCTGGCTCTTGACGGTGGTGCCCAGTACCAGGACCAGAGGCACTAGGCACAACCTGGAGCGCAGGAGGTTCCCTTTGCCCACCAGGTGTCCCCTCCTTGGAGAGCTTCAAACCCACCTGGGCACCAGCTTGGGGTGGCCCTGCTGGAGCAGGGTGGGACCAGGTGTCCTCAGGGGTGCCTCCAACCCTCAACCAGTCTGTGATTCTGTGAAATCTACTTCTTGGTGTTACTGAAAAAATCCTATTGTGTTCTTTGGTGTTTTCTACCTTTATTTGCTTCATGAATAAAGCCAAGTTGTCTTTAATCGCAATAAGGCTTTTTTTCCTTCCCTTCTCTTTGATGAATAACAAAGGAGAAGAGGTTAACCAAACCGAATCTAAACAGCAGCCCCAACGTCCAGAATAATTAACAAAAACAATCCTTGCAAACATCCAGAGGATAATTTAATCTTTCATGGCTGCTCTACGTAAATCCAAGTGCTTGTGGCATGAACGATGATCCTCCTCCGTAAAAGAAGGAACGGGGATTCTGCAGATGCAGTTCAGGTGGAAACCGGTGCATGGGGAAAGCGAGGAACAGCTTCTGCCAGTCCTGGGCTTTTGTCTTGATACCAGTGAATGATAAAATTCCTCACTTTAAATGCAGATGAAGCTTTCAGTTCTGAGAGGCGATCTGTAGGGACGTCTCCCTTCACCCCTCTGCCCACGGAGGGTAGCACGGGGCGCTCACGATTTGGAAGAAGATTGGAAGAACTTCTTTGTAAATGTCAGGCTGCTTTGATGTCTCTTTCCAAGAGGTGAGGGAGCGGTTCCTGGGCCAAGGCTTTGTGGTCAAATAACCCCTTGATGGCATTAAATGGTAGAAGAGGATGTTTGAAGCAGGGAAGACGCAGGAAAAAAAAATCTTCAGTTGCTCGGGGTTGGGATCTTGTCAGATCTTACAGATAAATGGGGCCCCGAAGCTACCCAGGATACCTGTTTAATAGGCAGAACGTGCAGGAAACACGGTCCCCACTGTTTTATCAAAAGACCAGATCTAACAAAACGGAGATAGCAGCGTGGTGCTGCTAGGAATTGAACCATTCACCGTGCTGTTGTTTGTAGGAGATGCAAATTGAGGTCCTGGCTGTCAGAGGGCGTTCCAAATTGGTTTGTGCTTTGGAAAATGGAAGAGGGTTTGTTTTCATGGGCTGGCAGAGTTCTCGGCAAGATTGCTGCCTTTGGTCCCCTAAATGCTGGCCTCACGTTTGGATATAGCACTGCTTCCTCCCTCTCTGCATCTTGTGTGATATTAGGAATAATTTACAGCCCGTTACAGAGGGGCTGCGATGTGATGACCTCTCAAAGGCTGTTGTGGCTGCGAATGCCATACCTTGAGCTCAGAAAAACAACTTTTTCATTTCTTAGCTTTAAACAATAAGTGAAAACCTCCGTCTAGCGTTTGCAGTGTTGTTTTCCCCCCAGCTATTGTTGCAAAGAGCTCATTTCCCACGTTTGTGCCCAGCGTGCTGTGGTTTTAAAAGAACAGCAAGCGGCGTTAACAAAGCGGGTGGACCGCGTCCGCAGCGCACAAAGTGCGCCGTGGGCTGGGAGGTGAGAGCCTGAGCAGAGATATTTGTGCATCCAGGTGGGACTTTCTACGTGGTGTTATGGTTTGTGTGCATTCAAAGTGTTTCCTATATTATCGTTCTTTTTTTTTTTTTAATTTTTATCAGCGCATTCTGGATGTTTTTGGGTTGAAGTTGACACTGTAACTCACCAAATTGCACGTTTAAATAGAATTTAAGTGAAAAAAGCATGTGCAAGAGGGGAAGAAAGCACTGTGTGACCCCCAGACACTCTGCCCCGATGCTGATGACCTAAAACCCGATGCCACTCTGTGTTGTGGTGCGGGATGACTCTGTAGGGTCCCTTCTTACCTCCCTCTTACCTGGCGGTGCTGCTGGTGCTGGAGGCTGAAAGACGAGCGAGTGCTTGGGGTCACATACAGCAAGGAGGTTGGTGTCAGCTGCCACTGAAATAAGCTTTATCTGCTTCTCGTGGTGCTGTTTGTGAAGAGGCACCGTACAGACTCTTTGGGACGTCGTTTTCTTGATCTCGTGCTGACTTGCAGGGTTGCTCTCTGCGCAGAGTGCCGCAGCTTTAGACGGCGACAGGGCTGCGTGCTGCTTGAGACGTGCCGTTTTTCATTTCTGCCATGCCATTTCAATCCTGCCAGTGGACCTTTTGATGTTTATTCAGGTTCTTAGAGAAGTTTTTGATTGAAGCGAAAAATCTGTTGAGCAGCAGAATCCACAGGAGTCATCTGTCATCCAACAGCCCTCTCCAGAGCTCGGGACCAGGAAAACGAAGCAGCCATTTGGTTTCCATTCCTATTGGACTTCCATTTCCATTCCATTTCCATTCCTAGGAGCCGGTATGGTGGATGACACAGCTTCAGCCACATCCTTTGGAGCCGATTGTCCAAGTACCACCACTCCAGCTGCTAATGAGCATGGCTGGGGATCTGCCAGGATGCTGTGGTCAAGGTTCCTCAAAGACACGTACTTCTCACTGGTGTTGCGATATATTTATTAAACTCTTCACCCAGGCTTCAGCAGAGGCATCCTTTTGTTATCTGTAAATAAAGAAATGTTGATTAATGATGGTACTTAAAACGAGCGTGGTACCAATTGCCTTTCCCCTCATGTCGCTTAGCAACAGAATTTCTCCCTGTGCGATCCCTGGGCCTTCAGGAGGGCTGTATCCACCACATCCTCGCTAATCCTTCTAGTTTTTCCTGTCTAGAAGCCTCGCTAAAAGATCTGAGTAGCTTCATCAACCCCTTGACAGACGTAATAAAGCAGAACGGGATAACATCGGGCAATAATTCACCTCGGCAGGGTAAACTTTGCCGAATTCATCAGAAGTCTGTTAGGCTTGATAGTGTTTATAAGGAAAATTTCTCTCTTGTGAAGAATCCAGTGAAGGGAAACAGCTGGGTTAGAAATTTGGAGGCTTTAGCTCCTTGAAACACATTTGGGGGGTTTGTAGTGATAGAACGCCTCATTTATGGGTATCTTAATTGCACCAGGCTTCCTCTGCTTCCTAACTAATATGTAAGACACTATAAGCTCTGTTTTGAAGTCAATAAAAATGTACAGGCTGTTTTGTTTATAGGGAACCTTACAAGCAAAGTAAAACATCCACTGCCCTTTCCCACCTCCCCCAAAATCTGACTGTTGATGTCTCCTTGTTTATTCCTTGGTTGCTTGAAGTGTTATGTGTGGTGCTAAGTGTGGCTTTCGTTAGTTTAAATCTTGGTTTTTGCTTTTTTAAATTATATTGCAGTGCGAGAAACAAGCCTTCTGGAAATTAAGGAAGATATGGATCTGGATCCCGAGGAGAACAGCACTGTCTTCATGGGCATACTCATCAAAGGGCTGGCCAAGCTGAAAAAAATCCCTGAAACGGTGAAAGCCATCCAGGATCGCCTAGAACAAGAACTCAAGCAGATTGTGAAGCGCTCCACAACCCAGGTGGCTGACAATGGTTACCAGAGAGGGGAAAATATTTCCCAGGAAAATCAGCCTAGGTAAGGATATTTCAACACTGAAATGAAATTTGGTTGCTGTAAAAAGAAGCCTGGAGAAGGGCGTCATGTCTGCTTGCCATTTGAAGGAATGACAATAATGGTTTTTGCAGTAGGAGAGATCCGAAATGCTACTTTTTTGAGAAATGCCTGTGTCTTGCTGAGAGGCTTGATGTGCCCTGAGCACCTGAAAGGCTTGGGAATGTAGGAAAGATACTCAGAAAGGTATTGTTGCTCTCAGCTAAGGTGGTGGGTAAGGGAGATGCTTCATTCTGTGCTTGGCTGTAGAAGAGAATATTGTGGCTAAGCAGATGTTTGAAATGCAGATTTGAAGGCGGGAGCACAGTAGAAGCCAGCATTACTTAAGTAGTAAGAGGCATATAACGTGAAGCACTTGATTATTTTTTTAACCTTAACCTTTCGTTTTAAGCAGCTTTACAACAGATTGAATTGTAATGCTGTCTCAGGTTGCTGGTACGTATGATGCAAAGAACACTTGGTGCCAAAACAAATATTATTTTCTTGCGTTGCACTGAGTCATGACTTTACACTTGGTGCTGATGCCAGAGAAATTTTTAAGTTCATACGTAACAGAACTTTGAAAGAGAAGATTCAGCTCAGTTATTTATTTCAAGTGGAGCGGAGTCTAATTAAGCTGGTGCAGGTGCAAAGCTTAGAAATCATATATGGAACTAATTATATCAGTAAATATATGGCCAAGTTTCTAATTGTTTTGCAGCCCCATTTACATTAATAGCAAAGTGTGGAAGCCAACCAAGAGCTGTGTTTTTGCTCTTCGTCAGGAGTCACTAAAACAGGACTCCGTAAGGGCTAGCTATCATTTTTAGCTGAAATCTTAATTTGTAGTATTGCACATTGCAGTGATCACTGCCCGAAGGGAAACAGTGGAGAAGACGACTGAAAACTAAAATGTGTGTCTTCATTACACGTAATATTTATAATGGAAAGTGCTCCCGAGGAAAAGTTTAGCTTGGTAAAGAATTTTTCTTCAATTCCTAGCATTATCATTGCCACGGAAACAATTATGTTGTGAAGAATTAGTAGCCTTATGGTGCTGAAGAATTAGTAGCCTTACAGTACTGATATCTTGGTGAAACCAAGTTTTTTGGGTGGATCAGAAGGCAGAATTTTTGTCTCTGATATCATGATGGAACGTAATGTATGCTTGACACTTGATTTATGAATTGGTCTTGAGAGGTGACATGGGTATTGGTTGCCCATTGAAATTGATAAAATTGGATCATATCATATTTTAATGATGTTAACCTGCCCAGAGGGCTAGTAAGGTGCAGAAAACTTTAATGGGTTTTGGCGTGTGATTAGTAGGAGTTTATGAGCCCTTAGGATGCTTATATTCCAGAGCTGGGGAAAGAGTCTTTAATTCATGTCGAGTAAGGAGATAATTAGAACAGTTTCTAAACCAAAATTGCATGAGAAGTTTACAGCAAGGAGGTAAATTCATTTATATTGAAAAGAATAAATTATAGTCTGGAAAAGTATACCACCCCTTAAATTAGCTACAATTTAAAATCAGAACTAAGTGACATTTTCCTGCTGTCAAGGAAAAAAACAAAGACATCACAACGAGGTCCTCCTGTTTCAAGAGAGCTCTGTAAGACCCCAAATTTGAGCGTGATGTAGCGCCTGAAACTACTTAACTGTTCATTAGCCTGTCAGCCACGATGCTGATTTGACCTTAGGATTTGGTGAGTAAAATGCTTTTCAGTTACCTGAAAACTAGTCACACATGAATGCCTCTCAGTCTGCTAACGCTGAGCTCAGTGCCTCTGTTCTTAAAGGATATCCATAAAAAAAAATCTTCCTTCTGGCAAATCAAATGACTAATGAGATGACAGAGGGGATCTGAGGGCAGGGAAGGTCGGAGACTGTGTTGAACCCTCTGGTGGACAGCCTCCCCTCACCTTGTTAGGTATGCACAAAACACCTTGGATGCATTTCTGTGACGTTGTCTGGTGGCCCTCAAAGGTTGGCTAACGTCTTATCCCTGTAAAAAAGGTGATGCTTCGCTCCAATCTCTGCCTCTGGTGTAATTCTGTTGGGGTAGCTACATAAAAAAAAAGGTAGAGCCCCCTCATTGTGCAAGAGCCAAAAAAGAGATCAGGCGCTGATCTTCCACCCTTTTTTTTTTTTTTGCTACCTTCTGTGTGGCCACTTTTTATATTTGTACATAAAAAACATTAATTGCCCCCAAGTTTTTAAGATGAAGAATATTTTTTTTTATGACTCTAAAGCAACAAGCTCCCAGGGAGGAGCAATGTCTCTTAGGTACTTTCAGGTTTTGTCTTCACAGAGCCAACAGGCAGTGGGCTCTTGGTTTAGATCTTCAGAAGTTCATTGGGTTCGTTCTCTCAAAGTCCTGCAGCCCCTGTATACCTGCCAGGAGCAAGTCTTGTCCATGCTGTTAGGTATTGGGCTTGTTAATAAGCATGTGTACATAAAAGATGTTTTTCACCAGCGAGCTCACAGAAAAAAGGTTTGCATGGTCTTGTGACACAGCTGATGTTCAGGTTTCCCAACGCACACAATTATCACAGAATCACGGAATTGTAGGGGTTGGAAGGGACCTCAAAAGATCATCAGGTCCAACCCCCTTGCCAAAGCAGGTTCCCTAGAGCAGGCTGCCCAGGTAGGCATCCAGACGGGCCTTGAATATCTCCAGAGAAGGAGATCCCACAACCTCCCTGGGCAGCCTGTCCCAGTGCTCCATCACCCTCACCATGAAGACGTTCTTTGGCATGTTGGGGCGGAACTTTCTGTGATCCATTTTGGGGCCATTGCCCCTTGTCCTGTCCCCACAAACCACTGAAAAGAGGTTGGCCAAATCCCTCTGTCTCTCACACTTAATATATTTGTAAACATTGATAAGATCCCCTCCGTCTTCTCTTTTTAAGGCTAAACAGACCCAGGTCTCTCAGTCTTTCCTCATAGGGCAGATGCTCCAGGCCCTCTCCTGGACTCTTTCCAGGAGATTCCTATCTTTTTTTGTACCAATTATCCTTAGTCAGTGGTTCATTAGAACATAATACCTGCATGTTTAAAAAACCAACTCTTGGGTTGCAGAGGACAGGGCATCACAAAGGAGCCTGTGCTGCCTTAGGATGGAGTACTGCTATGTCTTAATGAATTTGTGGGTATCTCCTGAGGTAAGGAAGGCTGCTGACTTTAGATGAGTAATAATCCAGACACGTGCCCACTTGAGTGCCAGATTTATGGGACAGGTTTTTGGGAGAGATACATTGCGTGAGCCTTACTTGTAGTAGAAAACCTGACCAAAGACAAAGAGGTTTACTGATGATTTTGTACCTAAATCCTATTGATTGCATTCAGTGCATTTTTCCCTACATGTTTCTAAGACGCTTCTGGCCCTTTATTTAATCTCAAAGCCTTAAATAAATGTAGAAATTATACACGTGCCACTACTCTGACCAGGCAGGGGACGTTATTGCTGTGAAGACACGTGGATTGTCATTAGCAACCTCATTCAGGTGTCAGCAGTCACTTTGCATCGATTCATTCTCCGTTAGTACCCAGACAATAGGAGTTGCTTCTGGGTGTGTGTCACTGTCTCTCAGCATATTTACTATATTTCTCAGTGAAGGGGTTACGAGGTTGCTTTGACAAATTGCCCAAGCCAGGCTCCTGTCATTGTCTGTATGTGTTCTGCGTAGGTCACTTGGTGCTGCAACCCCGTGTGCATAAAATCTAGGCCATATTATTTTACGTTGTTTTGTCTTGTTGGCTGTCTGACACTGCCTGGGTCTGCGTCTCTTTTGGGTCACCTTCTTCCAAAAACAACCTGATGGATTACTCACAGAATCATAGAATATCCCGAGTTGGAAGGGACCCGTAAGGATCATTGAGTTCAACTCCTGGCACCACACAGCTCTACCCCAAATTTTAGACCATGGGACTAAGTGCACAGTCCAAACGTTTCTTAAATTCAGACAGGCTTGGTTCAGTGACTACTTCGCTGGGGATTAGTATCCAGAGAAGGGCTACTGGTGTCTAGAGAAGGGTTACAAAGATGGTGAAGGGCCTGGAGGGGAAGATGTACGAGGAGCGGCTGAGGGCACTGGGCCTGTTCAGCCTGGAGAAGAGGAGGCTGAGGGGAGGCCTCATGGCAGCCTGCAGCTTCCTCACGAGGGGGAATGGAGGGGAAGGAGCCGATCTCTTCTCTTTAGTGACCACAGATAGGACCCAAGGGAGTGGTGTCAAGCTGTAAAAGGAGAGGTTCAGGCTGGATATCAGGAAGAGGTTCTTCACCGAGAGGGTTGTCACGCACTGGAACAGGCTCCCCAGGGACGTAGTCACGGCACCGACCCTGTCGGAGTTTAAGAAGTGTTTGGACTGTGCTCTCAGTCCCATGGTCTGAATTTTGGGGTAGAGCTGTGTGGTGCCAGGAGTTGGACTCGATGATCCTTATGGGTCCCTTCCAACTGGGGATATTCTATGATTCAGTGATTTAGAAGACTTTTAGAGAAAATAAAATAAAATAAAGGTTAGAGGTGCAGGCTAATTTGAAAACAGAAGTGGAAAAATGATTTGGGTTGAGAACAGAGGATGTACCGCGGTGTTATGGAGGCCGAAGGACGTGGCTGGGGGAGCTTCATTTCTGTCAGTCTGTACCACGAGAACAGGCAGATGGGAAGACCAAATAATTCTGCTCAGAGTAATACTATCTTAGTAATGGTTTCATAAATAAGCTGATAATGTGAGATGAAGCTCACTTAGAATCAATAAAAATGAATTTGTCAAACTATCAAGCTAGGTTGGTTCTGCAAATTCATCCTTTCCTGGGTCAATAATGAGGTATGTAGAGAATTAAATTTTCATTAGCAATGGGATGTTAGTAGAGCTTAGGCTTGTGTTGCTAATTTTTCTGAGTGGCAAAGAATCCATTTGACCCCACGAGGCCACCTTCTTGGTATTTCTATCAAAGCTGCATGTTGATTCCTCCATCAGGAAATTCTTCCTCTTTCCCAGTGCTTCCACCCCTGCTTTTCCTCCTCATGTTGCTGGCTTCTGGCTGAGCAGCCACCTGCCCTGGCTGCCTCTTCAACCCCTCTCTGGTACTTGTTGTGAGAAGCTCTACTACCTTATAGGAGCTGTTGAAGCCATAGTCACCTGTCCCATGCTCCAGAATAGGTTGGAGAAGGTACTTGGATAAAAACGATGCAAGGTTTTTTTCAGGCAGCCTTGTCTGCACATTGCCCTGTCTTCTTCACTGATAACGTCGGTGATGGGACAACGGTGGTCAGGGAGGGTGGAAGTGGTATAGATCTTCCTTCTGTAGGAGCAACTTCTCTGCCTTGGGCAGGGTAGTTGTTAGGCTTTATACAAAACCTAAATGGAGGAAAATGACTTTCCTTCCACAGCGAACTTCCTTGTATCACTTGTATGTCCTATACATTTGATTATCTCCTGACCGTCTTATTTAAATATGTAAAGACCTGTAAAAAATGTAATAGTTTTCTCTTTCAGTGCCAACAACACTTACTCATCAGGCATTTTTGCCTTTCCTAAATAAGAAAGAAATTGTCATACTCATCAGTTCTTTTGGATTGCTTAAATGTCTTAGTTCTATAGCCACTTAAGGTATGGCAATATTAATGTCTTTGTGTCTTTTATGAAAATGGCAATTCCTAAAAACATCTTCTGTTTAATCTTACATACATTCTGACCACTTGACCTGGTCACTGTACTCTCCAGGACTTATCCTTGGACTCTTTCAGTCATATCAAGGTGCTCTTCTGCTTAACTTAATTTAAGTTGTATAATTGGTATCATTGGTAGGTGGATGGTCCACGTGAGATCCGTGGGAGAGTTACATATGTACAGCATTACACAGCTGTGTGTGTCTGTGTGAATATATATTTTTATATATGTATAAAATGAACTGATGGTTGTGGTTTTGAATAATAGCAAGCTTCTGTCCTTTGCAGACTGGAAGTTTAGGCTAAGGTAGGTGGTTTTAGCCACAGCATCGTGCCAGACAACTCCTGCTGTCTGGGGTACCAGCAGCAAATGTGCAGCAGCTTCTCAGATTCTCCAGTTAACTCTCCAGCTCCTGGCTTGAACAGCTGACAAAACTGGGTGTATGCAGAGTATTTGCATACTGAATTAAAGTGTCCGAGGCATGGATGCACACCTTATTAGTGGTTGTTAACAAACAGAAGGCTGTAGTGTGATGGTTAATGAGTGAAGGCAGCTCTGCTTCTCCTGCAGATCTTCTGCCCTCCTCTGGGGACAGTCACCTCTGCTGGGAAGACACACTTCAAGTGCATGGTAATTCCTAAATGACTGTACTGAAATGTAGTGGAGCCTGTCTGTCAGAGCCTGGAAGTGCCCAACACAGGGATTTGGGAAGCGTTACCTTCACATCGTGTTGGGGTTACACGTGTTCCTGCATTGCTCAAATGGCAGTGAAGTTACCAGAATGTTCCTTTTCCCAAATAATAAGATCAAAAATAATGAGTCATTGCCTTATCGCAAAATATTTAGGACTTGGCAAAGGTATGTTAATCACAGTAATTGGGCAGTAAAGAAGCTATAGGAGCAGGTAACGTGCTGTACATTTTGATGAGGTTATAGCTGTAGCATGTTACAAAAAAACTTTATAATTGACACAACTGAAGAGCTTGATGGTTTAGGTTTCCTGTTGTTTAATCCTTTTTTTTAATCTTTCATGTTGTTTAAAACCTTCCATACTGCTTATTTGGTAATTTAAAATTAATAACTTGCATTCTTTTTGTATGGGTAAGTAAATTCTTGTCGAATTAACACCCTTCCTTCCTTCTGGGTGAAAGGCAGGTGGTCTCCATCCCTGTCTGCTGCTCTACCTGGGAACTTAAAACAGTCTTTACTGTCATGGTGTTGAAATGTTATGTGGTTGTGAATATATTTGTCTTTCTTATACCCCCAAGTTGAACACACTAAAGGTTAAGAGACTGTGTATCAAGGACAGTGTGAAAAGGAAGAAGGTGCTCAGAAGTATTCGGGTACCAAACTTGGGCTGCTAACAGCTGAAGCTAATCACCTCGAGCTCCTACGGGGTTTGAAGCTTCCCTGGTTGCACAGAGCATCTGTCACAAAGCAGGGCCTGAAGTCACAAGCCTGTGACCCTTGCCTGCTGCTCAGATGTGCTCTGGTGTCTTCTGGACAATGAGTGGACGTTTTCTTGGTGGCTTGCAGGTTGCTGCTGGAACTGCTGGAGCTTCTCTTTGACAAATTCAACGCTGTGGCTGCTGCGCACTCTGTCGTCCTTGGACACCTTCAGCAAACAGTGGCCTCTCCTTGCAGCCAGTACGATGGTGATATCAAGCTCTACGACATGGTTGATGTGTGGGTGAAGATCCAAGATGTCTTGCAGGTAAGGCGACTTCAAGTGGGCACACTTCAAGCTTGGGACAGCTTTTTTTCACCACAATATCATAGAAAACAGTTCTGTCATGTTCAAGAGACAGCTGGGCTGGAATTTGTCTTGATTTTTGGTAAGTGGGCACATTTATAGCAGACTTTTAAATTCCAATGAGCTTAAATATCAGAAAAAAAAAATTAAATCTGTAGTTTCGTCCTTATAGCGTATGGAGAGGTTGATTCCTTTTGCCTACCAAGTGATTTAGCAGAAGCTTTCAAACAGTGACATTTTTGTTCCATGTTACCATGTCATGCCTGTCTTATAAAGTGTCACAGCTCTAATCGCTTGTCTTCTCTTGTCAGTGTGCCTTGGTTCTAGTCAGCTGAGACACTAGCTGCTAGCGTGTTTTCAGGGAAGTCTGATTTGATTCATATTCTAAGCCACAGCATACTAAAGCTGTACCGTGCTTAGGCTTTATTTGGTACCACGCCTATCACCTTAGGATCTGAGGCTCTCCCAGGCAGCAGAGCTGTCTGTCACACGTCTGTTCTCTCATACTTGTGAGCCCAACACACACTCTGATTACATTGTTTTTATTTTTTTTCTTCATGTATTTATTTTGGAATTTCCCCTATGCCTAATACACAGGTGTACACCTCACCCACTATTTGCTAGAGGAGGTCGAAGAAGTTAGCCTGGAATAATTTACAAGAGGTGGCAAGATTTATTTTGGTCATCCCACTTCTGTGCTGTTCCCGAAAAATGCTCTCTGGCTCCTACACTAACACACATTTTCATTGTAGGTCACAGGCCTGTTTTGCTGCTTCTCTAAAGGTTTATGTGTCTGTGCAACGATGCACACAGGTTTTTTGCTTACACAAGTATGGCTGTGTGTGCATGCTGTGAATGCAAATACTTCTTGGACAGAAAAAAAAATAAGTTCTGGGCCTTTTGATCATGCCCACTGTCTCCTTCCCCACTTGCGTGTCTTTCTAAGTGAGCTGGTGCTTTCATTTAAAGAAATCACAATAAGTTTTCACCTTGATATAAATTTTCTCCTTCGTTCAGTATTGTTCTTCAAAAAATTGATTGGGAATGTCCAGCCAGAGGTTAATGACTGGTTTTCTAAACAGAAGAGTATCATAAAATCAAAGATGTCTGGTCCTAATAAAGGAAATAGTTAAGGACACGAGGAAAGGGTTTGGCGGGGGGAGTCTCCAGCCTCCTTTCTGTCACCCACGAGGTCCAAAAAACCTTGAAGAGCTTTGAGTTCTGCAAACTTTGCTGTAGCAGGATAAAGCTTGGCACCAAGAATCATCCAAGATTTTATCTTCAGTGAAGCACAATGACAAGGCTGGTAATTCCCCGTTATCAGTGTGGATTTGTGATGGTTTTATTCCTCATGAGTGGCGCAGTTGGGCGTGAGTTATGCTGGCTATTACCAAATAACGTTGATAAAACTTTCTTACAGAAGCATGTGTAGGTGTGCACATCCAGAGAATGAGTGAGCTTCCTGTGTTAGGGAGAAAACACGTGGCCAAGCTTTCTGCAAGGAAAGTGCCAAGAAATATGAAGCAGCCCACTTGTAAAGATTTCATTGCTATTGGCCTGACAGCACAAGCGTCAGAGGGAGTCTGAACAGCTTCCAGAAGAGTCACAGATAGCTTTTTCAGTGCACAAAAGCAGCACTTTAAACTCCATCATCTCTTGCTGTTTTAGGGTAAGAGATGAGCATTGACTGACGTGGAAAGGAGGAAATCTTCCATTTCTCTACTGGAAGCTTTGTGTTTTTTTGTATGTTAGTTTCATATGAGCAGATTATTATTTTTTTTAGAGTAGAATAAAACCTTTAAGCCCAAGACAAAATTAGTTCTATCCTGTGTTTTCAAAGAGGGATAATTTTTTGAGGGAAGATCTTACAATAGTGGCAGGGGGAGCAGAAAACTCAGGTTTAAAAGTGTTTATATTTAAACGTGCCTGCTGTTGGGGGAGGATGAAAATCTGGAGGAAGTAGGTTAGTGGTGGGGCGCATCGGGGAAACGATGCAATTCCTGCAGATCCTAATGAATGAAACTTATTCATCACGCTTGGAGCAGCATCACGTGGCTCGGTAATTCACATGGGTAATCTTTGCCACCCGTACATTGTGCAGCCCTGCATGGGAAATCCGTTGCAGCGAGGTTATCTCTTTGTAGTTGGGCACAAAAGTAATAATGTGCGCTCGTGGTGGGCTGGAAATTGTCCTTTGTGGAAAACATGAGAGAGTTGTTTTGAGCAGCTTGTGTTTTTTTTTTTTTAAAGCTGGATTTCTGAATGCTCCCTAATAACAGCACAAAGCGCTGCGGTACGGTTTTGGATAGGTGGCGCAAAGTCAGGCGATGTTTAGGTAGCGAACATGCAGATATAAGATATTTTTGACCTTCTCTGTGAATAGAGGAATAATACTGAACTCGTCAGGAGGAAGACAGAGTGACCTTTTCGAGCCGGCTGCCGGAGTGCTAGAAAACAAACAAACAAAGAAATCAGTTCATCGAAATATTAGGGCAGCCTTGTTCAGGAAAACACAGTTTGAAGTTATTTGTACCGGAGCCAGCCTGGCCTGTAGCTGTATCACCGTGCCAGCAAGAGGGATTTGGAAGTTGTTTAAATTGTAACTTGCTCTTTTTATATACGGAGCTAATTTAGCTCGTCAGCGTAGCAGTGGGTGGGATATCCTTCTGAAGAGCGTCATTATTGTAGGGCCATTATTGTAGGGTGTTACATTGGCAGGTGGAGCTGTACTGACACGAAGAGTTGCTTCAGGACTACGCAGCAGAGGAATTCTGATTTATTTTTTGGCACAATTCAACGTATGCATGGCATTCCCCCATCCCAAGTGATGACGTGCTGCTGTTTAGGCTTTGTTACGTGAAAGGCAGAGCGATGGACGTGCTTGAGTAAAAGGCAAGTACGCCTCCTGTCCCATTGTAGTAGTGTCAGGGGAGCAGCAGCAGTGGGCATGCAGCTGATGCTCGCTGTGATGGCTCTCCCTTGCTTTTAGAACTTGGAGCAGTTCATTCACCTTTTTTTTTTAGCACTGTCTTTTGATGCCACGAGGAGAAAGAGGCATCTGTCCCCGCCGAATAATACCAGTGCTCATTCAGCTGCTTCAGAAACGCCACCTTCCAGTGACAGGGTGATCGTCCTGTCAGCTGCTTTGTAGGAGTGCAATACCCTGCTGCCAGAGAAAACACCCAGCAAATGTGACATCTCCGTGCCTACTCAGGATCCTGTTATCAGCTTAGGCTGGTGCTGTTTGCCTCCAAGGAAGAGATCTTCTTTTCTTTTGTAACAGCAGTGGTATTTGCGGTTGTAGTTCTCATTCTTTTTTTTCAAAGAAGGTGGCCGATCTCTATTTTCTTTTCAGAAGACAAGCGAAATCATATATGTGCTCCAGGACACAGATTGCATCTTCAGCAGCACCAGGGCAACAGAACACGAGTATTCAGGCTGTCTGGTGGGCTGTCTGCTCAGAAAACTCTGACAATTATTACTGTCCTTTTTTGTGGTCCTCCTTTGAGGTGTTTTCCCCAAATAGTGTCATTTAGCAGTCTAACCGTTGCTGAAACCGTAAGAAAACCATGGCAAGGGAAATTGAAGCCTCCTGCCTGCCCACATGCTAATGTTTTGTTGCTGCAGAGCCAGAGATACCAGAAACTGTAGAATGAGAGAGCCTCTTCCTTGGCACGTGGAGCTCCTCTGTCCAGAAGCTGTAATGTTTTCTTCCTCGTGTAGAGAAATGGCACAGGAGTGAGTTCGTGATGCGAGCAGGGGATGGAGCAGTTCGGCAGCATGCAGCCAGGGCTGCTGGCCAGCAGCGTGAGCGTCTCATTGAAAAGCTGCACTGAGTTGTATTTGCTCTGCCACGCTTCTCAGGGAGTCATGCTAGAGCACTCGGGGATGTGCCTGGCTCTGCTGCAGCAAGCTCAGCCACTTGGTGACTTTGTAAGCAAGTTACCAGCAAAAGTTAACGGACCTTAAGCACATAAGTGAGCAGGGGAAGGCAGTGGAGTCCAGCAGCCTTTGTACTTAATTTAATACACTACATCCACTGCTTGGAAGTCTTGCTTATTTTCCCAGGAGTTACCTCATTGGAGGGAGTTGATTTGGTCAGATGCTTTTTGCTGGCTTCACTTTTTGCTTGCTCAGGTCCTTGAACTACGTCTGTGTTGGTGAGGAATGTGCAGGAATGTGCTGCAAAGAAGGGAAGCAAAAGCTTTATCCTGGCAATTGTCATTCCCTGCCTGACTCTTTGTGTGCTGGGCTGAGTAGCCACAGCTCTCTTTACCAAAACTTCACATTTAAAGGGTGAATTAACTATTTATGGCACAGCTAATACTTATAAAGTAAAACAAGATTCTCGGATATGAGTATGTTAATATGTCATAGATGCTGGTTGAAATGTCAGAGCAATGTATGAAATTGCTGTTGCATTTAGGAAGTTCACCAGGTGATGTCTTGGATCTGCAGCAGCATTATTTTTCAGAACGTTTCCATGTGGAAATTAATGGTTTCATGGTTGTCCTCAAAATAATGCACTTGGCAGTTTTTCTGGTTCCTTTTAAATGGTTTTAAATGCGTGGAACCGATGCCCTTGGACTCCTGACTGGTGTGTCTCATTAATGCTCGTCTCTCCTTCAGCTGAGAGGCTGATGGTTGTGCAAGAGATTTTTCTGCAGCTTTTGAAAAATGCAGTTTCAATGTTGGGTGCGTAAAGGGGGAAGGGAGAGCATTACCCTCTCCAGGATGCTGATACTGAAAGTTGGAATTTAAAAAATTATGGAGTGGGATACTTGGCCTGTTTTTTTTTCTCCCCATTTCTTGGTGGAAGTGAGCTGAGAACATGCTTGTTTGTTAAGGAATCCAGCACAGTGAATATAACACAACTTCCTTTTTTTGCCTCCTGTACATATCTCCTAACAGCACGAAAATTTCAGTGAACATTTGCGGTTCAGGACGAATGTCACCTGTCTGAATCTGGGAAGGGACGAGATAATTTTGCAGGAAGATACATCTTAAATTTGGGTCCTGCTAAGTATGCTTCAAGGGGGTATGTGATGTCCTTTGAGCTAAAACATTTCATAGCCTCGTTCCAATTTACCTAATGATCGAAGTTGTCTCCTTACACTCAAAACAGAAAGTCATTTGGTACCTTCCCTAAGCTCTTAAGAAGATGCAGAAGGAATTCAAGGTGGTTGAAATTGCCCTGGTAAAGGTGAGAAAGTTTTCAAGTGCAAAGAGACTCCACAGCATAAGATGTATTATGCATTTGGAAGGGCAAAGAACAAGAGAGCCGTGGCACACCTTCCCTTTAAAAAGCAAAGAATACGAAGCAGAAATGCCCATCGATCTGTTTTCCTTTAACAGGATGGTTCCTGCTGAAGTGAAGTGTGTTTAAAGCTAACTGAATTGCTTTGGTAACAGACACCTGGAAGATGTCCAGAGCTGAGCTGGCTATCGACGTCGGATTATTGCCTGTCCCAGGAATTTAATTAATTAATTAAATCTCCCTCTTTTTAATTGAACTGCCGTATTAGCGTGGCGACACGGCAGAAATGTGCGTGAATAATTCTGTTACAGCTTTTATTTCAGGAGTCGTTTTTATCCCAGAGCTGTTGATCCAGTGTATTTCATAAACACTAACGTTTGCTTTAAAGTTCAAAGAGATAAAGCCCTGCATAAGAATGAGTTGTTTGAACAGTGTACGATCACTCGTGCAGTTTATTGCAGAAGAGGTCACCGAGCTTATGGTTTGGGAGATTTAAAAAAGATTAGCTCATTTAATGAAATGTTTGCAGGTATGTGAGCAAGGCAAAAATCACCTTCTTCTGTCCACACTGTAGAGCCTCACGCTGCTATGGACTTGACAGGCTCTTGATATCAGGTGGATTTAGCTTTTAATGTTGAGCATAGTTATGAATTCATAGCTTAAACTTTTTTTTTTTAGGGGAATTTATCCCTAAATATTTAAGTAGCTAAATGCATATATGTGAATTAAAAATGTATACATGTTATTTTCCCTAAAGTCTGCCTTCTACTGGAGGAAAAAGGTGCAACAAATACCTGTGAGGAGCCCCATCAGTAAATAATTTCCCCAAACTGTAAGTTACAGCAGAGGGCAACTTGGCTAGGGTGCCAGGTTGAGAGAAAGCCTGCTCTGAGTTTGGGAATGCAGAACAGGGGAATGACGTGTTCCCTGCTTTGATATTTGGCAGTTGGAGTGAAACCTGAGCCTTTTGAATCCTTGTCCACTGTCAGATGATTCCTAATTTATCCAATTTGAGAGCATATCCATATTTTTTTGCGGCTTTGCTCCAACGATGTCACTTCGAAGTCTTTCCTTTGCAAGTTGAAAGTCCTCTGAGAAGGAGTGTGAAGGTTGTCAAGCGGCCACCACACCTGATGGGAAGTCTGCGTTTCAATTGCCAGCAGCAACAAGGGTATTCTGAATAAAGGTGCTCAAAATGTGAATTTTGAAGCCTGTGAATTGCTCCTCAGCCTTCATCTTCTGGAATTGTTAATTAATTATGGGATGATGTAGAAGAAATGGAAATTTGGCTGCAGACACGTGCGCTCCCTTTGATTTTAACCATTTCCCTAGATTCTTGTACAGTTTTATTAGGTCTGATGTGCTTTTTCTTTCCCTCCCTGGTTACTCTCGGTGTCCGCTGCACTTTATTCCTGCTGTCAGCTAGAATTAGGAGTCACTACAAGTAGTTCATCAGCATTTGTAGACATGTTTTATGGGACTATAAAACCACGTCTCTTTTGATGTGCTGAGCTTATTCACACTTGGTCCCTGTGTGAGGAGCTTTAAAGGCAGCGAGACGTACTCTGAGCAGCATCATAAAAATGCTGCGAACGGGAAAAGGCCAAATGCTCATCATGTCCTCGCTGCAAGGCGTCTAATCTGACAGCGGTGCAGGAGGGATTCATGCAGGCAAATTCCCGCTAATGTTAGAGAGGAGCTGATATCCTAGGGAAATGTTTGGAAACTGTTGTGCTTAAAAAGCCTTTCCGCTCCCGTGCCGTGTGCTTGGTGTGTTTAACATGCGTGACATTTACAAAGCGGTAAGGTAGAAGCCCTTTCTTTTCCTGAGGTTTACCAGCTCCCGCTGTTTCTTTCCTGATACGAAATCTCAGCTTTGTGTTCTTGGGGTGCTGAATGATTTTCTTCGGTTATTCTGTGCTATAGGAAGCTATGGAATTGCATTACCTAAAATTTTCTTAAATTTCTTTTATCTTCCTTTTTTTTTTGCTCGTAGACGAATGTGTTTTGCAGGTGAGCCCCTGTCAGTGAACTTGTAGGACTGAGACCAAAGTGGGTGAAGAAGCTCGGCCTTCCTCAGTTAGAGGATGCCAAGCTTAAATACATAAGTTCAGAAAGGAGCTGCTAGAATATTAATTTCTAGTTTTCCTCCTCTTTCATTCTGCAAGCCGTACCTCCCTCTTACTGCTCTCCATTCACACACGTGCATCCATTTCTTCGTCTACCTCTCCCCCCGTCTTTTTTCCTTCTTTTACCAATTTCACTCTCTCTTGGACTTGCTCCAGGGCTGGAGCCAGACGAGAAGGTGCAGCATTTATGGAGATTTGCATGCAAGGAGCTAACGCTGGAGGTAGGTAACAGCAGCTCCTTGCCACTTGTGAAGGCAACTGCAAGTCTGCTCACATACACTTGGGAAGCTGCTGTTTCTGCAGCTCTGGACACACAGGCAGCACTTTGAAATGTGTTGTGTGTCACCAGTGGCATACATAAAACATTTTAGGAACATCGACTTCGCAGCATGCTTGTCATCATCAAAGTGACTTAGTCATCTGATCTCACCAGGGCGATGCCACGCTGCGTTTTACACATGGGGGAGCTAATGTTTGAATGAGTGAAACAAACGGAAGGGTTTGGAAATCCTGATTAGTTCTGGTGGGCCTGTTTGGAGTTTATTTTGTCGCTTCTGAGTTTCTGAGTTTTTTGGTTTTCTTGACCTTACAATTGCCCTGCACCAGCGAGAATCAGGAAATGAATATGCAAAACAGCCAACACTCAAAATTTGGTGTTTTAATATAAGTTTTTGATGACGGCCCACAGGCTTCAATATTCTGTTAATTTTGTACTTTCTTTCATGGTTTCACTGACCAGCTGCCTTTTCAAGTGGCTTTCCTTAGGAAGTCTGCAAATAGCTCTCAGTGCTTTCAGTAATGTGTCATCAGGTTTATATATGCAATATCTTTACAATGGTTAGTGCAAACTCTGGTGATAGATAATGAAGATTTGGGTCTGAAGTGGGAAGACTGTGATGCTGTTGAGGGCATGTACATGGCTGGGGCACCGTGGTGAGAAAGTATTTAAACACAAAACCAACCTCAATATTTTCTCTTAATTACTTCACATGTTGTTTGGGTTGAGAAATTTCCGCTGCACCAGACTTTGACCAAGATTAATCCAAAGGACTTAGCAGGGAACATAGTCTCCATTTCTATATATATTGTGCAAATCTGTATGCACAAACCACCAGCAAGTGGCTGATGATTCACTGGTGTGTTCTGGACTGAGAGACTGGAGGGCTGGAAGCCTGCGTACTTTGCAGGGAATGACAAACTCCCAACTTAAATTGAGAACAAACGACTCCTCTCCACCTCCAAATCCTTCTGTTGTGCTCAGCAGCATTCTGGTAAGGGCATTGTAAGTCAGCATTTTGTACATCTAACCAGGAACTTAAAACAACAGCAAACAACCCAGATTGATTTGTAAGAAATCAACACAGGAGCTGCTTCTCTCTGTTCCAGTAGCTAAAATGGAAAATCGGAGCTACTTCTCGTACCTCTGTTCTGTCTTGTTTTCTCTGTGGGAAGTGCTGGTGTCGTGCTTCAGAAGTGCCTGTGTGACCTAGACCCCGAAATGGGCTGAGATGTATTTCCCTGTTGTACTGAGTTCATTTTGAAGTGAATGGAAAAGAAGGGCTATTTGAAAAATCTCACCAAAAATAATAATCTTGCTTCAAGTGGTTGCAACAATTAGTTGCTTTTATTTGTGTTGGTTTTATGTGCTTTTGGATTCTTTGGAGGAGGAGGGGATGGGTTTACTAGTCAGTAAATTAATTTTAGTGCTCGTTACGTGAAGGTACGATGTGCCTGTCCATTGGACCCTGTTGTGAGTGGCAACACCAAGCTGAAGTTTTAAATGTGAAGGGTGCACGTTTCTGCCTTATGAAGTGGGATCCTGATTTGCATGACAATGTAATGGGTATTTCTCTAACCATACAGCGTGTAAATCTCCGTATTTTGGTTGTGCTAAGTGCCAGCAGCAGTTAATGGAAGTCCATGTGGGGATTTACCTAAATTCTGAATAACTGGACACTGTTTCTGGAAACACTGTGGGCCTCCCAACCCATATTCCTTCACCAAACAGAGACACCGAAGTAGGATTTGCAGAGATCAGGAGGAAATGAGCTTGATGGCAACAGAAGATCCCATGTCCTGAACTTGTGGCAGCAGGAAAAGGGAATTGATTTAGTCAGTACTGCTCCCTTTCAAGGTACACGATTATTTCAAGTCCGAATTTGCTCCACACCAGCTTGTCTGGTACTCCAGAGCAGATGTGGAAGGGGAGAAATAAGCCTGATGGTTTCCTGATGTCAGTGACCCTATGGGTTTGGTAGGCCAAGGAGCAGCACTTTGTCTGAGTAAAATGTCAATTCTGAATTCCCTCTGCATAAAGAGGAATTTTCCCTTCCCTTCCCTTCCCTTCCCTTCCCTTCCCTTCCCTTCCCTTCCCTTCCCTTCCCTTCCCTTCCCTTCCCTTCCCTTCCCTTCCCTTCCCTTCCCTTCCCTTCCCTTCCCTTCCCTTCCCTTCCCTTCCCTTCCCTTCCCTTCCCTTCCCTTCCCTTCCCTTCCCTTCCCTTCCCTTCCCTTCCCTTCCCTTCCCTTCCCTTCCCTTCCCTTCCCTTCCCTTCCCTTCCCTTCCCTTCCCTTCCCTTCCCTTCCCTTCCCTTCCCTTCCCTTCCCTTCCCTTCCCTTCCCTTCCCTTCCCTTCCCTTCCCTTCCCCACAGCCCTATATGTAATTTCAAACCTTGCAGTGTTGAAGAGCCATTTGAGGACCACAAACGACCCCCATCTCTCAAAAAATGTAATATAGATGCAAAATTAACAACCTTATTTATTTTAGAATCCACACGTTATTCGTTTTTCCTTTGCAAACAACTGGAGGAGACTGTAACTGTGTCCATGCTAGGAACCATGGAAACCTCTTTTCACCTGAGAAAAGGGGGAGATGAGGGAATTAGTTAATTAAATGTGGCCTGTATACAGTCGTCCTACTCCTGGTATGTAATTAAATACTGTGTATAACTCTTTGGAGTCCTCGTTTACTGGAAAAGGACTAAGAAATGTGTGACTGTTGGGGTACTCTCAGCGAGCTGTGAGCTGGAAACTGATTAAAATAATAATAAAATGTCTTGCATTGTTAATTCATACTTTCCAGTAATAAAAGCCGGACTCCCTCTGCTTTGCATTTATAGCATAGGCTTGAAAAAACATCAAAGAGCAGCACTAGGAGAAGAGAATGAAAAATACATGTGTGCTTAGCTTCGATGCTGTGGTTTTGAGTGATGTGGTTGTGGTGCTTTTATTTACTGGAACATTGCCTTTTATTTTTAGTAATACAATGCGACTTGGTGTCACTGATCACTTCTTACCGTGGTGTCTGGGGGTGAAGTGTTGCTTCCCGAAGCTTTTTTTTTTTGTGGAAAACTCGGTGGTAATGCTGTTATTCACAGCGTTGTTGTGGCTGAGGAACCCTGTAAAGTTCTTCAGAAATAACTCGGAAACTATGTTCAGCTCGTTACTTGCTTTTTCTGTAGTTGATACTGAGCCATCCCATGAATGTCTTTGATGGATGGGGTTTTCCGAAAGAGCCAAAGGCATTCAGGCTCCAACTCCCTTGGCAATCCGGTGGGACTTGGGCAACTAATTACATTAGATTCTTCTGAAAATCCCACATGTAATTTTGCATTATAATAACACGATTTTAGAGGGGTGAAACCTCCAAGAAAAATAACACGTCGTGTAACTTATCATTTATTTTTCTTTTGCTAGACAGGGGAGCTGTTTGCTTGGCCGTGCTGATGGCCAAGTCTCTTGTGTCGAGCCTCCTCTAGCCTCCTCATAGGACGAGGTGGAGGATGAAGAGCTGGTTGCTGTCTTGTCCGAGAGCTGACCTATAGCCTCATGCAACACCCAAGATGAAAGTGAGAACAGGACTCTTGTCTGCTGCTTGGCAGATTCGTTCCATCTACAGAAAGGTTAATCATGTCATTAGTTTTCCCTCCTCAGCTTAAGCAGTCAGAAGTTGTCGTATATGACAAGGAGAACAATCCAAATCGGTAAAACCTCCCAACAGGTTGGTAAATAGATAAATCAGAGTGGTCCCTTAAGCATAATATCAAAATTCATCCCCTTTTTACTCACAAAGGCCAATGAAATAGAACGAGCAGCCTTACAGATGATTAGCCAGGACACAATAAAAGGATGAGCTCACTTTATTGCAATGATTTGGCGCTATGTTCCCTCGCAGTTTAATCAGTGTGTCACATGCCTGATGCCCTGTTAGGAAAAACCGCATTTCCCAGCCACGTTACCTGCCAAAGTGATAAATGATGGTGCCTTTGCTTTGTTCTCTCATGCTAACCTCTCCTGATAATTTGCCTTAATTCACGATGGTGTCTTTCCTTTAGAGCTTGTCTTGGTGCTGCTGGTGGAAAAATTAAGACGTTACCAAAGATCTGTGGGTGTGATGACTGAATAGAGTTCCTAAAACTTTTGTGATGTAACAGTAGAAGTGTTGCTCATATCTCCCTGTTAATATCTACAGTTTCTTTTCATTTGACTAAGCTGGCTACGTCCTTCAGTTTGTTTGCAATGTGAGACAGCAGCTCGACTACAGCGGTACCATCAGTGATGAGCGGTAGAGTTCGTGTTTGTACTGGTGTGCTCTTTGTAAAGCTGGGTGTAAAGCTCGTAGCTCTTCAGTATCATGTAAGATGGTTGTTGTGTGTGTATATATACATATATATATTGTTTTTCTTTGGATTATGGCCATATTTTCACTCTAAAACCTTCAGCTTCTTTCTGCATTGAATAAGAACAGGTGGAATTGGAAAATTCCATGTTTTTCTGAGGCATCCATCTCAACAAAACCTGCACACCTTGTGGTTCTTCAATGCCTAACATCTATTGCTCAGGCAATTAGGAAATATATTCATAAATACATTTCAATACTTTATGGTCAGAAGAATACTGAACAAAATAAATACTCCAGGGGATGGGACGCTTGTAGCTACAGTTGAATTGTGAAAATAATTTTCAGTGCACGGTAAGGGGGTAGGCCAAGGCCCTGGAAAACTTCATGTTGCAGTCTAAATTGGAACATCCGTCAGCTTCGTGGTAGGAAGTCGTATTGAAGGAGAAAGTCTTCTGTTGGTAACTTCGTGATTGGTGTGGTTTGGGACAGGGCTGTCATTACCAGCAGCTGGTTAGCACAGTGCTTGAAGTAGAACTGTGACTCTTTGTGCTTGCTAACCACTGTGGTTTTGAAATCTTAGTATCTTTTTTTTTTTTTTTTTTTTTGAAGGATGAATAAAGCCTCAGTAACTGATTAGGAGATGCGATTTGTAGAAATTTCTGCAGTGACTTAGAAAGTCAGTAGTCTTCCCTTGATTGCAACCTTTTTGATTCTTTGAAATTCTCTGAGGTTGTAAGTTGTGTAAGACAGGTTAGAATTTGGTCCTTGTATTCCCAAATCCCACCTTCCTAGGAATCAGTCTTTCAGCATAATGTTTTCCGGTGTAATATTCTTCAGAGGCTGAGTTTGAGAAATGTTCCTTGTTGCTGAGGCATAATACTAGGTATGAAATATATATTCCCTGCACTTTATATTTATGTGTGTGTGTGTATAGCATTTTCTGAAAACTGGCTAGATATTAATCTGAATTTTTGCATCGACAGGCTTAAATGTATTCTGTAGTCAAACATGAGCAGAAGCAAAATGATTTCCTACTTCTTACAGTCCACCTAAACATGTATTGACATTCTCTACAAAGTCATTTGAACGAAAATCCAAACATCAAATACCCAAGTGAAGGGATCTGCAGGTGCAGATGAGAATGAGATTATGAGACTTATCTCCAAGGTCACAAAAATGTGTTCTGCCTTTTGAGAAGGCTCTATTGTAATGTTGAGTGGCTTGTCTGGCGTGTGCTCTAACTGGTGCTACGTGTTCCCAGCAGTTCAGCCTCCGCTGATCAGCAGGAGGTGCTAGCCTTATATTTTCTGTTGGCGCTTTTTTAAGGCCAGGGGTTCAGGTTGAAGGTTTTGTTAAACATTCTTCTCTTTTGCATTTAGTTTTATTGTAAGCCATATAATTAACAACTTCTTCAAAGTTCGAGTTAAAGGTTCACGTATTAATTAGTGGTGTAGAAACAGCCTCCGACAAAAGCTGTAATAGTTCTTCGTGGTCTGTTGTAAGATTTTTACATGATCTACTAGGAGTGTGTTCGTTTGTGTGCATAATATTGTGCTGTATTAATGATCATTGCTTTGTTCTGAAAGCTTGCATAGGATGAGTGGGAATCCCTTTGACTTCTCCCAGCAGCAGCCCCCTCAGAATTGTGCCTCAGTGTCTGCTACAGAGGTAAGTGCTGCAAAACGGAGCAATGCAGCCAGCAAATGCATTCAGGGTGGAGCAATAATACAGTTAACTTTGGGGAATTTGATGAATCTAGTTTGTTCCCCAGCCAAATAAATAAAAATATATGGCTTTTTTAGCCTAAAAAGAAGTCGGAACAGTACAACAATGCCTTTAATAAGAGAAAGCAGACACACTTGGTTGTAAGAGTCTAGAATTTCCATGGAATGACCCCTGTGACACCAGTTGCATTGCTGGACATGTTCCACAGCCAGCAGTTTCAGGCATTGGTCAGTCTTTTTGCTCAATATAGACCCAATTTATCAATTTTCAGGTGCCTCCTGAATGTGCACACAGACATGATTTAGAATTCAGGACAGACTGCTGAAGTTATGTACAACCGTGTCTGCGCTGGGCACTCTGTTTGGAGTGGGTGGTATTTAAGTGGTTGCTTTTTTTTTTTTTTTTGTGCTTTTATTCTCCGAATAACTTCTCTAGTGCTCAATGATTTAATCATGTATGTATGGTCCCGTTTGCAATTCATCCAGCTCAGAGGTAATTCAGCAGAAGTACTTTTGTAATCCTGATTCTGTGTAACCCTCCTTAGTGGAATGGGAGTAGAGAAGAAAATTTTTGTGAAGAATGCCGTAAAAATTTTGCTGTCTTGTGGATGAAAGATCTTTTGAAGAGCTCTTCTACTTCTCCATTTTTCAATTCTTTTCTGGGCTCTTTCACTCCCCCAGCTCTCCCGTCGTCTCGCATCCATGAATTCTGCTTGCTGAAAAAATTCTTTATCTTTTCACTGCAGTCCAGGCTAAAATAGACCGGTAAGAGAAGACTTCTTGAAGGTGTCTGGGGCATTGAAAATGCGTTTATGAGCGCAGAATCAAAACTTCTGGAGCTTGGTTTCTGTTATGTCATCATCTGTTTGAAAAGGTCCTGCATGGCGTTGAAGGAGCTGCAGTGGCCTGGTGAAGATGTTTATGTACACTGACAGCAGTTGCAAGGGCTTCACAGTGCTGAATTCCAGCACTGGGGAATGATTGTGGCTGTCTGGTGCTAGGGCAGATTTTTTATTTGATTTTTTAAAAAACAGGACAACCAAAAACCCGCAATGGCTAGTCCATGCAAGGAGAAAGATCGGTCGCTTTGAGGTGAATGTGAACTTTTTTTTTATGTCCTCTGTGCTGTAACTGAGTTCACAATTGCCATTTTTTGCTTTACTGAACTTCTGATGGCTGTGTTAAAATAACATCAGTCCCAGCACCTCAGAAAGATCCTGATGATGCTGGCATTTATGCACCTGCTAAATTTGGCTTGCGCAAGTAATCCAGCCAGTGAGACTGCCTGTGAGACTTCACTTAAAATATGTGCTGGCTTAAGCAGAATAAAACTGACTTGGTGCTCTTAATGAATCTGAAAAGGTTTCCATGGAGTATTTGCTAAACCTCAGCTTACTTCTACAATCTTGAGAACAGCATATTAATTGATAGGAGACTGGCCATCCCTTTGGACAAAAAAAACATTAGGCCCCAAATTCTAGTTTCTCTTAAACCCAGCTGACCTTCTGATTTTGAGCTTCAGTAGAGTGGTCCCACATGAGCCTTTGGGTTTAAGATGTTTGTTTTTTTTTTCCCTGCCTCATGTGCCTCGTTTTTTGTCTCTGAGTTTTCACAGAATGGCAGCAAGGCCTGGTGCCCAGGCCCATGTCCAGGTGGGTTTGAAGCTCTCCAAGGAGGGGACACCACAACCTCTGGGTACCTGTGCCAGGGCTCCAGCACCCACCCAGCCCAGAAATGTTTCTGGTGGGCAGAGGAAACCTCCTGGACTCCAGATTGTGCCCAGTGCCTCTTGGAGTTTCTCCTCTGTGCCCAAACTTCTCATTGCTTCTCTGCCAGCTTCTGAACCATCCCTGGGTAATGAACAACGTTGTTAGGTTAATCTCTTCATGCTTTTAGGGATGTTACTATCCATTATCTACATTGTATATTACTGCAGGGTAAGCTCATACTCCTAAAATATTCATGCGTGTTGTAAATACAACTGTACAGTGACAAGCAGCTTGCTGTTGTTGCTTTCTTACATAGAATGAGAAAATCTTGTATTTAAATCTTAAGGGTACAGTCTGTAAAATGCCTGTTTTCCATGGCACGAGTTGATGTTTATAAACCCTTCTCATCCAAAGAGGGACTTGCTGTGCTGGGTCGAGTCTCAGGCTGGGGGAACAGCAGGAACGAGTCAGTCCTGACTGTGTTTGGGTTTCTGTACAACCTTGGACGAGGCGCTTATTAGAAATAAGGTGGACAGTTGGCCTTATAATAATGTCTGCTAAGCCAAAGACTGTAAAAGGCAGTAGAGGCTCTTGTGGTGCAATGTTTGAATTCTCCATTGTTTATTTACGTCTCCATTCTACATTGTTTATTTACATCCTTTGTTTTGCTTTGGGGAATTGTTCTGCTGATATCCTTGCGGATCTTTGTTCTCGTACGGTCTGGTTGATTAAACAAATGGCCATGTTATTTTCTGGGTGTGGGATGGATGCAGAGGCTGGTTCAGTAGCTATTTTGTTGTTTAGCTCGCTTGTTTTTTTCCATTCCCCAAACTCCTATCTACCCTGAATTTACTGTTTTGGTCCATCCTTACTGCTGCGTTATTGTCTGGAACATTTCCTATTGATTTTCTGTGTTGGTGACAATTTCTTCTTTTGAACACAGTTGTGAAGAATTGGATGTAATTTGGTCAGAGAAGGTTTTGTGCTTCCTAGGAACTAGAGGACCTTTTAAAATCTTTTCTGTAATCTGATTTGAAGAGGTTTGATATTCTTGTTTATTGAGTTGTCATTTTATTGAGGTCACTTTGTGCATTCCTTTCTTTTTTGGAAAACTTTTGTTTTCAGCACAGCATGAAAAGTTCCTTTTTTCCTTTAGAAAAACTCTTAAATGTGAAATGCATTGGATATTCCACGTTGGGGTTCCTCTACAAACCATATTTTGAAAGCGGAACAGCAAGAGATTGACTTCCACAGAACAAATTGTTTATAATTTCATCATTGTCAGCGAAACCCTTCTTGTGCAGAGTTGAAGGCAAACGGAACGTTTTGAGGTGGAAGGATATTTATTAGCGAATATTGATCTGCGAGTTCTGAATTTCAGAGATAAGTGATTAATCTGTCACATAATCTGTCAAAATCTGAATGTGTTCTTGTTAAACGATTCATTCAAACAGCAGAACTAGCAGTTTGGAAATTATCTGCTATTATCTGATGTTTAGAGGGAGCAGGAGTTGGGGAAAGGCTTCAAGGATGCTACTGGATATTTTTTGTGTGGCTGAGATTTGCATGTGTGGGGATATCAGCGTTGTCAGCCAGGGCTTGATCTACAGCGTGTTGAGTGCTTTGGCCCTAATCCAGAAAAGCAATTAGATGTATGGCATGATTGGGACCCTTCACATGTTTTAAGTTGTGTGTTTGCTTAAGTGCTTTGCTGGCTAACGGCCAGGCTGCCCGGCACCTGGCAAGGTGAAGACGATGTTTTTGTAATAAGCTAAGGTAGAGCCTTTTCCAGAAGGTGACTGAAGCTTATTTCCATATCTTCACTGGGAAATGACCCAGCCTGAATCTCCACGGCTCCGAGTAGCTCCGGTGAGTTCTGTTTCCTGAACGTCTCTGTCACTTGTGGATCTTCAGGACATGAGGATAACGAATAACGTGGTCATTTATATTCTGCTCCTTGTCCGCTTGCAGGTGGAGTGATCTGTGGATAGCAATTCCATATCAATTTAACAAAATCTGTCCTGTCAGGGATTAAAAATGTCATTCCTCAGCAAGTGAGGGCTTCAGTGTATTAATGGCACTGAGCACCTGTGTCAGATCCATATTGTTTCCATATATGAATGGATAAAGATATTTTCTTCTATGCTTTCATCATTACCAGTATGAGTATGTAGTGTATATGGGGCATTGATTTTTAAGACATGGGCATCTCTAGTTGCCCCAAGAATTTGAATGTCCCTTGTTCATGCATTGTCCTCACCAAAACCGAGGCTGTCTGCACAGACATGTAGGGAAAATCCTGCTGAAATTGAATTCCTGACCTGCTGAACAGATTCCCAAGAGGCCACGGTCCTACCCAAAACCTAAAAAGACAAGACAAAGACTAAGAAGAGAAACACCCAAGTCGCTATGTAGCCAGTACTTGAATTAAGTGAAAGAACACCTTGGGAGAAAAGTTTAAAAAAACTATTTTTTTTTAGTGAAGTGAAAAAGAGGCTGGGTCTCCAAACTAGCGGGCTCTTCCACCAGCAAGGGAAGACTTTCTGAGCCCAACGGTTATTCAGCTTCCGTGACAGTCGTCTCAAATTCACTTCAGAAGTACTCATCTTAAAAAGCCGACTTGGAGCACGGTACGGGTTGAGACAATTTGATTGAAAGGGAACTTTTTGCAGAAAAGTTGCTACAGGATGTAAGTAGGAATTAAAGGATGCAGAAGACATCTTTTTTTCAGTAAAATCTAAGGCGAGAATACTCGGTGATCGAACAGATTAAGGGCACTGAGCAAAAGATATTTTTTTGCTTATAATTTTTTAGAGATACTTCTTTTTAAAGAGGAAAAATGAATAATGGGCCCTTTCAGCAACCGTAACTTAAATATATGATCTTAAAGATAGCAGGGCAGTGACAAAGAACACTCTGAATTCTACCATTTTCCCTTTTGATAACTTTACGAATGGAAATTTCTGAAATACGTGATGGCTCTTCAGCCAGTGGGTGGGTGAACAGGCTATTATGTGGTTGCGTCTAGTTGTCATGATAATTCAAGAGGGACTGTTTTCTTATCCATATGAAAATTGGGTGGTGATAGATGTCAAATATTTGTCTTGAGCAGTAAAGTAAATATTTGCTGTCTAAGTGTCCCCATCAGCGAGCAAATCACTTGCAAACAACAACATATTGCGGGAAGGAGGATGCATGAAATTACATAAAAATTAAAGATGAAGCAACTGAATGAAAAACAGATATCGAATAAAACGAAAAAGCAAGTTAAATAAAAAGTAGGTGCTTGGATTCCCGTGTGATGGAGAAAACGAAGACACGGAGTGCATTATGCAAAGGTGGCGAGATGACAAATGTCAGTGGAAATCTGTAAAGCTGTTTGCAGACTATGCATGGAAGACAGACTTCTTGTAGGAGGTGGAGGAACATGGTTTTATTTAAAGAATTCCTCTGTCTAGTGAGAGAAAAACTCAGAGTAGAGGGGGGACCACATCAAGGGAGGAAAATACGATGCTGTAAAAATCGGAATGTATTAGCAGGTTTTATTAGTCTGTGCATAGAGGAATGGAAAGTTGTTTGGAGAGAGGTCTGAGCCCAGCTAACAAATTAATGGTGGCTGCCATCCTCCATTGGTGATTTAAGTTGGATAAGTGGAAGATTCAGAACCAGTTGGTGAAGCTCTTGACTGCTTCTTGTAGTGGCTGGCTCAAGAGCCATAGGAGGGAAGAGGTTTGGGGGCTAAATCACAGATTGCTGTTTGGCACAACGCACTGTGGCTGGTTCAAAACGAGTAACTTCACGTAGCTAAGAGTTCTTCTAGAGCATAATTATGTTAAGCATCCAGAGGAGCAGCCGTGCATCAAATAATACAATTGACAGAAAACGGTGTTTGGCCTAAGGAACTTAAAATTTAGAAATCAAATTCTGGAGAGCCAATAAGCTGAAATATATTTTTAGAATAGGCAGGAGGAAGGAAGTGAAGATGGCCATTGTGGGTTTGGGGGATCAAATATATTTGGTGTATCTTTAGACCATTAAAATCAAGACGCCTGTAGGAGATGTGTTTTTGTCTGTGGTTGTGGGTTAACATGAGAAAACATGATGGGAAAGATGAATGATTTCTCTGAAACCAGTCTCTACTTCTTAAATTGCAGATGAAGAAGCTATCCTGAAACTTCTTCCTGATTATAAAGATGTAAAGGCAGGGCTAGAGGCTTTAAAAGGAACTTTGAACTTAAATTAAGCTCAAAGGCAGCGTGTCAGAGGGCTTTTTTTAGGAAGGAAAAGGATGAAGTCACCAAGATGCCATAAAGGATGAGCAGCCTTCCCTTAAAGCCTCCAGCTGTGGACTGGAAATGGTTTACATGTACAAAAGATGCTAGAAATGATTTGTAGGGGAAGAAATTAGCTCTTGAGAGTATTTTTATAGTTGGAAAGGGTAAAGAAGTTTCCAATGAATCAAAGTTAGCCTTTGGTTGAAATGCTGGCATTTTGTGTGTGTGTATGTGTATGTGAGCGTGGTTTTTGTTTTCTTTTAATTGATTAAAGAAATCCCCCTGGAGGCATAAGGTAAGAAACAGTGGAAAATGATCAAAATGAAATGCAGAAAGGTTAACTCTTTTCCTGATAACCCTCGTGGTGGTTATCAGGCTTATTAATGGTCTTCTAAATGGTCTGTGCAGGAGGACAGCAAGTTCTGACACCTGGCATAAAATCTTTGCCATTATTTGGAACAAGCAGGGACTGATGAATCTGAGATGTTCAAACAAGTTAGCAAATGGGTGTTGGAGGGGAAAATAATATTATTTGATTAGCTTCCTTGGGTCTAAATTAGCCAAAGAGAGAAAAGTGGTTGTCATTTGTAGAAAGCTGAGTAGCAGCTCCACTTAATGTGCAAAGTGGTTCAGGCTAACAAGATGCTAGGGTGCATTAAAAAGGGCTGTCAAGCTAAATTTGATATTGTCTGTATAGAAAGGAATTCTGCGAGCCCCATCTCGGTCTCTGCCCTGAACAGTCTGTGCTGATCCTGAAGGATATTGCAGGACTAGAAGGGGTTAGGAGAGGGGCAGGGGCAGTCGTAGCGCACACACAAAGTGCCGTCTGAAGAAAGGTAAAAGTTGGGCTCCTGTCCCTTAGGAATAAAATAAATTAGAAGGAAAATGGTAAAATAACAGGTTGGATGGGAAGGGTAGGCAGTGGTTCTTGTTTTCTCCCTGCTCCAGGAACATGAGAGAGGAGGGTCTTCGGTGTCACTAAGAGGCAGGCGATGGATGCAGAGCAGTAGGTTTTTCAGGTGATGATATTAATCTAAGGAACTCCTGCTTGGTTCAAAACATGCTCTGCTAAGGTCTGTGTCTTTATAATTCATTATCTCCTTGAGGGTTTAAAATTTGTAATGAAAAATGGCCTAAAGAGTATGAGCACTTGGGCAGACCTTTGGTCACAAGGGATGTTGCAGCAGTCCTCGTTCCCCACAAGCACGGGAGGTGCAGATTTGCCCATAAAGGAAACTAAAGAAGCTCCTTGTCTGCTCAATCTGACAAAGATCAAATATAAATGGAGAAATCAAATCATGTATTTGAGGTGTTTCTCCGCGGGTTCCATTTTCTGCTTGCAGAGGATTTCATCCAAGTCTACATTAGCCTATTGTCCCTCTTTCTTCAGTACCATAAATAAGTTCATTGTGAAATCCAGTGATGGAGGACCCAGAAAAAAAACATTTAATAAAACATTTTTAATGCTGGTTTTGCCTGCACCATCTTAAATGCTAATTGCCAGGCCCTAAATGAATGAAGAGAGGTCGATGGGGGCAGAGGGAATGTTGTCCTCTTTATAATCTTAATTCTGGAAGGTTGATAATACTGAATTAAGTGTTAGAGAAGTTATCTGCACCAGGTTTGGCGTAGATACGTGACCTGGTTAGTGCTAGCTCTGGGCGAAAGACCGTGTGATAATAAATGTACAGAGGAGAGTGATACTGTGAATGACCTCACCATCGTAAAAAGTTCAGCCAGAGCTTGTGTTCTGTGATATGGATGAGATGAATCAACTCTGAGAACCAGTGCCACAGAAAACGAGGCTTCTCACATGCCATCTGCTAAGCAGCTGAAAAAGAAATGAATTCGGTATTGTCAGAGAAGTGTAAGAATGCATTCTGTTGTTACCAAATGGAAATTTGAGGGGTCTCAGAAACAAAATGCAGAATTCCGAGTCAAATGCGTAGCAATTATGGATAACTTTTTTTTTTTCTGCAATTCAGTAGTTTGAAGGTGAGTTACATTTTATGGTATAAAAATTCACAGTGCTTCCACAATTCATTGACCTGTGTTTTTTTTTCAACGGTCCTATATGTTTCATATTCATCCCCTGTCTTTTTTTGTTAGGTACTGAATTCAGACCCCCAGTTTTACAAGATCTAACCAGTGATCAAGTCGCAGGAAGACTTTTCTGGGCACTCTTTTTGGGTCTTGTCCAGTCTCCCTTTCTCTTCAGGAACCTTGCTGAATTTACGTCGTGGGTTAGAAAATTTTGGTGGTTTTTGTCTTTTTTCCCATTTCCCCCTAATATGCCCTTGGTCATTCCCATTATTTTCCCTTCTGCTTTGTGCTAATCATGGTGTAAGCAACAGCTTTATCCAAGGACAACAATGCCTTTCAAAATCCCAGGAGATTCTGGAAAACCAGGAAAAGGGAAACTAGAAGCAGCCTTCTTCAAAGGAGGCAGGGACAGAACCCAGGGAGCTCTGAAGCATTTGTTTTAACTCTGGCTTCTAGGAAAAAAAATGTAGAAACCCATAAACTGCCTAAATATCTAAAATCAGAGGAGGTATTGCTGTATATTAAGCATCAACTTGATTTAATTTCCTTCAGGGAGCTGGTGGCAGGGATTGCGGAGGAGGGAGGAGCAGTGGGTGGCCGATGTCCTGGCGACAGTAAGCCGGCTGTTAGCGTTTAATACGCTTTTTCTCTTAACTGACTTGGAGAGCTGTGGTGTAGATAAAGCTGTAATGAGGTGGGGTAAACAACTGGCTGGGAAAGGAGAAGTTCTGAAGGGTTTGCCATTAAGGGATTTAGCTAACGGCCACTTTGAGTGCTTTGTCTGGGGCTTGGCGCTGTTCAATATTTTTGTTAATGGCTTGAATAATGCAGCAGAGAATCGTTAAACTCACAAATACCGGGCTGGAAGGAGGGTTTTGGAAGCGTGCTGGAGGACACGATTAGGTTTTGGAAGACCTTAATAAACTGCATTTCAAAGGAGAGGTAGGCATGGGGTTATTTCTGTGTATGTGCGTGAGGTGAGTAGGTTGGGTAGGTCTCACCTTCAGGCAAAGACGTGCGTGGTGCACAGGGTCCCAAACGGGATGGCAGTCGGTATGGCACAAAAAAAAACACACCTCAAACCCTACAAAAAAAAAAACACAAACCCTACAAAAAGGATTGCCCTGCTGAGGACTAGAAGAGTGTGGCCTGCAGGACGTCGGGAAATCATCCTGTTCTGGTCCTTGTTGAAAAGATTTCAGCTGCAGCTCTACGTCGTCTTTGGCCATGGGCTCTCAAGGAAGAAGCCAAACAGTGAGGGAATTCGAAGGGGATCAACCAGCATGATCAGAGGTCTAGGAAAAAATAACTTGAGTTGACAGAGGAACAATCTGTTTGCTTAGAGATGAGAAGGCTTAAGGGGTGGAGGGAGTCCTTTGCTTTCAAATATACGAAGAGTGGAAAATAGGAGGGGAATTTTAAGTTTTTTAGGGTGTGATAGGATGGGAAGTACTGAGCCTGAAGACTGGGAAGGGAGACTCAAACGTTTCCAGGCTTTATTTCTAACCTAATGGCCAGTGTACGTAAGCAGTGGATGATTACAGGGATGTCATGTTGTTGTGCAGCATCCTTAAAAACTAGGAAACATCTGTCAGGCATGACAACATAACTGGTTCGTCGGGGCACGAGGACGGACTGAGTGATCTCTTGAGGTCTCTTCCAATTTTCTGTGATCCCAGGAAAATGACCGGGATTATATCCTGCCATCCAGAGTGATGGATGAAAGGCTAGAGAGCCCCATCCACCGGCTCGCCGCTTCTCAAAGCTTTGAAACTTTACCTGTTTGATTTAGTTCTAAATGCTGCCTGGCACGTTGGGATTTGGAAGAACAAGGCATTGCAATTAAACGTCGAATTAACGAAAGGGGGGAGGGTGCGCTCTGCATTTAACTTCACACTTCTGATTTAAGTGCCAGAATTAAAATCATCAGCTCCCTGTGTGGTCCCCTTATTTGTAAGAATTCAAGTGACATTAAAATTGGATTAGTAATGAGCTTTTGGTTGAAGGACCAATATTAAAATCAAGGGAATCTGAAGGAGGAGGGAGGGGGAGTGGTGCTTTCCTTGGGAAGTCTTCATGGCAGTGGCGCGCTGTTTGTTGACACGGATGCGCACGCATCTGCATCGCCCTCTTCTTAAAAGCTTCAGCTCCCTCTCAGCCGTGCTCCAGAACCTGACTTGCCTCTTGCTTTATAAATTATTTACACTTGGACTGCGATGCATTTAAACTTTTGGAAAATAAAGGTATATATTAGTCCTCCTTTTATGACTGATAGGATCGGGGGAAGAGCAGCAGACTAATGGAAGGGAATAAGGAAGCACTTGGGAGCTGCTGGCTCGTACTTGACAGTGATTTGTATGTCTGTAGGTTATTAAAGTGCTCACAGTGTCTTGTAAAAGTGTGCCTGTTGCCTTTTCTTTGTTTGACTCTAACCCACTCTCACCTAGCGTGGGAGGAGCTGAATTTGTAGGGGCAATGGTGGTCATGTTTTTTTTTTGCCATTGGTGGGTCCATGTTTGAGGGGCATCTTTTCTCCGTGCAATTTTTCTTAACTGCATCTCCACAGTACCAAGAGAGCCCAGCACAGATTAAGTCCGTGGTACACTTGACACTGAACATATCCTCAGCGAAACTTCTCTGCTGAATGTTGCTTGAGACACGGGATGTTGGCTGTGAAGGAGAAGAGACCGAAGTAATGCTGCAGACGGGGACACGAATGGGATATGTGCCCTGGATCTCTTTGATTCCTGGTCCTGTAGCTTTGTTTCGTTGTGTGTGGTCTCTTCTGAGACTCTGTGTTGCATCAGGTGTAAATAAAAGTGACTCCCCATCTCCCCACAGTACTCTTCAATCCAGTAACGTAACCTCTTCCATCCCCTCTCCTTCATACCAACTTCTATGAACTTCTTTTTGTTTTTTCTTTTTCTTTTTGCTTTTTTACATTTGAAAAATTCTGCTCACTGGAAGTTGCACACGCTGAAAAGGGGAGGAAGGACTCTTAACTAACAGCTTTCTTATCCACCGATGATAGATTGGTGTCACACATCAATAAATAGGCAATTCTCCTAGCTGCCAACATTATTAGATTGCAAAAGCTGGTAAATTTACAGGCTCCCTTGTGAGTCACAAACGTCTTAAAAACCCTCACAAGTAATTATCGGAAATGGAGACAAGTTAATGCAGGTTTTTGTCTGTTCATTTCTTCTGACTTTTTCCCGGTTAGAAGTCATTCAGCACTTTACTTTTCTCAAGCTCTACGCATGGCTGTGTAGATGCACGGACCAACTTCTCCACGACAGCACTGCCGAGGCAGCCCTGCACGTCCCCCTGCAGTCCTGCCTTGAAGGGTAGGCTTTGGGATGGCAGCATAATAGGTTTGTACAGAAGCTCGAAATGGTGAGATGAATTTTTGGCAGCCCTCTTTTCTCTTTTCGGGGTGTTGCAGGGGATGCACAAAGGTCGTTGTAATTATTCCAGTAGGACGAGGCGATGGCACGTGTCTCCGAGTAAATAAATTGCCTTTTAATCTCCAGAATTGAGGAGCAGGAGTGAAGTGGTGCAGCAGGGTCGGTTTCATCTCGGAGGACGGAGTTTGCCCTGGCAGTGGCAGCTTTTCCTTTGCGGAAGGCAGCAGGTAAATGGCAGCAGCGACCTGAAGCTGACGTTGCAGCCATCCGCTTTGTCTTGGCTCCACCCAGTGGCATGAGCCTGCCACTTTCCCACTCTGCAACCACTTCTGCAGGAACCTCGGGCTGCTGTACATCAGCAGGGAAGTCACGGTGTTGGTTTTTGAAAGGGTTAAAGCATTGCACAAACACACTCTGCCTTTACGCTCCTGTATCCCAAAGTGGGGCTTGAGTTCGGGGTTGATCCGTCCCGCTCCCTGGGCTTGGTGCTGCTCAAACCTTCCCATTCTGTACCCAAATGGATGTTCAGAGAGCCTGGAGCCAGGCTGGCACTTGCTTGCAGAGGTCCAGCCCTCTGGACCAGCTCTCTTGCTGCCCTGACACACTGCACTGCTTTTCTTCCCATTCTCAGACCAAAGCAAGTCCCCACCTCTACGCAATCACCATCCAACTGAAGATCGGCATCATTAAAAATTGATTGCATGGCAGCAGCCCAAGGACGTACACATCAGGTGGAATTTCAGTGGAAAGGCCCAGGCTCTGGGGGTTCCTGCTGAGGAAAGCAGGGATGAATTCAGGCCCTGCAGCGCAGAGAACAAAAAAAAGGAAGTGTTTTGTAGGGAGGTAGGAAGAGGCTGGCTGGAGAAGCCGTGGCACTGTTCAGGAGGGGCTCCTTTCCGAGCAGCAGCACTGGGATGTTGTTTGCTTTAGAGCCTATAAAAATACAAAGTGTTTTTTTTTGTCAGGCTTTTAGCTTTAAAATGGATTCCTGTTGCTATTGCATTTACACTTCCTTTTGGCAATCTAAAGAAATGTTTTTTATTGAAGGAAACAATGACATGCATGATTGGTTTGGATATTGGAAGCCACACAGTGATTCCAGAAGCACTTAGGCTTTTCCGAGTAAACAAAAGCAACGGTCGCAGGTCTTGCTGGAGAAATTTTATCTAAAATAATTTTTCTCAGCTGAACACTCGCCGAATCGAATGCGTTTCAGCAGGGCCTTGATGCTGAGAAGTGCTTCGGCCCCGAAGGTGGGACAGCAGGGAGTCCTCCTGAGGTCCCCGAGTTGGCGGAGAGCACTTCGTGAGCACCCGAAGGCCATGAAAGTGGACGAACAGAGCTCAGCCAGCATTGCTGTTGGTGTGCTCACAGTGCCCTTGCCATGTCCCAGCACGGATTTTGGTGCTTGCTCATCTCCCCGGGCAGGAGAAGCCGTGATGGCAGCGCTGCCCTTCGGCACGGTGCGTCCTTAAAAACTGCTTTTGGTGAGCAAAGAGCCCTTCAGACTGCCCTTAGGAAGGGTCTTGTAGGTTATGATGTGGTTAGTGGTTTGTTTTCTTACCTGCCCTTAGTATGGGAACAGAAAACCTTTTGCTTCTCCCTGCCCAGTCCTCATCCTTATGCAGGAACTCGTTTCCTTCTTCCTACTGTTTCCGTTCAAAGCCTGGAGTACGAAATCTCTTGAAGGTCACATTCCTCCTTGAAGCTAATGATGGTGTTTTCCTAATCCCGTTACAAGGTCCCCAGTATCATTAGAGGCAAGCGTTGCAGTTGAGCTTCATTTGATAAGCTGATGAAAGGGGAAGGCAAAGGCTCCCTGACGCAGGAAGACATTCAAGTGTCTACTGTCACGGAACATGTTCAGAAATGTTATAATCTGCTTAACTTCAGCATCTTGGTGGCCTGGTGCCGTGCCTTTTGTAGAGCAGCACAAAGGGCAGAAGGGGTGGCGATCCCTTAAAAAGGAGGAGTGGCCGGTGCACAAGAGCTGTGAACGACTCGAAATTTTGATGGTTTTACCCCCAAGCCTGGAAAAAGGAGTCTTGGCTATGCCATGAGCTCCCCCCTCTGGCATCAGGGTGGTTGTGAGAACGTCAAATAGATTCATCTGCAGATTCTGGAGAATTCATCTGTAGATTCATCTGCGGTTGGGTCTTCAAGGGTTTGGTCAGGTAGAAATGTCAGCATGGAGTTAAAAAGTCCAGGAAATATTTTTTTTTTTTGTTAAGTCTGGTGCTTGTTGCATGGAGCTGCTTGGAACCATCTTACTGTTAAGGCTCTCCGTGAAAGGAGTGAGATCTGAAAGTCTTCAAGTTAATTTGGACAAATGCTAGAGATTACCTATGAGCTTACAAACCGTGGGCTTTTCTAAGAGCGACGTCACAGCCTTGCCTCCCTGATCTGTGTAAAAAAAAGCCTTTTATGTGTAGTGAAGCAACAACACTGGGTTTAACTACAGCAGATTTTTTAAATCCTCTTTTACTTCTTCATATTTCTGCTACCAGCCAGTAAATCACTTGGCTGGGTAATGCCTCCTATTACAGCGGCGTGTTACGAAGAGGTAGGTGGAAGTTCCCTTCCTCCTCCTCATTTTTTTTACAAGTCACCGTGATGAGGTTTTTAATTGATCTGAAAGAAGACGAAGCAACTGGTGGCTGCGTGGTTCTGTTGCTAACTTCCTCTGAATTTCCCTGTTGCTTACACCATTTCTTTCCCACTGGCTGACATCGTTTGAAGGCAGGATCTGCCTCTGCCTCAATTCCTTCTGTGCTTTGGGCTGTAGGTTTAATAGTCACCTCCATGGCACATGTTTTTCTTTGCTGATTTTCCTATCCCATGCAGCACTGTCGCAGTAACTAGTGGTGACTGTAGCTGCTGGATAGCTTATGGAGAAACAAATTCTCCTAAGATTAGGTCTAGTTTGTAATTATACAATGACGCAGGCTTGAAGAGCAATTCTAAATATTACTTCTGTAAGAAGTGAATGCAGTTTTGTATCTGGTTGTCCAAACATTCCAGTTTTCACGCATTGCCATGAATGTTAATTACGGAGATGTGTGCTCGTTTCCAATCCAGTCACAAACTGTGAAATGCACAGGGCAGTCTCGGAGGTAGTCCTGGGTTCATTTGTCTTCACTGGGATTACAGGTTGAGCCCCAGGGTGTACAAAATACTTATTTTGTGATGTTTTGGCATGAAATAACCGATCACAGATCCTATTTAGGGTGGCTTCTCTCTGCCGTACGTAATTGCAGGATGCGCGTGCTGCTAACGACACCGATGTACCCGTGCAAGAGAACCGAAACCAGAGACTGGCATCCTAGCTAACTGCACTAAACCTCAGGTCAGTTTTCAAGTGACTGAAGCATTCAGCCTCTGTATTTGTTGTAATGAGTCAGGAGGACCCAAATCAGCGGGTCAGATTAATTAGCAGCAGCGGTGCCAGAGACGCGCACCCTGGGAAGCACTGGAGCTCGGTGCTCTCAGCAGCATTCAGCACCAGCACCCAGCACGAGCAGCTGCTCGCAGAGCACTCTGCAGACATCCTAAATTTACTCCGAGCACTGTGCAGCCGTACTAAATTTACTCCCACCAAAGAAGTTCTTATACTTTCGACTGGCGATAATTGATGGGGCTGCACCCTCGGGGGAAATAAATCTCCGCGAGTCAGATTTATGAGGACCCTTATGTTTATTTGTCAGCATGACACTGTTGTTACAGGGATAAACCGAGCGAACGGGAGAAAAGCTGACACGTTGAAAAATAGTGTATCCTATTTCTGAACCGGACTCCTGCAGTTTCAGAGCCATAAAACTTCCCATCTCGGCGTTTGGGACGAGTGGCTTGGCGGATCGGAATTTGTCAGGGAGCCGAGGACCGGGAGCTGTGCAGGTGTTTCTTCAGGAAAGAATCCCGAGGCGTTTTTGTTCTTCTGCGCTGTAGGGATATTGCACGTTTTTGTCAAGTGCCTGATTAAGTTTGACATTTGAAAATAGAACTTCACGCCGAAATAAGTACTGTACTTCTGAGTATTTAATTAAGATGTTTAGTTCCTGTCAAGCCTGGTAGTTTCTCTTTCCTGTTAAGGGCAATACGTCTTCAACTGCTGAAATTTCAGAAACCTGTACTTAACCTTTAATCGTCATTCCATTTACATAGAAATCTGATTAACAACTTTTAAAGTTCAGGAGCTGCGAGTAAATGCAATTAAAGCCCTTTTGGAGTCTGTTATTAAGAGCTGGCATTTAATGAAGACTGAGGGCACACTACTGTTACCGTCTACACTGTAGCAGGATGTCTTAAGCAATTAGTCGAAGGCATGAAATACACGAAGTGTGCTGTGTTATCCAGGAGTTAACATGCTCGATATTTAAGCAGCACGCTGCCTTTTCCTCTCTTTGCTGCAGCTGCGTTGTCTGTGCCACTCGGAGAAGCAGAAGCTCAGGTAAGGTGGGTTAACCAACGCCGTGCCTCGTACACGTCAGGACTGCACGTTTCTTTCCTTGGGAAAGAGGATGCTCTGGGAGGTGGGTGTGTGAATGCACCCTCTTTCTCTGTGATTTAAAGAAGTTTGGCTTTGCTTGAGTTACAAAATGTGCAGACCCACTGAAGGGTCGCTGATGTATAATTGGCAGAGCCAAAATCTGCACGCAATTACCTGTCCAGCTCCTCCTTGACCTTTTTCTGTGCTACCTGAACAAAAGAGAGGCCAGTCAAAGCGAAAGGCAGCGGGCTCGAAACCTGTGGGAAAAGGCTTCATGTTGTACAGTCTATGAAGCAGGTGGTAATTGCGCCTTTCTGATTAAGTTTATTGCTTTTTGGGCAATTTGAGAGTACAGTTGGCTGCTTACCCATGCTCTGGGTCGTACTGGACCGTCTGTGTTTCCCAGCTTCTCCTCAATCACATTGGAAGGAGCATGCACTAAAGAGGTCTGTGAACATTTGTAGGCATACACAGACATTTTTACATGGTCATTAAACAGTCCTAGAAATCAGAGGTTACTGCCCAGATGCCACTTGGGTTCGGCTGTCAAAAACCACAAAAGGCTTCTCCACACCACCAAGCATTTGCAGTCCCCATCCCAAAGCCCTCGAGGTGTGTAAATGTGGAGGTTTTGCTATCTTGCAGACGCCGTGTCTGCTTTCCTATGGAAACGTGCACCAGCGTGTTGCTTTTCTTTGGAGGACGTGAATCATCTGCCTGACTCCTCGTGCCGCCCACCTTACTCCTCTTTTTTTTTTTTTTTTTCTCTGTGAGTTTTGTTTTGGTGTCGAGGGCCTGATACTGAAAGGAGAAAGCAGCCTTGGATCATTTCTGCGAGCACAGTCTGTGTTTGCAGAGCAGCTGACGTGCCTGGAGAAAATGAAGTGCTGTCCACTTGGTTTCTGACCCAGCTATTCAAGTTGACTGTTGGTAGCTGGAACAAACGCTGCTGGCAGATTGATGTCTCTCTCATTGAAATAAAAATGCATAAATAAGCAGAGCTACTGGGAAAGCCGGAATAAAGACGGGCCGGCTCCTGTTCCTTTGTGAAGGCCAGATGTCTAAATTTCCGAGGAAATGTCTTAAAATTTCATGCATCGATAAACTGAAGATGACCTGCACCATGCACCTTTGTGTGAGCTGGTCCTGGGTTGTGTTATATGGCTTTTAAAGCCTCTAAAGGTAGAAAGCAATCGCAAAGCCACTCTTGAGGGCTTGGAAAAGAGGCAGCGCACCTTCTGCATGTTGCAGGAGATAAACTTCTCGGCAGTTTTTTCTTTTAGCCGCTTGTTTTCGGAGCCACGAGTGTAAGTTAAGGTGAGACTTGTAATATTGATGCAGCACAGCTGAGTGGGGCTGGAGCTGGGAGCTGCAAGAAGCCTTTTATCCTGTGGCTATGTCAGGAGCAGGGCACAACCTGATGCTCTCGGCGATGCTTCTCTTGGCTCTTGCAGTAGGGACAGGGCTTCCCTTCAAATCTGTTCAGTTGGATCATGACATGCCATGGGGGTGTTGATACATCACAGGGTTAATTAGCCTGCATTTACAGAAAACACTGCAATTTAAATCATTATGCCACGCGTTCGTTACTGAACCAAAGGCCCTTTCTTGGCAGAGTGGGAAAACACAATGAGGGCTGCTCAGTGCTGGTTGTTCGAGGAGCCTCCAGCCTGGTGTCTGGCTGGGACAGCACCTCCAGCTTCTCCTTTTGCTGTACCAGCGACTGGGAAAGCCAATATATCAGTACATACATACTCAAGTGACTTCGTATCTGCTCAGGAGACTTCAGCTCATCCCTACATCAAGTGCAGACGGAGCTTGTGGTGCTCAGGACCAGCTGTGTCCCCAAAAGCTTGTGAAGTGCAGAGGTAAATGCACACTCACAGGTCTCCAGCAACAGCTGTGCTAATTGACAATTAGCATCGATAATGAATGTGGTAGCACCGGCAGTGATAGCATTATCTCAATAGTTCTTGGGTAATTTTTTCACTTTTTCCCCAAAAATGCAAAACAAAAGAATTCTTGCTTCTCGTTCAGTAGCGGAGTTGGGCAATGCCTTGAGAGAATTAATTCTTGAAGGGTTTTTATTCTCGTGTTTCAGTTAAATTAATTTCACGGGCAACAAGAGGATTAGATAAAGCAGGTTGTGGAGCATTAACTGGTATTCGTGGCCCCTAAAACTTGTTTTTATTCTTTCAGCCTGTGTTGCGTTTGCCATTTGTGTAGCCAGCCCCTGTTGTCAGCATGGTATGACGTACAGAAAGCTCAGTGCTCTGAGAACTCAAACTGTTGTTTCTTTTTTTTTTTTTTTTTTTGTTAAATCCACAATTTCTGCAGCCTCATAATTATTAAAAATGTCGATACCGCAAATTACTGGGTAATGAGCTCTAAACCACCATCTCAAACAGGGTGCCACTGCTTTTTTTTGCCTTTTTCTGGCACTTTGCTAGTTTTGTCTAGTCTCCATCATCTCAGCAATGGTTTTGCCAGCGCGTGCTCTGCGGTGAGCTGTCACCAGGCATCTCTGAGCATCCCCATTGAACTCAGCGATGTAGCGTAACGTGAACGTTGTCTGCTGTTCTGTTTGTAACCAGCTTGTCTCATTAAAATCCCATTAGGAAGTCCACTTTCCACTTTGCAATCTCAACTTCTTGCTCCTGGTGTAACTAAAAGGTAACTCCAAAGCAATTCTGCCATTCTTGGCAGCTGGTGCGGAGTAGGAGGAATACATGGTTGAGCAGCTCCCGGTGTGTCAGAGCAAGAAGCTGCAAAGAAATATTGCCTTCAATTGCCAGTGCTGCACAGCGAATTACTGGAGATGCAGAGATTGTTATTTCTGGGTTCCCTTCCCTTCCCTTCCCTTCCCTTCCCTTCCCTTCCCTTCCCTTCCCTTCCCTTCCCTTCCCTTCTCTTCCTTTCCTTTCCTTCTTTTTTCCTTCTCTTTTCCTTCTCTTTTCCTTTCCTTTCCTCCTCTTTTCCTTTCCTTCTCTTTTCCTTTCCTTTCCTTCTCTTTTCCTTTTCCTTTTCTTTTCCCTTTTCAGCTTCCACAAAGTACGTGCCCAGCGGTTACCAAAGCGAGAAGTTTCCTCCAGTGCAAACCTGTTCCCAAACCCAAACGTTAGCAGCGGCTGTTTTAATTTCCTCTTTCAATGGAGATGCTGATTAAAAGGTGCTGTGTAGGATTGGTACTTCAAAAATCAGTGGTTCCTTCTTGCAGGAGCCGGAGAGCTGGCCCTGAGTGCCGCGACGGCGTTATTAGGATTCCCAGATCATAAAGCCAAACGGAGCTGTTGTGATCCTCTCGCCTGACCTCTGCGTAAAACAAGCTGTGGTGCTTTCTTGAGCTAATTCCTGCTTGAAAGAGGGCACGTCCTTTAGAAAGCAGTCCAGTCCTGACTAGGGGAGAGAAGAAAGAGTCAGTGGCAGAGAATGCAGCGTAACCTTTGATGTGAGTGGTTAATTACGCTCTGGAAATGTATGCCTCACTGTAACTCAGAGCCCGGCCAGCTTCAACTTTCCAGCCTTTGGAGTTTTTTTTGTAATTCATTAGCGAAGACGTCTCTCCTCAGCTCTGTGCTCTCAGTGTTACATGCTCGCAGACTGATCTAGTAACCTCTGAGCTTTCCCTTTGCCAAGCTAACAAGGCTGAGCTCACGACTTCTTGCTGCCTGGCCATAGTTGTGCCTTCCTTTTAATAACTTCCAGGCTTCCTTCGTGCACCCCTCTGCCCCCTTTCTGCCTGCTCTTTCTTTGTAGGACTGCCAGGGTTTCCTTCGGCCCCCCAGATGGGTGACTTCCAGATGTGTGACCGACACGGAGAGTTGCTGCCAACTTTTACTTCTGACAAAGCTCTTTGCTTTATGTAGCCATTTCCAATTAGCTAATTAATCTCCACTGTCACAGTGGGAACGTCTCTGCTGCTGATTATCTTCTAGATGCCCAAATTTGCTACAGTCATTGCCTTCCACAACAGTCCTACAGATCCTGACTCATTCTTTTTCCCCCGTATGTGTAGAGTTACATCTGGTGACAATGAAATTCTTACAGTAGCTTGATGATATTATATAAATAATATAAAAAAAGAAATAAATTATTCTGTGTTATTTTGTATCAATGATCCGTTACTCGTATAATTTACCAATTTTCCCCAAAAATACTATCAGCCACAACCCTCCTGTAGTCATTATTTCCATAGGAACTTGAGCCAGGAAAGGTTCTGGTCCATTCAGTATGGAAAGCTGTTGCTTCAGCTGCTTTTGTCTGTGCTATCTGATGAAGTTTCTTCTACTTGTTCTCTTTTAAGAAAACAAAAATTTTGCCTGGAAATGAGAATTTCTAAGCAATCAAAAGAGAAGGGCTCTGGAACAGACTTGCATTTCACTTGGAATACGGATGACAAAAGGAAAGGAGGGATTTAAATTTCTGGGACCTAGCAAAAATCCACAATTTGTGGCTTCCTCATTTCTACGTGGATGCTAAGGACCTTGTCACTGTCTTACTGACTTTTACTGTAGTGGATGCTGTGCTTTCTGCTATCATTTTGGCTTTTCTGTCAGATCCCTCTTGGAAATAACTTGCTCTCTCTGGGTTTATTTAAAACTAAATTTGACATCTCAGGTAGCAAGGATGTGTTTTCTGCAAGCCCGTGTTGCTGGACATAGGATGGTGCTGCTCTCCCTTAATTCTTTTTTAATAGAGCCGTCTATCATCTCTTCTGTGATTTTGTCCCTGATCAATATGAGGTGGAGAGGCCAGCAATTACCTCTTCATCCCATTTACTCTTGTAAAATTCATGGTATGGTGTTAGTTTCCATTTGAGCTCCAGGATCCCCCAAATATATGAAGGCATAACCAGTAGTGTGAGAGTATAAAGAGCTTTTCAGACAGATTTAAAAGTTCTTTTGGTGTATTTTAGGTAGCTCTGGGCAGATTAGTAACTACTATTCAATGGCATCGTGCATCAGTGTTGAAATACTGAATTGCTGTCCCATAGTAGTTACCTGTAAGGAGCACACTGAAGCAGAATTTTGCACATTCTGCTTTCTTCCAAATTTTATCAAAATGGAAATGGTTGGTTTTGATGTAAATGTCTTGGGATTTAGTTACTTCAAATATCTTTTTCTCAAGGTCCCATTGCTGCCGTGATCGGCAGGGCTGCTTGGGATGGAAGCATCTCCAAAGAGAACTGATAACAGTAAGGTTTTGGGAAGAGATTCCCTGGTTTGAAATGGGATTTTCAACCATTCATCCTGCAGCATCCATCTTAATTCAGAGTATGTGAGGATGCAAAATACCAGTTTGCAGCTTCTACTTGATGAAATAGAGCTCAGGCCTCCCATCTAAAACCTCAGAAGAGGCACAAATAATGAATTAATTCTTCAGTGACTCTGTGGTCAGCCTCGTTTTATTGCCTATGCTTTGTTCATCAGCTTGCACAGCTCAGGGGACTCAACCAAAAATTAAAAACGTGGATCTGGAAAGTCTCAGTGGGTGCAGTGATCAGCCACAGAAGCAAATTCTTGCCCCGTTGCAGTTCGGAGAGGTAGAACAAGCTGTTACCAGACCGATGTGATGGACAGGATACACGTAATGCTCTGACCTTTTAAAATTTCAGAATTTAATTACGCCTCCAAATCCATAAATATTGCCTTTTTCATACAACATTTATATTAATTTTCATTTCCAAAGAGCAGCCGGGTAAAGAGTGCTTTGTTCTCTCGCTTTATGTACAGCTTTATTTGCTTGACATTGATATAAATACACTACATGGATGGCAGACCTCAACCATCGAACGGAAAGTCAAAAGTCCTTGTTATAGATGAATGGGATGTTGCAAACTTTGCAGTCACTCATAAATCTTGCCATACGTCCATGTGATTAATGTCTAACAAGGTCTTTGATTGATGGCTTAGCAACTGCTAACCAGGTGTTATGGGACCCAATTGTCAAATCCCTTACTTCAGCGTTAAGGAAAGCTCCTGTTCACCTTGATAGGCCGGAAGACGTCTGCTTTTCCTCGTAAGTGGATTTCCAAATTCTCTCTGGCTGTGATTTTTGGTAAGTACAGGGTCAGGCTCCAACTAATGACACTGAAACGTGATGTTAGAATCGCCTATAGCCACGTTGAGGGCAGAACAGCTGGGTAACGTCGAGCTGGAAGGATTACATTGAGGCCAACGATGATGGGTGAAGGCCGTGGGTTGTACGAAGCAACAAGAAGCTAAAACTTCACCCTAATTTTTCAAGCAAGCAGCTGGCAAGATCTGAAGAGCGTCCCACATATGGATAATATTGCTTAAAAATGTTAAAGGCTTTCATCTCCGTGCTGTAGTTAAAAGCCAAACGTACCGTGTGCTGGAGATGTCTCCTGTCTCAGCTTCTCTCTGGCTTGGCTGCGTATTGTAACCGCTCAGCCACGCTTCCAGTTAATTACTTGGTCCTGAAGAATCGGCGTAACTTGAATACAGGGCACTGGAGCACAAAGAGCTTTGATCTGTCATGCACGGTTTCTGCTAGGCTTGGATTTTATAACTTAAAGATGAACTTTGAGAATAGTTATCAAAACCAGCAATTTCTGCTGCTCTTACAAGCCTTTGACTTTTTCAGAGCCTTGCGCCTTAGCATCCTGCTCGGCCTACCTAGCGATGCCATAAATGAACAATTTCCTCCTTTCTCCTAATCTGCGGTGTTTTCAGAACGCTTCTGAATATCGAACCACAGCTGATCTTTTATTTCTCTGTTTCAATTTTTAACTAACAGGAGCAATTCATTATACTCCTAGCACAAGCCTCTGTTGCCTTATTGTAGTCGTGGAGCTCGGTGCTGTATTACATACTTCATATTTTCCAGTCCTGCATATAAAGGGACATCAGAATCCCAGAATCCATTATAAATAGGTTTCATCCATAACATGAGAACAAATTGCTAAATGTTTTTCTTTCTTTTTTTTTCAAACTTGATTAAGTTTGAGGGTTTAATTACATTTTCGTGGCGATTTTAGGGTTGTTAATTCAAGTAGAGAAGATGAAATGCAAATACGCGAATACAAACGGATTTGGTAAATTACTGTTAAAAATTAGCACAGCGATTATTTTACTCTGAACAATAAGAGTGCATTTTAAAACCTTGTGCTCAGGTAAAGTTTTAATAGAGACATTTTAAGAGTTGGAGTTTTTATATTTTATTTTATTTTGTTTTTTTTTTTTTTTCCCAAGTAATCGTGAATTGTTTCTAATTAGGGGCATGATACCATTTGCCTGGATATTTATTCGTATGTAATTTGTTTTAACGTAGACAGCACTGCACTGATGTATTCCTTTCATTAAGACAACTCTCTTTGATGGGCTTTGACTGGCTAATTACTGAAATGGAACACATTACTAATAGCCTCCAAGTAGGTAGAGTTTTCTGAACATAAATAATGAATTTCTGAAAGCACTGACAAAAGTTAATTTTTAAGGGGTTTCTTTCCATCGCCAGACACAATGAAATAAAAAACGAGGGACTTTGAATCTGTTTCTGCTTCTGCACCGTGGAGTTACTTGAGCAGCTCCAAACACCAGACCAGCACTTTGGGCTGCAGGGGTTTCACAAAAGGACCCCGTTCACAAAGGGACCCGCCAACCCCTCTCTGAAGTTATTGGCCTAGAAGAAAATCAAATTTAAACTGAGTTTGAGGAACTGATGACTGTGGGAATTTATATTTTCAGTGGTTTTTAAAGAAAGAAAAAAAAGAAGCATCAACGGTTTGGGAGCTATTAAAGGGCAATTTTTGCAGCATTCCCAGGATTTTTTCCAACGGTGTTCGTGACCCTTAGTATATCCACATGAATTTACACATGCATGTTTTATATTTATATACGCAAATTTACATATGCCTGTACATTTTCTCCATATGTAAACTGTGTTTTTGTAGTGGATTATATCGGTATTCCTTTCAGGTGGTTGCAGAGAGCAGTGAGGTCTCCCCTGAGCCTCCTCTTCTCCAGACTAAACAACCCCACGTCCCTCAGTTGCTCCCCATACCTCTTTTTTCTTGTTTCTTCACCAGCTTTGTTGATTTTCTCTACACACACGCTCAAGCAACTCAAGATTCTTGCAAGATACCTTCAGTACCATCAGGGTTTTGTAGCAGGTTGAATTGGTCGAGTAATGTAGGATGAGCTTTTATCAAATCGGTGACAGTGGTGTATGGGTCACTAGGATCTCATTTCTGAAAATAAAGCTGAGTTTCTGTTAATTAAAACTGTTGATTCGTTTATCACCAGCCCTGTATAGTATTTAAAGATCCTAGACGTTCCGAGTCACAGTGCAATGCTGTTGTATCTCTAAGCACTGTTCCTCTTCCTTCTGCTCCCAGATGCTGCTGACGGAATATCTGGATATGAAGAACACCCGCACTGCCTCGGAGCCATCCACCCAGCTTAGCTACGCCAGCTCGGGGCGAGAATTCGCAGCGTTCTTTGCGAAGAAGAAACCACAAAGGCCTAAAAACCCTTTGTTCAAGTAAGTGCCAGGATGCACTTAAAACAGGCCGATAATCACAGTTTCACATGGGAGTGGGGTGTAAGTTCGGAGATGGAGATTTAGTGCCCGAAGCTGAAGCCTCAGTAGGATCTCTGGTAGGGATTAATGGGTTCATGGCTGGTTTGTAGAGTGCAGCTCGTTCAGGGGCTCATTGCAGGGTTGGGATCTCCTTACATGAGCTGCTGCAGAGCAGGCAGCGATACGTTAAGCCTGTCTTTGTGCACAGTATGCTCGAGACCTGTTAAAAAGGGTGATAAAGGGGACTGGACAAAGAGAATTAAGATAACTCTCTAATTACCAGATAGACTAACTGGCTAATCCTATCACTCGTTCCTTTAATTCAAAGTGGAAAGAATTAAGTGGCTGGGAGGAGAGAGTAAGAGAGCAGATGAGCGAGGTAAGGGAGGGATTTGGGGTGCAAATTTCATGTGCAACAATGAGGGGTCAGGAGGAGTCATTGGTGAGCAGCGCTGTTACGAGAGGACAGTTGGCCTTGCCAGTACACCGAGACTTAAGGGAGCTTTGCTGAAATTTTGTCTCGTTTCTTGACTACCTGTGCTGATCCATTCTCTTTGGCCCCTTGAGGATTCGGGGGAATGACCAAAATGTGCTCTTTTCACAGCAGAGGCTCCAAGTTGAAAGGTGATGGCTTTGATCTTATGCTGCAGCTCTGCCAGCGTAACTGTGTGGCTGCTCCTAACTCAGCACTGCCAAAATAATCTCTTTAATAACTTTTTTTTTTTTTATATACAATGACATTGTTCTAAAGCAGTTGTTCGGGGAACATACAGGCTTAACAGTAGGGTTGAGGGAACAGCAGCAAGGAGAGCAGTGCTGGGGAGTACCAGCACCGTGGGGCAGTAACCTTTTACCCGTGCTCAGCTGCAGCAGGGGCAGCGTATCTGATGGGTGGACTTGAGACTACAAGCTGCTGCAGGGCTGAGCTGTCTTTCACTACCCATTAGCGAGGTATTTAGCCTTACCAGGCTTTGCTCTCCCATGTAGAAAGCCCAAGTTTTACAAAATCTGCTGAAATGATGGCTGGAGGGGGGAGCGATTGGAGGAGAGAGCTAAAATAAAGAGTTTCCCTCTTTATTTTGCTGGATATGGGTGCCCATGAAGTCTGGGTGGGTTTTTCTGGGTGTTTTCTTTTTCTTTTGATCTACAACATCCCATTTGTAATTTGAGGTAGATCGTTACGTGGTGGGGAGGTGATATGGGAAATTCAGTAATGGAAATGGCAAAGAGCGATGGGGCAAGTGGTTGGGGGAGCTTCACATTCCGCAGCCTCTTTACAGGTCATTTCTTGTTTTTTTTTACAGCTAAAATTTATTTCTTGATTACCCAGAGCTTGCAGAACTCCCTGTTATTTGCCCCATGGGCATAGGCAGGTAGCAGCTGTGTTCTCTTAGTACCCAAAGGCTTTTGCACTTCCCTCTCTCCCTCTCCCAGGATTAGCTGTCTGTCTAATCTTCTGCTATTAGAAGGTTAAATGTTGCCTGGAGGATCTCGGAGGTGTCTCCTGCCACCTTGACAGCCTGTGGTTATTCCTCCCCACCCCTTTTTTTAACACTCCCGTGGCTCTTTGGGCTGGGAATTACGCTCTTTGAATTCACCCCGTCTTGCAGATCTCTATCGGAGCAAAATAGGGCCGCTCACCTTTTCAATCCGCGGCTGTTCTTGGGTGTGCTTGGGCCACTTAAGTTTGAGGAACGGGGATGCTCTGTTTCACCTACAGCAATTTCAGCCTCTATATTAGTTTGTCAGCAGAGAGTGAAGGTAGGTGTAATTGTTTAAAGTGAAGGTGCCTCACCTCGTCGGAACAGCGCGTCTCTTGCCACTCGTGGTCTTGTCACCAAGTCATCGCCGGCACCACGGTGACAGCAGCACTTATTGGGAGCTCTGATTTGGTTATCTGTCTTCTGTCAGCTGTCACTATATCTATGGAAATCTCCCTTGAAATGGAATTTCTCAGCCCGCTGGGGGATGTGCATGTTTGATGGAGTGTTATTCTTGTCTCCTCTCCCATCTTCAGTGCTTTTTCGCGCCGGGCTGCGAGGCTTTTTCTTGCCCTTCCATTAGCTCTGTCCAAATCGGAGGAGCCATCCACTTGTCATCAGAATAGCCGCTTTTAATTTCTCACTTCAGGAGTCTCTGAGGGCAGGGCTCCACCTGGTGTTTTACTCGCAGCTCGATGCAGGTACCTGTGCCGTGCCCTGTGACAGCTTGTTAGAAGCTCATTTTCTAAATCCGACTTCCTCTAGTGTGTTTACGTGAAGACGTACGATCTAGAGGCAGTAGGAAGATTGAGGACTCTTGAATCGAGTCTTACAGTCTGGAAATCAGCAACTAACATCTGGAAGAGACTTGGAATCGTTGGCTCCCTATCTCAAAAAAGGGTATAATAATTCACAGGTGGGGAGGTCTTGATGTATTTCATTATTTAATGTTGGCTCAGAAACCAAAACCTTTGGGAATTCATGTAGCTTTTGCTATCATAAGCCTGACTTTCTTCTTTCTTCTTTTCCAAGAAGTAGCCACGTGCAGGTTGCTGTGTCTCCCTGAAGATCAGATTTGCTAGACAGAAATTGGGCATTGGTGGGGAAGGAGTGGCTTGTACCAGCAGGTGTTGAACACCCAACGTGTTAGTCTCAGGCTTGGCTAAAATTACGTGCAATTCTGTGCTTAAAACAAAAAATCAATGCAAGCTTTGCAACTGGAGTGTCAGCATGGGGAGAGGCAGAGATTGCAAGAGAAGAGACGTTGAGTGGAAATAGGAATGTGGAAGAATAGATTGAGGAAAGAGCAGAGGAGGGGAAATGGGAGAGTGAGACTGGATGGCTGGGGAGAAGTGGGTGTGCTGAGATCGGAGTCTCTGTCTCAAAGCCAGGTCTGGGGCAGCAGGAGGAGAATCAGGTTTGTTGCTGCAGTTCATCTTAACCTGAATTCTGGGTTTGATGCCTGGAGAAGACCTCTGGGTCGTGGTGATAACGTTGTGTTTAATATTTCACTAGGAGCAAAAGAGAGCACATCACAAATACAAAGCCAAGAGTTTGTCGTTCATTTAATTACTCTGCTGTGTTTGTTAGATTTTGATATATGGTTATTAGCCCAGTCGCAGTAACGCTAACACTTGCAGTCCAAATTAAAGTAGAAGAGCCTCGTTAATACAAATAACCTTAAAATTGTTGCACAAGGAAAGCCTCCAAAGGCTCGGCCCTTCTTTGTGGGTTTGCAGCGTCCCTTCACTATAAGGAGTTTGGTCATTAAAGACATCTTGTGCCACTTCAGCAATTTGCAAATGCCTTCACCCCTCTGCCTGCCCCTTCCTGGTCCCCAGTGCCCGTGGCAGAGCTGCCCAGTGCCCACCAGGCACACACAGAGCTGCTGTTTTTTGGGTGTCCCCAGCACCGAGCTCAGGCTGAGTCCTTGGGTCCCTCGGCCATAGGATTCTTGTGTCACAGGGACCCCCAGCTCAGCCCCCCGCAAGCTCAGAGCCATCCTGAGACCTTGCAGTGTGAGGCCATTTTACTCTAAATGACAAAAGTCATGTTTATGGGGCTCTGTTAGCCGAAAAATCTCTTCTCTCATGTTGATCCTTGTAGAGTATTGGAGCCATCCAATAAATACTTAATTTACTACATTTTAGTTTCAATGAGAGCGTTAGTTTTTAATTTGTGGCTTTATGTATATGCCAGTTAACAATGTAATTGATACTAATTCATCGATTTGGTTTGGATTTCACCAATTTTTTGGGGCCATTCCTGCTCGGAAGAGCATCCCCATGCTATGCAGGCAGGTCTGTGCCACCGGCAGCTGCCGACAGAACTGTGTGGACCCAAGGTGGCAAAATATGGTACATCAGTGGTGGAGTTTTACAGGAAAAATGTGCTTTTGTCTGCCTCGGTCATATTCCTCAACCGTGCAGGGAAGTGCGTTTTGTTCAGAGCTGTCTGGTGCTTACAAGAAGGCCAATTCTGTGGATGGTTAATTGACTTTTTTCTTTTTAATTACAGGTTTGAGTCCTCTTCCCATGCTATTAGCATGAGTGCCTATTTGCGTGAGCAGAGGAGGGAGCTGTACAGCAGAAGCGGAGAACTTCAAGGTGGGGAAATAGTGTGTTAGCTGGGTAATTCTCTTCTGCAGGAGCTGAATCTCCTGTCCATGCTATGTCAAGGTATTAACACCTCTCTGGTTTGCTGCCCAGGCTGCCTAAATCTCTGTTCTTAAGGTCTATTTTTCTATTCTTGCTCCGTCAAGCAACAGGGTTTCTTTTGATTCCCTCTGTGTGTTCAGATAAAGGTCCAGGTCCTAAAAACTAGTCATGAAACAATGGATGAGACACAAACAAGTCTCATTGTGAGCATTGCTTTTGGGTACTTGGAGTTAACATTTACTTCTTTATCTGCAATTTATTTCCCTATGTCATGTGCTGAATGTCATGCTTCTGGATTGCTCTGGGAGCTAAATTCAACTGTTTTGTACTTGAAGTCACAAGTTTCCGTTGGAAGTGACCAATTCTGTGTCTTTTGTACAATATTTGAAGAGTTAAGAGTGTTGTAAAATGGTGAGTTTGAAGTATTGGACCGCTCTTGCTGGTTTATACTGCTCGTGACAAGTGTTGCATATACACAGAGAAGTGTTCTCTGGGCATGGCATCATTTCACGTTTTTTTGTGAATGGCTTAATTCACACAAGTCTTGCTCTTGGAAGCAACATCAGTGGAAGATCTTGAGGCTGTCATGTTAATGTATAGTAGGAATATTTTTTTTCTGTCTCATCTGTTGTGGTTTCTTACTGAGCTAATCATAAAAAGAAAATAATGAAAACTCTTCAGATATTACAGTGATGGACAAGGGTAAAACTTCTTGAAATCTTATTCATGGTAATTTTCAGATGGCTTTTATTTGAGGAAATTTTATAATTTACATGAGAATTATTGGATGCCTTTGTGGTCCCTTCCTCCTTCTATAATTTAGTTGTGCTCAGCAAGACGTGAGACCCAAAGCAGTGAGGTAAGAAGCACTGAGAGATGTACAGTGTTCCTGTGGACTGATCACTTCACTTGTGTAAAGAGGATCTTCATATTGATGATGAAATAGGCAATGATGCACTCTCTGGCCAATATTCAGGTCCTTCTGCATGGGCTGTGAAGGAAGAATCTGAGATTAAAAGATGTACTGAAGTTGACAGCTGCCCACACTGTAATCTAACAGCCCATGGGAATAAAATAAGGTGAAGATCCCTGTCTTTTACATGATGGTATCACCCATTATGCACGTTTGGGAGGTGTGCAGCTCACAGCTCTTCACCTTTTAAGACTCAGGTTCTCACCTTCACAATCTGTCACGTGTACCTGGGATCAGCTGGAAGAAATCTCCCAGTTCGGCAGGATGTTGTTTCAGTGTAAGCCACTTTATGGCACAGTCTTTTTTATTTTATTTTATTTTAAATACCAATGGATAATAGGATTTGAGTAGTTACTTCTCCACAGTAATTACTCTGTTCTGCAGCCTGCATGGGGCAACTGGATTCAAAGCCAGGAATTTGGAAGCTGTCGAGGGCGTTAAGTTTAGGATAGGGATGGGGCCATCAGGGAGCTCGTAGCCCTTCCCTCAAAAAATTTCAGATCTCTTTGGCAGTAGTCCCGTTGCCTTTTGTTATTTCCACTTGCTCTCACGCCCTGATCTGGCCAGTTGACCTTGTTCCTTTAAAAACACAGGAGACAAAGATATTAAATCTGCCTCTTCCAGATACACCATGGCTGAGATCGGGGTGGTTTTGGGCTGCGGTTACCGCTGCTGTTGCACTGAGCTGAGGAGGTGTTTTTAAAGAGCTCCTTTCTTTTCCAGGGTTCAGAACTCCTCGCTGTGGGGCACAGGTGGGTTTCTTGAAAGAGCAGCCCCTTCTTGATAGGAGGCAGATCCCGAGGCGGCGTTTGGCACGAGCAGGAGGCTGGGAGCGTTTTGCAGGAGAAGAGGGTGCGAAAGAGCTCCGCAGACCTTCAGCTGCCGAGCTGGCGTGGGGTTGGGAAGAACAAAGCTGAAGAGCTGACAAAAGGAGTAAAGGACAAAATATAAGAATTAGCGTGGCTAGGGCCAAGATGCTATTGCCCTTTATGGATGAATCGGAAGAACTGGGACGTGATGCAATAGGTGACAAAAAGTCAATGTAGGGAGTCAATAGGGACAATAGATGAGATGACTTTGCTAAGAAATCTTTGCTGTTTAACCATCAAGAAAAGTTTCCCTTTGAACTTTATGTTAAAAATGTACTATCCTCTCTTCCTATTATAAGCTGCTGTTCCCTTTTAGGTAGCTCATTAATCTTCCTGAATCCCAGACCACAGCAAGATCTGCATTTTGATTTTTTTTTTCCCCCCTTTTAAAGAGAAATACAATTTAATTGTTCAATCAGGTTACTGGAAGGCAGGCATGTGACACTCTCTCTTCTGTGAATGCCACACAGTTTCTCTTCCTGACAGCCTTATCCACAGGGATGATTTTTTCAGTGGCAGCAGGGGGAGGGTGGCTTGTTAGGAAATCTTTTTTCCTGAAAAGGTCTTCAAAGAAACATATGCATTAAAAAAAAAAGAACTTATAAAAGTTTGGCTCTTGCCAACTTTTTGAAATAAGAATTTAATTTAAATAGCCTTAAAATGTGTGAAGATCAGAGTGATGCTTTGTCATTAACCTCTCTCGTTTGGACTGAAATAGTACAGTGCATAAGGCAGACGTTATCCCTCAGTGGGAGAAAGGGACCGGCTGTAAGTGCTTTCAAGAAGGAAGGATTCATTCTTGCATCTTCTGGCACTGAAATCAGAGGAGCTTAGGCCGTGTCTTTTTCGCTTTAAGTCAGACACAGAAGTCATTTGGCAATTGTCATAAAAAAAAGTCAGAAGCAAGTACGTAAGTGAAATATCTCCTTCTAGACTACCAGAAATGTGGTGCCCCGGGATGTTTCCAGAAGCACAATGTCAGAGCTGGTTTCTTCTGTACAAAACCCAAACCCAAAGATGATTGTCTCTTTTTTCTCTCTTTTTTTTTTTCCCAAGAGTACGTCTTGGCTAGCTGGGGAATTTACATTTTCCTTCTCAGAGCCCTTCTGCCGTTTGTCAGATATGATGATCTTTTTATAGATGGCCTGAAATAATGGAGGTACATTTAAAAAGCAAAGCTATTTTGCTTTTTTAGCAAATTTTTTAGCTATTTTAACATATTTCACGAGCGGCTGAATGACTGCAGCCTGGGTCATAGCAGATGCGTCCTGGTCTCCCTTAACACTTCTCTTTCATTAGCCACACTTCCTACCGTGTCTCTCCATCGCATTCATCCCCCTTGCTTCCTTCCTGGCACCCCTCAGCACCTGTTTGTGTCCCCGAAGCACCCGCCAAGCAAAAAGCAGCCTGTGCCACGGCTGGACCAAGCAAAGTACATCCCAACCAAGCAGCTCTGCACCTTGGAAGCAAGCATACTGGTAGGTCCAGCAGCATGGAGAGCTAACAAATGCCTGCTGATGCTTTTCCTTCTGTGGAGGCACACGTTTATCCCACCTTTGTCTGTATCCACGAGACCTGTGAGAATTTACTGCCTTTAGGATTTATGCCTCTGTCACCTTCGGCTGAAATTGGCTCTCCAGCTCAGTTGTTGTGAGGATGGGACAACCAGTCGGACAGACAGAAGATCAGATAACTCTTTTTTTTTTCTTCTAGGAAACCAGGCTAAAACATTGCTGTATTTCATTGCAGAGGTGGCTGCTTGTCATTGACTAGTGGAATGAATCCCATGCATGCCCCTTATTTCATTCCACCGCTGCCTTCAATTGCCAACAGATCCTTGGGAACAGAAGAAAAATGTGGCTTCTCCCTCTAGAAGGGGGGTCAGGGACTGCAAGAGGGATGGCAGATGGTAGGAGATTGTCCCTGGGGCTGCACGGTAAGACAGGAGGCAGTCTGCAGGAGCTTTTGTTTTATTTTTCATTAAATTGGATGTGATTGGTATCAGGAAAACACGGCTTCAAGAGAGAATTAAGAGGAAAAAACACTGCTCTTTTAGGTAGTGTCCAGGCATGTCTGGGTTTCTGAATTGGTATTTTGGTAATAGTGTCACTGTACCAAGCATGGTACACACGCTATGTGCATTGTACATGCCTGGAAGGATCAGTTTGCACATGATGGAGCAGCCTCCACCAGCACAGCTGCACTGCACAAGGATCGTGAAGTCTGCCTTCCACTGGTTTACCTGGCTAAATTTTGTGTGCTTGTGGCAGGAGAACTTCCTCCTACTTTATAAAATTGGGGGGAAGTTGCCTTTGCTTCCACTTTCTGAAGCTTCTTAAATTTTAGTTGGCTCTTGATAGATGTTCAGACCTTGGGTGGATGATTCAGCCGTAATGATTGGCACCTATAGTAAATAAATAAATAAATAAAAAGGCAAGGAAGCCATAAATGAGAAGGGAAAGCTCAGTGGATGATAACCTTCATTTCAGCAGGTGCCTAACCCAAGTTAGTTGTTTTCTGACCCGCAGGTAGCCTCGTGTGTCTCGCCGTGCTGCTCGCTGCTGGCTGCTAATTTCAGGTGTGGTGTTACTTCATCAAAGGTGGTGTCGGTTATGGGCTCCTTCTCAACACGTCAGGTATTGTTTCAGAGTCCCGTGGCCGTGGGGAATTAATGCAGGTGCATTCTGTGCTCACGGTGACTCCGGCCTCGGCTCGGTTTATCAGCAGAAACGGTAAAAGGCGTTTTTATACGCTGCGAAAATCTGAAGAGCCTGGAGGGTGCTGATCAGCATGGAAAATAGCAGCCAGCTGCTGTTATCTGTGCGAGCACAGGCCCTGGTAGTTCACAGCGGGGTCAGCTTTGCTCGTGTTGTACATCTGGGCCGGGTTTAAGAATGAAATGTGAAGTGCTCCCGAGCAGCCGCTGCTCCTGTGGATGTTAATGGTCTTCACAGCTGCTCGGCACCTCTTAAAATCGAGGCTCCTGATTTCTTTCCCCCAAGAAGCTCAGAGCAATTCAACGTTATTAAACCTCTCCGTGCCTTTGTGGAGCAGGATTTTTATTTAGGGTGTAGCCGTGCAAGTTGAGGTATGAGAGGCATCATCCCAGGAAGGACGATGGAAGCAGAATTAGGCAGGTTTCCAGAGCCACCTTCCAGTCTTCTGTACGCTGGTTGAAGTCTGAATGCATTAAGGCAGTCAAGGTATGTTAATATAATAATGGTTTAGGCACACTTGACACAGCCACGTGTCGATTGAGGTGGCTCTGCAGCCCTGGGACTGCTGCTGTGCCAGCTCTGCATGGTGGTGGGAGCTCCTGCACAGCACCCCGGGAGAAATTGCTGCCTACGAGTGCTTTGTGCTGTGTCAGAGCATTGGAAATAATCTTGTATCGTCACTGCGCCTTCAGGGTCTTTCTTTTTCCTTTTTTTTTGTTTTTTATCTGAGAAATTGTGTCGTCTCTGCTCCTACGACGTGGGTGTCCTGCAGGTTTTCATAAGTTTGCGCTCTTATTGCTACCAGAAGGCAGAGCAGTGCGTGTTGGACAAGGCAGGCGGAGAAAAGCTACGTGGCTTCACAGAGGAAGTGTTTAATAGAGCAAAGAATGAAATTCGTGCCCCAAAGCAGTGCTCCCCCAACTACTGGGCACGTTTCATGTGCTGAGCTGAAACAGCGAAATTCTGTATTGCTTTATGAAGTTATTTAAGCAGTTTCCTTCCAGGAGCTCCCCGTGATGCAGTGCCCTTCCTTCTTCTCCTTCAAGATTTTGGTTAGTTCCATTTGCTTCACTTTTCCTACGTTTCAGTGGGCTCCTGCTAGAATTTTGGACCTTGGATGAATGGTTCGGGCATGGCCAGCAGTGCCGAAAATTGCCCGAGTTGTGCAAGCTGCAAATCTCAGGTGTGCTCCAAGAGACTTGGTAGGAGGGCTACAAGAATAAAAGGCAAGTCACATCCAGCTCGGACCAAGGATGGCAAATTGAGCTGTGCAACAAAGGCCTCTTGCAATGAGGCTACAGATACCAGATTTATTTATTTTTTAACTTTATTTCTTACAAGAACCTCCAAGAAATTCTCCTTATTGGCCAGGTGAAAAATAAAACTGGAAAGCGGCCGAACATCACTGACGATACAAATTGAAGGCTGGGGATGGGTTGCTCACCAGTATGCTGTTCAACTATTCTCCCTCTCAGACAGAAAATTTCTTACCAGAAGGTTTTAAGTAATTAAGGAAATCAAAGAGAAACTCTGCTAATTAAGATTTTGACGCCAAGAAATAGCGGCGGAGGCAAATGGTATCGGATCTGACAAGGGCACCGTGTAAGGCCAGGTCCAGGGAAGATGCAGTTATTTGTCGGTGCCTTGTTCCATTTGAATTCACCAAAGGGCTGCCGGAGGGAGCCAGCTGTGCTCACCGATGACAAAAACGAATCTTGACACTTGGGGTAATGAAAATTCGGTTCAGCACCTTTTAGAGATGGGTATGGCAACGCGGCGTCAGTCGGAGGCAACGGGGAGGGGGGAAGCGATGTAATTCTCCTCTGGTTAGAGGAGAGGCTGTGACGAGGGGGCAGTCCCGGTTAAAAATACCCCGTAGGAAGAGGGATAACCCGTCGAAGAATCAGAAAGTTGGTTGGGTGAAGGAGGGGGAAACAATTTGATGTCAGGAAGCTCCCGGCACGCAGCTGCTTTGGTCTCCCCGCGGTGCAGAGGATCACAGTTTGCTTTGAGCTTTTGGGGGGGGAGGGAGGAGAGGGGGGAGAATGGCTTTTTTGTGGTTTGACAGTATTAATGCAATCATCTCGTTCAGACCTTGTAAGCCCACTTATTATTTCCTCTGCGTGTGTTTTTTCTAGTTTAGCGGATTAGCTGCACTGTCTCTTCAAAGGCTATCCAATCAAGAAGGGGTTATTAAAACTGGGGCGCTTTATGACTGAGAATTAATTAGAGCAGCATTTTCATGCAAAACATCCAATTTTTTGATTAGCAATGGAGCAGGGCCACAATTAACACTCTAGGAAGCTTAAATTTCCAGCATTTTGATTCTCAGGAAATGAGATTATCAAACTGGGGTCAGGCACTTGACAGCAAAAGGGGGATTATGTGTAAGAAAATAATTTGTTTCTTGATTTTGCCTCGGAGATTGTTATTAAAGCGACGGTGAATTCAGAGGGAGGCGAAGAGTGGGAGGAGGAGACACCTAAAAATGGGAGCCGGAGGAACCCTTTGCCTTGTTCGCGTCCTCCTCGCTGTGCCAAGGGCTGCCTCGGCCCGGTGTGAGGGAGAGGATGCTCTGCGTTGGATTTACAGCAACAGGTTCACATTGCTTTGTGGAGGGAGGCTCGTTGCCTTTCCTAATCAGTGTGTTGAGAATTCTGCAGTGGTTTGTAAATATTCAGAATATTTGTATCCTGGGGAAGGAGGCAGTCCTGGAGACGGGCTGCTTTGTCTCCATTCCTTTACCCAAATACATGGCATGTTGTTTTTCTTTTTAAACTGTTTTTTGGTTCACTCCCAGTGTCGGAGGACGTATATCACTGCTTAATAGAGGCTGAGCTCTGCCAGACTTCAGGGTAGGTGGAACAAGAAGGGGTATCTCTGTCCCTCCAGAGAACACGGAGGGTTTGGGGCTTCCATCTCCCACTTCTCGGGGAGGTGCAGGGTGTTGAAAGTCAGCCCTGGGCTGTGAAATCAGGCTGTGTAGAGGACATGGAGCACGCTAAGGCAGTACGAGTCATTTCACAGAGTCACAGAATCATTAAGGTTGGAAAAGATCACCAAAATCATCTGGTCCAACCATCCCCCTCCCACCAATGTCACCACCAAACCACGTCCCCAAGCACCACGTCCAACCTCTCCTTGAACACCCCAAGGGTCGGTGACTCCACCACCTCCCTGGGCAACCCGTCCCAGTGCCTGACTGCTCTTTCTGGGCAGAAATGTCTCCTCTGATAGCTGATCAATACTTGCTGGGTGTTGGGGGACTCCCAGTTTGCATGTCCTCAGGAGAGCTCTGTTGGCTCTGTGTCTGCCTGCTTTTGCGTCTTAAAACGACCATGCAGATTGATGGCTTTTTAATTAATTGCTCAATTATTTCTGAGCAAAATAGTTTGTGAAAGCAGATGTTACGAAGCTGCTTGTTGCTAGCCACATATTAGCCACATTCTGGCTCCTAGGTCCTACTTAGCAGTGCCCACACCTCTTGCAGCCTTTGCTGCAGCAGCCACGTTACTGAGGATGCTTGGTCCCAGCTTGCACCACGAATGATGTTCAGAGGTTGAGCCTTACACAAGTCCAGCAGTGTGCTTTGCTCCGTGACGTGGCATGGCAGCACGCTGCAATCTCCTCCTTCAGTATTTGCCTTTGGGTCCCTTCCTAGGATTCCCAAATAAATTCTCATTCTCAGCTTCAGGATCTTCTTGCTTTAGGCTTTGCCTCCGTACGCTGCTCACTTCAGAGCCAAAGGACCTCCAGTAACTCTACCATGTAGATTTGCAGGTGCCACATTGTCCTTTTTTAATATGAGAAACCAAAATACCAGGGCATCAAGGTGTTGTACCAGTAGAGGAGCTTGTCAAATAAAGGCTGAAAATCAAAGCTGATGCGATCAATTATGAATTTCTTCAGTAGCTTTAATTTTTCTCTCTGCATCAACTGCTAGTGCTTGGCTTCTCTCCCCTCTTGATATGAGGAAGGACACAGAGAAAAGCACTCATTTTTTAAAGATTAAATAATCCCATAGATGGATGCTTCAGTCTTACTGGTATTGCTGGGAGGCCGCTGTGTCCAGGTCTGCTTGGTGTTTTGTTGTTACACTTCTGGGCAGAGGCTTTCAAGTTTTCTGCGACTCTTTCTGTCTCAGCATCCCTTGTTTGGAAAGCAAACATTGATTTTCCAGGTACTTCTTTACAGCTCCTTTCCAGCTCTGAGTTTTGGATTACTGGAGAATTTGGGGGCTTTGTGGTGCATTTACAAAGACTCTGTAGAATTATCTGGTATTATGCAGATTAAGGCAGAATAGGTAGGAAATGTTTATGGCTGTGAACTGTAATATACCGTTTTGTATCAATTCTAGGAGGTTTTTTCATGGGGACTAGGCTTTTGGAGGCATTGAGCCATCTCAGCTTGCTGCAGTGAGATACACTGCAAGGCTTGATATCAAAACCAGTCCCTGTGTTTTCATATGCTTTGTTTCTAATTGGATCTAACTTCACCAAAATGAACTTTATTGGTGTTTATCGGTGAGTATCTGCTCTCCTTTCCGCTCTGTCAGCCAGAGCTTTCTGGGCTACTCTGTGCTGGGCAGTGAGCCGTGCTATGTCTGCATAAGGTGTGTCCCAGGCTGGAACAGATGAATCCCACTTTGCTTTTCTGAAGGACACTGGAAACATTTCATCAGTACAGCCAGCAATAAAACAGCCACAATGCAGTCGAGCAGGTACTCCTCTTACTGTGATCTAAAATAATACGTTCTTCCTTTCTCTCCGTGTGAGAGCTTCGTACTCTCCTGGAATTTGTGCCTTTGTGTCAGGTTCAGTAGTAAACCATGTATTTAAAACTGCTCTGTCTTGCTGCTTAGGATCAGGATTCTCTCAGTTTGGTCTGAGGAGGTCTGGTTTCTGATAATCTACTCTGCTTTGAAGAGAGATCATCGTGCCACTGGTGGAAGTTGGCTGCAACAACCTGAACGGATGAAAAAGGTTCTGTAGGTTGAGTGGATGCTACTGCCATTGTCTCTTCGAAAATTGTAATTGTCTGAAGCCAAAACCCAATTTTTGAGCTCTGGCTTCCCTTAGGACATTATTTCTTGCAAAGTTATTTCCTTGACTAGTTTAAGGAATATTTTTATGCTGCTCCATTGTGGTTTTGGTTTGTTTGTTTGATACCAGGACACTCTAGTGTACCTTTGGTACCCCAGAAATAGATTCCTACACTTATCTTCTATTAATGCTAATAGTGTGCATTCCTTTGAATCAGAGTATGGCAGAGTATGTAGAGTTAGGCTACACACAGTGAAAAATAAATCGTATAAAATGAAAAGCAGATTGTCCAGCGGGAATGTGGATCAGCTGAGTACAATTAGCTGGCCTGGGATTTGTCTTGGCCAATGTGAGCCCCAGTAATCCTGTTCTTCTGGGACCTCTAATGACCAGGTTAGCCCAAACTGTGACATGTATCCTTCAGGATGTTGTATATTTTTGGAAGAGATTTGTACGCTACCCAAGTGTACTTTCTAAAACACTAGCTTTATTTTAAAACCTCCGTGCTGGCATTGTATATATCTTTTGTTTGTTTAATCTGGCCTGGTTTGTTTAATCTTTAATAGGGTAGAGTTCTAAGATGCTCTGAGGTGTTTGTGTTTTGTGTTGAAATCTTGCTAACATTGGCATTTTTCAGTAATTTCCTATATTTTTTTTTTACTGCATTTTGTACAGATCCTTTTTTTTTCTGCGAATCAAGTTCTTGTTTACTTGTCTGTGATTTGTGAAACCTCTTTTTCGCCAACTTAATTTGCAAGATAATAAACACGTTGCTGAAACATTGCTTTTATTTTTCTCGCTTGATAGAGCAGCTAATCTTAATAACAATGAAAAAAAGCCAGTTATCTGTCAAGTCTGAGCTGCCGTCTTGCCTTTTCTGCTAACTTTATACCCTCCAAGCTGAGACATCTCAAGAAAACAGCGAGGTATCACCAGGTATGGCAAATTCCAACACACACCTTGAGGAGGGTGAGTGTGGAGGCAGGACCTGTTGCTCTTGCCTCGTCTTGTACCTGTTCAGTGGGTAGAAAGTGTTTAATCTCTGGCCCTGTCATTCCTCTAATCTGTATTTGACGTCCCTACAAATGTGCAACCATTGTTTTTCAAGCAGCATGAAAAATGCACCGGGGACAGCTTTATTAGCATTTGGATTTTCTCCTTTGGCTTTGACTGATGGATATATCCATTTTTTTTTACACCGAAGAGTTTTTTATCTTGATAATGTTGAAATGAAACTTTACAGTGACAAAGTAGTGGGCAGCTTTAGAAAGCCCCGCTTTCAAGTCGGGTTAAAACCATTTAGGTGAGCATGAATTAACATTTCCCTTGTCTTGTAAAGGTCACCCTTTAATTGAGATTCACCATGCTCAGTCCAAAGCCTAGGATCCAGGAGACCTCTCTTCGCAAAGAAGGCACAAATTGGCAGCATAATCTCATCAGAGGCTTAGGTTATATGGTAATAAATCATTCAATTCGAAGCTAAAGAAGCTGCCACAGAGCATAAAACACGCCAGATGCTTGAAAGACTTTCGTGGCTTAGAGTTTGAATAACAGTTGGAGGATCTGTAGATGTCTTGAGATCCTTCTTAATAAGGAAGAACTGTTGGGAAGAAACTGATTCTTACCTAATTAAAGGATTAAAATGTTACAGGCTTGCTTTTATGTTAGCTGCTATTCATTCTGTCCAACATATGAATTTAAGGTGTGGCGTTTCTACCCTATATATCTCTTCGCATGCTATTTCAGAAATTATCGTAAAAAGTTGCCATATTTTTCATGTATATATATTATGCCCTGCTTTTTCTAGGGAGATAAATGTGAGTTGAGTAGGGGATTCCCTTCTGCAGAATAAAAGAGGTGGCATTAATCAATAAGGTGATGTGATTTAGGGCTCTGAGGATAAAGGGGCTAAGAGTTTCTGAAGGGTTGTTGGGATTAAGTGCATAAATTGTTGTTGATTTTTTTTTCCTCATATTACATGTACCGTATTAGGATGTTTTATTACCAGAAGATAGAAATATTTTTCAGGTGGGCAGGGCGAGCATCACAGGAGAAGGTTTTTCTACCAGAAATAATGTGAGTAAACGGATAGTCAGAAGGCTATTTTTGTGGAGGTTGCGGAAAGAGAATGCCCTTGAGAAGCACCACAGCTTTGAAGCCTCCTGCCAGTAGGGTAAATCTCTAATTTTGTGCCTTTTTGTTGCTGTTTATGGAGCCTGAATGGAATTGTCCATTCAGGAGTGTGTGGCTGCCTCCACCTCCCACTGTAAGGTTTGGGATAGCAGGAGGAGTGCCCCTTGTACACGTTACAGTGCAGAGACCTGGCACTGAGAACACATTTAGAAATATCCCAGTTGTCTGACTGAAACGTGGCCTCTTGCCCCCTCCTCAATTCACTTCTCAGTGTGTTTTTTTGTTTGGTTTTGGTTTTCATAGCAGCTCAGCAGATCAAGGTTGGTATCACCTGGAAGGACCTGGCCAAAGAACCAAGTACAAATGCAGATTGTCTTGGTTTTGGTTCAGAGTTGAAAAATTGTGTTTTCTGTCTTCCCTGTTGTGACCACGTTCTTTCAAGTCACTGAAATTCAAGTCACTTGAATTTTGGTTCTGTTACAAGGGCTGCCAGATGAGGAGGCTGTAGAAGGATACAATGCGGGTGTTAGATGCGTCATTAATAGGAGCTTGTTTTGGTGGTTAGTCTAATTTAATTTGGCCTCAAAGGTCTAAAAGTGGTTGCATTGATGGAAAAAAGATTGAATCACAAATTAACAGATGAGAAAACTGTCTTCCTCTTGGACTGTACCCAACCATCTCTGGCCAGCCAGGTAAATGTACCGGGATGTGCACAGGCTCCACGAGCGGTGTTTGTGGTCAGCTGTGCCGGCTCTTTCTTTGGGATGTGTCCTGGGCAAAGTCATCATCTTATAAAAAAAAGGTAAAAGGGGGTCCCAGGCCTCAATGGCTATTTTTGGACCCTGTAAATTTGCTAGTAGCTTTGCCTGTCCTTTTACTGGAGTTGGAGATAAACTGAGGATCTGAGCTTGCAAGCTGCTTCCCCAGGGATATGAGGTAGTTGAAGCAGGAGGAAAGGAGCAGTTTGCTCCCGATGGATGGACCCCATGGCACTGTTCTAGTCTCCTGGTAATAAGCAATAAATTACATGAATCTCCCTACGCTGAGTTTGTTTCCCCCATTATGATAATTGTTGAGTGATCTCCTTGTCCTTATCTCACCCTGTTAGCCCTTTTTTTTCCACATTGTATTTTCTGCCCCTTTTTCTTTTAGGAGGGAGAGTGAGAAAGAGGTTGTGGTGGTGTTCGGCTGCTCAGCTGGGTGAAACCACCACCAAGGGTGAGCCCCTGTTCCCTGACGGTAATCAATCTCGTCCTCAGTGGGCTCACAGTTTCAGCAATATTGCGATCAGAATTAATTATCTTCATTTGGGATAGGACTGTGCTTGTGAAGCTTGCCTCTCAAGAAGTCACAGCTTGAATGGACACCAAACTATTATGCCACATCTGTCTCTCATTTCATTTAAAAAATAAGGGATGAGAAGGTAACCAAGCTTCACACTCGAAATGGACTTTGCAGTTTCTCCCACGTTGGGGTCTGAATTTCAATTCCTGCTCTGAATACAGATTTCCCCAGTCATCACACATCTATTACCAGTCTCTTGAGCCACGCAGGCTCCCCAAATGCGGAGTTGTTGTTGAAACCAGATTTTTGTCTGGGTTTTCTCCATGAAAAAACTTTCGCAGCTGCTTGAGGGAGGTTGTTCCAAATTTGCTGCAGGAAGGCAGCCTGATTCTTTTCCCTCTAAATAGTGGGTACAGCAAATACTCTGAAGATCTCATTAGTGTTTTCAAATTTCATTGTAATTACTTAATAGTATAATAGCAAAGACTTGATGCTCAGTAGCGGGATTCTTTTACATAATATCAAAAATATTCTAAGTGATTGGGGGCTTAGAGTGCATCTGTGCTCCTCTTTGGGAATTTTAATTGCACTGATCATGTGGCTGTGTTTGACTTAATTGTCATCAGTACTTATTGGATGAGATCCCTTGCATGAGCACTGCGTTTGCTGCACCTCGATGGCATCTCGAAATGTGTGAACAAATGTAACAAATGGCACTTTCTTTGTCTGCCTAATGAATATGTAAGTGATTTCAAATGGCCTCTTCCCGAGACTCTAACTGTGGATTTCTTTATAACGGGAGATCTGTTGATATTCTGTAAAAGCTGTAATTCCAGTAATAATTGGTTTATAGCCCACTTAGTGCTTTTCCCTCGGCAAGGTAAGATGCCAATTTGGCCTGACCCCAGGTCAAGTAAGGGAGCAGCACGTGCCCAGTGAGTGGTTATAGGATCTCATGGTGTGTGGGGTCAGCAGCCACCCATGGGGAGCAGTGCCTTTATAGCGCTGCTGAAGTGTGAGAATTTGATTATAATTTAAAAAAAAAAAAGTTATTTGCACCATAAACAGGTGAGCTTTAAAGTCTGTAAGAGTTACGGGGCCACAGTGTTAAATAGTTTTGTGGTGTGTGTAACCAAAAGGGCATTCCCACATTTTAAAGATAATTACTGTACAAAAATGGAAATGGTGTCTTTTTTTTTTTTTTTTTAGTGTGTGTTCAGTTATTTCAGCTCAGGAGGACCAGGCAGTTTCTCAGTGACGTTGCAGAATCCTAAAATAGAGAAGTATTCGAGTAAAACTTACATTTGTGAAATCCACGCAATATGGGATACGAGGCAGAGCTCAACGAGGAATTTTACAGCCAGGAAACTGAGCACGTAGATTGGGTTAAGAAACACGTTGTGTCCCTGCATCACTCGAGCACCCCTTCGTTGGGATCGTGGTCCTGTTAACACAAGAAATCTGGAGGTAGCACCTGCCAAAAGCACCTTGTCCGCAGTATCTTCTAGAGGGCTCTAGGTGGGCTTACCCAGCGCTTATAATGAAGCGTGTCTTGAGCAACCTAATCAGGAATCTCCGTATTGAATATGGAATTGGGCCTGAAGCTTGGTTTTCGTGCCCGTGTTCTCAATATTAAAGTACCTAGAGCAGGATTTGGGGAGGATCAGGGTTTATATGCAAAGGAAGAATTTCCTAATGGTGAGATTTATTGGTATTGAGAGGAGGGGAGCGGAGAGAGGAAGAATTGCCGACATCTAAATGAGCCTGCAAGGTACAGCTATTGCACAGTGCATGGGAAGCAACCTCCTGTTGCCAGAACAACGAGCTGCATCACTTCATGTGCTGTTTCGTCCTCTTTTTTTGGTCTTGTGAATTAGTTTGTAGGGGGAGCGTTGTGCTACAGCAAGCAAAAATTAAATAATTCACCAACAGCGATGCCGCGCATTATTCTCCTCTCTGACTTCACCGGCCATCAGATATCCCTAAATGCCACCCTCACCTCGGGATCTGGGTAACCAATGTGCTTCTTGCAACCTTTTGCTTTCAAATTAGTTCCCTGGAAGAGAAGTGCTTAGGGCTCTATTAACGCTAATAGCTGCTGCGTGTGTGTATTAAGAGGGGGTGATGTAGCCCAAGATACGTTTCCACCTACATATCTGACACTTCTAGCGGTGCTAATACAGCTCTGTTATCCCTAATTGATGAGTTTGCTGCTGTGTTGGGTATTCCACGTATCTGGGGGGAAAAAAAAAACTCAACGAAAGACTTTTCCTTCCTCTGGCAGCTTATTTGATAACTGAAGGAAGTCAAATGTTTATTCAGAGGCGCGATAAGGAGGTGCACCTCGTCTGAATACCCAGCTGCATTACCCTTCCAAACACACGTCAGCCTATAATTCTTCGTTTCAATAGACCCGTTTAGTATTATTACATGAACCATACCAGATCGAGCACTTATCTCTCCTGTTATATTGCGTTTGTAATTATACAGCGGCTTCTCATACCACTATATTCTCCTAGAGCCTGTTTGGAATACAGAACAGTGCATTACGGATAAAAGCCAAGGATGTTTTCACCGACATTATTTATAGCTCTTTTTTTCCCCTTGTTGTTTTAGGAGCTGACTTCATTATTAAAGTTTATATAATTGCTTTTAGGGATTATCTTGGTTGGTGTTATAGGTAAATGCTCCGTATTCTTTCTTATTAATGATCCTCAGTGACTTGATCCTGTTTTTTGGAGCCTACATTTTTCATCCAGAGATAATGACTGGTTCGTGCATTTGTGTGTCTGAATCGTTCAGCTTCAGACCAAGGGTGCTTTGTGTTCCTGCTGGCACGTGAAGTCTGGGGCCGGGATGACCTGAGATGCTGGTACTGTGCCATCTGTGCACCTTAATTTCACCCGGTATCCTGCAGGTAGGAATGATTTGTCTAGCTAAAAGCTTTATTTTAAAAGCCATTTTTTGTAAGTAGAGAATCCAATTTAGGAATTTAACAAAAAAATTGCCCACTGTAGCTTGGCCTTCACCTTTGTATGACAAAAAGCACTTACCCTATTACAGGTGCTGCAGCTACAAAGAAAAAATGGGAGAATAAATGTTATTTTCTCTTGTTGAGTGGGGATAGGGATCTGATATGCAGAGAAAAAAATCTGCCTGAGGTAGGAGACAAAATGCAGCGTCTCTCGTCTGGGAGCTAAAAGAGCAGAGACCCCATTCCCAGTCAAAAGCTGCTACAGAAAGCAGATGGAGGAGTGCCACATCCCTGAGTCCTGTTCTTCCCTGCTGCTGCTTTTACTTTGCAAACCTACAATCCTTGCACAGAAACCTTGGTGTTATGTTACAAAAATGATATTCAGTGCCCTGGATGTCTAGGGCACGATGCAGAGTAGGTAATATCTACTGCCCTATATACCTGCAGCGCAGCCGGTGGTTGACCAAGCCTGGCTTCTCTCCTACACATTTCCACTAAGCTGTGCTCCCCTTGCAGTACCTCTAAGACCTGTGCTATTTGCATGATGTGCTGCCTTTTACACAAGTGTATCTATTTCAGTCCCTTTTGATATAGTAATGGCTACCTGCACTAATGCTAACACTTTGTAATTTCGTGATTGGAAGAGTGCAGAAAGCACTGCTTTTATGTGGTCCTGAGAAGCCTAGGAAATGGGAAGAGAACTGCTATTTATTTTGTATTTCACGCAGAGGCTGGATTATCTGATGTATTTAAAAACATAAAAAAAATAAAAATCACAGAAGAGAAGTTGCTGCCGACAACTGCTTCGAGCTGGTGAAGACTCGGGCTTGCATGGAGGTTCAAACCACACGTGGTCATCTTGGCACACGTCTGGTTACACCGTGCACTAGTAAGAGGCAGAAGGGCTACGTGGCTCTGTGCTCTCAGTTCTTGACAGAGGACCAGGTGAAAGAAGTGCTCAGTTCATAAACCATGTGGCATCTCATGTATCCGGCCTGAGTGCAATCTTGGTGTGATTTTAGAAATTTTAGGTTACCCCAGTGCAGACGTGGTAAAGTCCTCTGACTCTAAGCAGAGGAGCAAAGTGTAAAGCTGGAAAGGCCATAATTACCCGCCTTGGTTTGTCAAAAATTTAGATTACTTAGAGGTATTCTGAGAGCACTGCAAATCCTGTAATAAAAGACCAGAAGAAAAAGAAATCGGAGATTTTAGCTGAAACTGTATTTTAGATTTTTGCATTCCCTGGCGTATAATATAATATCATGGTCCCTGTGACCTTCTAATTTATCGTAAAGTTTAGTTAAAGTCTAATTTCAGCAGGAGACACATGATTTCTTGCCTTCTCATCACTAGGAAACTATGCCAGGCTTTCTTTGCTAGCTGGTTTAGTAACACGAAGCTCACCTCTGATGGCTAGACAGAGCCAGTCTGTAGGTGAAAGCCGTGATTGTGGAGATGCTTTCTGTTTTTAATGTCGACTCTGTATTTAATAAACACAGGAAATCATGTATTATTAAGTCACAAAAGTAGCATATGAATTAATTTCCATCCTCACCCACTAGAGTAAATGAAATCCACATCAGTGCCATCTGGTTTCATTTTCTGACCGTTCTGGTAGGTTGTTGGAAATGTTCTGGGCACGGTAATGTTGGTTTTAAGCGTTGGATAATGCACCTACCAGTTTTCTCTTGGACTGTAGGAAATCAGGTGTCTGTTGGGAGTACCACAACACAAACTGTATTCACACTACAGGAGATGGTTCGTTTAATCCCTTTTTTTCTCTTTCATTCAGTCCTTTTTCCTTTACTGGCTGTTCAAGCTTCCAAGTCAGTCTGAACCAAGCATTAACCATCTCTTATGCACTGAGAAGAGTCATTAAAGCTAAGTAATGCCATACAATTGAATTAAATGTAGGGAAAGAAGATTAAAACCTCTTTCTCTCCATTTTAATAGGAAGTTGATGCAAATGGCAGCGGATAAGCAAATTATAATACATTCTGATGAAAAAGTGGCAAGCTGGAATGATAGGTTTGATTGTCTAGATAGGGAGTTAATGACGCAGCTCTGGAGCAGAGTGAGGGGATGGATGTGGTGGATGTAATGCCAGTGAAATTAAGCAGGTTAATTCCAGGCCTCGATGCAAGACTCCATTACTCTGCAGCCTGAGTGCAGATTATTACAGTTATCTAATGTATTTAACTCACTTAATGCTCTCTGATCGTGCATATGCCAAAAAAAAACAACAAAGGATGGAAGTATTTTGACTTGGTGTTTTTCCTTTCTTCTCAGAAACATGGGAACTGTTTATCAGAAAATAACCAGAAATGGTGCAGTCAGTGCTCAGTCACTGGTGTTCCCAGAGAGCACAGCAGGGATTTGACCCGAAAGATTTACCTGAAAAAACATCCTGGATTTGACTTCCAAACTGTTTCCCAATATGGTCTGCCTTATTACGTTTGGTACTAAGGTTTTTGTTTCTTTGCTTTTGTTTTCCTTTTTAAATTTTTTTTTTCTAGCAATATGTTGGAGGAACGTCTGTAATACTTCAGAATACAAAGTAAGTGGAGGGACATCTGTTTTGCCTCGTAGGTTTCAGCCCTCCCTGCACACCCTCCGTGGTTAATACCAGCAGGATAACCTCCAGTCTTCGGCATCCTGGTAAGAGTGAGGCTGGTTTGACCCTGCGTGAGCCTTCAGTTAGTTGCTGGCATCACTTATGCAGCTACAGGCTCTGGTATTGACACTGAAGCTAGGCTATAATCTTCTAGGATGGCACGTGACTCAGTACAAGCAGAACTTCTTATAATTTGTGGTCCCAGTGGCACTTGGGAAGCAAGCAGGAGCTGTGCTGTTAACCAGCCCACTGGAAGCCCGGTGTTTTCTGCTTACACTGCCGGTGACACATGCATAGCATCATTGCTTTTGGCAGACTTGCCCAGGTAAAACAGATTGGGAGTTAACAGGGGATCGTGTTGGTGCTCAGAAAGAATAGAAATAGTCTCATTTTCTCTTAGTTGTACTGGTTCAGCGTGGCTAAGTGACAAAACCAGTGATGGTACGTCTGTGTTCTTAGGCAAAGTCAGTAGGAATCCGAATTTAGCAGAGGATAGGACCGTTAAAGCTTTACCAGGTTTTGTCTAAATACTTCTCAGTGTAGACTTCGATATTGAAAATATTTTCTCATTTCAGGTAGCATCAGTCACACTACATGGAGCAACAGGGGGGACAGTTGGACAGATAATCTTGGAGGTCTTTTCCAACCTGTATTAGTCTACGGCAGCATATCAGAAAGCAGCCAGTTTCTCTGGAGATTTGAATAGCTGAGTAGTCATCTTCTCATTATCTATCTATCTTAGTTTATTTGGCAAGTTTTATAGGACTAAATCCCAGTTCATTTTACATTTTAAAAGACACTTCTGTTTCTAACCTTAAGTAGCCTTCACGTTAACCTTCTACGTAGCTGCCTATTAATTTTAACTGTTTTCAGATTATTGCAGCTCACTAGATTCTCCATCATTTCCTTAATTTCCTCACTTGTGTCACTAGCAAGACCCATTTCAGGATGTTCTTCAGAGCATCCTTTTGGTGATTCCAGCCATCCAAAATGTAAAGAAATAGCGCTCACCAAAGCTGCTTATAATGTCTTCATTTTCTGGGTACTAGGACAGACATTTTATTCATTAATTTATCAGTGCTCTTCCTTTTATGATGTGGCTTCTCTTGCTGAGAACAAAAATAGAGAGAGTAGATCTGGATGCATCATTTTTAGAGACTGGAAGGCCGCTGGTTCGAGAGTGACTGAGCTTCGAAGCAGACTTGGGCTTCACCTAAATGAAGCCCCTCTCTTTGTATGCTGAAATTATAATGTGCGATAAAAACGTAACAAGCATCAAATGCAGGCAGAAAACACTAATTCCACAAAGGTTTTTCGCTCCTTTAATGCAAGTTAAATAAGCAGATGGGAATAAGCTGCGGTAACACAATTACAGTGCCGGACAGAACGAGCCTTTTGTAATGACTGGCTGCAGAGACATTCCTTTGGAAAGAATAAACACCTCCACTAATAATAAGCCAAGCTGCTGAGGCTTAAAGAAACAAATAATGACGTCTCTTTAAGCTGGGTGTAAAGTTGCATTACTCTGACATTGGGTGGAAAAGGGACTTTTTGACAAACACCCCTGGCTAAGATCCGTTTTGTGGGCACAGCCTCGGATGCTTGGTGTAGTCCCTTGGGGTTTGGATGGACCGGGTGCCTGGCAGAGGCAGTGCTGGAGCCGTGAGCTCCCGTTATCACCACTTAGCCCCAGCTAGCTCCGTGGCTGGGTGGCTCGTACCACCGCTGCCTTTTTTTTTTCGCAGAGCAGCCAGGAAAGTTGGTCTCTTCAGGCCGATCGGCACAACAGATGGACAGACACGGGAGGAACAGAAAGCAACGCAACAGACAGCACATGGAGAGAAAAGGGAAATGTCTTCAAAGAACGTCACGCATTAGGACAAAATGCAACTTGCCTTTAATAGTTAGGCTGCCGCTGATATTTTCTGTCACCATTTTTTTCCTCCTCATTTGATCAGCCCGTCCCTGGTTGAGAACTCCTTCCCAAGGCTTTGAAAATCATCATTTGGAGAAAGCGAATGAATGCTGAAAGTTTGGATGCAAGCTTTTTGTCCTTTTTTTTACTTCCTAAGTAGAACTTGACTTTCAAAGTCACTTAACTGACCTATTTTACTTGCCTTCCCCTTCTCCTCGGTGTATCAGAAATGTCACAAAACATGCCGTGATGTTTGTGTTCAGGTCGGGCTGAGCCCTTGGTTGCTGGAGGGATGAATGGAAAACAGCTTTCCTCCAGTTGTGGTGCCTGATCTTTTAAGAAATACATGTACAGTCTCCGAATTTCACTGAGCAAATTCACCGAGTAGTAAAGTAAAAGTAGAGTTGAATAATTTTCACCTGAATTTCTCATGTCTGTGTGTTAATTACATAAGGACTGGAAGGGAAACAGGGTGTACTTCCCTAAGATACTGAAAGGAGGGATATTCCTGAGGAATACAGAGAGTTTTTGAGTTATTTGAAAGATGTGTCATGCTGATGAAACTATTGCTCCTCAACAACACGGGAACATTGGCTTAGAGCAAAGCTCTGTAATTCTGTCTCTGGCAGAAATACCTTCCAGTCTTTTAGGAAACTTTCAGCATCTTCAGTTTTTGGAGGTCTCTACATCTCTGGTACATTTTTTTGGAGGGCACAAAAGTGCTGCCCAGAGAAGCTGTGGCTGCCCCATCCCTGGGGGTGCCCGAGGCCAGGCTGGATGGGGCTGGGGGCAGCCTGGGCTTCTGGGAGGTGTCCCTGCCATGTCAGGGGTTGGGATGAGATGAGCTTTGAGGTCCCTGCCAACCCAAACCATTCTGGGATTAATTAGCGTTAGGAGGCTGGGGTGCCCAGACAAATAAAAGTGCATGAACCTTGCTTTCCTTAGGAATTCACCTAAAAGTGGAGGATAATGAAAAGTGGAGTATAATGTTGTGGTTTTCTTAATTAGTTAACAAGTTTTATACCTAAACATACACTTGCTTAACTTCTTCTCAGCACTCACAGGAGAAGTGGAGATGCATTCAAAACAGAAATGTGCTCTAGGGTGAGGATGGAGAAGAGGTGGCTGCTGGAGCTGGGCTGGATGCTGAATCAGGCTGCCTACAGAGCTGGTTGGTCACGCAGTGCAAGTACTGGGGAGCCTTTTACATCCCCTGGCATCTATTCTGCACTTCTCAAGGAACTAGCTTCAACAGAGCCAGAGCCAGATTTCTTCTAACAAAGCGGTTTTGAGTTAAATTGCTCAGGTACTGCTGTTAGGGCTTATTGGGGAAAATACAAACCTTCATAGCAAACTAAGCCACAGGGCAAAAACAGTTTAGGTAGCAGTACAGCAGACTCCAGCCTTGTTCTATAATTATTTCAGCTAGTGCTGTACTCTGAATACAGCTGTCAGGAGCACCTTAACTGAAGCATTTAAAAATAACCTGATCCACGTAGGCGGTGGTGGAGAAGCTGCGTGTGTTTTGACCACGCTGTTTTCTGCTCCCGGTGGATACCCCAGAACTGACACTTCGATTCACTGCTTGACCATGATCTCAGCTTTTCCTCCTCACGTCAAATTAGCAGCACTTTGGGTTTCGTAGGCTTTCGAACAGAACTTGTCTGCGAGACAATCAGTGCTACGCTCTTTCAGAGAAGTCTTTTGCTTTTTGAGCACAGCTGCTGCTGTTAGGTTAATGTTTTCACAGATCAAATCAGCTGTGGAGAATTATTTCCCTGGTGAGACCCAGGCACCTCAGTGTTTTCAGCTTTTCTCGGAAATTTCAGGGTATTGGAGGGAGGGAGAAATAATCTGTTCTTTGACAGGACGAGCAAATGTTCGTGGTTTCTGAGAAGCAATAACCGTATGTATTTGCTTGGTCCTATTTCTATTTGATGCTTGCATCTGACATTCTGGACACTTTGGGATGCATTTGCTTTGTCTGGCTTTCTAAGGAGACAGCCATCTGGTACTGTCAGTGTTATTGTGTTGCCCTTCCAAAAGGAAAGAGAGACTTCGCTTTTCATCTTCCATTTGAAACAGCTCATTAATTTAAAATAAATAATTGAGAAACAACATAAATCAAATTGAATGTGCGGTATAGCTCGGGTAGTATAGAGGAGGGCCAGGCCACATGGAGAAGTGAATGAGAGAAGTTCAAACCTTGCTCAGCAAAGAAGTAAGTCTGCGAAATCCTGAGAAGTGCTTTACATAAATAGTTTTGTTGAGAGGGGGAAGGAAGGAGAGGTAAAGCTTTCCTTCCAATTTTCTTCGCTTACAATCGTCTGTACTGCATCATGAGCAGTGCATCATTTCTAACTGAAGGCAAAAAAAAGCCAAACCTCTTCATCTTCTGTTTCTCAGGCTTTCGTGATGGGTCATCTTACTCAGCTGATTGCCTTGACAGCTTCTCATCCAGCTGATAAATGAGGGTTGCATTGTTTTTATTCTACTCCAATATGTTGTGTACTGTGCTGGTAATGGTTCGTGGCAGGAGAAGTTCCTGCTGGATCTAATGCAGGGAGTCACTGAAGGATCCAAGAGGCCCCAGAAGCAGATGGGAGGTATCTGATTTTCTCTGCTTGTTAACTCATATACAAAATATAAAACCCAATCTCTTTGCTTCGGAAATTGCTGAGGTTAAAGCTGTGTATTCCTTCTGACAGCTGGCAGAGAGGCTCTGCAAATCATTAATGAAATTGGGAGCCAGGCTCCTCCAGCATCGCTCATCGTGTGCCTTCAGGGTCATTTATAGGGGAACTAAGTGTGAAAGGTGGTTGCTCTTTTCCTCATCTGGGAAAAAGACTCCTTCCAACAGGAGATGTTTTGTATTTCTCTCCGAATATTTAGATGAAGAGTAAAGACACATTTTCATGGCAAGGCCTAAGTCATGCATTTCTCTACCCCTTGTCTTTTCAACCTCTTACAAAATAGCTTGTTTTGGGAACCTTGGGGCTCAGCCTAGTTCACTTAAACTAATACCTTCTCACATTCACCTTTTCTTTGGCTCTTGGTACTCAGTTATCTCCTATGAATTATGATAACACGATAATTTTCAGCAAAGTGCATCGCAAAGATTTGCAAAGCTAAGGTGCTGTTACCCCTACCTATTTTACAGATGGAAAAAATGGATATGCATAGTTTATGCTAATATTCCTTAAATTAAATGCTAATATTCCTTAAATTAAGGCACTGATGGTTGTCAAGTGCTGATAATTGAGCTCTGCACAGAACAGTTTAGACTGTTTCCAGCTAAGTTCTGTACTCCCAGCTGATCTTCCACTGTTGGTCAGTTGAGAGTGAGGATTTGAAATTGCTACCACTGATGTTACTGCAGCAGTATAGGCATTGTTTTTCAACCAGAAAGATTTGGCAGATCAAGAAAACAAGTGCATGCCTGTCCTTCTTACTTGCAGTTCTTTATTACCTGTAAGTACTCCCCTCCTTTTTTTTTTTTTTTTTTTTTTTTTTTTTTTTGAAAGAAAGAAAACTCACCAGACTTGCTATGTTTTATCTTGCAGTAAATTTAAATGAATGGTGAGCTGGCCATTGCTAAAGTCATGTTCCATCTATCATTAACATTTGCCTTTTGGTTCTCTGTACTCACCTCCACCTAATGTTGATGTTTGTTGCAGGGTATAACTGCTCTTGGAAGCTGAGCCTCCAGCAATGGTTTTAGCCACCTGCTTTGCTGTTGAAGTCCCTGCGTCCATTTTGTCCTTATGTCACTTGCTGCACCAAGTACAAAGACATTACTTAATTCCATTTAATCTCCTTTATCAAAAAGGACTCATGGAGTCCAGTAGTGGAGTCAAATTGATGTTAAAAAACATATTGTTCACATTGCTTAAAGCTTATCAGAAGGCATATTTGGAAATACATGCGCTTAGGGCAATGCATACATGAGGGACCTTGCTGGAAAGCTCTGTTTTTTCCATTAGCAGGAGAAATAACTATGTTGAATGTGCCACAGATTTTTAAATGGATTGATTTCTGTTCTAGGTATGTCAGGTGGACTGGGTCCTTAAACATGTATATCACTAATTGCCATTTTGACTCCACTCACCCCACATCCATTCTCGTCTGGTTTTAGTAACTTCTATTGCGAGAGCCACTAGAGCTTGGTATCAGTGATTTATATCACCTGAAAGCAGCTGGGAAACCCTGTTTTCACATATTATAAAACATTAGCCTCTGACCCTATACATTTGTGATATATTAGCTGTTAAAACATGCTGGAGCTGACATATGTAGGGGAAGGAAAGTAAGAAAGTAATCGAAGCGATAGAGTGATCGTATTTCATAGCTGGGTTGGCAACTGATTTCCAAACAGCAGAGCTCAGGGCATTCTTGGGAGATTTTCAAAACTAATAATAGTGAAATAAATGGGAAGGGATAAGTGATACCCATGTTGATGTGTTTGTTGTGTATTCAGGTTAGTGTGGCATTTGCTATTTTGGAAAAGCGAGAGAATGCAGGAATCCCAAAAGCACCAACTCTTGTAAAAACATCTAAGTCAATAGGGAATTACCTTATTTCTAAATAATTATTGTGTGTGCAAAGATCTGAAATATAAATAAATTTTATTTGTTTCTCAAGGTGAGAAAGTTGGTTGCTCAGGTAAAACATAGGATTAATTCTATTTCCAGCTGACGCCAGCTTCATGTGTGACGTTAGGGTTAGTGTTGTATCTCTGCCCTGTACCCCTTAAACCACTGGCCACCATTCAGGGCTTGTAAGGCAGCTGAATCATAAGGCTTGGAGCTTCCCAAATACCCACCCAGGCAGATGATGGTACATGCAGTAGCTTGATTGAACAGCCTTCTATGAGCTTAAGGTAAAGTTCTGGATTTGTAAGGGGTATTTTAGCAAGGTAGAGCTATGGTTGTATTTCATTGTGGCGCAGAGGCTGGAAATAGTCATAGAGTGAAGCATTTTTATTAATACTCTAGTGAAAATAGAAACTTAGATGCTTGCCAAAAGCAGACATTCATAGAAAGAGAAGGTATTGGGCTATTCGAGGAAACTTTTAAGTGTTTCAAATTCTGTATTCTCTACTATAAATGTAGTTTAAAATCTAGTGCACTAAAAATGAATCCTGTCACCAACCTCTAGAAACATTTCTCATCTTCAAGCAGTTTTATATTTCGTAGAATCACAGAATAAGCTGAGTTGGAAGGGAACCCACAAGGATCATTGAGTCCAACTCCTGGCTCCACACAGGACCACCCAAAAACCAAACCCTGTGTCTGAGAGCATTGTGGAAATGCTTCTTGAACTCCATCAGGCTCGGTGCCGTGACCATGTCCCTGGGCAGCCTGTCCCAGTGCCCGACCACCTCTGGGTGCAGAACCTTTCCCTCACCCCCAGCCTGACCCTCCCCTGTCCCAGCTCCATGCCGTTCCCTCGGGTCCTGTCACTGTCCCCAGAGAGCAGAGCTCAGCGCCTGCCCCTCCGCTCCCCTCGTGAGGGAGCTGCAGGCCGCCATGAGGCCTCCCCTCGGCCTGCTCTGCTCGGGGCTGAACAAACCAAGGTTCCTCACCCATTCCTCACACGTCTTCCCCTCCAGACCAATTATCTGTATCTCTTTGTGATGGCAGCCTATAGCATAGACAAAACGTCAACAGAGAGAGACATCCTGACTGGTTTTGGAGAAACAAATTAGATCAGGTTCTTTGCTGCTGTCAATACTGACTGATGAGTAGAGTTAAACTTTTTGATTTTCATGGAGCATGCTTACTCCACGAGTGTATATGTGCACTAAAAATTACCCTATTCATTTGAAAAACAATATTCGGGAGAAAAAAGCTGCTCCATTTACTTGTTCTGTACGCATGTGTATGTTTGTGTCTTTTTGCATTCTGCAGTTCTGTGTTCTGGGACTGTGATTACACTGGGGCTGCTGAAGAAGATCTCGAATGCAGCGAGCACAAGTCTAATTATTTTGTTCACTAGAGGCAATAATTGGCTTGTTCAGAAGTAATGAGATAATTCAGATGTAAATTCATTTTTGAGAGGGGAATTTTAATAATGGATAATCTAGGAAATTATATCATGAATGAAAGAATATTTTGTTTATAAAAGGAACAAGTAATGTAACTACAGAAGGTTAGGACCATTTCAACTAATTCACAGCTGGAAATGAAATCTGGGAGATTGCTTTTGACTGCTGTGTAAATGCTATATGTTCTGAGATGTTAGTATTGAGTCTTTAACAAGGCTATTATCCCGTGGATGTGTGGTTCCAGTGTTCCCAGAACTTTGCTGTGGACAGCGTTGGTGTTGGTGGAGTGTGTAGAGCTGAACTTCTCAATGTAGCTTTATTAAATTAAAGCCTTGTCACAGAAGCACACAGAATGGTTAAGGTGGGAAGGGACCTCTGGATGTCATCTGGTCCCAACTCTACTCAAGGAGGGACACCCGGAGCAGGTCCAGGTGGCTTCTGAAGCTCTCCAAGGAGGGGACTCCACAACCTCTGGGTACCTGTGCCAGTGCTCTGGCACCCACCCAGCACAGAGGGAACCTCCTGGGCTCCAGGTTGTGCCCAGTGCTTCTTGTCCTGGCGTTGAATACAACTGAGAAGAGTGTGGCTCCATCTTTGCACCATCCCTTCAGGTATTTATAAGACCCCCTGGAGCCTCCTCTTCTCCAGGCTGAACAGTCCAATTTCACTCAGCCTCTCCTTACAGCAGAGGTGCTCCAGACTTTTAGTCTTGGGGGACTAAAGTTAAGTCATTAAAGAGCTGTAAATGTGAGTATGAGGTAGGATGTCTCAGTACCCACCTTCTGCCATCAGCATTAAAATCCTAACTCAAACGCGGTTGTTAACTAAGGGATTTGCATGAATAGAGACGTGTTTTGAGGTGACAGACCTTTAAATGGGTAGGAGACCATCAAGTGCATCACTTAATGAACTAGTTAATGGTAGTTTGCTGGTGGCACGCTGATTCTCAGTGGAGTGCAGACAGAAGAGTAGAGAGCAGAGGGGGAAGCAACAGCTGGCAGACAAGACCAAGTGAGGAGCATTTCCTAGAGTTTCGGGAAGGCAGATTTAAATAGGGAATATGCCTTAGTTTTTGTGGGATCATGCAGACAAATCAAGAACAGATGAATTGAGCAGTGGGAAGAAGGTTCGAGATGATGATACTCACTGAAGGATCCAGGATTTGATCTGAAAACACCTTTTGTTAGCTACCTTTGCTACTTTCCCCCCACGTTACCCTTTGCCTCACCCTCTTTTCTTTTTGCTTTGGAAGTATTTCAGCTGCAAGTTCTGTGTCAAGCCCTTCTGTTTTGTCCTGTGCTGAAGAGCTGTGGCTAATTTTAATCAAGCCTGAACTGTCATTCCGGTTCATCAATGTCACATTAGCGTCATTCCTGTTCATCAATGTCACATTAACAGTAAATCCGAACTCCCTGATTATTAAAGTGGATGGAAATCACTGCTCTGTGTGTGGCCAAATAGCTTCTCATCAGCTGGGTTTTTGATGGGGCCTGATAGTTTAATGCAGGCCTTAATCAAGGGCTTGTAACTGTTTTCTCTGCTCGTTTTTATCCTCGTGCCATTGAATTGCATTAACACGTGCACATTGTCACTATTTTTCTTCAGCCCATTGTATGAGGACTTGAACAGAAACCTGATTTTAGGCTGAAGTATTGCTCGTATTAACTGCTTAGGCCCTCAGTGTTAACGAGACAAAGTATTTAAGAATTGGTATTTAAGACTGTGAAGATTGGGAAGGTGGGAAATCATTAAAGGGAGAGAATGCGAACTGAAGTTTAATGCAGAGAACCATGTGTCAAAGCATTTCTTGTTTTATCCCTGGGATAAATCTTCGCTGCATCATTAACCTGGGCATTGCTTGGTTATTGTCTCTATTTCTTCCCTTTTCTCTCTGTTTTCTACCTTCATGCTCACTTCCCACCCAACCTAGTGCTAGTGTTGACCAAACAAAGAGTCCAGTTGCGTGTACAAACTGTAGTGATGTGTGAATTTATTTCAGGATGATTAACACCTTGCTCTGAAGGTACAGGGTAAGGCTTTTGAGTTTCCAATCTGACCTTCCCATCATTACTTCGGTGGGCTCAGAGGACAGATGAGTGCTTGCACAATTCGGCAGAAGGGTTGGCTGTTACATTTCGGCAGAAGCAGTGATGGGATTTCGGAAGCACAAGTAGTACCCAGATGGGTGCAGAACTGCTGGGAGGACTCAGGCTCTGGAACTGAATGCTGATGCCTTCAGCCATGGATGTGCTTGCAGAAACACAGCCGGGGCCTCGTATTTCTATTTCAAAAGTCGTGTGTGGCTCTGTTCACATACAGGTCCAATATTCCCTCCCTATCTTTGATAGCCAGTGAATGTCTTTAGACACAATTTTGTGTAGAACATGAAACTGAAAATGTTTTATTTTTGTGGATTACGAGCATAAATACAAAGTATTATCATTAAATATCACTACTCTTGTTATTCACCAAGTCAGTCAGTGCCCCGTTGAATTTGGAGGAAGCACTTGCCTACCTCTAGGCCGACCACGTGTCCTCTCAAGAATAATTTGCTTTTCCCAAAGTGACATTTTATTTGTTTAACTGTAAGCACAAAAGGTTCCAGTCCAGTGCTGGGAGCAGTCTGGTAATTTATTAGCAATTAGCCAGAATTGCAAGTTAACCAGCAGCAGTGCCAGTGGCACGGCAGGACTCAGAAGTGACAGAACAAAGCTAGGCAGGCGCTGATTTCAGTGCCAGTGTAAACCTCTAGATTTCTCCACACTAAGAAAATATATTTTTTCAAGATTTATGTACACATATGCATACAAGTGTGTGCGTTTAAGATGCAAAAGATAATTAAGACAATGCATTTTCTGCACTATTGACCAGACTCTTTCTTGCTCATGCACGTGAGCAAGGCCTTGTTGAGTTGGAAAGGACACACAAACAACTTCATTTCCAAGGCATATTTTCCCCAGTCCCTCCCTCAGCTGCGCGCAGTGCTTTCTCAAAAGGTTTTTGCCCAACTTTTGGTGTTAGGATTGAGTCAGGACTGGCATTAGACCTAATTAATGACAGCCCATACAAGCCTTGTTAAAGCGAGGAGAAAAGACTGTCGTGAGGTATTTGTCAGGGGCAGATCTGCCCTGTCGAGGAGAGTTATGGTTAACCTTTAACCAGTTATGATGGCAGCTAAAAGGTGCTTCCACCCTCTTTTGCTGTCACCAGACCTGGTTAAAGGTTAACATCTTGCTCCTGGCACCAGGGGCCTGCCAGGGCGCTGTTGTTTCAGCACAACCTTCCCAAGAGCCCACCCGACCCCTGGGCTGATTTCCTAGCTATCCCCTCAAAATACAGCATGGAAAAACAACAGAAAAAAAAAATGCAGGCTCCCTCTTAACAAAAACAGCAAGTACAAGAGCATACACGTATTGGAAACAACCTGTTTCCGCACGCAGCCTTCATTAGTGAGCCCAGGATTTAATTGAAGTCCTTAAAGCAGAATGCCCTGGTGGCTTCTTTACCCTGGTGTTTTGCTTGCGGCGCTGACATAGTCAATTGTCAAATAAACCAGGCTTTGGAAGTAAGCTCAGCCCTTTGTTTCCTCCTGTGCTTTTTTCCCCCTTTTTTTGGCCTGTTTGTGAAATGTATTCAAAATCACATCCAAATGATGTACTACCTGGGATGAGCTTTGACGACGTTCAGCACCTCCTGCCTCCAAATTCTTCCGTCTGAAGAAGCAGATGAACAAGAGCTTACAGCGCTGGACAGCTGGAGGAAAATCCAAAAAGGGGTCATGGAAAGAGACCTCGTGTTCAAAATGTGCAGTGCTTAACACAGAGGCAGGCTAAATGGAATATGGAGTAAGCAGGGATGGCAGGATCTTCTTTATGCTCTGAAGTTTGTGATGGCTTGGAAAGCATTTGGTCTTCAGATCCAAGGTAAATTGCAAGAGCTGCTTGCAAAACCGAAAGGACTTCATAATTCCAGCGTATCTCCCAAATGGCCACAGCAGCATCTGCAGGTGTAAACTTCATCCCGGAGCTCAGCAGATAAAAAGGCAGGTTTTAGGAGAAAAGTTCAAGTCTGGTTCTGAAAGCAGCTTAGGTTTTGTGTTTCTCAGCTGCTGACCTGCAATTTTAAGGCTGTGGTAGAGTCTGGAAAACACAGTAGTGAGTGTAAGTGTGTCCAAACCCGGAGGGATCACATAAGGACAGATGTATGGCAGTCCCATTTTTCAGCATCTTTTGTATTGCAAGGTTTTATGGAGATGTAGTTATATCGAAACCACGAGAACCAAAGGAACACTGGTTTTGTATGGATAAATAATGTGTTGGCACTTGTCTAGGGTTTTAATAGAACCCACGATCCCCATACAAGTTTTCTGGCTTCTCAGCCATACAGGTATGGCATTCTGTAGGCTTCTTTTTTGTAAGCTGTATCGCACTTCTAGATGAAAAGAAAACAACCAAGAGCTATTACCTTTTTCTTATTATAGCCACATATGGTAGCAAAAGTGTTGGGTTTTGGGGTGTGTTATTTATCATCGAGTTGTTGCTGAAAATTTCCTAGAACCGCCACACAGGGGAAATGAAAAGCAATGACACAATTTACAAACAAGAGTAATTTCAGCTGTTTATACACAATTACATCTCTGCTCCCCGAGGAAACTGTTGGAGGAACATTGTAAGTTTAAGAACAGCTTTATTTTTGTAAACACTTTTTTTTTTAATTGCTGAGTCGAAGTTGTGTTTATTACCAAAAATTCCCAAGGCTTTTTCTGCAAACAGTTCAATCTCCTTAACACAGGCACAATTTAGTTATGTATTTTCATCCCCCCTGGTTATATTGAATTTTTTTCATCTCTTTTTTAAAATTCATTTATTCTCTGAGTTCCCATATACCATACGAACTGTCCCTGTTTTCTCTGGACCGTTGACAGCCTTACAAGTTAACAAATACCTAAAGTTAACAAAAGCCCTTTCTATTAAATACTGTCATCACGGAAGGGCTCTTAAAGTATTTTGCAAACGCTGCTAATTAGTGTGAGTCTTGTCATATGAAGTCCATTTTACAGAATATTAAAAGAAAAGGCAGAAAGAGGGTGTTTTTTTCCTTCATTTATGTGCAATACCAAAGGCTGCATTGCATAGCCTGACTCTTCTAGCTGTCTTGCTAGGTGCTAATCCACAGCATCCAAGTGTCTGGTCCAGAATTCGTAAGGAGTTGTCGAAACCCACAGCTCTCTGTATGGGTCACACTGCTTCTATACGTTGTTGGGTACGGTGTCCTTCATTTTGGGTTGGACTACTCTGCATTTACAGAGAGTTATGCTTTGCTTCTCTGGCTTTTGTTTCATTTTACTTTGTAAAGTTGCCTTAGACAAAGAGGTCTTTGCCTTCTGTGCCTTTTTTTTTTTTTTTTTTTTTGGTAGGCTTTTTGCCTGAGCAGTGGAAGAGGATTGAACTGAAAGGAGACTATTTTCTCTTGAAGTTCTACCTAGCAGCTAGCAGCCTTCCCTCTCTTGCTCCATTCATCTAACGTCCGAGTTTCCCATACAAGGATTAACCTGTACCCCAGGTTAGTAGCAGAGGAGGAGGAGAAAGAGAAGAGAAGGAGGACAGGACAGCCCAGTGCCACCCAGTAACGCAGCCTCCTGTACTGGAGGAAGGTCCCTGCACGTACCTGATCCAGCAGACGGTGAAGGGATGTGAAAGGACAGACTCCCCTGCCTGAACACACAATTTCTTGAATTCCCTTTGAAACCTTTCCCAAAGGATTCACTGATACTGTGACCTATTTCTGATATCGCTGTCTTGAAAGAATCAAATGCTACTACCCATCGGTAATCTAGGAGCTATTTTATATATAGCCATGCAGGAAAATTCAGCGGCTGTGATACGCTTTTCTTCCTCACTTCTATTCCCTTGCCCCAAATATGGAGAAAAGTTGAGTACAAACTCATGTCTGTGTCCAGGTAACAATACAGGATGTTACCAACCATTTCAGGACCAGTGACAATCTCTTAAATCTAGAGTGACCTGAAAAAAAAAACAGCCTCTTTGTGTTTTCTTCCTCTCTCTTTTCTTTTTTTTTTTTTTTTTCCTCCCCAGTCTGCAATCCTTTCAACATGTGCATAAATGGATTTCTTGCAAAATGCTTTTTGGTGCAATGACCTATCTTAGAGATTTCCACCAGACGCTCATTACCCCTTTGTGTGACAGCCATTTCCCTAAATTCCCTTATTCCAACATCTTGATTTTTGAGTGCCTGTTTCTCTCTCTTTTTTTTTTTTCTTTCTTTGCCATTAACAGGAATTTCTGAATACATCTCCCTGCAACAAATTAAATGAGGTTACTGCTCGGTGTCCCATCTGTACAAGAGCTTCAGCTCTGCTTTGTGTCTTGAATCTTTGAACTTTGGCTTTGTCCTTTTGGTTGTTGTTCCCTGAATGCTTTGGCACGAGGACAAAATTAAAAAGCACTTTAGCTGTTGCTGAATGGTAGGTGATGTTGACCCAGTTCTTGAAATGGAAATTAAAGCACCATCTTTTTTACATTCCTTTTCTTAAGCAACAGGATATTGATCCGCTGGGTTGAAGTCTTTAAAAAAAAAAAAAAAAGCTCTGTTATCTTCCCAGTTTATTTTTCTGGAGGAGTATGTTTTAGTTATCTCTGCGTTTAGCGGTGGTATGAAAGAACACGGAGATCAGATTTAGGTTATTAGGGGGATAAATCTTGTGCTTCATTCTGTGCTTTCTTATTCTGCCTTGTACCAGTGATAAAAGCAAGGGGATCTGAAGCTGAGCTTTGTCTGAAAGTTTTTTAGCTGTGAAAAAGCTTCCTGTTAAATGCCTATTTGAGATTAAAGTGAGATGCATGAAAACCATTGATGCGTTAAGCCCAAGCAAGCAAGTTTAGCTCCTATTTTGAGTTTCAATGTGTTGTATTACAGTTCGGCACAGATCTTTGTGCAGGATCTTTGTACAAGCACCGTGCCAAATCTTACCCGTAGTCATATTCTTCTGTTAGCTGATACATGAGGATGAGGTGGGAGCTTGCAATGCTTGGACCCATTTTATAAGTTGTAGTGACCTTCTAGTGGCTGTTCAGAGGTCTGGGAGCTGGTATTTGCGTGCTATTGTTGCAGAGGGAGCAGCCAACTACTTACTGTTAACAGCACGTGAAAACTCTTCAGGATTTGGCTCCATCACTATCTGCCCAACTCACGTTAAGTGAAAGAATGAAAACTGGCTCCCCTACACTCGGTGCCTTACGCGGTGTTTCGAGTGCCTTCTGTGGCACGGGATTCAAATTGAAATCCTTGAGGTCAGTCGGAGAAAGAAGCAATGCGGCGTCCCTCGGTTCTTCTGCGGGCTTCTCCTAGGATTCTGTCACATGCTGATGCCGTGCCAAAGCATATGGCTCTCCATATGGTGACTCTTGCTGGGTTTCCACCACCTGTAGTCAAGCTGATTTGCAAGCGCTGAATTTGCCCAAGAGATAAAGCGAAATGAGTACGGCAGTGAAATAAGATGGCAGTGGTAAAGACTGAAGGTTTATGTGACTTACTGTTGTTACAGTAATTACCAGAAGAAGAAGATGAAGAAGAAGAAGAAAATAAACAAATGGATTTTAATGAGCATGTCAGTAATACAGGAACAAGTGTTTCCAACACCTCATTAGTGGGGGCAAGGTGGGCTCCATACGCTTTCTTGTCTCCAAAAAGACAGAATAATTTTTGTTTTGATTCAGCTTCTGTGAGTAGATGGAATTAAAGGAGTTTGGATGTCTTTAAAATAATGCTGCTAACTGGTTTAAATGTGTCTTCGTGGTGCAGAAATAATGGTGTAACGAGTAACATTTATAGTTCTGAATGATGAAAAAGCAACAAAAATACATCCAGTAGTTTTGTTCTTAAGGCCAGATAAGGCCAGGTTCTTTAATATTTATATACGTGTGTGTGTGTGTATACACACACTCACAAATAAATACAATAACCTTTAAAAATCTTGTTTTCAAGCAGTTGTGTTACTGCTTTGGGTCATGTAAAGACATGTAGCTACATCACGGTTAATTGTAGGACTGTTTAGCTCAATAGCTAGGTGATGGGGTAAGTTCACACCAGAATATGTTTTACTGGATTTGATCCATCTCCTTGATGTCCTAATTCTTATAGGCAGGGTCCAGAGGAAAGGGACAGTTGTTTTGGAACATCCCTGTGCCATTATGTGCCTCCCAGGTATTAACAAGCAAACAAACAAGGCTGGTGCTGCTTCATCGCATCCTTTGAACAGTTTTGGCCATCCCACCATCAGCAGGTAAATGAAACGCCCTTCTGCAGCGCTGCAGGATGGATGCTTTCTAGGCATGGAGCCTTCCTCGCTGTGTGGTCAAATCTATACAGCCTGTCCAGTGCTGCGAGGAGCATGTAGCTGTGGCTAGTGTGACCCCACAATCTTAAAAAGCCAGTCTCAGAGGACACAATTTTGGCCTGCTTTTCTTCAGTGAAATGTTTTCTAGTGCTTACAGCTCTGCTCTAGGTAGGAAGACCTGGAGAAATGCCCTCTCTTTTTTATTGTGGTACCAATGCACTGCTTTCTCTCCTGCTGCTTTCCGAAGATTGCTTTTCTCATGCTGTGATAATATGGGCATGCCATAGCCATTCTGTGCTTTCGGGACTGTCTTCTGAAATTTTCCAGATGTTAGCAGCCTGGTGATGGGTGAGAGTGGTGCTGCCCAGCTTTGTGAAAATTCTTCCAGGTTCATCACGGGTGTTTTGACTACACGTCTAGATCCTTCCCAAAGTTGGTTGTGGTTTTACCTGCACGTCTGGGTTAAGTAACATGTAGCCCTAATGAAAAAGTACCAAAAGGTGCTTAAAACCTCTTGCCATATCTACTTTTCCAGTCTCTTGTAGAGAGAGAGAATGTCATTGGCTTCTTTTAAAATAATTGTGCAGTTGTTTTGGATGATGCTCCGAGGCTCTGTATGGTAGGGAGCAAGGCTTTAAAAAGCCATAGCAGGGACAGCTGTGATAACCGTAAAGCTTTGGTTGGCATTTTTGTAGGGAATTCTGGATGGGAGCTTTCCTTGGCCCATGCAACTGAGGTCTCCTGTAGGCAAGATCAAGTTAAATTCAGCAGGGTGGGTGTAAACCAGGAGCTGGTATCTGCCCTGATAGTAAGAGTTCAATGTGACTGAAATAAGGGAATCTTGCTAGAAGCTCTTTATACTCCTGCTGTGGCATGATGCCATCTTCTTTCTGTCTCCCTTATAGAGACAGTGAGTGTTGGGGCTCTGAAATAAGAGCCTGTGGGTGCAAGACCACCCCAGTCCAGATCCAGCAAAAGAGGTAGGTGCTCAGAGAACTGCAGAGACCTGTTGAGCATGCTGTAAGCTCTTCTAGGGATCACCCACGGTCTCCTGTGGTGCTTCTTTTGTTACCCTTTGTCTTTATTTCATGTCTTTTCTCAGTGGAGGATAGCTTTAAATGCAGAAGCTATGAGAAGCTGTGTTTTTGTTCAATGAAGTACACCTCATCCATAATGTGTGGATCGGGGATCCCAGTTCTTTTATCAGACCTATTTTGCTTCTTGTCCAACTGGGTTTTTCACTGTGGAAGCAAGTTTAGAGTAGGGATAGGCAGGATACCTTGAGTAGGAGAAGAGCCCATCCAAGTCCTTGTCCTTGCACACCCAAAGGAAGCTGGATCTGGAAAGTCTTGGAACAAGCAGAGCTGAAATATAGGCCTGTTTCTGCCTGAATATATGTTTTGGCTAACAAAGGATATCTGTGCTGGTGCTGTTACAACACAGTGTTGCAGGTGTTGAACTGGTACAAGAAGATGAGCAGTGGGATGGATGTGAGCTGGCTCCTGACTTACTGCATGGATTTGGAATATATTCTATACATCATTTTTAAAACTGTTTTCTTAAAATAATATCATACGTGATTTTGCAATAATCTGTAGTTTTGTCACCCTATTATTCTTCTTAGGTTTTGTTCTGGCATCCGGATTGCAACGAGAGGGAGATGTGCAATATTTTATAACCCCAGGGAAGAAGCATTGGAGATCTGAAGTCTTGGCCTCTGCTTTCCAGGAGTGCTTGTGGCTGGTGTTTAAATCATGCCACAGATGCTAACTGCGTGTGGCAGATACTTGTCTAGATAAGTCGGCTTTTAATGTGTATTTGATGGTGTTCAGGCTCTAAACGATAAAGGTAGTTTAAGCAGATGTGATAGGTAACAACGTCAAGACAAATCAGAAGAGATTCACATTTGCTATGCCTACACGATTATTTTGCAGGGGCCTTTTTTTCCAAATAACTGCTTGTAAATGGAAATTTTCAAACATGGGCATTTATTTTGTTTCCTCTTAATCTATTTTAAAGCCCCAGCTTTTTAGTTCAGTTCCAGCTAGAAGCCCTACAGACTCAAGATACAGTGTTTTTGACAAATAAAGGCAGTCTTTACAGCTAAGGCTTCTCAAGGTCTTTAGGATCTATATTTAATTTCCTGCCTGATGGAGAAAAAAAAAAAAGAGAGAGAAGTGCCATGAATTGAACTTTGCGTTCTCTTTCCAACCAGCCTGGCAAATAGACATCAGAGCCACCTTTTCAGTGCAGAAGTCGGTATCCTCACGGTGTGTAGAGGACAGGTTTTAATGTACCAGCCCAGCTTCGGCGTACCAGGACGTGTAGTTCTGCTGCAGGGACGGGGCAAGTTGTTAAATTTCCCAGGAAGAATATACTGGATGTTCTAGCTGCTCATGATTAAAATGAACACCGCGTCTCTGAGGAAAATCCCAGCTGAGGTGATTCTGTAAAAGCTGCTGTGTGTGTATGTACAGCGGCACATAGTTAAGTCATTAAAATACAGTTACCTGCACTCCTGAGCTTGCGACCAGATACGGTCTTAATGGATTGTTGTAGCTTTAATGAAATCCAGTCTCGCTGAATCACTAAACTTTCTTTCTCCTGGAAGGCTCTTTACAGGGACCTGACAGATCACCTCTCCAGTGCTTCCAGACGTCCTGGCTCTCTAATTCTTCTCCATAACGAGTTTTGTGCTGCACGATAAAATATTCATGTTAAAATAGGTTCTAAACTAATTATCTGCAGCCAGCAGTTGCCGGTGTAGTCATTTGCTGTTAGCTTGGCTCAAGTTAATGGCTTGTATTTCAGTACAAATAGTCCCTCCTGGCTGTTTCCTGTCACTGATTCTTATCCTAAATGGAATTTCCATACGTGTGTGGAGCTAATTCTTCTGACGTCCAAAGGAGCTTTCTCCTTCTACTTCTGCAGCCTATTTCTAAGGAGGAGGCTGCGTTATGTATTATGCAGTTGCTGCGACTGCTTTTTGCTCAGAAGCAATCATCTAGTTGGTCTTTTCTCTGCACAGTGTGACTTACACTCTGAGCTTTCTTTTACCGTCTGCATTTTTAACGACAATAGAAAATAGATGTTCGACATACGGCGACCATTCTGTTTGGGTATTGAAGTCACACAGGCTAAAAAAAAAAGGTTATCCCATTAAATTGGCATAGTTAGAAAACCCTGACCACATTGTTTTGGAGCTTAAAAGTGCCCTTACATTGGCCTAAAGTGGATGACAGTAGACCAAGACTGAATAAAATGGAATTGGGTCTCATAAGAGCTAATGACTTTTTTAGTTTTCAATATGAGCTGTATGTGGCAATCAAAACTCCAAGTTTTTTTCGTCCTCCTTTTCTCAGAGACAAGCTTGTATTGAAAATATTGACAGATTTTAATCTCTTAATATTGCCATATGCCCACATACTGTAAAAATGTAAATGCCACCCAATGTATGGAAGTCATTTTGACTAATCACATGTCTGTATGCCTAATTATTTGTGGGATCAAGGCCTGTGAGTACTAACATGGAAATAATTCAGAAGTCTTTTTTTTTCGTAATTTTTCATGTTTACAGCAAGTAATTTAAACAGCTTGGAAGGACAAAAAATCCACTCCGGCCTACACTCCTTTTTCCCCTTATTAGTCCTAAAGGGACTTTTGCAATCTGACACCTCTAAAATACTCATATTCAGATATTTAAACTCACTATAGAATTGCAAGCGTGTATTACAGCAATGAAGACAGACTCTTGCTATAGGTGTTAAGGCTAATTGATAACCAGACATTTTGTGCCATTTTCAATTAAACTTCAAACCTACATGGACTTCATGCAACCCGGTTGACTGGAGTCTTCAGCTTCATACGAGACCCTTGTAAATGCGCCCTTCATGTCATATTGGGAGCAGAGGGGATTCACCCAAGATACAATGGAAAGGAAACTTAAGCAAAGCAATTGCAGCATGCTCAGAACCTCTCTGGAGCCTTCATGGTGCAGGTGCAGAGCTGTGGTCACTCCATCTCACGTGAGATCTCGTTTTCCAATTAAGTTTATTTGTCACGACATTTTATGGTGCATCTAAGCTCCTTTAACATGTCTCATTTGTGCATTGTGAGCTTCAGTTCAACATGAATAATGATTTATAACTTGAAGCCTCTGAGAGCCTCATCATACGGACAAGACGATGCAACTTTGAGATATTTTCCATGGATGTTTATCATATGTATGGGCCTTAGTCATCAGTAGGCATCAAATGACAGGAGCGTCCTGTTGCCATAAAGGGGTTGGGGACGGTCTATTGAGATTTTATGGGTGGCTTATGCATCTTACATGAATATCAAATCTCTAAGGATTTGGGAGGAGGTAAGCAAAACAAATTCATTTTTTAGTGTGTATGTTTTCCATGTAGTGTAGTAGTGCATACTCATACAGTGCATCTGAACAGAAGGCAGAAAATATACTTAACTACATACTCTGAAGCTGTGGAAGTTTAATGAAGTTTTACATCACATAGTATGAGGAAATTTTTACTGCTTTCAGTCTGTGCTATATTGATGCTGAATTTTGCACATCTTCAATATTTATGAAATTAAGAAGTGGTGGTTATTAAAGGGAAACTGTTCCCACAGCAACGCAGATTAGTGTACGCGTGATTTTGTGATTTGTTTCCTTTTCTCCTTGACATTTTTTTTCCAAGTAATCCACATCTCTGTAGAGTGTGGATATCCAGAAAAGCATTCAGTGATGTGACTTGAATCTGTCATGCCAGGAACCAGAGGAATGCTCTCATATAATGGGACTTGAGGGAACGAAAATGCAAGTTCTTCCCATTTTCATATTTTGTATTCTCAAATGCTCTCGTGTTTCATCAATACATAGTTTACTGTATGCTCTTTCTGAAACGCACATCCCTCTCAGAGCATTGCCGAACTGATAGTTTTCTGCTACATGAGAGATAACTGATGGAAGGTAGAAATTGATATCTTCATCATGGTTATGCTTTCAGGTATTTGATCTCCAGTATATCAATGATAATTTCTTCAATATCCTCTAGATTTGGGAAAAATAACCCTGTCTTTTTAGAAATGAGTGGAATGAATACTATCTTACCAAAAGATGAATGTAGATTTAAAATTCAGTTGATAGCAGCTATATTATGGTTTTAGCTTGATTTTCTAGGAAATGAGTCCTATCATAAAGGAAATGAGTCCTTTATGATCGTTCTGTCTGTCCCTCCCGCTGATGTGGTTGATATCAGGCAAATCTGAAAGAAGCACAAGGTGCAAAGACGAATGCAATTCATGGGGAAAAAAAAAGTTATACGTCAGCAACTGTGCTGAGGAAACAGTGAGGGAAAAATAGGTAAAACTTGGCTGTTCCGTACTCTGATTAGCAGAAGCCACTGCCCAGGGATGAGACACGGAGTTGCAAATAACATATATTTGAGGGTGCCTCCTGGCAAACGACATGGCAAATGGAACATACGGAGATTTATGGGTAGTACAGTGTGGAGTGTGGAAAGAGCTTAAGGGACAAAGGAAATAAAGGGCTCTTCTGAGTGCTGAACCTTAAAAGATGTTTGGAACTGGAGGTAGAAATAGCATTTAGTTATTACACAGCATCTTCATTATGGACTTTGGCCTTGATTTTTCTTACGTTGAAGATTCTCTGCTGTACTCAAAGTAAAAAGTAAGAGCATTCAATATGTTTGAAAGCAGTGTAACTTTAATTTTCTCAGGTCTGATTTGATTCCTTCATACATGCTTCTTTTTCCCTGCATTAGAAACATGATTTCCCACTAGCCTATGTAAAAATGAAGTTTTACTTCTTGAGAAATGAATAACATAGAATCGCAGAATGGTTTGGGTTCGAAGGGACCTTAAAGATGATTTAGTTCTGACCCTATGCCAGTGGCAGGGACACCTCCCACCCGCCCAGGCTGCCCCCAGCCCCATCCAGCCTGGCCTTGGGCATTGCCAGGGATGGGGCAGCCACAGCTCCTCTGGGCAGCCTGGGCCAGGGCCTCACCACCCTTGTGGTAAAAAAAAAATATAAAAAAATAATGATCTTTTTAATATCTAGTCTGAATGTAGCCTCTTTCAATTTGAAAACATTACCCCCTGTCCTATTGCTGCAGGCCTTGGTGAAAAGTCTTTCCTGTAAGCCCCATTTCAATATTGAAAGGCCACAAGGTCTTCTCTTAGCTGTCTCTTTACAAGACTAAACTAAGCCAGATTTCTCAGCCTCTTCATCGGAGAAGTGTTCCAGCCCTCACATTGTTTGGTCATATCTTGATTTCCAAAGCCTTAATATGAATATCCCCGAGGCTGCTGAGGCTGCACGGCGTGCTAGTGGTCTTTGAAAGGTGGGGGCAGCCTGGAGACATTTAGCACTGCTGTTGTACACCTAAATGTGTGCCAGTGGAGTATTTGGTAGGCAGTTGTGAGGTGACTTTTTGGCTTTGAGCAGATAGGAGTTTATCATGGGGTACGGGCAAGAGAAAAGTTGTGTGAAGTAGCACAGTGTGGTACCGAGGTTAATCAGCTCTAGCTCTGGTGAGATACAGAGTGCATTAAAACTACATTTTGTGTTTTGCTAGCTGGGTAAATGTGAGTATGGGTAACTTATTTAATATGGTCCTGGGGGTTCCTCCAGCACAGCCTGGCTTGCTGAGTGAGGGGAGGGATTGTCATGCTCTGCTCCATGCTGGTGCGGCCTCACCTCGGGCACTGTGCGTGGTTTTGGTTGCCACAGTGTAAGATGGACATAAAACTATTAGACAGTGTTCAAAGGAGGGCTACAAAGGTGGTAAAGGGTCTGGAGGGGAAGACATATGAGGAATGGGAGAGGTCTCTTGGTGTGTTCAGCCCCAAGCAGAGCAGGCCGAGGGGAGGCCTCATGGCGGCCTGCAGCTCCCTCACGAGGGGAGCGGAGGGGCAGGCGCTGAGCTCTGCTCTCTGGGGACAGTGACAGGACCCGAGGGAACGGCATGGAGCTGGGACAGGGGAGGGTCAGGCTGGGGGTTAGGGAAAGGTTCTGCACCCAGAGGTGCTCAGGCACTGGGACACGCTGCCCAGGGACGTGGTCACAGCACCAAGCCTGATGGAGTTCAAGAAGCATTTCCACAATGCTCTCAGACACAGGGTTTGGTTTTTGGGTGGTCGTGTGTGGAGCCAGGAGTTGGACCCTCATGGGTCCCTTCCAGCTCAGGATATTCTGTGATTCTGTGCTACTAGGGTCAATGCCTGGCCTAGGTCCTCCTGAGATTTCTTCAGTCTGCATGTTGTCTCTGTAGGCATTCAGCTCATCTCCTCCCTCTCCATGTGCAGTTTTTAAGAGGCTGTGCAGAAACTGCTGTGCTTTTTTCTCCGAGGTGTGGGTTTTGTCAGGGTGCTGCCTCAGATGCTCACCAGTCCAATGTTTATTCAGACTGGAGGAGGACAAGACTTTTGCAAACGTTACGTGGATTTGTAAGGGAAACCAAAAGCTTCTGCTACATAAAATAGGCAAACAAAAGCTGCTGCATGGGGAATATTCTCTGTTTTAAGGGGCATCAGCTTTGAGTAGTCATTCCTCATTAGACAGTACAGTTTAAAGCAAGTTGAACATCGGCTGCTTTGGTATTTAAGTCCTGATGGTGTTTGCTGCAGTACACATGGGGCTGGCAGTTGCTGACCTTTCACATCCACCTTGGCTTAATGTCCTCAGAGAGAAACCACTCACATATCCCAAGCCATCAGTGAAGACCGATCAGTTAATACATAGAAGTCATGGAAAAGCGCTCTGTAGTGTAATATTTATTAATAATGATCCATCTCGGATATGTGAAAGAGCCTCGGTCTCACTTGTAATGTTTCCATAAGAGCCTTAAGAGGGAGGGGAAGAAAATGAAGTTCAGGTGCTGGGTTAAACTGAGATAATCCTGGGAGAGTTGAGCAGTTAAAGCAGGACAGAAAAGAACAGCAGTGTTTTTATGGGGTGGTTTGGGTAGTGCAAGTCATGATGCACCTCCGTTGTCATACTCACTGTCCTGGTTTCAGTTAGCACAGAATTAATTTTCTTCCTAGTAGCTGGTGGAATGCTGTGTTTTGGCTTAGAATGAGAAGAGTGCTGATAACACCCCCGATGCTTTAATTGTTGCAGAGCAGTGCTTATACTAAGCCAAGGACATCTCAGCCTTTGCTCTGTCCTGCCAACGGGCAGGCTGGGGGGTGCAGTAAGAGCTGGGAGGGGACAGACCCAGGACAGGTGACCCAAACTAGCCAAAGGGGTATTCCATACCATCTGACGTCATGCTAAACAATATATAGGGGTGGCTAGCCGGGGGGAGGGGGCCGGACTGCTCGGGGTTAGGCTGGGCATCGGTCAGCGGGTGGTGAGCAATTGCATTGTGCATCACTTGTTTGTACATACTATTATTACTTTCGTATTATCCCCATTGTATCATCATTATTATTATTGTTATTATTATTTTTGTTATTTTTTTTTTTTTTCCTGTCTTATTAAACTGTCTTTATCTCAACTCACGGGCTTCACTTTCCATTTCTCTCCCCCGTCCCAGAGAGGGAGGGGGAAGGGTGAGCGAACGGCTGCGTGGTGTTTAGCTGCCGGTCGGGTTAAACCACGACACTCACATAACTGCGTAAGGAGTCCAAAATAAAAGGAGCTTAGTGTACTGTTATTGTTACACCCCTTAATAGGGGTTTTTAACCTTAATTCCTTGAGTCATCTTTTTTTTTTTTTCTTTTTCTTTCTTTTTTTTCTTGCTTGTTGGCCTCCAGTGGCCTAACCAACTCCCTCCCTAATTAAATTCAATGATAGAAAGAGTCGTTAGCGGGGTGCGTTGTTCTGCTGGGAGAAGGGACGGTTGTGAGCGACGTGAACGACAGAGAAATGATTTCTGGGGTTTCGGCTGAACTTCTCCAAACTCTGCTGTGAAGCAGTGGGAGAGGAGCTCGCAGAGGTGCCAGTGGGGAAGGGGTTAAGCTCGGAGTTTGATCTCCTCTTTTCCAGGGAGTGTTTCCTGGCATAGATTTGAGCAAAAGGGGGCTGTAAACTTTAGTTGGAGAGCCCTAAAGAAAAGTAAGCTTTGTGTACCAAGTCCCAAGAGTTTTTAAGAAAGTGGATCAATTTAGTTAAATTGTGAATGAGTATTCTCCTGTGAACATCTGTAAACTGTTGAGTTTAATTGGCCTACAGCTGGCTCTGATTGTAGGTTTGGGGGGGATTTTTTTTCTTGGTATCTCATTTCCTTTCCCCTATAGTTTTCTGATGTCATTTGTTCTTTTTTTTTTTTTTTTTTTGACATGTTATGAAGTAAATAATAACACATACTCACATAGACATCCCTTTCAAAGAGCCCTAAAGAGAAGTGGGCTTATCTGGCAGAGCATCCTTTTGTAGGCACCTCTTACTGGCTGAGCATCAATGGGTTCCAGCTGGCTGGGGGGATGGATGGTGGGTGGAAAGGTGTTTGTGAACTTGGTTTATTGGATTTATTTGCTTTATGCTGCAGTTTTCCCATTTTTAGATATTTTTTTTTGAACCAGTTGGCAGGCAGCGTTGGATGGTTTGAATAGTGAAACTCTGCTTCGAATAGTGAAAAGGGAAAGGACAAACTCTTTCAGTTCATTTTTCTTTTGTCTGGCCAAGATGTGAATGTAACAGTGTGTGTTTAGCACTTCTTCACTCATAGTCCTAGGGAAATAATATAAAAAATGAGTTTGGCTGTCATTTTCTTGTGGTCTCGGTATTGTCCACTGGCAGAGATAGCAAAATTAACTGACAACAGGATGGTGCAAGGCGTGATTGAGGCCTTAAATTGACCTGGAGATTCATGGTTTCCAAGTATATAATCTACTGAATGGCCTAACTTGTGCTTTTTATTATTTCCTCCATAAATCCACTTTTTTTTTTTTTTTTTTTCCTGGCTACCAATTAAATAACCATTTATTTTTACAATTTCTTGAACGTTACAACTGGTTGTGCAAGCTTTTTTTTTTATATATATATATTTTTTTTCAAGGTTAAATTGTGTTGTATTAGAAAAGAGCTAGAAATATATCTAGCTCTTTTTTCAATATTAACATGCATTAACATTGTTGAAATCACACATCAGCCGTAAAAATAGTCACATAATCAGTCTTGAATTCTACAAAACCCGAACTGGAAAATTTAGCAAGAAGCACTTATAATTATTAGAAATATTTTTAGAAAGACTGCATTGTGGGGAAAAGCTCAGGGGGAACTATATGGAGAGCACGCCAAATATTTATACATAATATTAAAAACCTAACTACTAATAACATTTGATGAAACATCTGGCAAAGTGGGTGGCATTCTTGTGCCAAAATATTTACCGTTATAAAATGAAAACAAACTTCTGTGCGTTTCAGGGACTGAACTATAATTGCATGGCGGAGTGGAATATAAAACATTATATAAAACATTGTTAACCAGCTTCTTTCTTAGAGATGGATACTTCTAATTAAAATTGCAGGATTTGGAGGGCTGCCTGCACCACCGAATTCAGCTCCTGCATGGTTGTAAGGCAGCAAAATCTTTGGGTTTTGTAGGTAAACTTATCAAACTCTGACACAGAGCCGGTCAGGATGTTTGTCCTCGCTGCTCCTGACGGGCAGAAGCTGTTCTCTAATTTCCAGCTGAAACCTGTTAATGACCAGCTTTGCGACCAGCTTGTTCTTCTGCCAGGAAGGATTAAGCTGTTTGTGGGAGGGACGAAGAACAGCTGGTGCTTTTTCTTTGGAAGCGGCAGGTGATGATACGGGCTGGAGCAGAGAAACCTGAGCTGAGGGAAGCTGGCACCACTTCAGTGGAGGAAGCGGTTTGAAGGCATCGGATTAGGAAGTCCAGCGTGCTGGAGGAGAGCTGCTCTAAGTGGTGGCTGTTCACTGAGGTGGGACTGAGGAGTGACCCCTTCAGCATCTGGGTCACCGTGGTTGCTGGGTTCTGTGATCTCATAAGAAATTCCCCCGTGATGGAGGTTTGTACTGAATTTTGGGGCGTTTGGGTTAGTCACAGCCGGCGTCGGTAGGAGGCTGCTGGCAGGTTCGTGCAACTCCTTTATAGGAGGCCAGACACTCGTGGTTTTAAAGCATGGCAGAGTAGTTAGATGAAAACAAAGAAAATAAATAATAAAAAAAAAAAGAGCAGGGGGAGGATGGGACTGGAAGAAATTGAGCTTGAATTAATGTTTGACCTTTTTATAGGCCATGTGTTTCTTCTAATGGGAAGGTAAAAGAAGGAAAAGGTGTGAGATGGTTGTTGTGAAAGCAGTCTGTGAGGCACAGGTTTGTTTAAAAGCAGAGAGAGGAAAGGTTATGGGATGAAGTCAAGAGAATAAAATGATGCTGAGCAGCCTGGAGAAGAAGCAAGAGGCTTTAAATGTGTTCAAGTGTACATTAGATGTTTTTCAAATACAATCTGCAAATACTCCCACTGTTGGGAGAAGATGGAGGCTTTGGGTGAAAATAGTAAAATATCAACGAGAATGGGGTTTATATTTAGTAAATCATCATAGCAAGTGATACGGTTTAAGCTTTTTAAAGGAAGATGGTGGAACAGATGTCAGAGAGAGAAAAAAAAATCTTAAGGGTGGAAGAAAAACGTAGAGAAAAGGAAGGGTGCACCAGAACAGGTGATCAGATGTTGCAGGCTCCTGAAATCTGGCTAAATTTTTGAAAGGGCCAAGTTGCGAAGTGTGAAATGAGGGATGGAGCTGTGCCAGTCAGCAAGAGATGGAAACCAGACTGACTTAATGCTTCTGAGATAATCAGATTTTTTCGGTGGGGGGTGGTGGTTTTGGAACAGTAGCTGTGCCAAAATGCAAAATGGTAATTTTTGAATTTTCAAACATGATAAGGAGGAAGAAGAAGGAAAAAAAAAAATGAATTAACTGACTCAATTCCTGGTAATACTGTATTTTATTTTAACATTTTTAAGGTGTTTTTTGGTTTTTGGCTGCACAGTGTGGAAATGTAGGACCTGCGGGCAGAGCAGCTCCTTGGTAGAGTCGATGCCTGGCGATGGGGACTCCTGTTCCGTGCTGCTCTGTGCTGAGCACCACTTTCCACGTGCTATGGAAAGCAAACACGTTAAGCAAAAATTGGTTATTTATAAAGATGAGGAAACGTCAACCAAGATAGGTATGAATATTCGGAATTCATTTCAAAAAAAAAAAAACAACACACAAAACACACAAAACTGAGAACTGTTTATAAATATTTATGAGTGGGAACGGTACCAGTGAGGAAGCAAAGCCGTCTCGGAAAGCTTTGTGTCAATCAAAACACCCCGAGTTGTTCAAGGTGATGTAAATTCAGAAAAAGGTGGATTGCTGCAAACGGATCTTACGTTTGCAGCGAATGAGGGCAGGAAGAAGCATCAAGGTTTGGTGTGGGGTTTTTGTGTGTGTGATGACTTGGGGTTTAATTGAGCCTAAGAGCTTCTTGTAGCGTCTCTCTGGGAAGACGTGTGAAGGTGGCATACGGCAGGAGCTACTCCAGCATGCAGAGCATCAGCTCAGTGCTTTCTTGAATGAAAAGTTAACAAATAGAGGGAAAAAAAAAGCTGGAAATGGAGTATTGTGGCTTACGAAATGATCAAAGTAGTTTCTTCGATACTGCTGTGGCTGAGGGAAAAGAAAAAGTGTTTTTTTGCTGCAATTAGGCATAAAAGGGAATTCAGGAACACGCCTGTGGGACCTTTCACTAGGAGCAGACACTCAGAGGATGCCCCAAAGATGTCCTAGGGCTCTTCTATGCCCTGGGACATGGTGGCATTCATGGGGACACAGTTTGGGGAACCACATTTCAATCTTGGCTCGTTTGTGTTGAAATCCATTTCTACCCTATAAGTTTTCCCAACTTCAGCTGATCAGGCCATTAGGTTTTGGCACGAAAGCTGGACTGTTTTCTCAGCCACAGAAGGGGAAAAGGCTTTTGTGAAGCAATTTGGTTGCTACTGAATTCATGCAGGTTCGGTTTATTTGCCTTTTTTTTTTTTTTCTTTTAACAACTTAAAAGTGCTTGAGGTGGTTTGGAAATGGCTATCGCAATTCTTTATAACCATAGAGCTTGTTTTTGCTGCTGAAAAGTAGCAAAAGCGTTGTCAGAGCTTGCACAACCCTTTTAAATTCGTACAAACCCACATAAATATGACTTGGCCCTTAGTGTGTGACGTCTACCTCTGTGGTTTTGCTGTGGTTTAGACGGGACTAAGATACAGAGCTGAAAACGGACTTGCACCAAGGTTTGAGAGAGAGGAAAACTGGGGTTGAGATCTCACCCCTTGTGCCTTGAAATGGGCTTGAATTTGGAAAGAGATGAGCTCCGAGCACTGAGAGAGAGAGAGACAGTTCTCCAGCCAGGGAAGGTGATGACATTTTTATTTGTTTTAAAGGAGGCAGGATCTGTTTGGACATTTATTAGCTATTGGTGTGCTGAGGGCAGTAGTGACAGCAGCTAGCGTGTTTTGAGAAGGCAGACTAAACAAATGCCGGGTACTGGAGGGGATGGGAAATGTTGCAAATCACAGCTGGCTTAACTCAAAGGAGGAGACGGATTTCTTGATGAGCCCGTTTTTGTCCTAAACTTTTCTCTGTTCCCAATGAATAAAACGATGATCCTCGCAGTCCTAACGACCATAGCTTTCTGGAAATGTAAAATTACCAGATCTCATTAATGCTGGGCTAGATCATTCATCAAAGCACTTCTTCTGCCTCATGCTGGCTCCTTTTCTCTCCCCCTCTTAATCTTTCTCTCATTATAACGATGTGTCTGCCCTTTGGACCTATCTGCTTCCAAGGAGTTGACACCTGCAGAGATATTATTTGGGGAAGATTTGTTAACTCTTTAAGAGGTGAAACGAAACGCTGAGCTCCTGGGGGGAGAAACCCAATCTGCTGGAAGCTTCTTTGCAGAATGAACGCGGCCCTAAGTACCGGGGGGAAACAAAGACCGGGCAGGTGATTGTACACCGAGGAGAGGAAATAGTTTGTGCAACTGTGCGGCACATCCTTCTGGTAAACTGCTGGTCTGTTTGTCATCAGGTCGTACAAAGGCAGTTAATGGCACCAGCTTTTCTGCTACAAAGATATTACAAAGATTTCCCGGGACTTTAGAGACTTGCTCCCCACCTATTTTTTATTTTTTTTTTCCACATGTGCTTTGTGTACTTGGGTGACTCAAGAATAAAGATTTCAAAATAAGGCTGACTTGCCATGAAATTAGACCTCGCTGGGGACAAATGATTTTGACACATTCGTGGAAACCAGTTCTCCAAATGATACTAATAGCTCTGTAGCTCCTTTTATCTGAAGAACTAAAGCACTTCGCAAACACTCATGTTGCAGAAGTGCTGCACTGATCAGGTATTTTAGCCAAATAAATACTGTTTATAAAGGAATTTTCAAAAGAGCTTTCAGAAATACCTGTCACTGTTTCAGCGTCTTTATTCAGTGACTGAGGCTCTTATCTCTCTCAGTGGGGGATGCCAATTTACTGATGTACTCTTCGGTTCGAATCCAATTCCATAAGGCAGATTAGAAAATGCAAGTCTCTTTGGAAAAAAAAAAAAAAAGATTTGAAAGTTGTTTTAAAGTCAATTCTGTAACAAACGAGCCAATTTTAGATGTATCGGGTGCCACGAGAAAAAAGAAGTCATTGGAAATGGTTGGGTCTGGGTTGTTCGAAGCTCCCCCAGCTATCATGCAAAGCAGCTGAGAGTTACCATGTGCATCCTTCCTCCTCTGTATCCATCTGCTCTTATCCTAGATTATGTTTCTGCTGTAAACTCTGTGGGGATCATGTGTGTTTTTGTCATTACGCGATGACGAGCACACTGGTGTTACGATCAACATCTAGACTCCCAGACAGAGATACCACGGAACGCGATTGTTTTTAATTACTTAATTAAAAAGCATTATTCCTCATTTAGTATTTGCCAAGCTACTGACAATATTTTGATAGCTGATATTCCGGCTGACGTATCATAATAGTTGTCAAAGAATAATGGCTTAGAAAGGTGTAACAAAGTTCTGCAGGAGTGAGATTGGATGGGGACTATTTGGGATTTCCATTAATTGCTGCCCAATACAAGAACATGGGATTGGAGAGGCTGCTGAGTTAGCCCGTTCTGGTCAACAAACTACAGAAGCAAGGGAACACATCTATTAAGACCAGTTCTTAGCTCTTCCTGCTCCTGAGAAGCAGTCCAGAACCTCAATGCTTTGACATTTGTAGACGTTACTCTGAGAGCCCATCTGGATTTACTGTGGTCCAAGCACGTGTGGTTTTTTAATACTGCCTCTAAATAACTTGTACTTTTTCCTCTTGCTTACATCCCTGATGCTTTTATTTAATTAACCAAACTATCCACTTCATTGTGTAGGATGTGCTGATCGTTCTCCTGGCATCCAGCTTTTCTGTTTCCGTTCTGCTCTCCCCTTGTTTTGAAGTGGTTATTCCAGATGATGTCTCAAAGGGTCCTTCATTATAGAGGACCCTTTTCTTTCCCTTCCTGACCTCGCTGGAAATAGCACGCCTGCTCTATCTGGGATCGTGTTTGCTTTTATGGCTGCATCCTCTGGGTGGCCCCTAGTTCTGTGACTGACCAGTACACCTGGATTCATCTTAGGAAGTTTCAAGCCATGCAGTCCGCACCTCAAGGAAAAAAAGATCAGTTCCTGAACACACTGAAATGTGCAGTGTCAGATTGTATTATGTTCCTCCAATGCTCAAGGTGTACTGTATCACGATCTTCTGCACATTGGTAACAACTTCCAACTCTGTTTTCCTCAGCAGCTGTTCTTGCACACTAACTTCTGTGAAGTTGTGATTAAAGAATCGGTAAGAGGCGTCCCTGAACTTGTCCTTAAACAATTTTACTGGTAACCTTTTTGCAGACCAAAAATTCTTCCAGCGTAAGTAATTACTTTTCTGTTGTAGTTCATTAAGCACTGCTCATTCACGTTACTAGTTTCCATCTTCTCCACCCTAGTGGTTTCCTTAATTACTGTACACTTCATTATATCTATCAGGTCCATTGAATGTATTTTATTTTTTAAAGAAACTTTGTTATTTGGGCAACTTGACTTCTTTCTGTTTCAGATCCATTGTTCCCCAAAAGTTGATTTCTGAGATTTCACAGTAACATTAGCTTCGTACTGCAGCACAGGTAGTTTGTTCAGAGCAGGATGTGTTACACCACAGACCTCTCGTCTTCATTCAGCCTTTCTCTCAGAGCTCTGCAGGTTGGAGGGGGCTTCCAGAAGTCTTTGGTCCCGTGCCCTGCTCAACACAGGGTTACTTTTCAAGGTAGATCAGGTTCCTCCGGCCTTGTCGGGTTGAGTTTAAGATCTCCAAGGTTGGAGGTTCCAGTGCTTGCCTACTCAAAGACTCATCTCTCAATATTCAATCAGAATTTCCCTTGCTGCAACTTGTGATTTTGCTCCTCATGCTTTCACCTGAGGAGAGTCATATATATATATAGGGAGCACCAGTTGGAAGGTCTCTTCTTTCCAGATAACTTTTATGCAACTTTTAGGAGGAGTGCAGTGTTTCTCAGGATCCTTGGTAAAGTCTTAAACAAAAGCTGGGAGTGGATTCAAGTACTCATGAGGGAAAGCTTTCCTGGGTGGCTGGGTACTGTGTGCTAGCCTAGCCTACTAGGTTCTCCGATAAGTTATAGCTTCTGTGTAACTACACTACGTTTAATAAGTTTGCTTAGGCAGTTTACTATTTAATTGTGTGTCCTTACAAAATATAAAGTGGCTGCTGATTTAAATATATATATATACATATATTGCTGTGGGTAGATTGCTAAACCATGGTGCAGAACAATCTGGCTCCTTGGTGAGCTGTGGTCTGTTCAGACAAGCTTTGTGCAACCGAAGTCAAGGTTTTAAATGTGGGAGGACGGAGACAAAACCGCTTGTTTCTGAAATCAGCATGTCTAAAGAAGACGAAGTGGCCGTACTGATCCCATGCCAGGACTGCTGCCTGCGCTCTGTAAAATAAATAGTGAAAATCTGGCAGATACAGAGAACTAATTATGGTTGAAGAATACAGAAAAATACCATTTACAAGAGGAAACACAGTCTCTATACTATCCCAAGGAAAAAAAAATAACAAAGAGAAGATGAAGTACATCTTCATCAAGGGAGAAAATAGTGAGTATTGAACGGCCGGGCTTGTTTTGGTGCACAGTGCTGTAAGAGAAGAGGGAGCTCAAAGCTCAAGTGAGATATATTTGAACTGGATGCAGTCTTTAACAGTGAGCCCTACGACACAGTTGTAGGGGAGAAGCAGATTCTGTGGCTGGATCATCTCTGGATGTTAGGTAGGCATCTAGTTGAAAGCAAGCCATGGAGTACAACTCAATGGACTCTTACCTACGAGAGGCCAAACCAAATAATCTAATGACCTCTTTGAACCCTAACCTCTGTGAGTAAGTTCAGCTACATGAATTTCCACTAGGAAACGTTTGGGGTTTTCATTGTGTAGAGGTTCGGGACTTATTTAAGGGGATCATTCTATGGGCTGCAGCATTTTGTTCTCAATGTGATTCAGCTCAGTCTGGCGAGACACAAATTAAAAGCAATTAGAGCTGTCAGCGGTGCTCGTTCTCATTAGAAGGCTTGACAGCTCTCTGCTGTCACAACACGTCCCTGAGCGTATCGGTGCAGCGCTGCTGAAGGTGAGGAAGAGGAGGAGTCTTTCTGGACAGTATTTTGGTGGTCAATTTGGAAGTCCTTACGCCAAATTCCACACTAAACTTCTGAGATTCACCATATTGAGCTGCTTTTGATGCTCCAAGTGACCTGTCAATGCTTTTGTAAACTAACCAAGCCCTTCTTGCCTCCATCCTCATGACAATCTTTAGCTTTGAGTTCGGTTCTGCAGGGTTTGCTTTGCCTTCTCCCGCTGTGAAGCTGGGGATGGAGCACCAGACACGGGCACACAAAGACGCAACGCGCAACCTGGTGAGTGCCTGGGGGCTGTCGCAGGACTTTTGGATCCCAGTTCCCTCCCAGCCACTGCTCGCCTGCTCAGGTGGACCCTTTCCATCTCCCATAAGGGCAATCTGCTTGCGTCGTCCTCAGCTTGATTTCTCTTGGCAGCCGAGCTGGATGTGGTTGACAGATTATGTCTGAGAAGGGCTCCGGTAATTGCTCGTTCTGTTCGGTGGCTCTGCTGGTGACAGATGGTCACACTGAATGTTGAAAATGTTCAGGACCTCTGGATGCTCCCCAAGCTTATGAACACCAAACTTTGCCAACGTTTCTGTTGTCTATTAGCAGAAGAATTTAAAATATTTCCTTGAATTACTATTTTTTCCCTTTGCATCTTAGGCATGTTTTGCTGGGTTTGTACTTCCCCGAAACATTCTCCTTTTCATTTTTTTTTTTCTTATTAAAGAAAGTCTCAAGATGTTAGTACAGACTGGCATAAGTAAGTGCCAACTGCTCGTGCAGACTCGTTAACAAATTTATTTTTTGCCTGAGAATGGCACATATGGCCCAGAACGGAAATATTAGGGTCTGTAGTCTTTGTGAGGGCTGGCAGATATTGTCTGAAGAAATAGCGTTTGGGTCAGGCATAAATTTCATTTTTATTTCTGTTGCCGGAAGGACGTCTCAATTTTTTTTTTTCCAAAGTGATGGTCTTCAATCATTTAGCAGCCCTGTGACAGCTCTGGAGATGCAGGAAAAAAAAAAAAAACAGAAGTCAGGAAAGCAGCCAGTTTATTTATGGCATCCCTTTATTGCAGCTTAGTAGCTGCAGACAGGCTAAGTCAGCTTATGTGCCTGAATTTCATGGACCACAAATTGCCTGCAAACCTTGGTGGAGGAGGATGGCTCGGCTGAGCTGCCAGGTGTGAGTTTGGTGCTGCGTCAGGGTTTATAGGTTTTATAGGACCTGGAGAAAGCGACCTGAACAGGAGTTGTACTCACATTTACACAGTGATGATGACTTCTTCCTTGTAGGTGCTTTGAAATGCTGACCATGCTCTCTTTTCCAGGTAGCTTCATCATCTCGCCACCTCTTAGAGCCAAGCAGGGAGCTGTAGTGCCTTTGTACAGATTCCTTCATCCCCCCTTGCTCTGATGAGATAAATATTGTGGCTGTATGTCACACCTAGATGCATACACAACTGGAATCTCATCCTGTACCTACTTGTTGGTAATATGGCACAATTTATGTTTGGAAAATGCTTCTCGTAGCCCTTCAAAATGCATCAGGGCTCTGGCTGCAGAAGGGAGGTGTCAGCCACCGAGCATGGACTAAGACAGGCAAATCTTTTCGCTGCTGTCTGGGGTTTTTCATGCTGGTTTTTTAATCTTCAGCAAGTTTATCGCACTCGGTCACGTTTGTATATTCAGCCAGGGTATGTGGCAAACTGCCTTAAAATGAGTTTCTTGCTGTTGTGAGCCATTCTGATGGATGTCTGGATAATTGTCCTATCTGCATACGTGAGAAGGAGAAGGAAATGATTGCATCCCCAGCCTTATTTAACGGCGTGAAGGTTGTTCTGAAGATCTAGAGGGAGGAGATTGACGCAGCTCGGATACATTTAAATCAAATCAGTAAATTAATCAACATCTTGTTATGGTGGTGCAGTGTGCTAGGCTTAATTATGGAAAAAATGGTAGCTGCTACATATATATACACACATATATATATATGTTTGGAGGAATAATTCAGTGTGGTTGGACTTTGTGATTGCCTGAGATGCACGAGGGAGCAGGCCAGAGGCTGGGTAAGTTTGCCATCCATCCATCCATCACCTTTCGGTGGGCTCCCAGTTTGGGATGCCTGGCATCATCGGCAGCTCGCACTGCTTACCTCTGACACAGGGTCTGCGTGTGTGTTTTCGGGCATTTTGCTGGTTTTGAGAGGTCTGTGGCTGCTTTTCTCTGTTTCTCACTTAATTTCATCAATGAATTCATCAGTGCCACTGCTCCGTGTCCTTTGCTTGGAACTTTCAGTCCTTTTATTTTCTTAATTAAGGTAATGGGGCAGGTGGAAGTGATCTTTTTGTGCCTTTTCTCTCCTTTTTCCTGCCTTGAAGCAAATTTTTGGAAGTGGAAGACTCTGGATCTCAACTTGACTCCTAAAGGAGCTCCCCAGTCCACAACTGGATGCTTACAGCAGCAACAAATGCATAATCTGAAGGAAATCTTGCTGACGTCAGCCTTGAATTAAACACACTAAAAGATGACATGGAGGATCTTTTTGTGTTTTCCTGGTGTTTCACAGCTTTTCAATCAGAATTGGTAAATGTATGGGTGCTTGCCATTGTCGGTGAACGAAGGGTGCCATTGAGATGCTCCTCGCTACGCTGGCACGTGGATGTGGTGCAGTGCAGCCAGGTAGAGCTCCTGGGCAGACCTGGAGAAACAAAACAGCCTGGACGTGGCCCTTCTGCTTCCTCCCTGTGAGCCAGCTTGCTCGGTGCTCCGTTGGGCATCTCTACACCCAGCTGACTTCAGTAGGACAGCAAAGCTGAAGCCCATTTCTGTGCAAGCTCCTCTGCGAGAAGGCTGAACAACTCAAAAGTCTCTTTTCATCACTTTCTCCAAGATTTCCATATGTGCTGGGATTGTCAAAGATGGTATTAACGGTCGGGGAAAGAAATACTGTATAAAAATACTAATTCGGGGGGAGAAATCTGTGCAGGTGTGGAAAACAGTGCTTGTCTGAGATGCTCTGGGGGGAGCAGTGATTGTGGTGCTGATAGGAAAGCCAAAGCAGGCACGATGAGGCTCACCAGGTGATGTCTGAGCGTGCCAGCCTCAGCAGCTGCTGGCCTTTTTTCCTGACGTCCACGTGAAGCATCTTTGTGTTGGAAGGGAGTTGAAAGCTTTGTGAATGCTGCTGGGAAACCCTCTGTGGTTTGCTTTCCTCAGGTGCTTGTGATGCTCTTTTCTTCCCCAGCACGGCTGCTCCAGATGACTTCATCTCCTGTTTTGGATACTCGGTTGTGGGATCGACGCAGGGAAGTCAGACTTCCAGCAAAGGCTGCTCTGCTTCAGCACTCTGCTCTTTGCTTCCGAATGTGGTTGGAGAGCATCATTACCTTCTGAAAGTTACTTTTTTTTCCCCCTCTTTATTGAAATGAAACAAAACTAAGGAAAGAAGACAGCTGCCTGCTTTACCTTGCAGGATTTCCACACAGGTTGAGTGTAGCTGAGAGCCTCAGCTGGGACAGGGTAGATGCTCTCCTGAATATTGGGGCATCACCTTTTGCTTTGAGACTTGCTTGGTTTTAGAAGCAGAAGTACTTTTCAGCTGTAGCTTGAGCTTCGTGCAGTGCTGGTGTGGTTTTTGGGATGGTTTCCCTCTGTCAGCAGCTGCCTGGCGTGCCGAGTTGTCCTTCCCTTGCTGGCTCCCTGAGGGTCTGTGATTCTGTAAGAGATTGCACTGTGCAAATCAGCAGAAGTTGATGAAAAGTAGCTGAATTTGTTCTCAGGTGGTGGTTGTATTCAACAGAGAGTCTGTTACCTATGTCTTTGTCAGCCTCAAGGACTCTGCTTTCTCGTTAAATTAGTCTTAGGAAATATTTTAATGATTCTTACTCCTCCATCAGTGGCCACTGATGATGCTGAGATGTCCGACAGAAGCTGGGTGACCTCAGGAACCGCAGCAACAGAAAGGGGATGGAGCTGAGCAGTGCTAAACGCAGGGTTCACGCGCTTGGGGATTGGTACAGAAATCTCAGCTGCAAGCTAGGAGCTCATCAATGGGAAATGATGGCGGGTAAGGAGTGGTGATTACACCACTGGTTGATTACAGAAGGACTTTGAGCTGCCAAAGTGATGCTGCTCAGAAAAAAAAAAGTAAATGCAACCCAGACAGGGTATTTCCAGCTGAGATTGGAAAGAATTCATGTCGCTGTAACATGTCTTTGGTTAGATGGCATCTGAAATACTGGGTGCAGTTTTTGATTATCTCTCCTGGGGGAAAAATAAAGAGTAAAGTAGTTTGAAAGGTGATGCGATTGTTTAAAGAAGGCATCAGGCTCCTAAAATGGGGGTAAAGAGCTGTTGGCTTTAAACAAAATCAAAATAGTTGCCACAGATAAGAGTAAACAAGCCAAAAATACACCTGGAAATGGGAAGAAAGTTCCTAGCAAGCAGAGAAGTGAGCTCTGAAGAGCAAAGGCAAGAAACTTCGGGTGTTTGAGCTTGAGATAGTTACGAGGGGGGAGATGCAGGAGCCTGTACTCAGAGCTGAAGGGTGAGCTTAATGACCCTGCAAATCCTCTCCTGTTTTTTGCCCTCGTTTGATATGTTTCAGGTTTTTAAATCAGCTTGTATTTAAATGGGGGACTTTGAAAGCAATTCCAGGGAAGGCTTGCCAGGTTGCTGTTGTTGGGGGTAGCTGCAAATGAAAGAAATGTTCCATTTATTGTAGAAAGCAGCTGCTGCCTCTCATAGAAACCATATCGGTTCTGTTGTTACTTGAAGTCTGAGAAATGATGAAATCTTTAATAACTCGCTGCTTGCCCGTGTTCTCCTGGGCTTGTGGCAAATATCAGGTATTAGAGATACTGGTGAAATTAGCTTGGAAACAGAAGATGTAGGATACTAAAAAAAAAAAAAAAAAAAAAGAAAAAAAAGGTACTGCTAATAAAAATCCTCCAAACCCACCAAAGTCAGGAGGGGGAGATGACTTTGGAGTAGTTGTAATTACGCCGCCTGTAACTGAGAAAGTTTTGTCTGCAGTCAGTAGCTGTAGTTAGTCTGGAAAGGAGGAAAAAAAAATGCAAAAAGAACCAGGATTACATAAATAATGAAAGAGCTAAAAATGCCTTGGTTTTGTAATGTAGATGAAGGCAAGGTGTCATGACAGGAACACATTTACATATTAGAATTATTTAATTATCGTATCTTGTCCTCTAAAGCAGCAAAACGGCCATGAATATTCATGCCTTCAATTAAAATATTAATGACAGACTGATACTTGGGTTTTTAGGTCTCCAAACACCCATAAACAGTTTTATTTAAATGCAGGAAAGAGTGGAGGGAGAGCAGAGGTCGAAAAGGAATTGCCTTGTTGTTTTCAGGACGTGGAGAGTAGAGAGTTCTCCTTGAAGGCAGAAGATGTTTGCTCTGAGCCAGCTCTTTAAAGGCATCCTTTGGGTACCTCTGCCATGCCCACACATGTGGCTGGAGATCTTTGCATCCCATGGCCTTGCCGAGCACTTCAGGAGGTCGATTTGCCCTTAAATGCAAGCCTGAAACCTTCAACGTACAGCTTGGCACAGATTTTTGATTGTATTTTCAGGCTGTAAGTGCACGTTACTGCATCTGCCTTGTGGTCCCTGTGCAGCACAGCTTTTTTGTAGAGCTCTTGGGGCTGGAGTTAGATGATCTTTAAGATCTGCTCCAACCTGAGCCAGTCTATGATGATCTGCAGTGTCGTCAGTTGTACTTATTTCACTTTTCAGATATCATTATGATGGGCGTGCTTTGATGTTGTCAAATAAGCTAAGCCTTGCTGGCCTTAAGTTAAGGAAGCTGAGGGTTCAAGGTGAGCTCTAAAGAAGAAAGTGAAAGTCATCAAGCATTAAAACGTTGCGAATCATTGCTCCAAAATTACTCAGCTCGCCCTTACAACAGGTTGTGCTGGTAGAGAGCAATTCCACAAGGATAACCAGACAGAAGAGATCCAACTTCTTATTATTTATCATTTGGGAGGAGAGCACGTATTTCATTTATACGAGCACCAGTGCTCAGCTGTCCAGGATAAACAACTGACTGCATGGGTGCAAGGCTTTTGGCTGCTTCTTTGTGTGGAGCTAAGTGTATTGTAGAAATAACCAACAGTGTGCCTTTTTTGGGGTTTAATAATCTGCTGATTAATCCCTACCCGATGTTGAATCTTGCATCTTGTTTCCTCTGTCACAAAAGCCCAGATGCTCTGAGGACCGACTGGCTAAGATGAGTGTGTAATCAGTCACCTCCTCCCACTAACATGGGGAGCTAATTCCTAACCTGCTTGAGTTAGACGTTTATTTACTTCCTTATTTTCACTTGTTGTGGTTAATGCTTTCATTTGCAAAACATCACCCTTCGTTCTTTATTCCCTTACACATTACAAATATATGTACAATTGGCACAGCTACTGAAAGAAAAATCGTTTCTGTATTTGAGTGTGACAGCCTGACAGCACTGCCGAGCAGAAAGGAGGCGAGCAAGATCCCAAGGCTAACACACGAGCTCCGTTTGCTCACCTGGGTGTGGAAGAGGGACATCAAACTCCAAAATCTTTATGGTCACTGGTTTGTACGGACCTGACTGATATGCAAGTTCTAGGCTTCTGTCTCAAAAGGAGTCTTGTAACATCTGAAGCTCATTTTCTTAAGGGTGTAGGTGGAATCCACCTGGGCCATGTGGGTATCAGTGTGCGCCCTGCCTGAGCTGGCAGACCTGTTCCTCCTGTAGGGTCTGTGTGAACCCCTCCACCCCGGTGTGCCCATGAAGAAATGAGTTTCACATGAATCAACACCAGCTTCTGCTGTATTTTACCTCGTAAGTATTTGACGTGTTGTATTTGAAGTATTGGAAGTGTTCCATCGCATGAGGTGACTGAAGGCCGTGGTCTTTTGTATAAGTACCCTGGCTAGTAAGCAGTTGCAAGTGCTTGCTGTTCCTGAGACTGTTTTCACTTTTTAGAGTGTTTTGGCTTATGCTGTAGGTCTAAATGGTGTGAAACACCCCAATGTCTGAAGATTTGGGGTCAGTGAGCCCTTGGTGTGCGTCTCCTTTGTTTCACTCATTTGGTGTGTGCTTGGGAGAGCTCAGGGCTGTCTGCATGAAGGCTCACAGAATGGCTGAGGTCAGAAGGGACTTCTGAAGGTTGTTTTAGCCCATCCTGTCCCTGCTGAGCAGGAAAGGTTTCCCACATGCTGCCCTATGGCAGCAGCAGCCAATTTGGCAGAAGCTTTGCTTTGCAGCTGTGCTAAAGGCACGGGACAGCACCTGGGATGGAGGTGTCCAGAGCAAAAAGTTTCATGGGATGGGAAGCAACCTTACTGCAGCTGTAAGTCAGTGACCATTTCTCCTAGGAATCCACAGGTGTATTTAAAAAAAAAAATAAGTCTGGCAGAAGCATGAGGTGCCACCGCCATGAAGATGATGGACACCACCCGAAATGATTGCTCTGCAAAGGCTTACAGAGGATTCAAGAGCGATAGGAGAGCCTTTGGGTTTTCTAAGCAACCTGTTGGGGAGCTTTTGAAGAATGTTTTAAAAGACAGAGGAAAGTTGCCGCAAGAGCTAAATGTCAAGAGAACACTGAGGTATGTTGAGCTATCTCAATACTGAGATACGGAGGCATTTTGTGGTTCCTGGTGGCGAAATTCAGAAGAACCACGTGCTTGTAAAGAGTTAAATGCAGTTCCTGACAGCGAGGGCCTGAGTGCTGCATAGCCATTCTTGCATTTGTTTTGAACTTTAAAAAAACAACAGGCTGATTAGCTGGAGCAGCTTTCCCCCGAGGGAAGACTATAGAGTGTAATTTCATTACAAAATACAGTGCTGGGAGATGAACTGGAGTTGGATTTATTTTTTTTTTCCCCCACCCTAAGGGATTTGACATTTCTATTTCTTGACATTTCTCTCATTGTTAGGCTAGCTGCTTTGTGCTGCGCTTTTTTTTCCTCCCCTGGCGAAACCGGAGCTGTCTCCTTGAAGCTTGGAGCATCTTTTCTTGTAGGTAAAGCTGGTAATGGTTTGAATTAGCTCAACAAGCAGATGGTTGGAAAAGGAGGCTACGCTACGGGGTTTAAACGTGTAGCACTGGGACAAGCAGTCTATTGCCAAAAGAAAGCATTAAGCAGTAGTCCCTCGAACACAGGTACATTTAAAACTGTCATTAGGAAAGGATGTTACGTGGTAAAAAGGGATGTAAAAATAGCAACGGGTTACTCAGAGGTCTGGCTTAAGGTGTGTTACCCATGTCAAAAGTAGCAGCTGTGGCGGTTTTGTTCTGGAGCCTGTTATTTCAGGAATAAGGGGTATTTGTGTGATGCTTTTCTGACTTCAGCCTCTTTCCTCCACTGATTTATTCCACAGTCTTTGAGCAGTAACATAGCAGGCCAGCTCATCTAATGCGTTGGAAGCCTGTCATTTATTTGTAGGGGAACAGCACAGGTATTTTTCCACCTCCATCCGTGACAATCCCGTGGCAGGCACGTCACGTTGCCTTCTGGTGATGGGCTCCGGGCTTCTGGCAGAGTTGATGGCATCGCAGCTACTCACAGATTCCTGCCAGCACAGCGATGCTGCCTGGGGAGGTTAACCTCTGCAACCAAGTCCCTGCTGTAATCCTAGCTCTCCTGGCAAAGCCATGGTCTTAACTGGGTATTTTATGGCTTGTTTAGAGAGCGTAGCTTTGCTGTAATAGCATAAAGCTGGTTTACATTAGGTCTGAATTTTGGGCACTTGGGTAATTTTGGAGTAATTTTGGTAATTGTTGATAGCCTCAGCAGAAGAGGTCATCATCTGAGCCCGGGTGGTTTCCAGCCTGAGTTTGATTCCTCCTAGTTTGATTTTGCCTACTCAAGTCAGACTGATTTTCATTTAGTATATTCAGGACAACTGGTTTGTTTGTTTGTTTGTTTGTTTGTTTGGTAAATGCTGGGGGAAGATCTTCACTCCAGCAGCTGGCTGGTGGTGAGAGGCACGTGGTCATCTTCCCTGCCTAAACCTTTCCATTTTCTCCGCTCTGAAAAAATCCTGAAAACCAAACCAAACATCATCTATACAAAAAAAAAAATCACAGGATTCGAAAGGACAGAAATTCCTCCTTCAAATACAAAACCAGTTTTGTGCTGACCCTCTAATTGCATTGATCTTTATCTAATCTCATAGGTTGGAGCGAGGGGTAGCGTGATTGCCAAGCACAGCTCGGCTCGCTGTCTGCTTTTGGGGCGCAGACCCCACTGAGGATCTGTGCCCGTGGTGCCAGCAGAGAACTTTTCTCGAGGCCCTACAACACGGCGCCTCGCCTTAAGTGTACGGTACAGCTCTTGAAATTCTGGAGGAGGTGGGAAACCTCTTAGATCTGCCGCTGCTCCTGTGTTGTGGGCCCCTTTGTATTACCGAGTGTCACTCCGGATAACTCAGCTCTCTTCCTCTGTTACAGTTTGGCTGCTTTCCTCGGTTGTAAGTAGCCCTTGGAGGGGGGAAAAATAGGGGGGAGAAAGTGCTGGCTGAGTACTCCCTCCATCAAATAAGGATTCTTCTGCTTCTGATTTTGCTTGATGAGCAGTAGCTTTCAAAGTAAGTTTGGTGGATGTTTGAAGCTGAAAGGTTAGGACCACAGCAGAGGGGGACCTCTGAACTCGGTACTCCTTTCCTCCTTTCAGATGCAGAACGGCTTACATCTATTTTTAAAGAGCGATGGATTTCCAGACTGCAGTTCCACCTGGTACACCACGGCTCGGAAATCCTGTTGTCTGGGCTGCCAGCTGCAAGAAGCAGCCTCCATGCTCGGGGAATGCATCGTGTGGCATGGCATTAACTGTGGTTTGTGCCCATTTCTCTGCCTTCTTTGACAGCATAAACTCGGTGCCCAGTTGACTTCTGCTTTTGCGGTGTGAATGTTTGACCCGATCTGAGGACACCGGCTGCTGAGCAGCCATCGGGCTTTGTTCAGTCCTTGGCTGGGTCTGGATCACATCAGTAATCAATACAGGCAAGGGTGTTAGTGACTCGTATTGCTAATCAGACCTTTCAGAGAAGTCTGCCCACCTGCAAGACAGTACAGAAAAAACTTCTCTTCCCTTTTCATCCAGCACTGCTTGGTCCATAAACACAATTCTTAGCTGCTCTGGGCTAGCGCGTGCGCTTCTGCTTCTTGTGGCTGAACAAAGAGCACATATTTGTATGACCTGTGAAACTATAACACAAAACATTCAAAATTACAGATAAAACTCTACTGAGCCAGTGACTTTCTGCTCATAGAGCTTCCCAAAGCAGCAGGTTTGGTTCTGTTTTTTTTGTTTGTTTTTTTTTTCTGGTCAAGTTGAAACATTCAGATCTTACCTTCTTTACCCCATGACTGTTGAGTGCTTTTAAATGCATTTTAAAAATAAGAGCATGGCTACTGCTTGGATTGTTTTTTAAACATGTGTCTTTTGTGCTTTTCCTTTCCGCCTGCACAAGAGTGGCAACAAATAAAAATAGAAAATAATTTGGAGAACTCTCAAGAGATTCCTGCAGCGCAGGGCAAACAGGAGTCCTCTGGTCAATGCTGAGCAAAAGCATTAAGTGGCATCTCTCTGGAAATGTATAGAAACACGCCTGGAAAGGTCTGGCCACTCCTCTTCCTGGAGTTTGGTATATTAGATACAGCACGATTCTGACACATTGACTCCTATGAAATGGTTTTTTATTAAAGTCGCCAGGTTGTTCTTGCGCTAGCAATCGCTTTGATTAAGCACTGCATTAGGGTCATATCCTAGGATAACAGCGTTTCGAAATCCCTGGCCGCGTTTGAAAGAATGGTGATTAAAGTTCTGGCTGTTTTCCTGCTCTTGCTGATGTCTGCCGAGGGTTGAGTTACCTCCTGTTTATTGGCGCTCGAGTTCGGTTACAGCCCCGTGTGGTTTCGTGCCAATATCGGGGACGGTCTCTGGGGGGAAGTGGTTTTGCATTAAAATGCAAGAAGTTTTTAAAAAAAAAAAAAAAAAAAAAAAGCTGTAGCAAAATTAACACCGGGGTTTAATAGCCGCAGCCTTGGTTTGTTTTTCCGAAGTCTAATTCATCTTTGATTGAATTTCAGGCAAAACAAAGCGAGGAGGATAAGGAGGTGGAGAAAAACCCATCTAAAAGAGATTATGGATGAGCAGGTTGAAAAACGCTGCCTGGCAGGTTGCACTCTGAGCGATCGGAGCGCTTCTGCCGGGGCTGGGAGCTGGTTTGTGCATTTCATGGACGAGGCGTTTTGGTTCCCTCGGGGAAAACCCGGTTATTAGTGGGGATCACCCTGCATATTGCTGGGAAATGAATTAATTCACACCAGCGTGCGCACAGGCAAGGCGTAAAGACGTTCTTTTGTTGCTGCGAATTTCTCGCGGCGTTGCAGTGTTGAATAACCAAGCAGGGTGTATTTTGCCTCGTCTCCACATGCCAGCTTCGTAACATTTTCAAGACTTGTCAAAAGATTGGCAAACTTATCTTCATTAGAACTGATGCAGTCATTAATATGCAGAAAATGAGTCTGTGATGGCTTTCTTGGATGGCGCGGCGGTTGCTGTCGTCCTTGCTGTGTACAGTTGCTGAGTCCTCAGTTTCCTTCTTGTGTCCTGGTGTTAAAAAATGAAACAGGCGTCTCTGTAGATGTATAGCTGTGTGTCTGTAATTCTAGAAAACCATACAATGCTTTCACTATTTCATTATTTCTCGTAACAGGCCCATGAGAGGTGGGTAGCAAGTCTGAGGAGTTGGGTGGGTTGAGGTGCAGCGTTGTCCAACATTGTCCCATGAGCCTACGGCCTCGCCAAATATCTCTGTTATAACTCCCAATTCTCTTCTTTAAGGTGGCCACGAGCTTTTAGGTATTAAAAAAAAAAAAAAAAAAGGGGGGGAGGGGGTGTTGAAACGTGGGAGGTTTCAGAGTTTGAACGTTTTATAGGAATATAAAACCATAAATGACTGGATGTCAAGTCATACCTTTGTCTTATTTCGCTTGCTCTCTCTGTTTGCTCACTTTTTTTTTTTTCTTATGACATTAAAACTGAAAGAAAACATGTCACGAATATAAAAAAAAAATTCAGATAGGAGGCATTTACCACTACAGGAGATAAGATAAAGAAAGAAAGCTTGGAGAAGAAAACAGTCGAAAAGCGAGCGTGGGGTGTAAGTAATCACAGTTCATTAGCTCGAGCATGTTTCCTGGCTTTGGATAAGGATTTGTGCAGCAGCCACGCTTTGGAGGAGCTTACATCTGTACGCAGGAGTTTTAGGGAAGCCGACAAAATGGTAAATATGCAAGCTGACAAATACATTAATCAAAGTGCCTGCTGCTGAGCTGCGTGGCCTGGGAAGAAAAAAAAAGAAAAAAAAAAACAACGAGGGGGGGAGAAAAGTATGCATTTAAAACAAATTCTGTAGCTGAAAGGAGACTTTACATATGTGGCTGACACGCTGATCAAATGATAAAGTAGAGTCAAATTGAACCTCAACCTTTTGTACAGGCTGTGAAAGTGAAGGCACGGTGCAGTTTTTCAAGGCAGATGGAGTGTGAGCAACTAATAAATCAGGTTTTGAAACATTAAAGAGCAACTTATTTGAATGCATATGGTGTTGGATCTCAGACAAGACAGTATAGGAGAGAGTAAAAGGATTGGGCATGGGAACATCAGCAGAACAATATGTCTGTGCAGCAGCTCTGTGCCTGCATCCAAATCAGCTCCTTGTGCCAGAGCCCGGTACGTAGCAAACGAAGGGTGATGGCAAATGGTCAGGGGCGAGCAAAAAAAGAGCTGATCGGGGACAAATTTCAGGCAGTGAGTGGGTGGTGTGCTCCCAAACTACCAGCAGTGGGTTGGTGAGTTGGAGCCACGTCCTCTGCTCAACGGAGAGCAAGGATTTAGGAACGGGGAATAAAAGCTTTGCTGTAAAAGGTGTTGTATGAAATTTGGGTAGCGCAACCTCCATCGGCTTTCCAGAAATTGGTTTCTGGGCTGATATTGAAGGTGTTGATAGCAATGTGTGTTCTCATGGGTGTGGATTTTGTACCTGGACCGAAGGAAATGCTGTGGTCAGGGTGTTAAGGCTTGTGCTCCCTGGGTTCAGGGAGAGGCAGCGTGTGCCAGCACGGCCTCTCCTATTTTGGAAATCACTTCTCCTTCAGTATGATTTGAAGCAGCGTGTGCTGTACAAGCTTGACCACAAGCTCTGGCTCTCAGCCCTTCTTTCCCAGTTTTATAACGGAGAGGAATTGGTGCTAATCCAGCCATCAGACTTGACTTCAGCTGGGATTTTGAGGTCTTTGGATTTGTGGGATCATTGTTCTGACTGTCGTGTTCCCAACCCCAAAGCAAGAAATGCTTCTTTAATAATTCTAAGAGTTGATGCATGTTTTAGGAGCCCTGGCCTCCTCTGTCTGTCCAGGACCCCTGGCACAACAGCCCCATTGCTCTGTGGGGCAAACCAGAACCAGCCAGGAGCCCTGCCTGGATTTCTGCTGAAGATTTGTCCTTCTCCCATGAGAGCTTCTGAGGCTGGAAAGCTTCTCCACGACCTATGCTAGGGAGCATCACCCCAAACTCTGCTGCTGGGAGAATTGCTGAGATCTTTTTCAGTGAAGGAAATAGTACAGAAACGAAACGTGATGTACTTTATAACCTTAAAGGTCAGTTTTCTTGTTGCTTTTTTTCCCCCTCTCGCTTCACATCTCTCTTTCAACTCCCACCCTGCCTCTCTGTCAAAGAAGAAAAATATTGGCAAGCCAACTGGGCAGACCTGAGCGCACGGCCCCTGCGGGGCTGGGGCAGGATCTGTGCCTGGCTCCAGCAGCTCCGCTATCTCCTGTGCAGGATTTAGTGCCAGTGACAGGTGATGGACAGACGGGAAGCTGGGAGCAGTCACAGCCCTTTGAGGCAGTTAATCATCAGAGAGCTCCTTCCTACCACCGCAGAGCCCTCGCCCCAAGGACTGACAGCCAGTATTTTGCAAGTAGTTAGCCACCTAATTCCCATTGATTTTTTTGGATCTCTTCTAGTGGCAGCGTCGTCGTCGCTCCGATCTGTGTTGATTTCGGTAGAAGGTAGGGTGCCTACGTGTTTATAAACCTCATCCCTTGCTCCTGATGGTCCGGTCTATAAATTCACAGCTGCCATGATTAGGAAAGTGTGTAATTAAGAGGAGCAAATAAGAAATGCAATTTTCCCTTTGTCAGAAACCTTTCTTAAATTGCGTCTCCCCTCAAGCAAGGAAGTAATCAAGTGTTGGCCGAGGTTTTTCTTCTCTGTCTTGATAAGACAGGGTTTTTTTTGTGTGTTTTTGTTAGTTTTTTTCATCTCACCTCCCTCCCTCTTGTTGCAAGAGAGGGAACAGCATCCCTACGTGCTATGGCAGTGGACCAGTGGCTCATGGTGAGAACTAACAGCTGTGTAGTGCTCTCTCTACTGTGGTTTGAAGATGAGGAAGGCAGAGGCAACATCTTTGATCCACATCAGTAGACAAAATCATCTGCCTGAACTAATCCACTAGACGCCACTAGAAGTTGAAATCTCTCATTTATTCCATGGAGTCTGAAGTGGTTGGTGTTGGAAGGGCTTTCCAGGAGAACTTTGCATCATTCACTTTATACATAACCTTTGCTGCATTATTTGTAGCGCTGAGTTTCAGTTCCAGATGTGTTGGCAGCCCCATCGCAGCTACCTCGCATGGTTCACAGGAGTCCAGCAAGGAGGGAAGAGAACACGGCTCAGAAACAGAAAGCATTAACCTCACGTTGACCTACACCAGTGGGAAAGTGCCATGCTTCAAGGCTGTCTGTCAAACGGTATTTTAAATAACAGTATGAGGTTTCAAAGAGGTTTGTTCAGAAGGAAGGTGCTGTGGATTTGGAAGTTTTCTCATTGTTTTCTGCGGAGCTGGCATTGGATCACAGGGGGGGATGCTTGGAGCACGGGGCTGGGCACTTCTGGGGTTTCTGGGTTGTTCACCTGGATAAACCTACTTGGTTTTAGGGAAGACTTGCCTAGGTTCTGCCTCTCTACTTATAGGACTGGCAGTCAAGGTGCTTGAAGCTCTGACAAAGCTTACTTTAGGTGCAGGATGCCCTACGTGCTTCCTTCCCCAGGGGTAGGGCGAAGAGATGGGACTGGAGATGGAAGGGACGGATCAGATCCTGCCCCATCGCTTCCCTCCCGGTGGTGCAGGGCAGTTAAATGCCTCGTTTCTATCCCATGGGAGAGCACAGGGCAGGAGGTGGCTGAGCCCTTCACGCCTAAAGCAGGTACCTTGGAGCAGTTTGAAAAACTCAACTCACGTTGACTCAAGACGTGCCAAAGAACTGCAGAGAAGATAATTGCGCCTGTTTCTTTCTAAAACCAACGTGAAGACGGCTGCCAGCCCGTTGAATCACCGCTGTGAATCAGGGGAGTAAAAAGGGAACTCAACGCTCGTGTGTGGCTTTTTTTCAGGAGGTGCAGTTGTGAGACAATTGAGCCCTAATGCACAAAAATATGAAAAAGGAGGAGGTTGTTTATGAAGCTCTGCTCTTATTGTTCCATAATAGCACTGATCAATCGTTCTTTTCTGTTGAGCTCTGTTTTCTAATAACCTGCTTTGCTGTCTTTGGGCTTTCTTCCCTTTCATGCGAAATAAAATTTTTATTTCCATACCTCGAAGATGATACCCAGGTAATAGCTCTGCTGTCGATCTGCACGTAATCAAGAACTTCTGGGAAGGACCGTACCATCTAAACCGCTTCCTTTTCTCCTATAAAAGTTTGCTCGGATGCTCAGGATGGAGGAGGCAGCATTGATTTGCAAGCTGTGTTGATTGCTTGATTGTTGTGGCTTCAAAGCCTGTTTTTTGTTTTTTATTATTATTCTTTTTATGGTTGCATAGATTAACGTGAAGTGGCTCGCTAGGAAAGGCGCTTTGATCACAGAGAGGTGCTGAAGAGTTGTTCGCTACGTGTCTGGAACTTGTTTAGCTGAAAAGTTTGCACTTGCAGAGAAATGAATGAAGTTGTCCTGTGCTAAGACCAGGGGATAGGAGAGGAAGAGAGGAAATAGGAAAAATTTGCACGGGTTAGTTAATGGTTCTCATGGGTTTTAGGTGGCTCCTTTGAGACTTGATTAGTATATTCTGCATGTTTCAGACTGGGATTACTTACTAAGCATCATAGAAGTCTTTTTTCCTGCTAGGTTTTAAAGTGTTTTAGGGCTGAAGGTGAAATGCTTTAAGACAAACGTGGCTCCAAAACAATTAGGTAACATTTTATGGTGCTCTGCTGTAATGTTGCAGAACACAAAGCGTAAGAAATCTCACCCTCTTCAAGTACTCCTATTAGAGGCAGAGAGAGCTTCCCTACCTTGTTTAAAACCAACAAAAACCAAACCCACCAACTTTCTTCCTATGAGAAGAACTGATTTTAAAAGGTGCAAGGAGCCTCTTCCCAGATGCTGAGCTCCCTCCTCTCTGATGTGTTCATGTCCTTCAAAGAACAAGAGAGTGAGGGGGGTGTGACTCATCTTCAAACGTGATGTTGAAGAGTAATAACTTCCATTAAATCTTGGACCTTTATGGAGAAAATTGTTTCAATAAGAAGAAATTGGGGAAAAATAAGTATAAACGCTATTATTTCCCTTTTCTGTTTCATAGAATCATTAAAGCTGGAAGAGCCCTCCAAGATCAAGGTCCAACCATCCCCCTACCACCAATGTCACCACTAAACCATGTCCCCAAGCACCACGTCCAACTTTTCCTTGAACACCCCCGGGGATGGTGATCTTTTACCTTTTTCTTTTTTTTTTTTTTTTTTTTTTTCAAGTTAGAATCAAGTCTTTTCCTTGAACATGGCATGGTTAGAGGAGGTAACCACTGATTGCAAAGTTGTAGGTCAGCATCAGGGAGTGCCAGGGAACCTCTTGTGATGTGAGTTGTGGGCCATCTAACATAAGATGTAGCTTCTTTGCTGCTTCAGTGTACACAACAGGCATAAGAATGCCAAAAAGTACTTTAATGCATTTGCAAAGCACATTGAGACGCTTCCTGAAGAGTGCTGTTAATCCTCAGCATTGTTAGCATGGGCTTCAGGATGTTTTCTGAAAAGAGTAAATTAGGGAAATAGAGGTAGACTTCAAATTGTGGTAGACAGCTTTTGAGCTGGAGTAACTTCATGGCAGAAAAAACTCACAGACTGGTCAATTAAAAATTATAGATAGATAGATGCTGAAGTGTTTGTGTTGCCATAATGGATCAGCAAAGTGTAACATTTCACGGAAATTCTACAAATATGTGAATATTTTCAAGAATTTGCGATACTTTTTTTTTCTTAATTTAATAAAAATGTCTTCTTCCTTTCACCTCTCTTTCTGGATAGAACAAAATACTCTTTGTTGTCTTCCTCTTCCCTGGATTGAGAAGCATCTTGCATCTTTCTGGGGTGAGGAAACTTGCCATTATGATTTTGAGACCTGCCATGTCTGCAGATAACAAGGTGTTAGCAGTAAAACTTGGGGGGTATCCATGGCGAACGTTTCCCCCAGAAAAATACCAGGTAGAATGGAAACTTGAAGCAGCGTTTATGTTTGTTCAGACTCGAAATGTGTGCAGAGTTTCTGGCTTTCTTGGTAATCTTCTGTTTTTTTCATAGTGAAGCATGACATTTTCGGCTCCATTTCAGAACCGTTCAGCTGCGCTACTAATGGCCCCGTCTCTGACTCCCACTCAGTGGCATTCAGGTGGGCACACTTCATTGCTAGCACAGCGTGAGGATGTCATTAGCTCCATGACAAATCTCACTTCACCTCGACGTTTTTCTTCTTTTTTTTTTTGTTCTCATAATTTATTACCAGACAGATTAAATCAGCAAGCCGGTGCTCTTAAGAAGGAGCAGCTACAACAATAGTACTTTGTGACAGCTGTGAAACATTTAGTGTTTTTTTTTCTAGTGCCTATGAAATGTGGCTGATATAATTTCTTGCCTTAAACTGAAAAAAAACAAAAACACAAACCAGCCCTGCAATCCAAATGAAAGACTTGTGTTGTGTGGCATTGCTGAAGCAGTGATGTACGCCTGGTCCAGATGGTTCTTGGAGAGCTGCGTGCGTCGGGATGTTGTACATCAGCTGAGCATGGATGGTTAGCCCTGTAGTCAGTGCTTATGGGGAGCTGTCATGGCAATAAAGCTCAGTGCTTACATACAGCTTAAATTCGTCAGTGCTCCCTGGGAGTTAGGCTATACAGCTCCCTTTCCCTAATGAGGTGGATCGTTTTCTTGGTGTCTGCTCCTGTGGACGTGGCCTGTGTTTGGGACAACCCAGTGGTACAGTGTTTGTGTGCTTAGCTCTTGTTTGGTCCAGAGACCAAGCGACCTGCCTGGCTGATAACCGTCTTGAAAAGCAGAAAAATACTCCAAAAAATGAGTGTTATTCCTCCCTCTTCCTTCATTTTCTCCCTCTTTTCTCCGCAGCTGGTAGGAAGTCATTGGTTTCTCTGTAGGTCGGATGAATGATAATTCACCTCCCTGCAAGAGATGTTCTTAGTAGGAATCCACAAGGATGAAGGGATATTAACAGTATTTTTTTACGGACGTGTCTGTTAGGTCTGCAGCACAGAACTTGGTCTGGGACGTCGTCTGCATGGGAGGTACCACGTTGGTCAGTCAACATTATGGCACGTTTCAGCCCTTGGTGCTGGTAGGCAGAGCCCTCACTAGAGATTTCCACCTGAACATGCAGGCGATGCCATCCTAAGCTCTCTTTTGCTCTGATTTGGGCTTTTCTCCAAGTGCTACCATAACAAAATGCAGTAAATTAGGGTAAACAGTAGCACTGCACCTCCATGTGATGGCCAGGTAAGGCTGGGGCTGTAGCACGTCGGGCAGCCAAGACACAATTTGGGGTCCGTAGGCGTGCGGTGGCAGCGTCGAGGGGTGTTAAAGTAGGTGGTGCTGTGCAGGCTGCCATACCTCTTGTGGTGTTACTTGTACATATGGGGCATAATTGGGAATAGGATTTCCATCTCTGTGTGATTTTTGAGGTAAAATATTTGAATGCAAACACAATTACTTTCCCTCGTGGCTTACACCTACATACGGAGCCTTCGTTATTATTAATTGAAAGCTAAGAGCCGAGAAGATACAAAGCATATTTTTCTGTCAGGGCTGGTGTGCTGTTCTTCTCACATCTCGCATAATGTGGCCAAGCAGAAAAGACAGATGGCTTCATTCCTTGCTAAGGAGTTGGTGCCAGTCAATAATATTGATTAGCGCGGGGTGACTTGATGTAACAAGAATAACACCCGTCCTTAATTTGAGCCCGGATTTCCTACTTCCTGCCTCGGTAGTTCATGCTTGGATGAATTCCTCAGTAAGCCCGTTAAGAGACAGACCCCGCTGGAAATTGCAGGGTGTGACGTTAATAGGGGAAGCGGATAACTTTCTTTTCCTAGAAGTTTCACTTCTTTTTTTTCCATGATTAAACAGTCACATTGTGCAAGTTAACTTTTTTTGGATGAAACTGAAATTCTTGAGCTTCCTTTTCTTCGTTTTTTGAGATCTGCAGTCAGTAAAGTGTTATCAACTTGGTCCTTAGCTGTTTCTTCATGTTTCTTGAAACCTTACGTTAACGTGGCAAATACCAAGAAGCCCCATGTCCAAAATGCATGCCTGGGGAGCTGTCAGGTCATGACCACACAGCGAGCACAGGTACACATGGTTTGCCTGGGGAGTGCCTCGAAGCAGCCTTCTCGTCCACACGACCACAGTGATCATGGAACAGGGTAGGTGGGGCACTATGCACAGTTTATAGGCTGGTGTCTGTAGGAAGACATCCCCAACCTGGCAGTTACGAAGCCCAAGGAGCTGCTTCTCTTCACTTTTCATTCAGTTGGTGACCTTGTCTGGTTGATTTGTCGTCTGTGTCCCCTGGTTTCTTCATCAGCTCCACAGGGATTTTAATCCTTTCCCCTTACCAAGGCACGGAAACAACGTCTTTGGCTCTGCATCAGCTTGCACAGAACAGTCCTGACCTGGAGGGACCATTTTAGGGTATAGAAGAATTGGTGTAGATGACCGATCCTTGCTGTGAGGTTGATAACAGGAGAGCCAATTAAATCAACTCATTGAGGAGGAGCTTTTTTTTAATCCTTTTTCTTTTTCCTGTAATAGATTGGTTGCAGATAATGGCCTAAAGTGCATAAACTTCACTTTGAAAGAGGTTCGGAGTCACTCGGTGGTTGTGTTCCTCCTCTCACACTTTCCAACTTGAAGACATCCTTCTTCTCATTTCGAGGCAGACAGATGTCAGGGTCAAAAAATTCAATAATCTGTTGGTGTTGTTTTGATTTCAAGTACTTTGTCATTTTCCTGCCTATAAAGCTATCATAGTAATGTGATTAGGTTCTGTATTTATTATTATTCAATCATTAAGGAGAGTTCACGTGCAAAATAAAAATGGCTTAATAACATTTGGGATAGAGACTTTGCCCAAGTTTGTATTTCGTGCTATTTTGGGGATTTTAGTCCAAAAATGTAGCTGATAGGGTTATTTGTCAAGATGATACCAGCAAGAAGATTGTGACAAGGGAATTTGACCAAAATACAGGGGCACTGGATGGTGAATTGCTACGAATTTGAGAATCAGATCATGTTTTTATGCTTATGTGAGAGGCATCTGGCCTGGTCTTTTAAAAATGTGTCCTTCTGGAAGGACAACAAGTGGTCTTCATTGGTCTCAGGAGATGCAAGAGTTCTAGAAAATTGAGATTTAGAGGGATTATTAGTTCTCCTCCCTTTCTCCTGTCTCAATATCCTGATTTAGAGTATCTTGGTGTTAGAAGCTGCCTGTGGAAGTGACTTTGCTTCTGCTGCGATGACGTGAAGGTGGCTGTTTCATGCCACTTGAAACCCTGCAGTCTGAGCCTAAGATATATAAATTATGCTCTCAGAGCTTGTTCTACTTCCCAAGAGTGTGCCAAACACAACACACTTATTTTTCTGTAGCTGAGAGCCTGTTTGTATGCAACTTTTGCTTGGGCAATGGAGTCTTCTGCTAGGAAATTATGAGACTCGCTGTAGGAAATGGACTCTTGAGAGCCCCAAATGGACTCTTGAGAGTAGTGTTAAATATAATAACATTTACAGACAAGTCTAAATGTTTAATTATCGCTTAGTATCTAAAAATCAAGGGATGTTCAGATTCTGTTAAACAACTTGTTACGTGTTTTCTTCCAGGAGGACCGGATGATAACTTAATTGAAGGTGGAGGATCCAAGTTTGTCTGCAAACCAGGAGCCAGAAACATAACCATCATCTTTCATCCACTCCTCAGGTAAGTGAGACTTTCTACATAGTTCCACTGTTTCTACAGATGTGAATAATTAAAATAAATGGAATTAACTTACGTTATTTATGGGCACCGTGTGGGTTCTGTGGTAACACCTCCCAGCAATTTGTGTATGTAATTTTGGGCTCGTAAAGCTGTTGTGCATGTGTTTAAGAAATAAACGCTCGCTGAGGTTGTCACCAGTGCTTGTTTCATCTTTTTCAAGATTAGCTAGAGCTCCAGTGGGACTGCTTCCCAGGGCGACCCCTTTCCATTGAACAGTGCAATTTATTATTGGCCCATGCAGGGAAAAGTTTAGTTGCATCCTGTCACAGGTTATCGCTTATCCATTTGTCCATGATGCTTATTAAAAAGTCAGAAGGATACTTTATGAACGGCCAGGTAAGTTCATTCTTTGATAAACAATTACGGTCTATGGACTGCAAATTAAATGCCTGAAGTGCTGTGCCAGTTACTAAAATCACAGAAATTCATAGCCTACCAAGGACTGCTGGAACTTTAAACAAGTCTGTAACACATCTCCTCTCACCAAGTCACTCACCTCTGGTGCTTTAATTTTGCTCTTTTTACTTTGCAGTCTAGCAGTCCATTTTCTTAGTTTTTGCTGGAATTAAATAATATGACTTTTTTGCTCAGTTAATGTCAGTCTTCCACCTCTGCTTTTTCCTTGCGTGGCTTTTCTTTATCATCAGACGTGTCCTTTCCTATTCAGGGCTAGCATCTTCAGAGAGCACTTCCCTCCTTTGCTCTGTTTGCCTTACTCATTATCATGAGTCAGTCAAGCAACAGGGCATTTTTTTTCTCCAGCACTAAAAGCAAGCAATAATAAAAGAGTAATAAAGACAAGAAACTGGAATCCGATCGTGAGAGCAAGGTTATTCTGAGCGTCATCTCAACAGCTGAGAACTGGTCAGTTGTGACTTCTTTTGACTTAAAAATGCAGAGGGAAAGTGCATTAATTCTGCAAATGTAAATTTTTGATGTCGTGACACCAGATCTTTCAATAATCTTTAGAACAGCACCGGTTGTGAAGACATCAAAACATGTGAGACACTAAAATCCGTTACGGTGTTTCAGATCTTTCCTAGAAACAAGGGTTGTGTGCCCTGTACGCTCGTCATTTATTGATGGATGCCTATAATGATAATTTCATAAGCGCATTTTATTTTAACGCCCATCTCTTTTGAAATGAAAGAAATGTGCTGAAAATTAAATTCCTAGACCATAATGTATGTTTTTCAACTATTTTACTGTGAGAAAAGGAGTGGTATTGTGAGAAAAGGAATGCACTAAGCTATTCAAGATGACCACCGGGATATAGACTTTGGTCCCTTCATCTTAAATGAATTTGCAGGTTTCTTTCAAGCTCAGAGGGAGTGGGGATGCTCTTATTTTTATTGATGAGTTGCTTCACATTGATTTAGAAACTGGCAAGATGCTTTTTGCTTTCTGTTTGCTTCCCTGCTTCATTTTTTTTTTTTCTGTTTTTGCCATCCTAGTCAAACATGAGTGCTCTGCTTTAAATAGCACTCCTCACAAACACTTCACTTTCAATACCAGCTTGCAAGATAGGCAGTAGAAATAATTTGCTTCATAAAAAATAATTACATCAAGATTAAGGTATCTGTGTACAATATATTTTTCTCGCTAACCATCTGCAACATCTTAACTTCCGTGCGTTGAGTGGTGCATCAATAACTGCAGGGAGAAAAAGAAAATACTCCATGACCCAGCTTACCTTTTTCTCCGTGGTGAATGGAACGAGTTTGGCAGTAGGTGAAGAATGTAGAAAATTTGAAAATGTGATTTTTACCTGCTTTAATCATAGACAAAATAATTTTTTTTTATGGGAGTCTTTGTTGTATTTCTTTTAACTCATGGTCTGCATATGCTGCATGGGACATGGTGTATTTGGGACGAGCATAGCACTGGACTTCTTTGGGCAATAATTGCTTCCAGGGAATTCAGTTCCTGATGGAAGTCACCAGAAATGACCTGTCCTACCCCGCAGACTGGCATAACCACTGACTCCTGTTAAAATTGCCTGTATGGTGCTGGCTGTCACTTGTAAATGCTGAGTATGGGGGATTTGCTAAAATATCGATATGTGTGATAATTTCTGTCACATCATCTTATGTGTCTATTGCTTCTTGGTTAGATCTTTGTCACCCTTTTCTAGGCATTATTGTATTAAGTGTCAAGCTCTCCGGGAGGTAATTGCTGCAGAGGTGTGAAGTTTTCACTTGCTTTATTTTCCATTTGTTTTTGAGGCTGCCTATGGCCTGTCTCAATCATCTTTCATCGATGTTGCCTGTACAGGCTTAAAATGAATCTGTTTTGAATTCAAAACGATCGATATTTTCTTTAGAAGATTTTTTTTCTTATTTTTATCAAGTTCACATAAGTACGTTGGCGGAGAAGTTTTAACACTGTATGGACTAGCTGATTTTATTAGGATGCTGAGTGCTTCTTAAAAGTATTAAGCTAACTAGATCACTGGGAAACCAGACATCGGTGTGATGATTTAAAGCCTGAGCATCGCTTTAAGTGGTGGCTTTAAAATGTAATTCAGCACAGTAATGTGAAGTGGAGAGTTGTAACCAGAGCATTCATATTCATCAGTCTGAATTCATCTCTTTGTGCTACTGATAGAAAAGTGTCATTTTCCATCACATCAGAGAGCTGCAGAACCGCAGAGCTAAGTTTGCTGGTTATAATAGCCTTGTTTTTATAGCCTTTTTTGTTTGCAAACTGAGACTGAGCTTGGATCCAGACCCCTTTGAGGAACTCAGGAGTCGGCAGGCGTTCAGTGGGCTGCACATTGGCACCCGTGTCTCCGGTAATGAAAATTCATTTAGAGAAACTCTTACCTACAGCCACGGAGAGTCAAAGGGCAGACACATCCAAGTAGTTTTCAAAATCTGCCTTTCCTTGTATTCATTTTGAGCAACAAGCCGGAGTTGGGAAATGAGTCGTTATGCCGTTTGGGATGTGGGCCCCTAATTTCCACTAGGACAACTGAGATTCACCAGGCCCCAGATTAATTACCAGGATTTAATGACACCACCACACAGATAATGAATGAATAGCGGATTTTTGGAAGACAAGTGGGTATTCTAGTGGAGATGATTCCTGGGAATAGATTTTACTAACTACATATGAAAACTAATTGCATTTACAAATTGAAGAGGAGCTCACATCTGATTCTCCTTAATTACATATTGCGGGAGGTGTCGAAGTATAAAAGTTACCAAAAGAGTCCAGTTGCTTTCTTCATCCTTCACTGCTACCCAGCATCTGCCCGGCTCGTTAAAGCACTGGTGTTATTGGTCTGAGGGCTGACGTCTCCCGTTGGAGGCAGGAAACGTGTGGGACCAACGCTGAAGCCCTTACGTTGTAGAATATTGAACAGCCTGAGTGATGTCTGTTGTAACATTTGTTTGGTGGTTGTTTTTTTTTGTTGTTGTTTATTTGTTTCAGCTGGCATTTGAAAGGCACTTGGCTCTTCAGGGTAATAATCATTTTACATATGCTTTATAGAGTATGTTTATTACCAGACAATTGAAGAACAGATGTCTGCAGTCTTGAGGCTTGAGGGGGAGGGACAGGAGGGGCTGGAGATGGAGGGGATGATGGCGTTTTGAATCGTGAAAGCACCGCTGATGCTAATGCAGTTGAACATTGTTTGGATATTGGGTATTAAAGCCGCAAGGGTATCTATTTATTAGTATCAGCCACACTTCATTAAGATCAAGCAGCAATTAAAAGGGTTGTGGGATGGAAGAGAAAGCAAAGTGTTCATTGATTCGGAAGAAGCAATCATTTCTTCGTGAAACTGTATCCTTGTGAAGAAGGGCTCTAGAATGGCTAAATTGACTTGGCACCCTTTACCTGTCTGTCGTATGGGCAGTTCTGTCAAACAGCACTTCACTCCTTGCCAGATGGGAACGAGTGCACCGTGTCAGCACTATTGTAATCCCTGCCTTCATAGGATCTTTGATTTCAAAGCCTGGACAGTAAGAAAGTGAAAAACGAAATGTTGATTTGAGTACCAAAAAAATCCAACCAAACAATGACAACAAAAAAACCCTACTGCTTTCACTCCGCTGGTGATGTTTGAGATGCAAAGACTGAAGTTTAACACTCGGTCGTGTGCAGTGCTCCAAGGCACTGCAAAGTTTGCCAGTTCCTGGTATTTCCGACTGCTCAGAGGTCGGGAGTAGGGGGGGCAGGCAGCATAGAGTTTGACAATTTAATTTAACAATTGAATGATTATGTTCATTTAAACTGGTTGGTCCTTGTCGTTCACAGCAGTAGCTTTTCAACTGTTAGCATTTTTGGAGTTTTATTTTCTTTCATCTGTATTAACAGTGAAAAAAGAGTGATTGCTCTTTTAATAAATAAAATTAACGCTTTAGGGAATAATCACGGAGAACAGTAATTCTCTTTTGCTGCTGGTTGATACCAGTGTGCTCCTCACCAGCTGGTGGCAATCTGCTCTGAACTGCTGAAGGTCACATTTCAGACTCCACTGGTAACCTGCCCTTGGGAGGGATGTACACGATATACAGGATATATACGTACATGCAGGTACACATGTATTAACAGTGATGTCTAGCTTTCCATGCTTTAGAAATAATCACGTCAAAGCTCCTACTTAATTCAGGATATGTCAAGATGAAAGGTACTGTATGTAGAGTTTAAATCCTCTGTTTATTTTCAAAATGTTAGGAAGCAATGGCAAAGACCTTACCAGCTCCCAGGGGACATCTAAGTCCTTTGGCCTTTGCAAGCATCAACTGCTGCTGCAGTTGAGCAGTGTTCATAGCTGCATACCTGTAATTGATACAGAGCTGCGTGTATAATTAAGAACATGTGTATGTCACTGATAATCCCTCTTATTAGTTAGTTTTACAGCTGTAATAATAAAGAGTTTAGTTTTAAAATATGCTGTAATATCTTACAGTGATGTACTATAAAATTAATATTTGATACTGCAGAATGTGTTACTTTGGAAGCAGAAGGAGCGTGAGAATTTGATTAGTTTGTTAGTTACTTTTAGTGTGTTGAGGGTATGTTAAATGATAGCAGGATTGTTAAGAAAAATGTGTGGCATTTTATCAGTCTAAGAGTAATATATTATCATTGAAGTAGGTGGAAAATGTCAAATACTCTTAGGGCGCAGATAATGGTAAATAATGAGAGCTGATGTTTTTAGCTTCTTGAAAGCAAAGTACTCGATTTTAGAGAAATCAATAAAACTGACTCAAGGTGGGAGATGGAACTTATAAAATAATACTGACTGACTGAAGTCTGTATTTCCCAATGAATAATATTCAGAGGAGAAGGGGTTAAGAAAAAATAAAAAAGATGTAAATTCAAGATGCTCTTACACAGGAAAACATAATTAGTGCAGTTTTAATGCCAATGACCCCTTCAGAATAAAACTATCCAGGTTTCATGAATGGTTTAAAGTCTAACATTCAGACATGCCTTTATCTTCAAAAAGAGGGGGAAATACCACTTAGGTCATCTAAATCTTGCTTCTGCAAGGTAGGCTGTATTCTCTCTTTACTGAGCAAGGCTACTGGGGCAGGGAGAAGGTGCATTCCCGCAAGCTCTGCAGTGCATCAAAGCAAATGGGGCTCAGATCAGGAGGTCTCGACTGCTGCTTCTCATTATGATACCAGGAGTCATCATGCTGCTTAATATTCACGTCTTTATTTTGGAATCGTTAATACTCGTCCTTGAACGTGACAGGTGCTCGATGCAACTTTTCATACATTCGCTGTTTACTTCAGTTGACCTCAATCGCAAGCAACAAAATCTTAAGGGAGCAATTTGACACCCACCTACTGAATTATTTTTTTTCTCCCCCTGGTTTAATGAGTGTTTAGAAGACATTTGGTTGACGAGTTCCTCGCTGTTGACATTTAGTACTTTATATCTGTCAACAGCAAGAATGAATGTTTCTTGCAGGCGAATCCTAACTCTTTTTCCCTTTGACAAGCTCTCATAAAGTCTGCGTCGCTGAATTATAAAGACACATTTCAGAAAAGCTCGCTGTTGTGACACTGCTAAGAAAAGGTTTAGTTCTGACTGAGGCCATCGCAAAAATGGGGCGCGTGCACGGGAAGGGGATGGGGAACAGCTTCACGTTTTGTGCTTTTTTTTTTATTCCCCCAATGCCTTATGAGAACTGACAGTCCTACTGTGCGTGTCTGATTAAAGATGACAGTTTATAAAAACCTTAAGGTAAGGCTGTTCATTTTCGATGACAGAAAATAAAGCGATCCCCCCCACCTCCCACACAAACAAAAACTCTTACACGCCAAAAAAAAAAAAACTCTTAATATGTGATGCATTGATTTTATATTGTCTGTCAGAGAATGTGCTTCAGCAGATCAGTCAAGTTTTGAGTTTTCAAACATGCTTCATCCCTACAGGAAATCAACAGCCTGTCAGAAATTTCACATCTCTCCAGCTCCTCCTTTCCTTCGGATGAAATACAACCTGAAGCAACATAGAAATTTGACATTTGCAAGAACTTGCACTGAATAGCTGAGAGCAGCATTCATTCATTTCCATGATAGCTAATTACTTCTAACCCATATTATGTTCATCAAGCCAACAAAGTAGTTTCAGCTCATTTCTTAATAGAAACACTGGCTAGGTTTAGTTCTAGCAATTTAACTCATGTTTTCATGGAGTAAGATTAGAGTTCCCTATATTTCTGAACACTGTTATTTTCATTGTAGTATAAGTAGAGATTTAGTCATACAAGTTTTCAGTGCCTTATTTATTCCATTTGAATACTGCATGACAAGACTTGAGTCATGTCCTGACAGCAAGTCTCGAGATACACCAGCAAACCTTGTGTAGATCTGTTCCTCTGGTGCATTATCAAAGAGATGATGAGCATCACTGCTGAATGTGTGTTAAGAAGTTGGAAAAAAAAAAAAATGCTGAGTATAATGATGAGGTTTCCTCCAAGTAGAAGAAGTGATGTTGGGCTGGAGAAAGGCTATTTTTGACGTTTTAAGCTTGTTGTAGTGTTACACCAAAATTTAAAATGGGCAAAAGCCAGCACAGTTCTATGAAGATGTTAATCTAAATGATGCTTTCACCAGCACACTTACGGTGAAATCAATAGATATAAAACGTGGATGCATAGACCAGACTATTCCATTATTACTGAATCCTCTTCAATAATTTAATTAGCAATTACATACATAAGCTCTCTAGTATCTACAGCTTTCTTTGGTGTCAGGTAGCCTTTCCAATGCATTGTTCAGGTGAATTGTCCTCAACTCTGCTGAGAGGTGGATGTTCATGGTAGAACTTCCTTCTTCTTGAGTCTGCCTGTTGTTTTTCTGTCCTGTCCAAGAGTCTGTATCCAGCACTTTCTTGTTATGGGTCCACAGATTCTTCTTAATGCAGTGACCACTTAATTTTGTTACACCGTCACAATATATTGTATAAATTTTGGGGGGAAAAAAATGATTATTTAAACCCAAGGTGAAGCTACAAACAGGTTAGATGTTAATAATCTCCCTGTCAGGCAGCTTTGTTGCTGTTGAAATAAGCTTGAGCCAAAACAAAAACATATAAAGTTTTATACTACTAAGGGTTTATATGATCTTTGGCCTGGAAATAGCAATGGCAATGCTGTATTTCCTGTGCAGTAAGTCTGAAAAAAGGGCTAAAAACGTTGAGAAGCACTGACTAAGTTGAACCATGTCTTTCTACATCCTGGTGTAATGAGCCACCAGAGAAGGCAGAAGGCAGAGTGACTCCTTTTCCTTATGCAGTCAATTTTTGTTACTGTTAGTGGTTGTGAAACAGTTTCTCTCTGCTGATGGGTTTTATTTTCCTTTTTAGCTCTGGTGTCCATAATTCCCAAAGGGAATACATAGGTCAGAGCTGATCTAGTTTTTCTGATACTGACAGCTTTTGACTTTCACTTTTGCTGTTTCCATAGATCATCATTTGATGCCAAAACTTCTGCTACTTTTGTTCTACCTTCTACAAATACAGTTCCTAGCTTTCCATTTGAGTTCCTGTTAACAGCTGAGGTTAAAAGTCCAATGTTCTCAGTTACAAACTGGCCTCTTCCAAGCGCCAACTAGAAACCTGAAATCTCTTCTTTAAATATTGTATTTTTTTGTAGGTGATAGTAGCTATGATGACTGGAAGCATACTGGGTTTTAGTAGGAGGATTTGGATTTTTGGGGTGGCCTTTTGGAGGAGACCAAGGGCTGCCCCATGTTGGTCATGGCCTGTTGCAGACAGCTCCAAAATGGCTCCCCCTCAGGACACCGCTGAGCCTGTCAGCAAAGATGGTGGCACCTCTGTCATAGCATAGCTAGGAATGACCAAAGTGCTGCACAGGAGTGAGGAGAAATTGTGAGAGAAACGGGCCTTATGAACACCTAGGTGAGAGGAGGAGAGGGAGACAGTGCTCCAGGCATGGGGCAGAAGATCCCCTGTGGCGAGGCCCATGGTGGAGCTGCCTGTCCCCTTGCAGCCCATGGAGGACCAAAGGAAGGACCTTCCACAAGGAAGGAGATAGTTTTTATTTAAATTCATTTAGTGCTTCTGGTCCAGCACCAGACCTAACAGGTAGTCAGGGAAGTCCTGTAACATTTTTACACCGTGTCACTGGACCCATAATTCTACATCAGAGCATTTCCTTACCCATCAGCCAAACAGTCAAAGCCTCTGAGAGGCGATCCTACTAGGACATTTACCAGTGTATTTTTCTTACAGCCCGTACAAAATATGTGTATTTTTCTTGAAGAGAATTCAATATACATGAAATTCTTTGGCTTTTTTAAGCTCTGTTTTGATGTAAAATTTCGTTCGCCTCTAGGAAAAGTTATTTTATTCCTTTAATCCACACCTCTCCAGTACAAACACCCAGGCAGTGACTGCCTGATTTGCTGTTGGTGCTTTACCCAGGCAGGCAAACGAATTGGTGCAGATTATTGTAGTGGGGACCCATGAGGTGAGACATGTAAAATGCATAGCTTGCTTTCTAAAGAATCTTGAGTATTGTGCGAGTTGAAACTGGCTGTAAATTATAATCACCCAATGGCACCTTGTTAGCAGGACAGGTGCGAGAATGTGATTAGAGATGGGGAGTAACCTTCCTTTGTCACAAGAAGGTCATCTTTTCAGATTGCAGCTGAGAGTCAAGGAAAGGAGCTGGTACAGTGGAAGCCTGGACCATGGATCACGTTTTTAGTTATTTATTTTTTTAACCGGTTAAGTGTTAAACTGTTACACAGAACGTTCTGCAGAAGTTTGTAGGTGTTATATTCAAGAAATAGGAGATGAAATGTGATTGAAAGGGGTCTTACGTGCACTGAAGTTTACAGATTTTTTTCTTTCTGCTGTTTATTTTCCTTTTTCTCCCCTAACCCCACCCTAGAACTAGAAGCATAAGCATTTTTTTTCTTAGAATCACAGAATATCCTGAGTTGGAAGGGACTCACAAGGATCATTGAGTCCAAATCCTGGTTCCTCAGAGGACAACCCAAAAATCAAACACTGCCTGTGAGAGTTGTCCAGCCTTTCGACCCCCAGTCTGTACGTATCCAGAGTTGTCTGATCCCAGGTGCAGAACCTGGCACTTGCTCTTGTTGAACTTCATGTGGTTGGTGATTGTCTGGCCCTCTCATTTTTCAACATCTCTCTGCAAAGGTGTCTCTGCCCTCAAAGGAGTCTGCAGCTCCTCCCAAAAACGTTCTGTTTAGGAAAGTTGGAAAGGAAGATTGGATCCATTTGTTTAATTTGAGGATATTAAGTACAAAATGGCATAAGCTTGGAATATTTTAGGGATCCTGAGTTTTCCTCTGAGATGCATATTTAGTGCTTTGGCTTCTCAGGGTGTATGAAACTGTTCAAGCACAAGGTAAGGGTCCCCTGTGCAGGAGTCAGGGCTTTTCTGGCAGCTCCTCTGGCACTGGGGAATGAACTTCCACAGCAACTGAAGCTTGTTTTGATGTCACTAGTTTTCATTTCCAATGTAATAAGTACATCTCTTACACTTAAATAGTGTGCAAAACAGCAGAACTCAAAAGGTGTAGCTGGCAAAGAAAAAAAAAAAAGGCATTTTTTTTCTATTTTCTTCCCCAAAAAGGAAGCAAGTTCTAGGTTTGCAATCTGTTTATGGAAGTCATTCAGAAAATACATCAGTGAGGGCTTTCCCTGAGCATAGTAGAAGAAATACAAGGGTGAAAACCTAATGTGGTTTAAATCTGACTCACGGTATGATAGTCCTGAAATGTTTAGGAGAGCTAATGTAGTTACTTTAATAAAGCTTTATAAATTTTTGATTAAAGTAGAGTAGAGCTATTTTGTGCTTAAAAAAAAAAAAAAAAAAAAAAAAGTGATTTCTGTGTTTTGTGCTTGCCTTTATCAGTGAAGATACACAACCCAGGGTGACAGCTTTTGGGGTTCCATTTCCCCTATTGAGAAATCAGAAGAATGCACAGCTGAAAGGAAAGGCTTCATATTTTTAGTTTTTAAACCAAATTTATTTCACATAGATGACACGTTTAAGGATCTTCTGGGAAAAGCCTTTGGTAGTGTATTGGTGTTCTTACGTACAACATAAAATTCTGTAATTTGGGGAAGTCCAGCAGTTATCCCAGAGCACAGAGGGGAAATTCGAACACCTCCATGTATATTAACAGGGGAAAAAGAGAGATTTTCAGAGTATTTAGTTTCTATCTATGATTTCACTGAGTGCTGCATGCTGCTGGGGCAGCAGGAGGAAAGTCCTTGCAGCACTGCAAGAGCTGCCTTGCAGGGAAGTCATCTCATGGAAGAGCATGCTTTCAGCCATACCCAAAACAAGCTTTTGGTGGAATGTTCCTTTGGGGTTTCATTTAAAACTCTGTAATTTTTAGCAATCTGCAGAACAGTCATAAATAAAATTCGCAGGCCTTTATTTTAGTTATTTTGGGTTCCCCGGCATCTTGAACACCGGATAGATTAGCAGTAATTGCACATTGCGTAATACCACTGCTAAGCACTTCTGCAGCCCCTTTCATCTGATAACTTGCAAGCTTTTTATAGACGTCAATTCATTAACACCTCAGCGTGAAGTGCATTGCTGGGTACCTGGAAATCCTGGCTCTGCGACAGCCAGGGATGAAGGCACTGTGGATGAAGCAGTGAGTTAAACAGTCATAAATCCTCCGTGGGTTTGGAATAGGTGGAACGGAACTGCAAGTCGTAAATTCCCACTGTTATTAATCAAGGTCCAGACTTTTCCATTTTGTTGCAGCTTTGCCTCTGGACAAATGGGTTTTGCTCTGGAGGGTGTGACAGGGCTGTGACAGCTTAGTTTGGCTGGGAGAGAGGTCCTCTAACCTGGCAGTGAAGGCTGTGTGGGCAGGGTATGTATAATGTGGGTGATATTTGAGGACTACACCTGGTGAAAAAGTGGTATGAATGCCTCATGCAGGCTCTGAGCAGCTTTCTGCACATCTCTGTAGCCCCGTCCTTCTCCCCTCTGTATATTCCTTATTCAGATCCATCTTTGGTTGTGCTCCCTTTTCCACTGCTTTAATTACCAATAATTAAAACAGCTTTTTTAGCCATTTCTTTCTATATTCCCCTTCCGACCACATTTCAAACCACTTCTTCTGTCTCTGCCTGACTTCCACGCCTGTAAAACAGGGATGTTCGTCCTGCACTGCCATGGTGGGGTAGGAGCAAAAGGTGAATGAATCACCTCTGAGATGCTGAACAAATATCATCGTGAAGGACATTAAATAATACTGGTAGGCTGTGACCAGACCTGTAAGCTCCTTACAGCAGAGATAGGAACCTCTCTGTGAAATGCAAGTGAAACCTTTGGATAACATGTATTAGATACTGGATTATTCATTAAATTTTTAGTCTTCTAATTTATTTACTACCTCTGTGAAGTGGGTGCCTATGAAATTTCCACTGTGATTCATAATTCCTGTGCAAGCAAACTCCTGTTCAACTGCACAGTTAGCTTCCTGATTTCTGATTTAAATCCATTCAGTCCATTTAAATATACTATTTTCCTTGCTCATGGATTTATCTCTTCTCCTTCCTACCTCTTCAGCTGTTTTAAAAGTGCCTTAAAGCAATGTGACCTGGTGGGAGTGGGAGCAGGAAAAGGATGCCCTGGCTCTGGGGTGGGTTCCTGGGGCACACGAATGCACCCAGGATGAAATAAATGCACAATAGCAATTTCTGCTCTTGTTTATCCACCACCGAAGTGTCAGGGCTCTTGGGTGATGTGGTAACTTCATTTCATTCAGTGAATTTGGTATTTTATTTTTTAAAGAAGCTGTTGGAACAAGCGTGCTGCATATAACCATAAAAAAGAAAGAAAGAATGCTAAATGTTGAACTGAAGAAGTCAGCTGGGAAATGCAGGTCTGCTCCCCCCTCCCCTTACCTGTAATTTAAGTAAACAAGTTCTTTCACCTTTATGCTTTGGTTCTGACATTTTAAAACTGGAAGGAAGGAAAGAAGGGGAAAGAAAGATGTGTTCATTTAATTCAAAAAAAATAAATGTATTTTGCCCTTGCTGGTAGGATGCTGGGGTCTGGTTTTGACCAAGTAACAACACGCAGTGACAAGGCAAGACATTTTCATCTGCTTAAACAGAAGTACAGCTGGTTTTCCTGAGCAGCAAACATCACCAAGCCCCACTGTAGAGGGCTTTTAGTCCCTTTTATTGATTTTTATTTTATTTTTTTTATTGTTGGCTTGTATTCCTGAAAGCCAAATTTTTATTTTGGCTTTGGAAACGAGAATATTCCTTCTCGAGATGTCCTGAAATCTGGAGCACCTGCTGGGAGCCTCTTAGCACAGAAGTGGTACCCCCCTCATGCTCAGGGGCAGCAGAGCCAAGTGGAAATGCTCTCAGACCTCAGATCCAACACCGTTTAATCACCTCTGCCTCTGCTCCCTTATCTGCAAGTCGGAGATAACGTTTATTCCGCGGGTCCATTGAGTAGTTTGTCATCTGTAGATGAACAGCCACATCAGGCAGCTAGCTGTGCTGCTGGTTGGGGGGGGTTTATGGTTGGTTAAGTGATTCTGGGCTCAGGGACGGGGCATTAATAGGAGGGCACGAGGCTGGGTTTCTGCGGAGGTAGGCTCCAGGAATCACAGCTTGTCCAAGCGTTATGGATGTTGGTTTGAGTGGATGGACACCAGTAAATAGTTTTGTTCCTGGAGAACATCCAGGCGGTGACATATGAGTGGGAATTGAACCTTGGAAATGGACCTGCAGGTTCAGGTGCTGCTCGTGGTAGAGGCAGCTTCAGGTTTTGGGAGCCCAGTGGGACCGTTTGAGGCCATTGCCTTCGTTCTGTCTGTACCTTCAGGTAGATGAGTTTCTGATTTATTTATATAAATATGGGAATAGTAAAATGTTACAAAATAGCAGAAGCTAAAACCATCTCTTTTTGAGCCTTTGTTGTGACTTAAGAATCAATCCATGGAATAATAACTGAAACTAACATTATATCATTCCATGATTTTATAATTTCTGAACAGAAATGCTCTTATTTACGTTTCTTAGGCAGTCCCAGTTGATTCATCATAGGAGAAAAAGCCTTCAGAGAAGACACAGGCTGGCAGTGCTATGTGTGCTGTAAAAGTTAATGATGGCCAGGTACTGGCTGAGTGTCCCAGCGATTTTAATCATTTTTCTTGACCTTTTTTCAGTTAACTCGTTTCCTCTGCAGTAACAGTGAGTGTCTGTAAAGTTAAAAGCAACCAAACATTTACACTCCATAAGGTCAAATAGCATTGCTGAATAAGTATAGATCCCTCAGAAACTGTTACTTGGATTTGGGATACCCAAGTTTATAATTTCTAGCACTGCAGCAGGTAGCTAGCTCAGCGGACACAAGATGTTACATCGATGTAATTGTTTAGAACATAAAGGAAAATTTCAGACCTCCTGTGAGAGAAATAACACTAAATACACCAAGGAGGAAGAAAGACTGGGGAATGTCAGATTTGCTTCTCTTCTAACAAGTCTCCTGGGCTTACAGAGGGTGGAAAAAAAGTCACCATTCGTCTGCATCTTGATGAAGATGAGTGACAGCCGTGGTCAGGTCTGGTTGATGGCCAGATAGATCACAGTGTAGAAAGGCAAACTGCTACACGGAGAAGGAAAGCTTAAATTTTCTGAAATTTTATAATACTACAGGGAGGAAATAACATCAGCCTCTTCTCCTTGATCCTTACAAATGATGGAGACTAGTCTTCAGGCTGAAGCCGTTCTTCATTTGGTTTTACAGGGGTGTGTAGTTTATCACTGCGATTCATTCCTCATTGTGAAAAGCATCCCTCTCGGTACACGCCGCATAATTGATGTTAATGAAAATGGGGTTTGCAATTCACTCAGAGAGTCAGACTGGGCTTGCGCTTCTTGCAAATCAGTAATCTGAACTGAAAGCAAATTGTTGTTTAAAAAAGAGAAATGAAAGTTAATTAATTGCAAGGAATCTCTAGATTGTTACTTGCTATTTTCTTAACATTGCTATTTCTCTCCCTCTCCTTCGCCAGGCTCCCAAATCATTGCTCCATCTCCATCCCCGATAGCATTCTTCCTATTCCTCATGGCACTTTGAGTATTGGGGGATATTTTCTGCTGCCAATTCATCAGGGTCCATCTTCCTTCTGTAGAAGAGGTGCCAAAATTGTCGCCTATGTGATCTGCTGATAAAACAATTCATCCAACCTCTGCTCGGCTGCTTTTTTCCCCGATGTCCCTTCTGCACCCTCCCCATCACGTCCCCAGGACTGAACATGGGTGCTGCCGTGTGGCTGCTTGCACAGGCACGTGAAACACACGTTTTTCCTTGTATGATGGGAGGAGATCAGTCCCATGCATCCCTCCAGAGCCTCCTAAAGAAGATGTTTGGCGTCTCCTCCATATTAAAATAAATAGAAGTTGTCAAGGACGGAGAACTATTGTTAGTGTAAGCAGAATGGGTACTTATTATCAGTTTTAGATACGCCCAGGCCAATAGTTAAATGTTTTTCTCTGGTTAGTTTGATGAAAGGCAGTAATAGATTTAATTGCTGGTTGTCATTTATAATGTGGTATATGCAGTATTTGAGTTATTCTGATAATGCGTTGTAATTACCTGCCATCAAGCGTTTTACAATGTTAAAAACATGATCTTTGAAGAAATGTAGCTAAGTTCTTTGAATTGAAGGCAATAGCTATTGAGAGTACAATATCATTTTAAAATGTCAATCACGTAAGTTAGGTAAACAAAAAGAAGAGTGGTTGGCGGTTGTTGGTTGTTATTTTTTTTTTGTAAATTCTTCCAGTGCCCTTAAACCTTCCCAAAAGCTTGGCAGAGTAAGCAACGTGCCTGGAGGGCTGATAAATAAAAGCTATTTCAGAGTCCCCTGCGCACACACCCAGGCTGGAAAATGTTGTGTGCTGTGCATAAAGCACGATCCAGGAAGCCTCTTTGTGTTGAAACCCAGAGGGATTGCTGCTCATTTCACCTTTCTACAGTACCAGCTAGGAGAGAAAAACTCTCTCGGGTAGGGCTGCCCCTAATTCTGCATGAGGAAAGGTCGTGGTAAATGCTGGATGAGGCAAAATTTTTTACAAGGCAGAGGTTTCAGTCTGCATTGAGCTTTTATATGCACACAAATGAATCAACAGATGCAAGCAGAACATTGGTGGTTGAGCTACCAAATTTGTGTGCTCAGGTGGTTCAGTCGTGTGCCTGGTCTGCCAAAGGATGAGGGAAGGAGAGAAAAAAATCTCAAGTCTGCTGAATACAGGTGTGGCTCCCGGCAACATTCACCTACTGCTATCATCTTGATGCAGAACACCCAAATTCCTGAAAATATTTAATCAGCAAAGTTGAATTTTGATGAAACCCCATGCTACAGCCCTATTACCACTGCAGAAATTAATTATAATCCCTAGCAATGCCGTCCGTTTGTGAGGATTACCGCTGGTGAGCTGGCACCTTTACACATTCTTCCCCTTTTACGCTTTGCAAAGCAGGCTGTGAGGTGGAAGCATCCCTGTGTGGACAAGTTCAACTCCTCACCTCTTCACATACCAAATTTATTTGCGTAACAAAGCGTCCCGTGGAAGACGAATTAAAACACCACATACATATTACACGTTTTTAGCCAGATCATTGATTAATAGATGTAAATCGACTGAAAAGTGAGCCTCTTTTTTTTCTGCAGGGAGGTGCATGGTGCATCTATGGTTTCACGATGGGTTTCATACTGCAAACCCAGACTTTCCCCTAGCCCATGGCATTTAAGAAGTGATTGTTCTTTATTTATCTTTATTTATTATGTTGAATTTAACATATGTTGCCAGAAAAAAAGGTGAAAAGACCAACAGAGGTGTTTTTCTTCATCCAAGATGAACATGAAATAAAATCTTTCTTATGGTTCTTTTGAATTCCCAAAGCTCAGGTAGGTCTTACCAGCAACATGCCCATGTTTTAAAAGCATTTTAAAATATATTATTTTCCTTTCCTTTTGATATGAAATCAAACTGGGATAACTGGGGCTGACAGCGGATTTTTACAGAGCTTTATAGACATAAATCCCTCTCTGGATGGAATTAGCATCTGGCACGAGGAGAAGACAACGTGAGTGTCGCTACTGGGCATTTTCTGAGACTTCCCTGCATCGGGTGGCAAGTCCCAGCAGCTCAACACCGCAACGAGTCAAATTGTCAGAAGTCATTAGTGGTTGTCACTTCACAGCCCTCAGACTGGAGCTCCCCCGTTGGAATTTCAATGGAAAGATTTTGTTGTTGTTGTTCTTTAAGTAGGACAATCAGATGTTGTGCATAAACGGCTGGGATTTAACCCATTCATAGCTTTTTTTTTGGCTATGGTTGCAAAGAGACGGTAAGTTTAGGGGATTGAGGTTTGGTTCCATGCTCAGCCAGGATTTTTGCCAATTTATTAAGTCTTTTTGCACTCAAATCCCCAAGGACTGATTTTGAAGCTCGATCTCAACAGAGATACGGGCCTCTTGGGTGTGGATAGAGGAGCTTCGCTGGAAACTGTTGGTTTAGGAAGTAGCAGCTTCAGCACATTGGGGCTCTTTGTTCCTTGTCATTCATTATTGCTTTCCCTCTGTTTTTGTTTTTTTGGTGTTTTTTTTTGGTAGTATCAAAATAATATTATTTTACTGAATTAGCATTTTAAATAAATTGCACGAGGAGAGAGTGTAGTTGCTGTGTTCCCCTGGCTCTGTACAAAACAAAGCAGGGCAGTGCTAAGTGATGCTGTTTGTCTCTGTTTATAAATGGGTGCCCTTTCCGTGGGCTTATTCCTTAGTTTCTAATTGGGAGCTTTTTGATTGTTAATTAAGCCAGTTTGCCTGATGAAAGGAAAGAGAAGACTGATTAAGCAGGATGTAAATAAGCTAATATCTTGTAGCGCAGGGTTTGTCAGCTAGGTCTGTCCTTAAAGGCTGCTTCTGCACATCTATTTCAGCTCGTAAATGTTCTTTACCCCTCTGATTTAGCCCTTCTAGCAAAATCCCTCCAGAGCCATGGTCACTGGCAAAGATTTTCATCTTCTTCTTGGCTTCTTCTGCTCTAGGTCCATGTTGTAGCTCTGCACTCTAATTCAGCCTCCTCCAGGACATTTGCTGCTCCAACACAACCACTGAAACAAAAGTCTGACAGGTTTTTTTTTTGTTGTTGTTTTTTGTTTTTTTTTTTTAATATATTCTTCTATTCCTTTCTCTAATAGAGGAGGATTTGGGGAGCCTTATTTAGATTATTTTTTTCCAGATTCTCAGATACAAAGTGCTGCCACTACCCAAGGGCGTCGAAACTGGTTCCTAGGGAGTTATTTTTGTAGAGGATTTTTTTTGCACATAGCCATACAGAAATAGAAAGGTTTCGGTTTAATTTATATGCTTTGAATTCCCGAATTTAAAGGACATATCAGTAATGGTTTGGTGCTCTAATTAAATACCTAATTATGTTGAGCTCATTTTACATTTATTTTTTTTTTGCCAGTTTCTGATGGCTTTTACTGTAACAATCTTTGTTGTTTATGCAATTCAAAGCATATGTTTGAATTCTTCCGTCTCCTGTGTCTTATCATTTGGTTGCTCTTTTTTAGAACTGACATACAACTTTAAAAATAATTGCACGATAAGGAATGCAGTGCAATTTTTGAAAGGTACGGATCCAGGAGGCAGCCCCTGAAGAAAAAGAAATAGAGAAGCAGAGTGCAGCTGCAGGTGGGCACAAAACAAGGAGCCAGCTGGTTTTGTGAGCAGCAGAGTGGTTGGGGGCACGCAAGAGTCATTTCCTTGTAGCTTTTGGTTTTATAATTGTGAATTGTGTTACCCATTAGATGCAATGTGTATTGAGGGGTATAAAAAAAGAAAAACTAAAACAATAACATGAAAATCACCGTGAACTTGGCCTGGAGGTGCTTTTTACAGTAAATCTTTTGACGTTTTTGGTATCCGTGTCATTACAAAGTTGGGGTGAAATTCCCACCTTGTATGACAAGCCACCCCGGGGAGCCCAGTTGTGTCACAGGCCGTTAATTTTCATCGTTACAAAGGACACCGTGGCTTTTTCCTTTGTTGAGGTCCATCACGATTTATCTGGGAGGTAGGTAGAGGTGGCCAAGGGGTAGAGCAAGATGTGAAGCTTCAGGCTCAGGGACTGTCTCTGATGTGTAACATCTCGAAATCAGCCCAGAAGGCTCGGACCGAACGTTGGCAAGGGGTGTGTGACTTCAGTGTCACTTTGGTTTTAATAGGAAATGTTGCTTTATGGAAATAGATGAAGCCTGCACGCTTTAAGGGAGCCTTCTGGGGCAGGAGTTAGGATTGGCTGCTGCTGGAGTGCGCCCAAGACACATGGGTGCGTGTTCGGATGGTGTCCTCAGGCCTTTGCATTAGCACAGCTTCCCTGTGGTGCCAGCAGATCTGGTCAGTGCTCCTCGGCTGGAAAACCACTGCCTTTCACAAGTTACTGTACTTAAATCCTGCTGAGTTTTTCCTTTCTTTTAGCTATTTGGTGTGTAACAAACAGCACACTGGTATATAGGACAAAAATGCCCTCTCTTTTCACGTGTTCCCATCTCCCCCCTCCCCTTTTTTTTTCTTTTGCTATTTCTCCAGACTTTTTTCTCACTTGCACCAAGGAGGCTATTTAATCTTTGAAACAATGTAAGTGCTATCAGGTACTTTTTATTATTATACAGGTCCCTACAGTAGCTAAGTGCTGGTGTAGCCTGATCTGTTTTCACAAAATCTAGCACAAGATGAATTAAAAACCATAAATTCCTGGGTTACTGGGAGGTGTTGAGCTTTGCTGGTATATGAGTCAAGCCAACTTTTCCCTAAAGTCTTCAAACAGCAACACCATGATGTGTGTACTCATTGCAACTGGTCCTTTTGACTGGGTCACCAGTCCTCAAGGACTATTTGAAGCGTTCGTAGGAGATGGAGGTGGCTTCAGTGAGAGCATCGCTCACCAGTGCTGGGTTCTCCTCCATTCCGTTGCTGCTGCAGAAATTTAGCAGAAAATCAGCTCGGTAAGAAAAACCACAAAATTTAGGTCAGAGAAAGAGAGAGAGAATGAGAGAGAGAGACCCTGGAGCAGGTCTGCATTTAGGTCTGCCCAATTTCACAACTGCTTGGAAAGATTAGACCTGAGAGCTGTTTCTCTTCTCTCTATTCCCCCTGGATTTTAACTGATTTTCTTAACGTTACAGATTACAAAGACACAGAGCTGAAGTTCATGCCTTTATTTGTAGTTTATGAGACCTGATTGCTGATGCTTTGAGAGTTTGTTTGCCAACTGCCATCAATTTCCAGTGCCACAGAGCCTTGCCTTTTATTTCCATGTATGAGCCTTAACAAGGGCTCATCAGCCTGTTTGCTGGACACTTGTCCTCATCTCGTGCACAAGAACAGATCTAAACTCATACTGAAATCTGCACGTTTGCTGATAGTATATTAATAAACGCGTTGAGAAATTCGCTCTCGCGCTGCATGTCAAATAGGTGGGAATATCTATTCCCACAGTTCAATTCTATCCGTGGGTAAGTGCAGTATGAATATACTCCTTCAGCTTCTGAATTGCATATAAAGAACACCATCTGATTCTCTGCTTACTAAAATAAATGTCAGAAAGGACATGACCTAATTATCTTGCTTCCCGTTTTCCATCTACACGAAATCTTTCAGCTTTGTGGGTGGTTTTTGAAACCTCTGATTTTTGTCATTGATCCTAGAATTTCCATAATTTCAGTATTCACTAAAGAGTGCAAAGAAGTAAGCATGTCTTATAATTATGTGATGACATGCAAATAATGTCTCCTAGGTAAAGAATCAAAGTTCTATTCTGATATTGATAAACCTTAGGGGGGGAAAAAAAACAAATGCCCAAATCTTTGGTTTAGCTCAGACCATGCAAGTTCCAGGGTAATGAATTACCTTGGTTGAAGTCCCGAGGTATCCTCTGGAACATTAATAGATATTTATCTTTTACCTCAAACTTCTCCATCCCATTTCTCCTTCCAGCACTTCCTTTGTTGCCTCAACACCAAATTGATGCTCGTAGTTCAAGGGCAAAACACAGCATTTTGACGAGCCGGTTTGCAGAGGGTTGAACAAAATAGACTGAAATGTTAATTGTATGCAAAGGAGCCTTGAAAATGTCTAAGAATTTGGGGGAGGCTTGAAGTTTAATGAATCTAGTAACATTTACATCATCTGGGGATTGTGTGCATTTTCTTATGTTATGTTGAGGTCGTGTAGAGTTTTTTGTCTGTCCAAATCATGAGTTTGTAGTGTTCATCTAGATGTGACACTTGTGGGGCCATGGATTGCTATTGAAAGCTCATCAGAGGATTAGTGAAGTAGACCTCATGAAAGGATATGGACATTTGTCATTAATTTTATTATATCTTAGTGTTTTCAGTCTCCTTGAAAACAGAAGCTGATTTTGTTTTTGCGATAACATACATCTAGTTTTAATGGAACTTACAGTCTTCTTTCAAGATCGCACTGGAGACTCTTCTCTTGCATCCAATGCCAATTAATTTTTTCAGAAAACATTTAAATATAGTTAAATGTTTGTATCTGTGGAGAAGGGAAGACTGAAACACAGAGAGGAAAATGTAAAAATGTCTATTTAGCTTTTCATAAATAATATAAATGCAGAAGATCTGACAACGCTCGTGGTGAGTTTATGGCTATCCCGTAGACTTCTCTAGACAAAGCATTAAAATAATCAAAAATACAGAGTATTTGTTAGAATTAGTAGGCTAATTTAATATCAGAAGAACAATTTTAATTATTTTATGCTTTAAATACGTTTTAAGTGGTAAATTAAGGTGAAGGTGGACAATTTTTATTTCTCTGGGCTGCATTGCACAACAGTTAATTACAACAAGATTGCATGTGGGAAGAGGATGCCGTCAAGTCCAGTAGGGCTGAGACATCAGCCTTGGTGTGACTTCCATTGATCTAAGTGTCCATGAACGGCATCCCTGTATTGCTGTTTCCACTCCATTATAATCTTCTAGAAATCTTCTAAGGGAAGATGTGGAGTGTGCAGGGTTTTAGGTTTGAGAACAAATTGTGTGTAGCTATTAACGGCTGGCAGGATGCATGCTTTGAAAAGATTAACCTGTTATCAAAATCAGCTAAAATGGCACCATCGCCCTGCGTCTCTCCCTCTCCTCCAATGAATTTGAGCGTCCGAAGCCTTTGAGGTGTCAGCGAGACCTGCACCATGTATTTTTTTTGCCTTACAAGCTCTGATCCTCGGGTTTAACCAATTGGACACCCTCTGTTGACAGCACATGTCATCTTCGCCCTGCGACAATCACTGAATGATCAACAAAAATAACTCCCTCATTGAAGCCGAAGCAAAGCCGCTGAAGGGTGAAGGTAACAATCACAGCCTTTCAGCCCGGGATGCGTGCGTGGCGACGAATCTCGAAATCCCTGCTACTTGTCCTCCTTTATAGTTGAGCTTCAAAGAGGCGGGCAGTCTGATCCTTGACTTTAAACACGCTTTAATAAGTCCTTTTCTCCCCTTCTCTGCTGTTGCGCATCATGCATAAATCACTGGAATTTCACAACACTTTTAGTGATTGCTTACTCTTATTTTTTAAGAGCTATCCAGCTTTGCAGACTGGTGTCACGATCCTACTGAGGATTCATTTCACTAAACTTTCGGTTACTTTGCTGCCGCATCAGAGTGACCAGACTGAAAGGGAGGGGGAAGCAAACCTTGTTGCAGCAACTAATTCACTACTAGAAGAGTTGCTGTTCCTCCGCTCTTTAATGTCAGTGCTGTCCCACGGTGACCCGATGCTGAGATGTATTCGGTTCCCCCCGACACATGTTACAGAAAATGCTGACCTGACCTTTAAAAAAATTTTATTAACATTTACAAATTTTATTTTACTGTGTCATGTTCAGGGAAATTGTTTCAGCTAGACAGGAGGAATGCTTCCCACAATGGCATTGCTTCACTCATTTGTATAACGACATATTAAAGCCACCTCCCTTTTCAATCTTAACCTGACTATCCTCATCTCATCTACCCTTTCCTATTTATTTTGTGTATATTGGTTGTTCTTTACAGGCAGGCTTTAATAAAATGCTTTTTATGATACTATCTGCTTACTGTAGGCACCACCTAGCACACGCCCAAGGTAAATCCTAGTGGTATTTTGGTTGATTTGGGCATTTTGGGGACCACTTTAATTGCTGAGTTTTGCTGGAGTGGTAAGCTTCTGATGAAGGTATGTGTGTGCCCGATGGGACCCATCTGTCAGCATCATGGCTCATCGCAGGAACGACCTGGCTATGTTTTGGATCTAAGCTGAAGTTGTCTTTGGAAGAGAAATATGGATTACAAGCCCACTCTGCACTGGGTTGGCTCGATAGCAGCAAACTCAAAATTTCACTTCTTGCCTCCTCTTCTGAATTTAATTAGGAAGCAAAATGAGGTCTGAGGAGGGGGATGTGGTTATTATCTGTGTTATTATCTATTATAAGTGTACCACGTGAATTAATGCTGGAAAGGCAAATAGCCACTTGGCCAATGTTGGCTGAGGAATTAATGGGTGTAAAGACACAGTTTGTCATCTTACTTTTTTCTTCTCTGCTTATTCAGACATCTGCTGGTGTCAGTCTCGACTCGTGTTTATTATAGGTTGTTTGGTTTAAGAATCTTTTTTGATCTAATAACATAAATTAATCAAAATGGCACATGAGACAAAGAGACATCATGCTGCTGTCTTGAAAAGACAGCTCATCTTATCTAGAGCAGTGTTGTGTGGAGTAACCTGTTCTGTGCTTTGTTTGCTTAGCTCTTAGATGTTGACAATAAAATTAGAATGAAAAATGAAATGTCAGTTGCTTGGGCTAAGTATGGTGTGTTCCCCAGAGAGAGTGGGGAAGGGATGTAGGCATCCCAGTACCTAATTCTTGGTACCTAATTCATCCCAGTACAATTCTTGGAAGAGCAGCAACATTTGTTGAAGTATTACATTTACTTTAAAGGTGAACAAGTTGCAGAATGTCTTCATGCTTGGTAGATGGAGCTCTAAATAGTCTGCTCTGGAGATACATATTTTACCTCGGTGACTTGTGTAAGTTAAGGGTAATTAAAGGAGATGTTAACTTTGTTTTGCAGTTAAGTGCAATGCAACAGCAAGACCAAGACGTTACTCTCTCCACATTATATTTTTGGTACAGTTCAGTTTAGTTTTTAGTGGAAAAAGCAAGTTTATTTGTTCTTTGTAAGAACAAATTTTAGAGGAAGGCAAACACTTGATGTCAATCAGATGCTTTTATCGAGGAAATGGGACCCCACTCCTCCCTGGTCTTAATCACAGATCTCCCACTGCTGCCGTGCCTACCTTCAGCACAAATTGCTTGGCTCTGTCTGCTTTGCCTCACTGCCCTGTGAAGATTGGATCGCTTCCTACCTGCTTCCACGGCGACTTAATTGCATAAAGACCGCAGAAAAATTTGAGATGAAAACGGTTGTATCGCTGCATGACCATCGCGATCCTTCTGTTTCCTCCCAGTGTGTAGGATTTTCCAAGCACTTTCTCAAGCAGCCAGGCAATCATTGCTTAATATGCATGCTCTAATAATGACTGGAATTAATTTCATAGAAATGACACCAAAATAATTAATACGGCTCTCTTGGGCTGCATGGGATAGACGTGATGTGAGGAAGTGGAGATATTAAAGTGTCAGTGTCCTGCTCCACACATGTGAAATGTCATCAGCAATTCGGAGCAGGCCTGCTTTATTACGGCCGTATTACAATGAATGTTTTCCACATCTTCATAGAGTGTCTATTAACAGCATTTCCTTCATTTAAGAAATGGCTCCACTATTCTAATGCAACCCATTTTGATGAATAAATTTAGCACTTTAATGCTATTTATTTACTCCACACTATAAAATGTAATAAGATAAATAATGGGTCCCACAGGGGCACGGGGTAAGTTGGTGATCATCCTCTCAGCAGGCAGTTGAACATAGCTCGAGTAAAGAAATAATGATCAAAATTCACAGTGCTCCCTGGGATGCCATTTATATACCTGAATCTAATAAAGAAAGAATTACAATGCTTAACAACGTGCTTAGCACCGGGATCTGAATGTAATGAGGCCGGCAGTGAGGAATGTACAGCCATATGAGCTCAACCCAAAGCATCGAAGCAGAGGTGAGGACAGCAAGAGATGTGAGTGGAGTGAATGTCCCTCGGTGTACGATTTGCCAGCTCTTGGGATACCCGTGCTTTGTTCTTCACTGACTACTAAAATCCACTCCAAGGTACGCTTCCTCCTCTCCAGTCAACGTGGTTCATGAAAAGAAAGTCCTATGTCACTGATCTGACCTCCTTCTATGCTAAGATCACCCACTTATTGGATGAGGGGAAGGTGGTAGGTGTAGTTTTTGGGGATTTTGTCAAGGCTTTTGCCACCATCCCTCACAGTATCCTTCTGGACAACTGCAAGAAGAGCAGGTACGTGGTATTCTTGTTGAAGAATGGGCTGAAAGGTAGGGCTTAAAGGGTCGTAGTGAATGGGGCTCCAAATGGCAGCTCCTTGTTGGTGTTCCCCAAGGCTTAGTCTTGGAGCCAGTTCTGCTCAACGTTTTTATCAGCGGTCTAGATGCATGAGTTGGATGCATCCGAAGGAACTTTGCTGATGATACAAAACTGGGAGGTGCTGTTGACTCCCTGGAAGGACGAGAGGTCTTGCAGATACTTCTAAATACATTAGAGCATTGGGCAATCATCAACTGCATGAAGTTCAACAAAGGAACATGCCAGGTGCAGCGCCAAGGATGGAGTAACACCAGACATGGGTACAGATTCGGAAGCAAGTGACTGGAGAGCAGCTCAGCAGACAGGGACCTGAGGGTACCCTGGCATTTGCATCTCATCTGGTTTTGCACTTGCTTTTCAGAGCAGATTTCTACTCAACAGGAATTATTTAGGAAAGTTGCACTCTATTTAGGTTGTAGGCACAGGAGGACTTTAAAAAAAAATACATGAAAAAAAATACATTAAAAAAATACTTAAAAAAATACAAAGTCAGAGACTTTGAAAATAAGTTTGAAAAAATCGCAATTCAGATACTGTTGCTCTAATACATGCAGTCATAATTTCGGCATAAAAGTAATAACAACCTGTCTGGAGACTCTTCCATCTATTTCTTGATCAAGCGTTTGAAAAGCACAAAGACGAATAACAGAATAAAATAGTGGAATGATAATGGAGTGATTTGTACTTCAATTTTTACCTGCTTTTTAAGCTGTCAATAATCCAGCACACCCCATGTTTAAAAAATAATATGTGTTGTTTTTTTTTGTAATCGTGGGTCTTGCAAGTTAACTCCTGAATCCCTTTGTTGCTACTTTTGATCTCCTCCAGGAACAAATGATTCTGTCCCAAGTTGTTCCTATTTCAATAACTTCGCTTCTCTTTTAGTTTCTCAGCAATACCGTTCAGCCTGGTCAGAGGGGGATATTCATGGGAAATGAATCCTATACTGTAAAAAAAGAGGGGGAAAAATAACTCAGCTTTGTATCTTGGCTGGTTTGACTCTTTAGGGTTATAAGGACGTGGGAAGGACTCCAAACATCCTACAAACATCAGCAGTGGCGTTGGGAAGTTGCTAAAACTTTCTGCCCTGTGGCTGAGCCACTGTAGAGCATCATTAGGAGGATCTGCAGGGATCAGATCACATTGTGGGAGACACGATGCATCAGTTGATTGGAAGTGGTTAAAAAAGAAAAAAGGAAACGAGGCATGTTGGCTGAATTTCCAGTTGACCGAAAGGTTTCCATTTTCAGGTGCGAGCGTTCATTTTCAGCAAAACATCAGGTTTTCATGGAGAAAATGGACGTTTCGAGTGAAAAGAAAACCATTTAGTAGAAAAAACGAATCCCACAATTTTGCAAGAAAATTTGTGCCCACCCTTAGTCATCAAATCTGGTTGACTACGCAGGCACACACAGCGGATGCGTTGAACGAGAAAGGGGCTGGTTTTGACTAGGACCTCTTCCAACTAGGCCCACACATTAAAAAGAGCAATATAATTTACATATCATTCAGACGGTTGGAAATCCCGGTTGTATGGGAGGATATCTGTCTTCTGTTCGGTTGCTTTTTCATTTTGGTTAAATAAATCCTTTCCCGTGTGGGAGAATAAAGCTTTCTGTACGCTTCGGTATGCAGGAGCTATTTCACATAACCTATTCAAGCAAGCACATGAAAGGCGCCTTGCAGGAATAGCCTCAATTGGTTATTTTTAGGAGGGGGAGGATGGCATCAGCAAACCCACTAGAGAGATCTCTTCTGCCACCGTGTACACATCTCTGAATAAAAGAAGCCAGTGGCTGCCTAATGAAAAGAGAAATTGGAAACCCCATGCAGGCTGATTACAGTCACACAAATGCTTTTGCCAAGATTTCCACCTTCCTGGGCAAAATTTGTTCTCTTTTCTCTGCAGAAAAACCTCTCTTATTAAATAATTGTTGTGCAGGGGAGGGGAATGGTGAGGGGGTGCGGAGGAATCAACAGCTGGACTAAACAAATTAGGGCAGGGGCATTGAGTGCTTCCCTAATGGCACGTTTATGGATGCTGGGTGTTTTGGGTGGAATGGGGATGAGCAAAGTGTAATTGCTCATCAGGAGCGAGGCCATTTCTTTGTATCCGTGTCTGCCTTCCTCTCATGGTGGAATTGCCTGTTGTGTTGCAGCTAGGACCATGGGTGTCATTCTAATAAATGTAATTTGCTTACCCCAGTATTACCAGAACTCCAAAAGTCCTGTAGAGTCTGCTGAAGGAAATGCATTTCCAGCAAATTTGACTTTAGATGAGGTTTTGTACTGTGTTTCTGTTTGGGAAGCAGAAGGTTGAGAGAGGGAAGAGGTTTATTTGCCATCAGAGGTGAAGTGAATCTGGAAACAAGACTGGAAGGCGATGAGGCTGGAAACGGATCGAGTGCTGAGCGTGGGATGCTGTTGTACATGGCCCATTTTTGGGTGTCTGAGAAGTCTCGAGTGTGCAGGATCTTCCTCAGGTGACTATATATGAAGATGTCTCCTTGTGTTGAACCAATCTTGGCTTGTTTGATTGCTTGTTGTTTAAGAAAGGGGGAATTCTGGGGGGAACAGGCCCCTTTTTCTCATCTTTTTCCTTTGGTAGGTATCTCTGATAGTCCTCTGACGTCCATATAATCTGTGTTTCTCTCATATCCTAGTTAAAACCAAAAAAATTAAAAAGTTTTATTCTAGCTGTTCGTGATTACACACTGAAGGAGACATCAGGTTTGCTGTTTGTGTCACTTTAGGATTAGCTTTGAGTTCAGCTCTTGCTACTGTAATTGGGGCTGCAAGCTAGAAGGTGTGGACCGCGCTCTGCAGACTTCAAAAAATAGAAACACAACAGCTCAACACAACTCTCACGGAGGAGAAATCGGTTTAATTTCCCAGCTTTTCCTGCTCAGATCTGCACAGGCTGGAAATACATCAAAGGTCAAAGAATGATGTCAGAAAGGGGAAGCAATTTTGGCCTATACACGATTTTCTGCTTTCGCCTGCTCCTGCAAGTTAGTTTCTCTGTTCTTTAATAATGTTGTTTATTACTGGAGATCGGTTATAGACTTCCGAGAAATAAAACTAGGAAGCAAATGAAAACTTTCCTTTTAACAACTTGGCTGAACGGCACCTTTTCAGCTCTGCTTCTGGCAAGAAACGCATTAGAAAAAATCTGACTGTGACCAGTGAACCAGGATGGGAGAAGTGAGGCTTTAATGCCTTTTTTCCAAAGTATTGTGTGCTTCCATGGGTGACAAACATCTCATTTTGGGGGGAGAGCTGGTTTTCTATGAAGCCTAAATGCCTCTGCAGATACTAACGATTCACTTGGTTTGATCCAAGGAAAATATTTAGTAATTTGACCTAAAGCCTATCGAAACCAACAAGCAGTTTTCTGTGAAATCCCTTGAGCCCCCCAAGTGGAGTGAGCGCTGTCTTACGTAGCACAGTCGTGATTCTTACTCATCCTGTTTAATAATCTACGTGTCTGCAAGGATAAAATCTTAACAAACGCTCCTCAGGAGAATGAGATTTATTCAGGACTTCTCTGGGATCCCCTTTATACCTCACTGCTAGGAAGAAAAGCTTTTATCTAGAACCGTGAGGAAAATATCCCATTAATCTCCATACAAGCATCACATTCTCGTTTGTGGGTGGGGAACATAATTTGCTGTAATAGAAAAACAAAGTACTTGGGGAAAAACATAACGCACTGCAGAATTTGAGGTATTGGATGAGAAGTATTTGGTCTGGGGATTGTGTCACCTTATACAACTTCTTATGCAAAACTTTTATAGGCTTAGACTAGGTTTTGCTCTGAATTTCTGTTATTAGAACAACTAATCCTTAAAAGCTTTTGGTATTTACTGTGAAATCTCTTTTAATTTTGTGATCACCGGGGTATCGGAACATTTTGCACTTGTATGTGTGTTAAAACATGTACAGATTACAGAGTTTAATGCTTTTTTCTATTGAGACAGGGACCTGAGCTCTGTTCAATCTGCACGTTATAGGTAAGGAACGAGAACAGGGAACAATAGGTCACAGAAAGGAGCACTTGAATTGATCAGGCACCTTTTACAAAGACAAATCCTCTTTATTTATGCAGATTTTCCCTAACCCATCCATTACTCTGTCTTCTAATGTCTTCATAAATGCGATGTTTTCATGCTTTTTACTCCTCTGTTTAAATTTAAACTTTAATCATTCCAGGGCTGGTGCCTTCTGCATAATATTTCTGTTTCTAATAAGCCATTATTAAAAAAAAAACCATGGGCTTCCCAGTTTTGGAATCAGTCGCTGAGTTTCCGCATGCACTTTGCTTCCTCTTGCCCCCGTGATGACTGATGCTAACCAACTAAGGTGCCATCTACAAAAAAATATATATATCATTTTGTGCTATAGGTTTCATCCAACTTTATCTTCTAAAATACTTCTCTTGGGTGGAGAGATTGTAATTTCAAAACACGTATCTTCTGACCTGATACAAAACTCTTCCCGAGCTGTGGGTGTAGAGGGAGCACGGATCAAGTCCTTCAAGTCCAGCGGCGGTTCCCAAAAAGAGGATCTGGGTGTTAAGAGGATTTAGGATAGCAGCTCCTGGATGGTGTGGGCCCGTGCTTCAACGTGGTCTTCTCCAGCTTTGACTGGAGCAGTTCAGCACATATCAGTATGAATTAAGAAGATACTTTCCCTCCTCAAGACATTTCGGTGTTGATGCTGGGGGAGAGGAAGGATGCTGACCCACGTAGCTTTGAAGTTGAGTTTGCTGCTAGGTGTTTTCCTTCCTTTTGGTTTGCCATGAAAGAGAGAAATTTTTTCTCCATGAAAGAGAGAAAATAAGGAGCCCAATTATTCATTCCTAAAGCAAAATCCAGAATGAAGAGGTGAGCCTCGAAACCTTCCCTGCAGGTGAAATAAAAAGGGGCTCCAATGGATGAAGAAGGGGCTGAGATCTGTATCGAGACCCTCCTATGAAATGCATGCAGGCATCAAATTCCTCCTTCCTAATTTAAGAAATTTACTCATAAATGATGTGTGCTGGTGGCTCAGAAAGAGAAATAATCCGTGCGGTAACAGCATCAGCTGCCTAGATCTGCTGTGCTGCAGTCAGCCAGGTAAATCTGGATGGAAAATCACCGTGTGTAGGAACAAAGGAGATACCATGCTTAGAGCACAAACCCAAGTGGATACAAACTGAAGAGAGGGCACGTTAGAGCTGTGATACTTGGTGGAATACCTTCAGAAACAGGTAGGTGTGTGTCTGAGTGGGGAAACTGTGGTGGTTTGCAGTGGGGATTGTATCCGAGATGCGATGGCTGCTCACCCAGGTGCCATTTCTGAAGTGCGTGGCTCTACAAAATAATGATGAAAAAATCTTCAGAGATATTCAGGGTCGGGAAGGGGGTGTAGCCTCACTTTTCCAATACACTCAGAAACCAGAAGGGGATAGGAAGAATAATGAAGAGAAAAACGCAAGCTTGAGCTGCTGGCTTGCATGCTGTGCTTAGAAGAAATTGTGGTTTCAGGTCCAGTAGGAAAATAGCTCTTTTAACTGCTCTTATCAGCTTTGTTGGCAGCAGTGCTACTCTGTAGCCTGGGAAATCGCCATCCTTCATCTGTGCATTTCTTTCCCAAGATGGGAGAACCTCATGACACACCAGAAACACAAGCTGACGCATCTTTGGTGGCACTGTTCTCACGATGCTGAAGATCTCTCCACACTGGTAATTAACTCGGGGCCTTTCCTTCCTCATTTAAAATGAGTTTTGATGTCCAGAATTGCCTTTGGCTACTGCTCGAACAAATTAGGATTTGAATATCGTCTTGTATTTGCTAACTCACAGTGGAATGAATTTGGAGTCAGATCGTCGTGGAGTTAAAATAAATGTCCTTGCATGGTATTAAACAAATTTAAACCCATGGATGGTTTGGCCAGGGGACTCGAAGAGGCTGTGTGTTGGATTATAATGAGTAAGAAATGTGTAATGAGGTTGAGATTCAAAGAAGGTTATACCAGGCTGGCTTTGTACCTAGTGCCTCGTTTTCCTAAGGCGTAACAGATAGGAAACAAATTAATATGCCAGCAAATTGGGAGACTGGGAGGAGAAGAAATCACCGACACAACTTTCAAATGCGCGTTCCTTCATTTCCAGTGGGCAGTTGCAGCTTATCCTTTATGTGTTTGGTGTTTGGGCCTTGTGAAGAAAGCATTTCAATGCAGAAAAATAGATCAAGGCACGTTTTCAAAGTCAGCACTTCCACCAGAACCTTTCAATCTCCTGGTTCATTTTCTGTGCACCGTGACCCTCTTGAATGTCATCTGCTCTTTTCCAATTGTAAAGCCTTTCTGCCTCCGCTCCTTCCCCTTGCGAATCTCATCTCTTCTGAGCTGTCCTTTCTTCCTTTGTGAGCCTTCTCCTCCTCCTCCTCCTCCTCCGGCTGGCTCATTCGGGCTGACACCTTTTGTTAGTGTTATCAGCCAGATTAGAGGGCTGAGATTCGGGGGGGTACTGGTGCCAATTCTTCTGGGTCAACACCTTCGTTCCCAATGAGAGCGCTCTTTGATTGCTCAGTACGAGTGATGATTGATCGATAGCAACTTTGTGGTTAAGCCCAAGATCTAATTAGTGTGGGTTTCATTAGCTGAATACTGATTGAGAGGGAATAGAGTTTGAAGAAAGGGGGAGAAAGGAGTTGGGATTGTGTTTTTTTCTTCTTGATGGACCCAAACCTTGTGTTTGTTGGGGCTTTAATAGATAGACTTTCTGGGCAAAACAGGGTAAAAAGTCATTGCAATAGTCAGGTCAGATGCTTAAAATTTTGGCAAAGGACCTCCTTTAGTATTGGCTTGGCCTGTGATTCATTCTGGCTCCTCCAAGTTACTCTGGCAATCCACCACGGACCTGTTCTCGTGGCCAGGAGATGCCCCTGGGCTGTTCCTACCATGTTATTCTGTAGGTTTACTGCTTGCCCGTCGCTCTCCTTGTGTCTTTACTGCAGGTGTTGGAATGAATTTTTTTTGACTTTATGCTAAAGGCCATGATCTTGCTGAATTTAATTTCTTTTAGTGAAACTTTTTGGTGTAAGTTGAAGCCAGCTTCCATTCTTCGCTTGTAGCGGAACACATAAAATATGTGTGCATAAAATTTAAGTGTCAGAGATATTACAGCTTAGGTCCTGGCTGTTCAAAGCAAGATAATCTGTGCTGTGGATACATCTGTTCGTGTCATTGCTGAAACCCTGCCTATTTGCAAAAAAAAAAAAGAAGAATCGGATCTTGTTTGCTTTATCGCTTTATTTAGTGCAGCTTAAAAAATGAGGTTGTTACAGAATCTTTCATTTTGCTGCGTTAACGAATGTTTGTGGACTGCATGGACTGGGTAAAGCCATTCATGCTCGATTCACACATTCATGGCTTGGAATTCAATCCATGAATCAAGTCATATAATACAATAGCGGCGTCTTCAGGCAACTGTGCAATTTAATAACAGCCCTCAACAAAGTAGGTTTGCGTTAGGTCTGTGCCACGGTTCATGAGAGGTTTTGCAGAAAAATCAAGCTCTGTTTATCCGTCTGGCTCATTCATTTCATGTTGCGGTGTCGGCGGGCTTAATAACGTCTCAGGCTCCTGCAGGAGAGAGATGGATTTTGAAAAGGGAAGGAAAAAAGAGTGGGCAACAGCAAAACAATCTCCCTGTGTGTTTTACTCGGAGTCCCAGTGGATTAGCGATAGTAGTTTGCATTAGCAATGACAGTATAGAGATGATTACTCTTCCCCGGGGACTGGCAGGGATGGAAACGGTGCTCCATTATATTGCTCATTATTATTCTCCATGCTAAGTGGCACGGGGACCGGGGAGCCAAAGGGCAGAGCTGAGGCAGTGGTTTTCAGCTAATAAAGTTGTGTGAAGCAGGAGATGGGATGGCTAAAACAAAAGCTTTGTTCCGAGGTGTTTGGAAGCATGTTTTAAATTTTAACAAAGTTTAAAATGTGGATTTTTTTTGTTTTGGCTGTGCTTAGTTTAATTGAAAAAAATTATACTTTCCCTTTCATTAGCTTTATTGAAATTGTATATAACAAACTCGAATTGCATTGTGTTAGAGGACGTTTTCCTCCCTGATTTAGGTTTCTGGTCCTGTTTCTCTCCCCTTTGAATAACTGAAATGATGGAAAATGGGCCAGTTTTGAGGATTGGGTTGCGCTAAGAAAGTTCACAATAATCCTCTCTCTGTAAGCAAATCAGTGACCTTCCTACCTCTGAGCAAGAGTTCCTCGAGGCTTTTTTTTCCTTTCTGCGTAGTCTTTGCATGGAAAGCAGGTTTCATGGTCTTAATTCCATCGTTCTCTCCCTATGTCATTGTACAGTTGTGTTGCCTCATTGTCTTCTTCATCATTCACAAATGGCTATTGTCATGTATAATTCATCTCTGATGTTGCAAAACTTTACAAATACTAGTAAATAACATCCCGCTGGCGTGATTTTTATTTTATTTTTTGTAAGTGGACCGTGTTGTGGATAAGCAAATTGAGGTAAAATGGCAAAATCATGAGATTGGATGTCAAAGCAGCACCAACGTCAGCGAGCTATGAATTTTTGCCTATCAGCAGAGAATAGCAGCTCTGAGTGGAAAGGTAGTCAGGATATCTGTTGATTTATGGAATAGCAGGTGAGAGAGGAGGTCTATTAAGATCATTTTTTTATCTATGTATTTTTACGTATCTGTGTATTTTTATTTATCTAAAACTGGAACATTTCACATTGTGTTAAATCAAGGTAAAAAAGAGTTTCTCAGCAATTTTATAATACATATCTCTGTTTAAAGCATTAAATTTTGTTACAATTGGTCTAATGTAGTGGCATCACTTCAAATTTCTGTTACCTTTCATAAGGAAAGCATGTTTTCCAGGACCAGGGTTGAGCTGCAAGATAACACGTAGCTTCATTCATGCCTGACCACACGACAACGTAAGTTTTGCCAATATTTCACTGCCATTAGGTCCACAAAGTAGTTGATTATTTTGACACAGCTGTGTGAATGTGCTTGTGACCAGCTTAATATGTTGTGTGAAGACTGGCAATTTCCTGGACTCTTTGAAAAAGGAAAATAAAGGTTTGTGGTTTGGAAGAGCCTGCCCAGTTCTGTCGTTTGGTAAAACTTGTGTGTTTTCAGTAGGGCCACGTAGTTTACCAGAATTTTTATGCTCTAAGAAAGATGGCGTGAGGGCTGGGGCTGTAGCCTGTCCTGTGGATCTGTGGTGCTGTGAGCTGAAGAAGACGTAAATATATAGCTCACGTTCAGTAATATGTTCCCAGTAATAATCCACAAAGGGATTTGGCTTATTTAAGGCATTGCATATCAAGGGGTAGCCAAAAAAGCAGTAAGGTTCCTGGTCCTATAACCAGGACACGGTTGGGTTTGATGTTATCGACTGGCCAAATACGATTCATGGGTTCCTTATAGTGGGGTAAAACAATCCTTATATAAGACATCCGAGACACCCCCCATGTCTCAGCTGGGTTTGGTGGGTGTGCTTGCTACTCTCTGCTCATCACCTTCCTCCCCCAAAGCAGCAAGCACTTGGCGAGCTCTCTAAAGCCAGAGCACATTGAGCATCCCTTCTAAACTGTAAGAATTAAACCCTTTTTGGTGTAATTACTAGGAGCTTAAATTGTCTTTTGATGAAACTTTTGAGATACGAAACTGCGATGTTTGCAATTTACTCTCACATTATACGTGGTGAAAAAAAAGAGTGGGTAAGAGAGATTTTCTTCCTGGCACAATTTTAGGGATCGTGGCAGGTGATTTATAAACCGATTCAGAAATCTTAGTATTTTGTTCTCATTCTGTGAAATGCTTCCCACCTTGTCTGGATTTTGAAGCTGCCGTTGAGGTGTCTTGTCCCTCCGAACCCAAAGGAAACTGTTTAAGTTTCTATAACAAGAAGTTTCCTATACTTTGAAATCTGTGAATATTTGCTTGATAGGCACGAGGCAGTTCTGTTGTTCTTTGCAAAAGCTCTCAACCTCCTCGCTTATGTGATCTGTCGTCAGCTGCGAAGTCTGTGGCCATATTCCCAATCCTATCAGCAAAGCCTAATGAAGGGGCAGGATTTGATTGTTTTTCTGAGTCTCTTCGGGTTGCTGGCATTCTCCATCAATCACAAAGCTGCGAAGGAGCCTGTTGAAGCTGTGCCAGTCCCTTTTGCCCCAAACCGCGCGGCGAGCTGCCAAAAACTTGCAGGGAACCTCCAGGCACGCCAGCTCGATGAAAATGCAGATACGAAGCCGGTGTAATTGAGAGTGCTCGGGGCAGATCTGGGCAGCGCTCACGCTCGGACTGCAGATGGGTGTTTTCATCCCGGATTAGGGTTTTTTTATCTGCAGAGTGTCAGAACCCACTGAGCGTTGTAGGGTCTCTTTACAAACCCCGGTGCACGGGTGTGTATTTCAGAAGAACAGCCAAACTGGGGTTCTTGTATAGAAAGAAGTAATACCCAGCCTAGACATATGTGCTCATTGAGACCCAAATCATCCAGGTTTTGAAACAAGCTTCAATCCTGTCGCTTTGCAGTAGTGGCACTGGGGTCGGCACCCTGGAAGGCAGCTTCTCTTTATTTACAAACTTGTGTCGAATCGAGGACTTTCTATTAAAAAATGGAACAGGCAAAGCTTGCAAATGCTGTCCTCTGCCTTTCTGAAACTCTTTCTGGAGCAATACCCTGCAGCATGTAAGGATCTGAAAGTGAGATGTGTTAGCCAGTGACGGAGGTTAGAATGAGCGCCGTAGATTTTGTGTTCTCTTGCAACGTGTACTTAAAGGGAATTATTACGATATTAAATCTTTAAACTCTCAAACTTTATTCTTTGCCTGCTGCAGGTAACGGGATATATTGTTGCGGTTCAAGTCTTTATCTTGGCTTTTATAATGCACCGCGTGCCAAGCTGCAGCACCAAGGAGTAAACACTTTTGATCTAACTCTGATCCATGGTGCAGTTTACATGGTAAAAAGTCTGCTGTGGTGTTAACTGCTCTCATCTTTATTCATGTCCCGGGGTGATTCAGCCTGTGCCATATGAATTACCAGCTCAGGAGCTCTTTCAAAACTTGTCCAAGTTTACAGCAGTGCCTGGAGCAAGCAGGGGGGTTGGTTTAGGGTCTGCAGAATGGGATCGTCCTCATTCATCAGGCTTGGTGGCAGCACCAGTACAACTGGGGGGCTGCTGGCTCTAACAAACTCCTGTGAATGCTGAGAAGGAGCTACGAGGTTATGGAGCTGCCGGATTGATGCTGTCTGTAAGCCTCAAGTCCCATGTGAAGCCAGAACGGAGCGGGACCAGCAGCTCCCCTGCTATTGGGAGTAGCAGCAGGGCCGGGAACTGGCCCCTCTCGGAGGCATGCGGACGGTAATTGCTGCATTAAGTTCCTCGTGTTTGTTCACTTTTACTGTAAATTAAGAAAGGAAGATTAGGGACTTGTCTAACGTGTAACTTGATGAGGTTTGCAAATAGACACGCGTCTTCAAAAAGTCATTTAGGGCAATTATTTTAGAGCAGTTCTTTGCTGATGGAGACAAAACGCACCATTTAAAAAAAAAAAGATAAGGCTGGTGCAGCAGTTATTTGCCTAATGCACTCCAGTTTATGGCTTTTTAGTCTCAAATGGCACAAATCCCCAGTTTCATAGAACTATTTTGCCCTATTAGCAGTGCTTTGGAGTTGCTGGACCCGTGGCTTGGCTGCTGCAAACCTCAGAGCAAAGGTTTGGGCTCTGCTGTCAGTGCATATTTAGACAGATTTTGCTGCCTGCGATGGAATGACTTGAGATCTTCATTTCACGACTTCAGCGTGCATTTTTACTCTTAGAAAGGTAGCCTTTTACCTAAAGGAATCGCATTTCCACGAGGGACACGTGAGGCAGCAGCTACAGGACAAGGTGGCTTCCTACAGGCAGCTGGGACCAGGGGAGGTTGGAGATGTGATGCGTGGTCACACCAAAGCTAACGCGATCCCCGAGAGAGAGAACGCTTCTCGGTGAGTCTTTGCAGAGACCATGGCAATTTATCTTCATGTCAGTGAAATGACATAGAAATATAGATTGTTTTATTTGCTTCCCTTCCCAGGGAGGCTGCCCACTCCTCTTTAATTCACTTTGGCTGCATCCCCCAGGGGTCGATACCTTTCAGACTCCAAAACCAACCCTCTGCTGCTCAGGGGTTAAGCAGTCATCGCTCTTGGAGGTCTGCACAAAAGCAGAATGCACTCGTGAGCTTCCAGGGATCCCTGAGCAGGGATCTGAGCACGTCTGAATGGTTTGCAAAGGAACCAGGGATCCCTGAGCAGGGATCTGAACATGACTGAAGAGGGATCCCTGATTCCTTTGCGAGCCATTCAGACGTGTTTTGTGATGACTCCCTGCCCTCCAAAGGAGACCTGAAGTCCTCTCTGTAGGGCCACGAGTGTCTGTGGCTTTCTGTGAGAGGCTGCTAGCTCTCTTTTTCCTTCTTTTAGGTCTTGTAAAGTGACAGAAAACATCTTGAAGGATGAGTTTGAAGGAACTAATGACTCTGTGCCCTTGGTGATCAGCCTGGTGTCTGTTCTGTTGTTTTAACTCTGCCTGTTTTTGTTTGTTAAATACTTTGGGATACCTCTGGGCCTGAGCACCAGCAGTTAAACCTCGTTTTTTTCTGTTTTTAAGCAAAAGTGAAGCCCTGTTTGCAGTGCACATCAGCTGGCTGTACAGTGGTGTTCCCACGGGGCTTGCTGGTCCTGCTGCCATCAGGCTTACATTGAGGTGGAGAAGGAAACAAAAGCTGGTCATTTTGAACGCAGAACCAGAGAAAACCTTCTGCTTTCATAGGGAATACCACGAAAATCCAGGAGAAAAGGATCTGATTCGTCCAGATGACTTTGCAAGTGGCGGAGGTGGGTGCTTCTAGCTCCCTGCCACCCAGCTGGGTGTCTGCTAGGACATGTCACAGGAGACTTTCTAATTTCCCTAAGCAGGTTTTTAAACCAAAGTAACAGACACACATTTGCACTTTTTCATGGGTGATTGAAAAAGTAACAAAAGACTTCAGCTGCTCAACTTTTGTTGTCTTTTTGTAATTACAGCCAGAGAGGGACTCGAGCCCTGAGCTGCTCTCCTTGTCGTCAAAAAGCAGCTGGGAAAAGTAGCAAAAGCCTTTGGCTGCACAAGAGGCTTCTTGCTTTCCACTCTATAGCTTGTATTCCTACGAGTACACTGCAGATCTCACCCCTTGTGTCCCTCTGTCCAGCTGGTTCTCACTTAATCCCTGCGGTGTCCCATCCTGGGCCTGTGGTGTCCGCACATCACAGGAGGAGGACAGTGCATTGCGATGTGTAGAGATGTCAGAAGGCCACTGCAAATGTGTTTTTTGTTTTGTTTTGTTTTGTTTTCCTTAATAAAATTGCAGCGTTAACTTAGGATCTACTTACCATCGCGGTGGGATTCTGGAAAGCTGCTTGCCCTGTGCACGTGGGTAATTAAACCAGAATTTTGAGCTTCTGATCATTGCTTTTCTCATTTAACACCCTCCACCCTCCCCTAAATGGCTCCGTTTGCCAGCTCGCATGCCTGGAGGTGTACATCACTGGGACTGCTGCTGCTGCCACGTATTGTAGAAACATCTTCGGGTGTTTTACACACACGGATTAAAATCCTGTTGGAAAACCTGCATGCCAGGCCACACTACCAGTGGTGTAGGACACCAGGCGGAATTTGAATCCGTGGCTGTGAAAGCAAAGCCTTACATCAAGGTGATGATCGTGTCCCGTGGTTAAGTGCGGCGATTTGGAAGCCGCTTTCCCACATTAGCCAATTCCTACAGCCTTCAGACGAGTGCTGCAATGTGCTTTTCTTCACACAAACAGGCCTGAATTGAACACCTCGTCGTGTTACAGGATGTTATTGGCGAGTTTTAAAGATGTACACAGTTTTAAATGGCGGAGTCATCAGTCTAACAACATGATATCAGAAGAGGAGATGAGGAAAAAAAAAATATTAGCCGGGTTGTTGATGAAACAATGGGAGATAAGGTGTACAGCAATGTATCTATTGAACAAAAGCAATCGAAAATGAACTGTATTATTTCTCACTCACTTGTTCTGTCACTGATTGAGGCATTTCAGAGCACAACCAGGAAAATAATAGGTTGCTTTCACAATGGTAGAAGTTTAACAAATGCTCAAAATCATTCATCCAACATCATTGCTGTCGTCGGCGAGAGCTTCAGCGTGTGCTATTGATGCCTTGCTTCATTCGTATAGCTGCTTTCTTTTCAGATCCAATCTCCCTGCAATGGAGGACTGAACATTTCAATTTGCTACCTGTAGAGTCGCGTTGAAATGCTCGGGCTGAAACGAGAGAGATGATGTTGGGTGAGGCTGAAAGCAGAGGCTTTGTGGAAGGCATTCCGCACAAACCCTCTGACAGGACCTGCTTTTGGCAGTGTGTCTCCTAGCTGTACGTGACACAAAGCCAGCAGAGGGTGTTTGTAAGTAAAATATTCTTGGTGGCTATTGATAAGCACTTCTGCATTGTGCGGATGTCTCAACCCCTGTTATCCTGACGTTCCCTTTAAGCCATAAAGTTTGATGTCACGCTCCTTGTGCTCGGCAGAACTTTATCTTTGGGCTTGGTGCACGTGAAGGAGCTCAGTGTAAGCTGTTCATTCAGCTCCTCTTACACGAAATCTCGAGGTTCATCCAAAAGCTAGAAACACGGTGAGTAGCCTCTTAAACACGTGCTAATGATCCTGTGAGTTCACAGCTCAGCTGGTTAGTCTGCTGGCATTTAAAAGGGGGCAACCTCTTTTGAAGGTGGCTTCAGTCTGAAGTCGTGTGTTTTGAAAGGTTCATTGTGCCAGCTTTGTGGATGGAAAAGCAGAGGTGTGGGAGAAGCCCTAAATAACCTGGCACGGCAAGAAGCAAACCTCTCATCTCCCGGTCCCTGCTCCTTGGCTCTGACCTCTGCAGACCCTCTCCATCGCGGTGTGTCTGAAGGCTTCTTGAGACTTTGAAAACAATCAGAGCAATAAAAGAAATAATGTGCTGGTTTATAGAGTGCGTGAGGGGGAATACAGTCCATTACCCAATTCTTTGTCCCAGAGATGACCTTTCTATTTAGCTGTGAATGTAATGCCGGTAACGTTAGGATCGTTTTCTCTGCCATATGTCCTCTGGACTCTGCCTCTTAATTTCTCATGCAATTGTAGGAGGCATAACGCAGAACACAGGAGCAAGTTTTCTTTCAAAATGGGACTATTTGACGTGGAGGGTGGAATGAATTGGAAAGTGCTTTGGCTGCCATCCATGTGATGCTGTAAGTCCTCAGGATGGTGCGTTGCCTTAAGGGCAGCAGCAACAGTGGACAAGCAAGAAAATGAAGCTAAGGAGAAGTGAACGAGAATCACCTTGATACCATCTTTCCCCAAACTGTTGGGATAATACTTCAGTCATTTCTGAAAAAAAACATCAGGAAAAAAAAACATCTTATAACCAGAAACCCACGTTTGGTACGGCTTGTGCAGTGGAAGTGCAGTGTTCCCAGATATTGTAGGGTGCATGTCCAGATTTTAGCCCAGCCCATCCTAAAGTGGGCTAAAATTAACTGCTAACGGTAGCCAGAGAACAGATCCCATTAGCTGCCTGGTACTTAGGCTCACCTTCAACCTGGATTCAGTCCAGGATCCTAGAGATTAAAGGCTTGGCATGTTAAAAGCCCATTCATTATCAAGATAAGGTACAGCCAGTTCTTCAAGTTCTTAATCAGCAGAAGCATAATTTGGCCCGTTAGAAACAGTAAATACACAAGCTATCGTGAGCAGTCCTCTTCAGGGTTCATTTCTATTCAGAAATGTCATCAATTAGTTAAACAAATGAAGCTTGCTTGTATTTGTCAGGAAAGAAGAGCGTAACATCGCCTCTTTGAACACAAGTTTCTTCTACCTCGATCTCCGTGGACCCGTGAGAGGAATATTTCAGATTGCTAGAAACGTTTTCTCTTTTTTTTTTTCCTGCTCTCATTTATATTTTGTATTCCTGTGGCTCGCTGCGCACAAATCAATATAATAGCTACTTGGTCCTGATTTAAAACTTTTAGCTTTGAACGCAGGCATTAAGTTATCCTGAAGAAGCTGCTTGAGTCTCAGTAATTCGTAGGCTTGTTGCTAATATTTAACAGGTACAATTTGTGCTTTAACACTTTGCACTTGCTTGCTTTATCTTTTTCCAGTGATCTTTCTCAGTGTCTCCTTCCTGGGCTTTCGTGCCCCTCAATAACATGGCCCAAGATGTCATTCATCCGGTAGCTTCGCAGCATTTGCTCCATCCTGGATGAAGCCAGGAGGCTTTCTTATGGTTTTCTCTGTCCAGGAGTCATCAGCAGCAGATAATTCATAGGAAGGTTTGTGCTCCTTTCTGCAGGATGGAAGCACTCAGGCTTTCTTCTCTGTCCTTGCCCTGTGGCTGTGGGCAGCATCCTGGGGATTTTGGCTGCCAGCGGGGCCCCTGCCATTCCTCTTCAGCTAACTGAGGTTTATGCTTCCCCTAAAATCCTGCTCGTTAATTAATCCTCCTTCCAGCTCAAGGGTGATCCCTGGAAGTCCTGCTCTTGTACCCATCACAGATGCTGGGGTGTGACTGCAACAGTTCAGCTTTCAGGTAGACCAAGGGTTGTCAACAGGCTCCCTGAACCCCCAGTGCTGGCTGTAGGTCTCAGAGCAATAAATCCCCAACACCAACATCGTTAGGGCCTGATCTGAGCCTGGTTTGCTCCTTCCACAGCACGCTTAGCTGATTTGGGGAACAGAGATAGAGCAGCTGCACGTAAAGGTGCTGTGACAAAAAGAAGCTGTCATCCGAGCAGCCGCAGCAAAAACGGTGATAACCTTTTGTTTCCTATCACAACAAAAGCAGTGCTCTAGAATAATCTCATCGGTTGAAAGAGAAAAATTATGGACTTTCCTCTGATATATTATCTGCAGATTGCTTGCCTCATTTGTTATAAGTCAATATTTTGCCCACTTGCTGTGGAAGTCTTGCAGAACATGGACATTTAATTCTGAAGCTGTTTCCATTGGCATTTCTTTAATAAACTCTCATAATTTATAGACTGTGTTTTACATCTTCTCCTCATGCCCCCAGAGTTTGTTCTAGCCAGCTATGAAGAAATGAGATATTGAGTTGTTACTCTTCGTGATTAAGTCAATAAAATCCATTTGTCTTGTTAAGTGAGTAGCTCCGTTCGGTGCATTGCGCAATCCCAGATCCTACGTTTTGGGGTGAAAAAACAATATCCAAGGCAATGATTAATTATTTGAAAATCAGAGCTGACCATCCAGGACTTCAGCTCAGCTGTGCTTGCCCCTGGCTGTGACTGTACTGTGTTGGTAGGGCTGCGCAGTGCAGTCAGCACGACAGCTTTTGCTGCAGTTTCAAGGTGATGATCTGTAATTATTAGATGATGATTGCTCTGATCACCGAAGAACATTTTGTTATTTTTAGGTGACAGAACTTCTCTCTTTCTTTTCTATTTTTTTTTTTTTTTTTTAGATAAAAACATTGCATCACCGTGAAAGTTACGTGATGGTAAAAGAGAAACTTGATGAATGAAAGGGTGTCTGAGGTTTGGTTAGCACAGCGCCTTTCCTAAGAAGCAGCCTGGGTTTTGCTTCTTCATTTCAAACGGTCACACTCCTCTAGCACAAAGCCCCTGGCTCTTTTGTTCTGATTTGAAGCATTTGAATGTCGGTGACATTCTGGTTTGGAAGTGTCGGAGCCCAACACTGAGCTGTACTTGAAGCATTTTGGGATCCTGCTGCAGCTTCACCCAGCCGTTCCCATGAGGACTGAATTCAAGCTGCAGAGAGAAAACTATCCAAATGTCAAAACCCCATTGTGCATTCACATTCTGCTTCCAAAGTCTCAATGTCCTTTCCTAAAGTCATTTTAGGTCCATGTTCTTTTCTCCATAACTGCTTTAGCTTCCATAAAGATGACACCTGCAGAAGGAGCAGCTCTTCCAAGCTCAACAGCAGCAACCAGTGAGTCCTTTGAGATGGACTTTTGGGGTATGAGCTGCTCTGGGACTTCCCTATAATATAGATCAGAATCTCTACGTAGAGTTTTCTGAGTATCACCTGTGTTGTTGTGGCTATGACTAAAAATAAGCATTACATTCTCAAATACGTTGACTTTTCAGATCACCGAATCGAGGGAAATAGAGGGTGAGGAGTTTTCAGGAGAGTTCTGGTAGCCGTGCAGGCAAGTTGTATCGTGAAGAGCCCTACATTAGAATTTTTGTTGTCTTCTGTCCTAAAAAAAAAGGCAAAAATTCAAGGTAATATTGGAAATGTTGGATAATGGGCACTGCTGTCCATCTGAAAGAACTGAAAGAACTCTGATCAGGATTTGGCCTATGCACACTCCCTGTCCACAAAACATTATGGTAATTTGAGTTAATTTTGAAGGAGCATGAAACCCACGTTTCTCTGAGAATCAGCATTTACTTGAAATACGGCGAACGGGAGAGGAGGATGGATTTAGAGGAACCTGGGGGAAATCAGGGCACTTGGGGACCCCCAGCTGCTCTACTGTGGATTGGGGCATCCCACCTGCCTGGCTTGTGGAGCCTGATCAGCTTTTCCAACTCAGCTGATAGTTTTCTAATGCTCAAGACCATTTGGAAGACGAGGACAGAAGCATCCAGTGCCAAACATGTAACTCCCCAGGGAAAAAATGAGGAGCACCCGTTATTTTCAAGGGAAATAAATCAGTCAAAGAGTGAATCCGATCAAAACTCAAAATGCCTTGCTGTTGCTTCTTCCCATGCTTTCTGCAGGCTTTGGCTTGCACGTGGCTCTAATTAAAGGGAAACAAGGGGACGTGGAGGATGAGCCATGCTGCAGCCCATTCTCTCCATCACAGCACATCACAGCCCCGTGATGGGGTGCAGGCAGGTTGCACACCTTGCATCCTGATGAGGAGAGGCATCCATCCTCCCTCAGTGCCTTTTTCCTGTATCACCTTGCAGTTTGCTGCTTCCCTCAGCTCGCAGGAGCTTATTATAACCCAGCTTTGCAATATGACCTAGGCCAGGCTTTTTATTTTTATTTTCACCTGCTGTGATTTTCAAATTACACCTTTAAGGGCCACTGTCAAGGGTGATGGTTCCAAATTTAATCTAGCTTAATATTAAGTGTTTGTCTATTAACTCTCTTCCTGATCCCAAAAAGCTATTAGGCTCCCTCAGGAGAGGAGTGCAATGGTATTAAAATCCAGCCTCTCCGAAGATCCCTATCGCTCTTAATTCCTACTCCAGGCCTTTGTTTTTGGCTTGTTTGATATCAGTAGCTCCCAGAGATTTGCTCAGAGTTATCTGCGTGTTGGGTTCACCACAAGCAACCATTGCTAAATAACTCAGGCTGCAACGGGAGCCTCCAACTTTGAACCTACAGTTAAGGGAAGTCTCCTCCTGTTTGCATGCACTGTCGGTGAAATTTGGTAGAAACACTTCTCTGCATCACCTCAAGTTTCCCAGCTTTTTTTGAGCCTTTCTTTCAAGCTGTTTTTCTTAATTGCATTTTAAATAAAAGTGGTCTTTTCAGTTCTCTCCTGTAAGAGCAAGGTGTTCCTGCCTCGGTACAGACCAGACTTGGTGCAGTCCCCTCCCAAAAGCAAAGCATCGCTGCTGCTGCAGAGTCTGATCTGCACTGGGATAGCAAGGAGGAGGTCAGCAAAGCTTATCAGGATCAACCAACCTAATCTAAAGCTTTCTTCTCAGCCGTTGCATCATGACTTTAAGACACAACATCATGCGTGCATGCTTAATTCTTTACTATTGATACACCCCTCCATGCAAACTTCAAGTTTTACATTAATTGCCAACATCAACCTCATTTCCCATTCCCTCCTGTATCCACGTACAGCACAGCAGATACTTCCAGCACTTATGGGTGCCCTTCTAATAGCATTTCAATAGACATTAATTCTGCTGTTGACCAGGCAGTCTGTGTGATTCGGGGGCTCGGTGGTAGCTGTGCAAGGGGAGCAGCAGAAAGGAGGATATGGAGGGGCTGGACACATTTTTGATTTATTAGTCTGTAGCAGCAGATTCCTTTGAGTCTCGGGGAAGCAAAAAGCTGTCTGTTAAGGGAACAGCATCCCAGCTTTACTAAAAAGTTTTTATCCAGCTTTGAGGACTGCCAAAAGCATCACGCTCGGTTGCCAGTAGCAGCAAGGATGTACCTCCTGGTGAGTTACTGCTGGATCTGTTCTGCTTACTGCGTGGTGTTACAGCTCTCAAGCAAAAACAGCATGGGGAGGCCTGCTCTCAGCTGCATCACAACAGTAAAAAGCATAATTTTGGCTGTTAAGTGTGATTATTTGACATGAGCCAGTACTGACACTGCAAAATGGGAAGAGTTACTGAAGAGAGAAGTCCTCAAAAACTTCTTTTAACTTTGGAATCTCTTTCAGCGCCTTACGGGGTAAATTCCCAAATCCCCTCTGGATTATAGTTGCTTCAGAGCTGTAATATTTTGGGATGGCATTGTTTTGCAGCGCATTTGCAAGTGCTGATTCACAGAGTAATAAACCCCCAGGACTTTGATTTTAATCTCTGAAAACAAATTGGCATATGAGAAATGGATTTCACCTTGCAATGATTAGCTCTTAGCAAACGCACGCTGTCTTTCCGGAGACATTTAGAGTCAAACTGCATCTGCAGAGACAATTCATCTTTCTTCCCATTGAAACAGCAGTGCTGAAATTCCACTGTAAATCAATAAAAAAAGTTAGTCGTTTTGCTTTAGTTGAAGATTTTACATCAGATTACATTTTTAGCCTAGAGTTCTCTCTGCTTACCTTGTAATCATCATGGTTTTTAGCCAGTTGAACCAGTGGTAGGTGGCACAGCAGCATCTGTTAAGGTGTGATAATTCAGTGCTTGCTCTGGCTACAGAACCTACAAAAGCCAGAGGTGAAGAAAGCAGGTGAGATTATCCAGCCAGCACAATATTGCTGTTTGTTATGTGTATTACGATAATGAGTCAGTACTTCAACCGCGACCAGGACCCAGCGGTGCATAGACGGAATAAAAGAGGACTTGATGTAACTAAACATGGCAAGCAAGGGATGAGAGAAGGGAAGGATAATTACTCCCATTTTACAGATGGGGAATGAAGGCCTGGGAAGATTAAGGGATAGATCATGTCGAGCTGTGGACTCCTCTGGCCTTGATACGGCAAATGGCTTGAGCATCTGCTGATCTTTAATTACAGGAGTAGCCCTGGTGCTTTAGGATGAAAGCAGGAGTTGAACCAAAGTTTCCCAAGTCCCTGTTCTTCTCTTTAAGGATAAACCCATCCTCTGACCCAAGCAACGGTTTTTATTCCGTGTTCTCTGCCATTCTGTACAGCTTCGGTAATGTGTTTGGAGGCAGCAATCAAATGTATTTTGTAAAAGCGATGCTTATTTCAAAAGGGAGAGAGCACTATTGTTAAAGCTGCATTTAGGTAGTTTTGTGTTCTTATTGCTCGTCTGCCTTTTAAGAAGTCTTTCCAGTTCTGCTTTTGTCGGTAATAAAACCAGTGCGGTAAACAGAGATGATAGCTGCTGGACTATTTAACACATTTGGGGATTCGGGAGTCAGAGGGAAGGGGGAAATCTATGAACTATCAAAATGTTGCTGGCTTTTTGTGGCCTGATCAATGTAGGATCTCTCAGCACATCGCAATGCAAAATGGTGCATAATATCGTGGTCCTAAATTGTCCCAAATTGTGCCCCAAATTGTGGCATTTTTAAGCCAGGCTCACTGTCTTTAAATAATGGCTTTGCCACGTAAACTGTCTCATTGATTGGATTACATCTGTATGTCATAGCAAGAAAAATGAATTTGTGTCAGGCTGAATTACAGGTTTACATATATTATTTAAGCATTGCTCTTTACCTCTCCCCCTGTCAATCACCATCTACTTCCAGATTGCTTTGTTACAAAAATAGTTCTTGAAGTCCAAGGTTGTTTTCTTCTCAAGCAGCAGCTTTAAACCAAATGTTATTTTAGCAATGACATTAACAGTAATTAAAAATAAGGTGTTTATGAATGCACGTGTTACCATTTCACAACAAAGATGTCCAGTGCACACTGAGTGGTCCAAGAGCCTAAAGCAACCTACTTTGGTGGTTTATAGGGAACAAATCCTTAACAGTCCCTATGTTTGCTAATCGGCTGTTTTTCTGCAAGAACACTAATGCTGTCCTTCAGTCTGCTGAGCCTTTTGCTGTAGGATTAAGGAAAAATAAAATAAAAATAGCAAAACACAAATCCAACTGGAACTGGAAATAAAGGGTTGGAAATGCAGAGCTGGAAATCAAAGCTCCTACCAGTGGCCCTCCACACCTTGGACCACTTATTGAGAGCTTCTTTCTCATTTCTGCGATTTTATGAGGTCCCCAAATAGCCCGTTCTGAATGTACTATGAAGTACCGCTTGTCTGGTTCATCAGCGGAGCCATGCTGAGTGGGAATGAGCTGGAGTAAAAGTCAATACTTATAACTTTTTCATCAAACCTTTAAACGTTACATTAAAAATATATTGGTTTAGGTTCAGGCAGGGGAGGCTGCAGAGAGTGCAAAGCTTCAGTAAGTCTTCAGATAACAGTTTGCAGACCTTGCTCAAAGGGGAAACAATTCATTCGTATTTGCACAAAAATTATCAGCCCCAGCTTTGTTCCTATAGGGATCTAGTACGTGAGCTCAGATGCAGGTGGATGGAGTGTGTGTGTGTGTGTATACGAGCATTAGGGATTCTTTCCCTTTATCTTAGTTTGAGTTTACAAGATTTCTCCCAAATGAATCTCCACAACCAAGGGACGTGGGAAGGTGTGTGATGTTCTTATTGTTTGATTCACCTTGCATAATAAGGTGAAAAGGAAAGAGAAGTTGCATTTTTATCCTGAAAAAAAAAATATATCTATATTCCTGAAACCTAACCCTTGCTCCCAAGACCAATATCTTTCATTTCATAGTAACAGCTCTGAGTTTTGCCATTTTGTTCCTTTTGAAACTCGATTTCTTGGTGAGGGTCAACAAACCCCAGGCTGTTGCTCGCTTAGATTTACCACTTTGGGGAAAGTCACGTCTGGGTATTAGCGGAGGTTTGGCAGCTCCTGTGTAGGATGGAAATGCAGCCACATCCTAAATCTTGCTCATGCCTTCACAAGAGATAAGAGGATGGAGGATGTGAGATGGCTGAACTTTCCATCAGGTGGGCTCTTGCTAACGTTGGCCATGCAAGAATTTGTTGTGCCGGCTTCACTGAGGGAATCGCCGCTCCGGCAGATGGGATTTTCCTCTGACAAGATGAGAATGAATAGCAAGGAAGAGGCTTTTGCCGCCTGCTTCTTGTGCTGCAACCAGACGATTCACCAGGAAGAGTTCAAGACAACATATTTCTGAGAGCAGCTCTCAAGGATAACATAAATAACCCTCTGTCAGACCAGCAAGCAAGGGAATATCTGTGTCTGTCATGACTAAAAACCCATCCTGCCACCCTATTTTTGTTAGAAGAGCAACGTGAAGTAGGAGTAAAAACAGTTTTGAAGCCTGAGGTGCTGCAGCAAGATGGGGCACAACTGGTGCTGCCAGCGAGGCCTAACTGGGCCTGCCAGGACACAAGGGGCAGATCGCTCCTTCTGACCCATGCTAACTACCTGCTGCTCTTTAGCATTTACAAATACTTCAATGTTAGGGATTCTTTCTGATCAGAAATGCTGGCAAAATTCACTTTTTTAACCTAAAAAGCCCACTATAGTTGGAGCAAGGTCAATGTGTGAACACGCTGCCTGACCTCCAGTGCCGGCCTGCGCCTGTCGATTCAGCGGCGTGCGTTTGAGTTTGCTCAGCTAACACAAATTACAATCTTTTGCGGTGGATCGCGAAACAAGCGTAGTACTTCATCCTACAACGTATTTGCAGAGGGTGAAATTGCTTTGTATGGGCTTGTGTAAAAGCGCTGAGGACTTTTTGCGGGCAAAAAGACTTAAATGGACTGTCCACTTTCCTTGTTCAGTTTCACAAAAAAAAAAAAAAAACAAAACCAAATCTAGTAAATAACTGAGTTAAATTCAATTTTAGTTTGGTTTTATAACCAGAAAGAGCAGGTCAATATTTGTGAAACAGAGGAGAATAATCTTTTTGGAAGAATTTTTCCATCTTAAAAGAGTTTTATTGTGAAGCCGGATTATTTAGCGCTGAATCTAGTGAAAAGTTGTAAGCTTGGACATTCCCGTCCCCTCCCTTCAATTTAATACCTCTGAATAATCCTGGGTAGCCCACTGCAGTTGTTAATTACCCCTGCATAAACTACTTAGATTATTTTGCCTGCCCAGTGCCAGACCTACAGTGCCACTGCTTCCATGTGTCACATCCCCATCCCCAAATGCAGAAGTGAGAGAAAAAGTTAATTTATTTTGTAACGCAAAACACCGTATTTTCTTAAATAATTCTGCAGAAAGGTGCTTATAATATGTGGAAACCTGATATTATCACTTCTGCTTTGAATGAGAGTATTAAGTAATGAATGAAGGGTGATTATAAATGAGGATCTTTGCTTCGTTAATAGGCACTCAGGTGATACTGAGTGATGTTTCGGACTAAGAAGGCATAAAGTGGTTGGGTTCATGGTCCTTTTCTGACCTGGTTTAGCAACCCAATGCTTGGACAAAATTGCTGTTGGAAGGACAAATGTTGATTCTCAAGTTTCTGGTCTGTTTTTGGTTGGTTGGTTGGTTTGTTTTGTTTTTGTTTTTTAATTTGCTTTAAGAAACTAAATGATAAAACAGGGCTGGAAAAGTATTACATTTTATACTTTGGCATTTCACTGGTGGCTACAATGGGAGTTTTTTACTGCTGATTGCATACACAGACTATTCTCTGTCATCCATGGTCCAGGTAATAAGTCTCATTGCTTAAAATGAGTAGACTCAGTTACAATCAGTCCTAAATTATTAAAAATGTTGTATTTTTCCTCCAGTGATGCTACAGTGTTTTGGTGTGTTTTTACCCCATGGCACAAAAAAAAGAGACGTATGAGAACTCTGTTATTTGAAAGCTGTAAAAATAGCCTGGGAGTGGAGTGAATTTTAGTTTTCAAGAAGAGCAGCTGCAGTGCAGGTGCATGTATGCAACAGGGGAAACTGTACGTGAGTCTGTGGGTTTTTTTGGTGGTTTAGGATCATTATCTTCACGTGAAAGCAGTCTGACCCTCAGGTCAGTCCCCATCTTGCTGCACTGACGGACCAAGTGTACAACTGCCAGTGCAAAAGGGAGGCTTTTTCCTCCTTCCACCAAGGGGTTTTGTGCTCCTTCACTAAGTACGGCCCTGAGATGCTGGAAAATGAGATATTGAAATCTAGTTCCATCTGATCTTGGAAATTGCCAAAGTTAACAACTTTGAAAACCTAAAAATAAGAAAGGGCCATTTTGCAAACCCCATAATTGACATTCTGTCAGGGCTTGCATTTTATTTCATTTCTGTGAATTCAATATATGGATTTTTATCCAAACCATTTACCAAGCGCTGGTGACTCTCTCCCTTTGGCTGATCGAAGATGAGCGTGTGGGGAAGGGGGGAGAAGAAGGGCAATATTTTTATTTATTCACTTTTGTGTTTTGTGAACTGAACTGTGGCCCCGGGATGACTCCCATCAGCTGCTCAGACAGCACTTGAAACCCTTCCCCAACTCCCCATCCATCCTTACAGGTCACTTAAAGGTTTCCAAAGAAAGAAGAGACTGAAATGACTTTCATCTTCTGTGGTCATTACTGTGTTACTTGTGAGGAGGGCATTTTATAGATTGGATCTTCCAGAAGGATTAAACAAGAAGTGGCACATTCAAAATGAGATCTTTGGATGGACTGTACTCGATAATAATTTACTGGCCTTTCTGCCTGTGTGTGTAATTGATACTCTCCATGCACAGTTCTGGCTTTGTCTTCTGGCTTTATCCAAAGGTGCGGGTATCTTAAGTTCATTTTGACTACAGAGAGAGGAAAGATGAGAAACAAAGTTAAGGGAAGGGTGATTTATTTTTCCTCTCTCTTTTTCGGGCATACCCCAAAGCTGATTAACAGCATCCTGACTCAGGACAAGAGCATGAAAATCTTCTGGAAGCACACTGGGAATTCTTTTTAACTGTCTTGAAGTCATTCCTAAGTGGTAGGAACCTCACCAATGTCTCATTTATTTAACATCACTGGGATCATTCCTTGGCTTGCATCAGCCTTTGGGGTCTGCATAGTACCTGGATCCATCCACCAGCATCCTGCTTGGCAGCAACGTGCAGTTTCTGTCCTGTGGCAATGAAATCACCAAATCTTTGTTGTTTTTCGTCATTCTGTGACCACAGTCATGCAGACATACTTCTGTATTCCTCTAGTTGTTAATGCCGTGTTGTCTTTTATAGCCAGAAAAAGAGAGAGAGATGATGACCGCAAACAGGGGCTCAGCGTATTTGGAAATGTCAGTGGTTTATTCATAATATCGTGTCTGCATTCAAATTGAATTGTAGGGAGCCATTGTTTTACTTACATCACTTTATAACTTAGAATTTGTGGTAATTGAAAGGCTTAGAAAATAATGCAAATACCACTTTTTTCTTTGACCTGCCATCAAGAGTGGGTTTTGAACAAAATACAGTCAAAGCTCAGCCTGGTTCAGAAGCCACAGTAGCTCTAGTGGTGGTCTGAGAAGAAAAGAGTTTAAATGCAAAGAATTCATGTCTAGTTTATTCTCTTTAGAAAAATCATTACCAGCTCTTCCCTGGAATGAAACACTGATGAAGAGAGCAGTATCTGCTAACTCAGTAGTTCTTCTCCATTACTTACACTTATCATATCTAAAAAGAAAAAAAAAAAAAAAAAAAAAAAAAAGAAAGAAATCAATTCCAGCAATCCTTAGCCACGTAAAAACAGCACTTATCTATGTGAGCCTAATGGAATTTGCCTTGTCTGTTTGAAAGCGTATGAATCTTGGGGGGCAGAATATAATTTCTTTCTCGTGTCAGACTTGCAGATGCTGCTACGGGATAGAGAGTTTTATCCACCAAATGAGCGTGATAAAAATTTCTCACCGAATTGTTCCAATCGAAGCAGCTTTTCAAAAAGTATTTGATGGTATGGACAAAACCCAACTGGATGGCCATTTAGCAGCCAAAAATAAATGAGGTTTTGTTTTGTTTTAGTGGCTGGAGGAAGTGGAACAGGCCAAAGAACTAGCGTGGCTTTGTTAGATCCAGGGAGAAAACTAAGCACCAAAACAAAGCAACAAAAATTCATTTGGCCACAACATATTTTGGATGGATCGGGGTTAATGCGGGAATCAGTAATGCCAGGAAGGCCAGCCAAGAGATTAAACGGGATGAAAATAAGAACAGGTTACAATGCATGTGATGTATTGCACGGAGAGGAGAACTGCTGAGTTCTGAGCTGTGGTTTTGCAAGATAACCGGTCGAGGTTCGTGTTTGTGTTTTAAGCTGGTTGCCTGGATTTAAGGACTATGCATAAGCCGTTATGGGGATTGTGAGCTCTCAGAGCAAACTTTGCTAGGTATGAAAGTGAGAGATGGCCAGTCTATCTGAACATCATCGGAGCTAGTAGGTCTGGGCTTTGGGTCATTCCTTGGCATTATGGAAATAAATACAGGCACGTGGGTAATGTAGGAAATAAAGCATCTTGTCCCCGTTTTTTTGACAAGGACACTTCTTCCAAGCACAGAGAACACGTCTGTGGCAGGCACAAATGTACACGAATTTGTGTACACACATTTCTTCCAGGCTTTCCCTTCCTTCCTTCCTTTCTTTCTTTTTTTTCTTTCTTTCTAATCCCAAACGTTCAGCAGGATATTGGGGTGCCAAATTGCATTTTATTTTTCACCGGCTGCTGTTCTTATCACAGCAGCACGAGGCTCTGCAAGTTCAGTCAATACTTGTGTATTCACGGGAGGTGATCGATAAAAAAATTAAAAAGGAGTCGTGGTAATTAGGCTAAAGCTGCCGCTTATGAGTTTTCAATAATTACTTTAGCTTCCTCCTTTTCTAACGTCTCAAGAAAATGGTGTCTGATTGAAGGAGGGGATCTTGCTTGACTGAGGACATGTCAAAATCCGACAGAGCCAAGCAGGAAGGCAAATTACCGCTTTTTGTTTTAGCACATGGAGGGGGCTTCACGTGGAGGCAGGGAAAGAATAGCCTTGATTTTCGCGTGGCTCCTGCTCGCAGCTGTGGCGTTTTCTCTTACCTGGTTGGCGTCGTTTTCCTGCCCTGCAACGTCAGCTCCCCTGGCAGGAACCCAGGGGCTCTCGCATCCCTTGGAAGAGCTCTGGGGAGAGGTGCCATCTGGAGGAACAGAGGAGGTTTGGAGGAATGTGCTTCTCGATGCTCTTGGCTTTGTCACAGCCGTGTTCCTACGGCTGTATTTTGGATATATTTTTATAATGTATTTGGATTCATTGAACCCATAAGGAAGAAGATGGCTTGAAGACCATGCTATGCTCACATTAACCTCATTATTAAGGGAGAAGAAAATCCCTCAAGTCCTGCTATGGCTGCGTTTAGACCTGGCAGCTTCTTAATGATAAATGTGACACAAACTAAATATACATGCCGTGTGTATGGAAGAGAGGGTTTGCACAAGAGAAAGTCCTTTCATGCAAATGAAAGACATCTCAGAGCATCACGCTGCTCTCCTGAGATAGATCTCTTTCATCTTTGGTGAAGCACAGGAGAGGTTTTGTATCCACACCGGCTTGCCTGTGCTGTAGGTAGCCAAATAATGAGCATCTTCACGTGGCGTGAGACCTGGGATCCTCGACGTCTGCTGGGTTTTTTCTCCATCCTCCTTCTGGAGACTACAGTATCCTTTCTGGGCTTCGGCACGTGAAAGGCACTCAGTGGTCCTTCCCTGGTGAGATCGGTACACATTTGTAGTTGTGTGGAAGAATTAAAAAAAAAAAAAACACATTTCATTATCTTGCACCACCTCTGCTTCTACAAAAACCAACTTGTTACTTCAGGGGGTAGAAAAGGGTCTGTGTCCCTGAATCGCATTTTGCAAAGAGGCTGAGCTGTACGAGCAGTGTTGTGCTGGAGAGGAGCAGACCGATACCTAAACTAATTCAAAAGGGGTCCAGAGCCCTTTTCATCCTTTCTCTCCATCATTTCAAAGCCATGGAAATGGAGCCCGTATCTTCCCTGTCTTATTCACGCATCCAGAGGGACTAGACTCAATCCCACACAATTTTGGTTTGGCCCTGAGCAGCAAACTCTTATCTACCAGAGCTCTTACCAGTCATTAAAAAAGGCAGAAAGGAGCAGGATTTATTTTTTTTTTATAATAGCTGAATTTATCACACATTCTCTCACTCCTGTTTCCAAAAGTTCTGCTTTTTGAGTGGGAAGTGTTGGAATTAATTTGAAAGTGTTAGTGAGGATTACTGGTAGACACAGCTGTAAAAGCACTAGGACCTGCAAAAGCCCCCAAAGAGCTGTCAGAGCTTGGCTCTTTGTAGAAAAATGGAAGATTTTGTGTTTTTTTTTCCCTTCAAATGTACAGAAGCTTTTTGTCATTTCTCAAGATTCGAGGCAGCTTTGTAAAATCTTGATTTTTTCTGCATGTTTTGGTGGTCTGTGCTTGCTGTGCTGCCATATGGTGATGACCCAGGCTTCCCTGCTTGCTGTCAGTCTCGTTACAATGCCGAGGGGTGGGAAAAGAGGTGAAAACACGAACAGCACTGGCTGTGCAGCCGGGGAGCATCCCTTTCACCCCCCTCGTGCACTAGCCAAGGCACAGACCATTAACAGACTGAACGCCTCAAAGGTGAGCTGCAAGATTTTTGGGTCGCTCACTGTGATTTCTGAGCTTCTCGCATAACTGCAGCCTTCAATTTTCTCCTGTTGATTTATTTGGGGACCTGGAAACGTTAATCAATCAAGCCGTAGTGTATGTAAATGCTTTCTAACAAAGGAAAACAGATGATCCCTTCTCCCAACCTCACAGCTTGTTATATATTGGGTAAGACAAATTTTGACAAATAGCCCAGACGAGCCGCAAGAAGAAATATTGGCTCAATATTTTTTAGTATTGCGGCCACCGATCCCCAAATTGTTGAAGTTTCTCCCAGCTCTCTTTGAGATCGTCTTCATTTGCTGTTGGCCATGATGCATGAGAATAAATGTCATTCTCCGGGGTAAAATTCCCTTGCAGCCCAGTGCTACAAGACCAGCTGGCACGGAACCAGGTCAGAACTGCAAAAAAAAGGCAATATCAAATTTTGTCCTAAGAAAGGAAAGTTTCCCTGAGCTGCCTGTGCTGAGAGATTGGGTTTCAGGCAGGCGAGCTGAACGGGCAGGAGACTTGTGATGTGGAAACTGCTCGGAAAAATGTTTTCCCTAGGGATTTAGTGACTGCCTGGAGGGAAGGCACCAAAGCCGCCTGGATGAATCCCGAAAAGGGTTTAACAGGGATGAAGGGATGCTGTGTGGTGTTAGGAAAATGCTTGATGAGAAAAGAAAGATACCAAAACAACATGGGATAACTTTGCCAGAAATGAAGCCAAGCTAAATGTAGACAAAAAAGTTCACCCCAAACCTATAATACCAGGACTAAAGCTGAAACAGGTCCCCAAATAATATCTAGCTTAAATAAAGAATTGCCTTGTATGTTCAGTAGCAGGGACCAGATTTAGCAGCCCTGGGGAATCCCTTGTAGTCCTGCTAGGATTTAGCAAAGGTCTGAAGGCAACGTGCTTGGTTATTGTCTGCCTTCTCCAGCAGTCTTGCAGGTAACCTTGGTGAACTTAATCAATGGAGAGATATTGGACACGTAATATTATGTCACTGATAGCAAAGGGCATTGTCAGGATCGAACCACTCCTAATTTCAAGATGAATTGTGTTTGTTTTGAATTTGGCTTTACTTTACTTCCCTCGATGTGGTCAATGCGCAGAGGAGGGAGCAGAAGGATGGAAGCTGTGCGAGCTGGCAGAGTCTGATTCGACCCGGGCAAAGCAGGACTGGGGCTCATTGTGCTTTTAAGTGAGATGGAGCCACTGTGAAGGTAATCTCTTCACCTGCATTCAGCTCTGGGAAAGGATGACAATTCTCACAGTAGCTTTCACACTGACCATGAAACCTGGTTCTCTGCAGTGTCGCAGCTGTGCGTAATCACATTACCCAGGAGTGGGTGAACCACGGGGAAGATAAAAGCTGTCGGGTAATGGAGATTAGTTACAGCTGTCTTTTGAAAAGGTAAGCTTTAAGTCAGCTTCTGGGGGAAAATACGATGGCCTGAGTACGCAGGAGGCTGGGTTAGGTGGTTGTGGTGGTCGCTCAGGGCCTCAGTCTGAATTTATGTAAAAGGATGTGCATTGATTGAAAAAAAGTTTCGATTCTGTCCCTGGAGATGGCTGTAGCAGGGCAGGACTAAGCCTGGATTCCTCGCCGCAGGAGGATGTTTGGGACCTGAAAATGGAGAAGAGTCACAAGCACCAAGAGCCGATGAGCTGCCTGCCCACTACTTGTTTTGGAAGCAAGCTTACTTCCAGGACCTGAAATGCTCAAGCTGATTAATACTCCTAATTAGGCAATGATCTGCTTTCTGATACTCACAAGTTAGTTTTACACGGTGTCTTCAAGTGTTGCCCTGCCTGGAGTTGCTGCTTCCAGAGGCACAGGAGTGCTACAGATTTATTTATTTATATGTTTTTGAGAACAGGCATGCTAAATGTTTAAAAAACAATGAAATGACCCAAGTTCCTAAGAGAAGAATCAGAGTTCATGTTGCAGATGCCACTTAATCTGTCTAGGGAATACCTATTTTATTTTGTTTTTTTTAGTCCTAGTAAGTATTCGTCCCCACGGACCAGCAGATGGGATGCAGGATCTACAGAAGACCTGGGTCAGTCCACAGTGGGATCTGAGCCAGGACAGAGACACTTGGGGGCATCTCCATAGCATTTCTTGCCCAGGCAATGAGTTGTCCTGGCAGCTGGGCTGAGCTTGGATGTAAACACCTAAATTAAGGTGTCTGAGTTAGCAGTTAAGTCTTGCTTCTGGTGGCAAGTTGGAGTTCCTGGGTTAAATCCTCAATTACAGAAGGAGAAAATGAAGTGAGATCACTCTTAGGTATCATTTAAGATCTTGAAGGCAGAACACAGTAATTCCTTTTACTTTTCTGACTGAGGCTATGCCCGCATTAGCAAGGAATTAATCTCGATTTGGATAGATCAGTAGATTAAAGCACTAAGGCCCCTGCTGCCGTACTGCGTGTGGTTCGAGAGCTTCTTGCTGGCCTGTTTAATCTGGTTTCGTGTATTCATGCCGATCTTCCCTACCACGAGTGCTTTGCAGACGTGTGAAGGACCAAGCAGCGATTCAGTCCTTGACAATGCGTCCGTCCGGTGCAAATCTTACAGGATAGTCCCCAAAAGAAGTGTTTGTGCACACCCGAATAACTCAGCGAGCGGGACCCACGCAGGGCTGGGGGACGAGACGGGACTCGCTTCAAAACCACGTAATGCTAATGGAGATGCTTTATCTTGATTACCACCTTCCAACACTCCCCTCCCTTTGGAGTGGCTATCTGATGCAAATCAGGTTTCAAAGCCCACCTCAAGATCCTGCAGCTTCCTTTTTCATGTAGTGGACATGCTGAACTGCAGCTTTGTTGTGCTCTCTGCATTAGTGAGGACACAGATGAAGCCCTTTTAAGCTCATCTCCAGCGATTCCCCTTTGATGTGGAAAGAGGTTTTTTTGCCATTGTTGTTCCCTTGTCATGTTTCCCTTTCCAGCTCAGGAAACCGACTGAACCGCAGCTCTAAGTTTGTTTTAGGACATCTTGCAAATCACACACAATGAAGGCTTTTAGAGTCGCACCTGACAATAACGAGATGTGGGATGTAGGAATGCATCTGCCGAGAGTGATCTTCCCCTCTCTGCACACACACGTTGTCACATTTAGCCAGGGAGAAATACTTTTTCTCCGTGGAGGCGAAGGAGGAGTGATGCTATCAGAAACGCTAAAGGAGATCCTTAGCGTCGGCTTTTTAAGTCACGGAGAATGCTGTGATTAAATGCCAGCCCAATCCATTGTATAATCCGTCCTATGGTAAATGCCCTAATACATTTTATAGATTGCTTTCCTGCTGAAGGTTCTGTAAGTGCTTTGGAAATAAATGCGCAAAACCAGACGACGTCTGAAAAGTTGGAGGTAATGTAGGCTAGAATATCCTTTCTTGCAGGTGGCTTTGTCTCCCTGCTCAAACCAGCATCCAAACTGCCTAGGGCAGGCGTTGGAGACTGTTGTACTGCCTTGAAATTGTGTGAAATAGCAGGGGAATCACACCCAGCACACAGTGCACTTAGATTCTGGGCAGGTTGCTGCTCGTCTGCAAAAGTGCCACCGAATCCACAATGCCTCGGGTTTTGTTCTGGGGCTGTAGAAGTCTGTTGGTAAATCAGAATAATGTAAGGCACCAGATTTATGGGGGATGGGGTTTGCTCTGCTCTGAGATGCTGCTGATGCTTCAGCTGGAGTAACTGAAGGGCAGTAGCAGGACCAACACAGATAGGAAGGAGAGCAGAGCCAGGCTTCAGATGACCAAAGGACCTCACAGTCAGCTGCAAAATCTTCCCTTGGTGCTTGCAGATGTTGCACTTCTCCAACCACTTGCTTTTCAAAAGGGCCCGTGTGTGTTTGAAGCTGTTAAAAACGTGCTGAACCTGGTTCTGCTGTGCTGTGAGGCTTTGTTTGTGTTCATTTGTTTGCATTTTTCCCCACACGTGAATGTCTTCTTGCAACTTCGCCACGTGGTGTGCTCCCCCCATCAATAGTTTGACAGGGCTTGACTTCATCTGCAAATAAAACCATCAAAATGTTTTGAAGGCCAGTTCAGTTTCCTGCTCACAAAGACCCCTTTAATTGCTCCCGTGAAGTATTTTCTTGCTTTCCTCCATCCCAGCAGAGTGGCGTTTATTAGCATTTGTATGGTTGTTATTTGTAATTTTCGTTGCTGTTCCTGATGCCTGCACGTTATAATTAAATCATTTCGGATTGTAGTTACGGTGTGCAACAGCTGCACCGAAACACAGCTGAAGACGTGTGCTGGAGATACACAGCTCCAATTAGCAAAGTCTCTGGGACACGGTGAGGGTGAAGGACCCAAGCAAACAAAAGGCTACAAAAAAGCTGCAGCCTTCCTGCCTCCTACCTGCCTGGCTGCTGTTTGCAGCCCTCGTTATTTGCATTTTGAGGTATCCATCCTGCTCTTTGGCATTGCCTGCTCAAAAGCTGATGTCTGTGCTCGATTCCATCTCTTCTGTGAACTCCTCGAATGCAGAAGTGGTGGGTGCCTGATGCAGGGCAGCTCCCGAGCCCTTGGTCAGAGCATGCTGCAGGCAAGAGGGTGGCTGTCCTCTTGCTCCCCCTGTATAGGAACATTGGGAAGAGACTGAAGGGAATTGAGGTTGTTTAATCTGGAGAAGAAGAGGCTGAAGGGAGACCTCTTGGCTCTCTGCAACCACCTAAAAGGCTGCAGCAAGGAGGCTGACGGTCTCTTTTCTCAGGTGACACGCGATAGGAAGCAACAAAACAACCTCAATTTGTGTCAGGGGAGGTTTAGGTTAGACATTAGGAAGAATTTTTCTTAGACAAGGTGTTCAAGCACTGGAACTGAGTGCAATCAATGCATTGGGTGCTCAAGCATTGGCTGCCCAGGCAGTGCTGGAGTCCCTGGGGGAATTTCAGAGCCCTGGGGGAATTTCAGAGATGTGTGGACGTGGCACCAAGGGACGTGGTTCAGTGATGGGACTCCATAGGTCAGGTTGATGGTTGGAACTGATGGTCTTGAAGCTCTTTTGCAACCTAGAGGATTCTGTACTGGAAGCCCACGGGGTGGTTTGCTGCTTTCTAGAAAGGGCATGAGAAGGACCGGCCTTCTGGCACTAAGGGAACCCTCACTGCTCCTTAATGGGCTTCACAGTCATGGGTAATGCTTCGGTGTGGTGTGGTGCTGCTCTCCATCACGCCTTGCAAAAGAATTGGTTGGTAATTAACTTAAAATAAAGGATACTGCAGATGGGCTCTGTCCCACCTGGGTCACTGAAAATACATATTAGGGTAATTGCGCACATTAGCTTAGGTTTTGAGGTGGCACCATACTTGTTAAGCAAAAATTCCTTCAGATTTCCTCTGTCCTTACAATATTCCAGTCCCAAAGATATTCCACTCTTGTTTCCCTAGGCTGTTAGAAGTGAACCACCGCAAAAGTGAAGGTATTTATGTCCTAGCCATCACGCCACTATTGCATTTTCGTGATAATGTTTCTCTCCACGCTCCCGTTAAAAGCTGTTGTGCAGGCTGAACAATAAGCTGCGTTGCTGAGTGTTTATAACGCATTTAGCTTCTCACTAATCTGTTCTGTGAAAGCTTTCACACGGATGTAGCAGGGTTTCATCTGATTGCATCACTCCAAAGCGGTGCTTTATCCAGACAGAAAGCCATTTATCCCACTCCGTGATCATCTGTTTATGTGCAATAGGTAAAATAAAAGGCTAAATACATTCCCATAAATCCTTTGTGCGTTTTCTTAAATGTACCCATGTTAAATTGCCTGTCAGAGATTTCTCCCCATGTACACGAGAGGCTAAGCAAGTGTTAACGTCCTGGTCTAGTTCAGGACTTTCTTCCAATATATCCTGCTTCTGCAGGAAAGGCGCTGGATCCTGGCTGCAGAATTGGATCATTTCCGAGGAAGGATTTGATTCGGCCCTAAGTTATTGAATGTAATAACATTTTATTGCTCTGCTTAAGCAGCTCAAGATTTCTCGCCGTGGCTTTGAAGGAAGGGAAGGCGAGAAGAACTCGGTGCTATAAAAGCTGCGGCGGAGGGCTCACCAGGTGGGAACCACGGAGGAGGAGAGGGATGTGGTGGGTGATGATCACAAGGTGACACTGAGCTGCCAGGGGGTGCAGCTGTGAAAGAGGCAAATGCAATTCAGGAAACATTTTCATTAAGAAATTAATGAAGTATTAATGAAAAGCGTTAATACCATTGCACTGGGCATAGTTGAAACCTTCCCTGTGATAACCGGGACCAATTCTGATTACCCATCTTCAAAAAAGGTGCGACAATTTGCTTCCTCCTCAGGGTCTAATCCTCCCTCTCCTTTCTGTTTTCTCCCCTTACACAAAAGGCTTTTGTGAACCAGCCGCAATCTCTAGCCGTCCTCAACTGGAAGAGGACAAATCAAGGCCAAGAACTGGAGAGCCCCCACTCTGCACTCAGGTCATCATTACTGGATGTAGCACCCAAAATGTGCAGAACACTCTCCAAAATTAATGGTATATGTGTGAATCTTTCGACACAGTCCTCAAAATTGCCCAGCTGAACCTGTGCCCAAGCCAAACTTTTAATTTGATATCGACTCAGTACATGTTTCTGAATAGATCTTGTTTGGTGTAATGTCCTTAAATTCTGTGTAGTGTTTTAAGCTCTACAGAATAGGATTAAAGTCAGAAAAGAAAACATCTTCCAAAGATTATATTGCCATGAGATTGCACAGTTTGAATCTTGGCCTGTACTTGGAAATGTTAATGCTAAGTAGCCCACTTGGACTTTCTAATACCATGCCTGATGGAGCTGAAAAAGGATAAAGGAGTCTTATATTTCTGCTCTTGTTCTAGTTTAATCTGAGAAGTTCCTTTCTAAGGCAGCACTGAATGAATGGCTGCACCGGCATTTATATACAAGCCAATTTCTGCTATTAAGAAGGTCTGCATACCTTGTACAAAATCCAATCTTTATCTTTTTTAATACCTCATTTCTTTAGGAGACTTGTTTCCAAGATTGTCTCTTTCTTTTTCTTTTTTTTTTTTCCCCAGACCAAGTTCCTTTAAAATTTCCTTCATCAGAAACTCCCTGTCACAGCTCATGGGTTTTGTTTGTTTGTTTGTTTTATTTTTGAAATCTGCATCACTATCAGATACTTTGCAATGAAACAAACAGGGTTAAAAGAGAGCAGCTACATGAGTATGTGGGTGGTGAGATATCCGTATTTGTGAATGGGTCTGGTTGCAAAGATACGAGAATATGACAAGGAAAAGATGGTCTCGTTATGAGATGGGACTTTGGAGACCTACATTTTTTTTTTTTTCGTTGGGAATAGTTGGTTTTGACTACTGTAAATTTCTTTGAGCAGTAAATAATTTTATTTCTCTTTACTCCTAGTTGTATGAGCGTGGGCTGCTTAGCATTAGGGGTAAGAACTTGAAGCCTACTGGCACTTCTGCTTGTCTCCATTGATATGCACGTGGCAGCTGTCCTCTTTGCAGCAGAGAAGCAAAGTAGATGATTTTGTACATTAATACCTCAATTTGCCTCACAGTAACTTGTCTGGATTTGAGCACCCTAAGACCAAAGCCTCTTGGACCAATATAATTCCCTGGTGTTGAAGTGTGTTAAGAGCCAGCCTTATTTCTGATTCTGTAGACGCAACATGGAACACAACTAAAACAGCAATTTCCAGAGTCTTTGCCTTTCAGATAAGTGTGCCTATCTCTTGCTTCAGTTCTCCAGTGTGTTGTAACTCAGCGTGCTTATGTTCATGTACAGTAGCCCTTAATGTCAGCAGGTTTTTACATTTCATTAAATTGCCTACAGATTCTCCAATTCTGTTAATCACAAAGGAAGATGCTGACATGATACGTGTGGCAATCAAAACATGAGAAACAAGTTAAAGTAAGTAGCAGGCAGCTTCCTTGCTGCGGATGTCAATATCTTTGACAAGCAAGTGCTTGGGTTGTGACACATGGTAATAGAAAACATCCTGTTGTGGTAAAATAGCACTAACACCTTGAGAAAAGCACAGTGCCTGCAATACCAAATTACACGCCGAGTTTCCAGAGTCCTTGTTCAATGAATTTGATGCCAATAGGAAGCCTGATCCTTCAGTTTATCATTAGGGGGAAAAAAAAAAAAAAAAAAAAGAAAACCAAACCACTAAATCAGTGCACTCCAAAGCCTCCAGGCACTACGGTAATACAAATAATAAATTAAGAAATAATAAAGTGCAGAACAGTGGCATTCAGCTTTAAGCTGAAAACGGGACTGATAAGCAGGGAGTTTAACATTAACAAAACATCCTTTGGGGCTTCAACCTTCACTGATTGCAGAGTGTCAGGAAAGAAATTAGCATTTTTGTTGTTGTTGTTGTTTACCTCTGAAATTTAGGAGTAGACAGCAAATGAACAAAAGATGCTCCAAGGAGCCCTTCTGGAAAAAGTCCAACCATTGCAAAGTTACACAGATGAATTGATTTAATTAGTCTGTATAATACCACTTCTGCTGCAGCTTTTGAAACAGACTCATAAAAGATATTAACTGATGCAGTCTGGGTATTGCAGATTTGTTTCAAAGATGCCCATGACTCTTCCCTACTTCCTTGGTCGTAAAGAGCTGTGCAAAACACATAGTTTCCTTGTATTCCTTTCCCCCTCAATTTTCTGTTTTTACTGATTGAAGATGTCTGCACTGTGACTGGAAATACTTAATGGGGAACAGAGGCAAGAATCCTCTTTCCCGTGGGGTGGCTTGTAGAAATAATTCAGGAGAAAATTTCAACCCTGTAACTGTGTACCAAGCATTAAAAATAAATAAATAAATAAATAAAAATGGTGGAGAAAACAAGGTTTTAGCACCCAAAGATGTTTTCCCCTTCATGGAGGATCGGTGTCAATGTGGATGGCCAAGGTGTCCACCCAAAAATTAATGAATGTTTTAGAGAGTAAAGCATCGTTCTTAGACTCTTGGTGACCTACCAGTGGCTAAACTCACTGATATTTGTTCACGGGCACAAGAACTTTATTTCAGAGTATTCTCATCAATTTTGACCATCATCTTGCTCTTCACAAAAGCAATGGTTGTTAAACTGAAAATCCTCATCTTGGTGAAAGTGCAGAGTGAGATGGATAATAGGGCAATTGTAGGCACTTGCAAACCTTGAGATAAAAAATACTGAAGCCATTGAAAAGCCTGTTCTTGACAGGGATTTAGGGATACTTCGTCTAGCAAAATTGGGGGTAAGTTTTGAATGAGATTCTCTTACTTCTTGTGCAAAAAAAACCACTTTCAGTTGATCAGGATGGTCTGTCTTTGTGGGGAGCTGTCTTGGGGTTTGGGGTGGTTAGGAAGGCTTTTCATTAAAGCACTGAAGTACCTTGAGAAGACCACCATGTCAGCCACATTGTATTAGAAGAATTGTAGAATCCTTTTTCACCCGGATTTTGTAGGCTTACTTGTCTGTCAGAGGAAAAAAAAAGGGAAAATCTGAGGTGCTCTGAGCATGGTAATGTAGATTTTGTACCTGCAGTGGGAAGGTGTCATTGAATTGAAGGACAAGACGTTCCACTGAAACACGAGGAAACTTTTTTTCTTTTCCTGTGGTGTTGTCAAACGTTGGAGCAGGTCGATTGGAGAGATTGTGGACTCTTTGGAGACAGCCAAAACCTGCTGGAGATGGTCTTGGGCAACCTACTCTTCCTGTGCCAGCTTGGACAGGTTGGACTGGGTGATCCTCCAACCTCAACTGCTTCTAAGCTTTATATTACTTTACCTTTTCCAGGCCATTAAGACAAGATAAAAGGTCAGGGATGACAAGTTTGGCTTTTGTATGTTGTTAATGTAGGGAAAAAGGATTTCTCCGTAGTAATCCTTAAGGCCAGCACTGCTCAAAGTGCTCATGTATGTAACTTCCAGGTCAAAGACAAAATGCATGGTGATTAAACAGACAGTGCAATCATTTCTGACATGCACTGGCTTTATTAGGGTCTGTGCATTTTAGCAGGGCTACACAGAGCCTGCTTTGCTGCTCTTGTGTACCCAGTCTTTGGAAATTGTTTTATAATCGCCATGTAAAAACTTTGAAGTAGTAGAGACTACGCTGGCAAGACATAGTACGATTACTTTGTTATGCATCTTGTTATGTTGGCATATTTGTTTAATTAAATTCCTTGCTAATTAGAGCTGTATGTACTTGCGTTAATTATTATTTGCTTAACACAATCAACAGTGTAATTCTTTTCAGAAAAGCGGCACACTTTCTAGTTAAATTAAATTACCGATTTTGTGTGCTTTCTGAAAGAATAGTTGCTCCATTTTTGTCAAATGATAGGTTGCATTCTTTAATGTGAAAGAAATTCAATTTAGACTAACTAAAACTTAACATAATATATTATATTTTTAATTGGTGATTAAGCAAAGAGAGGAAAAACTAGTTTGATTTGTACCTCCGCACGAAGATGTATATTTTTTTTCTTACTGGATTACAAAATTGGATGGGTCTGCTATTTATCACCCGCCAAGACCTTTCTCCATCTGACAAAGAAAAAGTACATTTGTCTTATTTGTCGTGAGACTTTGGAAGGAAACTACTTTCTCATGCTTGAAAAATGTAGCCCGGTGGAACTGCTGACCTTTTACCAAGCTCTTAATTACTTTTTAAAACCTACAGTACTATAAACAGTAGTATACAGCCAGGGACCTATTTATTTCTTATTTCTATGCCCATTAGCTCTTGTTTTGATCCGCGACTTTATATTTAGGCCATAAAATTGAAAGGAAAGTGATGACAAATATTTTTAATCGCGTTCAATAAGGAAGCTAATAACCAAGTTGGTAATTGTTTCTGAGGCTGGAGGACTGGATGCTGTACGGCGTGGGTAGAGCTTGTGTACGTACATACACCCACACGCATATGTGCCGTCTCTCTCTCTCTGTATGGCAGATTTACTGCTCTGTCTTCATAGCATTGACTTCCATAGGTAGTTTCTCATTTGAGCAGTGATCAATACCACAAAATGTGTTTAGTATTGGGGGATCATTGAACCGCAGTATATTAATGTATTTATGCTGAGAACCTCAGCAAAGCAGTACGAGGGAAGCAACTTAATAGAGCAGTGCAGTAGGAGCAGATGGGAGAAATAATTCTTCTAAGGCAAACTATAAACATGGCCAGGATTATGTAGCAAGATAGAAGGGATTTGCTCTCATCCCAAGAAGGGTTAGGAATGTTTCTTTGCATTTTTCAAGGCGAAATGTGCCGTTGAATGAGGACCTTATTGGTGGAAGAGCAGAATATTAATGAGCATGGTGAGCCTACAGTGGAGACACCTCGATGTCTTTGCAATCACCGAAGTAAAGCCAGGCAGATAATGCAAACACTCCCGAGGTCCTCCCGCAGATTACAAAGGAGCAGTGTCTGTTCTTCCGTATTCACTAATTTTTGTCGGTCATTTTCAACTATGTCACAAAAACAACAGAATGGAAAAGATTTTTTTTTTAAAAGCACGCGTGCAGAACTTGATGCATGGTTATGGATGGTTATATCCAGCCAGTTGTGGCATTTTTAATCTTTCATTTGAATGCTGGTCTGTGACTGAGATGTCTTGGGAATAAAACTAGTAAGAATTGCAAAGTGTTTCAGTGCCATGTGCTTAAATGCTGTTCTTAACAGTGGTACATTTTTCCAAACCAGAGTTAAACTTCTCTAAGTGCATCTCATGTTAATAATCACCATCGTTAACCTCCTGGGAAATCAGTCTTTTAAAGAAATGAGTGATTTACTTCTCCATGCAGAATGAAGGGCAGAAGTCCTCTGTTACATATTGTAATTGAAGAATCACAGGAGAAAAAATAGAGAAATGGAAGAGCTGGCAATAATGTTAATGAGAACTGCTGGAAATGCCTGCTGGTGGCTCTGGGCACCACTGGGTTTTGGGAATAACTTCCAGTCGTAAAGGAGCACCATTGCCATCCCACACAAGGAGAGGAGCTCAGAGAGGAGAGCCCAGTTCCCCAAGCCCAATTTAATTCATTAGAGGATTCTGCTTTACAGCAGTACATTTCCTTGCACAGGTTGTGTGAAAAACATCAGCTTGCCCGCTTGTCTCTTTGTGCTTCTGTTTTCTACCTGGAAAAAAGGGAGTGAGAATATTTCAGTTTCAGCATGAAGAAAAAATTAAAGATGCTGAGGACTTCGTTGGTGCAGACCCACTAAAGTTACCCTCCAAATGCAGTGACTGCAAACAAGTCCCAGAGCATGTAGTAGTCAGGTCCAAAACTTCTCATAGTCATCGCCAGTCTATACACCATGTGAGTGAATCACTAAAATAGGCAATTCACTCCCACCTACTCATGGCACTTCACAAAATTGTCAAGAGGATTGTAAATTTGCTTCTTTTTCAAGTCAGGACAAAAAACATAGCTACTAGTGGCACTACATGTGAGTGAAATTGGTGTGAAGAACCAAACTGTGTGTGTTGAAGTCCTTCTTCCCCTGTAGTCCATCGCAAAACCTCAGTCAACTTCAGTGGGTCCATGGCTTTGTGTGGAGCCTTTCATCTGCGTGGGGGAGAGTTCAGCTCTGATGTACCTAGCAAAGGAGCGGAGATGTTTTAGGCTCAGTGATTTGTGCTGGTTTAGTAGCAGCAGATAAGGCAGAGGAATAAAGAGAAACGTATGAATGAAAATAAATACGAGTGAAATAAAAAATGAAATATGTGACTGAGGCAACCTGAGTCAGGTTTTGCTTTAGTGAAGCAGAAGCACAGAGATATATTTCCTCTCAGAGAGCAGAAACTAAAAAGGTAGATAAAAGCCGTACTATATGTGTTTCCAAGAATTAAAGAACCCCAAGGAGACTGTAAATTCTCTATCTGTTCTTTGGACTAGACTTACTGGCAGTGCTTTCCACACCTAAAACATTTTTTTCCAGGAATAGCATTTTTGTAGATGTCATTTTAATTTTCATGCAGGACGTCCAGGAATGGCACAAAGATGCTCCAGGGGAGGTTCAGACTGGACATTACGAAAAATTTCTTTACCATGAGGGTGGTCAAACTCCGGGACAGGCTCCCTAGATTGATTGATGCCCCATGCCTGTCGGTGTTCGAGTAGGTTTGGACAATGCCCTCAGTGACATGGTTTTGGTTAGCCCTAAAGTGGTCGGGCCATGGGACTCAATGATCTTCGATGGTCCCTTCCAAATGAACTGTTCTATTCTAAAATGTCTTGCCTACTGATGTCTACATGGACAAGAAATCTGAACCAAGGTCGCTGACATCTTGGGTTGATGCCATAATGACAAAAACAGGTTTTTCGTGGCATTTTTGCCAAGCTGTAGGAAATGGAGGTACATTTACATCGCAGCTCTGGAAGCTGGAAAATAACTCTGGCCTTCTTCCTCGAGAACAGGGAGTTTGCAAGGCTCTGTTGAAAGTCTGGATGCAAAAGGATGGTGTCTACTGTAATAGTGTCTGGAGCAAGTGCTGAGCTTGAGAGAATGCTGGTGGGTTGAGTCTAGGAAATCAAGCTCTTCAGCATCAGCCCTTGGGGCACTACAGCTACATTTGATACCAAGCTTTAACTATAGTAAGGTACTTTATTTACAAACGCCAAACAGAGATGTAGAGCAAGGGAACTTCATGCTTTAATGATTAATGGACTCTGATATCCCCTGAGTTGGTATTTCTCTTAGATTGCATCTTCCTCTCTGCCTAGAGGCTGTGTCTGAATTTCATTCCGTTTCTGAAACTGGGCTGCAAACACCTGAAACACACTGCAGTGCTAAGGCACATCACACCATCCTGTGGATCGGGGAGAGTATTGAACGTTTCTGTAAAGAACGCTTGTTTGGGCAGCCTCTGTGCATTTCCATAAGGCTCAGTTCTTCCTCGAGGGAAATGCACAATGTTGAAATGGCTAATTCGTTGGGTTTGTTATCCTATTTTGTCCCAGGTGATGCATGCTCTAGCTACTTAAGCAGCATTAGAGAAAATCTAGTTATTTGAGGCAATGATCGCATAGGACCTTTAGATTATGATAATAAGACTTTAATACTAGGAGCTATTTTCTCTGCACTTTTTGTTGCATTATCACAACATCCTCTAATGGCACTGTTCTCATTGGTCAATTTTTACCTCTGGGAAAGAGAAAGAAGGCTAAATTGAGAAATATTCATGGATTATGTGTTTTGGAGCATCTCATTCCAAATTTGGCCTGCCCTGAGAGTAAAGGTTATTTCCCAGCCTTCTACAAATTTTTACTGGGAATATTCAGCTCTTTGTTTTCTTATGACAGTTGTGTTCTCCAAAGGGGAAAGAAAGGTCTGCAGTTTGCAATGGTAAAGTGTAATGGTTTCTCTAAAAATAATAATAATAATAAAATTTAAAATCCAGAATCTGTAATTTTTCTGGGATTCCAGGAGTAATATCTTCTACACTCCAGAAATATGACTTGCAAATAGGTTTATCCAAAAAGAAAGCTTCCAGTTGAAGTCTTACCACTCTTAAAGCATGAGATTGGACCGGGTTACATACTCCAGTTACATCACACATTGTGCTCTTGGCATTTTCCCCAAAACTGAGTAGGAATAATAGGTTGTATGCACATCAGTCCACAATCAACTGCTTTTATCACGTTGTGCTGGAAGAGGGATGAAAATCCCATTAGCTGGCTTATGTCCCTTCTGCTTTACCCCACTAAATCCATGCCTGCCTCCACGCTGACAGTTGTCATCTTACCCTGGGTGACTTTGTGCAGCAAAGGGATAGATGCCACCAGGAACTGGATGAGGAGGTTTCCATCCAGCTCCTCCACTCTGCTTCTCCATGTACGTAATGCTTGCAGAAACGAAGACGGATTAATTTATGCTTGCTCTAATTAAAAATAAAGAACTAAGGCCTGCCTGTGCAGTGCGCTATGTAAAAAATAAGCTCCACAAGTAATTGTGGTGGTTGTTTAGATATAATTGTTTCATTAGTCATCTAATAGTTGTGCAGACAGCTCCCACTTTCATGTCATATTTGTGTTCTAATCCTTCTCTTTAAGGCTGACTACAGTAAGGAGGAAGAAAAGAAACAATTTTAATCCACCATTTGTTCCAAATACTGAGTACTGAAGAGGAAGGAGGCTTTAGGAATAGGGGGGGTTAGGGAATGTTTTATAAGACAACAAAACTCATTCAGCAGCTTGTTTCAAGGGGATTTTTAATATTCTGGAGCTAAATTAGACAGCAGATCCAGCATAGGCCCCGGGCTTTGACATGTGTTTTATAATGACAGTTAATTAGATGCTGTCTGCAGCAATCATAGGCTGTCATTTCTAATACACGTCTCGTAACGTGAAGGACAGAAGAACTTCCTCCCCCTTCCTTGCCCTAATTGAAATCAGTTGCCAGAATTAACTATGAATATATGAGACGGTCGGTTGACAGCGTAGCCTTGCCCCACGCGCCGCCAAGCAGGACTGTAGCTCCTCCTGTGCTCGGCGTGGTGTGGATGTCTGTGGGTATTGCAGCAAAGTGAAAGGGGTAGGATTCACCAAGGAACCTTTCTCCATTCCTCCCATTCCAGCATTTATCAGAGATTACTTGTGGGGAGCCTGCTAACATTGACGAGATGTCTACTACTGCACATCGCCTCCAGTGGGGCTGCTCTCCTCCAGCTCTGGCAGTCCCCACCTTAGAAAATGTGGGTGAAGCTCTTAGAAGAAGGTAATTCTGTCATCATTCAGGCATGCTTAGGTTCCCAGTAGTTTCTGGTGCTCACTGTGGTGCTTCAGAGTAGCTGTAGCATAGAGTCAATGAGTTATGGCAACGCTCTTGAGGAGCAGTGTTTGCATCTGGACTAGAGCCCCAGGTTGCTGGGCTCTACATGGGCAGTTGGGCATCATTATGATCTCAACACTGATATTTCTATGTAACACAATGTTTTGGGCAAACCTCATTTGTCCTGGCTAGAGTGCAAAGCTAGAAACAATATTCAGGAGCTATATTCAGGAAATATTCAGAATATTATTGAGAATAATATTCAGAACAATATTTAGGAGCAATAAACCACCCACTGGCATTCATGAGCTTAGAAAGGATCTTAGTAGAAGATCACATCAGTCCTTGTTACCTGTCATGTGTCTGGTTTTTGCCAGTAGAGCAGGACACAGCACGTGCCACCACGTGGTTTTGGAAGCTGTGCTGCTGGGCCATTATTCTGCCATCGGCTGGTGGCACGCGACCAAGGACTTGTGTACCAGAATAACTCATTACCAACAAACTGAGCCAAAGCGTCCCCAACTCTGAAGATCATCATGATCATACTTTTCAGATGGGTCACCTAATTATTGATCTATTAACCAGTTGCCCGTGGTATTTCAGAGTCCTGGCCTTAAAATTCAATCTGTGCTTGAAAGGCCATCATTAAAGATGTTCCTTTGGGTTTAGCTGATGTATTTTTCTTTTCTCCTTGTCCTACTTGAGCTAAGACTAGCAGTTTGTTGGCTGTTTTCTCTAACATTGGTGATAAAGATTTGGTGGGGTAAAAGTCCTCTTCAGTTAATGCTTGCAAGGTACCAGCGTGGCCTTCAGATACTCTTTCAGTGAGGCCCAAGGTGATTTCATCCTCAATTGCTTTGCACGGTGAACGTGGACGAATCCTAAAGTGGGTTCTGTTGGGTTTTGTGTTTGTTGGTTGGTTGTTTTTTTGGTGGTTTTCTTCAGTTCTTTTTTACAATCATTACTGAATGAGGCCTTTTCCTGTGAAGCTAATTTTATAACCCCTGGTCTCCAGGTGAGAGTAGGCCTCTGTGCTGTCCTCTCTGGCTTTACCCTTGCCTAGGTCACCACAGACATGTATTTCTCTCTCTTTTCTATTACTGTGGTACATAGACAGCTACAAAAAGTCTTCTCGTGGTGGTTTTGCCAACCTTTCTTTCCCATATTGGCCATTTTCTGCTGCGATTCAGCTGTGACGTTGAACTTCTGAGTCTGTAAGATGCTGAACTGAAAAGTCTCTGCTAGGAATTTCAGGGCTTTGGGCAGGATAATTCAACTGGTTTGATTTCTAAACTTGAGATGCTCTCTTGAAAACCTCAACGCTTGGCAGGTGTCGTGCTCTTCAAGAAAATTTGGAATTGTGGCTTCAAAGCGCAGATGTCAGCGAAGCTTGTGTGTTCGCATCATTGAAAAAAAAAATCCTTTGCTGTAATTGCTTCGTCTAATCCCTTATTAGCCTGTAATATGGTTCCTGTCATGTCAGACTTTTTTAAATTTAATTTAAATAAAATGCTAACAATATTTTGCTTCTAATTTATCCCCATCCTGGCTGCTTCAGAGACTTATAAGTAGATTGTTATGGCGTTAATTATGATTTCATGGTCAGGCCCTGTTCCTCAATAGGAGTGATACAATTTTGCCCCCACTGCATCTTCAAACAAGGAATCTACAAACAGCCCTATGATGTCTCCCACTGCTTTAAAAGATTTGATATAATGGAGGGATGATAAAGCAATCAAACAAATCCTATTTACGCATCCCTGTGACTATAATTCATGCATCAGTGAGCACCATCAATGGAAAATTACCTTTGGAGTCTAAATTTCCATTCCAAAGTTGCATTATAATTTTGTTTTTGTAGGCTACAAGCTTTGCCTTTTCAAGACCATGAAATTTATATCCAGTTGCCATTTTCACTGTACAGGCAGAAAGCTTAAGTACAAAATATGTAATGTACCTGTCTATAAATTGATATTTTTTAATAGTTTACTCAATGCTGCTTTTACGTTTTGTCTCTGGTTTCTGAATAGCTCAGACTTACACTCCTGTATGTGTGTGGGTTTTTCTTAAATCTAAATAATGAAAGCAGCAGCTGGAAATTGATTTCCTAGGGACTGTTCAGGGTCCTCTCATCCCTGTGTACTCTTTCAGCACCGTCCAGTTGGGGCTTCACTGGAAAAAAAAAAAAAAAAAAAAGAAGAAGAAAAAAAAGAAAAGAAAGTAAAACAATGCCAGAAATCCTAGCCTTGATTTGTTGTCAAGAATTAGTGTGAAAATGATGCTAAGTGCACATGAGGGGTTTTCTCGTATTACCTTGTATGAAACTGTGCCTACCTTTTATTTCCAAAATCAAAGGGATGCCATTCTGGTCCATCTTCTAATTCCAGCTTGAATTTTCCATAATTTGTACCGTCACTTCATCTCTAGGAATTTGCTAATTACCTGGTTTAGAAGCTGCAGTTTCTTGTACGGGCACTCAACATGTTCAAGGTATGCATGCTCCATCACAAGTGTAGACTCCAGGAGATAAAGATTTGGGAAATGTATGAGTTGATGCATTTCTAAGGAACCACAGCTTCCAGTGACAGTAACTTGTTTGGGAGGTGCCCATTACACCCATGTGATGTTATAAGGGGAGATGCTGGGACTTTCATGCTTCTTAGTTGTAGGGTTTTGTTTATTTTTTTATATTGTGTTCAGCACTCAGCATCTGCGCCATACAGGATCATAGTCCGAGCTTCATTAGTTCGTTAGTTTTTCTAAAAGTCATTAATTCATAAGACATTTTGGAAAGCAGGTAGCTACTGCCCACATTTTATGAACAGGGAAACCCACTTAACTCTTTCCGAGGCTCATTTCTCCCTCTGAACTGGAGCAGTGCTGGCATCTCCGGGCAACACATCCCGTAACGTCCCATCCTGCTTGCGTGGATTGTGGTCTGAGAGCAGCTGTGGTGAAAAAGAGCCTCTAAGGGATCACAACAAGCCAACAGAGGTAGTTTTCTAATTATTATCGTCTTCATTTCTAATTATTATCGGTCATCACTTGTGGATGGATTTCCAGAGCATGAGCCTGAAGAGGTACCATTGGCGCCACTGCTCTCACTGCATCGTGCGTGGGAGCCCGGGGTAGGAGTGGAGTTCAAATCTCCCCAAAGGAGGTGTGTGCTGCAAACAGGTGCTTTCCATCTTCATCAAAGAGCTTTTCAAATCAGATTTGAAATTTGGTGAAGTGTTGAGAAGAAATTTCCTTTTTTTCCCAACGTGTGTCAGCTCTCATCAGCAGCGAAGAATTAATCATGTAACCGCTTTTTGTTCAGAGGGTGGAGTAGTGGAAGGAAACGACATTTTTCTGAGCGTGCCTTTTCTTGTGTAACTTCAATCATCCTTTTTTCTCATTAGCTTAATTTTTGGGCCCTCAGTTCTTTAAGGTCAGACGAAGGAGGTGAAAGAGGAGAGCAGTGAGAGGGATGAAATAGAAGGGGCATTATTATTTTCTAATTAACTTTTCTTGATTTCACTCAGACACTACTCTACAGTCAACACAAGGCTTTGGAAATCTAAAGAGTGATGTGGATTTTCTTGGGTTGAGATCAAGTGTCAGCGCCTCTTTAATGTTGAAAGCATCTTCTGTTGAGCTATAAATCCCTTACCTTCCGATACACCAGCCTGTGATCCTGGTGTGGGGTTGAATGAAATGGGTAAAGAAATGCAGAATTTTTTCTTTATTGCTTTTATCCAAAACACAGGCCAAATCCAAATGATTTCCTTCAGGAGGTGAGAGGTCCACCACAGCTCCAGGATTCGCAGTTTAGGCTGATTTCACTTAAACTTGTGCAGTTTTAATCAGTGCATCCTTAAACCGTGCGTGTCTTTAGGTTCCACTTAGTTTTCCTAAATGCCATTAAGCACTTTTAGAGGGATTAAAGGTTGAGAATTTGCTTCTCGCACCAGTGTTCTTCCATTACTTTAGTGTATTCAGTATTTTGTGTTCCAACTTCTCAGTCCCTTTCTCTTAGGTCCAGCTTCATGTGCTCGCTGCAGGGTCGAGGCTTTTGATGATTAATGGGTTTCTTTCTTCCATTTGTATTACCATACAGGGTGCCTAGGAGCAAATTCGGGGATACCTCTCACGGGTGATGGATCTATTGGGATAGACGAGGTCCATTCAAACACACTCAGTTCCTCCTTGCCTTCACCCTTTTCCCTCCTCTCTTGTTTTTCCTCCATAATCACTACCCAGCAAGTTAGCGTTGTGTTGTCCTTTATTTCTATTTCTCCTTTCTCATCCCTTCATGTCCTGCTTCTTTCTACTTTTTGCTTCCATTTAATACTCCTAGGGAGAATGCATGACTTCGGAGTCATCCGCTCGGCTTTTACCGATAAGCCGATCTGCAGGTACTTGGAGCCTATCTCAAATAACGTGGGTTTGCCATACAAAAGAAAAATAAATCAGGGAATCCACTGAATTGACAGAATCTTGCATTTATGTAAACTTTTCTGTAGGCCTGTCTGCTGCCGCCTGTGTACTTCTGCTTTGCTATCTGTGCAATTACGATTATATCGATAAGTGAACGTGTGTGTAAATAGAGGGAGGGAAGGAGAGAGGAACTGAGACTAATCTCAAGCTATTATTTCATCAGGGCTGGATGCGGCATTTTAATGTTTAAGGGGAAAAAACAAGCGAGCGATGGGATTCCTCTTCCCGGTCCCCACTTTCCCCGTGTCGGCGTTTGAGCCTGAGCAATATGGCATGGTTTGTGACTCCATCTGGAGGGCTGACAGCGCAGCCTGCTTCTAATAAAGCTCCCAGCCTTCTTCCCCAAGTCTGTAATTAAATGACATCACCGAGTCTTAAATGCATCTGCCGTAAAAGTCAGAAGGCTAAAACATCCCATTAAAGGGAGGAGAGTGTTACTGAGTGTTAGAGAAGCTCAAGTGTGGAAGTGCTCCAGGAAAGCTGTTTGGGACCCACTGGAGCATGGCTCAGTGGAGGAAGAGCTGTACCCTGGTAAGTACGTTTCTGGTTCAAGCTCTCAAGGCGATGCTCGCAGGTCAAATTTGACCCCAGATGTAGTTTTGAAATAAGCCTGCTACGGCCGGGGAGGGGTGTGTGTGTGTGTGTACGTAGACGTTTCTTTGCTTGCAATCTCTGTATGCTTCTTTTTAAGCAGGATGTACGAGGGGTGGGGATGTGCTAAGCATTCTGTGTGTATTGCTTGGGCGTGGGTCCAAAGAGAGCAATTTCTGAAGCGTGAGTGCTAAACGGTGAAACTGCGGAGAAATGGAAGTTGACACCAGTAAATTTATTTTCCTTACAAAGCCTGAGAAACAGAAAGAAGCTTTTTGAAGTAGTGATAAGTAATTAGAAATTTTCTCTCTCTTTCCCGTCTTGAAACGTTTTTGTTGACATCAGAAATGCAACTAGGAAACATTTTAAAAGTATATTGCTTTCAGTATGACAGTGCCTCCTAGACAAGCAAATAAAATTAAAAAAAAGTGCAAAAAGTGATAACATGAACTTTCAAATCCAGTTCATCCCATTGGGAGGATTCCTTATCAAAGTACCCCAAATTTCATCTCAAAAGAGCAATTTGATTAACTTCTCCTGTTTCAAAAGTCCTCAGATACCTGAGAATAAAGTTTTTGTATTCCTTCTCTCTCTCTCTCTTACTTTTTAGCTATTAGGATTATTGATTCTGCAGTGGAAATTTCTAAGCTCCTCTAAGAGGAAGCTACCTAGCACATTTTCTGGCCACGTTGGACCTGTTTGGCAGATAGAGATGAAAGTTTATTTCCAGAGATCAAGCAGGTTTATGTACTTGTAAGATAAAAACCAGATCTATGGAGTAGGAGGGTGCTGCTTTATCACGCGGGAGGATTTCTGGCTGTCGCTGCACTCCACGTTTGAAGCACTCAGTGCTTTCCCTTAACCCGGGTCAGCACTTTTTGCTCATTTCCTCCTTTCATGTCCATTCTACCTGGGGTCGTCGAGACATGCCACTGAAGGAAGCGGATGATAAGGACATCAGAAGTATGTTCAATAGTTACACAGGCTGCTGTACTATATTTTAAAGTATTTAATCATATGCTTTTCCTCTCCAGTTGCTATCAGTTCCCAAGCTGCTCCTCTCTCTGAACTGTTTCTCTCCTTCTGCCTGGTTCATTGGAGGCTGCCGTGGTCCGAGGTTTTGTGAGCTCACCCTCCCCTCTGCATGCCCGTTGTGATGCTAGGATGTGCCACGCTGTCCAGCTGCAGGAAGAGTTGGCTTTAGGCAGGATGACTGCAGTTTATGCACAGATAAGCAATGGTAATCTGCAATTGTGGGGAAGGAGATTGAAAATCAAAAGATATCTTAATCCGCTTCATATAGTGTTAAGTAAAGATCCGAGTTAAGCTTTGGCATGTGCTGCATCTATTTTATGTCCCAAAATAGGTCAGATGCTCTGTGTTAATTCATTGGGGAAATTACCCCCTATAACTCTAATTTAAAAGAAGAACAGAATCCAAAAGCTAAGCAACCCCTGGAATTGCAAAGATACAAAGAGATAAGGTTGTCCTTCTTTTCAGCAGAAAGGAGCAATCTGCTTACCAAGCTTAATAAGTCTTGCTTTCTGGCTGGCCGTGCATTGTGCACGCTTGTGGCAAAGACACGCTCGCTGAAAAAGATAGGATCTGCGAAAAGTTTGGGAATTTCAGAGGGCTGACTGTCATTCAGCACTCAAATCAGGCAGCGCCAACCCAGAAGGGACTGTGTGTATGTTGGGAAGTCCAGGTTTTTTGCCAAATTGGAAATAACGATGAAAATAAAATAAAAATAAAAATAAGGATATGATTCAGAAGCAGCAAACAGAATACACAAAGCAGTTGCTCTGCATGTGGGTTGGCAATATGATGCTCAGTGAAAAAGGGGGAAAGCCAAAGTCCCCCGGGGGTTTGCTTATGTTGGCACGGGCCTCCAAGAGACGAGGCAGTTCTTGTTCAGCAGTACAAGCCAAGGGATGTCTTCTCCTTGCAGGCACTCTGGTACAGATTTGCCTTAAAACAACAACTCATCAGCTAGGAATGTGGGAGAGGGAGGAATACCCTGTCTTCTTCGTTGTCTTGTAGTCTTCATGCCTGTGGAAGTCAGCTTGAAAGTGTGACTGAGATGAACCCTAAAGGCTCACAAATAGGAAGGGAAATTAAAAAATAAAAAGCCTATTTTTTAATTCTTACGAATTTTAGATTGATTTAATCTGAGTCTGACTCATTCTTTCCTGCCTGTGATAGGCCATATTGTACGTCTGTGGAGTTGTCAAGTCCAGCGACGCTCCTGTGTACTTAAACCTAATAGCAACATTTATTTTAGGATAAATATTAAAGGAACAAATCATGATACCACAGACCCATTTTTTTTCTCCTTGTCCATGCCTGATGTGAAACAACATTTCTTCTTGTTAATGGCTGTAGGGAATGAATGGGATAATTTTTCGTTGGCGTCTGCTCCAGTCATCAATATTGAACGTCCAAAGGAGACAAGATGTGGCAGACAGAAATATGTTCTCCCTCTTCATTTTGTTTATTTTGCCTATGAAGATAGCAGGGTTGCTAACAGTAGATGATGTTACAGATGCTGCAGTGATTGTAGTTGTTCTCTGCTAGTGGACTTCAGAATGGGCCAACACCTCCTGTCTTGTTTGCAGTAGCACAGACCAATATCCTCCAGGTGTTCAGCTTGAGAGACATCATTCGAATATCTCCAGAGAAGGAGACTCCACAGCTTCTCTGGGCAGCCTGTCACAGGGGATACATTCATGTCAATGGGGAAAAAAAACATCTTCAAGCTTCTCTCCAGATAAAATTCTCTGTATTCTGAAGGAGCAGACCACTGAAAAATCGAAAACCTTTCTGCATTTCACATCACTCTAGACCTAGGATGACTCAGGAGCGAGTTGTGGGTAACTGAGCTGTGCTTTGAGGCCGTGGTTTTAGCAAGGAGCTGAGAGGACAGGAGGCAATGAAGAGGCTGTGACCCCCAGTCCTACACCAGGAGCACAGCTCGATGCCTCCTGAGGTATTTGAAGTTTCACTAATGCAGGGACAATGCTCATTTCTCTTTTTCTGTGTTTATATGAACTCTGAAGTTTGAAGGTAATGCTTCAGTGCAGCATAGTGGTTACTACTGGTGGGGCAGAAAGCAAGGCTTCCAGGCAGGAGAAATACATCATCCAGTACAGACGTAAGGAACCCAATCGAGGCAGCATTGGAGAAGCAGAAAGGAAAGGCTCTTCTCAAACAGAGCTTTCCACGTCAGGATTTCACCATCAGAGCACTTTAGCGTTTTCAAATGCAGATGGTGATTTAGGGCATTTTAGTTTAGGATGTTTTGCCCAGAAAGCTTCATTCTCAAACCGCAAATTTAAAAAAAAAAAATAATACTTTGAGGTGTCACTTGTACATGACACGTAAAATTGGCGTATTCTGGAAATGTATTTCTTTATAGCAATACAGGAATTAATTTGGCAGCCGCCCCTTGAGGTATTATTCACACCATTGAGGCACTATTCACGGTATTTTGTAGAGAAAAAGAAATGCAGGGGGCTGAAATGAAAATTCATGCAGGTTGGCTGAGTTGCAGCAAGCATGAGGATCCTGATTCCTGGTCCAGTTTTTACAGTGCAGGAAAAGAAGATTACTGGGGGGAAAAAATCCAAACTAAAACTGCTGCAACGTCCGTCCTGTCATGAAGTTGCAGAAATTGCATTCTCATGTTTTACTGTATTCTTATGTATTACTGTAACTGGGCTAAGAAGGACTCTTTTAGGTGTTTTGATGGCTAGGTAGGAGTTACCTAGGCTAACAGCCTCCTGCTCTCCTTTTGCCCATGGCCAGCTCGGCAGCGTACCACGGTAGCCCAGCACAGCACGGATTTTGGGGGAAGATGAGGCACCCCAGCGCTGCCATCCCATTTCAGCTGCAGTGGCAAGCTGGGTTCGCCAGGGATGAAAGCCTGGTATCAGCCCATCTGTCGTACAGCCTTAATTAGTGCAATTCCCATAGAGCCATAAACGGGAGTTGCCCATCCTGGCTGAAAGCTCATTTCAGAGGAGTTCCTCTCCCAACTCCTAACACCACAGGAAACCTCAGAGAAGAAGGGAAGCACAATCAGACCACCTTAGGCCATCAAAACCTGTGCATTTCCATGTGCTGATGGTACTGGAAGGACCAAGGCATCCACAGAGACCTGCTGGCACTGTCAGGCAACTGGTGCCCCAGGCTGTGGGGCAGGAAGGCTCTTACAACCCCAAAATCATCCTGCTGGCCTCTCCCTGCCCCATGTGTGAGCTTGGTAAGGGGTATTGCTGGTCGATATGCTGCATTCAGTCCTCTTGCTTTGTGTCTGTGTCTGAAGATAATTCCCACTCCAAAACACGGGTCTTTTAATTTGATAGTCCATAGTCAAGAGTCACGGTGTGCCTTGGGCTGTTCTGACAGCCCTGATTTACAGTTATATGTTTGCAGAACTGCCTGCACTTCCTAATGCAGTATGTATTATCTGTGCAAAATAATGATAGTGTAATAATGCATGCGTACATACACACATCTGAACATGAAATGACATGTACCAGGGTCAGAAACTAATTCTACCAATAGCAATACGGCCCTTATGTGTTTATGCTGTTTTTTACAGCAACTTCACTCACTTTATTAAGCTAATCAGTGATGTGTGTTTGGTAAGGATCACTCTATGGCCAGAAACCAGCTGTCTGGGATGGAAGACATCGCTGGTCTGTGATTCTTTATGTCAACTTTTAAAATCAAGACTTGAAAAAAATGTTGTACAAAACTGGAACTACATAGGAATTAGTTTTGTTTGGTAGACTAATTCCTGGTGTCAGAACTGGTTGAGGACATTGAAACAAATACCCTCGCTCTTTGGAGAATAGGAAAGAGATCCTTAATGGAGGAGGAACGGCCAATTTGTCCAAATTTGTTGCCTCAATTGTTGCTCAGGTCTGCTACGATGCAAATCCATTTCCCTGTTAACCATCGGTTGTTTGCTTGGGCCAGGCCCTGGCTGCAAAGCAAGGCAGATGATCGTCAGCAATTCACTCACCTGCTCTTCATCTGTATTTACTCTGGGAGCTGGTTTTGTTTTCCACCAGCACTTTTCTGTGAGCATAACTTTTTTCTGCGAGCATCTCTGCCTGCGTAACAAACCCACTGAGCCTCCTCTTGGTCCCTCAGAGAAAGAGCAACAGCTCCTGAAATTGGGGTGTAATTTCCCTGCTGTAAATGCCGTCAAGGGCAGCTGGTAGACTTTCCATCGTTCCTTTTCCTGCAGCTCTGGGGGCAAGGTGTGCACTTACTAATGATTAGGGCCTGGAGCACAGCTGGCTCGTTGATCACTTTTTCTTGCCTTCCTCAGTAGCAATGTTTGGGTGCCCCAGTTGAGTTAAGTTCTTCAGCCAACTTACTAATGACTGCAATTAGGTTGCAACTGCGTGTAGCTTAACGTTGCCTGCCTTGATTTGTAATCTAGATCCCAAAAGCATGGTATGTTTACACTGGCAGCTATTTGTATATGGGATCTTTGTGTTCCAGTGCAAGTAGCTGTAACTCAGCATCGCGGGCACGGCTACGTTGGGTGCCACATTCATGGCATGAACGGCAACAAGCTTTCTTCTATGGTGGTGCATTTGTGAGGTCAACGAGAAGGTGAAGTAGTTGTGCTCAGACTGTACACTGCTACTCATCTGCTTGCTTCCCCTTCTCATAATTTCGGTGTGATTGGGATGAGGGAATACACTTAAAACCCAACTTGGCTCTATAGCATCTCAAGTCAACTTGTATGTGAAAATCAGTAAGGCTCCTGTTCTGTTACCTATAAGTTACTTGCACACACGGTGGAAAAAAATACTGCTTGGCATTATTTGATCCCTTAATTGAGGAATGTCAGGAGCTCTAGTAACTGACATCTGCTTGGAGGTCCCTCTGAGTCAGGTGGAGGAGTACTGAAGGAGCTGGCGCATCCTTTTGTTGGTGATCAGTGCATAAATTCTCTCCCTGGGGCTGTCAAACCAACAGCCTTACCCATTTCTCAGTTCTCTTTGCAGCACGCCAGGTATTTATTACAATAGGCTGATAAGGAACAAGAATCTTCAGAGAAGGCTTTGTATTTATTTACTCGCTGCTCCTAGTTTTGACATGGCCCTAGGCTTACAGTGTTTGTCCTCAGAAGAGGGAAATAATAGGAGCAATGAGCTTTCTGCAGCTATTCCCTAATCAGTAAGGAACAGAATAATTTAGAAAAGATGATGCTCTACTTAATGATTGTGTTTTTTCCCCCAAATCAAGGCCGTAAGATTGTTATCCTCATTAAAGAGTTGTAAAGTTGCCTGCTTAAAGTGGTTCAACATATTAATGCTTCCCCATTTCTAGTGCAGTCACCCCCCGTGGTCGCTACAACTGGGTTTTATGGACTTTGGTGCCCTCTGGCATCACTGTTCATACGGGGAGGGCTGGGACTCTTAAGATCGTACCCAACCGAGCTCTTACCTGCAGTGATGAAGAAGGCAGGAGAGGAGCCCAAGTCAGGCAGTCTTCATGTTTCTTAGATACACTTGTGACTTGGTTACAGAGGTGCTGTGACCTTAGGAAGGCTTTTAGGTTCTTATTCCTACACCTGTTTGTTGTACATGTACATCCTGTTCCCACATGTACAGTGATAGCTACTCTTTGCCTCAGTTTCCTTATAAAATTCACCTTTTATACTCAGATTAGTATTTTTTAGTATGTGAGTAGACTCACCAGTGGTAAACTTAGCTCTTAGAGAAACAAAAAACAACTTCCTTAATTTCTTTTCAGAAAGAGCAGTCAGGCATTGGGACGGGTTGCCCAGAGAGGTGATAGAGTCACCGTCCCTGGGGGTGTTCAAGGACAGGTTGGACGTGGTGCTTGGGGACATGGTTTAGTGGTGACATTGGTGGTAGGGGGATGGTTGGACCAGATGATCTTGGAGGGCTTTTCCAACCTTAATGATTCTATGATTAGCCAAATATTGTCCCATCCAGATCCTCAGGTTAGGCAATAAGCAACCTGGAAATGATCTAAGATCTGTATTACTCTTCCTCATCTGATGTGTTTCGGGGCAAAATCTTTCATGGCATTGGGTTCAGGATTAAAATGGGGCAAGGAAGGTTAAGGGATGAACTTCTAGGTAGGACATGGACTGGGGCAGAGGGCTGTATTTTGCTGCCTCAGATTTCCTGAGTGACACGGCCTTATTTCTTACTGAGAAATTGAGGCAGTGTTGGCACGTGAAGAAAGCAAGGTTGCCCACACAACTGCATTTCCCAAATCCTTGCAAGGTTGCGGGCTGTGAGCTGCAACCATCCTTCAGCAGGTGGTTACAATGGGCCTCCTGGCCATTTCTCCACATCAGCTGAAAGGAGAGCCAACTGCTGCAGAGAGGACAGCCAGAAATGCTCATCACCCTTCCCTGGAGATGCCAACACAGTTGTGGTGGGTACATTGTGTGCCTATGATGGGATATCTGCATGTGGCCATGAGCGTTCCTAGAGGCAGCGGCTCCATCAATCCCCTCCACTTTGGGGCATCCCAGGGTGGGTTCTGGGCTTCCGATCTCCTAGATTGGGCTTTCCATTTACCCCAAGTGGTTGGTTTTTTTTTTGGAATAACCCCTGGTTTAATTGTTTGGCCGTACCCTGGTACGCACACCGGAGGCTAATCAGCCAGTTGGATGCTAATGAAAGATCGCGCCATCTGTCTGCTTATTTAATGGAGTGTCAGCACTGAGCAAATAGGAAGTAATTGGATTGACAGACACAGAGCCAGTTATTAGACTGTTTGCTGTCTGATCGGGAAAAGCAGAGGAGCAGAGAGGTGCAGCAAAGTTAATCTGATGGTGTCTGTTGTCACAAGTGCCCACAATCTGCCACCCAACGTTCATGGGCTCCGAAACCACTGGCTCGCTTGAGCTGTTGCTGGTTTCCGTCCCCTCCAGAATCCATCCTTGCGTTCGTATTACAAATCATTATAATGCAATCTAATAAAAAACAGTTTGCATAAAGACGGTGCCCATTTATAAAGCTGTCACCACAGCTACTCTATTAATAGAGCCATTTTAAAGATTTATAGTCAGCATATGTTACTTTTTACAGAAGCCAGATTGAGAGCTGTGGGGTTTGAGCACGTTGAGTGTGCCACCAGATCACATTTAAAAATAATATGAATAATAAGTTAATTTTTACAAAGCTGTTGTGCTTCGGAGAGAATGTGAAGTTCAGGCAGGGGGTATCACTATTTCAGTGATGGTCAACAAACTAAATGTAATATGGCATTAAAGGAAATAGGATTTAATAGGAGAAGCTGAAGTTAGTGAACTCCATATTTCAGATGGCTCTGTGTAATAGGAACACATTATGTGATGGTTCTGTTAACATCTTTATTGATGCATGATGCTAAAGCGTTTTAGGCACATTTAATGAAACCTCACGATATTTCTCTGCAATGGGCAGGAATTCATTTAGAATTGACTGTCAAGATTGTTTAAAATTATAATGCTTCTTAAGCAAGGCTGCGTGCATTTTCTACCTTGCACAGGACCGAAGGCATCAGCAGTAGCGAAGCCGTGCTACCTCTTGTGGTGCTGTGGGAAGCAGAGCACTGTCCTTATTGATGCAGCAAGTCACAAACAGGCAAAGCAATGGGATCCTGTGGATTTTACTCTCCCATGGTCAGTGCTGGGCTGAAAGGGCCTCCGGGCATACGCATGCCCCGGGTTCACGTAAAAGAAATGCATCACAGAACTTCTCTATAGAGAGAGATTGATTGAGCATGGTTAGTACATTTATCTTCTGGCTTCTGCAGGATTGGATTTAAATTACAAATGGATCGACAGTGGGTAATTTAGTTCCGTGGTCATTTTGGATTATCATCTCCATCATGAAGCAATCTTGTAACTTCAAGGCAACTGGCAGGCTTTGCTCGACAGCAGTCTCATTTTGGGCTGGAAGCTGGTGGTTTCAGGGACTGAAGGAAAGAGATTTGACGGCACAGCTAAAAGACAAAAGGGGTTGCTGTGTATAGGAGCAGTGTTTGCCCAGTTTAATATAAACTTTAAAGACATAAAATAATATTTTTTACATTTTTCTTTCAGTGACAAATGTTGAAGTAGCAGCTCATCAAAGCCATGTTTCAGGCTGATGGTGAAGCCTGTTGGCTGGCTGCTGAGCTGCACACCACAGCTCCTTGCTGTCCCCGTTAGCTTTACATCTTCCTCTTACTTGGATGTGCACAGCTGTGGCGTGTTGGCATCTAAATGAAACCTTCCCCTCTGTAGCTCTGAGGATCTCATGTTTTGCAAACATTCATCACTTACTGTCACACCCATGCAATCACATAGCATTACTTCCATTTCATTACAGGGAAAGTGAGGCTCTGTGTATCGAATCAACCCCACAACATTCCTCAGTAAATGAGGAAGAGACACAAACGTTTGGCCACAGGTTTCCCACTTCAGCCTCACATTTGAAAGAGCAGGCTCAACAGGATTAAAAGGAGGCCCATGGCATATAGGGACCAAAGCTACTTTTTATCTGTTCTCAGATTGAACTCCAAGGCCTCACAGCATAGGTAGGAGTCTGTAGGGGTTTCATGGAATAAAAGTGGAAGTCAACTCCCAAAAGAACCTGTGTAGGTAGGGCTGATAGGAGGCTGCACACATGGACACACATGTAGCCCCCCGAAATGCGGCCTAGTGAAGCACAGCGAGCCTGACACCCCGCTCTGTGGTGACCTTTTTATCTTGGTGCTGCCGGGTGAAAACCTATCTTTTACCAAATCTGCCACAGGGAGTCTTAAGGATGTGAACAGAGCTCTGGTTTTCGAGGTTTGGTCTGAAAGGCCTCTGTCAAGATGTGGAACAAACCGCACAGAGCATGAGGGGGGTGGAAGGCCAACACCAAGGGATGACTCTTGTGGGGAACCACAGGCATTGCTTTTACATCCCATATTGTGCTAAAGGTACTCAAACTACCATTTTTCCCTTAACACTGAGGTGCTTTCCAGGAGAAGGTGTGGGTTTATGGATTTCTCTGATGGGGTATACGCCATGTAGGATAAATAAATTGCTCCAAAGTGCCAGATCCCTCCAGTATTTTATGTGGACTGGGAGATCAGAAGGGAATGAAGAGGCCAAACAACAGCTGCAATTTGCTTGTAGAAGGCAGGCAAATCTTCTCTTTGCTCTGCGTTTATTAACAAGCATCGCCTGCTAGTTCTTGTTGCTTAAAACGTGACCTTGGGGTGTTTTTTAGGTTGCTACCAAGAGTCACCTCAGAATTAATTCAGCCATGTCTCAGGCAGTGTTATCATCACTAGTTAGGGTTCTTGTTTGCTCGTTATTGTGAATAATCAAAACGTCAAGCAGTCGTTCTGCCGCTGTCATAAAAAACGAGGCAGTGCTGGGCAAATCAGAGCACTGTTACTGGGCGTTTCTTCAGCAGCCATCGCAAAGAGGCAGCATGGTGGGAAAACCTTACGGAGAACGGCTCAAGGACTACATCAGGACATGGCAAGGCGAGGAGAGGTCCGACTGAATCCTGCATCTGGAGGTACATTCATAGCAACCAAGTTCTGATGAATTATTGCCTCCCAGCCACATGTTCCTGACCCTTTCTGCATGCCAAACCAACCAAGGGCTGTGCTTTACACCAGGGAGACCAGGACACATCCAACCACTTACCATGCCTCAGTTGAGATGTCGTGACTCAACGTTGGAGATCACCTCCCTATACCAAGGAGGTGGAGATGATTTTGCACACACCAAGATGCCACCTTGGCCTACAGGGGACAAGTTGCATCCTGTGATGTGCCCTGTACCCACGGGAAGGGGGGCAAATCCCCCCAAACTTCACCAGCAGCTGCTGCTCCGGGAGCACCCACGATTCTTATCCTTATTATAACATCCATGTTAGCAGAACAAGCTGATGGGATCCATGCTCGAGTTACCCCCCTTTTGCCTGCCTTCAGAGAGAAGCAGCTGTGCTGCATTTGGTCTCTGAAGGAGCTGCTCTTGGGTCTTCCAGATGTATAAATTCATATCTGTGGCACCGGTAATTGCTCTGTTTCATCTGCAGAAAGGGAAACAACATCTTTGCAAGAACGGCGTCTAGAGGTAGAAGGGGAATAAAGACAGATTTTCACCGCTGTAAATTCACAGGCCAAAAGACTGCTTTTTAACTCTGCAGAAGTGAGTGCCAGTGGAGCTAATGCCTTTAGAAATTTATAACAAGTATATAAATACTTGTTATAAATAGAATATACCCAGAATCTATTTCTAAGCAGTGTAGCGTAGCTCTCTTCCAGTGGTCTGTACAGTACATTTCACGTGCTTTGCCTAAGACTGTGATGTTGCTGTGCATTTCCTAGTTTGCATTTCATAGTCACAGCTCCAAGTTTTGCCATTTTATTCCTTTTGAAAGTCAGTTTCTCAGTGACCACCAGGCTGTTCCCCGCTTAGATTTACCACTTTGGGGAAAGTCACGTCTGGATTTTAGCGGAGGTTTGGCAGCTCCTGTGTGGGATGGAAATGCAGCCGCGTCCCGAAGCTTTTTCCTGCCCTTGCAAGAGATGAGAGGATGGAGGATGTGAGATGGCAGAGCTTTCCATCAGGTGGGCTCTTGCTAACGTTGGCCATGCAGGAATTTGTTGTGCCGGCTTCACTGAGGAAATCACCGCTCCAGCAGATGGGATTTACCTCTGACAAGATGAGAATGAATAGCAAGGAAGAGGCTTTACAGCAGTGCCCCACGCTGCCGTTACACTGCTGAAGCAGAGCAGAAGGATGTTTTGAGCCATGCCCACACTGGAGGCTGTTCATGAAGGTGTTCAGCAACTGCCAGGGCTCCAAATACAGCGAGCTGAGTGCAGTCTGCAACAGCAAAGCTTGGAAATTCGGTCTTTTCCTCACCTGGCTGTGCTTTTCTTTCCCACCAGCAAGCAAATGAAAGCAGCTTTGAGACTGTGAGGAGGGGTATGGAAAAGTGGGGTGCTCTTCAAATCATGCAATTGGGAAAGTTGTAATTAACCCATTAAAATTTGCCTGTGAGGTTCCATCTCTGCACAAAAATCCTCCGTGGCTTTGCTAATACTGCTCGTGGTTCTGGCTTGGTGGCGTGGAGAGAGGCTTGGGAGCTGCAGGGTGTGATGTCTATTCAAGCTCGGATACACATCTCTCTACATGCTGCAACTTTAGATCTGATTAGTTCTGACTCTGCATCTTGTGGTCCAAACACTAGCCAACATTCCCCTCTGGAGACATCACAAGAAATTGCACTTGGTCTGTCTGCTGCTTGAAAGTCCTGTGCTTCAAGAGTTAAGAGAGCACTAAATAAGCAATATTTTTAACACGAGCTGACTGTTAAATAATAATATTATATTTTTCTGACTGTGTACTGTTTGTAGTACCTTGGAGGCGATGACATACTTATTTTTATATTACACCCGCATGGGAGAGAAGTGTTACTTACCTCGATCTTGTGGATGAGCACCTACAAGACCGAAATAAATTCTTTAAACCTCATATTTTTATAGCTGCTGTTAAAAAAGTAGTTCTAGGCTTTTTCATCTTCCAGAGCTAAAGCTGTCTGCTCTGTGGGGACAGAAGCTTTTATCACCTAGTCAAGCTAATTTTGAGTGGGGATTTCTGCTTGCACAAGGGGGGACTGGAAGGATGGAGAGTGACTTTATAATTTGACCATTCACCCCAGACTTCTCGTCAGTCTCAGACTGATGTGGTCACCAGTCTGACCAGTACTGCCAGTAAGTTCCTTCAAGCTGAAAACTTAGTATTTTAGTGAAAAATGCTCCAAATGTGTTATTCTCTGTTAACACTAGTGATTTTTCCTAGTCATTGCCTTCTTGGGTGTTTTCTACACTTTATAATATTTCAGAATATTTCAAAGTCATTTGTCTGTTTTTGCTAAGGGTTTAAATGCACTTTGCATAGTTAAATCACCATTGAGTGTCCCAGCACTGTTTATACTTTTATTGTGATTATAATTAAAATTATAATCACATTTTGGGTCACCTAGAGAAGAGCTAAAACCTTTTTTCCTGCTGTTGTCCCCTGCACACAGCTCCCTTTGTACTAACTTTGCACAGAAGCCGCTCTATTATCTTGTTTATAGCCATGATATTTATCAGCAGCATGCTCCTCAGAGGAATATCAATCCTGGGGTAAGTGATAATGTAACCAAAATAATTCCCTATCGTCGAGTTTTTACACAAAATAATGAGCTTTCTGTTACTTTAGTACCTACCGGATTGATCTTCAATAAAAAAATGATCTCTGGTCTGTGAGCTGCAGTGGGTGTTTTAATTTAATTGTATTTGTAGTATTCTGTACATATTTAGAGGGCAGCACCTTTTGGTCTGGGAGCATCGGTCCTCTCACTGTGGCAGAGAAGAGGGGTCAGGAGATGGACCATGCTGTGGGATGGAGGAGAATTAGGTTTCATTCCAGCTAGATCAGTCTGTGAACTAGTGGCATGCTGAAATAACGACTTAAATCAGTAGTACCAGGTTGGTTGCACGGTTATTGAGATTATCTCTTTGTGTGGCCGTGTTATCACAAAGGCAATAAATGAGGAGTCAGAGCTGTGCCTGTCAAAGAGTTTGGCAGGAGAACATCCCTAATGGGGTACTACCATCCCTAATAGTACACCTGCCCACCCCCTAATGGCGTAGGCAGGCTTTCTCAACAGGGAATGACCAACTCAGGGTCTTCCAGGTGTCCTCACACCTTCAAGAACCTAAAGTCTTGGCTATTTTATCCCTAATTGCCTCGGGTCTGAGCAACCAGTTTGGGATTTGTCATTCTGTCCATAACCAGTGTCTACTTCGAAGGCTTTCAGGTAGTTCCTTGCTTTGTGGAAGCTCACCAAATCATTCATTCTGGCTACTTGAAGCTTCAATCACCGAGAGAAAAGAACAGTTATAGTGTCACATGAAAATTAAACAAGCTGGAGCATAAATTCAGGCAGAATGTCTGAAAGAAAAAAAAAAAATCTTAATAAGGTTTTGGAACTTCTTATTTTTGCTGTCATTCATTTGTTTGAGAAGGGAATTTCAGGTCGTATTATCATCATTAAAAACAGGGGTAGTTGATGTTATGCACTTCCAATGACATGTCTTCAGTTTCTTTTAATGGTATTTTAGAGGAGATCTGATAACAAGAAGACAGAAGAAAGCCTAGGGAAGGTGAAAGTTGTAGGTTTCTAAATCAATCCATATAGCTTTTTGAGGCTTTATGTTCTTTATTGCGCACTTTCAGCCCAGGTAAGACAGTCCTCATAGGCAATTAAGTTGCGAGTTAGAATGAATTAAGTTTTGTGAAATGGTTTGCCTTTTTTTTTTTTTTTCTTTAATCCAAATGACTGTCATTTACAAAGAGATACTTCATTTTACTGAAAGTGCTTTTCTGTCTAAGGGGAATGCTTAATTGCAGCCACAAATCACCTCAAATGCTTTCATAGGAAGATAAAATAAGTTAAAAATTGTGCATCATTTTGAAAATGCAGGTTCTGAATTCAATATAAGATGCAGATTTCTACTTTTTAACTCGTCTGCTTTCTTTAAGAACTCTATCCTAGCCAGACATTGTGTAAAAGTCTTCTTCAGGACATCCCAACAAGCCTTTTTAGGGTCCGAACCAATTACCAGGACTGTCTACAGTGACCATTATCCAAAAACTGGTGACAAACCTCTCTGCATTTTTATTCAGATAAAACATCTTTGCATTTTGTAGGTCTAGAAACTACGGTAGTTATGATAAATAAGTGTAATTGCTCAGCATTAGGGGAATTTTCTATCCCAGCTGTGCCACATGGTTCACTCTCAGGCATTCAGAGAATATACCCGCACAGTGTGTTAACCTTTATAGGCTTTTTTCAGTTTTCATGTACCGGTGAGAGATGATTTTAAATGCAGTTGTTGATACTGTTTCAGAAACCCCACTATATTACAACCGAATGGTTCTTTTTCTAGCAGAATCATCGAAGCAAATGAAATGTGAATAAAGCCGTTCCTCCAAGGCCTTCTTTATGGCCTGTTTTTACAGGAAGCCTTATCTCAAATTTCACTCTTTGGAGAGTAAAAAGAAAGTAGTATGAGATAAAAGTCCTGCCTTTCACCATCGTGGTGAGGTTTTCATGGTCATTTGGTTTGATGCATGTGCAGATACGTCCACAACCCATTTGAAGAGCCATGCATGCGTTGTGTGTCCAGATCTACCTCCCTTGGTGCTCCACGTCATGAAAATGCTAAGAAGGTTTCACCGCTTTTATTTTTACTCACTCTCTCCAAGAGTATCGTCGACAAAAGTGTGATTCTGTATCAGGTATGCTGGTTCACACACGGACATAAACGTTGATCTCTGGGATAGGCATGGGTCAAATTGCTTTTCTGACATCTTAATAGTTACGTGGCGAATGTGTGTGAATAAATGGGAGCATTTATGGGAAGTACTTTTAGGATATTTTTCATAGATTCTGGCTCTTAAACATTATTTTTTCTTTATAAAGATTAAATTATGTTAGGATAAGTTAACCAGAAGTATTTGAATTTTAAATAAATAACTAACACCGCGTGTGACTGTGAATGTGTCTGTGAAGCAGAAAATAGAGAGTATCTGTTAGGTCTTTAATGCCACCCAATGCTTCCCATTTATAAAACTTCACTTTCTTGTAATCTGGCTGGTCTTTAATTGCCAACTGGGGCTAGATTTAATTTTAGAAAAAAGAATCTCTAAAATACTTATTCTTTCTGAGAAAGAGAAGAAATACACTGCACATGTTAGCAAATTCTGGTGACCTTTTCTTTGGAAAATCTTCAGGCTGGGAATTCGCATCTTTGCATTTCTCAGGAAGAGCTCTCGTGTAAAGGTTGGGCCTTTTGCCGTTCCTCTGGAAGCACACCAAAATTTGGCTGAGTTACACAATTTTGGAGAAGTGCAGTGCTCACACCCTTGTCAAAAGCTTCTAGTTGATGATGGCTAAGCTTCTGGATGGGCACAACTCTGCTGTACCCAAAATGGACGGAGCTAAGGGCAAGGACCTTGCAAAGGTGCAGGCTCTGAGCCAAGGGATTTTGGGGCTCCCATACCTGCGGGGCTCTTGCTGCCCAGAGGAGGGTGTTGTCTGCTCTAAGAGCCAAAAAGAGAGGAGAAATATAGAAGTGTAGTGGTTTTGGGATTCAGGAGAATAAGAGAACTGGTGGCCAAGTTCACAGAAGCAGGAGTATCCCGAAGAAACAAGAGGGAAGAAGAACAAAGCTCGGTGCCAACAGCTTGGTGGGACTCAGCAGCAGAAGTTTCTCGTTTCACATCACAGAGATTTGCTGCTACGTTGCTCCAGCCATGCAGTAAAGGGCTGCAGAGTCCGAGCCTGGTGACATTCCCCCATTGAACACTGACCTTCAGGTTCCTGAAACAAGACAAGGATCTGCTGATGAGAGCAGTAGTGTGCCACTATGTAATTTGTAATTCTACCACAACACCATGCACAGCAGGCCAAAATAGGGTGACACAAGTCACTCCAATCCTTTCTTTCCCAGACTTTTCAGTGTTCGATTTCACATCCTTAGTTCTCTTAAGAAATATATCAAATCAATGTTTTCCAATAAATAATCTATTTCTGATGGCAGTCTGTATAATCCTGCCAATGCAGAACACACACAGTGAATCACTGCTGCAGTGTAAAGTGGTAGGAGGATTCTTGGTGCAAATCTGCTGTGCATTTATATTTGGATATTTATATCTTTTTTTATGTATTTATATCTTGCTCAGCCATCCTGGTAATGTGCTCGAAGGGGTTTTCCCCCTTGGCAGGGTGCAGGTTGGAGCTGAGCAAGTCACTGCCTCGAGTGCTGCGTCCGCTGGGACCTCCTGCAGTTAGGACCCCTGGCTGGTGAAGATGTGATGAGGACGGGTCGTCCTTCAACTGCAGCATGTCACAGCAGATAGGACCCTTATCCTCCTCCTTCTTTTATGCTGTACTAAGTGGTAATGTAGTCGTACCACTAGAGTATGAAATCTCTGAACTTTTAGGGCTCTTCCCCACTGCAGGAGATGCTCAGACATCCATATGCTTTTCTTTACCTTTTCTCTATGTCCATTTTCTTCCTTGGAGATCTTTTGATTAAATGAAGACCTCAGAAAGTGTCTGTTTTTCATTACCACTATCATTTAATCGAGCTATCCTTGAACATTCAAACTGAAGGTCTCTCACCCATATCCTCTTGTCCTCCGTGCCATGCACAGCTTCATTCTTAATAACTTTTTCCTGCTATCAAGTTGAAATCTGCTTTCCTAAGCTCTTGACCATTTGTTCTTTATCACAAGTGTTGCTGAGCACTCATAAAATCCCCTCTTGCAGAGTCATTGCCATCTAGTAGCTTTCTCCTAATCTGTGATTACTTTGTGGTTTGTACCAAGTGAAATAAGGATGTATTTTTTGATCCTTACCAGTATGAAGCGAACCACGGTTGTCTTGTTTACGCCGAGAAATTAAAGCCTGTTAGAGCACGTCAACCACCAAGAATTCGGTTTTCTAATGAAGATAAAGTTTGCTGGAGATCGAAGCGTGGGTCTTTAGGAGAGATCTGAGCTGGTGATTAATGCCAGGCACTGGGAGCCCAAAGTTCCTAATTACACCTTTTGGTAGCACTGACCTTTCCTACGGCCTCGTGCAAGCAATTCACTCTCTGCTGTGGGAAACACTTAGAAACTCCATCAAGCTATTACGGGATAAGGAGTTTACCGTAGGTCAGCACATCCGAGCTCTTCTAGTTTGCTGGAAGTTTGAATGTGGCCGTTCTCCCTCTAAAAGTTGCTTTGCATTTGTGTTGGCTTAGCCATTTTTCAGCATTTTAAAGGATTAGAGAACGGCGAGCTGTTCCCTTCACTTTATTGAAAGTTGCTTATTTCAAATTCAGGTTGCTTTGTCTCGCCTTTCCCATCTGAAAGAGACACGGTGGTATTCAGCTACGTGGTGCAGGTATTATAAGAGTTAATTCACTTTTTTTTTTATGAGTTCTGTGCATCAAAAGCGCAGTGTAAATCAGGTTACAGAGAAATTGGAGTATATTACAAATTTGTTGGCAGACACAGAAAAAAATGCAGTAAGTCAGTTTGATGTGGCTCCATCAGCCGTGACAGCAGTCCCTTAAGAGCATCAGCGTTTGTCACCCAGAGCTGGTGACATTAGTCCTATTATTTCAGAGATAAGCTCAGGGGTGGTCGCTCTGCTCCCTTCCCAAATGACTCCACAGCTTCCCCGTTTGATAAAGCCTAGTCACATTATTGATCTGCGAAAGCCAAGGAGTAAAACTGCCGTCCTCTGCACTTCTCTCCATGCAGCATCTCTCCTTGGAGAGGTGTTTTTCAGACTTCATGTGAAGGGTCCCTCTGCCGAAGCAATATTTGCGTCGCCAAAATTCGTCGCTACGGACTGATGGAGTCAACACCACAGAGGCTTTAGGGAGCAAATTGTTTAGATTTGAAAGAAATCATGCTGCTGTGATGGACAGGGGCTCTGGAGTCAGTCCTTTGAAGGGAAGCTGCCTCTGGAATGCTGAACGTGGAGATTGAAAATTTACAGGCAATGAAACAGAACTCGTTGAAGTTTGGGGGATATGGTTATTCCCCAAAAGTCATCCCTAAGTTAATGACTTAGCGAGGTCATCCCTAGTAAATGCTAGCCACTCTGAAACTGTTAGAAATGTCTCAATCGACGGAAAAAAATCGGCTGTAGTGAAGAAGAGGTGGCTTTCAGGGTGCAGAGGGTGATGCCACGTACATTGGGACATCCAGGTTCAAACACTTGCTTCTGCTACTGATCTGTAAATCAAAGATGAAAACAATCCCAACCCATCCAGAAGGGGAATTAAAATATAACAGAGAGGAAAGCACATGCATGCAGTGATGACAAAGACAACACAATTGCCATCCATGTTTATCTCACAATATCTCAGTCTGTTAAGACCACTGATACTCAATCCCTAATTAGTTAAATAGATACAAATTTGAAGGGGAGACTTATTTTGTTGCCTCAAATGTAAATGAAAGACCTGATGGGGTAATTTCTAGTAGAAACTCCTATCTGGTAAACAGATGGCATCACTGAGATAAAGATATTTTGCAGGAGGGGATGGCAAACGTTTTGTGCTAAAATATTCCCGGAATCGTTTTGCTGCTCTGCACACGCAGGAATGGGATCCTAGAATGGAACAATAACACATAATAAAAATATAGCATAATACAGACAGACATAATGCGGTATGACAGTGGCATAATATACATTGCATTGCTTCTTTTTTTTTTTGTGGTATCTCTAGACTTCGAACTAGAATGTGTTCATTTTAGAGATGGAGAACTCACCTGTGGGAATTGAGTGACCAACCCCAGAAGGAAGTTCGCCTTTTCAAAATGATTTCTGACATCCTGATTATTTTGGGGGGGTTATTTTAAAAGAAGAGGTCTTTCCAGTATGTCTCAAGTAGAGCAAAGCCAGTGATTTTTGAACTGATAAACAGGAATCATGTGTAGGGTGTGGATTCTCACCAGTTCTTCATTTTGTCGGTTCTCCTTCTCCAGCCATCGAGTTTGTCTCACCAGCTGTTGGCGTTTTATGTATATTTTGGTGGCCACTTTGTAGATCTTTTCTACACCTCACACCTCACATCATGGTCCGTCTTGTCTCCCCCAGTGCTGGTGCTTGGCTCTCAGATGTAGGGATTGGAAATGCAACACGAACACTTTTAACTACGTGGTTGAACTACATTGCGTTCTTCCTTTTGTGTTTTCCAGATTTATCAAGGAGATAGAGCACGCCATGGAGCTCGGCCCGGCCAAACAGTGCCCGCTCCGTGAGTTCCTCACCATGTACATCAAGAACATCTTCCTCAATCAGGTCCTGGCTGAGATCAACAAGGAAATCGAAGGAGTCACGAAGGCATCTGATCCCCTCAAGATCCTGGCTAACGCAGATACCATGAAGATCCTAGGGGTGCAGAGGCCTCTCCTGCAGGTAGGAACTGAGATCTGAGTGATCTCTTCCTGTCCATCTAACCACGACCCAGTTGTGTATCTGACACAAACACACAAAATTTGTCTATTAATGTTAACTGCAGTCTCTTGCAGTGTTACTTCTAATATACATAGTCTTTCCTTTTCCACTCTCTATACACAGGTGCGTAGGTGAGTGTGTCTCTCTTGATAAATATGCCAAATATGCAACTAATGGAATCCTTACATCTTGCCTGACACATCCCATTATTAAAGCACCTGGCTGCCATCATGATGACTCGTTACCAGCCTTAGAGCCCTACAAAAAAAGCTAATTTTCAAGGTTTTTGATGATGTGTGTCTCCCTTAGAAGTTCTGGGGATGCTCACAAATCACAGAGCTGTGCAATTGGACTAAACACACATGGCAAACTACCAGGGAGGAGCAGAGACGAGGTTTTGCTGCCTCCCAAGCGCAGTGTGTTTGTGATTTATGTGGTGCTGGTGCAGCGAGGCAGCTGTATTGCTTCCTCAGCCAGATAAGAGAGATTTGAGAGATTTTGCTTTGAAGTCAAGAGTATTTATATGAGAGGTCTCTTATGAAACAGATTTTAAAGCTCTGATGTGGAGCAGTGATAATAGCAATAAACACACTTCTCAGCCTAACTACATGGGTAACAGGACAGTTCAGAAGCCTCAGAAAAACATTCTTTTATTATACTTGTTGCATGGGACTGAAAGGAATGAATTAACTGTCAGCTCCGACTCTTGCTGTGATTTGGGTCAAGCTCTTTTAATCCTTTTAAATAATTCCCTCTTATCTATAAAATCGTCTCCTCGGGGATCGATAATATTTACAATGTTCTTAAGAAACTTAGTGCATCTCCTCAGATTTGTACAGCTGCTTTCCACCTTAGTTTATATCATTAAAGTATGTGCATATTTTAATGATATCTAATAACAGTAATAGCTGTTGTTAGTGTTATTATTTGGGAGAAGTCCCTAGGTTTTCTGCATTTATTAATGGTTGCTAAAGCTGTGCCTGTCTGGATGCTTTGGGGGTGGGTATAAGATGGTTCTTTCAGAGGCAAAGCAAAATTAGATTCCTTCTGAGAGTTCTCAGAAGTCTTTAGAGGGGAATGGGATCCTTAGAAGGGAGCCAGAATCTTCTCTACGTGGTTTAGAAAATCTCCACAAATTAAAATGATGTCTTGGAGCAGGCACAGCATCCCTGGACTAGTTTCTTCCCAAGATACAGCTTTAACAGCGTTCTCAAACTCCACTATCAAAACTGAGAAGTGGATGAATAAAACCCATTGTAAACAAAAACCAACATAAAAATTGTTTCAGCCTCGCCGTTCACTGAGCATGCACAATGTTTGCAACAGGGCATTGCAACGAGAGCAGTTTATGACTGGGTGTCTCATGTTGAGCCCTCTTGTGAGCTGAAGATGGATTTGATGACATTTGTCTTTTTTTTTCCCTCGGCACTGCAAAAGTATTGCCAATCAGGTGTAAGATGTTATAGTAAAATCGCAGCAGGAGTGGTTATGAAACAACAGCTGAGTATTGAAAACAACTTTAATGAGAACAGAAGGAGTTTCATAGATCAAGAACTCAAATGCGCTGGCTGGGCAGGGATAGCAGAAGAACAGCAGAGAGGGGAAGAAATGACAAAATACACCCTTGTTTTGCAGTTATCTGCAGTGCTAGTAATCCCTCACCACTGCAAGTGCCTAGGAGAAGAGAAATCGGCCAAATCTGTGACACTTGTAGAAGTCTTCCAAACCTTGATTTTCAGAACGGGGTAGAAAAAAAAAAATAAATTTTAGGGCAGTTCTGGCTTCTGCAACAAGAAAACTGTCTAAAGATTGGAACTGTGAGTTAGAATAAAAAGCAAAACTCTGCTTATTCATAGTTTGAAGGCTCCATTGTGGAAGTTGCTTAAAGTTAATTTGGGGATAATAGAAATAATTAGGTGTATTGTGCTGTACTGTGTGTTGTTTGCCTTTCTTTTGTTTTGTCTTCTGAGCATCAAAGCGGGTGAGAGCCTGAACTCAGCCTGCGCAGGCGTCTGACCTTACTGAGAGCTGAAAGTATTTTACAGTAATATTAGCATGTAAGCTTTGGAGCAGGACCATGAGGGCTGTTAACCTTACAAATTTGTTTTGGGTTCTTAATGCAATAATGTATTTCTGTGGACTGTAGCTCCGTTGGTAGCCAATGACAATGTGTTATATCAATACATTTTCTTAAAGTTCATTTGGGGTTGAAGAGACAGAATGGGTTGGAATTTTCTCGTCCGGTCCCTATAATTTACTTCTCATGATGGATGGAAATCATTTTGAACTGGAATTATTCTTGGTCAAAATGTACATGGTCAGAAGGTCTGCCTGTTCCCAACATTATAGAAGGGTAATTTTGTGAAAGAGAAGAAAAATTGCTGCCTCTTTGAACCAAGTCATCCAAATAGCTCCCTAAAATAATTTTATTGATTTTACATTAAAAGAAAAAGGGCTATTTCTACATTGACAGTGCTGGAGCCTGAAATCTTTGCCCTCATCGCATCATGGGTACAATGAAAATATGGCGTGTAGCATGAATGATCCTTGCACCTCTCTCCCGGGGCTGTGTTACTTTTTCCTGCCTCGTGTTGTTCATGGAGGGGTTCATGGTTCAGCCATCCCACTCCTTTCTATCCTGAAAATCTTTCAGAAGCTTCTGCAACAGGAGCTAGAGCTGTGATTTGAACACGACTGCAGGGATTTATCAGTTCCCACTGCACAGGCTGATAATAGCTGCTTTTTGATAACTATCAGCACATGTTTGAACTGAATTAGCTTAGAGATGAGAGGTTTTCTAGCATCCTCTGCCATCGTGTCCTCACAGACGAATCCAGTTCTTTAAAGATTATGCCCCCCAAAAAAAGAATTCAGCTGCCCGTTGTAAATATTACAGTTAAAGAGGAGGATTGTTTTATTTTCCATTCTTCCAGCTTTACACGTAAAATATTGTAAATCCGTCTCCTTTTAAGAGGGACTGAATAACCATGAAACTAATTTGTTTCAGAATTATTCCACATTAAACTTTATGCTGTAATTGTTTAAATCAATACCAAATTAGGCTACAAGCAGCTCGACAGCTTCCTCTAGCCTGTTCTTGTACGGTTCGTGTCGAAGTGATAAATCTTTCCAGCTAGGTGGGCGCTATTAGCGGTGGCCTTGGACGTGTGGTACCTCGTCTCCATCCAAAAAAAAGTGCACGTTGCTTCTATCATAAAGCTCTGTACCAGCAGAGTGGGATTTTCCCTCAAAACATCAGCACGACCATTGTTTCTTAGCACAGAATTGCGCAGATGACGGGCATGAGAGCTTTCTGGCAGTGCTCCAGCGGCTGAAAACCCAGCAAAAAAAAAACAAAAACAACTCCTTCAGAAGTCAGAGCGTGCAGCTGTTTGCAGGATAATGACTTGCTGGAGCTAATTACCCCATCGCCCACACCGCTTACCCTGCACACAAAGTCACTCGCCTGTGACTTTCCAAGGAGATGTCGCTGGTGGCTTTGGCATGTTTTCTTCCCGTCAAATTACTGGGTATTAAGAAGAAGAATGGTCACAGTGAGTGGCATTTAAATGGCTCACCAGTAGTGAGTGGGTGCATGCTATGATAGCAAGTAGATGTTATTATTTATTAGTGTAAACAAATTAGTTGTCTTTTCAGGCTGGCTTCCAGCGATCAAAATCCATTAAGGCCCAGGCTTGGCTGATCAATTGGATTTTTCCCATTCAAGGACAAGTTTAGCTTCAGAGGCATCACCTGTGGTTCTGGTCCTTGCGTTTCAACTATTTTATGGTGATGTAGTGTCTGAAACAGTATGAAGTGCTTTGCAGGCGTTTTCATCTCTTGCGTGGTGTGTTCGTTTTGTTTGTACAGCCAAAATGTCAAGAGGTTAAGACTGACCGAGTCGGTGGCAGGGTTTCTAGCTGAACCCCGGAGTCCTGAATCCTCTTTTTCATTTGGAAATGAGAGACAAAATTATCTCTCTGTGGGAGTCTGAATCTCCCTATTCCTTTAAATATTTCTTTAGATAATTCTTCCTCTAGGGGAAACATTTAGAGTAGTTACTGGCTTTTGTGGAAGCTTTTACAAGGCTCCCATGTAAGTCATCTGCAGATGTGTAAGTTCTCCACTGAGGCTGATTGTGGAGCTGTAAGTTACATAAAAGCAATTGCTAGCTTTAGGCAAACCATTATGGCAGTGCTTCAATTTATTTTAAAAATCAAGTTTAACATGCACATTCAGTAAAGCCTAGGTAGGAGATGGCTTTAAGTTGCACATACTTCTATTGAAGCAAAATTCCTTGCAGGCAGAATTGTTTTCTTACTCTCCAGGAGCGGAAAAGCAAAGTCAGTTTGCACAAACCATGCTAAAGATGTGACGCAGGTTGGATGTAAAGGAAGCAGTTGTACATCTGAGGTCTCTGTGGCCTGTTACTAATCCCTACAGTACCTGGGTGTCTCTTCCACTGGTAGGTGCAACGCCGCATTGGAGTTGGCCAGAATCCATATAACCCCACTTTGTAAATCCAGGTTAATATGCCATGTATCTCATGACCTGAGACTCAACACCAAGCTGCTCTTGGCCATGTGATTTTTATCTAAAACACATGAGAATCGCTTCCCCATTGAAACAAACTTTCTGAGAGCAAGTAAAATCACGGCTGATCTACCTGGAACGTGCTCTATTAGAAATGAGCAAAGCAGAGAAATGTAAAAGCCCAAGTCCTGATTGCAAGCAGTGAGAGTTGGGTGCAAAATGTGATCATGGTGCTCCCTGAAACCTTGTTCTGTTCACCTCACTAAGTATCTGCTATGTGATAGATATCGTTACCAGTATTTCCAGATATATAAAAGCCATTTTTGAATATGTACATACCCAGTATCGTAGGATTATAGCAATGTTGGTTGAAAAGTGACCTCTAGAGGTTGACCTCATCTGTCTGAACCTCCAGCCCAAAACTAAACTCTGGCCAACACCAGGTCAGATCAGTCAAGGCTTTTTCTCAGAATCACAGAATGTTTTTGGTTGGATGGGATGCCTAGAGGTCATCAAGCAGGACCATGCGAGCTGCTTGCCCAGGAAGCACGACTCTCAGTAAGTCTTGAAAACTTCCAGAGATGGAGATTCTCTGGAAAATGGTTCTGCATTACTCTCCTGCTGGAAGGTTTTTTCCTAGGTCTAACCTGAGTCTCCTGAGCCGCATGTTTTGACTTTTGTCCTTTATTATGTCATGTGTATGATACACAAAACAGACCAAGAATCTTCACTTAAATGACGTAGTATTTTTGCTTTATGGAAACGCGAAGCCTACTACACACAGTTCAGCTCTTGCATCTATGTAAAACGTACTGTAGACAAATACGTAATACAATGAGTGAGCAATGGGTAAATGAGTCAGGTTCAAAGGCTCGTAGTAAGTGGGGTTACATCAGGTTTTCAGCCAGTCACTACTGGGGTTCTGTAGGACTGCATTGTAGGGACAGTTCTCTTTAATGTTTTTATAAATGATCTGGATGCAGGACTCAAATGTGTACTAAGTTTACAGACAAAACTAAATTAGGAGGAGCTGTTGAAGTAACAGAAACCTCGCAGAGAGATCTTGGCAAACTCTAGGACTGGGAAATCGCCAGCTTTATGAAGTTTAACAAGAGGAAGTGCCAGATTCTGCATCTGGGACAGAGCAGGTGTGTTCAGCCCCGAGCAGAGCAGGCCGAGGGGAGGCCTCATGGCGGCCTGCAGCTCCCTCACGAAGGGAGCGGAGGGGCAGGCGCTGAGCTCTGCTCTCTGGGGACAGTGACAGGACCCGAGGGAATGGCATGGAGCTGGGACAGGGGAGGGTCAGGCTGGGGGTTAGGGAAAGGTTCTGCACCCAGAGGTGCTCAGGCACTGGGACAGGCCCCCCAGGGACGTGGTCATGGCACTGAGCCTGACGGAGTTCAAGAAGTGTTTGGACACCACTCTCAGACACAGGGTTTGGTTTTTGGGTGGTCCTGTGTGGAGCCAGGAGTTGGACTTGGTGATCCTGGTGGGTCCCTTCCAGCTTGTGATGATTATGGCTCTACATGTATGTGTCAGAGCTCCATTAAATGTGAGGCAAATCCAGTAATCCAGCGTCCATATTACATCCACTTCTGCCTGTGGTTGTTTCTCGGTACAGCTGATCTCTGGTTTAAATTATTCCGGTGTAATTAAAGTATACCTCCCTGTTTTGTGCTACTAGGGTCAATCTAGCTACAGTGATCTTGACAGTACTAGAGATGAAAGTGTCTATGGAGGGGTTATGAGTCTAATCAAAAGATGTCATGGGAAAAATAGACCAGTTAATAAAAAGAGATCACCCAGTCTTGTATCCCTGAGCAATTACATCGGGCTTTTCATCAGTAAATCTTAAAGGTTTTTTCAAGAATTTAATTGGTAAAACTTGCTGTTCAAAGACTGCCTTTCTAGCATGGCTTTCTCTCTAAATCTTTGTGTTTGTACTACATCAACTAACATCATTCCTAGGATCCAATACTTCATGGTGAATTCATGTCATTAGCTCCACTTGCTCAGGGCTTTGTCTGCTGGGTTATTTTAGAAGACAACCTGGGCCAGGAAAGCTGCATGTCCAACCGTAAGCTCTGGGTTTGAGAAAAATTATGACCATTGCTCTGAATGTCTTTGGGAACCAGCAGCTTCAGGTTGGAAAAGCACAACCTCCTGAGCTGCTGGTGGCAAGAAACCCAGCAGGAATGGGGTCAAACCTCGTGTTTTCAGGGCAGGTTGGAAGGTGTGGATCTGCTGCTGTCTCTTTTGATCTTTCGGCTGCAGGACTTTTTGGTGGACAAGCAGGAGAGAAGTAATGGTTTCTGACAAATCTGCTGACAGGGATGGAACCACATTAGCGCTCTGTCAATCTGATCTTCCAAGAGCTGCCTTTTTTGAGACGTATTTGACTTTACCAGCTATCAAAGGCATCCTCAGTTTTTGGTCTATATGGGAAGCAGCAGGAAGCGAAGGGAGAGATGGATTGCTGCATGGCCAACACAAAGCTGTGGGGATCAGCTGCTCGCAGGGAGCAGAAGGGGCATCAAGCCCTCAAGGTTACCCTGGGAGCTGGAATGAGAGCAAGGAGAGGTTGTCTTTGCCTCTGTGAATTTTCTGTGTCTCTCTGTTTTTTCTGGTCATTAGTCTGATAAGCAGGACTCTAGCCAAAGTGGAAAGGGAAACATACTCCAATTCTCGTGCAGTGGAGATGGCAGAAATGTAAAAGAGAGTTAAAAAAAATAGCTATCACTGTCTTCTTGGCCTCAAGGATGAACATCTCAGTGTGTCCAGTCTGTGTCATTGCAGTTCCCCGTACAGCTTCTGGATTAATGATTAATCCTGTCTCCATAGATGCAGTTTCTATTGAGCTGGAAGGGTTTCCCATTTCTTTTGCTCCTGAATTAACTTTTTTTTTTTTTTTTAGGGTAATGGGAGAAACTACGTGCATTGTTTGCTTCCCTCTTTCCAGTTCCTTTTGACAGGATTTTAGTTTAAAGTGCTGCACTCATCATGCATGCAACTCTTTCTGTCTGGCCAGAAGTCAGTGGGGATGCACAGTGATTCAAGTGTATGGGATGTGCCAGTATGGTACTGGGAATGCCTCCGAGATGCTGAGCACATCAGCTCTCGTTGATGCCAGTGGTACACAGAGAAGCATCCTCATCTTGCAGGATTAACCCTTTTAAGGGAACTTTGCTGCTGTGGCATTTACTGTGTTCATCCTCACCCTGGGCCATGTGGCTGTTTTTCAGTGGCAGTTCACCAAGTAATTGCTGGACTGATAAAACCGCTACGATTTCTCTATGCTTTATTTTATTTTGTATTTGTTTTCTTCTTGCAGTCAATTTTTCCGTAAGTTGGGACTAAAACAAATGTACCTTCTCCAGCTACGATCACAGGCTTTGATTGATTATTTTAATTAGCAAAACAGCCCAGACAGGCTCCTTCACCAGTAGTATTGCGCACATAAATCCTCATTTTGCCTCACATGGCTGAGCCCACATAGCTGGTGTCAGAGACAGCTCCTGTTATCTTTATGTCCAGAGGAGAAGCCATTTGGCTTGGCCGCGCTCCTGTTTGTTTAAACCTTCAGCTGCACATTTCTCATTTGTAACCTCGTTAAGCGTACAGTGCCCATGGCAGGAGGGCATGTCCCAGGGCTGCAGAGGCAAAGCAGCCCTCATTGACCCATGAGTGCTTCCAAAAAGTAAGTGTGAAAGCTTAGACACTGCAATCACAAAAGCTCCGCTTTACCCAGCTTCTCTTCTTTCCCTCCAGCTACCTTTTTTCCTAGGTGTTTCTTCAATTTTAAATCAGTGTTTTGACTTCACGAGGGTTGTTTCTGTGATGGATGACCGTATCTGCAGTGTCCAGAAGGCTCTTAGCATCCACTTGTGAGTACCTACAAAGGCAAAGTGTGATGAACTGCACTTACAGGAGACATGTATCTCTCTGTGGCCAACAGCCCACCGAGATTCTCTTTCTTAACCATCTTTTCACAAGCAAAATTTAATTGCTTGCTTTTCGAAACTTGGCTCTGCTAATTTGGGGTGGGTTTTTTTTGACTGCCCATGCACAGAGTGGTGTCTCTTCATCCCAACAATGCATATTTTTTTCTCTTCCCTTTGCCTGACTTGCTTTGTGAATCCCAAATCCAATCTCCCACAACATACTTCATAGACAACTTTAAGAAAATAAACTTTCCTGCATTCTTGCTGGGCTCACTGAAAGTCACTTATTTTTTTTTTTTCCCTTGCATTTGAAGCCTGAGCCCATTTCATTTAGGAAGAATAACTCTAATTTCTAATTTTTTAAATGTTTTCCTAATCAGAAGTGCTGTATGAGAAGAGCCATCGCATTTTAAATAATTGATGGCTACTTTATTGAGTTGTCAGCACTAATTCATCCTCCTTTTGAAGTGCTTGGATGTTCAAAGGAGTAATCCTTTTACAACATGCTCATTTTTTGAAGAAAAGTTCATTTTTATAATTACTTTTTTTTTTTTTTTTTTTCCCACCGTGGAGTGTAATTGTAGCTGTGCTGTGAGGGGGAGGGATGAAGTACCTTCCAGCTCATGCAGGCTCTAAAATGCCTTTATTACTACTTTTGCTGCTAATTTCTCTGCCTCCTTCCTTTTGCAGAGCTTTAATTATACCTGTTTAAAAAGTGCATTTTGAAATATGACACCTAGTTCTCATGGAGAACAAAAGAAAGATTAATCTATTGTTAAAAGGAAAGGTAGAAAGCTATTTTTTTTTCTTCAAGGGCCACCCCTCCCTGACAAGCCCCATTCAGTGGGAGGACCGCAGAGAAGTAGCTGTGATTTTGAAGGAAGGGACTTGTCAACAGGAGAGCTGAAAACCAAAAAACAGATGCACGGATGCTGTGATCAGAGCATTCCCTCTTGCACAGCGGGTTTCCCCTCCTTCCCTCTGCTGGCAGAGGGAAAGGTTTTTGTGAGAGAGTATCAACTTTGCTAGCAGTTTAAAGGTTAATAGCACTCTAACTTACATCTGAAAGAACTGAGGGAAGAGGGAAAATTAAAAATTTCCCCTCCTAGAACTAATCTGTAAATAGACCCTTTCTTTTCCAAAAAAAAAAATAATAGTTTTGCACACAAACAAAGCAGAATGGTATTTTTTTTTTCTTTTTTTTTTTTTTTATGGTAAATGATCTGCTTTTGTGCTGTGATTTTTACCTTACAGAGGGTAAAAGCTCTTCCCTTGTGTTACCCACTGGGCTGCTCCATCAAGCTGCTGGGTGGTGCCACCTTCTGCAGCCCCCGTTGTGGTCACTGTGGGCTCGATCCAGGGCTCGCTGGGGAATTTCAACCATTATTCCTGGCTCTTCTAATTAAAGCATTTGGGGACTTTGTGCCTCTCTAAGGTAAACTGGTACATGGAGTGAAAATAGAGTAAAACGATATAACTCTATGGGAGAGCCCCGCCACGGGCTCTGTTCTATTTTAATTAATTAGGTGCTGATTATAGCTGCTGGAAAAGGTAAAGATGAGAGAAAATTGAAGAGCATTGAATTGTGTGAAGATGGAATCCCAGATTCTGATCTCAGCTGACCTTGAAGTCAATGGAGTTACACTGGATTTCTTCCAGCACAAGTGAGATGAGATCTATCCCATTAACTCTAAATAATGTCCGAAGTCAGTCATTTTAAACATTAAAGGACAAGAAAAGATACAGTCATTCAGCTGCATCTGACTCCCATTTGTGTGAATAGCGTCAGCCTCAATAACAGGCTTGAAGATGAAGCAAACCAAACATTTCAGGCCACCAAAGAAGCTCTGATTGTTGCAAAAGGCTTCTAGCAAAAAGGCACTGAGATTTCTCTGCTTAACGGTCCATTTTCTCCTTGAAGAGTTACGTCAGAAAGTGTTTTAAGGGCAGCTTGGTGACAGGTTGAACACCCCTTTTTGGTATTAACATGTCATTTCGTATTTAATTCCTGCTATGTTGTTTTCCACTGCACTTTGGTGGAAACAACGCAATTCCAAATTTCTGCAGCAGCTCCCCGTCCTCTGTCCAGCCACTGTGATATTTCCATCCACGACAGGGGAAACCTGCTCACCCTCAACTAAAAATGTCACTTCAGTTTTCCCTGCTTTATTGCACAGATGTACCTGCTTTCTACTCCGTTTGTCCCCAAATCACTGCAGCAGTTTCTCTGGAATGAATGATGACTGACAACATTTGTCTGTATTTCTTCCAGTTGAAAGACAGCTGGGAAAAACAAACCTTTTGTCAAAAGGAAGACTTAGTTTGCAGCACCTGGGTGGTCATTCGGCACATTTTGGAGGTGACCACAAATTAGAAAATATTCTTAATCACTTTTTTTTGTGGTTAGAAACTTCCAAGTAGTGAAGGTTGACCTGTTTGCCTGGAGGTTTAGCTGCAAAAACGCACATGAGCTAGGGCGTTAGTGCTCACACCCAGGTGCTAGTCAATCACTGACCTGAAAATAAAGCTGTATGTGTCTTGGGTCTTCCTGGAGTACTTGAAGAACTCTACCTAGGGACAATTTGTGCCACTGTTTTTGCTGCTGGTACAACAGAGCACAGTCTGCAGACCATCAGGGCACGATGATGGGTCTCCATGGTTGATGTAGTGAAATGGTGCCATGGTGTAACAGCTGCCACTCCAGGCTTGTAGGGACGTAAGAAATGTTTTGAAGGCCCCACTCCCAGATTAGCAGAGGCGATTTAATCACAGATCTAATCAAAACAAAGTCATATCTGAAAGATATTTCTTTGGCCTTTGCCTGCCTCTTTATCTAAAGCCCTTTTTCTCATTCCCAGGTTCAAGGGAGCAGCCAACACTCACCATTTATTTTGTGCCTTGGATTTCTGCTGGGTTAGAAATTATGTTTTTGCATTTGTATTCATTCCTTTCAATATTGCTGGGGATTTGGGGATTTTGAGCTGATTCTTAGTTCTTCCTAACGAATTTGTGTACAAGATGTGCTTGTTTTCTGGCTTGTAAAAGGCAAAGTACGAAATAATCACAACCAGCAGCAGTTTACATAGGAGCAGCCAGAACGTCATCCAAATTTTGGCTGTAGAGCTCAGCCAGAGCTCGAGGAAAAGTGGCAAAGCAAATTTCTTTCAGTAGGGGAGGTTGAGTGGTTGAATTTTCTTATTTTAGCAGGTAGGAAGATTTACAACCTAACAGGGGCACGGGTGTTGGAAGGGTGCCTTAAAGAGCCCTAAGTTTGTGCTGGTGCAGCCTCACCTCAAGCACCGTGTGCAGTTTTGGGTACCACAATATAAGAAGGGCATGGAAGGATTAGAGAATGTCCAAAGGAGGTCTACAAAGATGGGGAAGAGTCTAGAGGGGAAGACATGTGAGGAGGAAGGTGTGTTTGATTAACCCAAAGACATTCAGTGACCAGCAGAGCTGTGAGTGTGCCCAGGGTTTTGTAATTATTGCCTCTTCAAATCAGTGGAGCACATTACATTTCTGAAGTGTCCCTGCTCAGAGCAGCACCAAATGCTTCTGGTCCATTAGGAAGATTTTTATAAATCATCTCCATCTCCTTATGAATCATAACCACGGGAAGTGGAATGGGGCTCACAGCAAGCGCCATGCCACAAAGCAGAGACTCTTCCCAACTATCCAAAAAAAAAAGAACAAACCCAAAAACCAGAAAGGAAAAGCGAGAGGAAGTTAAGATTAAGCATCTGATGCTCTGAAAGCAGGAACATGGTAGATGAGGGAGGAATATCCATGACAAATGGACTCAAGCAAGCAGGATGTACCCACTGTTGAGTGGAAACCAACAAGTAGCTGGAGGGTATCGGGGCTGACTTCAGTCTTCTAGGTTCTTAAAAGTAATTTGGCAACACTTGCATGGTTTGTCAAGCCAAGGAAATCTCATTTAATTGAAATGAATTGCCTGCGTGTCCGTAAATGCTTACTGAAGTTTCTGTATCATAGCCTCTAAGCGGTAACACGGCCTGAGCATCTCTTAATTGCATTCAGCGTTGCATTTCACAGCTGGGCTGAGGAGCAGCCAGAAACGCTGCTTTCCATCAAGTCAGGTATCAAGCGAGGGGGAAGAAGTCCTCCTGCTAATTTTTTACATTAATAATTCACCGCAGCCGTAGCACTGGAGATACAAGGAAGAGCCAGCTGAAGTTTGGAACAGGAGTGAGACACTTTCCGAATCAAAATGTTGATTTGACAGTGAGCTAATGCGAAGAGTTTAACACGGGAGCTGATATGCTCAAGCAGATCCATTTGGGTGTCTGGGAAGATGTGAGCTTCACAAATAAACTCAATTTTTGATATAATGGGAATAAGAGCTCTCAAGCATTAAACAATCCAGCCTTAAAGAGAGGAAGGCATTTATCAGCACCTTCAATTCTGTTTTTCTGAATGTTGCTCCCAGCCTGACATGTTTTCATCAGCATTAAAAAGAAAAAAAAAAAAGAAGGAAATTGCCCTAATGGAGCCAAGAAAGCACAAATTCCTGGATAATCTGCAGCTCTCTAAGTTAGTGCTCTTACTCCTTTATACTTAAATCAGAAGGGAAAAGCTTTGGGCATGGCTCACATGATGATGCCAGACCTGCAGCAGCACACAGCCCTCAGAAATGGTTTGAAATACACAAGGAATCATAAAATCATAGAATATCCTGAGTTGGAAAGGACCCCCAAGGATCATCGAGTCCACCTCCTGGCTCCACACAGGACCACCTAAACATTAAACCACGTCTGAGAGCATCGTCCAAATGCTGCTTGAACTCTGGCAGGCTTGGTGCCTGTGCACATATATACACATATCTATATATTTTATAATATATCAAACCCCAAACTCCCTCTTATGGCATTTCTGTGTGGGTATCAGCTTGTGGTTTTTTTCTTTTAAACACGTTTCCACCCTGTGTCATTTTGCACCGATCCATATTTAAGTAATGAGAGGTTGTTTTCCCTCTGATGAGGAAAATTATTTTAAATGTTTTTCTTCCACTAGATGAGCAAGTGTTGAAATTGATGTAATGAAATAATGACAGGGGAGCATCTCCCCAGGAGCTTACTGTGGTGGTGAAAAACATGCTCCTTGGCAGACTTTGGGGTTTCCTTCTGCATTTATTCCCTCTGCACTTACTCTTTTGCTTTGCTCTTAGAGATGTCCATGCCCATGGTACGGGGGTGGAATCAGATAGGCTCCGAGGTCCCTTCCAACCCAAACCCTTCTATGATTTTAAGATGAGGATGGCTTGGTTGGCCGGTGGGGGCTTTTCCATTCATAGGAAATCATGAAAGTCCAGAAATTCTGTTGGAGGGAGAAATGATGTGTCCAAGATCTGTGTTTGCACCAGAGCAGGAGACAACACGTAAGCAGGGCTGGCAGGGAGCAGAGTAGGGCTGGCTTAGGGAGCTGCTCCCTTCCCAACCCTACCATTGATTTATTTTGCACATTCATCTCTTTTAAGAGGCTACTAAAACTCAGCTCTGGGTCCACGTTGGGAGATAACCTTCTCTTTTTATGCTGAACTCTGGAGAAATGGAAGGAAACGCTGGAAACAGCCAGTCGAAAAGTTCATATCAGCAGAGGCAAGGAGCAGGTATTTACAGAGCAGCTTGACAGCTCTGTTTGTCATACAGGCTTGGGTCAGAATCCGCTCGTCTGTTATTTTTTTGGTTTGTTTGGGGAAAGGAGTTTGATTTTTGATTTATTTTGTTTTGTTTTTTAATCATCTGATGTAAGATGCTGACTTTGAGTTGCTGGAAAAAAAAAGGAGCTGCTTTTCTTCCCGTTGATATTCTGATGGCCCCACGGAGCTGCTCTTGTAGAGGAAGTCTGATGTGGAAAAAAAAAATGTGGCTGAACTTTGTGGAACTACCCTTACCTCTTTGCTTTTGGGTATTCCCACCCACAGGTGAAGAGTTGAGTCGATAGGGGGGAATACAGGGACATTTCCTGAGACAGGTAGGAGCGGAGAAGGACGTTATTTGGGAGCTGACAGCCTTCTGCTGGTTGGCTTTCAATGGGAACATCTGCTCCATAACGTGCCTTTAGCTGTCCTGCGCCTTCTCCCTGCCTCTTCTCCCACCTTGCTGACCACATCAGGCAACAATTCAATCCACAGCTGTTTGCTGGAGCCATATCCTTGCAATAATGAAACACAAAGATCATTTATGATGAGCATTAGTTCACGCCCCCAAATTATTTTTCATTTAATTACATAATAAAGCATTTACGTTTAGGAGAAGCCCATTTTAAGCACCTTTATTATGGTAAAAGTAGCAGTCATGCCACAGTTTGAAGCATTTTTCCCATTTGTGATCCATTCTCTTCGATCAGATAACTGTCCATATCTGCTCTCTCTTAGCTTTTCTATCAATTTATGATCGCGTGAAGCCTCCAGCTTTCTTCCTGGTTTATTTCTGTGTACCATGCTCTTATGAAAGGAAAATGAAAATAGAAAGAGCAGAGAAACTTGAATACTATAATTGCTTTTTGAACCCATTTTGGGGAGCTGCCGCAGGAACAAAAGGCAAGAACATTTTAAAATACGTTTAGGTTATTAGAACATTTTAAAATATGTTTATTGCAGAAAAATGCTCAGATACCTTTTTTGACGTTTTCTAATGTAGATATATCCTTGGCACACCAAACTATTACATGGATGGTGGGAATATTTAGGCAGGGCAGGTGGAAATTGGTCAATAAAAGCATGCTTTCCTCCGACCCTTTTGAGACCTTTCGTGTCCTTCGCTGTAAATGGATTAGCACCATTTTTCTTGGTTGACTTTTATAAATTGGTTCCATGCGAGATACACGGGGTCACATCACAGGGCGAAACCCTCGCTTTCTTTATTCAGAGTTTGTTCTGGGATTTTCCTTAGCAAAGGAGGTCTGCGAAGACAAATATCAGGATTTGTCCTGCTTCCAGCGTTCGTGGGCAGCTTTGTTTAATGGCAATAAACAGGTTTAAAGATTGGGGTTTTGGGTTAGGGGAGAGAGTGGAAGGGATTGTGTATTTGTGCAAGGGGTGGATTGCAGCCCAGGTCATGGTTGTCCATCTGAGACTTCCCTATGATAAGGACATCCCAGGGATGGCTTGAAAACTTGCATGTTGAAAGTTACACCCCCCAAAAATAGAGATTTTAAGCAAAAGTAAACTTTCTAATCCTGTAAGAGATGTCTACTTTGGGGGGGGTCATTAAATAACAAATTCAGAAATCCATCAGCAGAACGTACTGGTGGTGGTTGGGGCTTGATGCTGGACCCTGGAAAGGGAAAGCCAGGGAAGATGCAGAGCTTCAGGACTGAATTGATGTCTGCTGGAACAGCTCAAATAATCGAAGATCTGTACATGCCAAGCAAACGTTTGCTCAAAACATGCCTGTAAGTATTATTTTTGTGAGAGCTTGCATCCATATTCATTTAACGCAAGGATAATGAGATTTCTGTGTCTCCTATACATCCTTCACATTTAAGTCAAACATGTCAGAAAAAGAAGATTGAAGGCATTGTAGTTAATGTGGCTACATTTTGGGTAACCACACAACTGCCGAGCGGGGCTTTCAGACTCATGTCATTCTGAGTGATTATTATTTAATGTATTTATTAACATGGAGATGAAATTTCTGCGCAGCTGTTGGAAAACATTTTATGGAACCGTTAATGCCGGGGTTTGTGTGAGATGAGGTAATGAGGTAATGTTTTGTTTTCGGTTCTTCTGGTTTTTATTAGAAACAAACTTGAAAAAAAAAAAGAGCTGTGGGTTCTGTTTGCATCTGTCAAGAGAGAATGTTCCTGTGCTGCACAGTTCAAATAACACATCAGAGGAACAGCCAGGGGGTCTCGCTGGAGGTAGGACAACCTCTGGGCTCCAAGGGGGACGCAGTGTCATAGGATCCTACAATCATTAGGGTTGGAAGAGCCCTCCAAGATCATCTGGTCCAACCATGCCCCTACCACCAATGTCACCCACTAAACTATGTCCCCAGGCACCACGTCCAACCTACACATCCAGTGAAGGTTTCGGGGCAGATTCACAGGTAGGTGAGGTGCCCCCAGATCGTGCTGCTTGGTGGAGTGGAGGAGATTGCTCAGCCAGCTGATTTTAGTGGACAACCTCCACTCTCAGAGCTCCTGAAGATCTTGAGAAGGTCCATGCTCCTGTGTGGCATTGATGGGAGCATGACACAGCTCCTCAGAAGACCAGGGCTGCCGTATATCCCATCCTGGGGGTGGTCAAATCAGTGTCCTGCTCACTCTTCGTCAGCCTCTGAACTTTTAAGAGGTGATTTTTGGCTTCTGTCCCCATTGTTTGGGCAGCAGGTGGGTCTGTATGGAAAACATGGTGCAGTCAAGATCCGGGGACTTGATATCCCTCCTGATATTGTCTGAGCTTTCACTTTTTTCCAGAGGTAGCAATTTGGGGAACATAAGAGCAGTGATAAGGAGATTTACCAAATCTTCCTTGCCATCTTGGAATGGTCAACAAGAAGTGCTATTGATCCTACCAGGAAAAAATAAAAAATAAAGACTGGGGAGAATCTGAGAATCTCTCCTATTCGCTAGGCTTCATCACGGCCTGTGATAGTTCAGCTCCATCCCTAACTGCTGCATGCAATTTCCTTTCCAAATCACATTAAGTCTGACAGCTCTGGATTGCCTTGATAGATGTGGAAACGCTCGGCCCCGTAGTGCAAGCTGCCGGCACATGGGCCTCACTGATACCTCCTGTCACCGAATCTAATGGTGTGCTCTCGTGGAAGTGAATCCTAAGCTCTCATTGCACGTCAGATGAAAACTATCTGCTTGTTTCAGTTTTGAATCGATGGTAATTAGCGTCCAGCAAGGTGGGCAGTAGGTCTGAGGGCTGCATTTTAGAAGCACAGCTCTGGGAGGGACCTCGTGGGTCAGGAAGTCCTGTGCCTGCCATTGGCTGCACAGCATCGTGCAAGCACTTCTCATAAACGTACTAAGTCTGTCTTCAACGTAGTATTTTAGTGCTTTGACATCTGATTTCTAGCCCAAAAGGCTACTGAATATGGTCCTGAGCTGAATGAGCGGTGTTACCTGGATTAATTACTGCTTTCTCACTGCCTCCAAGGGGGTCTGCAGACCATTTAACATTTCTGGGCCTCTGTTTTCTCACCTATAAAATCGAATTAAGGGAATTCCATTCAGAGGCATTATCAAGCCACTTTTATCAGCCTGCTTTGTGCTTCTTGGATGGAGGACATGTAAACGCAGAATAACTCCATGTTGCAGTAATGCATCTCCCCTTTTAAGCATTTGATAACAGAAAGACTCTTCCACCTCCACAAATTCTCCTATTTTTGCCTAGTGGTACTCCCCACGTATCTGAGTGCCTCTTGCCCTGATTCCCATGGATTTCCACAAGCCTCCTCCTCTCCCATCCCAATTCCAAAACCCTCCCAGTGCTCCACCACCCTTGATGCCATGTTCCCCATCAGGCCAGGCCGTGGCTTTCATGAGAAAAACATTCCTCTTACGTAGGAATGGAACAAAAATAAAGAAATGAGCACTAACTGGGCTGCTTCAATTCTCTCCTTCGAGGTGGAAGCGAGGCAGATATTCTGCCACGAACTGCAGCAAGGTCTTGATGCCACAGACAAATTTCTCATCCGCAATCCCTACGATCCAAACGCCTCCCCCAGAGGCAGAAGGACAGCAGGAGCGATCTCGAGTGCCACCTGGCTTCCCGATAAAGCTCACATCTCCTCTGCTTCTCTCGTCGGGGATCTGGCTCCTCGCAGCAGCACGGCACTGCCAGGGAGATCTTTGCAAATATGACAACACTGGAGAGACAAATTATCTCCGTTCGGAGCTAATTTCTGTTTCCCAGCAGGGCTCCGACGTGACCCCGCTGGGCTTGGAAATGCCGCTGTTTGGTTAATAGATGAATGTTTTGTGGATGACTGTATCTTGTGCTCTGCTGGTGCCAAGTTTGGCTTCCTCTGCTCCCTCGCCTTCTCACTCGCAGCCAACATCGCAAGGCCTAAATGGATTTATTCACAGGACAATAACTTGACTGTCATTAGCGCGGGGAAAATAACGTATGAGCAAGCGATGAAACAAAACGCTCATTCTCTGCCATCCATAACTGCCTGGGAGGTCTCTTAAAGACGTACTGTAGGGAGCCATCTGCTCGGAGGGGAGATGGGGCTGTCAGGAAATGATGCACAAGTTGGAGATGGGAAGGGAAGATCTATAGTATCATCCAGACCATTTGCTGAGCAGGACTGCTCGTTACTGCTCTGCCCGCGCCGGCTGGGAATTGAACAATGGCATCTCGGCTGTTATTAGACATCTCTCATAATGAGCTGACCCACTGGGTCTTTCCTTTTCCCAGTTGGATCTTTTTTTTTATTTCCTTTGAGAATGGGATTTTGGGGGAGAAGGAGACGACTTTCTCAATGCCCTCGTGCTGCATTTTAGAAGCAGGGTGTTGCGGTTGCGCCGCGCTCGCGGTTTCTTTGCCGTGATGGAAATCCTGAGTTATGAGCAGAGAGCTACCAAACTGCTGGGTAGTTCATTTAACTCATTTTGTTCCCTGCAGGGAGTACAAATATTCATCACATAGCGTGGAAAACTGTGAACCACAACTGAACACTTCTGTTTCTTTGAGTTGAGTTTGGGATTTATTACCGGTCTCTGGGCAGAGCGTGATAAAATACCCTAAGAGTATAGCTGAGGTCTTGTCACCCTGGGTTTTGTGGCTGTGAAAGGGTGAAGGTGGATGAAATAAGAGTTCCCCAGACATGTGTAATTCAGGGTTTATCTACAGGAGCGTTTCTCACCCCATCACATTTGACTTTGTGACGCCTGGCAAACAACCTATACCTAACACCAGTACTTGCTGCAGTGCCTGGACCCCAGCCAGACCTTGTTTTCTCTTGGAAGGTGTTGAGCAGAGCTCTACAAAAGGTTTTCCTTTTCCATCACTCTCCACGTGAACAGGACGGTGAAATTTGCTGCCGTGGTGGTAGCTCTGCCCTGTCCTTGTGAGATTCCCTGCAAACATCCGAGCATTCCCATTTCTTCGTGCTGTCTTAACCCAATGCAGCCAACCATTCCCACTGAAGGTGGTCAGTCAGAAAAGGGAAGTGCTCGGCAAAGTGATGGCATTTCCCAAATTCCTTGCAGTTTTCCAGAAAAAAAATGGTAGTCTGGGTTTCCATCCTTACACCGATCCTTGAAAGCATCCTGCTTGAGAAATGCAACCCTGCATGGACCCATCACCATGTGGGGTCTGAGAAAAGGCATGTAGCTGTGTTTGTGCAGGAGAAAACTGTTTCAGTAGTGGTTTAATCCTTCACCCAAGTCTCATTGCAATTGCTGCCTCTCTGTGCACGATTCGAGGGCTGGTGGTGTCTCTTCTTCCATCTCCTGAGCAGAAGAGTTTGTCCAAGTGGATTCTCCAGCGTTTTGAAGTGGTCGCTCACTTGTGATGAAGGCAGCATTAATGCAAACTGTTGGGTACTTGGAGCTGCTCACAGTCTCCATGCATGAGAAATTTCAAGATAATCCTTTGGAGACGTCCAGGGCCAGCTCTGTGATCTCCTTAGTCTTTGATGTGTAGAACACGGGGCTTAATTTATTGAATGAATCACAAGTGATGCCGTCAAGTGCGCCGCACAGGTTTTCTCCTCTCCAGGCTTTTTGGGCAGAGGGCTTAAAGCTGCAGCTTCCCTTGGACTGAGGTGCTGTGCCAGGGCAGCCTGTGCCACCCTGAAATGGTCAAATCAAACCCCAGGACTAAATGCAGCAACTTAACAAAGGGAATAAATGAACATTTAGAGCTATTAATGCTCCTGCTTCCTCTTGCAGGAGAGGAGATGACTGATCCTTTTGTAGTTTCCAACTTACGAAGCTATGCAAGAATGTCGAGGTTTTATAAAACTAAGGTTTCACAAAACTAAGGACATTTTGATTCTTTTTTTCATCTCTCTTGTCCCGGAGAGCCTGGTGGTTAGAGCCTTGGACACTAAGACATTGAAGTTTGAGTCCTTCTGCTGACCAAATGGCACAGGAGAAACATTTTACTCCTTCCTGTTGGTTTTCTAACCACCGAGAAAAGCAGAGGCCAGTTTTGTCTATAAATGTTTCAGCACTGCTCAGTTCTAGAGGAAAAGTGAAAAAGATCACGATTTCACCCATACTATGGGGGGAACCGAAATTAGAAACATCCGAATTTGCTGTGAAACCAAATTGTCGTCCTCCGGTCATCTGTGGCACTCTTTGATTGCGCTGGGGTGTAAATAACCCTTTGAAAGGGTTTTTTGTCCCTTTTTAAGTGGAGTTTGACCTCAGCTCTGCAGAATCCAACAGCTCCAACCTGGGGGCAGCTCGCCAGGAGCTGCTGGCAGTTGTTGAGGTGCCTCAATTTTGGCTGTCACGGGCAATGCCCAGCCCTGCGAGCATGGGGCCACAGTACACGTGGTGACAAGTTCCCACTAAAATACACGAAATAGGGGTTTTAGCAAAAATAGAGCCACTAAGTTGCAGAAATCCATCTCAGGTTCATTGCTGATCGGTGGCCTTTGGGAGCATTTTGGAATAGTTGAGATTTCTCTTCTTTAATCTCTAATTCCACCATTTACAAGACAGTCACCTACAGATTAACGTCAAACCATTGTTTAGGGGAAAAAAGGGAGTTTTTTCTTACAAGTTGAGCATGCTTAGACAAGCTGGGTTGGTCTACTGCTTTTTATAACAGCTCTGCAAAAAAGGAAGCGCGTACAATCCCTGTGGTGTAGCTGCTTTTTTTTTTTTCATCTCTGCTGCCTTACAAAGTCAAACCGCAGAAAACAATGCAGTAATTTTAACTGTCAATTTTAATATACTTCTGGATGTCTCGCTAGGAATTTAATGTGTTGTATGGAGCTAGCTACACCCTCCTGTAGGACTTCTGCCTTCTCCCGAGTCCCCCAGAGGAATATATCAGAAAAAAAGTGGGAGCATGTTCAGAAATACAGCGTTCCTAATCTAATTAATTGTAACTTGATAATTAAGAGTAAGAGACTGTAGGCAGGAACATGAAATGAAGTGCTCCAGGGTTGAGGTTTGACTCACCTGTGTCTTTTGGGACCCACCCTATACTGGGTGTTACCTTCTAGAAACCCGCTGGTGACATCGGTCTTGTCACCCTGTGATGTCACTTAGCCCTACAAATGAGGCTTTTTGACACTTGCTCTGAAATCTGACAGATGGTCTTGTAAGGTCAGTGAGGTGGCCTCAGTCTGGTCCCAGAAGCTCCCCTGGCAGTTAGAGCTCATCTCATAGAGCTGCTACTATTTTTTTTTGACCATTTTCTTTCTAGCCATCCCCCACGCTTTGCATGTTCATCAGCTCTCATTTAATTTAAATTACAGCTGTGCTCTGTACAGGTAGGTTTTCGTATTGATGTCCATGTGCACAGCATAAATCCGGGGCCACAGCATCTTTTTGGGGTTCAGTCCTGCTTCACCATTCCCTTTTTTCCTGATTTCTGTTTCTGCATCAGGCAGGCTGCCCTTGCTGCGGTCACTGTGCAGGGACATCTTCACATGGGGCATGCACACACCCCTCCTTTCCAGCCAGAAAGTTTTCGCAGATAAGAGCACTTTTAATCTTCGGGCTCCAAGATTGAAAAAAAAGAGACCTCAGAGCACACAGAGTATTCATAAAAATAATACGGATGGCTCTTTTTCTCCAAACTGGACTAACCGTGTGAAAACATTTATTTAAAAACGAGGTTCACTCTGCTTCCGGAATTGATGCCCTGCTTCTGAGCATCATTAATTTCCCGGTCCGTGTTCAATTTGTGTCGTGCTGCAGGCTGCTAATGATGTTCTAGAGCGGCTATCACAAAGGAGAAGGAAACCTGCCACTCAGTGCATGGGAAATAAATCGCCACCTTGCCACGAGATTACCTGTAATTGGGAGAGTCGTGTAAAATCCTAAGAGCCACTTCTGGGAATATTCGGGGGGGGGGGCTGAAAATGTCAGGGACCGGCTTTTGAGCTCCTGCCGTACAATCTCAGCTCGAAATAGCTGAATGTTATTCCTTTTCGTTGCAGCCTTGCACAAATGTCTATTGATTAATAAAGGGAGAGCGTGGTCTGTGCCTGGCACTTTTGAGTGATAAACAGTTATGCAGCAGTAAAGAGGGTATATTAAAGGGTAAGAGCTAATGACTTTTCTTGTGTGTGTAACACATTAAAACCAGCGTGAAGCTACAGCTATTTTATCAAGCCGCTAATGTCCCTGACAACATTCACTTGGTGGGAGTGAATGAATGGAAATCCATTTAGAGAAGTAAATTAAAATACCTTAAAAAATGTCTTTAATAATAGCGACAGAACTCAGCAGGACCAGAGAAGTGAGAGATACAAAAGACCTATTAAGTTATCCAGTCCATCTCCCTGCCAAGGCAGCAGTATTCCTTATTATGCAGTCACTGCTGCATCGTTCGGTGCAGATTTCAACGTCTCAAGTGCCGGGGGCTCTGATGGGAGGGTAATCTAGAGGCTGGAAGATCAGACTGTCACAAAACTCCCGTGTGCAGCCTCGTTTTTCCTTCTCTGCTCGTCTCCCGTGCCATGCACAGGTGCGCAATGGGACCAAATGGAAGAAAATCCATTTTGGAGCGTTAACTTCTGTCTTTCCTGCCCGTGACGGTGCTGAGCCAGCAGGATGCTCGCTGCTGGGGATGCCCGTGTGTCTGAGGACTATTGCAAGACGTCTCCTCAAGCAGATGCTCAGATCACTCAGATTTGTCACAGAGGTGACAGCCACCCCGGCGGGGGGAGCTCGGTGGCTTCTGATGGAGCTGCTCCATCTTCAGTGCCATGCCGCCCACCTCCTGGGCATTGGCTAAGAGCTGATGTGCCAAAACTTTCTGTTTCATGAGGAATTTGGGAGATTTTTAATAGGGGAGCTTGTTCATTCATAAGCATACCTTGGGCATCTTTTCCTATGGGATTTATTTGAGCTCCGAATCGGAATAAATGCATCCGATTTCCAGCATAATCAGCCCTAGAAGCTCACCCCGTAATTTCTGCATCGAGTCCATAACTCCTCTTTGCAAGTAGCTTACCTTGTAGAAAAGCACCTGTGCTTGATTTAGAGCCTCGCAGAGGTGGAGAATCCAGCAGAGGCAATCGCAAGCTGTTCGAGTGCTTAATTACCTGCGCTGTTAAAAAATGTGGAGCGCACTTCAGCTGCTATCTGCTGGATCTTGTTGCGGCTTTTTGTGCTGGTCTAAAAGACTTAAATAAAATAAATAAGGAGCTTGAAAAAAATCTCCTAATGTCGTAGGCATTTGGGAGGTGAAAAAAGGGGTTTTCTCCTCTTTTTGTGCACAGTGATAAAAAGCTTTTCCTAGGGAGTTACCTGCTCACATCTTTCTGTCTGGGTGGCAGCAAAATTGTTTTCTGGGGGGGAAAATGAGCTGTGGTCTCCTGTGTGAATGTCAGCGTGCAGCGGTCACTAAGGATTGGGAAGAGTTGAACTGCAGCCCGGATGGGAAGTCTTCATCCTACAGGATGTGAAAAAGCAGATGGTGGCTGATCCTGAGCTGAGTTGCTGTAAGACTTGGTTTAAGGCACTTGGTTTAATCCAGAATCAGGGAAATCTTACAAACACAGCTTCTCCTTGCTCTGAAGTGCGACCTGGAGCAGAAATCTGTCTCAAATTTGGACAAAGAGCAGTAGAAAAACTCTCATCCAGAAATTCCTACAGTCCCAGTGGCTCCTCCTCAGCCTTTTCCAGCTTTGGCCTCACGTACTACAGAAATGACACGTGCAAAAGAAAAGACTGGGGGCTTTTGTTCAAGTTACAGGATCTATGATTATCACGTACCCTTTTTTTTAAATTGTTGCAGAGCATAGTTTGAAAATACTCCTGGCAAACTCCTCTTCTGGTGCTTTAAATAGCTGTGATTCATTGGGTATTTACCGGGCTTCAGCAGGGCTGGCTGCAGCTCGTGTTAACGTGGTGTAGAATAGGGACTCGTGTGTTTAAATCCCGTGCTCTGTGAAATCCTAAATAATGAATATAGCGGTTAGAGGAAGAAAACAATTCTTCTGCATGGGCAAAGGTAGCACAGTAATAAGCAGATTTTACGGTACGTGTTTTCTGTTTTTTTTTTTTTAAAAATGTATGTTTTGCTCTTCATCAATATTCTAGTTCACTGGAGCAAATGTTTTCTGCATCACACAGTTCCAGGTAAATAAGAGATACCCAAGACCTTGTTGGTGCACTCACGTGGCTGCTGCTGCACCACTTTTAATGCTAAGAGGGAAACACGGAGTATTATGGGCTCCTGTTAGCATCTGTGCTACGGAGGCACTCAGGACTTCTCCGAATAAAGCCCGTAAAATGAAAAATATCACCTGCAGAGAAACAGGCAGAGATGTAGCGTAAAAAAAAAAATAAAAAAAAAAATCCCTCCGAGTTAGGAGCATTTGGGAAGCAAAGTTGCAGAAGGATGTGGTATAACCATAGTAACGGGCAGGATTCTGCAGAACTGATACTGGAATAATGAATTTTGCTGAAAAAAAATAAAATAAAAATGCTGGATGAGAAAAGCAGGCTATCAGATTTGGAGACCGTAAAAAGAGTTTTGCATTTAAACATGTATTTGAATTGATACATACTAAAAACCCCAGCCCTTTGTAAACCCGGCATGTACCGCAGCAGAAAACAAATTGCAAAGCCCCCTTATCACTCAGTGTGAAATAACCACTAATCAGTAAAACGGGCAATTTAGACTATCATCTTCCCTCTTTTAGCTAAAAAAAAATAAAAAAATAGGTTGGCTCAGGGTTTGGTGTTGCTTTTTTTTTCCTGTTTTAGTGAGAGTAGCTCCATGGATGTAGGGGTGCAGGTTGGTGCCACGCAGCGGGGGCAGAGCTGGGGCAGTTTCCCCAGCCAGATTGTCCCAGATTTCCAAATAACCGAGACAATTTCCAGGTTCTCTCAGGTATTTTTCAGACATCAGGTAGGTTTAAGCAGGCATCTTAGGGCAGTACTCAGGGGAAACTGGGTCCCCAGCTCCTGCGTTTCATTTTACAATGATTTCCATCTCCAGGTCTGCCCCACCGACATGTAGCATCCCCAGTCGTGGTCGTTGGCCTTTTGGGATATCTGTTAAACTGCCAGAATTTGGGCAAAGGGAATGAATCCATTTGTGGTTTTATCTCCATCTCCCATCACCGTTCAGTGTGCTGGCAGCACTTGATATTTCCCAGCTCCCGAGAGCCCCTCCAGGTATTTCTGCATCTCGCCCAGTTCCTGGGGCTCTCCCCCTTCCCAGTCCACACCAGTACAGCGAAGCCCCTGCTGGGGGGTCACCACAGAGCTCCCTTTCACCCGCCCGCAGGGTGACAAAGCGTTATTAATTGACAACAGAGGAACCAAATTGCATCTGGCAGCCTGACGCTGCCGAGCATCACGGGTCACAGCCCGCGGGAGGCGGCCCCGCAGGTGGGGACACGGCACAATAAGATCAAAATAAATAATATGAAATAAAATAATATGAAATAAAATAAAATAATAAAATGAACTTAAAAAATAAAATAAAATAAAATAAAATAAAATAAAATAAAATAAAATAAAATAAAATAAAGTAAAATAAAATAAAATAAAATAAAATAAAATAAAATAAAATAAAATAAAATAAAATAAAATAAAATAAAATAAAATAAAATAATGATGCTAATAGATGTCATAAAATTAAGCCTAGATCCTAGACCCTGGATTTCAGGTATTTGGGGAACTGCGCATCTTGATGCAGAATCCTGTATACCAAGCCAAAATGTAAGAGCCCATCGAGCTTAGCCCTCTCTCCACAACCCCCGTTATGTGCTGGAGACACTTCATTGCACCTGATGGCATTATGCTGCTGTGATACTGGGCCTCCCAGTATAAAAGAGACAGGGATGTACTGGAAGGAGCCCCATTCCGGCCTGGCAGCAGATCAGATGCAGCTGCTGAGCAGAAAGTCAGTGGAAGAAATCAAGAAATCCGAGGTGGGACTGGTGGGAGCTCTTGGCCTGAGCCTGCCCTGCTGCCAGTGCTTGCCTTGGGAAACGAGGAAGAACGAAGTTATGAAAAAAGAAGCTGAAATACGCCCTTGCTGGATGCTGTTTCTTCATGGCCTCGGTTAAAGAGGGGGAATTTCCCTGCATGTGGTTTCCTCTGACACACACCACGCAGTGGTGATGGCACCGAGGCTCCTGAGCTGGGGCAAACAAGCAGCCAAACGCCCACAGGTCCAACAAAAAAGCAACACCAGCCTTCCAGCAGGAGAGGAAACACCCCAGGGTGTCTCCTTCTCACCCCAAGGAGACCTCAATCCCAAGAACCCCGCTTTGGAGTGCAGCCCCCACCTCCTGGGGCCATAGGAAGAACCGGAGCCTCCGTGACCCTCCTGGCTGATTGCACAGCATACGTGACAGGTGAGGTTGCTTCGAGAAGAACAGATCCGTATGGAGGATGTTTTCCTGCTGGGACAAGCATAGGTTTCCTCCCCCGACGTGTAGATTTCTATATTTGCAGCTCTTCCCCGAGGAATAGTGCCCCCAGCGTGGGTTATTGGAGCCCCCTGCTGAGCACATCTCAGTACCAGCAAAGGATGAATAATGTTTTGGAAAAACGAACTGAATGATTTTGGGGGCAGCTGAGAAGCTGTGATTTTAAAAAAAGGCAAGAAAATATACAAATAAACGTCACGTGTCAAGGCATCAGTGTGAGATTTAGCCACCAGTATGTTTTGGAAGGGGTCCCAAACCCAGAGCTGGGGTCAGCGCTGAGGTTGAAGAGGTTTGCAAAGCTTTTGTCTCTCCTGTTCTGCCTTTAATTACAGCTGTGCTCCGTATAGCACTTCTTAAATTGTGGGGTGTCAGCTATATTCCAGCCTAAAAATTAGATGAGGCTCTATTTATTTTTTCCTTTCAGGCAGCCACATCCTGCACTCATCTGGTGCCTTCCTCTGCCAAGACATCTCAAGGAGATTTAAGTGATGGGCAATAATATACTCATCACCAACAACCTTTACAGTGCCAAGGTCTCTTCCTCCATCTGCTGCGTTTTCAAGAGCCCATCACATGCTGAAGACGTCCCTGCCCGGGGAGATTCCCATCTTCACCTTTCATCCCCCAAGAAGTTGAAGAGTTTGCAAGTGAACGTGCAAGCGAGAATCTGCAATTTCTGCAGAAAAAAAATACTCGGGGTGGAGATTGTTCCTCTAATCGAGCGCTCATTGCCAAAAAGTCAGAGAAAACAAAATGATAGGTTGAAAATTTAATTTTTGTGTAGGCTTGGCCTGTTGCTTGAACTTTTTCTGCGTGTTGGGGACTCACTAATCGCTGTTCCGTTGTGCCGTGACCCTCTGCAGCCGCCACAGGGACCCTTGGAGACCCCAGTCGTGTCGTGCCATCGGGTGCCCTCTTTCTGCAGAGGAATTTGGTTATTTTTAAAACATAGGTGGGGTTGCACAAGTTATAAAGGTGAGGGAGAGTTTCAGCAGTGAGGAAACAGGGCTTGGGGAATGAAGCAAATTTGATTTTCAAGAGAAGGGGGCTGTGAAAACGAAATCCCACGACCTGTTGTTGTTTGGTTTTTTTTTCTGTATTTTTTTCTGCCCCATCTGTCAAACGCAGGGATAATACCTCTGGGGCTGCTTATTCTTCTCCATCATTTGAGGCTGGGGAAAGCAGTACGGTCAGAGCGTAAATTATACGTGCCCTGGAGCTCCTTTGCGTTATCTGAAGCTTCGGCACAACTGAGAGTAAGGGCTGTATCAAGGAGCAGTGATAAATGTTTGCAAAATACATTAAAGATAAAACCCACGGTGTTAATAACGACCGGTGCTATGCTGTTTTATCATATTACATTGACAGTAGCTAATGGACAGGAGGTCGTCGGAAGGAATTTCTCTTTATTTTTAGTAGCTGTAAGAAGACCCCTTTGAAACCTTCACCCCGATGTGCTGGAGGAGTAATGAATCACAGCCTCGGCGTGATGTTAGGATTCAGCACCACGCCGTGTTTTCAGGTGCGAGGCGATGAATATTGTTCGGCGGACGCGTTGCCTTGTTAGTGTGGGTTTTTTTGAAAGGGTTCATTGAAGTGTCTTGCCATAAAATTATGCTTTGATCATATCCATTTGCCGTTAATGAATCCAGATGGGTTAGCGGCAACTGGATTGTAACTCTCTGATAATACACGCGCTGCCTTTCATTTCCTCGCGCGGACTTTTAGAAGATCCTGCGCCGGCCCAGCTAACGAGTCCAGCTGTATTAACATGGCCTAATGCATCCTAATACACAGCATCCCCAGGGACACATGCAGATGTGTCAGGATTGCTTTGGAAAAGGTTAAAATGTTAGAGAAAAAATAGCCTATATGTATCTAGTACAGCCTTCTTTCATATGGTAATTGTCCTTTTTTTTTTTTTTTAAGACATGCAAGTAGCTTAGTATTCTCATTAAATCAAAAGACCTTCTTCTAAAATCAAGATATTGACAGGAGCTTAGCTCTGATTTTAATGTTGTTGTAGAGAGGAGAAAGTAAGTGGGAGAAGCTCTGTGGAAACCAGCAGTAGCCTCCCTTTTAACGTATGGTCTTTGGGTTTTTAAGTTGTTTTCTCGCATATTGAGTTATGAAATGAAATAGAAATGGGGCAGGTTGAGAGCAGCTTTGATTCCTCTTCATGTGATTGCGTGTCTCAGGCATGAAGTTCACTGCGATAGGAGGACACGAGGAAGGATGGATCCTTCCCCTAATAGAGAGCAGGTAATGGGATGGGTCTCCAAAAAGCCCACCTGTCTCTCACCAGTAAAATACCAGTGGAAAATGAAATGATTATCCACACAAAGAGGCAAATCGTTGCTTTTGGTTTCCAGGTTGCTACACAAGATAGGAACTTTGGGGTTTTCTTCTTCCCTGTGCAATTTCCCTACGTAACTGCCCCACAGAAAAGGGTCAAGATCAGCCCCAGAAGGAGACGGTTGGATTTGGACCGACAAGGCAAATTCTTTATTTCCCACGTGTGCAGTCAGAGATTTCTTGTGACGTTAGTAAGCAGGTCAGAGAGCCACCTTGTCCTCTGCTGAGAGACAAACGTGGCTGTGGGAGCACATTTAAAGCTATTTTGGTGCAAAGTGAGTTCCTTTTACAGAACCCCCTTGCACTGAAGGTGTAATTATGCCCTAGTGGATCCGATTGATCTACTTCCCCCAAATTAACACGTAATTTTCACACCTCACTTCCCAACCCAACCTACATGGTTTAGGGTTTCCTCTCAAGGGAAAGGAGCCAGATCAATGTCTCATTTTAGTGAGATTTGGGTGAATTCTTAAAAGGCTTCTCTTACCCTCGCTGGGGTCAGCTCAGTGTCCCAGCACACTGGTGGCCAACCAGTGGGGGTGGAGGCACCTCTGGGTCCATCTGCCCTGTGGACCTCCCTTCAAGTATTTATGAACATGGATAAGACCCCCCCAGAACCTCCTCTTCTCCAGCTCTCTCAGCCCTTCCTCGTGGCAGAAGTCCTCCAGGCCCTTCAGCATCTTGGTGGGATCTTTCTAGTACGCCCAGGTCTCTCTTGGACTGGGTTCTTGTCCAGTTCATTTGCTCGTGATGACCCCAGGTTGCAAATCGTTTAGGGTTGGTTGGCCTGACCCATGGGCATCCAGTCCAGGGTGGGATTGAATTTGTTTTAAAGCACAGCTAATCGTAGTAACAGGAGAAGCAGCATAGACACAAACATCTGAGAGGTGGCTGTGCCAAAATACATTTTTGCTTGGACAAAACAATCCCGAAGTGTTGCTAGTTGTGATATGAAAGGTCAATGGTTTGCTTAGGAGCAAGTTAATGCAATATGAGGGTGACCGAAGAGGAGTTCCCTCCTCCAAGTGCAGTGGAGAGCCAAGGACATCTCAGGCACGGCACGGTTGGTGACTAAGCCTTCATTTAACCCCCCCCCGCTGCCCTCATGCTAAGGAATAATCCGTGCTCTGACTGAGGATGAGGTCTGCAGATGTTTTTTTTTTTTTTTTACCAAATCAAGGCCAGGTAGCAGAGCAGAATCAATTCCTGTCACTCACGGGGAACTCTGGAGGAGCAGGATTATGGAGCAGGGCGATGCTGCCGCGCTTTAATCTGGAAATCAATACAGAGAAGGAAGTTGGGCTTGTGGGGATATTGCAGAGACTGTGATTTCGGTTTTGATGAGATTTTGCTCTGCAAACAACTGAGTCACTAACTCCTCTTCGCAGCCTGATTAATACAGAGAAAAAGCTAAAATCAGCCTTGATGCAGCTCTCTGGAAGTCCCTGGAGTACTCCCGGTATAGCTGGAGTCCAGAGTTTCTCAAATGAAGCACGGCTCCCAGATGCTTCAGTCTCCTTCTTTGCCTTTGTGCGTAGCTCAGGAGCAGCCCTCCATTCTGCTGAGCCTGATATTAATACAATAGGTGTCATTCTGGGACTTTGATAACCTTCCTTCTCGGTTGTTTAGAGAAACAAAATCAAATACAGCAGGCAGGTCACCTCGGGGTGCCTCAGAAATCCCCAAATTCATACAGGGTGCTGTAAATCCGGGATGCTATCAGATGCACTCCTTCTTCTGCAGGCTGTCAAAACTGCCTCATCCATAGGCTGGGGAGGAGCATTTTCGGTTTGCAGCTTTGCCCTGTTGTTCCCATGATCATAATAACACCGCTTGTCATAACAAAAGGATGGCAAGGTGCTACTTAACCCTCAGCCTCAGCAGCAAGCTTGTCCCCAGCACGTACAGTTCGTGCAAATGTGAGCCGTGGGTGTAACCCCCTGGTTGTTAGGATGGTCTGCGATCCGGGAGTCCAGAATTACTGGTCAGGCCGAAAGGCTCAGTGTTGGAAAGCCCAAGCAGAGCCCAGCGAGGCTGCAGGTACCTGATTCCTCTAAAAATCACATGTCTGAACTTTGAGGCTTCACCTGATGAACAAAAGACCCAGAGAACTGCACCGGTCCTGAGCCACTGGCTCAAAAAGCCAATCTCTCCCAGACCTGATATTCAAAGCCCTAAGCCATCCCTCTCCCTTGGTTTCTGCTTTTTCGTCTTCCGTTCTGCTTTCCATCACTTGGTGACACGGGCTGTTCCAGCATCTGCTCGGCATCAGGGAGAATCAGCTGTACGGTTGCATCTGTGACACTAATTAGCACAACACGAGGCAGCTGAAATTAAGATATCCGTTTAACCTCTATTCACGCTCGTGCTTGCCTTTCTCTTCCAGAGCACGGTGATCGTGGAGAAGACTGTCCAAGACCTGATGAACCTGATGCATGACCTGAGCGCCTATTCGGATCAGTTCCTCAACATGGTGTGCGTGAAGCTCCAGGAGTACAAGGACACCTGCACCCTCGCCTACAGGTATGGGCAGGATTGGAGGTACTGCCCTCGTGGTTTTGCTGCTTGACATGAGTACAAAGGATCTACTTCTGGAAATATCTTTGCTGGGACACTCAGAAATAGGTTTTTATAGGTGGGGGGAAAATCTGAAATCGTGATCGTTGCCGTAGGAAGAGTCTTGGTTTCCCAGGGACTTTTGGCACACCACGCTGTGGTTTAGGCTTTTTAAACATGGATGGGAGTGGAAGAGTGCTTAGAAACCACACGGCTTTTCTCTTCAGTGGGCAAAAGGTGTCCTCAGGTTGGAGATGGAGTATAAGGCATCATATTTGACTTAACCACTTTTATATATCTACTGCTTGCTTGTAAAGCAAGTCAGGTCCTTCCATTTCGTCCATTCCATTCTTTGCTCCCAGGAAATTCACAATTTTATTTTAATTAATTATATCAAGATTGTGGTATTCAGATCTCATGACAGTGCTGGAATTCATAACCCCAGCACACCGTTTAAATACACACACACCGGATTTTGTGGCACTTTCCCCAAACCTTCCCTTAAACTTACTCTTTCGAGGGGCCATCAAATGCTCTGTCCTGGGCTGTTCATCAGCATTTTGGGGGGATGGCTCTCTGACTGCTTCCCAAACCATGGCGTGGAAGCTAAACTCAGCCTCCGGACACGGGCTTTGAGTCCTTTGGGCACTTTATCGCAGATTGCCTTGGTAACCATTGCTAAATAACTTATTCTCTGTACATCTCAGCTGCCCATCTGTAAAATGGCCCTCCCTGGAGAGGGGGGCCAGCGACGTGCCCCGCACCGCGGGGATAAATACTTGCATTGAAAGACACTAAAGATGCCGTGGCAATGCGGGCTATAATAGCCGCTATACATAATCTCCTTTAATAGCTAATTGAGGCTGGCGATAGCAGGGGAAGCTGAAAAAGCCCCTTGTGTTTTCTGACCAAAAGCATTAAGAAATTATTTCCTATTGCCTGATTTCATTCAGAAGGAGCTTCATCTGGCGAGCGGCTGCGTACGGGCTCATTATTATTATTAATAACAGCAACAATAGCAGTGAGCACATATGTGGGCTAAACGGCGTCCGAGCGCTCGTGGAAATCGGTAGCTGTGTGTGTGCCATTGTCCAAAAGGCTCGTGTTTTATGTGAAACTTCACTGACTGCAGCCAGACAATGGATATAATTTCTCTGGCTTGAATTTACAGGCCCTTCCTTCCTTCCTTTCCTGATACCATTCCTGGCTTTGGCACCTGCTGAGGCGTAATTAGGACAGCCCTAATTTGGCAATATCCTGATTACAGCAGGAGGAAAAACAGGAAATGTTCTAGTTTTGCTGCTAGCAAATGACTGACTGAAATAGAAATCCATATACATTTCAAATGATTTCGGAGGAGTACAGCAGCCACCCCGCTCTCCTGGGCGAGCGGTTCGATGCGCGGGGTCAGCATGCCCTCTGCAGGGACCTCGCGTCGGTACGGCTCGGCACAGACCACAGCTTTCCTTCGGATGGATAAATCTCGAGTGTCCTCACGCTGATAAATAAAGTTAGTGGAGGAATGGCCGTTTACAGCCGCCTAAAATCAGGACGCGCTCCTTAGAGCTGAATGCTGATACGATCAGGCGAAGCTGTTGGAGCAAGGAGTGTGTGTCTGCTCTTGAGATGTCAAGAATTTGGGGAGCCAGGGAGATGGTTTATGCAAGATTTGCATGTGGCATTCGTTCCTTCTCCATGTGCATGCTGCCTGAAGGGGAATAGGAACAAGCGTGGATTAAATGTATTCAGATACAGGCTCCTCAAAGCAGGGCGGCTGCACTCGGAGTCCTTCACAGCACAGATAGCTCCATCAGGACGTCAGCGCTAAGGCGTGCAGAGCTGAGATTTTTCTTGTTTGATTTCCACTTGGCTCTGGTTTTCTAGCAAACACAAAAACTAGCAGGGCTGGATGTGAATGGATTGGGCATTTATATAAGTAGCAACTGTAGGTTTTCTTGTGCTTTCATCGATGACAAATTTCGGAAGTGTATTCTGTCTGAGCTAGGTGAGATGTCTTCAGCAAATCACGTGTGTGTAAGATAGTTCAACACAAACTGTTTACAAATGTGAGTTATGCTTTCTGATGACTTTATGGTGGGGAGTGGGAAATCAGGGATAAAAATTGAAAGCAAAAAAGGGAGATAGAGCCACAAAACCTCCTGCTGTGTTAGCAGCGTCATCCCAAGTCTGTCCATCCCACATCTAGCTGCTTCTTCAACAGATTTCTTTGAGACCAGTTCTACTGAGGAGTTAAACGAGTAGTTAAACCGTTTTTACTGGGCTTTGGGAGGTACTCAAAGGCCACCCAAGGAACTGTAAGGATAGGATAAAATCTGACCAATTCAAGGTAGCTATCTCTAAGATTAGCCTTTCTTTTTAGCCTCTTGCCAGCACCCTTCTCAGAAAAGCTTTGCTGTTTTGAGATCTAAAATGAATCTCTTTCTGTGTCCTTCTCCAACAATTTATCCCATTTCTAATGAAGTTCATGTTGAAGTTATTTTGTTGTCCAACCTTAGGCTCTGTCCTGTGTGTCCACCTGCTTTTTAGCAATCTTTCTTTCCCATGTCAACTGAACAAGTATTTTCTCATGCTTTTTTCAACCTGTTTGAAGAGTCTGAATTAGGTCCCCAAAATGACTCTCCAGTCCGCAAAATGAGATGCACACCTCCAAAGAGTGAATCACGTTAATTAAAACATGGCTCAGCTGTCTGGAGGTGAGCAGCAGCCTCTACCAGCTATGAAGACAGCTTATGGTGACCAGCCTCCTGGTTGAACTGTCTCAGCTGAGTTTGTGAAGCAAGGTGGGGTAAAACAGGATAAATCTCTTCAAACATGGGAAAAAAAAATGTTCCTACTTTCCAGCCAGCCAGCCAAAATAAAACTAAATTTTAATAGATAAGGAAATGAGGAGCAGATGGATTCATCCAGGGTCTGCAGTCACAACGGGATTTCTCAAGTTCCAAAGACGCACTCTTTCCACACAGTTTAATACTTCTTACTGGCATCTTCTTCTTCTTACGTTAACTTTTTGATTTCTAAGTGTCTTTTTGTTTCTAGAAGCTTTTCCAGGCAGGGGTCTGTCTCCCTCAGGCCACCAGGTACCCAGCACATGCTGAGCATGCTTCTTTTAAACTCTTAGCGATGTGAGCAGAGCTCAGCATGGAAAAATCCCCCGGGCCTGGGAAGAGAAAAAATCATTCCCAAATACCATTGGCACAGGGCAACAGAGTGAACAGAGTGCAATTAGCTTCTGTGGCCCACAGATGTTTTCCTAATGAAAAGCCTTGATCCCCAGCTGTGTCTGGAGACGTTCCCCATCACTCAGCCCCCAGCTCAGGGGTCAGTGGTGCCAACCTGGGACCATTCCCACCAGCAGATGTTTTCTGGATAAAACCCACTGAGCCGTGGAGGGGCAAAGCCTCTTGCACATGTGCCATCACCCGTGAAATCGTTCACCTATTCCCTCCCCAATCCCGAAAGCTGGGTACAAACAGATGGCATCTTCCTTGGCCCGTTGAGCTGTGAATTAATTAGCTGATTATGGCGCTGGTAGCGGCGACTAACCCTATTACGGCAGCAGGAGTAATTGTGTAGGATTTTGGGAGAAAGGGGCTGTTTGGAAGGAAGTACTCTGAGCTGTACTAAAACATGTCATCCTACCTTGTGATAATTGACTCGAGGACCCGAATTAGGTTGACATTGATAGGAAGTTATGGAGGCAGAAAACTGGCTGAGATGTTAGAAAGAAAAGGTGGGGGGAAAAGGTGTCTGTAATTGATGGTGAAAGCTGGGCTTCTAACGGAGATCAGGGTCTGTTCCACCTTGTTTACCATCCTTCTTAATGAGGGGGTGGTTGGAGTAAAACCAACCTGTCAATAAATATTAGGAGGTGTCACAACTGTGGGAAAGAATAGGGAAATAATCCAGAGGGACCCACATGGAAGTGACAGTGTCCCAGCACTGATAAAGTAGAAGCACCCGTTTGATTTAAATGGAGAACTCTGCCAAGGTCTCCAGTGGCTCATGGTCCCATGAGTAAAATATCACCAAAAGGTGAGGAATTGTGTGAGATAGGCTCTTGGAAAATACTGCCCTAGAAAAGCAAGGGCACCCAGCTCAGACTGGAACTTGCTATAGCAGCCAAACGGGTGCCTGTCTCCCCTGACACCCACTCCAAAAAGCAGTAGGGTTTTTGAGGACAGCAGATGCTAAAGATCATAAAACAGAGAGGTAGCTCTGCCCTCTGACTCCATCAGAAGACTCCCAAAGATGACTTTCATGCGTAGACATCTGAAGGGCTACGATACCACTGTAAATAATTGACTATGGAGGCTGAGTACTGAGGCTGCTATAAGGGAAAATAACAGGGAGTAATGGGACGAAACTGAGTAAAGTAAAACATGAGCACAGTATTGGGATTTTTTTATTTTTTTTTTTGTCCAAGAGTTAGATTTGTTCGTCTGTGAAATAGACTCCCAAGGGAAGGAGTCTATTACTTCAGTCATTTAAATCTGGAAAGGACAAAGCACTGACTAATATATTCAGTGGAACAGTTGTCCTGCCTTGGCGGAGAAATGGCCAAATATCATCAAATTCAGTTTTTCCAGCTCAGATGTCAGAGATTCTGGTGGAATGTGTTTTTTTTTTTCCAGCGTGTTGAGCAGAGCCCTTTTTTCATAAATGGAAAAACACTGAGCTCCTAATAGCAGCAGAAGGCCAAATTGATATTTTGATGCCGAGGTCTTCTGTGGCTGAAAACAGAATTCATTCTTCTCTGTCTGTGGCAGATTGAACATGAAATTTAAAGATAAGGAAAATTCGTATTTAAGTGCATGTGACAAATTCATTTTCACAAATCCTGTGTACTTACTGAGCAGAGGTTGTATTCTTGGTGGCAGGTGAAAGGAGTGATAGGTTGCTCCGTGCTGGTGGGAAAAGAAGTCGTCTCGGTTTCACGATAGATCAGTGTTGGCTCAGATCTCAATGCCATTTTCGCTCTTTTCCTTTTCCAAACACATACACTCAGTGTGTTGTTGCTTTTATTTCTATTTATTGACAAAACATGCCTTTCAGTTGATTTGAAACAAGACTGGTTAATCCACGTAACCCTTCAGAAACCTTCAGGGTCTGTATTGTACAACCCTTCCCAAAATCACCACCTGAATGGCAGTGAGCTCTGACTATGTGTGTACCCCATGACCACCCTATGACCATCATGTGTGTCATTTAGAAGTGTGCAGCCTGATAAATGCCCCTGTGAGGTCCAGATTGAGCTGACGTGGGTTGAGCCTGCACAGACACATCCATACTGCAGCACCCAATGACTCTCAGCTGACAGAGCCAGCCCTGAATCTCTGTGTCTTTTCCATCCTCAAAGTTTCTGCCTTCTTTGAAGAAGCCAGTTCGTCTGGGGGACAGCAATAGAAAAACATCAGTCCAGTGTTAGCACCTTGTCAGCCCCTCCCGTTGTAGGGCACAGCAAAGATGCATTAATTCTGGATGCCTTGAGCAAGGGGTGGTGGGCAAACACAGGTCCAGGGTGTTTTCTGTATTTTTCCTTAGTAGAAGAAGATCCATCTCTTAGAGTATGGTGGAGTTATTTATTGCATTGTCAGTCTGCAGCTAAGCTTCTCTGTAGGAACAGGACTTCTGAGACCTTGTCTTTTCAGCTGCTTCATCTGTCAAGTTACTGTTTTTTTCAGTGGGTTTGCCATAGTCCCATTACAGAAGGCAAAAATCCCACTGCTTCCCACTGCAGGGAACATCTGCTTCTTCTTGGGCTGGAGAAGCAGTCCACTTGGTCACCATGAGGCTTGCCAGTGAAGGAAACTGGTGATAGGATGTAGAAGGAAACACCAGTACCCCTAATTCCCACTTGCCTTCTCTAAGAGGGTGAAAAACACTTCCCAGATCCTTGCAGTTTACTGAAAACCCAAGAGAGGGAGAGGATTCTCAGCTCACTGGTGTGCTGGTGAAATAGCAAGCATGGAAGAGCACTATGCTGTGTGTGCTCATGGTTGTTCATGAGCAATCCCAACTCAAAAAATAGGCAGCTAATTGACTCCTTCACACAGAGCATCCCTTTTGTCTCCTGCAATTGCCGGTGAGGATTTCAGACCGCTTACATTGCCAAAAATATTAAACAGGGGAAACCTTCATAATTGGAATATGCTGTGATCTTTGATTCGATTTCACACGTACATACGATTAAGCTGAAAACTATTATCAGATGTTTTGGATGGCCGGAGAGAAGACTGGGGACCCTTTGTTTCCTTTCCTTGCTTCAGACCTGCTCCCCAAGCGGGGCCAGCTGGTGTGCGGTGAGCTGGTGGCTTCCACCCAGGTCTGCCTGGGCAGGTTTCCACACTGCAGGCACAGCACAATCAGCAGCGGCTGGCGGGCTCAGTTGAGATTGCAGAGAAGAAATGAGCTGTAGAGAAACTGCCTCCTCGCTCTCATAGCGCAGGATGACCTCCTCTGGTTGTATAAATGGTGGTAAGTTGGGTGATTTTTCAAAGGAGGGGACAATATGGCCATTTATCCCTTGAGGGACTCTATCAAAGTGCATCAAGAGTTGTGAGCTTGAGAGGAATTTGTGTCATAGAAACATAGAAACATTAGGGTTGGAAAAGCCCTCCAAGACCATCTGGTCCAACCATCCCCCTACCACCAATGTCACCCACTAAACCATGTCCCCAAGCATCACATTTAATCTCTCCTTGAACACCCCCAGGGACGGTGATGCCACCACCTCCCTGCGCAACCTGTCCCAGTGCCTGGCTGCTCTTTCTGAGAAGAAATATCTTGTAATTTCCAACCTGAACCTCCCTTGGCACAACTTGAGGCCATTCCCTCTAGCCCTATCACTATTTATCTGCAAGAAGAGGTATCACGTCCACTTGTGTTGCTGTGCCTTCCACCTATTTGCTGAATTAGTTTTTGGACCCATTCTTTAATACTGCATGGTTTGCACATTTGTATGTGACAGCGATTTTAATTAATAAGTGTAGATTCACGTGAAGAGTACAGTTTGCTGTATAAGGACACGAAACTATTGGAGAGTGTCCAGAGAAGGGCTACAAAGATGGTGAAGGGCACGGAGGGGAAGACGTATGAGGAGCAGCTGAGGGCACTGGGCCTGTTCAGCCTGGAGAAGAGGAGGCTGAGGGGAGGCCTCATGGCGGCCTACAGCTTCCTCACAAGGGGGAGTGGAGGGGAAGGAGCCGATCTCTTCTCTTTAGTGACCAACAATAAGACTCAAGGGAATGGTGTCAAGCTGTGACAGGGGAGGTTCAGGCTGGACATCAGGAAGAAATTCTTCACCGAGAGGGTTGTCACACACTGGAACAGGCTCCCCAGGGATGTAGTCACAGCACCAAGCCTGTCGGAGTTTAAGAAGCATTTGGACTGTGCTCTCAGTCCCATGGTCTGAATTTTGGGGTAGAGCTGTGTGGTGCCAGGAGTTGGACTCGATGATCCTTGTGGGTCCCTTCCAATTCGGGATATTCTCTGATTCTGTGATTCAGTGCTTTGCCCTGATGCGATTGCTGCTGCTTTCCCACAGGAGCATCGTGCAGTCGGACGAAAAGCTGGTGATCAGCGCCTCCTGGGCTAAGGATGACGACATTAGCAGGCTCCTGAAATCTCTGCCCAACTGGAGCAACATGGCTCAGCCCAAGCAACTGAGACCCAAGAGAGAGGAGGAGGAAGACTTTATAAGGTAACATATTTTATAGCCAAAGTTGTAAAAGGGTTTTAAAGACAGCGGCAACAATGGTAAAATGTTCTGGAAACAAAGTAATTGCGGTGTTTGCATGGCTGTTGTGTATCCAGGTATGAGAAGAGTTTGAGATGTGTTTTTTTCCTTGAGTGGAGTAATAAAATTTAAGTCCACATGCCTTTATGTGGAAGCACCAGCTTTGAGGAACAGAGAATTTCCTGCACGTTGCCTGTGTTTTGTTCTGCTGATGGTAACAAGAAACCATTAGGGAAATGTGCTGGTTTGGAGACGTGTCTGGGCTCTGTTTATCAGTGCCTGTCTCATGATGGATTGATAGCTAAACCATCCTGCAGCTCTTTATCCTTCAAGAGAAAGAAGAAAGTGGAGCTTCTGCTCTGATGCAGCAGGAACAGAAGAGAGGGAGGCCACGGGTCAGCAAGGAGGCTTCAGTGGCAGCTCCAGCTTACTGCTTTCCTGCACTTCTTGACTAATCCTGCTTGTTCAGGCGCAGCTCTTTGAAGAAATGTGCTTGTGAAACAAGTGAGGAAAGTGGCTGGGATTGGGGAAGGGATGAAAAGGTTGTTTTTAATTCAGGCAGATCCTCGTGGTGCTTGATGATGCTACCCTGGTGACCCATGCAATGCAGAGAGCACCAGTCTGTGACCTAAGAGTGGGGACAACTGACTGTGCTGGGCAGGGATTCCCAGAGCTGGTGTTGTCACCACAGCTGCCCTCTGTTTGAGCTGGGACCCGGTGGTGTTTCACCTCCACCCTGAGCCCAGCAGCTATTAAGGAGAGCCAAGAGTTCACCGGTCTTGAAAAGCAGTGGTAGCTCCAGAGGGGATTCATGCAGAGGCAACTTTCTGTATCCAAACAAGATTGTTTCATCCTTTTCTTTTTAGGCAAGTGGAAATCTGTACACGGGCAGATTGCCTTTCCTTGCACACTGTAAATCTCTTAGTCTTTGAATCATTGGCTCATCCTGAAGAAACGGGCCCTTTTTGTCATTCCAGCGAGTCAAAAAGCTTGTCTACACATCCCCATCACTATTCATCACATCCTTGATTGGCATTTGGCTATAAAACAGTAGGAGTAAGTGAAGCTGTTGAAAATTAAAGTCTAATTTGCCCAGATTGTCATTTTACTTATTCACTGACTGCAAGCACAATAACATAAAGATGATGCAGTCTAGAGAGAGGAACGAAAAAAGTACAAAATACATCTAGTCACAGAAATGCTCTCTTGTACTGCTGTGGGTACTGCAGTAGGTATGGCAATCAGCATTGCCAGTGTTTTAAAAAGTCTTCAGTGACACTGGAAGAATCATACAATCACAGAATCATTTGCAAAGCCCTTGAGGTCTTTGTGTTGGTTTGTTTGTTTTTGTTTGTTTGTTTGTTTGTTTTTTGAGATTTGTGGATCTGGTTCCAACTTCCATCTTCGCCGTTAGATTTCTCCTTTGTTTCTTGGCATGGATGGGTGCTGGGATGCCCTCCTGGCTCCTTCTGTGATTTCTGAGCCATCAGCATGGGACAACAGAGCTCCCATGGATACAGAGCTGGGTACTACCACCTGCGTGTAACCTGCTAGCATAAATTCCTGGCCAGGCTAAATCTGATGGCCAAGCTCAGCCTGATGATAGCAGTGCCAGTATTTTGCTCCTAATGTGCATTTTATTCCAATATTGTCATTTTACTATCCATTAATTGAAGTTTTTTTTTGAAGTTGTATCAGAGATGTTAGAATAGAAAGCCCTGTTAGGTCATCTACATTGAATTCCCTGAGAAAAGCTCCTGTACTCTGCCTTTTTTTTTTAGCCTAGATGGTAGAACAAAGATCTTTTCTCAGTATCTGTTTGCACAGAGCATCATATATTAAGCCCCAGTTCCTCAGAGTGCTGTTTGAATGCTCCTGTAGCATTAATTTAAATGATAATAATTGGTCTGGGCCAGTTTTAGCCATTGATGGTAAGCGACATGGCTTATAAACTTCTTCAAGAATCTGTGCATGGTTGAATAGGTCTCTCCCGAAAGCTTCAAAAATAAAATTAATTGCTTGTCCAATTTTTTGTCATCTTCTTTCCACTTATGCACACTTTTTTCAGCCTTGCTCCTAATACAAAGGAACATGATTTCTTTGCCGCTGTTGCTTCTTTCTCTCCCTCTTGGCACTGCTGAAGAATTGGGAATAATTCTGCCTTAGCTATCACTACCTGAAGGCTGCTGCGGAGCCAAAGGGAAATGGGTTTTGCCCAATTAATATCTCAGTTAGGGTCATCTCTGTGATGAGAGAGCCTGGGAGAGCTCATTTCGTTCTCACTTGAGTCATACAATCTACTGAAAACACTGACACGTAGAAACCCACCTGCATTCACCAACCCAGCTCCTCAGCTACCAGGGACAGGACTAAGCATCCTTTTGCTGGAAAGGAAGGTTTAAGCTTGGTGAAACGAGGGAGCATGTTCTGTCTGGACAAAAAACAGGGCTGACAGCAGGGCTCGAACTACTCGGCAGCATCCCGTTATGAACGTTGCTGAATTAAATAGGTCCTGAAAGTTTGCCACTAGTTTTTGGATCGTGGCAGGAGGAGCCATCAGTGCACTGCTTTCTTCTCCTCCGCCTCCTCAGGTTTCCTGGAACTCATTTGTTTAATTAAAAGGAAGAATCCAAATGCAGTGCCTTTGCGAAAAAAAAAAATCCTCATGCATATCTGTGTTGACAGTGATTGATTCTGTTGTCTTAACCTGCCACTATCTCTTTTGCGAATAGATGTCAAAAGGCAGAGTAAGCTACTAGCAGAATCTCTCCATTAATATTCTGGTGTGGTTGGCCAGACAAAGGGACCTGATTGAGCATATTATAGTAGCTCGGAACTTGGCAAGGGGAGAAAGGAAAAGAAAAGTCATGCCTCCATTCGTATAATTAGTTTTTAAAGCTCTGAAGGCTATTTGGCACTGGGGCGAGTGTGAAATATGCTGCCCTTATCGCTTTATAAAGGTTAGCCTTCAGTTCATTACTGAATCAGATATGTTGGTGATAAAACCCAGAGATGTATCATTTCCAGGTTTGCCTTTGACGACGGAAAGCAATGTAAAAAGAGCTTCAGGTCTGGTCACACTTGAGTTGTAGCAGAAACTCCTCGTTTTCGGTGCAACTCTGCAGCAGAAGGGGTGGCAGGGGCTGAGGACATGTTGCACCCAAGGGGAGTTACGTGTCTGGGGAGCTGAGGAAGCTGTGTTGGCAATTCATGGGGCCACACATCTGCCTGGAAACCCCAAGGTGGTCTAAACATCACCCCCCAACGCAGATTATTATGGCTGCAGATCAGAGATGCCAAATCCCTGTTAGGAGGAGGATGGAGTGATTCCATTTCCTCTCACCTTTTGACTCCAGCAGGCTCCTGAACACCAAACTTGGGATCAGATTCTCAGGCTACAGCTGATGTAACTGTCTAAAAACCCCATTCTCAGTGTTTCCATGTACCACAAGCCTTTTCTTTTCGCTGCTTTTCTTTTTCTAATGGGGATAACCCTGCCTGCAGAGTGCTCCAGCTGCCTGCTGCATCTCCCGTTCACCTGCAGATGCTCATCCTCAGTCGCTCTGCACCAAAAGGAAGGGGTGTATTCAAACAGTGTGGAAGGATACCTGTGCAACAGCAAATCCTTCACCAAATTCTCCCAAATGGTATTGCTCAGGACAGTTACACTATCCCTGCTTGATAGGATCTCTTCTCTTTTCTTGATTTAGGCACTGCTATCCCCTGCCAGTGCTTCCAGTGTTAAACTGGAGCCTGCTTGCATATTTGGGACTGCATTGGAGATCTTTCACTGTTGGAAAAGACAAAAATGTCAGGCCTAAGAGAGGCACAGAGCTCAGGTCCTGCCTTGGGGTAGGGGGCTCTCCCCTTCTTCCACCTCTCTGGCAGCCAGGAGGCACCGGTGAAGGTTTTAGTCAAAAGCTAGATCTTAGGTTGTTCCACCTGCTGTCTGATGTGTTTTGTTTTTTTTTTTGTCACATTATATTTGGAGCTTTCCGTTATTTGTATTGCCTTTTGATGCCTGAAGCCCTGATGTTTCATGGATGAATTTTCCCTTTCTTTACCTCTCATTTTCAATTTCCTTCCCATTTTCAATCCCATTTTCAAATTTAATTTCCTTCCCATTTTCAGCCCTGGCTTTCCTGTCTTTCTTTCCTTGTTCCTTTCTCTATCAAGAATAAAAGGCCTCCCTCTCCAACTTCCCAGGCTCTATTTATTGTATTCACAACACTTCTAAAGGGGGAAAGAACGGTCTTGGAAGATTGGCAGCAGACTTTGTAGACATTTTTCCTCTACTGGGACGATGAATCTGGGTGTGCCGTAGGTGTGAGTCATTTCCATTTGATGACAGTCTGCTCCTTTCTATGAAATGAGTTTCTAGATCTCTTCTTGGATCTTAAGAAAAACATGACCAAATGGCCTCAGCATGAACACAATTGATGCTAAATCCTGTTGCTGTCAGGAGTTTTGTGTGAGAGGCATTAAATAAAGTGAGCCCCTAGATCTTCATGGGATCTTCCCTTTGTCTTATGAAGACAAAGAAGTTTGGGGACATTTGGGTTGGGTTTTGGGGGTTTTGATTAGTTTGAGGAGGGGGCAGTTGAGGGTTCTGTGTGTTCCAGACCTGAATCCAGGAAGAATCTCCCAGCTTCAGATTGATTTATCCTACAAATTGCAATATCTATTGAAATATTAAAATATACCTCAGCTTTACCAAGGTCCCTTTCCGGGTACCCCTACACGGCGTGGCAGGGATGGAGAGGGAAGGCAGAGCAGAGACGTGGGAGCTCCAGCTCCTTCACAAAGCTTTAACACCAGCTCCTGCTTGAACAAGATTTAATATCGTTAAATCACATCATTAGAGCTACACAATATACTCCGAGACACTTCCCTGTCTGCTGTGATAAATTATATAATACAAACCTAACAAGACCAGAATATTCAAATAAATTTCAGCGAGACGATGGCGCGTGGTGCTACAGCTTCAAATTGTCAATTAGCGCTGTCTGCTTTTCGACGGTGTTGCGACCTCTCAGCAGAGATTTGGAGCTGCCTGGGAGTGCTGGCACCGATCACTCCAGTCCCTAACAGAGATGCACAAATTGTTGTTGAGGCTCTGCAAATCCCGGCGAACCTCAAATCTGGGTCGTTTTGAGGCTGGGCTAGAGCTTCAGTCCTTTAAAACGGAGCACCGTAGGTTGGCAGCGTGAATTTATATCCGCCGAGGATGCTCTGCGGCATCTTTTCATCATGGCTACAACGCTGTTTGGATGCGCTGCGAAAAAACGTCCTCGCGTGCTGAATTTTTAAAATACCTTCAGGTGCTGAACCTTTGAAAGGAGTGAAACCACAGCTTCTGTAGAAACACTGGGCTGGGTTTTATTGTTCTTGCAGCAGCGAATCATTTCCGAGGGCTTCCTTTCCGCAGGGAAAGCCCACGTGGGTTTATTTGTTTTGGTGCTCGCGCAATTTCTTGATGAGTGTTGAACAAATTCTGGTGCGAGATGAAGAAACAAACCACTTCTTTCTCTCTTTCTTTATAAATAAGAACATAATAGGGATTTCTTTGATTTGGTTCAGGGGAAATCTGTCTGCCTGTGTAGTTCCTTATCTACAGTTTTTAAGCACAATCCCCAAGCTGACTCTCTGGCTAAAATGCAGGGATAGAAAACAAATTATCTTTGTCCTGTTCGCAGCTCAACAGATAATTTGAGGATGTTTCCCATACAGGCACAGCTCTGCCTGCTGCTTTCAGCTGTGGTTTAAATCCATTTTGTTGCTTCTCCTCTGCAAGCCGGTGCTCAGGGGAAAGGATCCCTCTGAGGTCTGTGCTCTGGAGGGTGTGAGAAAGAACAGGAGGTCCTCATCGGGTCATTGTGTCCCTGGAGGGACTCCTAGGAGGATCTTTTGCTGTCCTCCCAACTCCTGCAGCTCCACAATCCCTCCCAGTGAGCTGTGTCCTCGGCCTTATTTGCAGAAGGGATAATTGAAGCTAATTTCTTGGCAGAGAAAAAGGAGAGGAGCAGTAAGCGAGCATAAAGCTGCTGCCAAGGGTACCTCTGAGACCTCCTTCCTCATTCTGCAGTACTGATGCGGACACTTGGCTGCTTTTCAGCCCTGCTCTGGCACGGGCAGAGGGCCTTAAATGTAGCCCAGGTCATCCTCATTTATCCCATATGCTCTTCCCTGGCCTTTCTGCCCTGGTGTACGAGTTTCCCATCCTCGCATGAAATAGAGATGAGGGGAAGTCTCATCTATTGCCATCAGTCCCTGTGTTTCCAGTCAGTTTAGCTCAATAGGTTGTTTAATTTTATCAGCAACTCATCCCCAAAATGCATCAGCTGTGCTCCTGCTTTCTGGAGGAGAGGAGGGGGAAGCCAAACTGTCTGCAGAAGATCCCTCTTGGAAACCAGGACCCCGACTTCTCCCCATCCCTGCTGGTACCAAGGATGCGCTGTGCATCCCAAACAGTATCCACGGGAACAGAACGGATCTGGTGCTGATAACGTTGCTGGTCACTGTGCTGGAAAAAAAAAAAAATAGAGAGAAATGGATGGCTTAACAAAGGGAAACAAAATGAAGTGCTTTGTTAATCCAAGGACATAGCTGGCGCAGCTGGCCTTGTCTGACAAAGCAGAGATTTAAGAGTGAACCCTATTGAAGCACGTATAAATCCCATGGGAACTGCGACCAAAAGGTGATGAAGTGTTGTGGCACCAGCATCAAATACAGTTATAACGAAGAGTGGGCTCTGACAAAGGAGCAGCTGGACAGCGAAGTAATGTGCTTGAATTTTCTTCATTCACGGTGTAGTTGATATGTAATATTAACCAATTAACCAACATCAACCTTGAGCATCAGTATGTACATACCTGAATCACCTGCAGGAGCGTGGAGCCTTGCCTTTTCTTCCAGTTCCATAAAACACTCCATCATGAACCACTCGGTTGTGTGGGTTTCTTGCTTTCTGAAATACGTCATCTCCACAGCTCAAAATTTCATCCTTGAGTGCTCAACAAAATCTGAAGGATTTTTTTTTTTTTTGTCTTTTGGAAAGCTTTGGCAAAATCCAAAGGAAGCTTTGTAGTTAAGGTAGGGTGGGATCCGGGTTTTCAAAATCATCGTAATTCAAACCAAAGGTACCCACTGAGCCATCAAAAACTTGTAAATTATATGCGTAAAGTGGTTACAGATGAGTCCATGGGTTCTAGTTCTGTCTTAGATAGACACTTACAGGTATAAAAGTGACCAGAAAAACATGAAGTACAGCTGAAAAACCATACGGGAATCAAAGGGCTGAAGATGCTATCCTAATATGCAGAGTTAAGGTTGGATATTCAGATGATTTGGTTTTGTCATATCCTTACCCTTAAATGTTTAGCCTTGCAAATTTGCAAATTTAATAAAGCAACACATAGTGAGTAGTCACTCAAGCATGCATCCGGAACAGCAACAGTTTTCTTCAGGGAGGCGTTTGCTAACAGCAGGCTTCAAGTTAAATTCTTGCAATTCACGAGAACCCCTTAAAGTCGTCTTTTGAAAGAGAGTTACTTGCTGAAGGTTGTCTCCGGTATAGATGGTCGTGCAAAAGAGGGAGTTGAGGTTTCTGCAGTCAAGGATGTGTATTTAAAAATATATTATTTCTTTTTTCTGTCCTTTTGGCACAAACTTGTTGTCGTTTGAGACTGTCAGAATTGCATTTGTCGCAAACAGCGTTTTAGAGTATCGCTTTCCCTAGAAAACCTGATTTGTAGGGGAGTTAAAATAGGAAATACACCCTGCTTTGTGTTATATAGATTGCAGCCTGACGGCAAGCACTGTATTATTCATGGCCAGGCATCCACCCAAAGCAGTGCCAAAACCTTTTTCGGCGTGTGGGAAGGCAGCAGAGCCGTCCCCGTGCTCCAACCCAACTTGTAATCGCGGCTGTGGGCAGCGGCGCGCTCGTGACTCCGCATTTCACAGCTCTCGGATGGTGACTCACAACCAAGTGCTTTCTCTGCTGCATTTTGTATTGGAAAGCCATGTTAGCGAAGGTAGAAATCCACCAAATGTTTCCTTGCTTCACTTTTCAGGGCGATTAATGCAGTTGCCAGTGGGATTTGACCGTGGAAATCAAGAGAAATGGTTCAGTTTGGGTGGAAAAAGCGTATCTTTGACATGTCTTCTACTCCCCAGGAGCAGAAGAGAGTATCTGGGTGTCTGTAGGTGGGCAGAACTAAATGAGCTGTTTAGTGGCCACTGCAGAAGCCAATAGCACATTTTGCTTGAATGAATGATAATGAATTACAGCAGAAAAAATGCTTAAGCCTGGCTATGAGCTTGGCCACGCAGTTCAGCCTTGGGTTGGGCTTCGCAGCAGTCACTCAGGATGCCTTTGCCTGGAGCCTTTTCACAGAATCACAGAATCACAGAATTTCTAGGTTGGAAGAGACCTCAAGATCATCAAGTCCAGCTTTATTAAGTTTCTTAATAAAGAAACTTTTCTTAGTATTTTCTTAAATATTTTCTTTCCTTTTCTTAATATCTTACAAGTGCCCAAGCAGGGAAGTTTGCTAAGGCCTTTCCTGAAGTGCAGAAAGGACTTCAGCTATTTCCAGTAGCCAGAACAGATCAAAATTAGCCCCAACTAGTGAAGAGGGAGGCCAGCTGAACTGCCACTGCCCTGTTCCATGGAGCTGGAGATGCTCCTGAGGCTGAGCTTCAAACACGACCACGAGGTAAGGTTGCTCCTCTCAAACCATGGCACCCAGGATACAGCCTAAGGCAACAAAGTTTGTATTGTCAAGATGAAGAAAATCCTCAAAGAGATTTTTTTTAATGAAGACTATTTTTTTTTTTGCCTTTCATGACTTCCATCGAGCAATTTAAAACCATTTCAGCGTTGTTCTTTTTTTTTTTTCTTTTCTCAAGTGACAGTGAAGTCCCACAAATCTAGCGAGATGCTGGCAATAAAGCTGCTTAGATAGTGTGTAAAACGCCACTGATGGGATTATTTTGCTGCAGTTCGTTGCAGTTATTATGCTCAGCAGCGTGATTCCTCATTGTAAGTTCATAAAAGAGCTAATGACAGGAAGTGGAGGTTTGCAAAGTTGAATGAAAGTGGAATGCAAATGCGTAACAAAAAGAGCAACTAATGATGGGAACAGGGTACCGAGGACCATGGTAAATGTGCCGTCGCTTGGAGTCTTTCAATAAAATGCACTTGGCTTCATCCAGGAGTTATTGTAATCAGACGTAGGGACCGTTGGGTGATTTTCTCTGTCCTAATGGTACTCAAAAAGCCATCCTACCTACCTACCATCTCCTACCTGCAAAACCATTTGGGGGTATTTGCCATGCAAAGAGTTTACCAAACGAGCTCTTCGTGGACATGAGGATTGGGAAAGTTAAATCTCAATGCAAAAGATGGAGCGTGAGACTGGAGGGAGCATTTACACTCCTTGAAAGAGATTTTTCATTTTTATGGGGTAAGCACGTTTATCTTGGTCATCATTTCTCACCAGGTGCTATCTATAAGCGAAATAACGCACGGGCTAATGTGCAAAATCATTTATTTGTCTGTTGTGATAAGCCCTCAAGTTTCACATGAGATTTCTTGTGATGCATGTATAAACAAATTTGCTTCAGAGATTGAAAGAGATGATTTACAAGGGAAGATTAAAAGTACTGCATATCTGTACATACCCCAAGGAGACACGGAAAGCAGCTGCACGCCTGGGAAGGGTGTAAATGGTGGGGGAAAGGGCTGTGGGGATTGACTGGGATCAGGTTTGTAACTGTGGGAATGAAATGAAATGCTGAGATTGTAAATGCAGGGGGAATGATAGAAAAAAAAAAATCGCAGAGATAGTCGTGTCATGAACTGCAGCATATTTTATTCACTTTGATGAGATTTTCAAAACTCCACGAGACAACCAGCTCAAAATCCTGCCCTGGAGCAGTTCTGCTCTGGGTGGTTTGACCTTCTTCATCTCCCCCTTGCTGGCCCTGTGCTCTATTTCTGAGGCTGGCTTCGTTTTTGCATTTCAGGGCTGCTTTCGGCAAAGAGTCCGAAGTTCTCATCGGCAACCTGGGAGACAAGCTCATCCCCCAACAGGAGATCCTGCGGGACGTCAGCGACCTGAAGGCCTTGGCCAACATGCACGAGAGCCTGGAGTGGTTAGCAGGTCGCACCAAGGCAGCCTTCTCCAGCCTCTCAGCCACCCAGAGTAAGATGGAAACCAATATAATTATGCAACTGGAGCAGGCGTGGGCTTTTCTTCTTGGTTTCAAAGGGTTTCTGTCAGAGGAGAGCAGAAAGCAAAGCAGCTCCATCTCTTTCTTCCCAGTGAACGCCGTGGTGTGACATCTGCTCGGGCTGTGGTGGGGGGCACGGTGCGATGGTGCCAAGGGCATCACTTCCAGCAGAAGCTCTGCTGGGTCTTTCAAGGCTCGAGCTTTTCAGCAGTCCCTGCTAATGACACTCCACAGGAGCAGGTATCCATGCTGAGACGGGTTTTGCTTTCTTTAAAGCGTTGCTCGGTCCCTGAATATTTAAAAATATAGGTATTATAAATTCAGCGGAGAAACTGAGCAGCTCTTAATGAGGAATGCCCTAACGTGCGTGTCACTGGGGCGCTGATGCTCAGCCTGCAGAGGCAGCCCTTGGTGAACCGAGGTGCAAGGAGGGCAGAGATGGGAGAGCCTGGAGACACCGCTTCTGCTCCTGACTGTCAGGGATCACCCGCACTACCTTTGTGAGATTGTTTCACTTCTCTGTGCTCCAGCTTTCACTCCTCTCCCCTGAGAACAGTGATTTTTTCTGTCTGGAAAGTGCTGGAGACGTGATTAGTGTTGCTTCTCCTTTTATCATTGTCGTTGGTGTTGTCTGCCCAGGGTCATGTTCAGAGGAGGGCTGTGGCTGTGCCCCAGAAGCAGAGCTTGGCACAAAGAGTCCACAGCTCCTCTGCTGCCTGACTGAAGCCTTGAAGCCTTTCTACTAAAACATATTAAGCTGTTTTAATCATGCAAAATGCTTTTTAAGAATAATAGGCCAGTTGCAACATGACAGGGCTGCTGTTTGCACGTCGCCAGGTGCCTCAACACAGTGAACGTCAACAGATCATAACGCGTGGCATACCAAAGGTGGTTTCTTTGACCTGCTGGCTGCCTCTGTCACGTTGCATAGCAGCAGCAAGGCAGTCCACGGCATGCAGCTAAGTGTGATTATTGCTCTTCTCCATCCTTTAAAATCAGTGGCTCATCAGCCCTCCAGCAGTGCACTCTCCCAGCTGTGCTCCGATTGCTTACAACAGACTTAGATAAGAGAAGGACACCGAAACCATACCAATACCACATCCTTTTAGGCTTACCACTTTCAGAAAGTTTTGCTTATGTGGCCAGCAACAGGTGCCGTAAAGAATTAGACAATGCACGTGTAAATGTGTGCCATCTCCTTGCATCTCTTAGCACCTCTGCTTTTATTAACTCAGCTGGCACAGAGCTGAGCTTTTCATAGGGCCAGGGATTTGCACCTCACATTCCCAATAGTTGTCCTGAATCTGAAACTGACCCCAGCGACGTGGCCGTGCATTTTTAAGAGCAGGAGGGCTGGGGGCAACCACATCTTCTCAGCTTCTGGGTGGATTTTGCATCGAAAAATCACTTCTGCCCTGTTTTCTGGGGAAGCGATGGAGGAAATTTGCTGGTGCTAAATTGGAAAAGTCTTAGTGCTACATCTCAGTTAAAATAGTTGCCCCTTGACAACACAGCTTCTCTTTAATAGTATCAGGCTTTATTTGACTGTGTAGGAGAGCAGCAGCATCATCTGGGTGAGTGAGGGTCAGTCCTTCTTAAGGCTTATATCTGCTCTAGAGAGCGACCTCTGAACTCTTTGATCCAACTGTCCCTGATCCATTTGTTGGGCTCCAGTAGGATAATTAAGATTATACAATCAGCAAACAATTAAAGATGTAAAATACCACGGGTAGCTTTAATATTTCTATAACCCTTACTGTGAGCTCTGGAGGATACCTGAGTGACAAGAAGAACTGCTGGGCTCTCACGGTGTGTACTTTACAAGATTAAAATTTAAAAAAAGAAAAAAAAAGAAAAAAGAAAGTAAAACCCAATGGAAAACGCTATTAAAATTCAATAGGCAAATACTTATTCCCAGAACTTTAGTAACCAGAGGAGTTTTGGGGGCTGAGGAGTTACGCTCCAACAGTCAAAGTTGTTAGAAATAAAAACATCATTCATAATTTCAGTTCTAGTTGAAACTCAATTTTTTTCAAAAATCAATGTTTTCCAAACATAAAAGGGCATGAGCATGACTTTCAAGCTTCTGAGAGGACGTTACAATGCAGCAGTGAATAAAAATAAAAGTATAAAGTGTAATACTTTACTTGTCAGCATCCTCCTGACAATAAAAATTCATCTTCCTTTGTAATAACTTCATACCAATGCGCTAAAATGTCTGTACACAAATGCCAGGAATATCTGAAACAGGAGGAAGAAGGAGCCGCGTTAGAAAATGATAGAGGCTGTTGACCTCCTGGTTATAAATGAAACCTGGTGGAGTATTTCTCGTAAATGAAACGTCAATAGAGCTGACTGCAGTCTGTATGGGAGAAGTAAAAAGTGATGCTGTGGAGCAGAGGTGGTGGAAGTCAGAGGTATTTACAAACCCAGCCAGCTCCACTGATATACAGGGGAGTGCGATTCTCCGGGGGAAGCATATAAAGAATAAAGAACAGAGGAAAAACGAGATGAGATTTTTCTTTTCGTCCCACCTGGACTGAGCAGGAGGAGGAAAAAGGCAAACCAGCTATTGTTTCCAAGGTTCATACAATGTTAATGCCGTAACACTCGGCTGTCATGCGAGTTACTCTGTTCTTTTCTGGGCTGGTTTGATCATCTGAATTTCTGAGAATCTGATTGCTGCAAGCCACGGCATATTAATGAGAGTGAGGGGAGAGGGAGGGAGGGAAATAAAATGACCCAAAGTAAAGCTAAATGAAGGAGTTTTCTGCCACTCACTGAAGCTCACCACATTCAGACTCGGGTTGCCATAAGTGGAGCCAGCTTCATCATTTCGGCATCAGTAACTTCGATTTTAAGGCATACCCACGTGAAACCCAGGTATTTCAGTTCAATACAACTGGAATCTGTGGTTTGTTATACCCGAGTTGACAGGCTGTTAGTCATCTGCACAGTCTTTTCTGTCCCAACAATGTGAGGTTAAATCTCAGCCCCATTCAGGGCATCATCAAAGCCCTCAGTGAGTGACCAGGACCAGAAGAACCATAATCCCAAAGTCCATAACACGGTAGTAGTAGCCCCATTTTCCTTCCTTGTAGAAAGCTGGTAGCTTTCCCAGCAAAGCTTCCTTGGCAATTTATGGCCATAGCTGCAAATATTCAGAAACCACAAGGCAGAGCTGGTCGGGTGTGGAAGTGTTTGGGGAAATCCTAAAAAGGGTGCTATACATCTGTGGCTTTTTGGTTCGGCTGTCAAAAGGCCCCTTACTACAGATAAAAATTCAATAACCTTTCGCTGTGGATGTGCCACAATTATCACTCATTTAAAAACAGTCTTGCTAATAGAGTGTTTTATCATGCTGGGCAGTCTCTGCATTCTTCATTATTTAGTGTTTGCTAAGCTGATGGCTCTTCCATTGCTCTTCCCTTATCTGCACTGCTTCAGAATTGGATTTTATATTTTCTGAACCAGTCAGATATGACAAAGTCATTTTCTTTTTCTCTTGTCTTTTGAGGGAATACAAACTTCTTTTTTTTTTTTTTTTTAACAATAACAATTTAAGGATTAAAGTTGCTGGAAGTGGATGAATTTAACTGAGGAAGTCACGTCAATTTGGAGTCGGTTTTATGTGAAAATGGAAGTCGGGTTTCCTCCCCATTTCCTCTCCTGCTTCTCCGCCTTGCCCTGGGCAGATACAACAAACCCTCAACATTTTCTCTTCGGGGAGCTTCAGCCTTCTGAAGCCCTGTGAATATTTTACAAAGAGTGAATTATTATGCATGATGAAGTTGAGCCCATCTTTACATTTTTAAGGTGGTTGCCTGCTGTGTGCAGGTAGGAAGATAAAAGATTAGCCATTAGCCAGTGGAGCTGCAGCTATCCTTTCACATTCAGCTGGCTCTTGGCATCTTGTGACTTCAGATGCCTGTAGTCAGCAGGTACCGACCGGCTGCCTTAAACACTGGTTTTAAGATGACTTTCTTCCTGAGCTTACACGAAACAAGATCATCTTTCTCTTCTAGATGGCTTATTGGAAGTAAAGTCTTTGCACGTGTACAATGTGCCTGCAAATACTTACAGATAAACAGATTCTCTTGCATCCACCCAAAGGTTGGTCAGTGTGTTGTGTTCAAGTTCTGTGTGTGCTTTCTGTTTCTGATCCTTAATGAAGAATGTTTTTAATACAATTTTAGTACCTTAGCAGATTGAGCTAGAAAAACAGGACTCCAGCAGTAGTCTCCAGAAAGACATCTCCTCCAGTCATGTCCTTAATCTACAAATTAAGTTTGCTTAGAAATGGATCCTGCAACTCCGTGTTCATTCAAAGTAGGGAGGTCCAGCAAAGAGCATCACAAGAGGAAAAGCTGGGCCAGGAATGTGTTGAAATGAAGCCAGAAATGGGAAAAAAAAAAAGTCTTGAGTGTTTTTATTCTGTGAAGTTTGTTGTTTTTTTTGTAGCATCCCAGGTCCTGGATTTATGCAATTAAGCGAGAATCTTGCTGTATTTGAAAACCACACACATGCATGCACATTTATCCTTTTTCTTAGCAAAAAAGCTTCAAAAGCGTGAGGGACTTAAGACATACTGTTTTTAACAACAAATCTAAACCAATGATTACGTCAAAGCTCTTGGTTTTCAATCCCAGCTCCTCTTTGTCTCCTGTTGCCCTTCAAAAGTTGGCACAGAAGCAAAGCTTCCTTAAAAAGCAAAGAGTCAAAATCTTCTGCACAACCCTGGCTTCAAATAGACTTCAGGCTGACCATTTGTCTACAGTGGCAGAAACTAGAAAGTGAACCCTACATAAATCAAGGGCAAACGTGAGTACAAATTCGGAATTAACGCCTGCAGCCCATCTATGGGGGAAGCACCCTGGTGCTAGGGGGGATGCACAGGAGACCTTTAAGAGCTGGCTCCATCACCGGGACATCCAAACCCTGCTGCTGTCCGCAGAGCTGAGCCACAGCAAAGCCAACAAGGCGAAGCTGTTTCTTCCCAGACATAAATTGCAATTGTTTGCTGGCAGAGCCAGGTCTCCGCTGCGACGATTTGCATTAGACACGGAGCTAATTACTCTGGTTGGTTAAGCCAGCTGCACGCGGGTTTAATGAGAGATGGGGAAATGCCACGCTCCCTTTCCGGATGGGGTTTGCACAGGCAGTCGGAAGGACGTGGCTTTGCAGTTCTCCCCTTGTTTTACACGAGCTGTATTTGGGGGATGCGGATTCACAGCTCCGGGCAGGATGCTGCCTCCCACCTCCCACCCAGCCCCTCTGCCATCCATCGCACCCTGTGACAGCAAAAGCAGTGTTTAAGTGCTGTCAATACGTCAAAATGATGCACATGCCAATATGCAGATTGGTAGATAAATGTCTCCTGTTCCTCCTCAGGAAATCCTTTCCGTTGGATTCTTTTTTTTTTTTTTAATATATTTATTTTTACATCCACCCTAATTGAAATTGTGCCTTACAACGTACAGAAAGGTCACGTGGAGTTTCTTATTGCCTTATTCAGTTTTCCTGAAATTCCCACTGCCACGTTGCACTGCCATCCCCTGGTTTCCAAACTCAGGGCTCCAGTCTTTTGTGGGTTTATGTGCCAGCCAGATTCAATGGCAGAAATGCTTAGAAGTAAAATCGCAACGAGGACATCAATAATAAAGTTTAGGAATCGTTGGTTTGCCATGGCTCTTGCCTGGCAGCTGGGTCTGGTTAGGAAGCTGTCAGGACGTAGTTTGGTCTGCCACTTGGGTTTTAGGGTGTTACAAAATGAGGGGATTTGTGTAGGGGCATTGCAGGGTTGGCAAGGAGAGAATTTGGCCCTTCTAAGGTGCCTACAAAGGCATTCAGCCTCTTTGCTTCCTTATTGCAGATGCTTCCTAAACAGGTTGTTTTTCACCCATGTAGGGGTGATTTCACCCCAAAATCAAAAGGCAACATGTGGAAAATGCCATCGCCACTTCTGTGGATGGGCAGGGCAGCATTTCACCCTCCAGACTTGCAGCAGCCATGGTTTCGTTCAAAAGCAGGGGGCAGAAAAATGGGTTGTGCAACAGCTTTTTACCAAATCCCGCAGATTTCTGTCGCTGGCTGGCTCTTGTTAATGATAATACTGAGCATTTGCATTGCATTTTCCAGCCATAGATCTCAAAATACTTTGAAAAGGTTAGTGAAGGCCATTATAGGATCAAGACTATCCTGGAGCACTTTGCACCCGAGAGGTCAGCCTCCCCTTTGCCTGGCTCAGCGTGCCTCCTCGTCCTGAAATAGGCTTTGATAGCTCACAGAAAGCGTCCCGCAACACTTGAGAAAGCGATGTCTTTTAAAATTGATGGCAGAGCCCCTTTATACCACTCTGCCAGGGGAAAGGAGCTGTAATTTACACTTTAAGGCCCCTTTCTGCTGACGGAGTGGTGCAAAGGGGTCTCAGCACAAATGAAAATCAGGGCCGACGCAGTGGTAAAATTGATGCCTTTCATTTCATAGTCAGGCCACACTGCGGTGGTGAACTCAGACGGGGCTTTGTGTTTAACCCTGGTGTTTCTAATGAACTGAATTCAGCTCTTAAATGTGCCTATATTTCTCTCCCGTTGGAGCTTATTTTTTTCTGTCATTGAGGTTGTAACACATCTTGCTGTATTGATTGCTCATGGAGAACTTTTTTTTTTTTTTTGTAGAGATCTATTAATAGAGAACCTTATTTAAAAGCCAGCTTAAAGGTGATCAACACGTGCCTGACCTCACACCGGCTAAGTGAATGCTGTTGCATTATTATTTTAGCAAAACTGCATTTCTTTCCAAAGCAGAAAACGCTCCAAATTCCTTCCAAATGTAAAACATCTGCCATTAACTTGAAAAGATAAGTCTTGCATGCTTGTATCATTTGATGAATTCCAGTTGCTTCAATATAACTTAGTCTAAATGACAGCTTTCCAATTTAGCTTCTTAAGCAGTCTCATTTTCCAATACTGTTTTTTTTCTCTCTTCCACTACCTGAGCAATTAGTGCTGTTCTGAAAATGCTAAAAATGGGACCAAATCCCATTCTCACTTGGTCTGAACCATCATAAAACAGTCATCCGTGGGGTCTTTCCTATCTCATAGCTGCGCACACGTTGTCTTAAGGGAGATGCCAGTGTCCTGGGGTGGTCCCTTCCCATCTCTGCCCTTCAACCTGTTTGATCAGGTTAACTCGTTTTGTGTCTAGGATTTGTTTTCCAAATCGCAAGTTCATTCTTTCCGTATCATGAGCTGGCCACATGTTACACAAATGTGGCTTATCCTGAAATAATTTCAAGATGTTAAGTCCCTCTTCTGGGTAGCGTGTGTTAATATTGTCTGGGAACAGCTGGTTCAGATTGGTGTAAGATGTTTTCATTTGGGTCTAGGAAGTTCAGGGGAGAACCAGAGGCAGCTGATAGGAGAAGGTCTTCTTGGCCATCTCATCTACATCACCGTGGCTCAGATCCACACATCTCCTTCTTGTCAATCCCATGGCTCATCGTGGTCCTGTGCTGACATCTCTTGGATATTGCAGAGATGACCAACGGTATCTCCTTACTACTACAAATCCCACTGTTGTACACGGTGTGCTTGGGGCTGGTATTTAGAAATGAAACACTGTCCTTGAGCCCCGGGTTTCCCCAGGTGGGACTCCCCTTGAGCAAGGACAGGAGAACTTGGCCTTCTTCAAGCACAGTAGAATGTAAATCTGTCAGTTTTACACCAAACCATCTATGATCACCAGATTACTCACCATTTTTAGCTTTAGGAGGAGCTACAAATTTACTTAAACTTCTGGGAAGTTGCTACATACAGGTCAGAAACTCCTAGATAATATTTAGACCTTAGGTTGAGTAGATACGAGATGCTATCTAGTTACTCTCCACTGAAAGTTAAGAACCTAATGGAGGAACCAGTGCCAGAGAGCAGAGGACTTTAAGAATACATTCAATGAGGTAATTTTATGCATCTGGCAATACCCTGAAATACAACATATATGAGCCTCTTGTTAGTGACCCCAAGAGCCATCAGCACTGCTAAAAGATGTGTTTTCTCTCAAAGAGCCTCGGGATTGACTTAAATCCTTCAGTGGATTGACTTAACATAGCAAAATTGTTTTTTTTTTTCCCCTCCATGTGCCAATTCAGCAAAGTTGTCTTGGATCCAAACGCCAAGTTATGCCTGTTGGTCTCTTACCACCACCTGAAGCAGAAAAAGAGCTGAGCAGAGCAATTCCAGCAGGGGACAAGGATCCAGCTGGTACCATCTTATCCAAGTTGGCTTCTGGAGGGCCAAAACCACTTGGTTGAGGACAGCAAAGTGGTTAAGGCTACCTTTCCAAACCAGCCTGGAACCAGTATCCTCATGAAGGCACAGTGGTTGTTTTGGTAAGGCCTGAGGTGTTAAGAGATAGTTCTGGTTTATTTTATGATTTTGGCTATAAAATTTCATGGCTGAAATATAGGTCTGCTTTGCTGGATAGCAGGGAATAAAACCACACAGCCATCAGCCACCTGAGACGTCTTGCTTTCGTGTCCAAGTGATCTCCCAATGCCTTTCACTGCCCTTGTTCCCTTGAATGTCTGCAGTGAAGCTGCTCTTATGGATTAGTGGTTACTCCTTTCCCCAGCCTCGGTGCTTTACATCAAATATTTAATGGTTAGAAAATGAGACGTTGTTTTTCTGACCTGGATGCTCAGCATTTATGGTTCTTTATCTCAGACAATAGGCACACCACCGGGATGCAGTCCCAGTATTGATCTTGGGGCCTTGAGGTCAGCACTTAGCTTACCGTCATGATTACGCTAATTACTCTTGTTCCTGCTTTCTTTCCTCCCACCCACCGGCCTTAAACGCAGGGGATTGTCATGTAAATAAGTGACCTAATTAGCAGTGCTTTCAAACCCCTTTTAAAATGAGGATCCCTCATGAGTAATACCAGGAAATCAAGGTTTTTGTGGAAATAACTCCAAAGAGCCTGCTGTCCACACCGCTTGGATCACGCATTAGGATGTGTTTATCTCTTCTGAAGAGAATGACTCACTGGTGGCAAAGATTAATGGCAGTAAATCCACCTGCTTCTCCCTGGGGTGTTAGTTGTGGCAGCATCCTCTAGGGTAGAAGGGGCAAAATCCTTTCCAGAACGAGGCGACAGGAGTGTGGTCAACCATTGACATCACCACTGAGTCACTTTGCACAACGCGTGGGCTGGAGGATAGTTCTCATCTAACCTGCATCTATATTAATGTGGGACTTGGAGAAAATGGCTCTCCAATAACCAGGAACAGAGGAGAAGTCAAGCTGTGAGGCTGCTACAGCTGATGCAAGATGGAAACGATATTCCTGCTGATGTGATGCCCTCTTCGTGCCCCTCGTCTTTCCCGTGAGGTCTGTCCTTATGTTTGAAAGCCCGTCATGGTTCCTGGATATTCAGATCCCCACCTTCCTCTATGGTCTCCTGGAAAAGCTGCATTCACTCCCTTCTGTCTTCCAGCACAGAGCTCCTTGCTACTCCTCTTCCTACTTTGCAAATCAGTTTATTAAAAAACAGTCCTCAAAACACTTCCATCTACAATTGTCAACACTTAAAAAAAAAAAAAAAAGAGAGAAGATCCTTAAGGTATCTATCTAACCATATTTATTTTCCTGACGTTTGCCTTACCTTGTCCCCACTTCTTCCAAAGAAGAGTAGTTTTGCCATCAGACCATCAGCACTTCTGTTTCTCACTCTTCCAGTGCGTCCAACACTGAGAGGTTTAAGGTCCTTTTAGAAATTCATCCCTCTCAGGATACCTTCTACCCACAGAAACTCTGCAATGATGCTAAAATTTTCAGGGCATTTATTGGCAAGATACAGCATGGTATCAGGGAGGGAAAAAAAAAGGAAAAAGTTAGGTTGCTTCTTCTATTTGCTTTTGGACATCTGAGATGGTTTGCAGCATCAGTGCCTCTCCTGGCCAAGCTGACCAGTCCCCTAACAAAACATTTTGATCTCTCAGTTTTTATGTCAAGGCATAATTATGCTGCTTTACAAGCATCCTAACACCAATCACTGATTCTTTTTTTCTTTTCTAGCTCTGAGGAAGCCTTATGAGCAGGTTGACATCTCTTTGCTGTTGGTTTTTGTTTGTTTTTTTTTTAATATTAACCCAAGTGGCCAACGCCTGTCTGTCTCCTTATTCTTTCAGCTGTCAACGAAATTAAACATTTCAGTTTAGGACACATCCTAGCAGGTGTGGGGGGAGAATTGAACATGAAGGCAGCTCGTAAAAGCCTGCTGGTCCTCTCTGCTTTGCTTCACATCTTCACGCAGATTTTTTGCTGCAGCTTTCATAAACGCCCAGCGTTCCTGCCCGATGCCTGCCAGTGAGTTAACGGCCGAGCCGACATGCTCCGAGTCAGATACCATCGAAACGTCGTTAATTTGATGATATGTACATTATGTGTGTTCCGAGTGCTGGGAAGCATTTGTTATTAATGGCTGAGCTGAAATCATCTCCACCAGCTCTAAGGATGCGGTGCCTCTTGCAAAGCAGCTGGCCTGGAGCTTTTTGGTTTCCTTCCACTCATTTTTACCCCTCAACTCATAAATGTGGACAATTCTTAAAAGGTCTTCTCTCCCCACTGAAGCCCAGTAACAAAGCTCTCGCTGAAGTAGGAAAAGAAATTAATTTGGGGATGAATTTTTAGCCTCATTAATAGAAGCTGATGTCAGTGGAGCTGTGGTTTTGCTCTGGTTTAATGAAAACGAGGCAAAGCACGTGGCTGGTTTTGGCTAGCCAAGGACGGAAAAGGGTGCAAAACTCTGAAAAGGCAAAAAAATGCTGTCCATAACTCAAAAGCAGATTAATGTGGGTTTTCTCCCTAAGCTTTCTAAATCAGGTTTCTTCTTTGATAAAAGAATCAAGCCCTAAAAATATTTCTATGGGGTAGAAAAGGAGAAAGTTATGTTATAAATTACTGAAAGCAAGAAAATTTAACACAGAAGAGTTGTCTTAGCTGAGGAGCACTGGAGCAACAAACCCTGGCCTGTTCAAAGAGATCGGGATTTATTCAGTCTTCAGCTGAGATAGCTCTCCTGCTCATAGCTGCATCTGCACGATTTTGCTTCCTTTAGGGAAAAAAAAAAAAATAATAATAATAATAAAAAGCCTGCTCCCTTTTGACTTTTTAAATGAACCGAGCATCTCTTTTTTTGTTGGTTTTCTTTTTTCCCAAGCCTTTTCCAGACTCGAATGAAGAGTATTTAAAGGAAAGTGTTCAACAACCAACCCAACCTTCCAGCCAGCTCTGGTATGATGGAGCTAGATGGAGCTAGACCGTCCCACCACTTTTTTTGTCCTGCCCCTCCAGCTCTTTTTTTTCTTTCCCTTACAAACCCTTTCTCGAGGCTGCATATTTGCAGAAACCAATGGAAAACAAACCACTTTTAGAGGAGTTATTGCCTTTTTAAAAGTGGTAATTTCCTTGCGAAATTTATGCCTGCCAGCAGAGGCAGACGAGGAGCTCTGCAGGCAGCTCTAACGAGACAATTCATTAACTAGCGAGTGTACACACGCCATAAAAAACATTAATTCACAAAATGAAAAACTAATAGAGTGTTTAGCCTGTTCTTTATCACTGGTGACAGTCTGTGCTCTCCTCATCATTAGTGTTTACTGAACTGATGGGGGCTGCAGCCCAGCCTGCTTATCACCACTCATCGCAAATGAGGTCGCGATGCTTTTTTTCCAGCACGGTTACATTGTCCCTCTCCTGCACTTCAATTTTTAACATGGAGTGGGCAGAGAGACATGGAAGGATGTTCTCGAGACCACCCTTCAGGTTTGTCTTGCTTTTCTCAAGTTTGGCACACTCTGTTCTCATCAGAACCTCAAGGAGATTCGGAAAGGGAAATCCCTGCCTTAAGGATCTTCTGATGTGATCCCAATTACCTCTGCTGATGAACCAGGTTCATTAGTAGGAACGGGACTCTGAAGTGATCATAGCATGTCACATTAGTATGATTTATGTCAGTGGGAAGCTCTCCTTGAGCTTGCTTGGTCTTTACCTCTGCTTAGCCTTTAAGCGTTGACATAACGTTGCCCCTTCGGCATCGATGAGTGGTTTTGCCGATGATCCCTGTAAAAGGTGAGCCAGAGCAGTGCCGAGTACTGAGAAAATTCCAGCCCCGTATCTCTTGTTTGAAAGGTCCTCACCTGTTAAAGTCTGTCCTTTCTTGGTATTTGCTTTATTTTAGCAAGAATCCCTGTTTCTTCCCTTATTGATCGGTACGGTCGGCTGCATCCCCAGCCCACCTGCACGTGGGAGATGATCTCCAGATCTCAGAGCTCTGCCCAGGTCCGGGTTGCTCGCTTTATTTCACAAAGTGGGTTGCACCCAGTGAATGGAAGACTCTGAATGACTTAGGTGGGTGCTGAGTGCCCTCACCTCTGCTCGTTGGCTCCTGCTTTCATCTGTAAGCCGCTCGGCTGCGCTTGGTGACAAGAATTAACCTTACCCAACCTCATGGAAGGGAAGGTCAGCACGCTGATGTGCAGAGCCAAATCCTTGCCAGGACAAGCTAGGGAATCCCTTTTGGTTCAGAGTCTGTGTGAAGAAGACAGCTGACATCAAAAATTCATAGGTGCCAGGTACGTGGAAGTCTTGGGAGATGTCATTGCTCGTCTTGATTTTCCTCCCTATTTAAAATCTAGAAAGAGAGAGATCTAGGTAAAAGATCTTTGCAGTAGCTGCAAAAATATTTGAAATAGCCACATCTAGGAGTCCCAAAGGTTCAGACACACCTCTAAAAAGGAAGGGGAAGGATGGCAAAACAGCATCTAGCTTTGGTTCCCAAATCCCTGCAGCTGTGAAATAAATCTCTTGAAACGCGGAAAAAAAACAAAATCCAGTTCCAGATTTTGTGGCTCATTCCACTGCTTTTCTGCAGAGTTGCAGCTCTGAGCTCCCCAAACAGAGCCAGTTAAAGGCAGGCAGTGAGTGATCTCTGCCTTAGAGCTTCAAATAATACTCTTGCAGCCAGAAGCCGGTCCAAGTGGCCATATGGGTTGCATATAGTTGTTGTTGTTCATTATTTCTCGAGCACCACAGGTGTGCAGAGCGCTTTGCAACAGGATAAAAAGAGAAGGCCCCTGCTCCTCGGAGAGCTTAGACTCTAAATTAGATCGAGGCGGCATCTCAAGAGCAATAAGAGATCAAAGTGGGAGGAAAGATGTGTAACCACAAAAAGAAAAGCGGCTCGAGAGCAGGGTCCTGGTAGTTTTTCCCACGGAGAGAAAATCATTTGAGTTGATTTGCTTTGTCTGGCTCTCTGTAGTTATTTAGGATTTTTCATCTCCAGCAAGTCCTGATTTATCTCCCAGCTCCCGTCTCTGTAGCGCTGTGCCGAGGCGATGCCCCAGTGCTGTTTCCATCCCATATTTTGGGGCTGGAGGCATCTCAGTGATGTTCCTGCTGCCCCTTGAAGCCCTTCCTCATCAGCACCACCACGGCAGCAGCTTTCCGGTACCCAACCCTAGCCTCCATCAGCAGAGCATGGCTTAATAGGAAGAGAGGTGATTTTTTGATGGTGACCCATTAGAAAAAGTGTTAGTTTTCCTCCTGTCCTTTGGCTTCAAGGGACAGAAGTCTCCTGGAATATGTCTGCCTTCAGAAATCTTGCTGAAATAAGTCCTTGGTGTTGCACCTAGTGTGCACGCTGTGCTGCCACACTCTTATCTCCTTAAAAAAAATGTATATATAATACATTTGTATGTGTAATACACAAATCTAATTCCTCCTAACTTTATTGAGTGCTTTTTCTTTTAAATACACGGAAAATCTCTTACAATGGCTGATTTGTCTCCCTGTGACAGTGTCACCTCGTGGTGCTGAAAGCTGTGAAGACAAGAGACACGGAGAGCTTGGAGTCAGTTTGCAAGGCAGTGATGGATAAAGACAGAGGAGGAAACCCCAGGTTTCATCCACTGAGAACTAAAGCATGGAGAGGGCAAGCCCAGATCCCCAGAAAAATCTCCAGCAGAGATGGGAATTAACCCCGAGTCTCCAAAGGCATGGTTCAGCACTTGATCCATCCCAATTTCCTTTCGCATCCGTTTATTAATGATTATTTGGGGGTTTCCTCTTGCAGGGAGGAAGGGAGCAAGAATTAAAGTTTAAATAGGTGTGAGCTGCTCCCTAATGTTACCTGTGGGACACAGCGAAGGTTTCAGACCGCGTCTCTTTTCCAAATACGAGTTTTTCTCCCAACAGAGCTGTAAAATTTCTCCGTGAGCCTTTCCCCTTTCCCCGTTAAGCAAACACGTACAGCGCTGTATGGAAAGCGTGAGCACGTTGCAGGTTTATTTCCCGGGTTCGGGCTGCACCGGAGCCGAAGCAGAGCCTGTAACCTTAGATTGATTTTTCTTCTTGTGCTATTAAATCATTCAAATCTGTTAGCAGTCGCTCCGCTCGAGCAGGGAGCGGGCAGGACGTGCTATTGTAGACCTTGATTGGTTACAGAGGTTTGTTTATGGGCGCCGCGGCAGGTTTTGTTTAATATTCCCGAGGTCTGGGAATTTACATCCATCGATTTACAAGGCACGAGCTGTCAAGAGGCACCGGCATCGCATCGAATTGCAAAATGATTGAAATCATGGGCGACAACTACTGCGTTAAGTTTATTTTTCTCAGGTTTGCCGGAATGAAATGCGCCTTCTCCTTGGAGTGAGGTATCTTGGCCGGGCTTACAGCAAGCAAAAGAAATCCCAGGCAAAACCGTAATTATTATCCAGCAGCACGGGAAGCCGACGTAAGACAACTGAAATTCATCTGTTTGGGCTGCAAAATGATGAGGGGCTGTGGAGCCAGTTGTTGGCTGCTGCTTACCCAACCGCTGGGTATTTTCTTGGCTTGGAGGGCTCGTGGTTGACATGGTCTAAATGGGCCAAGGTACTTAAGAAAGGGAAGAAGAAATAGATGGCTGAGAATTTTGTTTTGTTTTATTATGGTGCTGCTTCTCCAGCATTTCAGCTGGAGATACCTCCTTCGGCTCTTTGGGTCCAGAGGCATTCTGGTGGGTTGGAGGTCCATCAGTGCAGGGTCACCCTTCAATCGTGTCTGCCCAAAGAACTGGCCGCCTCCAAAACCAATTCCAAATTACATTTTTATTCAATATCCTGTAATATTTTAGGCTCTGATTATCTTATGCAGCTACAACTCCTTCTCTGGGTTCGTGTTTCCTGAGTGAAACTTAAAGAAATGGGATTTTCTCCTTGGCTAGCACAGCAGTGGGACGATCCTTCTGGGATGTGCAAAGAAGGAGAAAGGACAAGTGGTGGGCTCGGAAAGTCTTTTAATCCAAAAAAAGCAAAGGTACACTTCAGTGCTCTCATATTGCAAGGGAGAAATGGAGACAGATGCCCCAAGCCAGCACTCGATCTTCCTCCTTCAGTGGGGGCACTGAACACCCATAAAAACAAAGCCAGGAGTGCTCTGGCTTTACGCAAGGCACAGATCATCCCCGTCTCCCTCCTCCTCTTAACTCCGCTGACAAATATAATTACGGCTTCACTTAAATTGCTGTAAATGAATTCTGGAGAGCAGAAAAAAAATGTGTGTCTATCTCTCCCGTGCAGAAATTAGCTGACTCCTGCATTTCGGTTGATGGGTCCATCCATCTCCATCGCTTGCAGGGAAGCACTGCGGGAGCGTTCCTGCGGCGTAACAGCAAGTCCAGCTCCAGGAGCAAGACCCCTAGAAACCTGTCAAAATTTAGTTTTTTACACTAAAAATGATTTTGTCCCCCACCAGAATATAGGGAAGGTTTCCTGCCTTCTGCTGTGACCAGATAAGGACACTTAGACCTGATGCTGCTTGATCCCAAAGTCCTGCCACCCCCAGGGAAACCAATGTCACTGGGGGGCTTGAAGGGTGGGTGGCAGCTGGGCAAACAGCGCTTCCAAAGCGCCTCCCCCAAGTCATCTCCCAACGCCGTTATCTGGAAGTAGAGGTTGTGTAAATAACTCATTTAACCCACCGATAATTTGATTTTGTTTTGTTTTCTCACCGAGCAGAACGATGCTTGGAGAAGTGTCGGAGTGTGCCGGGGCCGGGGAGGAATCCTTACAGTGAACGGATTATTTCTCTTTAACACTCCAGGCCAATTAATTATTTTCCGCCGTATTTGCCAAGCTCTGAATTTCTTTGCCCATTGCTGCCTCTTTGTTAGGATGAAACTTCATGAATATTGCTGCGATTGGAGGAGTTGCTGAAGGAGGCAGCTTCCCGGAGTTGTGTTGTACTCAGCTTTGTCCAGGCAGGGTTTTCCCTGTTGTAATTCACAGTAAAACTAGATGCACAATTAGGCACTTGTACTCCAATTGGACTTGTCCGTCTTATATGTTTACCTCTATTTCAACCTGCTTCACACAAAAGAGATTGGGACTTTTTATCTCTTTGTCTTGGTTTTGCTTTTCAGGCTAGATCTGAAGGGGTGTTTAATTTTAGGAGCGAATCCAAAGCTCCGCGTAGGTTCCCCTTTCAAAGCAGGTCTTTGGCTATACAAACAGAGCCAAGTGACATTTATTTAATCAGTCTCCATCACAATGAGAGTTTGTTGTCAACAGTTCCTTGGTGAGGTACAAATCCTTCCTGCGCCGAGTTGCGTTGGTGGCTGGCTGAGTGTTTGTCATGTACCCAACAGCAGTGCAAGGAGAGGGAAAACAAGAAATTTCTCACTGCCAGCAAGTACCTCCGTTATTCAGGTCGATCACAGAATAAATATGAGCTGATAATGTAAAGCAATGAAAAAAAACAGATACCAAAGCCAAAAAAAAAAAGTATTTCCGAGGGAGATGGGAAAGCTCTAGTCCCATTGTGGCAGTAGTAAGAGCTCGAACACAGCACGCAGCGGTGGTCATTTTTGCTCAAGAATATATAATTGAGACTGGAAAGGGTGTAGAGAATTGCTTTTGGGTGAAGAGGGGTTGGAAAGCCTTTCTCAGAAGATAAATCAGGCTGCTTTGCCCACCTCTGCAGGAGTTTAGCATGGTAGCATAGCAGAAGCTAAATGCCAGCGATGGCAAACTCCACAAGGCAAAGACTAATGCTGGCATATGAAGAACCAAATATATAACATCAGTGAGTACATTTAGGCTGGAATTTAGTTCCTAGCCTCCAGCTTCACTGCCAGAGGTTTTCCAGGAGCCACCAAAGGAAGCAAGGAAGGTAGAGACTTGACTGACTTCCATATGGCACACAAGTTTCTATTCAAGGCCATGGGACACAGCGCTTGTGGGGTCAGACGTGGTGACCCAGGACATCCCTTGTCATCACACTGTTTAATTCAGCTGGAAGGTGCCTAGGCAGGTCTGCTTAATTTCAAACATCACTAATCACCCTATGCAAGAAGTAATTTCTGAAGTGTTACTTAAATGAGGATTTGAACTCAGATGTTTGAGATATTTTTCCTGTAATTAGGGTAGAATTTATGATAACTGTGATTTAAAGAGGTCTCAGTGGGAGGGATATGGATGTATCTGCAGAAGTTAGACCTGGTTAGGCCATTGTTGGGGGTGGTATTTGCAGGACAACAATCCCATGGCCAAGCTCCTCTTCTCTTCTTTGCTGCCCACACAGCAGAAATACCACTTGTCTCCTGGCTCACAGTAGGGTGGCAAGAAGTAAATGATGAAATGGCTCCGCTTTCTAGGACTTTTGTAAATGTGGCACGTGCTGAATAAAGAGGGTTTTTTTCCAGTTGTCTGGTGTGCAGGAACAGCACCGTTCTTCAGGTGTCAACTTTGGAGACAGCTCCAAGAGCAACTCATATCTGTTGCCTGCTGTTTGCTTCACTGCATTAAGAGTTGTGTTTTATTCACAAGAACAAAGAAGGCTCCCAGATGCTTGTGGAGGGATGGGTCAAACAAAGGTTTACTTGAAATTCTCCTGGGGAAGTCTGAGGTGACCAAAAAGGACCATCTGTGCTTTCGGTGCCGTGCTTTGGCTCCAGAACAGCTTTTTCCTCACCCCATGCAAAGTAAGATAAATGTTCCTGGATTTTGCAAGTGCAGAAATACTCATCACAGAGCAATATCTTCCAAGCAAATGTATTCTGGTGGTTGATTAAACCCCTCAGATTCATTTTGGAGTTTAATCAATTGCAGAAGCAGTTTGTTGCTTCTCACGCTCCCAAATTACAGACTTCATTGCTCAGCCAAAGGTGTACGAGAGCGGGCGCGCTTAGGATGGAAGCAGTTGAGACGCTGTAGCTGCTAAAGCCGAGTGGTATTGATGAAATATGTCACAAATTAATCCTGTCTTCTCTTGCTAGCCATGTCTCCTGGCCAGGACAGCCACACCAGTATGGAGCACCTCCCTGCATCCGAACAGATCCTGCAAACCCTGAGCGAGCTGGCCAGGTCTTTCCAAGAGATGGCTGACCGCTGCCTGCTGGTGCTGCATTTGGAAGTCAGGTAAAAGCCCTGAATTCGGGGATTGTGAGTGAGCTAGCAAGGGCTACAGGTTAGGATTGTGCCCAGGGAACACGTTATGGCACCTGAGACAGGTATATTTGCCTGCTATAGCATTGAAGAAATCAGAGGCGTGCCCAGAAATGCCAGGTCCCATCACCATGGATGGCCAAATGAGGGACAAAGGCAGGATACTGAAACTGGAATTTCATAGAGGGGTCTGCATCTTGTGTCAAAAACTAGGAAAAATGGGTTTTCAGAGTCTTTGTCCTTAGATAATTGCACAGTGCTTTTAAAATCTAACAGGTGTCTGCATATTTATCAGCCCTTGCGCTTTGGCTTGCAGATAGGAGCTTTTCTTGCTCCTTTTTCAAACAGTAACAGAAACTGGGGAAGAGGAGGCAAGCACCAGCTGGATTTTCTAAAGGGCTGGATAGTTTTATGATGTCTCTGACTACACATGCGAAGATCAAAAGCAGCAAAACCCTTTCTTCAAGCTGCCAGCTGTCCACTGCGGGGCTGGGACGACATTTGTCCCTTGTGCGTCGCGTTGGCCAGGTGTGTTTTCATTGCTTCCCTTCCTCTGAAGCATCAAATGTAAGCGGGTGTCAGAGACAGGCAATGAGACTCGATGGGCCGTTGGTTTGTTCTGCTTTGACATATCCTGAGCCATAATTGCGTCCTCCTGTACGCTGGCAGAGCTCTCGTGAAGGAGCTTTAAAAAAATCCGCATTAGTTATTGTCAGCAGCCCTTCACCCTGCCATCCATCACCTGCTGGCCACTTGGTTGCAGGCATCACAAATGAGCTGGGGCTTGAAGGATTTGAGGAAAAGAGTGTTAAAGTATGGAAATGGAGCAGCTTTCCAGCTGCGATGTGGTGCAAGGTAACACAGCCAACCTGGGCTCGTGGAATGGGTTTCTGGCCGCAGTCCTCTGTGGAGTTCCCTCACAGGTGGGTGAAGCAAAATAAGTGCAAGTAGAAGTCAGGACAATTCTTGCTGGGATGTTGGAGTCGACCTCTGCCATCCTCCTCCAGTGCTTCTACCAGCATCCTAAATTTGATGCTGTAAATACACCGTAGCATGTAAATCCTTGCAACAGGTGGCAAGGAGTGAGGAGAGATGCTGCACCCAGGAGGATCCCCAGCAGGGTGGAAGCTCCCCTGCATTCATCACACCCCATTCGCAACCCCCTGCAGCAACAGAGCAAAATCCCAGTCCCTCTGGTGGCTGCTCAGAGCAGATTTCTCTGCATTCCCACGCCAGCTCCCCAGATCCGTGCCACTTGCAAGGTGCAGAGCACAGCATGTGTTCATCCACACTCATCTGCACGTATCCCCTTGTCTTTCTCCTCCCGTAGGACCCCCGTTCGTTCCCAGCTTTGCCAGATGCTGGTTGGCACCAGCCTGGGGTTGGTTTCTGCTCCTCTACTGCCAGCTGGGCATGCCCTGAGGACAGTGGTCACCGAGAACCTGCTCCTTAATTTCGTATCTGCTTCCTTAAATGAAACCTATTAGCATGTTCAGATCATTTACCATTTGTTTTGTTACAAACAACCGTGGAATTTTAGATTATTTAATCTATTACACTGTTTTCACATAAAAACCAAAGCTATATGGCATTACACAAGGACATTTTCCAAGAGGATGGGGACATGAAAGCCAGAACATACCACCACAGCTGTTTGAGCCAGCCTGGTGTGAATTTTATGCCTCGGTGTGCTGATCCTGATGGAAGAGATGGTGTCAGGGCACGTAAACCCACTACAGCACGTTGTCTCCAGGCCACCTTGGCAGGGAAATAGGAAAGAAAATAGTTGCAGTAGTGTTAGAAGTTTGGGAATAGGCACGGTCTTGGCCTGCTAATTATCAGTTAATGTCCCCTGGCTCACTCTTTTTTTCCAATTTTAACTGCTCTTAGGGCTTACAAAGCCTGTAAGAAGTTGTCATTTAGGCATCAATATTAAAGTGCTGCTGAACCAGCACATGCGAGGCTGGAGAACCTGGTGAAAAGGCACTTGGCATTTTACTTTGATGGTGTAGGTCAGATCTGTTAATAAAGGGTCCTTTGTATTCACCTCTCGAGATAGGACGATGACAAGTCAAGAGGAGGATGCACTTAATGCAGACATAACCACTCATTTCTTAGAACTACTATTTTTTATCTGCTTGAACTTTGGAAGGAAAATTGTAAGATAACACTTTGCCTAAGGTGCATTTAATACAGTGTCATGATCAAGCAACGTGCTTGGGTTTTGTTGTTGTTAGTTTTTTTCATTATTCCCAAAATAAAAGATTTATTTTCAAGAGATCTTAACTACTCTCAGTAGCCCCTCTGTATTCCCACAACATCTAATATATAAAGTTTTTGCGCAGTGTAATCAGCAATGCTTTCAGAAGACCTAATGGCAAAGCCACATCAAGGTCGGCACAAACGTGCTGGTATTTGGAGGGAGAAACAAAAGGAACAACTGTCCTCGGCAGCCTCAACCCCTCTGGAAATGTTGTGGCAATACTGCTTATCAGATATTGCTTGGGGGCTGGCCAATGCATGAAAATAAAAAATAGTTAATTATTTTTAACACCCGCCGATATCTTAATGGCGAGCTTGTTGCAGTGTAACATTTCTTTTTTCTGTCTTGCAGAGTTCATTGCTTCCACTACCTGATCCCACTGGCTAAACAAGGGAACTATGCCATCGTGGCCAACGTGGAGAGCATGGACTACGACCCCCTGGTTGTCCGGCTCAACAAGGACATCAGTGCTATCGAGGAGGCCATGAGCGCCAGCCTCCAGCAGCACAAGTTCCAGTACATTTTCGAAGGTCAGACATTTGCCAACGAGCTTCTAAGAGTTTGGTTCATATGAAAAGATGTTTCATTATCACCGCAAAGCTCTGAAGTATTCCTTTGGGGGGTAAGACATGTCTGGTATTGTTGCCATCTGTGAGAAAAACCTCAATAATTTTCTCAGACAGGGTCTTCTGTGAAGCTCTGTTTTTTTGTGATTGCAGTGGCAGGCATCCTGTGAGCCCAGCAAAAGTAGATCATAACCCTATATTCCCTATTACCCGACGCCTGATTCCTCGTTGGCTGGGTACTACAGGTTCACAAACTACTCGATGCCTATTACTACACCATATATGTACTATTTTTTTGACCAACCCTTAATTTCTCCTCTTCCTTTTTTCTCCTTCTCTCTTGACCATGATTTTTTGTTTTTACTGATTTCGTTCTGCTCGTCCTATTTTTCTTAGCTATCCTCCTTATCTTGGGACAGTGGGACCTTCCCCTTACCTGCTTAACATACTCCCCACTGCCATGCCCTTGTTGTCTCTGCACAATCACTTTTGAATGTGCAAGGTCAGTGGAATTTCCCACTGCAAAAACACCTTCTCCTGCAAAAACACAACTTTGTCTCTCACACATCTACAGCAAATTGGTAAGTGCAAACATGCAAACACAGGACAGTCAAATCTTGTTGCTCCCATAGCATTTCTGAGTGTATCTGACCGGATTCGAGCAGTGGGCCCACGCGGAGCAGGAAGGCAGTAAGGTGATGTACGTGCAGGACATTTTGTGCTTGGGAAGCCGTAGGGTACGTGCATATATTACAAGCGCAGTGCTATTATGGCACAGTTCCTACCCAAAGTGTAGCTATTCCATTACTAAAATTAAATTTCGAGAACATTAGCTCTTCGGATGTCTCATCTGTCGTGATTACCTTGGAGAATATAAATCACGTCTTGGTTCATCTCCCCTGTATTTATTTGTGGCGCTGACGCACGGTTGTCTTGCCTGCGTGCCGGGGTGCGCGTCCTTCTACGTGGTGGCTGACAGAGTCAGGAGAGAGGGGGCACTGGAGATGCACCCGCTGCACAGAATGGTATTTCAGCAGGGATCAAGGCTTTGCAAGCCTGGTTAGCCTTCTTCTGGCCACCACTGGTCCTAAAAGAGGCTCTCAGTATCTCTGAATGCCCCCCACAAACCTGTGAGGCTCCTGATGGTGCTTTTTTTAATCAGGTCTTTTTATCAATGTCTACTCTCGTGCTAACCTCTCTACTGAGTAAATTGGGCTGGGTTTTTTGGGGGGTTTGTAGTGCAACATGAGCGGTGGGTACATCATTCTGGGGCTGACTTTGACTCGTAGCAGCCAAGCTCTGTCCTTTAGCAGCAGAGGGGAGATGGAGACATCATTCAGACTCAAGAAACTGTTCAGGACTGATCAGAGGGAGGCTGCACATCGAGTGCATTGAAATGCAGCTCACTTCTGCTCTTGCAGAGAGTGTACCGTGAAGAAATACCACTCCTTGGTAATAGATTAAAATATTAATATTTTGTAGGAGCAAATAGTGGTCCATTGATGGGACTGAGAGGGACTGAAAGGGACATTTTGCAAAGCCTGATGATAAATCTGGCAGCATCCTGTAAATATCAATGGCTATGATAATGCAACTTTGAGGTTTTTTACTATTATTATATGCTTTTTTGTTGTTTTTTTTTAAATATATTTTTGCTATCAAAGGAAACCTTGAGGGAAGTCCTACTAAAATTCACAGGGAAGGTGAAGGCAGTTTCCGGATACAGTCTGGCAGATCTCCTGTTCCAGTTCACATGCACCCCTTAACAGCACTCACTCATGGGTTTTGTAGTAAATTACTGTTAATAAATATCTTCCTCCTGTGACTTTATTGTTTGATTTTTTTCTTCCCCCTCGCAGGTTTGGGCCACCTCATCTCCTGCATTCTGATCAACGGCGCCCACTATTTTAAGCGCATCAGTGAGTCTGGCATCAAGAAAATGTGCAGGAACATCTTCATCCTGCAGCAAAACCTGACCAACATCACCATGTCCCGTGAGGCTGACCTGGACTTTGCAAGGTGAGCTAGGGACCCTATTTTGTCTTCATTACTATTTTGATGCCCTTGTGCAGGGTGGCAGCTCCTTCCAAAGGTTTCATCACTCACTGTGTGTGCAGCTGGATGAATACAATGAAGTTGGGGGTGCAGAAATGTTAATTGAAATATTTACTTTCCTCCTCATTGGGTGGGAGATTCAATTGAGATGTGTTCAGAGCAACGTGGGAGTTCACCATCAGCTCACAGTGGAGGTCCCACCAAAGTGTCTGTGCTTGGGGCTTCCCGTTGGTGTGGTTCTCTTAAGACCTAAACCCAGGCAAGGACGAGTTTCTAGGTACAAGTCCTACGTGGAATTTAAGCTGGTTTGATCCAGGGTCTTGATTCGTGCCCAGGTGAGTAATACTTTGGTTTGTCAAAGGCTTAAATTTTTAGCCACTTGCAGTACTGTGTGCGAACCTCAGGGGTGCCAGCTGTTGTCTCCCTTCAAGTTCTGTTGCTCTCAAAATGATAGCAATACTAAAACAACACCAAAACTGGTCATGACAGCTCCCCTGAAAGTTTCTCATCTTGTCCTGCTGCTTTATTCACTGAAGGAGAATCTCTTGAGGACTAACCACGTACGTAAAAGCAAAAACTAAATGGGACCATCAGCAGAGCTGTGTTGGCCAAGCCTCTGTGGCCGCAGCTGGCTCAGCAACGGGCAGCTGAACCCAAGGAACAGCCAAAGGAGGAGGCTGGAATTTGCCGTTTAAGGCATGTAGATCAAATGACAAAAGTTATGCATGAGGCTCAGCTGTGACCCACCACAAACACTGGAAATTGTTGGTGTCACCGCTTGGCCATCGCTCACGGAGACTGAATTACGAGCGGCGTGACTCCCTCAGATGAGGGAGAGTAGGTATGGCCGAGTGCCTCATTTACTTGGCCTCTCATATGGGGAATGATCTCATTATTGAATTAGTCTTTTCATAATAACATTGACATGGGGAAGTTATGAATGCTGAGGCCTGGGGGAGAGACGGAGAGTGAGAGTGCTAGATCCATTACCAACTCTCCAAGGAATAAAGTTCCCAAATTCAATCTTTCCTTTTTTAAACGATTTTTTTTTCTCCCTGATCCTTTGAAACGTTAAATAAATTAGCCCAGTTTTTTTTTTGGCAGGCAGAACAGGGCTTGAGCACGTGCTGACAACAACTGGCACCCAGATAATGAGCTGCTGACCGAGCGCTGCTGGGGGCTGGCGTGATGTGGCCAGCCCTTCTCCGGAGGGTCTTTGCCATACGGGCTGAACAACCACGGAGAGAACAGAGCTGTGACTTGTAGAGCTGCATAATTTGACATGGAGTTTGAAGGGAAGGGCGAGGAGGGAACGTGTTCCCCCCTCCTCATCTTGCGTGATGGATGATGTGCCATACCGGCGGTTTTCATGATAGCGAGCGCACGCGTACCAGCCTGCCTGGGCTGTAGGGTGAATAGTTTTTCTCCTGGGCCATTTGGGCTGCTGAGGGCCATCACAGAGAGCTGTGGAGCTCACATGAGATACCTGAGCTCTCTACACAGCTGCATCAGCTGCTTTGAGGTACCTGCGATGCAGATTTCTTCCCATAATACAAATTCAACTTTTTTTTTTTTTTTTCTTTTTAGCTTTCATGACTGCATTGCTTCCCTCTTTCTTTCGGGGCAGGTTTCTGTGATCTGCAGAAGATGTTTTATCCTTTTTGTTCTTCAGCTGACTCCTGAATGCTCATTATCCAGATTCCCCTTTTACATAAACAAGGTGTTTCACGCATCCGAACCCTGCCCTGCTCACCTGAATTTACAATTACCCGAGCAAGTTCTCCTGTTACCCCAGGGATTCCAGTTACCGAGGTCGATTCGAACTATAAAATAAACAACTGTTCACACCTAGAAAGCATAAAATAGCGTCAACGTAGGATAAAAGTGGTTCGTACTTCTATCATATCTCTCATGCAGAAATCTGTAAATGCTTTGTGTGGTAGCTGACTGTCAGTTTTGCCTTTTTAAAGATGAGGAATGCTCACCTGCTCTTCCTTCTCCCTACACCTCGTGTTAGCTGGACTAAATTCCTTCCCTGCCTTAACTTTGCAGAGAACTGGGTGATTATTATGGAATGGGAGAGGAGATCTAACCCAGCTGGTGGCTCTCTGCACCACCTCTGGCCTTTGGAGGCAGTTCCCCTTATCCAAAATAATTCAGCTTTCAGGAACTTCATCAGAAGTCCTGGCCTCCTCCGAACAGGGAAAGATGTAATAGGTTTTGTGTCTTGTTTTTTTCTCACACACGCACAAAAAAAATGTTTTTCTCGTGTTTTTGCAGAGCTCTTTGTCCTCCTGGCTTGATCTAAGCCTCAGCACCCCTGTCCTTTTCTGCAAGTGAACACATTTAAATGGCATGTGCTCGAGTTTATGGCAGAAAGCAGACCATTCGAGTAAGGGCCTCAGGACTTTCAAGATTTCCCTGGGCATTGTGATTTTGATTTTGGGTTTGTTGTTTGTTTGTTTTTCCACTTTTGGTATGTTCTTCAGGGCTTTCTATGGGGCCCAAAGAGCACTGGGCATCCCCTTTCTTCTCTGTCTCAGCTGGTGACTTCTCAGAAACCCCAGTCAGGGAAGGTGGAAGGGAAAGATCTTCCTCCTCTGAAGCTGAAATCACACAGAGGATTCACGGCAAATCCTAAACCATGCAGCACTTGCTGGTTCTGGTGAGACTCTTGCTGTTTAAACCACATTCTTCAAAAGATTTGTAACCTGCAGATGACAACAGGCTCTGGCAAGACATGTGGCTTTGGGAGCAGTACCATGGCAGGGGGGAAATGTTTCAAATGAATTTTGCTTTAAGATTCTCAGTTTAAGGTGGAGCAGGGCAGGGAAACTCAGCAGAGCATCACGAAGCAGAGGTACAGCACGTTTCCATTGGGAAAAAAAGAGAAATTACCAACTTATGTGAGCTCTAGGAAGGAGTTTCTCCACTAACACACAAAAAAATGGGTAAAATAGGCTGGTTCTGACTGCTAAAGCATCACAAAAGGATTTGTATCATTTGCTACATTTCCTGCAAATATGAATAGGTTTTTCCCTTATATGTGTGTTCAGTATCTAGGCCAGCAGAAATGCAGGCGATGATTAGGGCATCTGCTATTGTATTAAAGAAAAAGCAGTGTTTTCTTCCTGTAATGGTACCCAGTCACACACTGCCAAGTCTGCAATTGAGCCTGGATTCCAGATACCTCCACATTTTGGGAGTTTCAGACCCAGAATTATATTGATGCCACTACAGGGATAAAAAAATCATCTTAAAATCCGGATTCCAGTTCAGGTCTTTTCCTTTCTGCTTTCCTTCACATCCCCTTTATCCCCTCTAAAATACAACTATGTGTTTATGCAGAGATTTCATCGGAGGTATTCAGAAAAGACTTGTTTTTGGCTTCAGCCTTATCCTTGAATACAACATCAGTCAGCTCTTAGATGTTCATTTTCCATAGGAAAAAAAAAAAAAAAAAAAAAAAAAAACCCTTTTCCAACACACAGCAGTGATAAAATTGCCCTTTTCTTGAAAGTTAATTGAGTTGGTTGTGAGGGGAAGGGAGGGACCACTGATGAAATGTGGCCATTTCGTACGAGGCAATGTAATTTCGACCTCGGAGATAAAGGGGTTTGAGTGGTGCTCCTCTTCGTTATGGGCTTTGAAAATGTCCTTCATTCCTTAAATAGTTTGCAGCACGGAGATCCAGAGGTGGCTGTGAGCCTACGAGTTAGATCAGAGGTTTTCCCTGCTGCTGCTGCCATTCAAGTTAGCAGCTGCTTTGGCCATCCACCCTGCAGGGACCAGAAATCTCTTTTCCTGTGGCTGAAGACCTTTATTTACCAGGGCCCTTGGCTTTGACCACGTCCTTCTAACAGATGTGGCACCCACGTTGGCACTGCTGGAGGATCCCGGCCGCTTGGAGAGGTCCCCAGTGGCCAGGCATGGGGAGAAGGCATCAGCATGCTGGGCAGTCGTCCTCAGATCAGACACAAATCAGCCCTTGCAGTGTAGTGCAGATGCCTGGGATCAAATGTGTCTGTCTGTATACAAATTCTGCTCAAATTGTCATTGTTCACAAAAGAGAATTGACCTTTGCTTCCTCTCCCCGGCCAAATACAGCTGCAGCTGCTGCTCTGACCCTGTTCCTTCGTGTCCCTGCTCTCCCAGCGATACCCGTGATGCTACGATGTCTGTGCTTGTCTCCTTACATCCTCGGGGCAAACACCCTGCACCCCTACAGCCAGCAGGAGAATTGGGAGGATTGCACCAGCTCTTGTGCTGGTTGCAAAGTGGGCGAGCACCGCCAAGGCGTTTGGAGGAAGCTGTGGGTAAAATTAACACCACTTAACCTCCATCAGGTCCTGGAAGCAGGCCTTGCCCCAGAACCTGTCATTATTTAGGTGGCAGGGCGGTCCCATCCCACTGATTCTTGCACTGGGAGAGCTGGAAAACGCCCGCTAATCCCAGCAGGAACAGCCTCGAGCCACAGCAGTGGGATTTCGAAGGGGGCTTTTTTTCAGAGCACGGCTCTGGCTTGGATGCTCAGCACGCAGGGCTCCTTCCCTGCTACAGCCAGCAGGCAGGGAATGTTTTTGTGGGATTGTGCAGGGGCAGGAGAGGTTTGTGCCTCTCTCCTGATGCACAAAGCTGTCCCAGGCAGGGTGAATAAGCAATAACATGCTGCCATCTACTGGGTGCTGCAGAGGGAAGGGGAAGCCGGTGTGCCTGGGAGATCCCTCAGCCATCCCAGTGCTCTGAAAGAAGTCCTTTCCGTTGCCAAATATTATTTCTCTTTCCGATTTTCTTCTCGATAGATTAACAGCAGGCTGTGCTTCCTGCCTGAGGGTGCAGCTGGCCAAAGGAGGCCTCCTTCAAGAGGTTTTTTGATGCTGGTTTTGTGCGTGTTGGACCCCACTTTCAGGTGCTGGAGGGATACTGCAGGTAGAGCTGGGCATAAATGGGGGGCAGACTGCTACACGGAAAGGCCATGGCTCATTTCCCACGAAATATTAATCACTGAGGAAGGGACAATACATGGAACCAGACATTGGGACACGAGAGAAACAACTGAGGTCTGGCTGTGGTGAAGGAGCAGCTGCTGCCTGAAGCCCTGGGTCCTGTTGAGATACGTCCTCACCTCTTCTGCAGGTCAGGTGTGAGGAATTTGGGGTCCCAGGTACACTGGAGCCACTTCCATCATTAAAGAGCCCTGACAGTCTCCCAGATGTTCTTTTGCTATTGAGGAATTTAAGGATTGGGGTGGGATTTCACCTCATGAAATCAGAGAATCGGAGAAAAAGTCACCACCCCTTCCCAGGACGGATCATAGGCAGACCCTTCCCTGCAGAGGAGCTGGGAGCAGAGGGAAAGCTGGAAGAAAAGCTCTCCTTTGCTGACAGCGTGGGAATGATGTCTTATCTCCATCTCCACGCTGGACTCATGTTGTGTATCTGTGGAGCACGGCCTCATTTTGTTTTTGCTGTTTTTAATTAACAAAGCTGCTTTAGTTTTCAATTAAGGACTTTTGGTTACAACAAAATCCCTATTTTCTTCTCCTTTCTTTTCTCTCTCGTTTTCTCCCCCCCGTAGTTTCCACTGAGCTTTGATCTCAGTGCAGGTTTAATTAGCTGTAATTAGTGGTTTCACTGCATTAACCAAAAATCCCAACTACAGAGGATTAAAAAACACCCCTCAGCTTGACGGCTCCCTCCCCCTTCCCTCCCTTGGCTTCCCCTATGTGCTCTGGGGGATCAGAGACTGCCTGCCCATGGGGTCCTTCACCAGGTGGGTGCTGCTGAGCGATGCCCCGTGCCCACTAAAACTCCGCTGGAAGAACCCACCTATCTGGGTGCTTTCATTTCCAGTTCAATCTGCAGCTGCTGGGGGTTTTAGGAGGGCGTCAATTTATGCCTTCACGTTTTATAGAGGTGCTTTTTGGGGTTTCTGACTGCTCTCTGCAGTACAGGACGGTTACGGTAAGGTGCCTGCTCAAAAATTCACAGGATTTTGGTTTCTTTGACCCTACACAGCCTCTGGAAGCTATGATAAGGCCACGTCCTTTAGGATGTTGGACTCGATCCTTATGGGTCCCTTCCAGCTCAGGAGATTCTGTGGTTCTGTGATCCTCTGCTGGAGCTGCCCAGCTCCTCATCACAGAAACACGAAGAGGTTTTGGAAGGGGTGACAGTGATCTGGGGAACCCAAAGCCACTGCTCTGCTCCCCTCCAGGGAAATACATGAGTAAATGTGGGGCAGGGGGCTGTGTGGTCCAGCTGGTCAGTCATAGCAGAGCATCCCCAGACACTTGTGTGTGGGAAAAGGCCTCAAACTGGAACTGGACAAGTTCCCCTGACCAGCTCAGAAGCTTTATGGACATTTATGGAGACGGCACTGGCTGAAAAATGCAGCGCTCCCAGCAGCTCACCCCAGTGCCCATGAGTGGAGATCACAGGTGGGTTCCTGTCCACTGCGCATCAAGCATTTCTCCTTACCACATCGATGTGAAAATCACCTCTTTTCAGTCATGTACCCCGTCTCCTGATCTCCTGACAGTGCCAGGACCCAAAAGCCTCCTTGTGCCTTCCTCAGTTCCCCAGGGTCAGAGGTTGGATGTGAGCTTTGCATCCATCGGGGTTTTACACTGATGGGCCTTGTGGGTCCCTTCCAGCTCGGGATATTGTATGATTCTGTGATTCTCTGCCCCCAAAACAGACTTTCTTAAGCCTGACATGTTTTGATGCATTTAGAGATGAGGTCTTTATGTTTTCTCTGGCTGAAGTCTCTCTTCTGAAGTCTGAGGGCTCAAAATTCCTTCCAATTCCTCATTAGTGACTGCCGATTTTGCATTTATTCCCAGGATAGCCTGTATGAGGGCTGTGCTCTGCCCTCTCTTCTGTCGCATGGGCCCTCTCAGCCCTGTTCCTTTCTGCAGGGTCAATAAGCCCAAAGTGGGTGAGAGCTTCTGGAGGGGCTTTATTTATCCCATCAAGGACATCCTGACAGACATCGGATGTGAACAGACCCAAACACCCCTCGTGCCGGCCTGAAATTCTCCTCCCAGCACAGCCCTTGGGGCTTTTTCTGCCTCACCTGGAAAACTCCCTCCAAAACATGTTGTATTTTGTTAACCAGGTGAAACACAGAGCCGGTACCGATAAAAGATCAGCAGCTCTTGACGTCGCTTTCAGGAAAGCATCAGCCAGCCCCAAAGGCTCGGTGCAAATCCATGACAGCGTGCACATGGACCCCACGATGCCGACACCTCGCCACATGCCACCTTCTCCTCCTCCTCTTTTCAGTCGTGTCAGCACAGCGGGCACTGATGCAACGCGTTAAATTAGAGCAGGGAAATGATTCAGCCCGGGGAGAAGGGCTATCGTTTGCTTTTTGCATCTTTTTTTTTTTTTTTTTTTTCGCTTTTTTTTGGCAGGATCAGCTCCCCGGTCTGGTTCACAGCGGGCCTCGCAAACAGCTGTGCTGGCACAAGTGAAGGAGAGGGAACAAAGAAGGAAATGAGCTGTAATGCTCTGAAACGATAATGTTCCTGAAAATGGAACTGCACCTTACATTAGGGTAAGACATCGGGGGCGAGTAAGGGAATCGCTCGAGATAGCAGCAGAGATGAGGCAGGAGCAGCAAAGGCGTCTTCGCGCAGCAGGCATCGCTCTTCTCTTGCCATCTTTGGGCCATTTGGCCTCCCTCCAGCCTGAGGATGGACAACTTTTGTTCTTGAGTTTGCTGAGCAGCACATTTCTTATTCACTCGGCGTGCCTGGGAGATGCCTTGCCTGGTGCTGCTTCTCCACGTTAGAAAAAAAAAAAACAAAAAAAACTCCAAGACGGTGATTTGCCAGCTGTTGGGAAGCGAAGGGCCCGGCTCTTGGGGGATGACATTTCTCCCGTTTGTCCTGAAGTAATTTTTGAGAGCACTTGAGCCCGTGAAGATGGGAAGAAAGTGGCTGACCCACCGGGTAGTGACAGCACGTCCCTCCCCTTCCTTTGGTGGCCGCGTGGATCGTAAATTCCTCAAGGAAGGGATTGGGCTGGCTTTGCAATTAAAACACACACCAGGCATTTCGCAGAAAGAGAGGCCGTGGCAGCCCAAAGGACACAAATTCAAGTCCAAAGAAGCGTTCAAGCCCCAGTGTAACTTTCAGATCCGTGCCTTGACCCATTGTAAGTAGAGGCCCACCACAGTCACATCGCCATTAAAAGACAATTTCATGGTTGCCCTCGGTTCTTCACAGCAAGTAGCGAGACGTAGGTACCTTCAGAGTGTGATTTTTTTTTGGTTGGTTCATGTATTTTCTTTGAAACGAGATGCAGGACCTCCTCAGAGGCCGTCTAGGGTCAGGAGGTGACTTTGTAGATGGGCAGATCCATCCGTAAGCACCCTTGGTAGTATTTTACACCAGGTAGCAGCCCCCTACTAGGGGTTAGAGGGTTGAATTTGGCAGTTCCTCCATCCTTAATGTCCCAACAAGCCGTGTTGTGTGAAACCACCTAATATCCACTTGTCACTGCTGTCATTGCATAGAGCAAAGGAAACGTCCTAAAATACCAGTAGGGTGCTGGAAGGCTCCGGCCCTGCCCAGGCTTTCTGCTCTCGTTTCGAGGCTTTCATTTTGCTCAGCCATTTCGCTTTTTCCCGGAGGCGCTTTTAATCTTCGCACTGTAACCTTTAAAGATATAGGTTTTAGTGGCCTCTGTAATGATTTCCATTGCCTGAGCGTGGACGTCTGAGTTGCTCCGAGTAAAGAGATTAATTCAATTTTCCTAAACTGGAAATGGACTGAAAAACAGAGAGGCTTCATTGACTTTTCTTCGCTTGGCTCTCGGTGTGTTAGGGAAACAATCGATGGAGGTGAACTTCTCAGCCAGCCAAAGCCTGCGTTCACATTTCCAGGGACGCAAGCTGAGGAAGATGCAAATAAACATTTTTAAGACGTGGTTTTGGCTCCTAGACTTGGCCACAGCACGTTCCCGCTCTGCATTAGCAGCAGCAGGATATATTCCCCTGGAAATGAATTACAAACAAATTCCTCATTTATCCCCGAGGTGACAGTCTTTTGCTGATATGTGCTTTCTTGAGACTAATAAGTTTTGAATGTCGTTGGGAGGGAAAAAAAAAAAAAATCAAAGTAATTACTTCGTGTTCCCAAGCTCCTTATTTGTGTAGGTGCATGTGTGTTTATCTCTTTCTGTCATGCTGCATTGCTAATGGTAATTAAAGGGAAAGGATTTTTCTGTTTCGAAGTTTTGCTTCTTACTTTTTACCTTTGGTGACTTTGGTCTCCGTGACAATAGTCACTGACCAGCTGCTTGCAGAACTGCAGTTGCTTTAAGTTCAGGAAATTCGGGCTGCCCAGCTGGAGCTGAATAGTTTTGTTTAGCTGGGCATGGAGCACCAGGGGTAGGTGTTGATTTTCTTTGCAGACCGGGTTTTGAAAGCACTTCTTGTAGGTGCGGGTCTTGGTCGCCACCCGCATCTTGGGGGTGGTTCTTGCAAATCGTGGAGTATACATCAGCGTTGGTTTTGTTTTGTTTTGTTTTGTTTTGTCTTGTTTTGTTTTGTCTTGTTTTGACTGTTCAGGATTTGGTAGTGTGTGTGTCAGCAGCAGAAATTCGGAGCAAAACCAAGTTGTACGGGGTCAGCAATGGTGCTGTGTGTGCTCACCACCTGCTCATGGCTCCCTGGTAAGCGTGAAATTCATGGGCTGGACCAAAACCTCAGCCCCATCACCACATCCAGCAACTGCCGAGGTTAATAGGGCCCTTCTTGTCCCCTAGAAATACAAAGCTGATTGTGAAAGCTCACTTCGAGGTCCACATAAAGGACATAACACATGTGATACACCGCTGGCTTTAGCCATAAAGGGGCTAAGGAGGTTTTGTGTGCGCAGATAGCAACTTTATTCACTTGCTTTAAATCTGCCTTAGGAACATCTTAGCAATCCTCTTCTTCTGCTGGAGGTCAAGGATCTTCTCCTCCTTCCTTCACTCGATCCCCTGCACATCTCCCGGCTCTCCTAAGGGACTCAGAAGAGACCCGGGAAAGGGAAAACCACTCCGCATTTTCAGATCTCAAGGGACAAAAGTCAATTTTGCACGAGCGGAGTGGTGCCAAAAGGGAAAGCAGCGTCCTCATCCCCCCCCCTTCCTACGGCCCACGGCATTTCTCAGTTTCTGCTGGCGATGTCCCCTGTCCTGCCTCGCACGTTGGTGGCGGGTGGCTGTCACCTCCCCGTACGCAGCCGGCGCGGCGTGGAGCAGCTCGGCTCTCCTGCGGAGCTACCACATGCTGGTTTGTAATTCAAAACGCAAGCAGAAGGGCTAAAAAGGAGGGGCGGGCATGGAAAACCGCCTGCAGCTTTCCTTCGGGGATCTGGGGAGGGCAGCAGAGGTCAGGAGAGATGGGAGCAGAGGTTTGAGCCCAGAGGTGGGATGGAGAGGGACCTCAGGGCTTTTGTGCCATGCAGACCTCAAGAAGAGGAGGTCCCACGCTCTTTTTGCTCTCATGGTGTCCGTGAGCATGTATTTGCACCCATGGGTGTGCAAGTGACTCTACCTGGAATTATTCCAGAGGTTATTTTGACTGCAATTCAGTCTAATTATTTTTTATGATCATTACTGTGTTGTAAGTGATCGCTGCCTGGGGATAAGCAAGGAAGGGAAGAGGGAACTCAGCGGGTTTCACTCTTGATTCCGAGTTTTCTTTTCCTTGATGGCAGCGAAGAGTCGTGCCCACCAACACAAGCGATGGGCTCGGTGGATCTTCTGCTCTCGTTGGAGCAACGTGCTCTGTGCTCACCTGTGAGATGCAGGAGCTGCTGAAACTTCCCTAAGGGGAGCTGGAAGGGGTGGCAGGAGGAAAGACATTTCAGTTCGTTTTAATCTGTTAACCAGATTGGGATTAACAAACAAATCTTCAGTTGTCTTATATTTCCTAAAGGCTCAGGTAACATGGAGGTAGTTCGGGTTTGAGGTGTCTCTTGGACTGTCATGATTGATACCATTCAGCTGAGGTCAAAACTTGACCTCAGACTCCAGACTGAGCCTAAAGAAATGTTCAGAGTCACCCTGCAGGACCAGATACCACCATGAGCTTACACGAACTCCATATCTGAGCTCTCATATCCTGCTTGGAGCTCCTGTTTGCTCCAGAAGCAGCTTTTAGAAATTCCTTTCTGCTCCCCTGCTCTGCCTGTGCACCGACTTTGCATGTTGAAGGTTTGCTTGCTTTTTAGGAGCTCCCACTTAAACGCACAGCAACCAGCTGTTAAAGGACAGATATTTTAAGAAGGGAGGTTGGTGTGAGACATTAAAAAAAAAAAAAAAAAAAAAGGCAAGGGAAGGAGGAACCATCAGTGTGTGAAGAACAACCTTCCCAGGCATTTGTCTGCAGCTGAAATAAAGGTAAATATTGGATTGTCAGCTTGAAATGCATCTCTATTGCCTAGCTCCAGCCTGCAAATGGAAGCAATTAGAAAAATGTCCTGCCTTTTTCACAGTAGGCTGCTTCTTTCTAGCACAAGCCCCACAGATAGAGAGACACACGCAAGTCCTTAAGTAGCAGATTGGTTTACCCTGTCAGTCAGCTCTCATTAGACACTGCAGTGTTTCATACCCAGTAATCTGCTCAGAAGCAACAGATATTGGCGCCGGGCGACAGGTTTTTAAGAGTTACCACTCATCCTTTTTCCATGCACTGAAGCCGTGTCCCTTTTTTTCGAGGCCCTTCTCTTAATTAGGTTTAGCTGGGCAGTGGAGCAAAGCAACCCGCTGGTGCAGGGGCACCCAGGAATCAGAAATATTTAACTCAAAATGTGGACGAGCTGGCTGATAGAGGACGGGCTGGGATGTGGCCAGTTGTGGAAAGGGTGGAGGTCAAGGTCATGGCTGAGGACAGGAGTGAGGACAGAGGGGCAGAGAATAGCAATGACACGGGGCCAGTTCCTGCTAAAATGTAGGGAGGAAGAGGGAAAAGGAGCAAAGGACAAAAAGAGCACATCTGAGAAGTGTGACAGGGTCAAGTCATGGCATGGTAATAGGGTTAGGGCAGAGCAAGACATCTGGGCAGTGGTGTGCAGTGTAGAACCCGTGTAGCAAAGCTTAGGTTATGGATGGAAAGCTCTCCATGACCAGGAGCCCCAGGACATGTGGCACGTACCCATGGAGGTCAGAGCACTTCTCAGGGTGTCCTGGAGGCATCTTTTTGGCTCAGCAAGTCCCCACTGACTGGGAGGAAGGTCTAGAGGAATTTCATTGACCTGCTCCTCACTGTTGGCCATAGCTCGAGGTGGGACACCAGGACATGGACTTGTGGTGGACCACGATGTGGCCTGCAGGAACCGACCCTGCACTTGTCTAACAGAGGCACCTGGGAGCCTTCCTCACTCAATGGTGCTAAAGCACTGATGATGAGCATGGAATTTGCCCTCCTGCTAGAGAATGTGCTCACCTCCAGCTGATTTCCTACTGTACTGCCTTCCTCTGGAGCAAGGGACCACTGATGAGTAGGCAAAGAAGCCCCAACCTCACCGAGAGGAGACCAGTGGCAAGCCCAGCTCCTGGTCCCTTTACCCATCTTCTTACAGGCTGCATGGAGCAAGTTGCCTGATGTGGAGACAAGGTTTTTACTATGGAGAAGCAGCTCCATGATGTCCTTTTGCCCCGTTCTTCTGTCTCCAAGCACATGCAGAAGCATCCTACCTTTGGTGTTCAGCCACCCCGGTGCCTTTCACCATGAGCTTTCCTGGAACTGGTGTGGTCCCTCTGAGTTGGATTTTGGATACGAAGGTGTGATTGCCATAAATACCCTCTGGCTTCCATCCTATGAGACAGGAATGCTGCCCTCAAATGCAAGCTGTGACTTTTGCAGCTAGATCAGGAAAGTATGGAGCAAACCAAGGTGATTCTTCGGCTGCAGAAGGGGATGGGCTGCAGGGCACGAAACTCAGTCCGAGCGGGGAACTCAGGTCAGGCAGACCCTGTCTATATGAGGTAGTCCCTCTGGTGAGGCTGACATTAAAAATTGTGACTCAAATGCAGGAAACATGGAGTTAAGGAGGTGAATTATTGATTGAGCGCAACTATTACCGTATCTGACAGATGGAGACTGTCTGAGAACATTTTGCAGAGTGGCATCTGCACTGCGCCTGATTGGCGTCCCTGAACTTTCACACATCAGATGCAGAATATCAACACACAAACTCTGATGTAGCAATTAAATCTGTCCTGTAATGAACCTGGGCTTGGTAGCCAAGAGAAATCTATACGCTCGGTTACGGACTGAAAGCCTCAGTTCTCGTATTTTGAGAAGGTATTAAAATAATTACATCCAGACCGCTGGGTTTGAACCTACACTTCTGATGTCAGCACACGCGGCCATGCATCACTTTCAGGAAACGATCTGCAGTGTGTAATCCCTTGCTCAGATTTTATTGAAGGCTGTAAAGCTTGCCTTGCGTTTTACAATTTGTATTCCAGATTTGAGATGAAATAATATGGCCAGGATGTAAAAATACAGATGACGTCTCACGTCGCATGAGTGCATTAACATCCAGAGCTGGAGTCAGTCCCTCGAGAGCATGCAGAAAAGATCCATCAGATCCGTACTCCACATTGTCATGTGTGCAAAAACAAGGAGAAGAAGAAGAGAGGTGCAAATAATAGCAAGCTTTCCTGAAGAACAGCTTGTATTATGAAAAAGCAATATGTAAAATACGTCTTTTTTAATAAGATTCAGTGCCTTCGTCTTCCAGGTTGTTTTCTTAAGCCCAACGCAACTTGGTAAATGATTGCAATTTTTTGCAATCTGTTGACTGGTTGGCACGCTGGGTGAATTTGTTCTCCCTTCACTGGTAGCATGCAAATGTTCTGAGCATTGTCAGGAAAATGCATTTTTTGTTGGGTTCAGAGGTCAGGACCCATTGGGAAGCTGGCCCTGGGAGGTTACAGCATGGGGATGGCCTTTCCTGGGCAGTACCCAGCCTTCAAAGCCTACAAAGACTTCAACCTAGCCCTTAATCTCAACAAACCTTCATTTTTTTTAACCATAAAGCAGCCTTTGGAGAAAACAGAGAAGCTCTGTACGTGGTGTTTCTAAAGTGCTTTGAGATGTACAAATGGGAATTGAAAGAGAAGGTTAATGAGTTAATATAGAAAAAACAGAGGTTCGGTCCTCACAGCAGAATTATTTTGATAACAGGGAGGTTTTGTACAGTGAGAAGCATTTTGTAAATGAGATAAAATTAATGCTTCAGAGCGACTTCCTTGGTTTTGTGGGGCTGGGACCACTCCATCTGTTTAGAAGCAGTGCTGGGGTTCTCTCCTCACTTTTCGGAGACCAGTTTTGTTCCCTGGAGCCACGGTCACATTGCCATGGAGTCTTGGGTTTGCAGCCAAGTTTGTGTTGGCTCAAAAAGTTGAGATCATTGGAGGTGAACTTACATGAAGAATGGACAGAAGAGGCCACAGTTGTACTGCACACAGCAGCATCGATGCTGACTTAGGCTTAAGTTCCTGAGTTCTTGCCTTCAGGAGCAGGAGAGTTCAAAAGGAGCAATTCAAAGTGGCCTTCTTGCTTTGCCTACTGCAGCAATACCTTGGAGAGACTATGGCTTCCCTTCCTAAGTGTGTCTTTTGCCCTAGATATATTAGAGAGGGAGAAGCAATTTAAACCAAAAGTTTTGTGGCAAGAGCAAATGAGTAGCAGTAGATGTAATTACATCTAGCCAGCAAAGCTGAAGGTTTCCAGGCATCATAATTATGGAGGCCTGGCCTCCGTAATTATTTATGGAGGTGTGTGTTAGGTGTGTGTTAGGTGTGACAAAAGTTTTACGTGGCCAGTGGCCAACAGAGAAGTCCTGGAGAAGAACGTTGAAGGTCTTAAGTGTTAATTCCTTCATCCAGGAGCCACACAGGTCTCTGTTGAAGTCCCCAGCTTCTGGCCCTCTAAAAAGCTGGCACTGAACCCGTGCTGGCTGCCTGGTTTCTCTCTAATAACCGACCTCCATAGGGCACTTAACCCAATATAACTACATATTTTACTGTAGAATGAATTGGCTTCCCTCCGTTCCTTGCCCATTCATAGGTGGGAAATCATTGCTGTCGATCCCCTTGAGTGGTGGTGGTGGTGGTAATCCCTCACTGATGAACCAGCGGGTAGGGTTTGAGGCTGCTGCACCGTTTTGTTTTCTTCCTGCTTCGGGTAGATCTGCATCCAGCGTTGAGCAAGTGGAAAGCCGTAGGATACATCCCCAGCCTCAGAAGTTTTTAGGATGGTGCAAGGTGAAGGAGAAGAAGAAGAAGCAATAGTGCCATGAGGCAAGGGCTCTTCCATGAGAACCAGCAGCACGGTCAACATGGTCAACAAATGGTGACGTACTTATTGATGTCAGCTTGGCCACAAAAGCTGGCTTCCCTAATTATTGACGCCACTGCAGCATTCAAACCAAATGAATAAAGGTAGTCAGTAAAAAAAATAATCATAAATCGGAGTTTTCAAGAATTATTGGCAATTTGCCCGACCTCAGCGAGCCATTCAAACCTCCTCCAAGCACCAAGGGTCAACCCCAGCCTACTACAGGTGGACTCAGTGTGATGGACCTCGGACTTTCCTATCACAATTCACGTGTTGCATCCCGTTCTCTGTCAGCAAGCAGATCCCGTCGGATGTGTCCTTCACCCATCGTGAGCATTCCCGTTTTTATTCAAAATCAGCAAACACGCACCACTGAACACCTCCTCGATTACAGCACCGGGCTTTTTTTATCTAGTTCCAAGCCACTTGATCCTAAATAAGGCTGTTGGGTGGTGTTTTTTTTTTTTTTGCCACAGTAAATGTTGTTCCCAAAGGGTAGCTAAAATTGTATTATTTTTTGCTGACTGGAGCAATCTTTGCAGTACTTTCCATCGAACTGCTGACTCTCTCTTCTTTAGGGCTACATTCATTTCCACATCTCCTCTCATTTATGCATGAGGCAAGGGGAAAAATTGCTTAATATTCTTTATAAACTGGCATATGGTATAGATAATTTTTTTTCTCTTTACTACGTGCAGTAAAAATGCAAATGCGTGTGGCTTATTTGCAAATGCTGGCATTAATAACTGATATTTAAACAGAATGGATTAGCATTTTTACTGATATATTAAAAAGATTTTTTCCAATCATTTGCACACTCAAAATCAATTTTAATACAACATGCAAATTGAATTTAATTTTTTTTATTTAAAATTGCATTTATCTGCTTGAACCATTAAATTTACTATTTAATATGTACTTTCCGGCTCACTTGGTTAGAATTTCATTGCTCTTTATCTGTATAAATTTAATTAGCCTTGATATCATCAGTATATTATAGAACTAATTAAAGATTTAGATAAGTGCTGAGGGTGCTTGTTTAATACCCTATAAAGTCCCATTTGGAGAGGGAGAAATTCCGTCCTTCGGAGCATCAGCCAGCATGGAGCTACGAGGAGTGGCTCAGACGTCGTTCCTGAAAAAAAAAAAATTACTTAATGGGCTTTAATGGATTTATCCTTCCTTTGAAAAGCCGTGTAATTACCGCGTGTTGCCACGCAGGGCAGGGGCGGTTGCTGCCTTGCAGGGGATGGTTTGTGAAATATCCGGGCACGTGTTCCCCTCGTGGTGACGCCGCCTGCTGCGTGGAGATCCCCAGCAGGGCACACTGGTCCCAGGCACGAGTGATAAACTGGGGGAAGAAGGGAAAAGAAAAATGAGGAAATGCCAAGAACAAAGCTGTCAGATAAGGCAGAGCCAGGCAGGAGTTAGGGGGAAAAAGGAGGAGAGGGTAAAGGGGAGATCTTTTGGAAGAGCAGCTATGTTCTGCGCGCATCTTACCTGTTCCTTTCCTGATCATCTCAAGGTTTTGCACGTGTTTTTTCATCTATATTTTACATAAGGGCATGGAGCAGGGAGAAAACCAAGTGCTTCAGTGACACAGAGCTGCAGAGAGCACCCAGAGGGGGGTGATTTTGAAAACCAGATGTTAAAACAAAGCTGCCTAGCCCGTATAAAGGCCAACACCTAGGTGAGAGGATTTGGTTCTGGTGCTTTGTACACTGTCTGGGTAGTTGTATTTATAAAAAGGAAAGTAATTGGTGTGTGTAATTTGGTTGTCTTCAATTAAGACTCCACTTTTTTACCCTCCTTAATAAATAAAGCGCCTTTTGATGCCTGGCTCTGTACCCTGTTCAGGTTTCTATGCCCTGAAATCCCAAGGAGGGCACAGGACTGCTCAAGGTGCAAGGGCTTACCACCTCTGCCACTGCTTTCTGCTTTGGACAAATTATTTCATTTTTATCTTGGATTTTCTGGCTGTAGACAAACAACAAAAAAAAGCTGCAACGATCCTTACCTCACAGCCCTGATTTGTGGGTTTATTAAGGGCTGCAATTTGCAGAAGCGTGGAGCACCATTAAGGTATAAATTCACTTTTATTTCTTCCTCTCGTGTTTTCTTTTCTCTTGCAAACCATTTCACATCTTGCATATTTTAGCTTTTTAAGTGCTTTTAATGTTCTTGAGGCTCTCGTGCTGTAGGAACACAGCTCACGGCCGCCTACTCCTGCCCCAAATTGTGCCGTGTGGTCAGAGGGCATCTTCTGGTGGCCTTCTGAGAGGCTGTGAACGAGGTTGTCCCCAGGGCACCTGGAGAAGGTGTAGATCATAGCTGCACACAGACGTTTTGGGCTGCTCTAGCCTCGTTTTAGGCTTTCTCTCCAGTCCATGGAGACCAATAGGTGCTTCTTGGCCATAAGTCATCCCACCCGAAGCTGAGAGGAGAGGTCCCCGTTTCTTGATACCTAAACCGTGTGAAGTCCCCCTAAGTGCTTTGGGTTCTTCTGCAGGCAGAAAATGGACCTTACGACTGTTGTCCTGAGAACTGGTCCAGGTTAATTAAAAATCACAAAGAAATCTTAAAAAATGATGATCAGGGTATATATTCCCTGGTGGAATAGTGTCCTGAGGGTAATGATATTCCATCGTATGTTTTAGGGCTGTGACTGCGTACAGGACTCGAAGGACATGGTTTAAGGCAGGCAGTGGTTAGAGAGTGGCTGTATGATGTGGCAGGTATCTCCATCAGCAGTTTCTGTTTTGGTATCTTAAGCTCCTGAGATGGAAAAAGAGCCAGCAGCCATACTTGGAGACTCCTGCTTTAAAATGCTGATCACTGATGCGTGTGTGCAAACATCACTGCAGTCTTCACGAGGTGTAGGAATTACAGTAATTGCTGGGTTAGGGGGATTTCCCTTGGCTTGGAATTTCAAGTTTGGGGACTTTGCTTTGCAAAATCCCGCATGCTACTGGTTCTCACTCCTATCCCATCTCCGGGAACAAGTAACCCTCAGCTCCATCCTCAGCTCTTTCCCATTCCCACCTTGACGTCTCGTGCTCCGCAGACAGAAGAGCCCCGTGGGCATCTCTTCTCATACAATAAGTGCTGGAAATCAATTTCTTCTCTATTACACAAACCAAAAGTACCTCATTTCTTGCTGCAGCATCCTTTTCTGCACTCACTCACCTCCTCCATGTATTCAAATGGGGTGGTTCCACCAAGCTCTGCCTGTACCAAAATTCAGTGACTTTATAACTGCAGCTTTGGTCTTTTTTCCTCTTCAAGTGCACGTTCATTGTTCTCTCTTGCATTTTTTGCCTAGATTTAGTCTGTAAGTGCTTCATACTTCACCTTTTTTACTTTCTTATTGAAGTTCTTATTAGAACATGGTAGAAGTGACTCCCTAATCCCCCAAAAGTGTGGGAGGTAAAGAAAGTACAGAATACTTTTTTTTTTAATTCTTTTTGGGTAAATCGGCACCCAGATCTAAGTTCTCACCTCATGAATCTCTTTTCTGTCTGCATCATTACGGAATGGGCACCCAGCTATATAATGAATGAATAATTAAAGTCAGACTCTTTATTCTGAAACATCACACTGTTCATCTGAAGGTCCCTCTCTTAAGACGAGATCAAGTCATTCGCAGGGAAATCAGAATTTAATTTTGAATTCACCTGGCCATCTTTTGAAAAACTTTTCTGTGTGCAGGCCTTGGGTTATAGGTTAACATTAGCATTTAAATGGAGAATGGTATTAATAGCCCTCAGAGGAGCTGGTCTCATCCTGATTGCCTTTTCAGAGATTTTTTTTCTAAATGAGAGAGCTTCTTTATTTTTGTTCCCTTTCTCCAACAATAGCGCTCAAGAAACCATCTTTTTTGATACCTACATACGAAAAACGCATCCTTGCAAAATGGATTCGTTTTTGGCAACGACGTTTTGTTTTATAACTGGTGTAAAAAAATAAAAAAGGTGGTGTTAATTGGCTTCAACACTTTTGATATGCCCATGGGTGGTTTTTTCCTTGGCCTGGGAACCATTTCCACCTGTGATGTTTGGCCTCGTTTATTTGCCTCATTTATTTGCTGTTAGTAGGAAGATGTTGTTCGTGTGGTGGTAGATCTTCTGAGCCTGCTGTAGTCAGCAGAAAGAGGACAGTTGTATTTGGGCTTGTGATTAGGCATCATTTGCTCTTAGGTGAGTGTTTCAAAAAAGCACCAAGAGAATTCAAAGGGTGGTTCAGAAACTTTGGACCCGATCTCGTGGCTGTCAGACAGATGAACAGGTTGGTGGCTAGGCTGGTGGGCTGCTGGGACATGAGATAGGGACAGGCAGGAACATTGAAAGGATGGATTTAAAAAATAAATTAATTAATTAAAATAAATCTTTGTCATGCAGGCAGTCAAAACTGGTTTATCATCATGTATGAGCAGGCTAGTGAGGATTTTCCTGGTGGAGGCATCATTTCCTCTTCATTTTTGGACACCGTAGACTGTCCTTTACTCTTCACCTGCTCAAAACACAGCCATCAACCCCAAGGGTGGTTATAGGGAGGGTTTGGCCAGGTATTTACCCACCCAAAGAACCAAAACCTGTGTTGAGGCTGAGTGGATCTCACTGCCCAGGTGATCTGGTTAGGATAAATCACCTTACGTGTGCTGAGCTGTGCTCACATGGAAGCCAACCGAAGGCTTGGAAAGCTAATATTTTTTTTAGATTAGCTCTGCTAATCTGCTATTATTATTTATTAAGCCATTTGTCAGATGGTAAAATCAACTTTTGATAAATATTAATTCTTCTCCCTGGTTTTAAATCTCAACTTTAGAACCCAAAGCAATCTGCCAGCATTGCAGTGCACAGACATCTCCCTCACCTGTCCATTTATTTCCCCCGTCCCTTACTAACTTGCTTTTCACAACCTCTTCTCGATAATCAAAAGAGCATTTATAATGCCGGGGACAAATACACTTCTGAAAGCAAAATGAAGAGCCTAAATAAAAAATCACAGAACAAGAGGCTCATCCCACTCACTCTTTCATATTTCATTATTTGATAACATCAGAAGATGAGTCCATCAGAGCTGCTTGGGCAAAGGCAAACAGGAGTGTGTCTGATCAATATTTATTAATACTTTCAAAGACAAGGGAGGCAAAGTTGAGCAGACTCCGTAATGGAGTGAATAATTACTCATGCAAATAGGGTTTGGCCGAAGGCGATGCCATGCCAAAGCGGCAGGTTTTTAATTGCACCCAATTAAAAATGCATACCTTTTGCTCGCTCGTCCCGTCTCACTCGCTCGTCTTTTTTTTTTTTTTTTTTCTGTATTATTTTGCAGGAAATTTTTAATTAAAAAATAATCTGATCCTGAACCGAGTGACAGATGAATCCTGCGTTTATGAGGTGCAGGATGATGCAGTGAGCCAGGATTTGGGACAGGCTAGCGGAAAGGCAGCTGTAAGGACGGGGCAGGGATGACAGACCTGCACTGCTTGAGCTTGGCTGATGTTTGGCTTTAACACCCCAGGAGAGGGATGTGAAGTGGTGTTGGGCACCCAAATGCCCACTGATGTCTTGACCAGTCCTACACTTGGCCATCCCACAGCCTGAAGAACCAGGGCCATGGTGTTATTTAGCAGTAGAGACACAGGGTCAGATGGAGAGATGACCAGGGGGGCTGTGAACAGGTCGTTTCTTCTCCCTTGTGGTTCCCCACTCGAGGGAAAACCAAAATACTGAGTCCACACAGGGGTGGAAATGTTCTGGGAGGCTTTCTGAAGGACGCTTCCCTTGTAGGAACTGGAAGCTTCAGCACATCAGAGGCAAAACTGGTAGCACAGCCCCAACCTCAGATTTCCTCCCTGTGTAATTGTGGTGTTGTTTGACGTCTTCTGAGGTTAATATTTGCCTCGTGGGGAAATAATTAGGAACATTTCGGGTACAGCAGCTCATGCACCTCTGAGAATATGCTTGGGGTTAGGTGGTCGCAGGAGGGATGTGTTCTTGCTCCTTCTTTTGAGGTGGTTTCTCACCTCGGAAGGCCAAGTCCTGGCCTTCGAGCAGAGCCTTGCCACCTCTCAGAGGGAGATATGCCCCAGCCAAGATACACCCTGTCATTTTTTGAAAATCCAGCCAGAGCTGGTAACAGCAAAACCTCGTTTCACATCCGCTCAGCATCAATTCTCTCAAGGTGATCGATGTTCCCTAAGTCGCAGTGCTTACTCTGGCAGCTGGTTTTTCTCTATGCTGTGTATAACCGTGCTTGAGATATTGCCAATAGCCTCCAAGATAACCTTATATTCGATTCCTGCCTGTGCATTGAAGCAGCTTTATAAAAACCTTGATCTTTTTAGCCCGTTGAGGCTAACGGCGGCTCCTGGGCATGCATCGGGGTGCCAGGATGCTGCAGGGCCCAGTGGTAGGCAAATTTGGGCTCTTAGTTCCTTCAGCATCCCAAATACAACTCGTTTACTGTGCTGAATTCAAGCGTAAAGGTTATGGGACTATGACCCAAGGGAGGAACTGAAGTGAAAATGCAGTAGACCCGTCCTTAGACCACTGACCCACGGGGTTTTGCCTGTCCCTGCCTGTAACAGGAGCTGTTTTAGTTGAGGAATGAGCTGTGTTTTCTGGCTGGGAGGGAAATTACTGCAGTGCCAGGGTTAGCCAGACTGGTGCCCCTGTCACCCACCACCCCACTGACGCTTGGAGCTGCCGGGTTTTGGGATCCGAAAGCAGTAGCTGAGGAAGTGTGACTCGGTGTGACCCAAACCTGATGAGGTTGTGGTTGTCGGGATTACCCAAATGCCTTCTGCAAAAATGCCTTCTGATGACCTGGCCCTCCTTCAGCACCAGGAGTTTCACAGCCTGCATCTCAGCTGCACAGAGCTAACAGCCTGATTGATTTTTCTGTTTCTTATTCATCCCCAAAAGCTAGTTTTTATTTGCTTCTTATCCTTTTTATTTTAATGCAGGCAAAGAGCAGAGAAAGGGAAGGAGGTGATCACTTCTTCTGGAGCCCCTACTCTTGGGTTTTAAATAATTTATTCTACCCAGATCTAAGGATTAGCCTGCAGCCTGGCCCTGTCCTCCTACAGAAGCAGGGGGCAGTCGTGGAGGTGCTGGAAGTGACAGGATTTGGTTGAAACAGTCCTTGCTGCCATGTGGTACAAGAAATGAATCTTTTCACTTCTTCCTTGAGCTTTTCGGACCCTTGTTTCTTTAGAGGGGTCTGTAACACCAGTATTAAGGTATGCAGTTAGCCAGCTCCTCTAGGAACAGGGGTACTTGCCATCCATACACCACTTTTTTTTGGATTTGAAACCCCAAATAGACCTAAACTTCAGCCAAGCATCACCGCTTGCTGGAGCTTAGTGCATTGGAGCTGTAGGGGAGAAGCTTCCCCTAATCCCTGACCTTATCCCAGGCTCTGCCGTGCACTTCCCATACTTTGTGCTTTAGATGGAAGGATGTAGGAAGCAGGGAGAGTGGGAGATGGACTCCCCCGTGCATGTACCTCTCCTGGTGTTCAACAGCATCATCTTTGGGCTTCCTTTGTACACCTGGCGATGCCTTCTCTGCTCATGGCACCACCGAATAAAAAGTAAGAGCTGATGGTGTGCCACAGAAATACCCTACAGGATTCTGCCATCCTACAGATGGTTTTCGTGAACATCGAGCCTCAGTACTCACCGGGGTGGTTTTTTTTTTGTTTGCTTGCTTTCCAGGCAGTATTACGAGATGCTCTACAACACAGCAGACGAGCTCTTGAACCTGGTGGTGGATCAAGGCGTGAAGTACACAGAGCTGGAGTACATCTACGCCCTGAACTTACTGCACCGGAGCCAGACGGGTGTGGGAGACCAAACCACGCAGAATATGAGGCTGCAGAGGCTGAAGGAGATCATCTGTGAGCAAGCTGCTATCAAACAGGCCACCAAGGACAAGAAAATCACCACTGTTTAACCTGCTCGGTCGCTCGCCTTTAGTGAGCAGCGGGGGCTGTCAGGTTGCAGGGCCAAATTTCTGCATTTCTGTTAAAATCGGTGGCAAAAGTGTGAATCTTCTGGGTGGCGGCCTGCTAGCGAGAAGGGAAATGCCGTTTGAAATTTGGTTTTGGGGTTCTTCGGGGGGGTTTCGATGTGTAATCACGTAGTGCTTCCTTAACGCCTTCTCCCAGGAATGATGGCACTGCAGGAGGAAGAGGCTTTTTGGCGGAGATGTGGGTGGGATGCTGGGCTTTGCTCTGTCGCTGCTGCTTTGCCTTGGGACGCAAGGCAAGCTGCTCTCTCCGGGGGAATGGGGAAAGAGATTTCACTGGGTTAGGCCAGAGTCTTTGGTGCAAGTTCAGACCACACTAAATAAACAGCACTGTGAGAATCAGGAGCAGACCTGTTGATAACGTGGGATCTTGGTGACTTTGAAGCTGTTCCACCACTGTCGCCACATGGGAAGCCTATTTCAGCTCTGCCAGTACTAAGTGACAGTCGTAGATGCGTTTAGTTTTCTGCTCTTCCCACTGCAAAGAGATCTAGTTGCTTATTCCTCCGGGTAGTAATAAGCCAGTTCTTGCAGTGGGAGGTGACGTGGGACCATTTGTTTCCACTTCTCCTTTTCCATTATCACGGAGCCAGATGGCATCAGTTCCTGCAGCTCATACTGCACTGGAAGGTGGTGGATGTGGGAGCAAATTGCCAATAGAAGGCAACAGCAGAACTTAATTCTCTTTTTTCTGAATATATCTTTTGAGCATGCTTAGCTCAGAAGATACTTTGTAGTCGCCATTTGACGCACTGGAAGGACATTAGCCCAGTGCTAATGGTCAGCAGGGGCAGGAGGAGGGTAGATCTGCACTTGTATTTGGCAGGTAAATAGTCAGCCCAGCTGGGTTTCGTGTCCTGAAATAGGTTCCCTCTCAGCTGTTTAACTGCTTCTGCATCAGTCTTGAAACTTCTGAAATAAAGGATATTTAAAGACTCCTCAAAGGCTCTGGTGCTTTATTCCTTTAAGATATTACTTTTGTGATATTTGAAAGACTCTGTTCTGGGTCCAAAGTCATATGGTGTCCTTTGAGGTTGCAGCATTGTTGAACTGGTCTGCTGAATCACTCAGCCTAATCCCCAGCTACCACGGGCCAACTGGACAAGAAGCTTCTCAACCTCCACGTTAAAAGCAGAACATATCAGTTCTAGTTGTTAATTTTTTTTTTTCTGACTTCTAGTCTCGTTTTATTCATGAACCTGTTTTTTCTATGCCAGTATCAACCATTAACTCCAAGAGTTCCTTCCTTTCCTTGAGGAATTTGCACGAGTGACAGTGGAGAGCACCATCATGGCCAGGTGTGATGATGTGGGGATTCCCTGGGGTAACACATGAGGAATGTATTCCCTGGCCTTGGCATCAAAGAAGGCAGCCTTTTCTGCACCCAGACATGGGAGGATGGAAAAGAGGCTGGTTGGTACTTAGAAAACAGATTTCAGACCCTTTGAAGTACAGAGGGGATGTCTGAGGAGCTCTGAATCCAGACTGGGCTGCTGTGGGCTAGAGTCAAACTTTTTTGGATTCCTTTTGTCCTTAATTGTTAATAAACTGAGGCTCTGCTTCATCTTTACATGGCTGATCTCGAGCTTTGCAGTCCACATTTTCCACCCACCGAGCAGCTGTGCTGGCGGGTGCCATGACAGATTGCATGAGAACAGAAAAATTCAAACTTGGGAGTCTGTTTTCTTCCAAAGTAAATTATTTAAAAGAATCCTCTTTGAACTGCACATCACCTTGTCCATCGCAGCAGCACAGGCTGTAAATACGGAGCCCTAGGTCATGTCCATGCACGCGAGAAGGTGCAAGAAGGAATTTGCTGGCCTGCGTGGTTCAAGAACACCACGGCATGACTGGAGAGAGGAGAGGCAAGGACTTACCTAGATCCTGGTGTAGAGAGATGAAAAGGATTTGCAACTGAGGTAATCACGGCATATAATTAGCCAGCAGCTCCTTGAGTGTTCAGATTTGGTCCTCTCCAAATCTTTACAACAGAAGTTCATATTATTCAGTCTGTGTCTCACCTCACACTGAGGGTAAAAAGGGAGTGCCTGAGTCCACAGAGAAACACATGAGCAGCGTGCGGTTTGTCAGAAGCCAAAGCTCAGGCACCTTATTTCAGCCACCCGTTGGCACACTCTGCACAAGCTTTCTTGCTGCGCCACAAGAAGATGCTGCCAGAAGGAATCCTCATCAACCTTTGCAAATCCTTGCTGAATATTTTTTCCCTGAAAGGTAACTTCTGAACGCACCGTGCCAACAGGTGCTTCAGGAGTATAATGTACCCAGTGAAGGCTGTGCGTTTGAAGCAAAGAGGTCTCCAGGTAGCTCACGTTTAGGCAACGCACCTAGCTGTGTGTGTGTGTTTTTAGATCACCCCCTGTCTGAGCTGCCTTCCAAGAGAGAGCCCTACGTGATCAGCGGGTCCACCCTCTGTACCAAAACCACCTCGCAGTGAGTTCCCTGCCTTATGTGTGTGTCCAGACAGCAGCGATGGCAGGGCAGCAGCCCTCTTGCTACCACACACCTGGGCAACGTGAGCACTGAGGGGATTTTTTTTGGTAGTAAGCCTGCCTGGAACAAGTGAGTCCCTATTGCAAGAGGTCTGCTTTGTGTGTTGGCGTTGGTTGCAATCCTCTCTCGCTAATGGGGTATGGGGAGCGTGGGGGGGGGGGGGGGAAGAGATCTTTTGGGAACATCTTTTGTTCATTAAGCTGTTATCGTGGGTAGTTTCAAGCTGTTTTATTTAATAGCAAATAGCTCTTCAGACAACAGGCTGGCTTATCCTCTCCCACAGTCCACACGCACACGGTCACTCGGACCCATCTGGAGCCCCACGGGTGCTACTCACGCACCAGGAGCTTCTCAGGAGCTGTTTGGAAAGCCCCTTGCGAACATCTTGTCTCATCGGGCGTCTCGATAACCCTGTACTCAGCATCTCCATATAACAGCCACCCTCGTGGGTATGGTCCAGGTCACCTGGCCCCACTGATGTGTGTGCTCGTGGTCCTGTGCAGCGTGACTTACCCTTCTCCCTCCTCAGTCTGGGGCTTTGTTACGGGACCACGGATGTCAGCGCTGGTTCTTTTCTCTCCCCCAGTTCTTGCCCACCGTGGTTTCGCAGTCCTGATGTGACCCTGCAAGACACGCACTGCTTTATGGCCAAGGCCATTTTGTTTTGTAATGCAACATGAAATGCTGCCAGCGCTGCCAGCGCTCAGAAAGTAATTGTGATATGGATGTGGCCCTTTGGTGCTTAAAGAGACAAGGAAATACTCCTCCAGACCGCAAAATGAAATATTTCCACGGGAGCTGTAAACGTTCATGAGGGTTTCACAATTTCCTCTTTACAGCCTCGTAATCTTTACTGGGTTTTAATTATCGCGCTGTTTTGAAGCCTGTGCCAGACGCAGAAGTGGAAGGTAAAGTAAATGCCTCCTGCTCCTGCCATGGTTGTTTATCAGTTACCAGCTCGTCCTCTCCCAAGTGCCTCCTCCCCCTTGACAGCTTCTTAATTAGGGATGGTGTAAAGCTGTCTGATCGACAAATACGCATACAACTAGATGTGTGCACACATTTATATACCTACCTGTATATAAATAAGCCCCTGGAGATATCGTGGTGTGGGTCCCCTCGACCCCATAAGCTGCCATAGATGTGGCGAGCGCGGCCACTCAGGGAAAGCAGCGGCTGGAAAGGTTTGGGAGGAGTTGAGGAGTTGTTCCACTGAGGCTCTCTTTCTGCCTTTTATTGGCCGTGCTTTATTTTATGAGCGCGAGTCATAATTGCAAATTTCTTTTTCGATGTGGCACGTGGCAATAAAGGGGAGGGCTCTCAGATAGGGAGTGGGGGAGAGCTGCCAAGAGGAAATTAGCAGTGCAGTAACGCCAGCCCTATTGCTCTCAGGGGAGGTTTTTTGAGGTGGTGACAGGGAGCTGGTCATTTCACCCAGCTGAGATAAGGAGACGTCACACAAATGACCAGCAAGCGTGACGGATGATAAACTCAAAAGGAAACCAAGATGCAGGGAAGTCAACTGATGCTCCCCAGGCCACAATCCCTGGAGGATCGGCCCTGCCCTCACTGCTGGGCAAAGCCACCCCGTAAATCCGAGCCGGAGCTGCCTGTGCCCTGCAGTTCACATCTTACCTTTCCTCTTCAAACGGGGAGCGTGCTCAGAAATGAGGCATTTTATTTTATTTTATTTTATTTTATTTTATTTTCCTTCCTTTGCTGATTGAAACTAACAACCGAGCCAGGCATCCAGAATTAGGTGGCGGCGGCCAGCATATAATCATTACATTTGCTTTTGGATGATCCGCGTGAAATTCATCAGGAGCGATTTATTGGGAAGTTCATTGCATCGGTGTTCATTATTTACTTTGTTAGGCTCGGGCACAGTGGCAATCAGCGAAGAAAATTGGACAGTTCGGGCCTTGGACTTCGGCGTTTGTAATTTCCTCCGGCGAGTTGCGGCATGAAATATATTTGGCGCAGACAAATTACTCCTCTGTGCGTTCAGGGGACGTTCAGATATCGGGGTGGCTCTGAGAAACGAAGAGGCAAAAGCAGGTTTGTGGAAAAGAAAAGGGAAATAAGAAGCAGGCTGGATCACAGCCCCGGTGCTGGGTGCTTCCAGAGGCCTGTGGTGACTGTAGGCCCCAGCCATCAGCTGTGCTACCTGCAGTGCTTCTCCAGCGGTGTTTGCTGCCGGTGTCTTCATTCCCCTGCACTCAGGGGCAGTCTGTCAGGCACCTGAAGTCCCCCGTGGTGTCTGTCCTGTCCCCAGGATGGTGGCACATCCCTGCCAGTCAGGCTCTGAGCGTCAGCAAGGCGAGGAGCTAAGGAGAGACAGAGAGCTGGGCTCCTCCAGGGCCCCCTGAACCCACCTCGAAGATGCTTTAAGGCCACGGCCACACCTCGAGTGCTGGGTTCAGCTTCGGGCCCCTCACTACAAGGACATGGAGGTGCTCGAGTGAGTCCAGAGAAGGGCCACAAAGCTGGGGAAGGGCCAGGGACACAAGTCCTGTGAGGAATGGCTGAGGGAACTGGGGGGGTTTGGCCTGGAGGAGGTTCAGGGGAGAGCTCATTAGCCCAGCCTTAGCTTAGCCCAGGGCTAAGCTGACCAGGAGGTGGGGATCAGGCACACACCTCTCCCCCATCCCCATAAAAGCCAGGGCTTTGCAAAGTGCTGCCGGAGTGCCAGGGCCGCCCGTAAATCTGCTTGGTACGTGGCACATAGTTGGGAGCTGATTGTTTTTATAATTGAATTGTAAATCAATGTATTTAAGGGCAGCATTTGCCGGTAATGCTTCCGAGTATGAAATGCTCTCCCTGTCGATATTGGGAAAGTTTTATTAGGATAATAACTGCTGATTTAGAGCTTCAGTTCTGGATTATTTTTTTTCACATGCTCAGTTCAGTGTTTGCTGTTCCAGAGCCAGGAGGATTTGGGGAACGGTTCATGCCACCACCCCACACCACCACATGAGCTTGGATGCGTGGGGGACATCTCGCACCCTTTGTGCCACGTCAGCCCCTTTGGGACCAGCACATTAACGAGTTCTCCTTCGTTAGCAGAACTGGGTCACCTCCCAGCTGGCCGAACCACTCCAATCCTCTCCCTGAGCTTCAAGCTTGGGAAGCTGAGTGCAATGTCTCCTTTAGACGTGCTTTTGGCACCGTGGACACCTCAAGCTGCTGCTCTTCACCAAACCAGGCTGGCCGTGATGAGGGTTGCCCTTTTTTTTTAGCCTCCTCCATCCTCATTCCCCTGGTGGAACATCAGCCCAGAAGATTTACCTCTCCTTGGTGCACCCAGAAATCCCCCTTCTCACACGAAGAGCAGGAATGTGTCGGGAGGAGGCTGTGAATAACAGAGCCTGCGCCCTGAGCCGTGCTCATGAATCACTCAGAACTGAAGGCCAGGCGTTTAGGGGAGCTGTAAAAGTCCTTCATCTGCATGATTAGCTCTTTCCCAGGTGATGACAGAAGGACACTCTGAGCAGCTACTGTGTTTTTAATGTGTTTTTACTCAAACGTGAGTAGATTGCCCCAAAAAGCACTGGGCAAACAGACACAGCCCCTTGCGCCAACCACCCCATTTCCTCTGGTGGATCAAGAAAGTCCCAAATTCTGAGTTCACAGAGGTCAGATGAGGGAGACACAGAGATATCCATGGGTACACCACTGTCACCGCCCATGAAAGGGTCACCGCTGCTGTGTGCAGGCTTTGGAGGATGGAAAGGTTGAGGAAAAGTGTTTGGGGCACTGAGATGGCAACGGGAGGCCACAGAGGACTCCTTACAGGTGAAGAGGAAGCAGAGGGAAGTGCACAGATCCTCAGCACGGGGCATAAAAATAGTTTCGCCTGGCAGAAGATGGACAGGCAGAGTTTGGCCATTTGGGACGGTCGTGCTAAGTTGTTAGGGTGCTATTTGCTCTGTGTGATTTCTGTGGGAAAAGGACAAAACTACCATTATCACCTAGGCATTTTTTTCCCCCAGATCTGATTCTTTGTTTCACAGCCCCATTCAGGAACAATCTGTCTCTGGCCCCAAATACATAAGGCTCATTTTGCTCCCATCGCCGTCCCCCATGGAGAGGGGTCTTGAAGGAGCCATTTCAGCTCAGAGCACACGAGCAGGCAGCCGGTTCCTGCACTGCCAAGCCAAACAGATGGGGTGGGGAGGGGACAAGGAGGGAGGACAAGTGTGTTTCGGAGGTTTTAATAATCCCTTCTCCTGCCTGAATCATCACAAATCCCAGTGGAAGGGCAGGCATTTTCCAGATGGTAGGAAATAAACTCTGGGAGACTTCCACGCAGAGAACTCATTAGCCCTGCTGGCTCTGCTCCAAGCTCGATGGCAGCCCATGTAAACTGTACTTGGACCTGCCCTTTTTTTTTTTTATCATCTGTTCCCATGAAATCTCCAGCCCCATCTTACACGGACAAGCTGCCCAGCTAGCTATTAATTTGATTACGTGTGGCCTTTGCCTCTCGGAGAGCTTGGAGCTCAGGCAAGTATCTTCCTGCAGACCTGCTGCACACTAATCCGAGCATCTCAGCTGCCTTCACGCCTCCCGTCTGCTCGCCTCTCGTCTGATGTTAAGCTGCCTGTGCAGAGTCGGGAGAACAAAGAGGTTTTTGGAGTGAGGCATTGCATGCACGTGCATGCAGAGGGATTTAAGCCCAGCCACAGCCAAATGTTACCACTGTGCTGCAGTGGTGGTCTTGGTTGTGCCACACATCCCCTGCACCCCACAAACCAGGGTGTTTCTGCTGCTGTAGGTGTTTCTGGCTGCACTAGTGACCCGGCTCGGCGGGTAGTGTGCTCCTCTTTGTGTGGTTGCTGGATGTCAGTCAGCCAAAGTTGTCATCTAGAGTAACTCAGCTGGGTTAAAAGCGTCCCACTTCCCTCAGGGGTGACCCAGGTGCCCTCTGTTTTAAAGCATTGCAGGCAGGGTAAGAAAACCCTCATGCCAGTTGAAAGAGATGGCAGGACCATCCTGTTTCATTGCAGCGGTGCTTTACACCCAGGAAGATGTTCAGAAGAGGTTTGTGCATTGTAAGGCTTCATGTACTAACTGGTGTTTTTCAGGTTTGCAGTGAGCAGCTCTTTGTACAGGCTCAGCGTTTGCTGTCTGTGTTGGCTGATCATAAAATCATTAAGGTTGGAAAAGCCCTCCAAGATCAGCTGGTCCAACCATCACCCTACTACCAATGACACCCACTAAATCATGTCCCTAAGCACCAGGTCCTGATGGTGTTCCTGTGCTTGTTGGACAGGGATGGCAGCAGGCAGCCAGGGCACAGTGGCTTGCCAAATGGGATTCTGTCCTCCTGGGATGGGATGGGATGGGATGGGATGGGATGGGATGGGATGGGATGGGATGGGATGGGATGGGATGGGATAGTCCAGCTGGAAGGGACCTTCAAAGATCATAAATTTCAACTGCCTGACCACTTCAGGGCTAACCAAAAATGAAATAATATTAATGAGGGCATTACCCAAATGCCTCTTGAACACTGACAGGCATGGGGCATCAGCTGCCCCTCCAGGAAGCCTGTTCCAGTGTTTGACCACCTTCACTGTGGTCAAACATCTCTGGCTGCTCTACTCAAGCAGCTCCTGCTCGTCTTTGAAACTCCAGTGATTCCAAAATTGTTCTCCTAGGTCACAACAAACCCAAAAGGCACCCAAAACAATGGATATTCCTGGTTAGAACCCATCATTCCCTGTCAGAATTTTCCCTTTTCATGGTCTCTCCACCCCATGCCTTTGCTGCCCTCCCCTGAGCACAGTCCTAGCCATGCCCCATCTGGAAAGGAGCCATTTCAGGGCAGTTGCTGTGCCCAGAGGGCTCTGGGAGGAGGCACAAGGCGCTTAGTGGAAAAGGAGTAAATCTCATTAAGGGTTTTAACATTTATGGCCAGTGAGATAATGAAGGAAGGTAATTTGGGGTAGCTTTATTGCAGTTATCATAATGTTTCCCTGAAGCACGGAGATAAAAGTCAGTGGATGGTGTCCATAAGGAGTTTTTATGTCCTCTCTTTTTTTCCTTTTTTTTTTTTTTCTTTTTAAAGCAAGAACTGGTGCAATCAAAGATGGGTGTCCTTTTATGAACACAGGTGGAAAAGGCAATGATGTGACACCGAAAAACAAAATTACAAGGCTCTCAAGGCTCAGCTGGCTGTCATGACCCACATCGGAGACCCACTGCAATCAGCAGGAATCTGCAGTCTCCAACATTAAATGGTTTTGCCATGAGGAGCTGTGCTTTCCTCGTGTTTATGTCACAGTGACCTATATTTGCTGACATCCTAATGGATTTCTCTTCCTCTCCTCCTTTTCTTTATAGGTTTACTTCGTCATTTTACCCCGTTTTGCAGCATAAAAACACGCAGTAGATGACAGATTAGGAATTGAGGAGGAATGAAATGGGAAAACAAGTAACTTTTTTATTTGAAGTTGGAGTCAGAAACACAGTGGCCACATCTAAACATGCTGGACACTCTATTATTTATTCTTGTTATAACACATTGAGCCAAGCTGCCATCTTAACGAAGGAGAGAGAAGGACTGGGGCTGTGTGAGGAGGGCTGAGGGGAGAGCCTGTGAGGCGGACTACAACTCCCATCATGCCCCGCAGCCTGGGTAATAGAGCGAGGCAAGCGCAGAGGACTACAACTCCCAGCGTGCATCGCGGCGCCAGCCGCTTTCTCATTGGCTGGCTCCCGGAGGCGGGAACGGCCCTTCTCCCGTCTCCTTGGCAACGGGCGAGCAAACAAGATGGCGGCGGCCGGGGCCTGGGGGTGACGGGGCGGGCTGGGGGGCGAGGCGCTGCTCACGGAGCCTCCTCCGTCTCCCCCGTCCTTCTCTCAGCTCATGGTGGGGGACGAGGAGAAGCGGGGAGAGGACGGCCCCGGGGAGCTGCCTCTTTCCTCTCAGGAGCCCTCCCACCCCTCAAAGGGGGTCCCCGAGGGGCCCGGCCTGCTGCAGCGCAGCTCCCCTCACAGGGAGGAGGATGAGGACGATGAGGACGATGAGGAAGAGGAGTCGCGGCCCACAGAGGTTCTGCTCGGCGCTCTGAAGCCATTTGGGGAAGGGTGTGCGCACGGGGGGGTGTTCTTCCCCTCCCTCATCGCTCAGTGTAGTTGGGGAAAAGAGGGGGAGGTGGTGGGGGCTCAAGGTAACGATTTCTCACCTCTCCAGAAAGTGAGTTTGGTGTTTTCATCACTTTTGCCTTTTCTTTAAGGGTCCCTTCAATCCCATGTATGTCCAGAATAGTTCTGGATTGCCTTATTCTTCTCCCTATCCTATAAAGACTAAGGGTAAACTGACACGTGCACCACCAAATTCACCCCCTTTCCTTTGTATATGCTCAGCCCTGAGGTTCAATAAGCCCCAGGTGAATTTGTTTTACCTTCTCTACTGGGCTCTAAAGTGTCCGCTGCCACAGCATTATCACCTCATATTTTTACCTAGTGGAGCTATCTCTGTGGTCTCCATTGCTATAACATGGAGGTGTTATAATTTAGATGATTACCATTTGAGACATTATTTATCCTGGTCCCTAGATTAGCAATTGTACTGTGACTTCTCCCGGCTCCTAGAAATTTCACAAGCCATTGGCTTATTTTCTCATTAAGTCTACGCAGTGGTTCATTAGTGCCATCTGTCAAGGTAGCCTCTTTGGCAAAGACTGCTCGCTGAAGCGATAGCTGCTCGTGCTGAACAAATTTAAAGGGCCTCCAATAACGTAGGTGTTGGGCTACAACGCTGGGGTTGTGCTGGTGCTGATTTGCTGAGATGTTAACATCCATAATCAACGTGAGTTTCACAGCTCAGCATCTCTGAGAGCAGGTCCTGCTTAACGCTGTGCACGTAAACCAGGAGGTTAAAAAAATACCGATGAAAGACGTTGAAAAGGTTGACTGCGAGCGTTTTTCAGTGTCTAGAGGTAGTACGTAACGTGTTTCTATTTATCAGTTTTGAGGGCTCTATTCATCATTCTTCGTAATGTGTAGTGCCTTAACAAGGCGATGGAGCACTGAAAGCAGCACTTGATTGAGGTCTTCTATTAAACTCTGTTCCCAGTTGCATCCCAAGCAGCTCCTAGATTCTATAAAGTGGAGTTTTATTTCATGAATCTCCTCTAAATCCATTTCTCTCCCTTCCTGGTATGTTACAGGATCAGCTGGAAGGAGTGCTGGATGAAGACACTGTGGCTGAGGGTCTCCACAAGCTGGGGCGCTCAGCCTCTGGTACTGAATACGTTTATCTGAATTTGACCCTTTCAGTAAGTATAAGCAAAGAACATCATTGTAAAGTGCTTTTCTGCTCAAAGATTTATTCCTTGTAACTACAAATAGTTGTCCTGGTAAAATAATATTAATAAAATAAATAAATACATCAGATTTTTGGTCTCTACCTGTTAATGTTGTCTCATGTATGTGGGACTTTTGACAAGACACAGGGTGGCTCCTGCAGACAGCTGCTCTATCACTGCTGGTTTTTTTCACTTTATAGCAGTAGTAAGATTTTTCCATACCAAATCTTTAGGTTTGGGTATCTTCCTGCTTTAGTCAGCTAGGGGAAAAAAAGAGGAACATGCTAAACATCTAAGAATGCTGCATTCAGTGTCTTCTGGTCAGAAAGTTAAAACAGTTGTGTCTTCTTAAATAGTTCTTGCTGCAGGGCTCTTTTCCTGGAGCCCTGATTTTCTGGCATTTTTCCTGTCTCCAGCTATCGCTCATGGTTGTGTTTTCAAGTCTTTTGACATCATTTGCATTCATGGCTGGTCTACAGGTCTAACATAACTTTCAGCATATGTCATCCAGCTCTGACAGATCCAGCTGGAGGGACCTTGTGGCACCTCTTCAACGTTTCTATATCATGCATCTCCCAGGAGATCTGGGAGAGCAGGGTGAGGTATTACAGCAAGTTATTAAAGTCTCTTTGCATTATTTTTCCAGGGTCGTGAGTTGAGTGACATTAACATTCTCTCCAGATACGTTCACCTACAGAAGTTGGAACTTTCATATAATAAAATTAATGGTATGTAGTAGATACAGTAGTAAACTCTTGAGTTGTGAAATCATTTAAGATGAGGAACTCGGCGTACCATGCAGGCTTAATATCACAAAGCCTGGTCTACGATTTAATGGGATAACTACTCTGGCTCTACAGACTGAGGCAATGGCTAGATCTTCTTGAGAATGATGCACGGACTGTTCAGACAGCTGCACCAGCATATGCTGATCAGCAGGAACATGGATACTGTTGTCCAGTTTATTATCCAAAACTGAAATGCAAGCAAGCATGTCAATACAAGATTAAGGTTGGGAACATGGAAATGTCATAATATGTAAAATTATGGCTGGTACAGTTTTGCAAGCCCTGAGCTTTCCTTCCCAAAAGTTTTCCATTAATGGCAAAATTGTACTCTGAGTTTAGAAAAGTAGCTAGTGGAGACTGCAGTTAAATCCATCCTTTTCTACTCCTTTCCTCTCCCTTGTACCTCCAACTCTTTTTATTTATTTATTTATTTTAATTTAACTTGATAAGGAATGAGCTGTGGTGGCAGCCTGTTAAGTTATTCCTTTCAAGTTCATTTTGCTTGAGGTGTGCGAGTCTGGTCATAGCAGCACTTCTGTAAGGCATCACATCTCCGTGCTCATTTTATTAACAGTTTGTCTGTGAGGGGTAGGTCTGAATTGAGCAGGGATTTTTCCTAACAACTAGTTGTTTAGTCTTCAGTAGTGACTCAAATACTTTTCTCCTGTAATTAATAAGTTAGAATGCAGATAGTATCTGTGTCACTTTATAAAGAACTAGAGTATACAACTAAATAGACAAATCAGTTTACATAATGGAAATTTAATGTAGGGTTTGAGTGTTTATTCTTCATGTTTTAGTAACCATCTTTCTTCTAGTACAGGGTAATGATATACCTCACTTCTGCATTTCAAACACTGCTTTCTAAATGTGTAATCACAAGTTGATTTCTGATTGCTTTTTGCCATAATTATCGCATCTTGACATGATGATCTCTGCATTTACCCATGCATTCATGTAAAGGATTTGGCATTTGTTTTGTTCTTAGATCTTTCTTGTATCAGTCAGATGCCTTACTTACTACAACTGAATGCTTCCAACAATGACTTGACCACATATTTTGGTTTTAAGCCACCAAAAAATCTCAAGGTAAGTTGTAAAAACTAAAATAAAAAAATATGCTATAGGTTTAAATTCAAAATGTTTTTTTAAATCAAACTTAGATGTTGTATTTGGATATGTGGAAAAGCCAAGTTGTAACCTTTCTTTTTTTTTTCTTCATTGTTTCTTTCTTTGACATTTTAGTACCTTTTCCAAATGTTTAGGTATTTTCATTATTTATTTTTTTCTTGTTATTTATTATTATTTTTATTTCAGTCTTTTTTCTATTTTCTTTCACATTCTGAATCCCAGCATGCTCTGGGAAGGTGCATTGTGCAGCTGACTGTTCTAGGCAGGGCTACTCTTAGCCAGAGTTTTTTCCTTGCTTGCCAAATTCATCAGACTTCTAGTGGGATCAGTTCCTGCCTTTCAAACTGACTGGTGCCAATTGCTAACGTGAAACATGTACTTAAAGTGTAGCTTTATGCTATTCTTCCCCTCGCTGTTGTTTTTTTGTAGCCCACTTTGGTTTATAAAGAGCAGGGTGTTATTTTGAAATACAGCCTTTGTATATTTCTGTCTTCTCCATCATTTTTTAATATGTACACATAACTGCAGGACCATTAATAGTAATGTTTTTGAAAGATAGCACAGTTTTGGAAATTCCCAAAATTTGAATTCTCTGTGTCAGAAAAAAAAGCCTTTCTGTTTACTTTCCAACATTAATATTAATGTTCCTCTTACTTCCACACCCTTGATCACAAGTCTAATGTGACAGCCATTTAGTTTCACAAGACAGCTGTAAGTGCTGAAGAAAAAAAGTTACTTTCTGTCTCCTTTTCTCCTCAGGAGGTAGATTTTTCATACAATCAAATACCTAAAATGCAGGATTTGTCAGCCTACCAGGCACTTACCAAACTCTTGCTGGACTGTATCCTTTGTGTAAATTTGAGTGTAAGAAAAGTTGCTTGCTTGTTTTATTGAACAACTTTTTGCTTCAAATAGATACCTGTGTTCTTTGTATTTTTTTTTCTTTATGTCAAGCGTGTCTTGAGAAGTGACTTTAAACATGAGGATGAAACTGATCTCGATTTCCTTGAGCATGCATGGTGTTAAAGGTGCTCGTGTATATATGTAAGGTCTTAACTTGCCAAAAGAACACAGAAAACCCTCTGCTTTGGTGGGTCATGTAAAACTGAGAATGTGACGTGTCACACCGTCTTTGCACAGCAGAGATAATAAATAATCCCAGTATTTTTTTATATAAGAAAGGTTAATAGTAAATCAGCTTGGAACACTAAGCTCCCTTAAATGAGAAAGGTGCATGTTGTTTGATTTTAGACACAGGTAATTACTGAAGGCCTAAGGAGGCTTGGTGGAGGACAAGGCTGTTTAACAACAGTGAAGAGAATCTAGGTGAGAGGAAACTTGAGTTTCTTGCACACAGAGGGATGGTGCTGTGCTGCACACCTTCCACACAGTCACCACAAGACCTATTTTTTGGGGTTAGAAGTGCTGTTCTGACAAAAATCAGAAAAGCACGAACGTGCAGATGAAGTTTCTTCATCGCCTCTTTTTCTAAGGCTGTCCACAGTGCTCTTAGTCTGCCTGCCTTTAGATTTCCTATGCTTTTCTGCAGCTTCACGTTGATGTGCTGCCTTACTTACAATTGCTTCCTGAAGGCTTGTGACCCTTCTCTCTTTGCTTCATAAATTGCATCTTGATTTTCTGCTCTCTGAAAAGGAGAAGACAGCAGGCTGTTGCGTTTTTTTTTTGTCTCTTGTTCTTGAAGTAGCCCATTACCAAACGATATTAATATAATGTCTTTTTCATGTAGGAGCAGATAAAGCATTTGCAGGGTGTCCAGGTTACATTATTCACACGCTTTAAAAGGTGTGCAGGTGACGTGATTCTTGTCAGGAAATGGCACTGAGACACTATTCCTTTGCAATTCTAATTTTCTGTCTCGGAGCAAAAAGCATATGACAAAATGAAAAAGGAGAAAAGGATCAGAGATTTGTATTGTGAATCGGAATCCGTATTTCTTCACTTGGTTTGAATGCAGCAGTGTGCTGCCTTCAATTTCTTCATTTGCACCGATGCCAATGTAATGGGGAGAAAAACTGTTTCACGCATACAATTGCAATGGGACCCTCTGAAACAGACCAAAAAAAAAAGTGCAGAATTTAGGACAGTAAAGTGGCACTGTTCCTAACCCATGTCAAGCGCTCCTCACGGAAGACATGGCAGACAAAACAAGCTGTTCTTTGTAATCCATAAATAAAAAAATAAATATCATGCACTAGTGGCAATGTTTGGCATGTATTTCCTCATTTACAGTAACTAAGCATTTCTTACCATATTTAAATTAATTACAATGCAGATGGTAAGGTCATTGCAACTTTCTTTCTGACAGGTGCTCGTACAAGCACACCTGACAAGATTATAAATGAGTTTTCAAGGAGGTAGCTGCCCATACCAGAGAGGGAGACAGCTTGGGCAATAATAGCTTACAAGGCATTATAGCGGGCTGTTAGAAGAATAAAACTGATTATATTCGTTCTTAGTGCCGGGCAATTTGCTGCCTCATATTGATGCTTGTGGCTTAAAGCTCTTTGTCTCAAAACAGGCCGGTGCTTGTGTTTACTGGCAGTACATGATTTGTTGATCTCATTCATACTGACCCAAATTCATTGCTCACCCAATTTTTTCCTCCTCAGTTGAAAGAGGAGCAGTCCCATTCTGCATGCAGATCGATGAATATCTGTCAACTATCAACGCCTGTGGATGGCTTTGGTTTCTTTCCTAAATGTCGGAGACAGCCTGGAGTGAGGTCCTTTGAAAAGATAAATCTGTGCTTACCAGCTCATTTCTCCACCTCTCCTTTCCCATCTTAGCTTGCGAGTGTGGAACATAGAGGAAGAGTATAATTAAGTTCCCATGTAAGAAGACAGTTAGGAAAAAAAAAGAGTTAGGTCACAGTTATTAAAGAGGATTATATTGGCCCTGACTAAGCTTACATTTCATTTAGATTTCCGATATCATTCAGACTGAAGGAAGAAAATCCAGATAACTTGTCCACTGCCTGATAAGAAACATGAATGAGAACTCGTCCCTTTTGCAGGCAGAGTTCATTATCTCAAGTCAATTAAAAATGTTTTCTTCTGTGATTGCCTAAAGGCATTTCTCTGTCCCCTGCATGCTCTGGCTATTTTTCTCAGTTATATTTCTTGTTGTTTTTATATAACTAGTTCAGTTTTGGACTTTTACAATAGGAGTACAGTTCTTTTTGCCTAACTTCAGTCACCAAACAATTAAGTGCCTGATTTGAGTTGTCTGAGTTCAGCGGAGAAGGATGTACAGCTGCCTCTGCAGTTCATCCTGTTCTAAGAGCAATCCGAGATTGTTGTCAAAGGAAATATGTTTTTTTGTTTCTGTTTTTTGCTTGTTTGTTTGCTTTTGTGTGTTTTGTTTTTTTAAGGAATTTGAAAAATTAAAGCTGACCATGTTAAAGGTGACTTTGAGAGGAACCCTACTGACCTTTACTACTGCTTTTGTTAATTTTGTTAATATTCTATTGTTAATTTAGAACACATTTTCCCCTTTCAGTACAGGCAGCCAGTGTAGCACCCGTGTAACTTAGCATGAAATAGCCCAACCAGGTACAAGCATCCCTTATTACTTGGATAATTTGTGTATGATGGTTGGATGTCAAGGTGAGTTTGGAGCCATACTGAGCTAAGTAGTCTGCAAACTTAAAAAAGCCAAGCCCTCCTCTGATGGCTCACCCATGTATTCTACAGCTGGCTTACAAGGACTGGTGCCCAGTTGAAGGGTCAAAGGTGTAAGGCCCTTTTGTCTTACCTGCACATGAGCATCTGATGAGAAGACCGGTGATTTGCAGTGTGGCTTCACAAGATGCTGACAGAAGTTCCTTCCCCCATTATGCCAGGCTGTGCTACAAACCAGGTCACAGAAACTGAGCTGGAAGACCCACCAAAAAGGAGGGGAGGATATTTCTGGCTGGATCAGTGAAGTCACTTACCCTGCAGCCCCACGGGAAGCTGTGTCATGCAGGCAAGGAGGCAGCATGCTTCAGAGTAGGGCCGGGTGTGAGCAGCTGGGATCTGAAACGTTTTAGCATGAAGCATTCGATGTCCAGCTCCCCATACCGTGAACTTCAGCCCCACTGTCTAACCAGCTGCTAACTTATGTGAAGATTTTTGCATCCAGTTCTTTTCCTTGAATCCCAAACCCTCTGTATAGTTAACAACATAGCGGAGATAAAAGGACTGGAGAAGTGTCATAGCCTGACTCATCTTAGTTTGTCACACAACAGACTCACTGCAATCGGTGGCCTGGAGAATTTACCTCTCAAAATACTCAATCTGGTAAGAAAATATTTCTTGTTGTTTTCCTGTCAGTCTTCTATCAATATATTAATGCCTTAATAAATGTGAAGGTAATAACATAACAAATTTTGAAAGATGTGTAATGTAGGACACACTTTTTTTTTTGTTAATACAGAATTAAGGGATGTTATGGGTTAGGATGGAGCACTGAGGGTCATCTGATATCTAGGGTGCATCTGTTGACATACAACATTTCTAGGGTGTATTTCTAGATTTTTAGTGGCAGTTACCTCATCTGGCTTCAGATTTTTTTTAGTGTAGACCATGGCATTTGAGCTCATTCTCTGCCACCTCATAAGTCAGTGGAGAGAAACGGACACTTAGGGTACTCCACTATTCTGATCCAACTGCTGACATCAACATTAACACAAGATGCATCAGGCCTTGGAAGTGGCTGTTTCTCTCAGTTATGAAGATTGCTGAGGATAACTAGCCCAGTACAGATGTCTATTTATCAATGCCTACACTTGTTTGTGTGCATCTTGCTCTTTTACAGGCCTTGGGAAGGCATTTATCAGTGTTCCTTAGTTCCATGTTAGTAAAACATCCCTAATAATACCAACCCTTTCTTCTAAATCATTTCAAGTGACTTTATAGGAAGGGCTATCAGTATAGAGGTTGCAGAGTACTACAGGCAAGAACTATTTTTAATGCTGTTGAGTTGCCATAAAAATACAAGTCTACATCTCAATAGGTTTTACTTTATAACAGTAATTTAAAAATTTTTAAGTGGAGTTTGAAGCTGAGGGTGAAAAAGCTATACATAGAAATACGTTCATATTTGCTACATTAGTGTTAAGCACCTACATAAATATTTTAGGTAAAGTGAATGAATCTCTTATTCAAGAATAGAAATGTTCCTTTTCAGTCCTTTTAAAATTTTAAAGATTTTTTTTCTGTGCTGTAGTAATTGGTGTAGAAGGGCATAAGTAAAGGCTGTGCCCATCAATGCCCGATTGTCCCTTGTAGTTCTTACCACTTCGATATTCTGTAAAGCTATTCGCATTTAAAAGTGGGCAGTAGTATGTTTTAAATAATACATTCCAAAAGTGTTCAGCAGCATATTTTTAATACTTTTATATTTCAGCTTCATAATGACTTCAGTGGGAATAAAACTGATTTATTTTATTTTTGATGGATAAGATTAACTCAGATTGGCAAAATCTTGCCTGAAAGTTCTGAAATGAAGAGTATAAGAATCTAAGCTGCCGGGAAGATCTGTTCTCTAAATACTTCCTTCAGTAGAACTAAAGGAACCCACTTAACCATTGTGCTCCTTGATTTCCTCATCTGTTAACAGGCCTAATAATAATTCTGTTAGTAATGGTTATCTGCTTTGTAAAATGCTTTGGAGATCGTGTTAACAGCTAAGGCTTATTAATATGAACATGTTCTTCAGTTTTGGTTCTTACATGCTGATATGATTATTTATCCAACTGCTTGTCTTTTTTAATTAGCAAAGTAGATAGTCATGTGGAAATTATGTAAATAGACAGATTTTAGCATAGCGTTTTCTTTTACTAATTAGAATAAGATGCAGTTCCTCTTTTTCATGGGAGCAGTCATCCCCCTCTCCTCCCATTGATTCAGCTTTCCTTTCTATTTTCCCTTGAGGTTTCTAGGTTGAAAAAGTAGTAAAGGTCTGAAGTTTGGAAGAAAGACTTCAGAAACTGTAAATACTGCCTAGCTATACCAAAAAGCCTCTATTCTGCTTGTGTTTGCAAAAAATAACAAGTGCAGCTTTAATGAACTGGACTCTTAGGAATTTTATGCTTAGCAAAACAGGATCTCCGCACAAATCCCTTTTGTTCACAAAATTTTGTGTACCTCTTGCATAGCATTTTGCAACTAGAGCTCTGAGCTGTATCTTATTAAAGAGGTCTAACGAAGTACAGGAAGGGAAGAGAAAGCTTCCATGCTATTAATAACCTAATTAAACATTTAAAAGTCAGGAAAAATGTCAAGGACAGACAACTGGATTAACATTAGAGTCAGCTGGCTTATTTATTTCAATAGTTCCTAAATATTTATTAATAGAATATGAGGCTTTGAAGCTTTCAGCACAAGGTGATGCTGATGGAAAAATATAAAACTTGCAAGGTTATTCGGAGAGAATCATGTTGAGAGGCCATCTGGGTACATGTGGCCAATGGGACAAAGATGAGTACAGAACCTAGCATGCTATAACTATTTGGAGTTCATAGCAGGAACGAGTAAATGATTTGTGAGGCCCTGAGAAATGAAGCCATCTGGTGTCCAGTGATTAATGTAGGCCTTCTATCTTGTACCTTCTTTGGAAGGAATGTAAAACAATAATAGTCAGTTATGAATTCTCAAAGGCTTGGTCATTTCTCTTGTTAGAGTCTAGATGAACTTGCAGTAGAGATGGTGTTTTTCTGGAATATTTCTGTGCATGCCATCACCAAAAGAAAATAGTCTGCCTTCATTTATTATGTGTTAATGAACTTGTGTATCCTAGAGGTATTTTATAGAGTGCCTGCAGTCCAAAGAAGACTACTGTATTGTTCTACCTTCATATTTTCATTATTTATTCTTTAATCATAAGTGTAAATATAACCATCATTACAGAGGGAAATTGTATGCATGTATGTATATGTATTCTATATTTTTATGTGCATATCTATTTCCTAAATTTTGAGTTTGATATTGGCAAGAGTATCCTTTAGCCAGCGTCAGCTTTAAATGAATGCTCAAGCTCTTTTTATTGATGTTGTCTCTTGCTGTTTGTTATTCAAGGTAAGTTGAAGGTAAGTTAGTCCGAAGATAGTTGATTCCTTTTTCCTTGAGCAGAATGGAAAGCTGTAGTATGTCATCTCAAGATGAAGATGGGGCTAATGCACATAAGACCTGCTTGTAATGGGATTCTCCATAATAAACAAACTCATTTCTTCCTCAGAAATGTTGTTTCCGATCTGTAGAACTTTATCAGAATCCACATTCTTTCCTTTATTCTTAGAGCTCTAACCTGCTCGAGAAGATAACTGGGTTGGACAGCTTGAAAGCTCTACGGAAGCTGGACCTTTCTAACAATAAAATAACCAGTCTAGAAGGCTTGGAGGAGCATGATCTGCTAGAGGTGATCGATCTAGAGAATAACCAGGTAACAATCTTATTACTGGTCTCAACTTTTTCTGAGAATGCATCCCTTTTTCTTTTTTTTCCCTAAAACCTTATCCCTTGAAGACTTAAAGAAAAAATCTTACGCTGCAAGCCATGAATATTAGGAAAGGTGACATTTTTTCCTTTGGTGTTTCACTCCAGCACTGTTTAACGTGTTGATTTATAGTGTATTCCTCAGGCCTTATTTAATATCTCTAGACGGGATTATCTTTATGTAAGTAGCACTTCGGTAATATTTAGAGCTCACATATGTAAAGAACTAACAGTACTCCCTTGAGTGGATATGATAGGGATGAGTATGTGGCTTTTTCAGCTTGATTATTCTTGAGGATCTTTACTTACATCACAGCTTTTCTACTGCCAGGCCTCAGGAGAGTATGCTAATATCTCTCAGCCCAATTTTATGACCACAGATTCTTCTGAGCTCTCAGCTGGAAAGTTTCTGTAAGGCGGAACGGTGTGTACTCTATTATAAAAGTGGCTTTTGTTATGCAGCAGAGTTTTCACTGGAATTACAATGACACAATCCAACTCATTTGTATTTGAGTTTTGAAACCCCAGCCATATGCACCTAATCCTTTTGATACTGAGCTTCCAGAGTCTCTCACTGAAAAGACTGTCAATTCATGAATCATTTTGACATCAAAGAAAGATCTGCATGAGGGAAAAAAAATCGAAGAAAATAAGAAATAACAATATAAACCAGGAATTGAACATTTTCTGTCATTTTTCCCCATTTGCAAGATAAGTTTACAGGAGTTAATACAATACGCTCTGAATTCTTTTTCTCGCAGTGCGTTCAGGTTGACATTTAAAGGCACATCGATGTTTAAAATTGCACAAGACAGGAAACTAACTAATGGCGTGGTTGTTATTAGCATTAATAACACCACTTCCATCACCTCTTATAGTTTCCACCGTTCCTTACGGCACGCCAAAGCTATTAATTTTGCCTCATCAAATTTTACCTCTGTTAATGATGTTATTGAAACCGTTTAATGAGTCACAATTTTTGAGCATTTCTTTCTGCAGAATAATTTAAAGAGAATATTGGCACAATTGCTTAAGCCTCAATTTTCATCTGTCTGAAATAGCTGCATTAAGCCTGTCATTGGAACTCATTGTTCCCGTGTAAAGTTAGGTTGCTCTGCCCGCGTCAGCGGTGGGAGTAAGATGCCAGCTACTTGGTGTCTCTGGAGAGCTGGGTGGATGTGGTATTCTGCAGGTCAGAAGGGCCTGGGAGCAAACACAGGACAGAACGCTCAAATTTTTCTTTTCTCCTGCATGCACAAGGTAGAATTGTCCCTCAGCCTGGCACCATCCCACCTGCTGTCTGTGCTGGGCCAATGTGCTGTTTATTTTTCCTTTTTAGCTGCTAGTAAGGGGCAAGATGCCTGTCATCTAGGCAGTGCTATGTATGCTGTGACCCACCAAAAATACCCAAAACACAAAAGTTCTAGGACTAAAACTACATTGCTAAAGCAAACGCAGTCTCAGTGATGAATTAAAAATGTCTGAATTCAAAAAGTGTATGTTTTTTGACCCATAAAGAGAGAAGCTAAATGTTACTGCGGGTCCTGATATAAAAGGTTTATTGAACTCTGTTGGAGCTTTTTGTGTAGGGAAGTAATTTTCAGAGTTGTAATAATCTGAATTGTTTCAGCTCACCACCATCCAGAATGATCTCAAGTGCTTGATTTCTTTCAAAAATGGGCACAACGGATTTATCTGCAGAATGTATCTCTCACATATCTATTCGGTGATTTTCAAGTATGGACTGTTAGTGTTCAATGACTTTACTAGGAAATCCACCCAAATGACACTTAACCTGGTCAAAATTGTTCAGCAACAGGCTTGTTATCTCAAAAATAATATTGTCTAGGCTATCGTTAAGGTTTATGTTCCTAGACACCTTACATAAGCTGACTAGAAGTTAGGGGTGGTTCAGTCTTTCAAACAGGCACCTTTACAAGGCAATTCATCCCAGCCTAGCATGGATCAGATGATCTCTGGAACTGGCTCTCTCCACTGATTATAAAATCATGTTAAGTGGCTGATCTGGGCTACCTTACAGGTGGCTAAAACGAAGCAACATGACCCATTTTGATCCATTTTGTTTCAATTGCTAGCCGTACAACTATTCACTCAGGGTCTGGTATGAATGCCTCTAGTCTGACTTTGCTTCGGGCACTCAAACTTCAATTAACACACAACTTCTAATAACTCACTGAAGTGGCTGAGTGCAGATATTCTTTGTGCACGAGTCCTTAAGTGGGATGCATTACTCTCTGGACGTAAATAGAGGCAAGGACAACTCTGCTGATGCTTTTCAGTTAAGTGCTGAAAGTTAGGTGGGATGAACTGGAGCTCCCGTGAAAAGAAACTCTTCTTAGAAGGAATTTTTTGCGCTAGTCATGAAGTGCAAATATAACCGCAGAACTGCCTCACTTAAGCACATCAGCCACATAAAAGCTAAATGTGTTATGGCTTGACATTTGAAAGAACTGGAAAAACACAGGTGGTTCGAAATTACTGTCTGTAATATTGCTTCTGCAGCTAACATCCGAGTTGTCTGCCTTTTGTGACTCCAAGTGCCTTATTGAAGGCAGTTAACATGTATACCCATTTTGTGAGTATAATGATATTTTTTTTTATTTCCAGATTTTAAGAACGAGAATCAGAAAACTTCTTTTTTTTTTTTCTTTTTTTTTCCCCCCCGTAGTTATTGTGGATTCTGTTGCTGCTAATTTATGCTCTGTTTCTGTCACTAATTAGATTGCTGAACTGGGTGAACTTGAATATATTCAAGATCTGCCTTTCCTCCGAGTTTTAAATCTTTTAAAAAATCCTGTACAGGTAAGAAAGGAGTAAAGACAAAGAAAAAAACATGAATCTAGAGCTGGTCTTTTGTATCCCACCATAATCCATTTAGCTTCCTTTTGTGTCTCTGAGAGTGATCAGGACATCTAGGAATGGGTATATGAAACAAGGCAAGAATGAAGGATGCTTCCCCTGGCACGGTTACCCACCTTTTTTGGGGAACTTCCTCAACAAATGCTGCATATGTATCATGTTTAATATCCATGCAGTAAATCCATGAATTTGATTAATCCTGCTTGTGAATCCATTTATACTTTTGTATTCATATTATGCAATTATTTTTATATTTCTTATTATTTTAATTATTATTGTTTGGTAAGAGAACCCTCTTTCATTTGCTTTGAAGGTACGGACTTGTTAGTGGGAAAAGCTCAAAGGAACTTAAGAGTAACCATTTTAAAATCATGTGTCTCTGGAATCTATATCAGCTTTTCTTCTTTAGGATTTACGCAGTTCTCTTTTATTGCTCCCATGTTACTCTTCAACCAATGAATCAAACATCCATTTTATCAATGACAGTGACATTTACACAACATCAGAAATACTGACTACTAATTTGTCCTGAATAGCCAAAGATGATTCTGTCCTGACTTCTGTAATTTCTAAATTGTCTGAACTTACGGTGGGTTGACCTCAGTTGGCTGCCAGGTGCCCACCAAGCTGCCCTTTCACTCTCCCTCCTCAGCAAGATGGGAATAAAATAAGATGAAAAAGCTCATGGGTCAATATAAGGACAGGGAGATCATTCACCAATTATGATCATGGGCAAAACAAATGTGACTTGGGGAAGATTAACTTATTGCCATTTAAAAAAAATAAAAATGAGTAAGATACTAAGGAAAAAAAGAGAAAACATCTCCTCTCTGCCTTCTTTCCTGGTTTGACTTCACTCCTGACTCTTCTTTCTCCTCCTCCTACTGAGGAATAGGGAACGGGGGCTTGTGGTTAGTTCATAACATTTTGTCTCTGCTGCTCCTTCGTCCTCTCAGTTTTTGCCCACTCCAGCATGGTGTCCTTCCCATGGGATGCAGTCTTTCATAAACTGCTCCAGCATGGCTCCTTTCCATGGGATGCAGTCCTTCAGGAACAGACTGCTCCAGCAAGGGTCCTGCGTGGAACATAGTTCCTTCCAGGAATTTGCTCCAGCACGGGCTCTCCACGAGATGCAGGCCTTTCAGGACACGTAACCTGCTGCACTGTGGGGTCCCCCATGGGCTTCAGTGTGGGTTTCTGCTCCATGCAGTCCTCCACGGGCTGCTGGGAACCTCTACTCCACTCTTCCCCTTCCTTCTTCACTGACCTTGGTGTCTGCAGAGTTTTCTCTCATTTCTCTCTAATAGCTGCTGCACAGTGTTCCTTATCCTTTCCTTAAATATGTTGGCACAGAGGCGTTTCTAGAGCGGGTTCGGTGTTGGCCAGCTCCATTTTGGAGCCAGCTGGAACACTGCCCTGGTCTCTTCTCACAGAAGCCACTCCTGCAGCCCCCTCGCTACCAAAACCTCACCATAAACCCAATACATCTCACCCCTTGCCTCCATGAAATGTGTATTTAAGAATTATTATTAAAATATGTATTCATCACACAATCTTCACAAACCTCACTCAGAGATACTTCCTGTGTCAGAAGAAAAATGTTAAGGGTTTAACTTCTCCTTCCTGTAACTGCCAGGTTTATGTTGACTTTCTTGAGAATGATCCGTTGTGGTGCACGATGAAATTAGCAGGAAAAAAATGCCTGAAACAGGCTGTCCTGGGCCTCCTCCACAGTCTGAAACCCTTTTTCTGTTTAGGCGACCTCCTCCGAAGCAGATTCTCGTCCCATTCCTTTAAATTACTATTTTAGTAATGTACACAAACATCATCTTAATACTACCATTTGAATTTCAGTTATCAGTATCAGCTTTTTATTTGCTTTTTAATTATTCTTTTTTATTGCCTCAGACTTAAAAGCATGTGTCACAATGAATATATTATGCGAATTCCCTTTTAAATTCCTATAGTTCTTCAAAGGTCAGAAGTATTAGATATAGTTTATTACATAGTCCAGTATAGATAATGTTTTTTTGTTCTCCAGCAGTCTTCCTTGGTGTTCTAGTGTGTATGGTGGTGTGTTTTTTCTTTTTATTTTTTTCAATTCCCATCCTGACCTTTTGAACAATGTAATTGCAGACTTTTGAACAGCTTTTAGGTTTTGTTGTAGAAGTAATACTTATGGGGGGAGGGAGAGGTGTTCTTGTACAGTGTATTGACATCCCTCAGGGAAAAAGCTTTTTATATTGCAATATATTAAGGCCAATTTAACTTTGGCCAATGGAAATTAAATATTAGCCTGACGAAGTTATGCACTTTATGTCAAAGTGGAATTTTTTTCCTTCAGGAGCAAACAGATTACTGGCTCTCGGTGATATTCATGTTGCCACAATTAACAGAACTGGATCTCAAGAAGATTTCAGTGGAAGAGAAGGTACATAACCATTTCCTTCTGGAATTTTTCTAAATAAAGAATGTAAATACAAAAAAACAATGCACGTAGGTCAGGTTTGTTCACATTTGGGTTTCACAAATCTCCCTTCTTTCAGGCTACAAGACAGACTACAAATTCAGAGGTTTTTGCTTCTAAATCTAGCTGTGTATCTACAGAATTTCTGGAGCATTTGTAGCATGTAAAAATGCAAAACTCAATAAAAGCTTTGCTTCATAAAGAAATATTTATTTAGCAGCCATTGTTTAGCAGTTAGTAAATCTAAAGAGGTAGCTATGCTCAAGAAATACTATGTGGCAACCTCTAGAATACTGTTCTTTTTCAATGCTGTGTACTGCAGAGTGAACTCTGAAAGCTACAATGATGGTTGTTTCCGATTCTACTCCATACAGCTTTCTCAGTCAAATCTTTTCCCCTCAAAAAACTCCTCAGACTGCTTACAGTAACATTCTGTTCTAATAGAAACCATTTCCTCTCATGCTGTTTTTAGTATAATTTGGTTGCATTTTGTAGCATTTGGGAGCCGTGCTAGAATTGTTGGGATTAAAGGTTGTAAATTGGGGCTGGATATGAAGGAAGTATTCTCAAAAAGTGGCCCTTCAAGGGAATTCATCGCTCCTAACTTTAGTTGCATAAGTATCAGGGTTCTTGTTTAGTGCTAGGCTCTTGCTATCTTGAGCACAGAGAATGGATGATATCAGAGTGTAATTTACCCCACCTACCTGAGATGTTGATCTTATTCTTTCCTATGTGTCAGTCTGCATTCCTTCCAACAACATTTTGAATCCATTAAATAAATCCTTCTTTTTGGACTGTAAAAGTAAGCCTAGATGACTGATCTAGATGAGCATTAACTTTTGGATGATTAAAGTTATTTCAGAAAATCCTCTCCTCAGGATATTCTAGGAGTAGATAACATTAATAATAAAAATAAATAAATACAGCCCAATAGAGGTCAGTACCCTCAATAGAATTTTAAGAGAATGAATGGGGAGAATCCTTGGAGTTTGAATGCTTTTCCTCCCTGGAAAGACAGAAGTGCATTGTCAGGAGAAAACTGCAGTTTGCTTATGTTATTAATGCCCATTCCGTTCCTCTTTTAACGAATAAATGAATGGCTTCAGTCCCTAAGGATTTTAGTTTGGCATCTTCCACTAGCATGAAAGGATGCAAATTAATGGATAATTAAAACCTAAGCAGAATTACTTTATATCTTGTGTAGCATCCTGTTTTCTTTCCAGTAAAAGGTTGAATATATTAATGATGGTGAGATACTTCTGGCTGCCTTCCACCCATCTATCAAATTGTGTTTAAATCTCCTGAAAAGATTTATGTAGCAGAGTGCTTACAGACAAGCCAAATATGAAGACTGACCCTCATAAACATGAGGCCATCATTACTCATAGTGATCTGAGAAGCATATTACAGCTGGGAACAGTTACATCACTACTTTTCTTCTTTTTTTTTTTTTGCTCCTAAACTCTGGAAACAGGTTGATGCTGTGAATAAATACGATCCTCCTCCAGAAGTTGTCGCTGCTAACGACCATATGACTCAGATTATGTATGGCATGCTGCAGCCCCAGCGGATCTTTGACAGGTAAACTTACTTCCACTTCACGTCTGCTCCTGAGGGTGGCACTCAAGTAAAGCAGAATGTGTTGTCATATTTAGAGGGACATTTTTCTGTCCCTCTCCCACCTTTAAATTAATCTAATGAAGAGGAGATGTTCCACGGTATTTTTATTTTTTTTTTTTTTAGCAGTCTGGAAATTAGGCAAATCTTGTTTGGTTGAAATTGATTATGAAATGAAGTTAGTCATTCACCTCTGAAGTCTGAGACAGATTGTCCACAACTCTATTTCTTTTAAACAATCTGTTGAAACAGATGGTCATTTGCACCATAAATGAAAGATGGAAAATTTCTATCAATACCCAAAGGCAATTTGAAAGTCTCTTGAGAAAGAAGAGAGCTGTAAAACATTTCTTCCTATCCTGCTTACTCCTCTTCACACTACTGGCATCCCGTTGTGAGCAAAACGGCTTTATTTTGTGGCTTTGGGGCATGTTTTCTATTCATAAGGTGAAATTTCCAAGTTTGTACTTAAGGAAGTCCAGCGACTTCTTGCTTATGGGAGGCGAACATGCTGGCTGCTATTTAAAGCACAGAAGGGAGAGACAAGTCAATGTTCCCTTTCTGACATTGCTGTTGTCGTGGCAGGTGACTTCTCTGTCTCATTTCTCATCTAGAAGACGAAAGTCACCATACTTTGCTGCTCTGCAGATGAGTTATGATGTTTGCTTGGTAAAAGTTTGGGAGGTGCTTTGACACACCGTGATGGAAGATACTGTGACGTATTTGTGGTTTGTGATTATATCAACTACAATGGGCATTGAGATCAACTTTTGTGCCCAACGGCCTGTCTTAGCACCATTTAGAATGCTTTGGGTTGGAAGGGACCTCAAAGCCCACCCAATTCCACCCCCCTGCCATGAACAGGGACATCTCCCACCAGCCCAGGCTGTCCCCAGCCCCATCCAGCCTGGCCTTGGGCACTGCCAGGGATGGGGCAGCCACAGTTCCTCTGGGCAGCCTGCACCAGGGCCTCACCACCCTCATAGAAAAGAATTTCTTCCTTTGAGCTAATCTAAATCTACCTACCTTCAGTTTAAAGCCATTTCCCCTTGTTCTATCCCTACACCCCTGACACAGAGTCCCTCCCCAGCTCTCCTGCAGCCCCTTCAGGCCCTGGCAGCCCACTGGGAGCTCTCCCTGGAGCTTTCTCCTCTCCAGGCTGAGCACCCTCTGCTCCAGTTCCCTCAGCCCCTCCTCACAGGACTTGTGCTCCAGGCCCTTCACCAGCTTCGTAGCCCTTCCCTGGACACATTCCAGGGCTTCGATGTCTTTCTTGTACTGAGGGGCCCAAAACTGAACACATCAGATTCATGATTAAGATTCATGATTTAGCAACTCAATTTAAATTTTTAGAATATCTGTATTGCATGGCTTGTGTTTTTTTTTTATGAGCTTGGTGATGAAAGATAGATACCATCCCTGTGGCAATGATAGCTTCTAAGAAGGCTCTTCAGCCTTTAAAATAACGCCAAGCAGTTATTGACTGTCTTGCAGGATTGGAGATTTCTTTTTTTCAAAAACTAAAACACAACAGTTTTACCTGAAGGCATGGATTTTTGGCAGTGCAGACACAGCCCCTGTTTAAATATTTGTTTATTGGATTGTGTTTGTGCATCTTCGTTGCTGGAAAAAAAAAAAAACAATTCTGTGTCTTATCAGTGGTTCTGTGTATACAAACATATAAACACGCAGACCAGTATTTATGGTACTGACCAAAATTGTTAATGATGCCTTGAATGTTTGCCCATGCTCAGCTGGAAAACACACAACACAGTCATTAATGAAATCATCCTAATGATGATGAGTTAGTCTTCTACACTATAAAATGCCTATTGGAACCAGATTGGTATAGTTCATTTGCATCTATCTCAGATGAGATTATAATTAATTCTGTTTAGTAATATTTCCATTAAAAATAAAGACTGAAATCAAAGGAAAAAGTGATATTGTTGCATACCCCAGTCAGAAAACATAAAGTTTCTTAACCGTTTCCTCTCTTTCTGTGCTTTGTGATTCTTTAATTGCATGGCAACACATCACTGCACAATATTATGTAGATTTTACCCCAACTATAAATGCATGTGGCGTTTAAAAAGAGGTTGACTTAGTTATAACTGCTACGTGGGGAGCAGAAATGAAATAACAGTGGGCTCTTCGGTCTATCGGGCAAGCACGTGAAGAGGCTTGGTATCTGGCTATCAAGGATGAATTCATTCAGCGAAGAAATAGGACATCATTGTTAAAAGTTACAGAGGTAATTAAGTAGTGGAAAAATTTACCAGGGGTACCAGAGAATTCTCCACAACGGGACCATTGTAATTAAAATGTGCTCTAACAGAACCCCAGGTATCAAGCCTGAAACAAGAACCAACTTGGGGAAATCCTGTAGCCAGTGCGATGAGGGGGGCTGACTAGACGATGACAGTAGTCCCTTCTGGCCTTGAAACCTATTAATCTTGCACAGCAGTGTGTTGTTCTACTCACCAAAGTCAAGAAAAGTTGAAAGATGAACATTAAATGAGCCAAGGACTCTTTACCACAATCTGCTTACAAGTTATAGGAAAACCAGAGCTTTTAGGTTATCCTGACAATCAGTAAGCGGTGATGTAATGAGAGGTTGTATTATGTACGTGTTCTCCATGACATAATAAACCCAAGGAAATTGAGGATGCGTTCCTCTGTTCCAGCAATGGGAATTAATTTAAAGAGGAATTAGAATCCCAAGCATATTGTGCTAATGAGCTTATTGTGCTAATGCTGCCTGTTGTTTTGTAAATGTCACCAATTGGCACAGTAAGAAAAATACATTCGATCTCCCAATGGTTCTGCTGCTGCCTGGCTTTAAAATAGTCTGGAGAAAGGAACGCTGGACCACAATCCGGATTCGTTTTACAGTTTAGTAACAGCACATGTGTACAACCTTCAGCTGGTCAATTTATTAGGTGTGTCTGCTATTTCTTCTGAGAGAATAGCACTTACCTGCTCCATAGGAATTGGGAGACTGAATTGCATTATTATCGTAGTGCTTCTGAAACATCAAGCCCTATTATGTACATATAATCAGGTAGAAAATGGAGTTGTTTTGCTGCACCTAAAATAGGAGTAAAGCCATTACTGTGATTTTTCCCCCATGCTCATATTGGATGATTATCATTATTTCTTACAGAGCTAGGCACTTGTAAGAGAAAAGTTAAAAGAAAGAAAATCTGTTTTCAGGAATTTACGTCCACCTGTTTTAAATAACATTAAATGTACTCTTAGTGCGCAGAGGTGTTTTTCTTCCACTTTAACATTTAAATCCAGTTAAAGCTACTCATTAGTTAAAATTAAGTGGTTTTGAAACAATTCCAACTATTTCTGTCACGTCATCAAGTGGCATGATCTTACAGTCTGGCTGAGATTTAAAAAATGAGAATCCAAAGTTGCATTCCATTTTTAGATGCCTCAATTGCTGGACTTTCAGAAGTGCAAAAATGCCATTTATTCTGGTCTTTACAGCTGGAAGTGGAAATTCGGTGATCTAACCATCTGCTCAGCATGGAGAAAATGGAGCCTAAGTGAAGGCTTTGTATTTTTGCAACACTTTGCTTTCTTTCATTGTAGTGTTATTTGTGTTCGGAGGAGTTTAAGGGTCTTAGTGTCTCTCATTATCCTGAATTGAAGAGCTCTTTACAAATTGCCACCTTCATCTGGCAAGGCCGTGGAAGTCAGCAAGATTATATGCGGGAGTGCATAAAGGTGTGTAGGATTGAGTCCAGGTTCATGCCAGGCTTATTATCCTGATCATTAAAATATTACCATCCCCGCAACAGAATTGGAAAACTCTTAAACAAAACCCAGCAATACCGTAACTGCAGAGGGAGCTTTAGAAAAGACTATAAATCAGAGAAGATTATAGTACACATAGTATTATTCCTTTGGCAAAAGAGACCCAGGGGTCTTTAATGTGGTATTTTGTGCTATTTTTGTGTTTGGAACATATCAAACCGAGCGCACACTTCTCACAATTTTTGTCTACGCTGCGAACAATGCGAACAGTGTGATAGACAGATGAGATTAGTAGAAATGATGATGAAGCCTCCACAGAGGCTTTATACAAAGTTGCTGAAGACTTTATTTGGACCTGATATAATGGCTCCTTGTTTTCCTTTCTTGTAGCACTCTACCTAGTCTTGATGCTCCCTACCCCATGCTGGTATTAGTAGGACCTCTAGCCTGTGGTAAAAGAGAGCTTACTCATAGGATCTGCAGACAGTTCAATAATTTCTTCAGATTTGGGTAAGTTTACTTCTTAAGGTTAAAAGAACACAGTGATAAAGGCTAAAATTGCTCCTGTTTTTTTCTTTTTTTCTTTTTTTTAAAGAAGTTAAAAGTTAAAGACAACCTATAAACGGTTGTTGCTATGCATTTAATCTTTTCCCGGTGCTTGATTGCCTGAAGCCATCAAATACTTTCTTAAAAAGAAAAGCCGTTTAAATTATCGTGTTCTTTTCAAAGGTGAACGGCAAAGAAGCAAACAAAAAGTGTCATTTAGAGCTCCTTTTATTGATCTGCTCTATCTCTGCTCACATATGCCCCTCCACCTAAACATCTGCTTAGATATGTATAGATTTCTCTTAATTTTTGGAATGTGCCTGGGTGTAAACACATTAGCATGCACGTGCACACTGCATCCTGAAGCTAGGCAAGGAAGCAAGCGCAATTGCTGGACCAGTTTATTATCCTGCAAGTAGTGTTATCAAAGTAAATAGCACCTTTCAGGCTTCACCACCTGCTGGGAGGACTAATTTTCCCCCTTGGAAAGGCCTGAATTAGGATCCTTGCAGCCTTGGGCTTCCTGGGTATTTAGTGGAGAGAAACCAGCTCTTTCAAGGGAAGATTTGCCCTTTGTGAAACACTCACCTGAGCTATATGTCTATTTTCAGTACACACTAGATAGCAGTGATCTAATTTAGCCAGAATTCCTATCTGCCACCTGAAATTAGGTGGTGAAAGCTGTTCCTCGTGTTTTCCCATCCCATTCTCCACAATACCTAACTGTTGTAGGTCCTGCCTATGATGCATGTCTCTGATCTCAAATCCTGTATTCTAATTATTTTGTCTCCCCTCTATTTTCTCTTTTTTTGTTGTTATTTTTTAATAATTACACAATTTTATCCAATTTTATCATACTTTAACCATGCTTTCATACGTATAATAACATTTACCACATCTTGGACCCCTATTTGTGGACTCCTATGTACTGAATAAGTCAGTTGCAAGAAAAGCACCATGGGCTTGTGTATTTAGGGGATTAATTCCTCAGAGTTCCTAACATCAGGACCACGACCTACGTGTTGATGGGATGTCTAGTAGTAGCCTTCTTCTCCAACATAATAATCTGCAGTGAAGAAGCCTACGTGTCTGCGGTGTACTCAGATTATAGCCACATGCAGAATTAAGTCATTACACTGGCAAAACAAAAGGACGTTTTAAGAAAAGATCTGAGAAGCTATGGGACTGGAAAAATATCTTTTTGCCTTTCTTTAAAGATACTACTGTGTTTTGAATGACTAGACGAGAAATTACAAACTAACTGAATGCCAATTGAAATTTTCCAAGCACTGTGTGTGTTTTTTTAGGAGCATTGTTTTTAATACTGTGTATTTTATTTCCTCAAAGTTTCATGCATGAGGGGAAAAGAAGGGGATAGCGACAGAATCTTAACAGAGCAGAAAATTGCAACCATAAAGCAAAGTTGTATTTTAATTATTCAGTGGAGATTTAAGCAATTTTATGGCTTACTCTTTTAAATTTCAAACATTCCACTCATTAAAAATGTATTTCATGCGACATACCCTGGCAGTTTGAATGTAAACATGGCCTTGCAATTAAAAAGGGTTGTAACGTTTAGAAGTGTTTCAAAAAATAAAGTGAAATTGGACCCTCAAACCATCTGGATAGTACTCAAGATTGACCTTTAAAGGTGGATGCATTCATAATATCTTTAAAAAAATAAAATAAAATAATCAAGCCTCTGAAGTGAAATTTTACAGAGTCCATGAGTAGCACACTGTCCTCATTTGCCATATCTTCATGATTAAAAAAAAAAGTGTCACCCTCTAATGCTGTGATAATTAAGATCTGTCAAGCTCAATGTTATAGACTAAAATTCTTAGTGGTTTACAACTCAGCTATCTTAAATAAATGAACCAAAATTAATTTGTTCGCTGTTAGATCTCAATATAAAGGGGGAAAAATGAGTAAGTTGTTTTTTTTTTTGTTTTGTTTTCTGTTGGTTGTTTATACTTCTCCATTTTCTTAGGAAAATTCTCAGAAAGCAAGAAAAACAGAGAAAGAAATTGTATTTCTAGAAGTCCCCATGCTTTGGGGAACAGGAAAAAGCATTAAATAATTGTATTTTCATTGTAGCATTATCATCAAGCAAAAAATGTGATGATGTAGGGTGAGCCTAGTAGATGGGATACTAGCAGGTGGGATATAGATATTTTTTCCACGTTTTCCAGGGTAGTCCAACAAAAGTCAAGGAGATAAAATGTTCTCAGTGTGAATCAATGCTAGAGTTCCCCATCACGCTTCTGTTCCTGGTATCCTACAATGTAAAAAATTAAAAACAAAGCCAAACCAGAAACGATTAGCAAAATATTATTTCCTAAGAATATGGGCTACTCAGTAGTTTAATCCAAAGTTGCTACGTGCACTGTCTTAGCCATTTTTTTGTTGTTGTTGTTTTGGTTCTGTTCTGTTTTGTTTTAGTGTTTCACCCTGGTAATAAGCTCACATATCTGAGCTTTATCCTATTATCCTTGCGTGGTGGCAGGCAATTACTTTTCCTGCCTTGTGCCCCACTTATCTCCCTTGTTTGGGGATTGTTTCTCCCCTTAATAATGGGGCGCTATTCAAAGATTGGACTTTATATCTCTTTCTTAACCTTGGAGGTCAGCCTAACTCCTAGTCTCCTTTTCCATATTTAGGGTTCTACTTTATATCATTCACAAGCTGACATCACTGGAGAAAAATGGTTTCGGCATTTCTCTATTACAGGGCCCTGTGACAGCTTCAGCTCAGGCTATCCCGGGTTAGAGGGGATTTATAGCCAAAACGTAATGTTACATTTAAACTTTTTTTTGTGTATTTATGGGTTAATCTTTCAAATATGCAGCATTAGGGGTATGATTTGCACCTCTTTATATTTCTCATATTTCTTCTCTTCTTAAAAATAAAATGATTTGTAGTATTCTCCCTTTTCCCCCCTCCTATTCCATAGCTGCTTCTATGATTGAAAACAGGTTATTTCTTTATTATGCTATATATTTTCCAGTCCCTGTCATACCACCAGGGCAGCTTACTTTGGTGAAGAAAACAGACTTGATTACTATTTCGTTTCTCAAGAAGCATTTGACAAAATGTTGAGCACAGTGAGTACCTGATGAGTATTCAGCTAGGCCTGTTTCCCTACGGTCAGTGTGAACTCAACTTTTCCATCCAGCTCTGATGTTATTGTTTTATTTTTTGAAGTTTGTGTCTTTGTTTGCATGCCCTTTCACTCACAGTTATGTGGCTTAAGCGCATACACAGCAACCAGAAATTCATTGTACGTTTATATCTCTTTTTATCTTCTGTATGCATATATAGAAACCATTAAGTTGGCATAGTGGTCAGCAGGAATTTTTAGACAGTATTATAATGTAGAAAGAAGCTTATTTGCCTATGCAAGTATCTAGTGTGGGTACCAGAAGCAAAAACTCAGGAAATAACTGCCTTTTTTTTTTTTTTTTTCCCCAATCTTCCAGCAACCCTGCAGGGAATGCAGTCTTTTAAAGTTTCGCAAATCCCCCCTTCTGTCCCCCTAAAGGCATTGTCTTCCTCTCTGAAGGCAGTGTGCCTCCAGCTACTGTTTCTGATGCCTTTTGCTGCCTGGAATAAAACTTTGGCATGAAAAGCCACAACAGAGCTCATTATTTGTACATACACAAACAGGGGAGCCAACGCAGTGTTAAGCAACTGATCTGGTTCTTAACGGTAACTCTCAGCAATTGAAGAGTTTAAAATAATATAATCTGCCTTCATTTCTCTAGACATACTACTGGGAACCAAATTTTCAGTTGTCACTTATTAACTTTGAAATTTTTTGGCCAATTATGCATTCTCCGTGCAGGATTGTTTCTGTCCTCTTTTCTTTGGCGTCTTCTATTTTACATGGCGTAGCCATATGGTTTGATGTAATGTCAAAAGAAGGATGCCCCTTTTGCTTTAGATCTCGCTTTCTTTACAGCGTGACTGAATAACCAATGAAAGCTGTAACCTGTCAGCAGCTTGTTTTCAAGGCGCTGGTGTTTTATTATCCATGAACAATGCACAAGCCCATACCCTGCAGGCCCTTCTCTGCTCTTCTCTGCAAATTTCGTGCTCCCATCGGCCTCATTAGTATTGATGATTTGGGCAGGGAGAAACTTTGCTGGAAGAGAAAGAGAGGAAGTCCTCAGCGATTACTCTCCTTTAAGAAAGTTGTTTTCATTACAATATTTCCTTTGTCATTGTGCTTGCTGTTTTGGATTTCAGGGGAAGTTTATAGCAACCTTTAAATACAGTGGCTATTCCTACGGCCTTGGAAGAGACACTGTGGAATCAATTGCCAGAGAGGGCCTTGCAACGTGTGTTCACTTAGAAATAGAGGTAAGGATTGCATATTGCTTAACCATTTTTGAGTAAGTCATTTTGTGAGAACTCTGCTGGGGAAAAAAATCATGCACTTTCACTAAGGTTTGCTTCAGCAGCCTAGACATAGCAACTTAGTGACATAAGAGACATCCTATGCCTTCTGCCCAGCCTACCACTGCTGCTGGTAGATTTGGATGTGTTGTGTGGGCTGCCTTAGTGTCACTGGAGATCACAGAATTACAGAACTGTCTAGGTTGGAAGAGACCTCAAGATCATCGAGTCCAACCTCTGACCTAACACTAAATACAGCTGTTTAGTCAGATAAACTGTATCTGTAATTCCTCTGCGTGCATCAAGTAGCTCTCCATGGTCTGTACATCAACAGTACCTAGCATTTCCTTTATAGATACCCACATTTAGTCAGATGCATCCTACAGCTGGCTGCTTAAAATTTCTTAGTCAAGTTGTTCAATTTCAGTAGCCTTATCTCCCCACCATGTCTCCAGTATTTCCATCACAGTACCCTCAGCTCTTCATCCGTGTTCTGTCCACCTATCCCCAACGTTTAGGTGAATTACTCGAGAGCTGCATGCCTACTAAACCCCACATAAAAGGATGTCATACTTCTCCTTTCCAGTGAAACAGTGGAGGATGCATGCAGGCCAGAGGCAGTATTTTGGGCAGAACTGTTAAACGATGCAGTCTCTGTGAAGGATTGCTTTACCCTCTCTGAGATTTGTTGGGTGCACATGCACAGATGGCAGGATGTCAGGAGTCTGTGGTGCAGTAGGAAACGATGTCATGACAAAGTATCAAAACCTGTCTGTTGGAATCCCCAAAGAATAACTTTTTAGCTAATTTTCTAATTAAGTACTTCTCATTATCTTAGATGAAGGCTTGCTAGCTAGGGATTGAGGTGACAAAAATGAAAGGCAGGCTTCATTTTTTTCCAAATTCTTCCTACAAAATAAGCTTCATCTATATGAGCTTTTAGAATGAGACACTCTGTGGAGTGCCCAAAATATGATGCTGATTGTTGCTGGGCTTTGGTGTGTTTGCAGGGCTCAGCTCTGGGGGTTTACTACAAGTCTGTAGATGCTACTGCACTCCTAGATAGATGGGGAAAAATAGAGATTTTTAAAAGAAATAAATGTAGGAGACTGCAGTTCTGACTTAGGTTCCTAAGTTAGGGGAAGGACTAGGGAGACTTGAGCAAAAATTGATATTAAATTTCATTCATTGTAGGATGATTAGTTCATGAAACTGATGGTTGAAAACCTAGTTTTTAGAAAAGAGCCTGAGTGTTTGGAAGGAGTTTTAGATCCTTTCTAAGTCAAAAGAGTCTGTACGTGTTTATTGGCTTGAATAGGGACATACAAATAACTGAATAGCGGCATGTCAGGGACAAAAATAAATAAACTAGTAGCTCCTTGCTCAAATGGTCAACAATTTAGTGCTGCAGTCCTGCTCTTAAGGGCCTGTTACTTTGAATCTCTGTGTAGATTCATTTCTTCTTTTCCCCCCTGTCTTGTCAGAACTGTGAATCACCTTCAGTCTCCACTGATTGCAATAGGCATCGAATATGTTTGTTGTCTTGCCAGGCAGACCCTGAATTTACAAGGGAAGAAAAATAGGAGAAGATGAAATATGATGGAGTGGGGTGCCTTTTAAAACTGTCAGTTCTTCACAAAGTAGATGTGCTATCAAATAATTTAGGAGAAAGAATTTAATGGAAATTCATGTTTATTCATAAGGAGGTTAGCCCAGTGACATGGACAGTGTTCATATTTTTTACTGGATATTACTGAAGCTGTTGTCGTGGACGGACAGCTAAGAAACTCCTTTGTCAATGAAGTTTCAGGATCATGTAGTCATTATGCACAGTCTTGTATCACTCTGGACTCTGCTAGCAGATTGGAAACAATAATGGTGAGTTATGTATGTGAATAGAAGTTATCCAACTCCATTATCTTCTGCTACGCTCATAACAAAAGTGATTTAGCACTATTAAAAGAAATTTTAATTATGGTCCGTGGGTTGAGACTAAAAATTTAGAGCTGTTCATTCCCTTTAATCTACAGTATATCTTTTACCGATAAAGGAGACTGACACAAATTTTAACAGTAAAATCTTGCTGAGTCCACACTTGCAACTCATGAAGCTGCTGCAGTTCTGACACAGTTTGTACTGGAGAAAGCATGTTTGCAGTGCTTTTCCTTTGCTTACCTGGCCATGAATATCTCGATAGTAACTGAAGGATCTGCATGGGCCAGCCAAGGGTGTAGTGACAGAGTGGCTCATGTGGCTCATTATGCTTCCAGAAATGTGGGTACACCGTGGCTCCTGCCAGAAACCACTCTCTGTTACTCTTATTGCTGGTTATCCAGTCATTTAGGCTGTGGAATCAAAGGAAGCAGGATAAAATGCTAGTTGCATCTTTTCTGTTACCCTGTGTTGTAAACCGAAGAGATGAGCTATGGTAATTAGATGGGCATCTTCAACTCAGGCAGCCCTTTGATCATTCGTGACCTCATATTCAATTTCAGGAAACTCAGATGTACTTTTTTTAATATTTTTTTTCCAGCTATCTCTTTGGTTTCAAATAGAATCAGCTCCTGCGTTTTCCTATTCTGTATTCTAAGGTCACTTTCTTCATTTCATGTTAGACAGTCACTCATTTTTTTCCTCCTCCTCAAACCATCCCAAACTACGGATGGACTGCCTTTCCATTCCTGTGTAGATCATACAAATCGTTTTTTTAATTATTTCTTGATCAGAAAAAAGAAACATTAATTGTCTAATCATTAGTAGTCTAGGTATAATTATTACAGGAAGCAGTAGAATAATTTAGAGTATTTATACACTGAAAAAGTCACAATTTGTAATACAATTAAAACTGTAACACATACTCCTTGCTTTCTGCCTGTTTTCCTGGTGTTGTGCTCACCCTTTCACTGCCCCTTTGGGCTCTAAGGTTGGTGGTTTCCCTCTGCTGCTGTTACTGGGGGGGGAGTTCCAATGAGTTGTGAACACCCAGGTCCTTTGCTGGAAGGATATTTATGTTGATAGTCTCTTCTTTCTCTTCCCAGGATCCTCTTGGGGTCTTATTTATACATTTGGTAATGCACATTTACACCTTTCTCATTCTCCATTGGTCTGCAGCCCCAGGTTACATCTGAATTTATTATACAGTGTCTATTATGCCAGTTACTATTTCTTCTTGTTTGCCCTAAAACCAGTTTTGTCCAGCTTCAGGTCCATATTTTTTAACTGCCCCTTACTGACATGTTTACAGCTGAGGTCTCTGGTGTCAAGCCCGTGCCCCTTCTCTTATCGTTCCATGCCTGTACTCCTTTACATTGTCTTGTGTCTCCACTTCTCAAGGTCTCTGCTATCGTGCCAGGCCTGGATTTATCCACACTAAGTCATAAACACCTCATTCTACCTGGAACAAGGGCTTGTTACAGCTATCTTTATAAAACTATGGCTTTACCACACATAGATAAAAGTAAAACAAATTAGATAAAGACACCTGGTCAACAAGAGGAATTGCTGGCACTGCTAAGCCAAGTAAAACAAAGATACAGGCAAGTCAAACAAAGAAATTTTCAGACAGCAGGACAAGGCTGAGTCCTGAAGCCTTGAAAACTTGGTGGGAATCTTGTGGCCTGTCACAGCAGTGGTGATAGCATGTTACAGGGCTATTGAATGAAAACATTCTTCAAAGTATGAGTTGGTGCAAAGGAAAAACTTGTAAATTCAGGATTGGTACCATTATGTGCATCATTTAATAAGACCTTGGCTTTTGAAGGTCCTAGCACGCAGACAGGTATCCTTTTGAACTTGTTTCTTTTATAAAGTTGAATGCCAGATGTGAGACTTTGCATTCAGGACAGAGTTGTCCAAAGCTCAGCCATACATTCAAAAGGCACTCTGGTTCAGGAACAAAACATTGCATTTTTCTGTTTGATTTTAAAGGGTGTGCGCAGCTTGAAAAATACCTACTTTAAACCCAGATATATCCTGGTGGTACCAATGAACAAACAAAAATATGAGGGACATCTGCGGAGGAAAGGATTATTCAGCAGGCCGGAGATTGAAGAGGCAGTATCCAGAGTGGACATGTACATCAAAATAAGTCAGGATTTTCCAGGATACTTTGATGCAGTTGTGAACACAGGTGAGTTAATCTCATACTATAAAACTGACCCCTAAAATTGCAGCAATAGATGGACTTTTACAGCAATAGATTGATTTGCCTTGTTAATTATTGTCCCAAGAATCTAAAAGCTCTGTAGATCTCTTAGGTCTGAGTTACTCTGCTATGTCCAAGTTATCTTGAAGTCCACCTAGAAAGCAAAGCAAATAATTGAACTCAGGGGCTCGAAGTATTGTCTCCCATGAGAATGTTAATCAGATGTTCAGTGCTAATTACCTGTTGGTTTCTGGACAGAGGTCAGAAGTGCTTTTGACCTAACAGATCTAATTATCTGTGGAGCAGATAGGCTCTTTTCAAGTTTGGAAATGACAGCTGATGTGCAGCCTCACTATAAAGGAGAGGCTGCTGCAAAGATTTTGTTCTTAGGACTCTTCCACTTAGTAACTTGTTCAAATCCCCCAGCCTGAGACAAGGAATGTGCGAGTGGTCAATATTTCATTAAAACCAATGTTTGCTTCTTGATGTTGAGGGATTGAGAGTAACAGATGGTGGAGAGGAGTTTAATTCATTCTCTTTGTGCCTTTTTGTGGAGGTGATTTTGTGGTTCCTCACAGTGATGGTGAAATATGTGTATCATCGTGGTATGAAAAATACTATTTATAGTTATTGCTGAGGGCATATGATCACAGAATACGCAGCTTACAGTTTAAATATAGCTTTTAAAAATAAAGTAAAACACAGTAACACAAACTGTAGGAGAATATTTAGTTGAGTGCAGAAAGCCAGAACTGAGCTGAATTTCAGATTATTTGCTTGAATGTGCTGTTTATGATGATTTTTCTCCCAAAGAGATGAGCTAGATGACTTACGAATGCATTTCTGTCTCAGGCTTCTGTGCTTTCTGTCTTTGTACTGAAGAAACGTTGATTTTTGTGAAACTCTTATCCCCTTCTGCAGATGAATTGGATGAGGCATTCACAGAACTGAGGTTCCTGATAAAGGCCTACCTGGGTTTGGAGCCACCTGCAGTTTCTGATACCAGTCAAGACTTGAACAGCAAAGCAGGATCAGGTACTGTGTCTGGGCACATACTACTACTGCTTCTGTCAGTAGAGCATTCCAACTTATTTGTTACAAGAATTAAAACCTGGGAATGATGCAACCTGTGTGAGACTGCTTGTCTCTGAAAGCTCTCTGTGCTGCTCTGTAATGGGTCTCCTGGGCTTTTTCTTCCCTGGGATGTAAATCTTTAATGGACATCTTTCCACGTATTTTACAGCGCTGTGTGCCCTGAGGCAATAATATGTAGAAAGTGAGTTACCTGACTCTTGCAAGGATGCTTTTGGGCCGAGGATCTCCCGTTCATTCCAGATGAATCACAACCCAGATGTGTCCCTGGCTGAGAGCTTTGTGCCTATCAAACTCTTGAGCAGCAAGAAAAGGGCATGGCACTCAGAGCTTTCTTGTCACTCTCCCCCAGGAGAGCCAGAAGCATAAAGAAGTATATGAAAACAAGGATAGCAAGATGAATGGAGGCAGCTTAATAATTCACTCCAAGTACTTTTGGAGCTACCCACTTGGTGTAAACCCAGCTGGGTAGCCTGTGGTGTAAACCAAATGATTGGCCCTGTGTTTAAAACAACCCTTTCACTACCTGAACCACCAAGGTTGGAGCCTCATGATTACTTTAGCCTAACCCAAGCACATGCTGCTGCACAAAGCAGTCGTGGCCAACTTAGCTCTCATCTGTCCATTTCTAGTCTTTCCCTTGCAGCATAACTAAGATTAGCTTGTGAGATCTAAGAGAACTCAGCTCTATCCCATGTATTTATTCCAGACAGGACAGGTTACCAGTGAAGATAAAAGCCGAATATGGTCTCTAAAATATGGAGGAAAAAGAAATAAGAAACTGATATTATAGTTATAAGATATTGCACATCATGGACTAACAACACACTCATTTATGTGAACTCTTTCCTCTAAGAGCCTCTGTGGTTTATGGCTGTCTTGGTTAGATCCATTGCAACCGGAGAGTAATTAGTTTCTGAAGTAGCATGGAGCCAATACTCATGACCTTCTGTGTGGCTCAGACAGCTGCAAATAAAAGCAGATGAAGGGAGGGCAAAAATGTCTGAAAATGTTAATAAAGGATAGTGCAAAATTCATCAGTTCATCAGTTCAGGTAATTTCGTATCCTGAAAGAATTAATAAATACAGATTTCCCAGTGGAGAAGAAAAAGCTTCTACTCATATTGTGGCACCTCAATGCCACAGCAGTGGGTACTTTTTCCGAAGAATCTTATTTAATCTTAATCTATGTAGATTTTATTTTCATATCTAGAGCTAGCACATTTGTTTGAAGTCAGGAGGAAGAATTCCTTGCCTTAATGACTACAGTCTTGTTACTTATTTGTCTTAAAACCACTGGAGATGTTTTGTCCTGAGAGGCAATAAAACCCACCAAAACCCTAACTAGATTATCAGGAAAGAAGAAAAAAAGGAGTAAAGATAAAAGATTTGTGTGTAATTGTGGTATTTTTAAAGATATGTATGTACATACCTGAAGTTCCTTTAAAGGACTCTGTGTTCCTCAGTAGCTGAGTTATTTCACTGAGTGGCTTGTTGCTAGTTAGAGAAACTTCATTAACAGCACTGGATTTTGGCAATTCTGCTGTCCATGAAGTAACTTTTAAATTTACTATGCACCATTAAATTCATTTAGAGCTTCATTTATAGGTGTTTAAATAAATTTAACTGTCCTATCTCTAGCGATCATTCCTTCTTATGGACTCTGTGAAATAATTTATTTTTAAAAACTTGCCTCAAGGTTGTCTTTAATATGGACATTTTTAGTAAGATAGTAGCAGGGGAAAGATTGGTTCTGCGAGATTATGATAGGTTGTTAATTCTTTTTTTAATGAGCTGCTCTGCAAGATCTTTCGCTCGTGTATAGAGTAAAAATACTGGAGAAAATAGATAAGTTCTTTTTTACAAACTTTTTATAGCCGAAATTTAATATATTGCAGAGCTGATAATGCTTTGTACTTGCATTAGCAGCTTTCATCCACAGAGCCTGGTACTATGCAACCATTAATTATATCTCACAGCAGTCCTGTGGAGTATGTGTTGCTATTTGTATGTTACAAATGAGAAAAGGGACATTTATGCTAAAGACTGATTATTTGGGATGCTGGGCACCAGAAATCCCACTGAAGTTTTGGCAGTGTGAAGCCCTGCACCTTTGAAGGTTGGGCTCTGCTACTTACTCAATGTCAAAATGGGTAATTTACCGTGACTGAAACAGAGACCTCGAATCTCAAGTCCTGTCTCCTCTTTACTTAACACCAGGTTTCCTGGCAGCTACAAACAGGTATATAATGGTTAGGCAGCAAGTCATCTGAGGACTGTTGAAACTTTTTTTTTTTTATAAATGCATATAACAAGAAAAATAACCAGATTTAGTGTATGAACATGCATATGGATTGAATTGTCTATTCCCATTGTGTGTATCATGTGACTTCTTAGTCCTATGTGATTTGGCACACAATGCACTTAAACCTTTCTTATGATTAAATTTCTGCAAAAACTATCATGTAGCAATATTTATAAGAGTGTACTTACAAGTATCTTACTTGTAAGCTTACATTCAGGTTTGATTCCTTGCAATCCAGCAGCGGTGCAAGTCTTTGCATTTTTTTGTTCACTGAAATTTAGCTAAGTAACAGAAGGAAAGGCTTCCCACTCCATCCCCCGTCAGATTCTAAGAGCTCTGAGGAAGTCAAAACTCCTAAATAGGCAGACTGCAATTAGCTTAAAGTCATAAGAGCGGGGCACATGAGAGTATCCATAACAAAATGAACTTGTCTGTATGGTTAAACACCTCTTCCTAATCCATAAATATAGCGTGATGGGTTTCTTCTCAGATTTGTCATTGTTTTCATTTGCCTAAGTATTGAGGGACTACATTAATTGTATCTGTGAAGTTTAAAAGGTTTTGGGGAAACTGAATAGTTTATATCCTTTTTAACTTTCATGGTTATCTGTTGCAAATCCAGAATGGTGCCAAAAGCCAGCTCACGGTTGCAAATGCAACTTTCTTTCTGCTCTCTGTAAGCAAAATGCTGCTTGGAATTTTATGTTTTGAGAAGTGTCTTTTCCATATTAGGTTCAAGAATGCGTCTCTTACAGGAGCAATCATTGTCACCCAGCAGACTAATTGCTGGCACTGCTCAGTCTTCCTCTGTCAATGAGTTCTTGGACTCTTCTGCCAAAAACTGTTCAGGAGGCACCTTGGACAAGTTTGCTGCACAGCTGACCTCTGTGGTAAGGAACATTTGCTCTAACCTTAGGATGGAAATAAGTTCTGTGCAAAAACTACATCAGACCTTTATTTCTCTGGGAAAAAAAAAAAAAAGACTCTTGTTGTTTAGATGTCTTTTCTTTCAACTATTTACCCGTTCCCCAGAGTTCAAGGCAGATGAATGAGAATGAAGCAGGTAAGCTCAGTTGAGAGGACAGGCTAACAGTTCTGCTCAATTTTACACCAGAATAAGTCTATTTATCATAATGGATTTCATCCAATTGTGTGCTGGTGTAAGGGAGCTGAATATCATCTCTCTCTGTTCTGCTACAAGATATTGAAACTTCCCTATTCAGAGCAAATAGCTAGATGCAGTTAATAGGACAATGAAGATTACTTATGAACGCCATCCTGTGGCAGTGGAAAAACTCATTCGGCTGAGTGGTTCACAGCGAGTGCTAGTGATAACTGCAACAGATCAAATTTGAGCACATTTTTCACCTGCTTTTACTTTTTCACTCAACAGATTCAACAATGTGCTTGGATTTCAAATAACCTCTTACAACTTCAGCTCCATCTCTCTCTTTTTTTTTTCTTCTTCTTAATGGTGTTTTCCCTCAAGGCATTCATTCTCCTTGCAGGCAGTGGGGGGGAGTTGGGGCTATGAAGCAGATGTGTCTAATGCTCCTTTTATACGACAGCGACAAGAGAAAGAGAAAAAGAAAAATGAAAGCTTTAAACTTTGTTCCATTCCAAGGTTATGATGTCATTGTGATGAATGATGGCTTGGCAGGCATGACTTGCTGTACGATTTTGTAACTCTCTCTGTATTTGTAACTACCTCTGATGTTTGGAATTAGTGTTCTAGATGAACCAAAGTAGAAGACCCTCTACCCACCCCCAGCCTGTTTCCCAGGATTTAAAAAAGGCTTTCTTAGGTGTGGAGAAAGGTATGGTTGTAAAATGGCTGGCGTAAGTAAGGAGCCTCATGTCTTTCAGTTTTCTGAAATGAAATACCTCCTTTCAAGCCATGCAGATCTCAAAAACTGTCACAAGTGTTGTTGGTTTTCATGTTCCTTTCATCCCCAGTTTTGTTAGTTCAATGTGAGAGAGAAGGCTGAATTTCTCTTACCTTGGTGGCTCTCTGCCAGCACTCTTACCCCCAGCAATTTATTTTCCTCATTTTTTTATTTCATCTTTTTTATTTTTATTTTGAAAGTTTACATTTTGTCAAGTCAGGGAGAAGTGGTTTATGATGAAGGAGGCTATCATTTACCATGGGTTTAACTTACTTAGGTGCTGCAAGGCTCTCTTTCTTATTAGTTGCCTTGTTCACTGCTGCTAATATCTTTTAGTTATTTACTACGCTAAGTTTTCGATATATTTTCACACGCAGAGGAAGCTTTATAGTGTCAGCTGAAGTGTCAATGTAGTAAAACCTTCAAGGTGAAACACAGGTGCCTCTTGGACTGTATTTAATGAGAGGAATATAAATGTCTGTGGCCTTTAAAGTCAAATTTTTGCACTTAAGGCACCCAAATAATGTGCTGTCGCTGCAGTAAACACATTCTACTCCCATCATGTAGAACAGGAAAATAACAAATATGAAGAAATTATAGGTGTGAATTTTCCACAAGCAGAATAAGAAGCAGAGCCTGCTCCTTAGGGAAAGACAGTAGATCAGATTCCCTGCAGCCTTATCCCTTGTGAACGTGCCAACCCTGCACCGCTTCTGTGCAGTTGTAACGATACAAGATATGATCAGAAAGGAATCTACACCTGTAATCCCCACCAAAAAAATAGGGGACAGAACTGTCCAGAAGAAAACACAGCATAACCCAAGCTCAGCGAGCACTTAAACAGACCTATACTTAGCATAAACAGCGAGGGAAAGTGCAGGAATTCACCATAGTCATAACTTGAGCTGTTAACTATATTCTCTTTCATTTCCAATACCATGACAAAATGCTTCTCTTACAGATGTGATTTAGCTATTAAACTGATAACTATCAATGGCTATCAGTTGATAACAAAGTAGGATGTAATAACTTTGCTTTGAGATTTACATCTAAGCACACTGTAGTTCTGCATTTGTCTGACCGGAGAAATTACGTTGTGCTACAGCACGTGTTAATTAACAGACCCTTAAAACTCGGGACCGTATTTTCCAGTCTGCTGAGATCGTAATGTGTTCATTGTTCAGTCGTTTTAACCAACTGAAATTTGCAGAAGGTAATCCCTCCTCTGAGAAGGGAATATCGGTTGATACAGAGTTGGTCAGGCAGGTTTTCAGCATTGCTGGAGCAAGGAGGCAAAGCCAGTGTATTTGAAATGTCGCAAAGGCAATTTTGTCTGTATTCAGTCCCCTCCTGGTGAAAAGAAGCTGAAGACAACGGCATAACTAGAATTATCCCCGCTCTAATATGCGGTAAGGTTGGGATGCATCAAAAGTGGCTCTCTGCAGACACTCCTTCTACGTCCTGGCACATTTTGGCTCTTATATGAAGAAACGGGGCTACACTGGAGATGATCTTCATCGTTCAAAGCTGGCAAGATTTCAGAGCAAAACTTGGTTTGCATAGATCGTATTTTGCACCTTTTTGGTTACAGTACTGCTCTGCTGTTTTCCCAGAATATATAAATGCATATACTTTAGGGTCTTAACAAAAGAGAGGAATATTACAAGCAATTAAGTTACCGTGTATGCTTTCAAGGCACTATACAAATTTGGTTGTATTTCCTTATCAGGAAGAAGCTTCTCTACAAAGGCGCCATGCTGCAGCACGTCAGGCTCTGTCAGGGAAGGCACCTAGTGCATATGTCCAGCTGTTTCAAAGGTAATGTAGAGGAGTTTCAGCCAAGTCCTTCACAACCAAGTGAAAAATGCTTGTTTTAGATTTTTTTCTCTGCTATTCTTAAGGGTGAATGATTAGGATCTGCCAGGGACTGCAGGTCTCACAGACAACTGTCCTTTCTATCACGTTTAAATCTCGCCATACAAATATATCTCACACGGTCTGTCTTTTGACTTAGGAGCTCAGCAGTTCTGAAATGTGTACCAAAAATGTATGAGGTAGAGCCATCCACAAGCAAGTTGTCTAAAACTATGAAGTTATTACCTGTTTCTTCTCCGAGAAAGCAGAATAAGATCCTTCTTCCGGCAGCTCGCAGTCTCCAACGTGTTTTTCAGTGCTACTGGTGATAAATGGACAGTCAGAGCCTTGCTCAGCACAAGGTTGTTTGCAATACACATCTGTGGATAACTCTGTTTAAATCAGAATTTCTGAAAGCAGACTTTACTTTCTGACTTTTTTTTTTTAATTTTGCAATTTGTTTGTTTCTAGAAAATGCATTCTATCTTTACTGTCTCTCTTCTTTCTTCTTCCTCATAGTCACAGCCCTGCAAAATGGTGTTATGTCTGTAAATCCTGGTGTACCACCTTTGGTTGGTCTTTTGTGGGATCCTTGACTTCACTTGGTAAATACTGGTGTAAATCTTCCTAATTTTAATTTTTCTGTTTGCTTTTTTTCCTACTTGTCTTGAAAAGGCTCACAGTGTTGATGTTTAAAGTCGAACATGAACCTCCAAGTCAGCACTCATCAAAATTATTAGAACAGTTCACACCTTTCATCTTGTTTCAGGCCTCTACAAATGCAGTCACCAGTTATACATACCAGCTTTTCACTGACAAAGACTGGAGACTGACTCGATAAAAATAAATAAATAGGGAAATTTAAAAATCAGTGAATTAAACTGTCATTAGAAAAAACAACGGCAGAAGCCTAGAGCCAGAAATGCATAATTATGGTACATTTTCCAAATCTTTACTTAAATAAAAGTTTAACTAGTTTAAGGAAGACTTTTCTCTTCACTCATTCATTTTAAACTACGTTGTACTGAGAAGAAAAATGGAAATCGGTGTTTTCTTCTGCTGTATGTTCTGGTTTTGATTTAGTGTGGCAATGTGAACTGTTCATCTGAGTCTGCATTAGTCTGCTGCTCTTTGCACCCTTTATTCCACAATACTCGTTCTGTGGAAGCTGATTTTGGAGTTATGCATGGAGCTGTTTCAGCAGAGCTGTCAGGCAGGTGAGAGAAAATCCTGTCACCCCCAATCAGCATTTGCAATTACCAGGCCCCGAGGGATGGATGCGCTCGGCGGAATTGGAGGCAAGAGTAGACAACGCACCATTCCATGCAAGAGGTTAAGTCAAGAAATGCCGTAAATAAGAAAGTTTTAAAATGGTTGAAATTCTGCAAGAGAATCTGATTCCTGGAACGTAGCAATTAGTGGAGAACCTGCTAGGTGTTGTCCAGTTCAGTGCTGGTGCGTGGTTGTTCTGTTGAAAGTTTTTATTTGTCCTGGATCAAATTAAGTTTTAAATGCCCTTAAGAAGGGCTTTCACCTTGCAACAGCTCACCTAGGGTTTGATGGCTCTTTCTTTTAATGTATAATTATGCTTAAATTTACAGTAACTTCAGAAGTTACTGTGTATGTCAGCTCAGCTGTGGTAGTAATCTTTATGTGTGCTCCTAGCCCATAGGAAATGTAATGTGATGTGGCTTTTTTTTTTTAGCTTTTATCAAGGGCTGGGCAAGGAGCTTGGGCACAGATTGTGCAGCTCAGCTCGAGCCTGGTAATTGTCTTATTTATAGTAATATTACTTGTACCATCCAAATAATGTAGGGGTACTTAAATTGTTATCTTGTTTTATACCTTTCGATGATTCTCTTACACTGTATGTATTGTAACATCTTTCTGTGCAAGCCTGGCCTTACTAAGTTCAGTAGTGTTACTAGAAATTCTCTCTAATTTGTTAATTAATTCTCAAAACTGACCAGAGTATTTCAAGTGTCCCTACAACAAGAGCTGGCAAATAAGACAATAGCCAGTCTACATTTATCTTAGCTTCAGTGCTTTCCAGATTTCTCTTTGCTATGGAAAAATACTTTTTTCAAGCTGTATTTTAATTAGAAACTCTAATTTCTCTTTCTACCTGGCTACATAAATAGGACAGAGGTCATGCCTGTTTGAAATCTGGTTTTAAAAACTCTTGCTGTCTAGTTTTTGCCCGAATCTTACCAGCTTTGTTCTGAATATTTTATATTTAGAACATGATACACATTTTCTTTATTTTTGTTGTCAGCAACAGTGCATAAAAGCACTTGGTCCACTTAGTTGTTTATTTAAAAATGAGATTTCTTTCACTGGTGGTACATCCAGCCTTACAGAGGCTTTTAGCTAATGAATCTTGATGTAGCAAACTTACAGCCATCGCGCTCTTCCGTAAAGGCACTTAGCAAGTTTTGCCAAGCAAAAAGGTTTTCTTTTTTCTTTTTATTTCTTTCCTCAGCCAGATCAGTTCCCTAATCTGTTTCACTCCCTTTCTGAAGGGCTGCCTGTGCTGGCATCAATCTGGGAGTGTGAGCGAGTGGCCGTGGACCCCAAGTGGCAGAGGACAGAGGCAGCTCAGCTTGCTTCTGAACAGTGCTGCTGCAGAGAATGAAAACCCTACGTCAGTTAGGAATAAATCTAAATCCTATGAAATATCTGAAACCGATGCCAAAAAATGATATATGCAGAAAGTTTCTAAGGTACTAGATGTTCTGAATTTCTCGTGTATCAGTAAAATATTCTTTAATGCCTAATGTCGTCGTTGCACGTTCTAATCCAAACTGAAATATATTGCTCAATTATCCTGAGTGTGTATTAGAAAATTTTAAAAGTGGTGTCACACAGGAATCTAACCTGCTTTATTTATTGCAGCCCCACAGGGTTGTCTACATAAATTCAGGTTCTTAAATCCAAACTACTGAAAACCTGTCCTCTTTATTTTTTGCCCGTGGCTGTGTGCAGGTGTAATTAAAGCCATTTTGATGTCTCATTGCCTAATACAATGAGGGCAACGTTCGGTGGTTTGAGCTGAATAATTTCACCGGTTGTCTCTGTGTCTGAGGGCAATAAATAAGAGGATGGGTTGAAGTCTCACTCCGATCAGGACTTTAGCTAACGATTAACTTGCTGATTTTCTCGGAATGCTGCTGAAAGAACTGGAGTAAGCAAGAGCAGACATCACCACGAGGAGGATTTATAACGTGCAATCTCACTTTTTCTACGTTGGAGAAAATTTATGGACTTGACAGTTTCACCAGAGCTCCCTGCCAGAACTGGGAAGAGAGAAGGTGCACGGTCCACCTGTGGCTGAGAGACTCTTCAGGCTGGATTTACTTGCTCTGAGCACAAGATTTGCGTGTGTGTAGTTGCATACAAGTCTTGCAGACCCTCTTGTCTGGCCAGCCTCCGACTTCAATGTAATTTCACTTTTCAGTTTTATTTTTATGCCTCTATTAGTGACAAAACTAGGACGTTGTCCTGAGCTACGTGGGTGTGCCTTTCCACAGGGCGCTGTTTAAGTTATCCAACCTCTTTTCCTGTTTTATTTGAGCTAAGCCACACTAGTGCAATCAGAATATAAATCCCTCTGACAACAGTACAGAACTCAGAGGGAAATGTGAAGAAGACACATGGCAGACACAGGTAGAAGGTGGAAGAAAATCCCTCTCACCTTTTAAAATGCCTGTTTTTATTAACTGTCTGGCAAGATGTTTTCTTTTTCAGCTGAGATACAGCTTCTGAGAGTGGGTCACAGGTTGTGAACGCCAACCTTTGCTCCAGGGAGTAGGGTATGTTTTCCCCTAGCAACTTAGCCCTGAGAGGGGTGGCACTGAATCCTGCCTTCAGATTTCTGCCTTGACTCTTCTAACCTCTGTTGTCAGGCTCTGTGTTTCTGAGCAGAATTACTCAGAATTCTGTGTATTGAGCAAAATTCTTTGTTAAGAGATTATTGTTGTTATTATTACTGATTTACATGAACTGATTTCTGAGAGCACTCGGGAGCTCTGGGGGCCGTTAGCAGAATCAGACCCTTTCTTTTGTACTTTGTTCAGATTTTGATCTGAGCCTACAGTGAATAAACACCATTGCCAGCCAGCCGGCAGTCACTTGATAGAGAAACAATAACAGCTTGAGGCCTTACATATGGGAAGCTTTATTTATAGGTATTAACAAGAAGAAACTTTTAAAAGGAGAATTTGAAGATGAGCAGTTGATAAGCCTTGCTTGCAGAGCCAGTGTATTGGGCTAGGGAACGATGTCTGAGTAATGAGTCTTCAGAAAAACTATTATCCCTCCTTACAGCATCCAGCAGTTGCTACCACAATTAAAAATGTTCTTGACAAACTTATTAGGGAAACTAGAAAATGAGGGCATGCACAGAAGTTGAGTAGGCTCGTGGCCCTTAAATTATCAGATTCCTTTGGAGGTCAGTGTGGCATGGCAGTGGGATGGCTCTGGTACAGGGGGTAGATGTATGGAATCTCTCAGGAGCTGTGATTTTAAGTTATGGATCTCTCACATCTGGCACTCTTCAGTTCTGCTTGTGTTTGGTTTTAGCTCTGTAATTTGTCTGTAAATAACCTGGTGTCAGTACTGCCATCACCAGGAATGGGATTTTTAGGTGTTACAAGTGGCTGTGAAGATCAAACTTCTCTCCTTGTGAGTTAGCCATGAGGGGTAGGGTTAATCTCACCTCATTTGGAGTTTCTTTAACAAAAATGTCTCTGAACGAGCTGTCCTACTCTGCTCTGTCTTGGTGGAGAGGGATTCATCCAGCCTGCTTTAGAGCTCTGCTTATGCTTGAGCTTATTCATACTGTAGCTGTGACAGAGCCAGTGGAGAGGAACAAAACAGGGCTAGGACTACTACCCCCAGCTGCTTAGTGTGAAATAAGCACTAGCTATGCTGTCACAGAACATAAAAGCCTGTAAGAAGCCCTTTTTATTTTCTTTTTGTATCGTTTCAGGGACCTAGCAGTCACTCCTGCACCAGGCAGCTCCCGTCAACAACTACTGGAGCCAGCAACACATCCTTCTCTGGTCTCCGATGGAAGGAGTGTCACCCAAGAGCACAGCTTCCCCTTGAATAACCCAGAGAGCCGGTGAGTTCAGTTTCTGAGACAGCAGATCAGCGCTGGGTGGAACAAAGGTTAATGCTGCAATGTGCAAGATCTAAAACCATCTTCCAAGCTAATGCAGTTGTCTCATCTGTTCCATCAACAGCCTTATTAAGCATGTGTCACTACATCATAAAATGAAGACTCGTCTTTCGTAGGAATGGTTTCATTTCATTCACTATAATTAAAAAAAAAAAAAAAAAAAAAAAAAAAAAAGAATTTGAAATTCTTTCTATTAACAGGATATTTGAAGGGAAAAAGATACTGAAAGAAACTTGGTCCAGGTAGAGAAAAACAGAACTGCAGTGATAACCCCAGGGTGTGGCAGGGAGGCAACTCCTGTCTCATTTAAAGCTTGTAGAGAGGTGAGGATAGAAAACAACTTGAAAAGGCTACATCTTCATTGTCTTGGAGGCGTTCAGCTAGGAAGGGAGCTTTATTTTCCTGACTCATTTTACAGGTCCACGTTGCCATCCTGCCAAAATGGCTGTGACTCACTCTACTTGTCCTGTTCCCCAAAAATGTCTGAGCTCTGGCTGCCAACAAGCCTGCCTGCTATTGTGGCAAGTGACATTGCAGCCTCTCTGTGCAGAATCCTAGATCAGCTTTTTTTTTTTTTTTTTTTCCCCCTATTCTGGCCATCTGTTGTAATCTCGTGCCCAGATGGGATACGCAGAAGCAGCCGGATGCCACACAGCACGACCTAGTGAGGTGTAACACGCCAGATTCCCCATCCACACTTGGAAATAGGTGTGTGCTCGTGGCTGTGCTGTGAGCCACTGTGAGCTGAGCTCTTCTCCCTCTCCTGAATCCATGATAAAACTCATCCAAAAACTGCACCTGAGAAGGAGCTGATGGCTATGCCATATGGCAGTTGGTAAGCTTGAGTTTGATCACAGGTTCAGTCCCATATCTGATGTTTTGTTGTCATTCCATACCAACCAAGACACCTCTCCCACTGCATGGAAACATCCATACCATGAATTTTTCCACTATTAGTATTTAATTGAACAAATCGCTGTGTTAAATGACCTCCCAAGCACACATTAAACATCTTTTCACATAAGACAATGAGGAAATGCTGACATCTTTATAAGATTTCAACCCATTCGCTTCATTTCTGATCTGCTAAAGCAGAATTCTTAGATAAACTTGTTGGGAAAAAAAAAAAAATCTGTGTTCCTTTTATATCCTAGAGAGACTGCCAGTTCCCTCTCCGTGATGTGCTACCTGCCACTGTAATTACAAGTTGTTAATTAGCATGCTGTAAAAAGGTTGAAACCATAGGCCTCTGCAGATTCATTTGTCCTGAGTATTTGTGCCACCGTGGAGCATGCTGGAGGGGAACAGAGTGAGCGTGTGAGAGAAACTGAGTGTGTAATAGGTTGCAGAGGGATTATGCATCATCTGTCCTTCCCAGGAAGAGGCAGGACCTGTAACTCAAATGAGTGTGAAGCTACGAGGAGTTGTAAAGGTCTTACCCTTCACATATGGGAATAAATATGTCTTTCCACTCCACCACATTTTGGTGTTTTGACTTTAGCAGTGTTTTCATTTAGCGCTGTTAATAACACAGTGGAAAAACAACTGTGAGGAGAGAAAATGCAAACTGCTAATCGGATTCATTCTCTGTGCATGCATCGTGGCCTGCGGCAAAATTGTATGGAGTCATGCTGTCAAGCCCTTTTGCAAGGGAAATAAGAAAATTTCTTCCAAACTTTCCTTATAGGCATGATTGATGGAATTGCTGTTGTGTAGATGCACTTGAAATACTGGTGGGGAAAAAAAAAAAAAAACACATTTCTGAAGGATTGCAGCAAAGCCTGTTGTGATTTTGCTTGCCCGAATTTTGAGGTGCTTTAATCTTTTCTTTTGCTTTCTCCCCAATTTTATGCTTTCAACATTTGGAATGGAAGAAAGAGTAAAATAAAATCCATCAAGGGGTAAGAGCACTAATGTTTTGACCTCCAGGCACAGGCAATGAAGCAAATACTGTTTTCCAGGATTGGGTCTGCAGATATGAGTCTGATGTGTCACTGGACAACTCTGTGTCCAGGTCCCAAATTCTCCACATTATTTCTCAAATCTGGCAGCTTGAGTTGTGATGGAAATGCCATCATTATCCATCAGGTCGCTGACACCTGTTGGATTCAACTTCTGAAGTTGTTCTGTTACCTCTGGTTACAAGTAAAATAGATGATCCTGATTGCATTTAGTCCACGAGTAGAAATGAAAGGTTTAGTTTGCACATCTCTCAACTGACCTGCAGTTTCCAGCCAGCCAGTTTCTAATTACATCCACGGCTTCTTTTCATCACTAAGACCATAGCTGTGGTCTTCTTGGAAGTAAACTGCTCACCTAGTCCTTCCCAATTTCACAAGAGAAAACACAGTGCTGGTTTCTCTTTGAAGTTCTCTGCTGGGCCTGAACTCTCCTGCACATGAAGGTGTGGATATTTTTCTTGCCCAAAGTTCCCTTTGTTGTCACACACAGGCTTAAACAATTTATCATTGCTTGTGCTGAGTAGCTGTCCTTTAGGGCAATTTATCTTGCAACTGTACTTTAAAGGGCTGCTAGTCACCACAGGCAGTGATAAATTCTTTACCTCCTTGTCTGCTGTTTTTCATTTCTCACTTTTACCAGTAGAGGTGTTTGTAAGGCTGTAGTGTAAACCAGACATGGAAATGATCTGGTTACAACATAGCAAGGGGAAGAGAAGAGAGGAGGAACAAAGTTGAAGCTGGAAACTCATGAGTCAGAGAGGGGAAACTTCTTAATATGTTCCTATACCCTTGCTATTTACAGGTCTGAGGGTGGAGGCAGAACCTCACCTACCACTGAGCAGCACCTTTAGCAAGGAGCTATTGCAAAACACAGTCAAATGAAAAATTTCTGTCAGCCAATATGTTATACCGTCGTATGCAATGATGTGTGTTAGGGTTTTGCTGGCAAGTGCAAGATCTAAACAAAATCTGTAGCAGTCCAGGGCTCTACTCCTCAACTATTTTGTATTTAGTGCACGTAGACTCCATTTATCTCCTTATTCCATGGGATATTGCTCTCTATTTTTATTTTATACATTTATTCTCCATATAACTGATAAGAAAATAGAAGTAGAGGGAATAAAGTCAGGACACGTCTGCTCCACTCATAATAGTTCTCTTTTTTTTGTGCTGGGGCTGTCAGGGAAGGACTAGAGATAGGTTACCCGAACTCATTTACAGATCACTTGGTGAAAGCAGGAAGGAGAGGTACATGCTCAGCTCCTGTACTGCACCCCTCACAAGTACCTTGGACACCTAGATGGCAGGGATTGCATAAGCTCTAGTTTCTCTACTTATTTTTGTTGGTTTTCTCATCCTGATTAGCTTTCCTTAATCGTTTCCTGTGATGTTTGTAGTAGAGAAGCCTTTTGCTGAACTCTGTGCAACTGAACACTGAGAAGAGTATTGCAATAAAGCCTCACGTCGAGGTTTATTAAAATTCACAACTTGGCCAAGACCAGAATATAACAGCGAGGCATTTAGTAAAACACCAAGGCTTCCCCTGTGTCAGGTAAATCACAGCTGCTGCCACAGCTACCACACTATAAACTATAAAATGTTAAAACTACTGCGTGTCCTAGGAAAAATGTGCAGGTCTGGTGCCACAGGTAAACGTGGGTTAAACTTGCAGGAGTTGTCATTGTAACTTACACCACTTCTCTGTGGGGAGGAAGGTCCTGCATCAAACACGCTTTTTCCCCACAGGGAAATCACATAACCAACACAGGATAATCTTATCTCTGTAATTTGGCTTTTATTTTGTGAATTGCTCCCTTACAAGCTCGCAAGGTACTGACAGAGCTTTCTGCTGCAGCACTGAGTTGTGGGGTTCATGTTGTTAGGCTACCTGAGTGATTTTCAGGGGAACTTGGGTACCTAGCACACCATAAAGTGGCGTGTAAAATATTTTCCACAGTTTACCTTGTCTTCTGCCCTTTTACAAAGGGGCAGCAAGGGAGAAAGCAGTGAGGATTTTTCTTTAACACCTACTGTGCTGGGCTTTGATGCAGTGCATTCATGTCATTGTGCCCAGATTTCCACAGGGGTTAACTCTAACCATGTCATTATGGTCAACTTTTATCCTTTATTAGTAGGTGATTGCACGACTAGACGTTCTCTGAAGCAAAAGCAGAAGTAGTTGGCCTTTTAGAAACTGCCGTAGACGTTGTTGAATTGTCCATGCTGCTATTTATACTGAGCCTGGTTTCACTACTCCCAGTAATTCCTTATCCCTGCCACGATTATGTCTGATGCACATTGCAGGCAGCTAAAATGCGATTACAGCTAGGGTTAAGCACACAGCAAGAGCGTTCAGCAGTTGATGAGCATCCTCGGATGCAGCAGAGCTCGGAGGAAGATGTGAGCACTCAGTTCATTACAGAATACAATATTCCTTTGCCTTGAAGGCAATAGCAAAAACCTCATAGACTTTCACAGTACTTCCAGTGAGAAGATAATTACCTGTTTCTTAGGGGAGTACCATGCTGTTTTATCTCATTATTCATGATCCCTTCTTCTTACAGTACGGTTTTATTAAAATACCGCTGAAATTCTCGTTTTATTCCCCAGAACACTGTAATCACAGCATGCTCACAAGGTAAAATGCTTCTTACAAGAATTAGAGGATGGACTTCTTTTGGCCTGCACCACTGATAAGGTCAGGGTGGATAAAACTTGAGCTTCTTCCTATATTCATAAGCCTATGAATCGGTTTCTCCCGTATAGGCCAGAACAGTCCTTTCCAGATGAAGACAGACTTTATGAAACATCACATTCACGGATTATTTGCTTTAATATGTAGGGTCTCAGACCACTCGGGCTTTGGCTTTGGTGAGGTTTTCTGCAAGACACCAAACAGGTCAGAGGTGCCCTGCTTACCACTCGCTGGTAAATGGCTACTTGTGGTCCTTGCTGTCACTGGACTGCCACAGAAATGCTTCTTTTCAAGGCAATTCCTATTTTCTTTTACTCACTAAGACACAGATTTAGAAATAAGAGGCTCCAAGATCCCAGATTTGCTATTCAAAAGCCATCAGGATGTGGTCGTGGGCAACCTGCTCTGGGTTGGGGAATTGGAGCAGGCGACCTCCAGGGGTCCCTTCCAACCCCAGTCATTCCATGAAGCTGTCTCACTGTGTGACACGAACTTCTTTACCTGTCTGTGCAATTAATGAATTAAATCAATAAATGAACACTGAGAGAGGTAGTAGTTGTGTTGGCTAGTGCTGGAAGTTTTGAAAGAATCTTAATGTGCAAAAAGCCTCGTGTAGCTGATAAGCACTGGCATTTCTTTCTGACTTTTGATTGAGTTATGCGATTGCAGCATCAATAACGCTATCAGACTTGGTGCATCTGCTTTTTTTCTCACTATTTCAAACCACAAATCATTTCTCCTTCTCAGCTGCAGAGGATCTGGTCCTGCCAGAAGGCTATTCCTAAACTCCGCTGGTGCACCTGCTGCTGAAGGCCTGCCTGTGCTCACTCCTGCTCCCTACACTCGTCCCACTGAAGATGCCCAAGCTGAGCACCAGGATCCACGGGGAGCTGAAAACGGAGCAGACAGACTGCAAGGTTTGAAGCATATTCCAAAGTACCAGTTTTGCTCAGGCTGTGCATCGTGCTTACCATAACGTTAGGAGCTTCGCTTGGCTGCCAGGGCAGCTTCTTCATGCCTCTGGTAATGACGCTTTTACAAGAAGCAATGTTAAAATGTGGCAGAATCAGTGTGGCGTGAAGGAAACATGCTCAGTACAGCAGCTCTCTCTCAAGGAACTTCAGGAGAAATTCAAAATAATGCCTGCCTAGGCGTGAAGCTGCTCTTCTGCTCACATGAGCTAGAGCAGTCACTAGATTACTGAAGACAGCAGTCTTTTTTTTCCCCCACAAAACATGGGATGTTGTGGGGGATGCACTTTGTGAATTCATTTAAATAAACACCCTTTTAAGTCTCTTCACTTATTTATAATTTCTGCAGAGAATGAACTCCACCGTGACAGTCTTCCGAGGAAGCACAGCAAACCCAAGGCTGGTTCTTCTCACGTGCTTCAGCTCAGCAACTGGCCCGGCTCCCACTCCAGACCTGTCCTACCTCCAATCCCACCCAGGAGGAAGAGCACCAACCCTTGAAGGCCACTGCTAGCCAAGTCTTCATCTCGGTCACACCCAATCCTTCTGCCTAATGGGGATACTGATTTTGATAGATTTTGCTTTTTTCAAAAGAAATTATATCAAAGGTTATTTCCAAATCCCTTTCTGATTAAACCTCCAAAAAGTTATTTATTTATAACTTTATTAAAAAGTAATTTCTGCATTTCCCAACACTAAAAATGATTTCCCCAGGCATTCTCAGCTGGGAAATGGTGTAGAATTTTTTTCCTCACAGCCACAAGTCCACATCTTCTATTAATTTCTTTCTTTCCTCCCCCTCCTATTTTATAGATTTAATTGCCGTGTGGAAGCATCAGGGCTTCTGATAATATCCCCGATATTGTAGGACTAGTGAGTTCTTTTGAAGAGGGATTTTGTGAAATGTTCAGTGTTGTTGGGAGTGAAAACTAGTTGCAAGTCTATTTTTAATAAAATGTGGTTTTTTTTGAAGAGCTGAGACCATTTTTTCATTTGCATGTGTCTTTAAACAAACAAGCTAGTACGGAGTCACCAGAAAAAAAAAAATATTTCAGAGAACTGGCTGAAGCTGTAAGCACCATGTGAAGATTTGTTTGTTTTTTTCTATATGTGGAACAGAGCTCTGACAAGTAAATAAAACTCTCGAGTCGATGTTTGTCCTGATTAATTTTCATTACCATCCATTTAGGGAACAGATCGTGGGGCCCTTTGCCTGAGCAGCCTCCCCCGAGGAAGGCCGTTTGCTATTTTCGTTACAGCGAGGGTCCCGAGAGGTCTTTGCGGGCACAGGAGACGACGTGACTCGTTCCCAGAGCGCGGGGCTGTGTCTGTGGGATGGCTCTGGTTTACCTCGTTGTGCCTGTTCGCAAGGTGTTCGAGGGTTTTCATTGTTTAAATGGGATGAGCTGAACAAAGCCACGCAGCTCCTGGTAAGGGATAGGTTCAGATAGCCTGACCTTAAATTCCAGTGCAGCCTGTAAAACAGCTCAGCCTTTTATTAAGCCGTTTCCTTTCCACGCTGCAGCTGGCTGGATCCTCGAGCTGAAGAACAACAGCTCTGCTCAGGCACCAGCTTTTATCATTTTTTTTTGGGCAGAACAAAAAGCGGGTTCAGCAGGAGTTCAGGCAGCTGAAGCTGCAGCCTGAACCTTGGTGGCTTTGACCACAGCATCAGAGCAAGGTGGGTGCTGGACCCAACGCTTCCCCAGCCCCTCAGCTTCTCCAACAAATCCCTCAGGGCCTCTTTACCTCTGCAAACACCTTCAGCATTACCTCTGCAAACAACTTCCCAGCTGTCAGCCCGGCTGGCACGGCCGGCTGCACACTCGATTGACGCGGCCGCTGATCAGCCGATGGTTTTTTGCTGTTTTACAGGCACGAGGAGCTGTGCTGGCAGCGTGGTTAATGAGTATCTGCAAGGTGCCCGGTGTTTCGCGGTGATCACAGCTCCCAGCTCAGCCTGGTGACAGAACTGCTTGCATAAGGAAGGCGCTGCGGGCAGTGCACAGGGATCGAAAAAATAAATAAATAAAGCCTTGGACATCTTCAGCAAGCGAGCACAGCGATGCCGAGTGCTCGTGTTTAAAGGAAAGGTCTTAAACATCGAGCTCTCCAGTGCAGGAACTGCCTCACTGTTTTGATTATGCAGGTGCAGTATAAATATGCTTCTATATTGCTCAGCTGGAAAACCAAAAACCTTCTGCCATGATGAAAAACGAGCACATGATCAGGATTTTGGTTATCTTACTGCACTTGTAGCAGACAATTAATGGCTGAAGAGGCTCTCCCAGCTTGCAACCAGTTCCTTGACCCTGAGCTTTCAAAACCCACATGTGGGGTCACTTGTCCCTGGTGCACAAAACACCTGGCTGAGCCTGAAGGCAGAAGATTTCCAACCCATAACATTTACATTTCTTTTAGCAGATTGGGAGGCATCGCCGTTCGTCATTCTTAGTTCAGGGCGTTTATTTCTGGCTGAAAGCTCCGTGTAGCTCGGTGCCTTCATATTTATAGACTGGCAGATAAAAGCGGGGCTGTTTCGGGGAACTCTGTTTTCACTGGCAGGAAGCGTGTTTGGATTACAGCAGGGTAGCACCTAAAGTTACTCATAGGCAAGCAAGTCTCCGAGCCTTGAATTTTACGGAGGGGGGCACCACAAGCTGTTTAATTTCCCTTTTTTAAAGTTAAACATTCAACAACAGCCATAGCTGTGGTTTCTTCAGCGTGAACTGAAACGGCTTTACCATCCCAAAGAGGGACAATTTAGGGTCTCCAGCCCCCACTTCACAATTTAGTCAGCTGAAGACGTGAAAAAAATAAAATGAAAATGGGTGTAAAAAGGTTTGGTTTGGTTCTCTGATCTTCATCTCCTGCCTCCCTTCTTCACTACCCTCACCAATATGGACTGGACTGGTCAGGGCTTGACTTGTGGGTGAGATCACTGCGAATCCAGCAACTATTTCTCTCCTTCTCCTTCTCCTTCTCCTTCTCCTTCTCCTTCTCCTTCTCCCTTCTCCTTCTCCTTCTCCTTCTCCTTCTCCTTCTCCTTCTCCTTCTCCTTCTCCTTCTCCTTCTCCTTCTCCTTCTCCTCCTTCTCCTTCTCCTCCTCCTCCTCCTCCTCCTCCTCCTCCTCCTCCTCCTCCTCCTCCTTCTCCTTCTCCTTCTCCTTCTCCTTCTCCTTCTCCTCCTTCTCCTCCTTCTCCTCCTCCTCCTCCTCCTCCTCCTCCTCCTCCTCCTCCTCCTCCTCCTCCTCCTCTTCCTCCTCCTCCTTCTCCTTCTCCTTCTCCTTCTCCTTCTCCTTCTCCTTCTCCTTCTCCTTCTCCTTCTTCTCCTTCTCCTTCTCCTTCTCCTTCTCCTTCTCCTTCTTCTCCTTCTCCTTCTCCTTCTCCTTCTCCTTCTCCTTCTCCTTCTCCTCTCCTCTTCTCTTCTCCCCTATTTTTATTTTGTCTTATCTTATGATATTTTTCAGCATTTTCTGCAAATAGATGGTGCAGAGTTGCCAGCAGTGACCAAAGTGCTGCTCATTCCCCTGCCGAGCGCCCACACCGGTTGCCAACAATCCCCTTTCCGAAGCACCACGCCGCATCCCGGCAGCGCCTGCCTGCCCCCTCGGGAGCTTGTCTAATTGAATACGCCGCATAACGTGCTGCTAATTTGGCAGCTGTCAAAATGAATTATAATTCGTGTTGTGTTTTTTTTTAACAGCACAGCAGCGGGGGCGAGAAGTGCTGCTGCTCACCATGATTCCGCCGACTGTGGCCGTGGTTCTCTTCCCATCCTTGATGCAACCAAGAGCTGATGAAGGGTTTGAAGGAGACCGGTTTGGGTTTTCTATGCTCTCACCCCACACTTCTACAGTGTCACAGCAACAGCTTTGTGTCCCCTGGCCATACACCAGTTGTTTTTATCCATCGCCAACCCAACGGGAGCCAAGCGCCCGCTCCTGCAGGGCTGGAGCTCAAGCAAAGGCCTCCTGGTACCTGGTGTAGGCTCTGCAGTAAATCTTGCTCCCTGGACGTAGCCTTTTGGTAACCCGCAGGAAATATTTCAAGCTTCCGAGATATTTGTTGTGTCTCCTGGGTGGCGGAGGGAGAGGTGCCTGAATTTCTTTTTCCTGCAGGGAGGAGGCGGCTCCTACATTTTTATCATCGTTCGTGCATCGCCCCGCTCATACCTCGGAGCAAGTAGGAGCACGAAGGTGTAAATCAACATCAACTAAAAAAAAAATCCCCTGTGCTGAAGGTGCTTCCAGAGGAGGCCCCTTGAGGCCCAGCTTGGGCCATCCCAGCTTGGGGTGACCCCGTGGAGCTTCCAGCAGCTCAAGGATGGGTTCCCATCTGCTGGAGACCTCCTGGCCAACAGGGATCCAAGGGGAGCTTTCGGAGAAGGAGAAAAGGGAGCAGTGAGCCTGGGCCACGCTGGGGACAAAAATCATGGTTGTGCGTCCTCCGAACCTCCCGAATTTCCCCGTGTCAGTAAATGGCATCTTCCTACCCTCTTGGGCTCCTGCTGCTGATTTATGATCACTGTAATGAAAGGTGCTGAACAGGAATGAACTGCGCGGCTCCGAGTGATTTACCGAGACATCTCCATCCCTCTCCTTCCCCTCTCATTTAATTTAGTGGCGGGAGCAGGTTTTTTGAACACCTTGGAAGTGACAAGGATTTCATTGACGTCCCCAAAGGAGTTCGAGGCTTTCCCTCTCGCTTTAATAATAATAATAACAAAAAAATCTCTTTGTTTTTTCCCAAACCACCAGGGCGAGCTGAGCTGCGGCGCGCCGAGGGAAGATTGAAAGCATTAATAAACCCCAGCCCGGATTTAATGAAAGGCAAAAGATTTTGAACAGAAATCTCCGAGCTGATGAAAGCGGAGCCCGGACAATGAAGATTTATTAAACAAAAGGCTGCCAGGATCTGGGGAAAGATGATTTCTTGAGTTATATCGCTATACACACGCGGTAACTGCTGAGGAATTGAGTGTGCCCATTAAAGCCGAGAGCTTTAAAGGCGTGCGAAACGGGAAGCGATGGCCAGGAGTTTGCTGCCGTGTCATCAGCACCACATCACTGCTTTTGCGGCGATGGAGATGTCCTCGGGGGGTTCTGGGATGACTGCAATAATCACTTCATTCCTGGGCCTCCCTTTTAAATCACGTCCCATGCAGGAGGCTGGGCTGCGGGTTAATGGGTGAGTGCTGATGCCACGAGCGGCCGCGTTTGTTATTCCTGCACCTCCTGGGACAGCAGCAGGGCAAGCGAAGCAGAAAAAAAGAACAGTTAAGTTTTGCTTGGAGACCCCAAATCCTGATGTTTTCCCCAGTACCGACTGCTTTGGGATCCTGGCTCAAACCTCTGCCCTGGGTCAGGTCCCCCCCCCCAGTCCGGGGGCAATTAGAGGCTTTCTGCAGCACGTTAATGGATACAATTTACTATAAATGCAATTAAATAGCAGCCTTCCCCTCTTTTACCATCCTCTACCTCCTGTGCTCACCCCAGACCCCAGCTCAGAGATAAGGCTGAGCTTTCCCCTCGAAGCCTGGCAAGGCTGAGCCATTCGTACCCTCTCTCATATTAAAGGGAGAGAAAATCGTGTGATAACTTCAGAGCCCCGGGAAATTTTGGGCAGCAGAGCACGAGTGGAGAAACAAGAGGAGCAGCCTGCTTTGAAGAGGAGACGTTTATTTTGTTCGGAAAACAAAACAGACAAAAAGAAAGAAAAACAAAACGAACAAAAAAAAAACAAACAAACACAACATCACAAGCACCCTAAACCCAAGCAGCCAACCCAAAAGCTCCGTAAATCCCAAACACGGGGCAGACAGCACTTTGGCTCATCGCTTTGCCAACCTCTGCTAAAAAAAAAGTGTGCTACCATTTCTACAGCAAACATAAAACCCGAACTAATCAGTACCCCTATTTTTTTTTTTTTTGGGGGGGGGGGAACCTGGGTTCAAATCCTAGTTTTGGCTATTGGGGGCGCTTCTGCACGGACCTTTTCTCCGCCTCACCACCAGAAACAGCATCCAGAAACACCCAGCCCACACCGTAAATGGTTTAAAAAATTACCCTAAGAACAAAAAAATAACCCACGGTGGACACCTGCCTTGCGTGAAGACCGAGAAGAGCACATGGGTCGGGAAAAGAAACCCGAATATTCCCAAATCTCACAGCGTCACAGAGATTGGGACATGCAAGCTCATTGAGACTAAGGGCGGCCCAGCAAGGGGGCTATGTACAGTATGGTGCAGTCCCTCAGGCACCTGCTCAGCTCTTGCTTTGCTAAAATCCCCGACCCAGGCTACAAAAAACACAGCCACAGCCCCAAAACAGCTCCTGCTGCCCAGCCGTGAGCGCGACGTCTGCCTGCAGCCCGGCATTGCAGCGTTTTTTTTTACCCCTGGATAAATGATCCCATCGGGTAGCATCCCTGATGCTCTCACGCTGAATTTGGCTCGGGTTGCCTTCCCCTCGGCTGAGGCTCTGTGTAAATAGCTTTGAAGGTTGAGGTGCAGGAGCAGCTTTCCCTCTCTCTGGATCCTGTGCAAACAGCTGGAAGTGAGAGCTGAGCTGCGCTGCGTGCGGGGAAGCTCTTGGGGAAGCTCTTGGGGATGGCTCCCCACCTATAAAACCCTTGGAAATCTCCCATTTGGGGGGAGAAAAACCTCAAGAGGTTTTTCAGGCTTAGGAAAAAACAAACCCAGAAGGGAAAACCCTTCACCGTCTGGGAAGGACCTGAGCTGATGGGCCCATCAGCGTGCTGCTGGCTCCAACAGCCCCAAAACAGCAGCAGGGCTCACACCGATGCCTCAGCTATTGCTGAGCAGCATTTACAGAGCATCGAGGCCTCCTTTTTCCCCCTCTCTGCCCCCAGTGTGCACAGGCTACGGCTGGGCAAGAAGCTGGCACAGCCAGGACAGCCGCCCCAGATAAAAATCAGCGATAAAAACGGAGAGGAAGGGGTTTGGGGATGGTGGTGGTTGTTTGGGACCGCTGGCATCGGTCTACCTGGGAGGTGGTGATTGTCTTTGCACGTTTGTTTTGCTCTTCCTCTTTCCTGTGCTTATTAAACCACTTTTAGCTCTCCCCAGAGACACAGAAATTGGAGACGTAAATACCCAAAGCCATGAGGATGTTGGTGGAGGAAAACCCCAGCTCAGCCCCTGCCCTTCCTTGGCCAAGCTCGACAGGAATCAGGGCGATGCTTCTGATCAGAGCTCCCGCAGGCTGTCCGAGCACCGGGAGAGAGGTGACACTCAGCAAAACTGTCCCCGTGCCTGGGGGATGCTGATGGGGTGCACGGGAATGCCACGAGTGAAGCTGATCCCCGAGGAGTGGGAGAAAAGGGGAGCAGGGTGAAGGGACAGGAAAATCATCCCCTGTCCAGCAGCAGAAATAAGCTCAGCTGGACTGGCCCTGCTCAAGTTCCTTGGCATCATTTGTACCCTGAGGTGCGTAGTGACACAAGGAGCAACCGTTTTAAACTAAGAAAAACCAGATTTTAATTAGATAAAGGAAGAAACTCTTCCCTCTGAGGGTGGTGAGACCCTACCCAGAGGAGCTGTGGCTGCCCTATCCCTGGCAGTGCCCAACGTCAGGCTGGATGGGGCTGGGGGCAGCCTGGGCTGCTGGGAGGTGTCCCTGCCATGGCAGGGGGTGCAATTGGGTGGGTTTTAGGTCCCTTCCAACCCAAACTGTTCTGTGATTCCATGAAGGGGTGACCCAGGGGGGACCACAAACGTGTTGGGGGCTGAGCGGTTTGTCACAGCTGACAAATGGCCCTGTGACCACACTCAGGTGAAGGAAAAAGGAGGAAAAAGTGACTGAAAAATGAGCTGCACCGAGGATCTGACAGAAGCAGGAGGAACTTGTGAACCCTCCGCATCATTTGAGGGCTCAGCTAAGCCCTGAAAGCACTGCACCACCTCCTGTGAAGGCCGTGAAGGTGATGTGGTGGCGTTTTGGCACCTTGGCATCACCTCTTTGTTTTCCTCGGGCTCCCAGCTGGGTCTTGCTCCAAGCAATGGGGGCTTGGTGGAGGTCTACTGGGCAGACTGGAAGGCTGTGGAGAAGGTGACAGCTACAGATATACCCAATGTCCTCCCAGAAAAGGGCAACAGGGGCTCAAATTAACAGCCAGGCTTGGCATTTCCAGTGTAACTAAAAACCTGCTGCACAAGCAGCAGTGCCTGGGGGCTCCCAGGGGCTCACCTGCCTGCTACAGGGATCTGGATGCTAAAGGACGGCACCAAACAGGCTCAGGGTCCAGCCCACCGAAGCTGGGAGGAGTGTAGAAAAGCACCACGACATGATTGGGCTCCTAGCAGAGAACTGGGTCAGCTTTTCAATTAATTTAAATGGAAAAGAAAAAAAAAAAAATAAAATAGTGGGGGGGAGCTAAAGGGGTTGCATAAAAAAAAAAATGCAACCTTGCACAAAAATAACTGCATCCTCCCTCCGTGATCCATTCCAGGCAGGTTCCTGGAGGAGGCTCTGTGATTCCCAGGAGCTTGGCACAGCCAAGGCCTCACCTGTTATAAAAACAACCCCTCTCCGGGAGGATCCCCTGCTGCCCTGCCCTAAAAACCATAAAAAGCTCCCTGCAGAGAGCCCCCCCGGCCGCTACTCCTCCTTCGGCCTCTTCCTCCAGCGGGCCAGGAGGGGCCCGAGGCTGTTCCAGACCTCGGTGTACATCAGAGTCCCCACGAAGACGAAGGCTGTGCCCAGCCAGTGCCAGGCCGTGAAGGGGTTTCGGAAGTAGAGGATGGAGAAGATGAGGCTGACGAACTTGCGCAGCGTCACCACCAGCGTGACGGTGAGGGAGGTGCACTCCGTGGTGAGGATGAAGACGCCGCGGATGCAGACGTATCTGGGGGAAGGGGGAGGTAAGGAGGCAACGGGGCTGAAAAGAGAGGGTGGCCCGGGTTTTGGGAACTTAAAAAGTTGGGAAAATGGATAACCCGAGTTTGGGTAGGGAGGAATTTAAAAGCCTTTCTTCATGGCTTGGCGTTTCTGCAGCTCTGAGCCCTGGGGACACCCTGAATCTCACAGACTTCTCCTGAGCCTGCTCTGGGACAGCAGCGAGAGTTGATGCTTAAACAAAAAGTTACTGGCGTGCAGCTTTTACAGCTTTCCTAGCTCCGTGGCAGGTGCTAAAACCAGATTTCTCCCTTTACACCTGGCAGCGGATCTGCAGAAGTCCCCTCTCCTCCCTGAGGGGGCACAGATTAAAGGAGGAGGAGCGTGAGCAGCAACAGGGGACAGCGACCTCCCAGCAATGAGAGAAAACTGTTAAGAGGGGACTTGGACTGAAGGGTTCCTTTTTCTAGTGCATCTTGGGTTGATCAGACCTGCAGATCTGTCCTCGCTGCCTGGGAGACTGCTCACGGATAGAATAGCTCTCGATATATCCTAGCTAGCAGAAACACTGAATTTTTACCAGCCAGACTGCCCGTGGGGAGCTGGTGGCAGATTTCCACCATCCTGGAAAAAAAATTAAGCCCCGGGTTAAATCCCACTCTGTATTTTCCAAGGGCTACACAAACATCAGCTCCTAAAATGCAGGGAAGGCTCCAAGGGCTCAGCATCCCTTGCTTCCCTGCCCCATTTCTCCTCTCCCATCCTGCCAGCTCATCTCGAGGTGCACACGGGAAGGATACTGAGTGATGACGTTCATGAGGAGGTAGAACCACATGATCGGCATTGTCAGCCCAATCACCGGGATCTGGAAGGGCTCTGTGGAGAGAAAGGACGAGGAGATCTCTCAGCATCAAGGATTTCGGGAGAAAATCTACCTGGATTTCAGGAAAAAATCTACCTGCTGTAGTCACAGCTGCCTGGACACATGTGTGTGAGCTGGAAAGGAGCAAATAATGCAAGAGATGCAAGGAGAGAAGTTCCCTGCTGCTCACGACTGACCATGATGGGATTAGAGAATTTGAAATGTGAAAATTTGAAAGGTTTGAATCTCTGACGTGCACAACTTCTGGTCTGGAAGCTCCCTACAGCGTTTTCCAGAGGACAGAAAGGTCCAACGAGAGCAAGGGGCCACCTGTGCAACACTCACCGGACTGGCTGAAGAGAACGGCGTGGTGGTAGATGTTTGGGGCAAGGAGGAGAAAGCCAGGGAGTGGTAACGCATGCTGGAAGGCAAGGAGAGACACGACGTTAAGAGATTATGTGAGTCCACACCACTGCTCATCCAGGGAATCCAGCCTCACGCATCTCCGTGGATGACAGCACACATCTCACAGCACGATTTGGATTTCTGCCCCAGGATTTCTGCCTGTCTTTAACGTGTCCCACGCACCTACAGCACCAAACTCCTTCCCTCTGGGGAGCAAAGGGGAAGGATGGGACCAAAAGCAACCTCCTACAGCCCAGGAAGGGGTCTGCAGGCTACACGGAGCTGAAACCACTGTTTGAAGTGGCTCGGATGGATCTGAGAGCAGGATGGGAGGGAAAGGGGCTCTCAGCAGCTCTGTCTGCCCAGTTAAAGCAACAGAAGAGACCCCGTGACTCACGTTGTAAAAAAGGGCCTCTTTGGAGTGCTTCCCGAACCGCTTGTACAGCGTCTCCTGGAAAATCCCCATCCTGGCAGACATGAGGAGGGCGAAGGTGAGCGCGGCGATACCTGGAACAGAAGCACAGCCTTATAGGATTGTTTCAGCATGGCATAGCTCGTGGTAACCAGCTTGAGGATCCCTGATATTCGGGTTTCAGTGAAAGAAAACAGTGACAGAAGCCAAAGCACCCAGAGCTGGCAAGATGGGCAGGAAACTGATCATGGTCTCGGGGACACAGGTCTCAGGGACAAGGGCTGAGATGCCAAGACAGTTCTGCAAAGGATCAGCTCTTAAAAAAAAAAAAAACAAGGACTCAGCCCTGGCCAGCAGAGTTGGTGGGATACCAGGGACACAGCTGTTGGCACTACTAATAAAACGTCAGGCCCAGGTTCCCTGAAAAACCACCAACAAATTGCTTTTGAAGGGAGAAATACAGAAGGTATCTGCAGAAAGCTTCCTTCCTTACAAGAACAGTTACTTTGCAGAAGCCCTGCAGGTGCTGCGTGTGATTTGTTGGCCAAATGAAGAGTGTCTTTGTACAACGGTGCAAAGGAGTGCCACAAAACCCCATTCTTTGGGGATCAACACCCACTAGAAGCCAAGTAGCAGCGCAGGGACTCACTCCAGTCTGTTTAGCACAACCCACATGGCCACGGACATCAGAGAGCAACGTTTTGTCCATATCCCATCAGGGCTTTGCCGGAGGCAAGGAGCTCACATACCTAGCAGCCACCACAAGAAAACGTGGAGTCCGTCCTCTTCGTTCAAGCTGGAGTCAGATGCCTGGGGGAGGGAAACACAACACAGTCATCGTCAGCTCCCACAGCCCTGCAGCTCATTCAGGCCTGCCTCTACCTCACTTTCAGCTTGCTTCTGCTCCAAGCAAGCCCAGAAAGCAAAGATTGCCCAAGGTCTTGCATTCTCCAGTCACTTCCCCAGCTAAACAGAGGTGGTAGTAACTACAGCACATTTTGTTTGCCACTCTGTTTTCAGGAACGAACCAGATTCCAGCTGGAAGTGCAAATGTCTGATCAAGAAAGGAGATTTTCTTGAAGAAATGCCCTGTTTTGGCCAGAGATTGAACTCTTTAACAATAAAATAATCAGTGTTGCTTAGAGATGGCCCGTTAGCAGATTTCCCTGTCCTCATTTCAGGGCAGGCATGCAGGGAAGAACAAGCAAAGCCCAAATCCACGGTGTTACACACAGATTTTCTTCGCTCCCTCCTCTTCTCCAAGCACACATAACTTTATTTCAAGGCTCACAGAAAGTCACATTGGCTGACAACAGGTTTGGAAAATTCCGAAACCCAGAATTTGCTCTCTTCTAGGATAAAGAGAGCCAAGAATTGAGTTCCTTTAGGAGTTTTGGTTAGGATTCACCTGCTCCTAATTAAAAACCTGAATAACACAGGAAAAAAAGGCATCAATAATTAAATTAAACCACACAACGTGTGTCCTTTTCCTCCAACCCACAGAGCAGGAACAAGTGCTTTCAGGAAACAGACCAAGAGCTTGGAGACATTTCGTCTCACCATCCAGGCAAAGGAAATTACTGATGAAGGTGCCCAGGGCAGCTCCTCCTGTCAAAAAGGTTCACAGCTGTGACCTCAGGCCCCCTCCAAACCTTACCACTTGCTTTGCAGACATGAAAGTGCAGGTGAAGATCCCCACGGAAACCAGGGCTATGGAGGTGTACTTCGACATGCTGTACCTGCGTGGAGGAGAAGAGAGATGTTAGGGACCCAGCCTAGCCTCACATGGTTCATTTCCTTCTCCCTTGCTTGGCGTTTTGCTCCATTACACCAGTATAAACTTGGGAAAATTGGCATTTATCCAATACCTAGCACTGGATTTTGCTGGGGGCAGAAGGCCAACTTATTCCAACAGCACCAAAAAAAGAAGCTTTTGGACCAAGATCTCTTTTGTCTGTTGCAAAGAACCCATGCACCTCCTCCCACAAGTATGGGTATTTTAGAAGCCAAGGTTCCCTGACCCTCTTCTTCCTCTATCCTGGTTTCTCCTGCTGTGCCCTAAGTTATATGGCACAGAATATCCCTCTAGCCATTTGGGGTCAGCTGTCCTGACTGTATCCCCTCTCAAATTCTTGCCCAGCCCCATCCTGCTCACTGAAAGTGGGGCAGAGAGCAAAAAAGAGAAAGCTTTGCCACTGTGTGAGCACTCTCCAGCATTAGCCAAAACATCTGCATGTCACTGGCACTGTTTTAGCCACAAATCCCAAACACAGTACTCTGTGGACTGCTACAAAGAAAGTTAACTCCATCCCAGCCAGATCCATCCTCGAGGAACAATACTGGGGTGAAAGAGGAAGGAATAGAGCTAACATTCTTGTCTGTAGCCATGTTTAAAAGCTCTTTCTTCAATCTTTAATCTTTAAATGAAGGAGCGAGGAGCAGTGGGAGCGCAGAAGAGGGAACTGCTCAAGTCTGGGCACATCTCTGTGCCCCAACCTCCCCATCAGTCCACCAAGGATATTTACCAGGAGAGGGTAAGGCTCTAAACAGCAGCCAGGATTAAGGCAGTGGCAGTGCATTCCCTGATGGTGTAAGAAAGGTGCTGGTGATTTACCTTTTTTTCAAAATGATGATACCGAGAGCCATGCTGGCTATGAGAGAGCCCTGGGAAAAGAGGAGAGGAGGGGAAAAAAAACAAAACAGGTCAGCAGGACAAAAATCCTTGGACTGGGGCGCCTGCCCCGGAGAAACACCATGAGCAACTAACGTAAAAGCACGAAGAGAAATGCCAGAACAGGTTCAGGGAGACTGACAGGGTGGAAGGAGCCTGGCTTTGGCTAGAAGGAAGGGAGAAGTGCAGCTGGGTGGCTTGGGAACAAGGATGCTGGAGCAAACACCCTGTCTGGCGTAGCTCTTTTTAACCTCTCTTGGCTGCTGGTATCTCAACCCTGTGATATGTTGTGGGTGAACAGCCCCCCCCCAGAAGATTTCGCTATTCCCAACAGCCAGGACTCAGTTGTCTTTGGTTTTATGGACGTTTCAGCCACTCACATGCAAATATTTAAGTGAAGATGCACTTTAATAGCATCAGCCAAAGCAGAGGCAGTAACAGCTCAGGTGGAAGGAGGCCAAATCCATCCTCTCTGACCTGAGACACGTCACGAAGGCTCATACACCAGGACATGAACTGCTTGGACTGGTCATGAGGTGAAAGGGAAAACTTGGTCCCTTTGGCCAGCAATTCAGCCCCTCCAAGGCTGACAGCCAGAGCTTGGCCTTGGTTCTGTCACTGTTACTTCCCCATCACTTTGGGAAAGATGAAATCTGTTCCAGCTTCAGTTTCCTCATCAATTCAGGGACGTTATGTTGACATTTAATGGTCAACACTGTGAAATAAAGCTTGAAGCTGAACCTCCACAGCAAGGGCGCTCTCCCTACAATTGAGTTGGAATTCAGTTTTGCACAGGGTTTTGCTGTCCTCCGAGGAAAAAGAGGGTGAAAGAACGTATCCATCAGGGAAAGCGCTTGCAGAGATGATAGGAAGAGATGTCACGTGAGATGGGACAGGACAGCACGGCAACACTCACCGATCTGAAGATCATGTGCAGCGGCATGGCGATATTTAAGTTCAGGGCATAGTTATTCACCACGCTGACAGTGAAGAACATGGCCACCATGATGAGGTAGTACCTGAAATACAGAGTGGGGGTCAGCAGAAGCAGCTCACGGCCGCGCACGTAGCTCCCTGGGTGCTGGGACACACGTTACAAACAGGTGAAGCGGCACAAAGAGAGGTCTGGAGCTGAGCAGGAACCCACCTGGCTCTTGGGTGTGTGTTAATGACTCACGAGGAGATTGATCCAGTTTGGATGTAGCAGGGAAGCCCTTAAAAAGGGAAGTGGACTGACACACACTGGCTCGGTTTGTGCTAATTGCAGAAGCAAAGGGGAACCGAGAACACCCCAGCTGGAATCTCTTAGCATGGGTTTCCCCCAGACCTCTCTTTCCTAAGGACAGTGGCATAAAACAAGGCTTGAATTGAAAGAATTCAATTTTTGCCAGCTGGCATCACAACCCTGCATGAAAGAAGCCATTCAAACCCATGCTGAACACCTCCACGGTCCCAAACCTATCCTACAGAGCTCCTTGCTGTGACGCAGCCACAAATGGCACTGAACTCGCCCTCGGCTTTACCAGGGAAGAGAGCATGAACACACCAGGTTATTGCTGGGACAAGGCAAGCCCTGACAGAGAAATGCAAAAGGAGATTTCCAGTAAACCTCTCCCTCCCACGCCCATTGCAGCAAGCCCCAGAGAGGCTGCAAGCTCGTCAGACTTAGCAAACTGCACAAAACATTGCCCTGTGCCTTGGACAGATGCAATCTGAGGGCAATTTCCTATTAAGCATTCTCAATAAACCAGGAGTTCTCATTTTAACAGGCACGACAGGTTCCCAGCGAGGCTTTGCGAAGGGGTTTGGACAGGATAAACGGATGAGGCCTTTTATTAAACACTCCTTGAGATAAATAACAGATAGGTGGCCAGTTTGCAACAAGCCAAGGCGTTGAGATCCACCGTACCTCATGGGTATGGCCGGCCGCTTCCTCCCGAAGTTGGCTTCGAAGATAAAACCTTCCACGGCGATAAATAAGAACTGGGAGAACGTCACGATGTTCCCGCATCCTGGAAACTGCCTGCAGGTGAGGAGAAAGATCACAAGGATAAATACAACGTCACAGAGAACACGCGGCGCGCTGGGCTGGGATAACAACGAGCTGGGCTGCTCGTGGTCCCACAGTCGGCCTCAACCTGGGATTTTGCTGCTTTATCCATCCAGGTTTTCCTGCTGCTCCTGTTACACGCCTCCCTGCAGGGATTTCCTCACCCCCACTCGTCTGGATGCGTGTGCAGCAATCCCAAAAACATCCCCGGCCGTTCCCAAAGAGGAAGCAAGCTGCCACTCCCTCCGTGGGGCGTGTGGTGACACGGGTGAGGAAGTGAAAGAGGAAACTGCTCTGATCGGGGTCTGTAACTTCCCACCACGGCACAGGGTGTGAACACACAACATCAAGCACCCCCATAACCATCCTGGGGCTGGATCTCCCTTTTTCTCATGAGGAAACAGTTCTGTTAGGGCTCTCTCACTATCTGCAAGTTGCTGGGCTCGGTACAGGCCAGGTGAAACGATGGTTTTGCCTGGGAGGAAGAGAGCAGGATTTCCATGGGATCTTTTTCCAGGATTTCCCACAACAGCTTGGGCCCGCTTTCAATACACCCCGAGGGCTCAGAGGAAGCTGTGACACGTCAATAAATCTGAAAGCTCGCTGTTATTTGCAGCGGGGGGCACGGCACCTTCCTCTGGTGCCCCAGCCTGAGCGCCTCCCTGCTACCCACCTGCCAATTTTCATCTTTCTCAGAGATTAATTAACCCCAGAGATCAATTAACCTCAAGACTTCAGTGCCTGCAGCGTGGTTACGGGGTTCAAAAGTTATATGGGGGAAGAGAAGAGAGACTGAACCGCAGACAGGGGCCAGGCCATGGGACTGTAAACCTTATCTCTGTAGGAAAACAGAAAGCAAGAGTAAACTTGGAATAAACCAAGACAGCTTCCACGCACCAGACTTTGTTTCTTCCCAACCCACAGCCCCTTGCATCCAGTCACTTGCCGTGTCTGTGGCCTCACGTTATCAGGAGTGTTGACAGAGGGTTGTATTTTGACTGGTAATAAAAAGGGCAAACAAAAAAAAAAAACAACAAGGCTGTGCCTGCCCGTGCACTCTGACAGCCTTAAATGCCAAAAGGCTGCATCCATCAACCAAAGATTTGCTCTCGTTGTAGATAACTGATGGGGAACCCTCTGGAAGCAACGCAGAGGAACCAGGAGGGAATTGGCTCCTGGTCACATCGGTGGGGAGCAAAATGGAACAGCCCCGCTTCTGGGCATCAGTTTGGGTCATGTTAATGCAGAGTTCTCTCATTTGGGCTGTGTTCAGCACATCTAAATTGCTTTTCCAAGAACGATTTCTGTAGAAGACTCCAGATTTCATACAGAATGCCTTCCATGGCACCTGCAGAAGAGCAAGACACCCCCCAAAGTTTGCACCACAAAGGGAAGAAACCCCACTGAGCTCCACCATGCAGAGCCTCAAACATCTTTGCAGCGAAGATATCTCCCAGGGACACAGCTTCAGAAGGCCACGTGCACATCGTGGGCTTTCTAACCAGGCCTGCATGCACACCCCACAGAGCTCTGGCATCACAGCTCCAAGACAGTCCCCAGGGTGAGCCAGGAAAGCACACCAGAACGTATAAAACCTGATTTTTTTTCCTGCTTTCAACCCCTTCCATAGCAATAGAAGCCCATTGTTTCTTGTCCTCTCTCCAGAGCCCAGCAGAAAAAAATTATTTTGTCTTGCCCGCAGCCGTTCTCCACGCATTTAAAGCCTTTTGTCTGTCTTCAGGCACTTCTAGACTAAACAGTCCTCATTCCTTTGCTCTTTCCACATAAATCCTGAGCAAATTTCTTTCAATTACCTTTGTTATTCCCCACTTGACTCTGTCTGGTCACTGCCTTTTCCTGTGATCCTGCTCCAAGACTTTCTTTGTTATGGGCAGATTTGTTTTCAAGAGGGACTTCCCCCTCCAGACAACAGCAAGACTCAAAGAAATCAGCAGTGTTGCCCCATTTTGGGGACTGAAGGTGAACAAAGGCAAGGGTGGGGCACAGGAACTGGGGAAATTTCTAAAGCAGACGTGAGGCAATGCTCAGGAGGCGCTGGTGTGTGGAAAAGCAGCTTTTCCTAGGTATCTGCGATTGGACTTTTGGGGCTTTGATACCTAATTGGGACTTTGAGCAGAGCCAAATGGCTCGTTTTTGTTTTAATGCCTGCAGTCTGGTGGCAAGCAAATGGATAATCCCCAATCCACAGCTCTCTTTAACTTGTGGGGGGGATATTTCATCTCCCTCGCTGAGGCTGAAGCACAAAGCAGGCAGGAAAGGCACAAAGCTTAGAATAATCCCCAAGAGGAACGACGTCTTGTCAGGCATGGCATTTCCCTGCAGGATCACGAAATCATTAGGGCTGGAAACGAAGATCTGCTTCTTGATTTTGACTGCGGAGAGATGTGGGGCCTCACCTCACAGGACCCACATCCAGGTCTCCCACTTTGAAGCAAGAAACCCCACCGCTGGCTTGGCACATCCAGGCTCTATTTGGCAATCCCTTTTTTCTCTAAAGATCTCTAAAGATCTGTGATGATCACCTTCTCCAAGCTGCGCTGGCCTTTGTCCGTCAGGGTTTGGAAGGGGATGTGGTGCCCACATAGACCCCAAACATCATCCCCTCCTGGTGCCCAGTTGGACCCCAAACATCATTCCCTCTTGGTGCCCAGCTAGACCCCAAATACCATCCCCTCTTGGTACCCAGCTAGACCCTAAACATCATCCCATCCTGGTGCCCAGCTGGACCCCAAACCTCATCCCCTCTTGGTGCCCAACTAGACCCCAAATACCATCCCCTCTTGGTGCCCAGGCTGACCCCAAACATCATCCCCTGTTGCTGTCCAGTTGGACCCCAAACATAATCCCCTCTTGGTCCCCAGCTAGACCCTAAACATCATCCCCTCTTGGTGTCCAGGCTGACCCCAAACATCATCCCCTCCTGGTGTCCAGTTGGACCCCAAACATCATCCCTTCTTGGTGCCCAGCTGGACCCCAAACATCATCCCCTCTTGGTGCCCTGGCTGACCCCAAACATCATCCCCTCTTGGTGCACAGATTAACCCCAAACATCATCCCCTCTTGGTGCTCTGCTAGACCCTAAACATCATCCCCTCTTTGTGCCCAGATTGACCCCAAACATCATCCCCTCTTGGTGCCCCCACATACCCCAAAAACCACCCCCTCCTAGTGCCATTGACCCCACCAAGGAGCCCTGGGGTTTGGGCCCGCTCCCCAAGCCGTGAAGGCCCCCAACCACCCCCTGAGGGCCGCAGACCCCCTCAGGCCGCCTCTGAGCCTCCCAAATCCCCTCAGAGCCCCCAAAATCCCCTCAGAGCCCCCAAAATCCCCTCAGAGCCCCCAAATCCCCTCACAACCCCCCGGGGGCTCCGCAGCCGCCCCCTCCCCACCCCAACGCCCTGAAGCCGAGGTCGCTGCGGCCTTCACCCCAGGGGACCCCCCCTTGCCCCTCACCACCCCTCCTGCCCCAAACCTCGCTCCTTTCCGCCCGTTTTACCCCAAAAACCTCTGCCCCCCCCCCCCCCCTCCACGTCACCTGGCCAGCAGCTCCAGGAACACCACGTTGCTGCAGCAGCCGCCGAACACCAGGCACACCGCCGCGGCCGGGTGCATGGTGCCGCCCCGAGCAAGGAGGCACCGACCCCGGCCGCCACCGCATCCCGGTCCCGGGCCGAAGCCCCGCTCCTGACGGTCCCCGGCCTCCTCCTCTTCCTCCCGGGAGCCGGTAGTTCTCTCCCCGCCCGTCCTCCGTTTAACGCTACCGAGGATCCGGCGCGGAAAAGACTACAAGTCCCAGCGGCCCCCGCGGCGCCTCCCCGGTTCTTCCCGCTGGTGGTGTGGCCGCGGGGGGTGATGGGAGTTGTAGTTCTGAGATTGGGGATAATGGCGGAGCAGGGCCTGATGGAGGGAGGGGAAAAGGGGGGGAGGCTCAAGCGCCGCTGAGGAGGTGTTGCCGATGGGTTTTGGGTTTAAATAATAAAATTATAGCTTAGATGAGAAATAGGTTGCCTAATGCCTGTGGTGGAGCCTCCCAGGAGGCCTGGCTGTGCTCCCAGCCCACAGGCAGCCTTGTGAGAAACATGGGATTTGGGTACAGATGCAGCAGAATTGGGTCTGAGGAGGGGAAAAATTGGGAAGGGTCCAGGGAGAGGAGAAGGGAGTAAGAAGTGGGCAAGCAGTGTCATCAGGGTGGTTTGGGGACCAGCCAGGACAGCGGCACCGGGAGGTGCCAGCTGCTTCACGAGGAAGATGGAAAATAAAAAATAAAATAAAAAATTTTGAAAGAAATAACCAGTTCTGTTTGTATTTGTGGCCGTGACCCTGCACACGTCGAGGTGGGAGAGCAGGGCATTGCGGTGCTGGAGGTGCAGGGTTTGGGTGGGATAGATACTGGTGTGGGGACAAACTGCACCCAGAAGTGCCGTGCAAACCCCATCTGCAGTGATGAGTTTATTAATTTGCCTTCGTGTCTTGGCACCTCAGCTTCAACAGGATGAAGACACTGTTGTGTCAGTCATCATAAAGCCAAGAATTTAAACAGCACGACCACTCCAAGGATCCTGCCCCAATATATGGACTCTCCGGTCTGACATGGACTTTTCAGTAGGACCTAATACAGTACCTATGGCACCTTCAGTCTTTGTCACTGTTAGATTGTGTTGTTGCCCTGCAACTCCTCATCCCTGCACCTAGAGCGTGATTTTTTTTGCATTTCTGCACTTGGAGCCATTTGAGTTTTCTTTTAACAGAGCTACGCATCAGTCACGGGTGAAGGGTCGTTCCCAAACTTGCGTGGAGCCGTGCTGAGTGTGTACCAACATCTGTCAAAGCCCTCTGTGATCACGAGAAGCCAAACTGATCAAAAAGTGGGATTGTCATGTTTCATTTACTTTTTAATAAAAGTTGTGATCTGAATCAGACCCCTTTTTTTTCTTCTTTAAACACCACAAGCATGAAATCCCGTGAAAACATTGCGAAGAACTATAGCGAGTCCAAAAATGAAGTACTTTTCTTACGATTTCCAGCTCTTCAGGGAATGTGACAGTCTTGGCAGTTTCTCTGCTGTTAAAAGCAGCTAATGGCAGTGACGAAACTGCCAGGATTGCCCATTTCATTTGCTCACTGTGAGAGTTTCTAGGCTCCTTGACTCCACAAACTGAAGATCCCAAGACTTCCATGCTCCTTACGTGGTGGCTGAGCTGAAAACCAAGCCTGGCTGGAGTACATGTCCTATAAGTCCTCGGGGTTTACAAGAGCTATGCCTGGAAGCCTGGAAATGATGGCAATGACAACCAGGAATCCTTGAGTACCTTGTGGGTTTTTGCTACGGGTGGAAACCCTGCAGTCTCTTGATAAAAGCACCAGAGACCAAAGGAATCTGGAGCCAATCTTGTGATCTTGTGGTCCAGACACTCTCTGGACCCCAATGATTTTGCTTGGTTCTTGCTCTGCAGTTGGCAGAAGTTCATTGTTCCCCCTTTTCACACACACACAAAAAAAAATTAAGTGTTTTCCGACCTCTCTCCAGGTAGAAAGGCTTTGACTGACTTTCTTAAGCTTCCCATCAAGTTCCTTTAAATGGTTTATATATTATTAAAAAGCACCATGGTTCATTAGCAACAAACAAAGGAGATTGCTCAGGTTTGCTGGCTCTCTGTAACGTCTCCAGGGTTTCCTGCTTCCACATCCTCAGCTGCTGCACAGGTCAGAATGATCGATTTTTCTATTCCCTTCACTAATAAGCTTTTGCTACCTTGGGTGCTCACTTCTGTGCCTTTCATTTGCTTTCTTTGTGCTTCAAAGGGTAGGGGGGCTGAGGTTGTTTTTCTGCCACAGTAAATGTGCTGCACCTTGGTTCCTAAATGCATTAAGCCACAGAACAAATTGCCTCTTTTGAACTGCTCCAGCGTAACAGTAAAACCAAAATCTCAGCTCATAAAGCATTTTGAGCTGTTCATTGTAGCCTGGCACCTCTGGGAGGGCAGTTCCGTCTGGGTTAGTGAGTACTTAACATCCTTTCTGATGTTATAACTACAAGGTAGGTTCTGGGATGAACTGTCAGGCTGAGGGGAGTTCGTGGTCTAATTCTTAGGAGATGGGGGCTCGTATTTTTTCCAAAACTTCCAGGTCACCTCAATGCAGGGCTGGAGGATGTAGTTCCCAGACTTGTCCTTTGCCTTTGCGTGGAGTGAGATCAATTCATCCCAGCTGGACCACCAAGCTCCTTGTTTACAGGTTGGTGTATACCTTACAAGCAATTCCCGTCACAGATCTAAGAGCATATTTCTCTCCCATTAAAATAGAAAATTCAGTTTATGGAAAATTCAGCTCATGTGAATTGTATGATATTGAAATGAATGACAAATAATGTCAGAAAATAGAAAATATGTATATTACCATACAAAATTCTATTTCAGAAGTCATTTCAAATTCAGCCCACCTACATTGTATTGAAAAAGCACAAACCCAGTGATGTCAGGGTAAGCACCTGATGAGCAGGAGTGATTTCTCAGCCCCATTTCTCTACAATAATTTGTTGACAATGCAGCCAAGTTCTCTTGCATACTGTGAATGGACAGCAATGCTCGTGGGGCCATGTTCTTGCAGTTGGAAAGGTCCAAGCACACAGACAAGATGAGGTTTGTAGGTTGAAATAATATAGCTGGAAAATTAAATAAGCTTTCAGCTATAAGACAAAAGCCTTTCTTTGCTGCCCTGGGCTTATCTGCTTTTTTTTATTATTTTTTTTTTTCCAACAAGAGCAGATGCTCTCGTAAAAGATATTACTTCTACCTACAAACATCATCTTGCTCCTGCCAGCGTTATTTTGATGTTCTTCAGAGATGGCTGAAATAAAACAAAACACGTTTTCACATCATGGAAACACTGGGGAGTCTGTTTCTGCCTGGAAAGCAGGCTGGCGGAGTGGGGGGGGTGTTTTCTCTAGTACAAATCTGTAGCACTTCAAGGCTTGAATAAGGCCTGGCAGCGTTTTGAATTCCTGACTTCTGAAATACAGTTCAAAGCAGAATTGTGGACTCTTAGGATGCAGGGTGAAGGGGTTTGTGTTGTCTTCATGAATACATCAGAAATCTGTCCTTCAGCTCTGCCTGTTAACTGCATTGAGATCAATTGCCCACACGTCAGGAAGAAAATGAGAACAAGGAACTTAGGAAACCTGTTTTGTTCAGAGGTTTGCCATTTTTTCCAGCCCCAGTATGCCAACAGTCAGACCTTGATTCCCCAAAGGGACACAGATTTTTGGTCTTTGCTTTGGGAACAAATATAGTGATGGGCAAAACCAGACGGAGCTGTAAGCTCCTGCGTGAAAGGTTCTTGTTTCATTTCCAGAAAGAATTGTTTTGAGCCTGTTGGGTATGGCAAAATCCGACAAAACACCAGAGATTTTGACATTTCGATATGGGCGAAATCTTGTTTCTCAAAGCTGTGCTTTCCCGGAAAGGTCTTGTCATTCTTGTTTTTTTAAAGCATGGCTTTTTCTGAGAATTAAACTGATTGAATTCTCAGTGCATGGGAAGCAAATCAATCAAACCATTTTCTCCTGTTTTCATAGCATGTTTAATTCAAGCATCTCTGAGACAGTGAATTCTGCAGTCCTGGCTAGTCATTAGGTTTTGAAAGGCACAAACAGCACGCTAAAAAAATGCTGATTTCTAACTGCATAAACTACAGTTTACATTGTAAATTGTACATTACATTTACAAATAATTCAGTATTTCACCACAGAATTCACCTTTGGCTTCATCTTAGGCTATTTCACCTTTGACTTTGTGGTCAGATGGAGATGGCATAGGTAAAGATAAGTCATTTATCATCAGTACGAGTTACTGAAAGTGGAGCCGTTAACAGGTTTTAATAGATCTGAGCTCCACCTTGGCCTTCCTTTATTAACCTGCATTTTTGGTCAGTCTATATACTGCACTGTTCATTCAAACCTCTCTTCTCCCTTCCAGGAATGGTGTCTCTGATGAAACGGAGCGTGATGTATCATCTCTAACGATAACGTCCTAATGACAACGGTAATGATATTTTTTCCTGGTGGACATTCCAGAGAAGAGATTCAGAAGCAGCAAGCTGGACTGTCTCCAATCAACCTGGACTTCTGTTTCAAGTGTAAAGGACATTTCCAAAGAGTGGGAAAACTGGTGAAGTTACAGACTGCTCAGTGGTGATGGACCGACTGCCTTTTGAGCTGGACTACTCTGCTTTTCTCTCTCTGCTGAGGTTCATTTGGATGAGAGAAGAGCTGAGATGCCTCTGATGGTTTATATGGTTTTGAGCACGTTGGATATTCACAGGGTGGGAGGAGGGCACCAGGCTTAGGGCTTTGGTAGTAGAGGGGCTGAGTAATGCAGGGAGAAGCACTAGACACACAGGCACTGGTGGCTCTGAAACCCTTTCATGGTTCCTGCTGAGGTGAGGTGCCTCATCTGCCTTCTCTCCTCTTCATTTGTGATCCTGCTCATGCCAGAATCAAATCCTGCTGTTTCTCCTACTAGAAGACGAAGAACTCTTGCAGTATTTGGCTGTGCTGACAGGTATTCAGTGAACAGGCTTGTGATGAAAAGTGGTGGAAATAAACCCAAGAGTTGACCCTCTGCATAACACCTCCCAAATTCTCAGAGCTATCATTGGTTCAAAACCTTAAATCTCTTCTTTATTTTGCAGGGAATTCAGTTAGAGGGAACAACTGCCTCCAAGAAAAAACAAGTCCAGCCTTGTCAGCACAGCCATGTGCAATAGATAGACCGACCAAAAATGCTGGTAAAAAAAAAAAAAGGAAGGCCAAGGTGAACTTGCCATTCATAGTTCTTGTGTCTGATAGTGCCTTTTCTCAGCAGATTACTGTTATTAATCCCATTTTCTGAAGGGGACAGTTAAGCTGCAGACACAGGCATAGACTAGATCACATCAGTCAGGGCAAAAGGAAGGAAACAGATCCTGGGAGCTTGATTTTTCTTGTCCAATATTATGTATCCCCATGGTAGGCAGCTATTTGTTAGATGATATTTAAGGTCCCTTCCAATTCGAGCCATTCTGTTTGTGCGAGAGGAATAGAAAAGAACAGTTCCCTTTTGTATGCTTGAAACCAAAATTTATCTAACCCCAGTGTCGATGAGTGCTTTGGGAAGAGAAAACTCATGTCCTAAAACAGTTGTTCTGCTGGCAGCTCTCTTGTTGCTGTGCAGCTCTCCAAATCTTTCCATCTCGGCTCCTTTGCCTTTGTTTTGAGAATGTGCAGCAACAGAAATTCAAGAAGTGCTGCTCTACTTTCACCAGCTTTGTTTGAAATGCCCTCAACCCCCAGACTTTTACAGCTTTGGTCATGGGAGGAGTCTTTTGCTTCTCTGTTGGGAAGGTTTTTGTGGTAGTCAGCTTAAGATTTCTGTTTCCTTTGTCATATCACATCTCTTTAAAAATAACTAAAATAAATCACTGATGTATTTTTAGGTGCATTAGAAGGGGTAGGTCTCTCCCCTCTCCTTAAATTTTCACATTCCTGGGTTTTACGTTTTCCAGGTCCCCCAAATATCCCTCCCACTCCCTCCTCAGTAGATATTTTCTCAGCAATTTCAGGTATTTGGTAAATGCATCGCATCTCAGCAACTTGCACATTCTCACTTCCCGTACGTTTCAGAAATGATCGCCGTTTCTCTGAAGGGAGCAGGAGACATTCCTGCTGTCTCAACCATTTCATTTTCAGTGAGGGACGTGAGCTGCTTTTCTCACTTACAAATGTTTCTCTGGCATGCTCAGAGCCTGCCACTAACTAACAGGGCTCCCTGGGCAAAGAGGAGACGTAAGAAATTGCTCTGCTGAGGATCTGGCCTTCTTTCTCCTCTTTGTCACTTCTTAAACTCCCTCGTTTTTGTTTTTATTTTATTTTTTTTTCCTCTGCCAAGTTTTATTTGGGTGATTTCCAAGGCAGACCTCCTTGATCAAGTTGTACTGGTGCTGGAACTGCCTATGTGTGTTACTACTTGTCAAAAATGGTAAAGGCTAAAAACTCCAGGCATATTTTGGGGGGAGAAAATAGAAATAGCTTCTTTCTTTCTTTTTTTTTTTTTCTTTCTCTTTTTCATCCCTCTCCCCCTTCCTCCTCCTCATTCCTCAGGTTCATTAACTTGACATCTCTTTACATGAGCTGGAAGAACTTCAGCCTGAAACAGTTTACCCTTCTGAGAATCTCCCCGCATTGGAGATGTCTCTCAATGCTTTAGGCGAGCGCTGAGCATGACTTTCCGGAGGTGATTGATGGGATCTCGTAGAAATATTCTTTCAATTAAAATAACCCACACACACGAAGAGGAGAAAAAGAGTTGTTGGTGTTTTGTTGGGGTTTTTTTGCTTTTTTCCTACTCTTTTTACTGTTGTCCAGGAAGTGAATCAGTTAGCTGTATCGAAACGTTGGCATCTTTTTTTGCCTTCTGAAGCCTCGCATTTAACTGGCTTCCCTCCAAATGCTCGGTCCTGAGCCCCAGCACCAGCTGCTCAAATGCACCTTGCCCCTGGAAAGCAGCACTCCAGTGAGCTCAGCTTGTCCTCCCCGCCCCGGCGTGCCAACGGGTCTCCTTGCACACAGCTGCTCCCTTTCTGCAGCGAGAGGGCTGAGCGTTCGTGAAGGGTTGCAGGCATGGGACCGTGAGTGATAACCTACAGGACTCGGTTTTCGTATGATTTAAGACCGAGTTTGGCCCCCCTCGTGCCTTGAGATGAGGAACGAATGCACTAATTCTCCATACCCTAAAGGCATCAGAGAATCATTATCATTAAACATCTAAACTATGCATTCAACCGAGGTAGAGCCTCTTGCTTTAAAAGCCTTCAGACAGGGAAATTAAAGGGAATACATCTTGAGGTACTAAGGAGCTGTGCAAGCTGTGGCCTTGCAGTCCACCTCCCAGACCTTCATTTGTTCAGTGCTGTGTTTTTCGTTCAACGTACTGTAACTTTTGGACCCAAATTCACGTTTCCTTCAATAAAAGCCAGGAGGATCACCGCTGACATGTCTTTATCTGAGTGTCATGTCCATTATTAATGTTCCTTCAACCTTTGTTGCTTTTGCATCAGGGGCATTAGAGTTCCTCCCAACCTCGTGGTGCCAAGCTGTAGTTTCAGTGCGCTGAGGGACATGAGAGATTTGAAAATTGGATGCACCATCTATTCTGATGAAGCTTCATGGTCTAATAAAAGACTTTGAAACCATGCCACTCCCTGAGTAAGCTGACATGACTCCACATGAACTCCAGCAAGGTATTGGGAAGTTGTCCCAGGATCCCAGCTGAGAGGGCTGGAAAGCTTCTACTACCCTAAATTTTTACCACTTGAAATATATCCATGTCTGATTCTTACCCATCCATTCCTATATATTGGTCTTCCTCCCCCTTCTCTGTTTTTGCTGGTTCCAAGAGTGTGTTTAGAGAACAGACGTGGTGCTTAGGGCTACTCTCTTAATTGCTCCACCTGTGACTTCTGTTCGCTCCTGTTGGGATCTGTGGGACATCATGGCACAGGGCTGGGGCTCCTAGATGGGTGGATAGACAATTTGTTCCTCTCAGCACAGCCCCTAGCATTAATTTAGCCTAAGGGACCTATCACAGGCCCAAATAATGCACAGCCTAACATGGAACAAAGGCCAGGCAGTGTCAATACAACTCCTGTTTGGGGATGGAGGGATTAAGATAGTTTAGCTCTGTGGACACAAAACTTTATTGCATCTCTTGGCCTCCGGGTTGGAATACCCTTTATCAGGGAGTGTAGTGATAGGACAAGGAGTGATGGTTTTAAACTGTGAGAGGCTAGATTTAGATTAGATATTAGGAAGAAATTCTTTATGCAGAGAGTGGTAAGGTAGTGGAACAGGTTGCCCAGAGGAGCTGTGGCTGCCCCATCCCTGGGGGTGCCCAAAACCAGGCTGGATGGGGCTGGGGGCAGCCTGGGCTGGTGGGAGGTGTCCCTACCATGGCAGGGGCTGGAAGTAGATGGGCTTTGAGGTCCCTTCCAAACCACTCTATCATCCTATGACATTCCCTTATTCCACGTTTTCAATAGCATATGTATGGCCTGCAGGCTTTCTGTACTTGACCAGCCCATCAATAATCTGATGTTGTCCATGCATCCATGTGGAAATCATTGTCTTATGGAGGGGCTGTGAGGCAGATGCCCTGCACTCCATGGTGCTCACATCAAGAGATGCTGCACAGTTTTAGCCCTTCCACAGGCTGGTGGGCACAAGCTGCACGTCAGGGGTTGCAATATCCTGGCCAAGCTGTTGCAGCAAGGACACGAGTTTCCCAGTGCTGTCATAAATAAAATCAAGAAGTCTTGGAGGCAGTAGGTTACTGCAAACTTCACAAATACAGGTCAAGGCAAAGAAATGAAATGTTCTCCAGGCCCCCATTGACGAAATGATGTCGGTGGCTCAGCCCTTATTAGCCCCCAGAGAATCCACCCCCGAGAGAAAGGGCTGGGGAAGACCTGGCTCGGTTTGCTCCGAGCAAACTCGATTTATTCACTTGCTGCTCTGTTGCCTGGAATTTCGCCGTGCCTGGATCCTGAGTTCACTTGCGTGGGTGGGGGTAATAAAAGAGGCCACGGGCAGTCTAGACAGAAGTGGCCTCCTCGAGGCAATCCGTCTTCATTAAGCAGGACAGAGCCCAGCAGCTGGGAGATGAGCTCGAAAAGGAGCTGTCTCTGGGTAGCACCACGATTAACCCTTCAGCCAGCAGTACAGCAGCTCCCTCCTGCTTCTATTTTTTTACTAAAATGAACAATTTTGAGATTTATTTCCTGACAGGGCAGTTACGGTGGGCGTTTTGTGCTGGATGGGTTATGGATGGCCCCTGGTTGCCGCCAGACGAGGAGTGGAGAAATGGGAGATTGATTTGAAGGCAATGGGAATGTCGCTGGGGGTTTCTCGGCAGGGCTGTGCTTACTCCTGGCACAGGACACTTCGTTTCCTCTAATCATGCACCCAAAAATTGAAGATTCAGGCCTTAGCCACCATCTGACCCACATGGGAGGCAGCTAGACCCACCTTCCCTGGGGCACCAGCACAGACAAATGTTACTAGGCCTTAAAAATGGCAGCATTGATATGGAAGGAACAGCCAACATTTCTCCCAGATGTTAAAAACTATTTTCTTGTTGTTGTTCAAAAATTGAGTGGCAACAAGTGAAACAAGGGGCTGAAAGCTGATGAAAGGCCAGGCTGGATGGGGCTTTGAGCAACCTGCTCTGGTGGGAGGTGTCCCTGCCCATGGCAGGGGTGTTGGAGTGATGTGGTCTTTAAGGTCCCTTCCAACCCAAACCATTCTGGGGTTTTATGATTCCGTGACATAATATTTACATGGAGCATGCAATAAAACTGTGGAACTCATTGCCACGGGACACTGTGAATGCTAAAAACCTTAAATGGTTTCCAAAGCAAGCAAGAAAAGTTCATGCAGGGTTCTGAATGCAAGGGCATTTCCAGGATGCAATCTGCGTGGCAGAAATCCCTAAGCCTCAGGTCTCTGGAGACTGCAAAGATGGAGATGCCTCCATGGGCTTGTCCTGTTCTTGCATCCTTCTTTACCATCTGATGTTGGGCACTGTAGGAAGCACGCATTGCACTGGATGCCCCGACCTAGTGCTGCAGCTCTCGTCTTTTTCTTCATACTTTGCTCGCAACATCTGCTGTCTTTGCATAAATATTTCACTGGCACCAGCTGCAGCTCTCTGGCAGAACAAGAGTCGCGGGGTTGACTCTCAGCTATCTTAGTTTTCCCAGACTCTGCAGGATTTGCACTGTGTCCTCCAGAGAGGCTGGAGTTTTCTTCTTCCCTGCTCAAGCTCTGTCTTCGTCTTTGGTGAGGCTTCGGAGGAAGAAGCAGTCTGAAACGTGTTACAGGTGCACGGTGCCGAATCTCAGATGCTCCCCTTTCAATTTATCTCTTATTGACAAGGTAAGTGAAAATGGAGGATATATTGTAGTCACCATGGGTCACAGCCCAAGCACTCTGGAGATGTTCCCCGGAACAATAAAGCAAGGAGGTGAGGTAATGTGGCTCTCCTTATGGTTCAGATTACTGCAAAAATATTGCAAAGGGGGAAAGTGAGGGGTATTCTGTATCTCGTCATTGCCTCCGTGCTGGAGTTTTATGCTGTGACCTAATGAATTGGCCGTTTGGAAAATCCTGCTTTGGCAAAGCATATTTGGAAAAGGGGAAAAATGAGGAGAGCCATGAGGTCTAATAAATATTCTTTGGGAAGCTTGGTTTCGGGAGATAAGTGCTGGTTATGATGCACGTTTTGGGATAACTTGCCCCCTAGCATTAGCTCTAATCCTGCAGTGTTATATATACAGAGGAGATAAAATTTGAAGTGGAGGCTTGAAATCTCATGTATTGGATTGGCTTTAATTATTTTTAACGATCGCTGCTTATCCTTTCTCTTTGTGTAAGTCAGAATTGCAACCTATGCGCTGTCGAGAGCTGCGCCTGGCTTGCAGCTGGGATCCTGTAGCAGGGTTGTGTTAGGTGACTGGCACCGAGGCTGTGGGAGCACAGGGGCTGCAAGTCTCATCCTGCCCCCATTTATTTCTTTTCTAAACTAACAGTCTCAGCTTGGTGGGATTTCATGTCATAAATGGCTGTTATCTCCCTTTACATCGCTGCTGTCCATTTAATTCCCTAATGTGGACACAAGGCTTCTTTCTGTGGTGCTAAGAGCCTTGTGGTGACCCCAGGAAGGGCTGATGACAGAAGACATCCTTTAGCTTTTCAAGAAATGTAGACAAGATGGCAAGAAGCCCTCTATTCCTTTTCTTCTCAACTTTTCCTAGTTCTGACAATGTGATCCAGAATGAAGTGGGATTTGACCATGTACAGGACCAAGGGAGCATTCATTTGGCTGATGGGTTTGGGGTCCTCTCAGGCTGTGTCCTCATTAGTCCCTGTGCTAGGGCACCACTACCTTTGCTTTTGATACTTTATTTTCTTGATGATGTAGATGTGCCAGTATCCAAGCTCTTCACTCCTGGGTACAGGAGTGCAGCATCTGCCTGTCCCCTTGATAACTGACTGATAGCCCTCCTTGCAAAGGGAAATATCTGTAGATCAATCCCTTCAAGTTACCTTTAATTGCTTCTGCAGGATGGTTGGGTTACAGGTGTGTATGTGCAAGTGTGAAAGAAAAATGCCAGCCTGGGTGAAAGGTGAGGGTTTCCTCCTCCTGAGAGACATCTTGAGTGAATGCAGCATTGACAAGAATCTGCTCTGCTTTGGGGCTCCCTTTTGCTCCTGGAAAAGCAAACAATGCTGAGCAGAGCTACCTAGCCTGGTTATCCAGACACGTGGGCATTCTTTCACTAATTACACCTCGGCTGGCTGAGCATAAAGGCTCCTCTTTGCTCACTTTGCAGAGGTGTGAGTGTCGGAGTTGCTCTCGGGATGCATTGAAAAGCTTTTGCTTTTCTTGGCTTGCAAATTGTAGGCAGACATCTGGGAAAAAAATAATAATTAAAAAAAAAAAAAGTAAAAGTGTTGATTTTTAAGTAGGTTTTTGCTTGCTTTCTAGAATAAAAGGGACTTCAGACGCACAGCACTGCCCTATATGTGCTCTCACTCCTGCAAGGCCTTTGTACACTACTGCTGGCCACCCTTTTCCCTATAAGATAGCACTTTTAGGTTTGCAACCCCACATCCATTTCTGCTTCCAGCCTCATGACCCCATCTGGAAACCACCCTGCAAATACAGCTGCAAGAGCTTCCTGCAGACCGCACAAAATCTGCCTTTGGTACAGCATGGGAAGAAAATCCTTTGTAAGCTTTCCTCCTGCAAAGGGTGTTAGCACCAAAGTGCCAAAAGGTCTGGGAATGATGCTCCAAAACATGTCCAAAGACATGTTTTTTTTTAGCCCAGTGACTCCCAATGCAACACTGCCAAAGGACGAAGGATTCCTTAGGTATTCCCCCCAACTCTGAGATGAAACAGTTTCTCATTTCTTCTACACCTATTCTCAAAACTGCTGGAACTGCGAAAACTTACCTAAATTCAGCTGAGACATAGAATTTTTAAGAAGTCAGCTCTAAATAATTTAAAATATCATCATGCTACACACAGTTTGTGTCTGAGGTAACTTGGCAGTGCATCCTGCTGCCTTCCAGCCTTGGACTGCTGATAATTTTAAGCTGACAGGTCCATTTCTGATGGTATCCAAATGATATCCATTTCAGATCAGTATCCTTCAGTCATCCCAGCCTCTGCTCATGATGGATATGGGATCTTCAGCCCCCATTCATTTTGAGATCTTGAAGAATAAGGTCAAGCCATCAGACCTCTCACTAAAATTTGGTGAGGGTCTAACCTGAGTGGTCTTGGTAGCTGGTCTGTGTCTGTCTGGAGAAATTTAGAAGCTGTTTCTTTGTGTTCAATGAACTCATGATTCTACTTCCAAGACAAGCCAAGATCTCCTGCATATTTACTTCCTACTCATCTACTCTGCCAGCTGCTGTCATTTTCAAGACCTGTCGAGCTTTGTGGACGGTGACCACTGGGATCTGAAAGACAACAACTTTCTAGACTTGAATCATGCACGATTAGGATAAAGACTTGTGCCTGGCTCAGAGGAGATCTGCTTCTACTGAGTGTGTGCGTGTTGCCTTGCGAAAAGCTGGCTGAACAGAGGGGGTACATACCATAACCACATCCTCATCTGGTGATAACTGTGCGACTACATTAAATCAGACATCCCCAACAGAGGGCATGACACCAAGAAGCACAAAACCACTGCCATGCATGAGGAAACACCATCTTCTATCCCCACAGAGCTGTCCCAACGTAGTCCTGGGACACGTGCACTGCCATGTTTGCAGCTCCAACATCTGCCGTGCATCCGGATGTCTGACGTGACAGCGGACGGGGCTACCAAATGGTGCCAGTAATTGAAAGGGGATGTGTGACCAGGACATCAGAGACTCCAGCCCAGCTTTTCCAATCCCATATTGACATGGTATCATGATAGCGAGGGAATATATCCAGCAGGGTATTTCCCTGTACCTCCTGCGGAGCAGGCAGCTACACCCAGGGAAATGTGTTCTGTATTATTTCTAAGGGTCAGGCATGGAGGAGGTCTCTATTCCTTCTGATCAGGCTTAATTACGTTTATTTAGTAACATCTTGTTTAGAGGATTTCTTTAAATCTCGAGGCATTCTCTCACATGTGCCTTCCACATTGCGGGATTTGGGATTTAACTGTGCAAATGGTGCCTAATTCATCTGGAGTTTAATAAGGGATATTTCCCCTGCATGGTGTCCCAAGTGATGTTGCCTTTCCTGTTGAGTTTTTCCTTCTGTCTGGTTTCTCTGAGACCTACACGCAGATTTTTCCTGCGGTTGGGATTTTGGGGCTGAGATACTTAACAGACTCTCCCTGGCTGCTGATTTCGGTGAGACTCATAGGAATTCGGAAGTTTGCACAAAAGATGGCAAAACCCCAAAGATGTGGATGTGCAGATGGGCTTACCTTTGTTCCTGCAGGCAAATTGTGATAAGAAAAGTGTTTTGAAAGGTTGTGGTGCTGAGGGAAGACTCGGGGCCCTTGAGCAACAAGGGGAAGGGGTGGATGAGATATTTGAGCATGTCTGTACAGATATCTTTAACGGAGGAAGCAACGCCTGGTCCCTTTAGCTCCAGGTGACACTTCAAGAGAAGGGCAGGGCTTGAGACAGCGAGGCTGGGATGGGAAGGAAAATGCAAGGTTTCCTGTAGGAAGATGGGGATCATGCTGGGATAGGAGCTACAGAGCACCCTGCTGGCTTCCAGGCAGCAAGTGGGTACCTCCAGAGAAAGCCCAGTGCCAGTCAAGAGATATAAATGTCCTCTTCTTCCCCATAGAAAACTCATCAGCACCAAGAGACGCTCCACATTGGCACTCCAAGTGATTTGCTGGAGGGCCGTTTGGGCCTGTGGCCCAAATCTTCTCTCACCTTTCCAGCAAAAGTGGTGTCACTGGTTTGAAGGCAGAAACCATTTCCATGTATTTTATATGTGTCTCTAAGGTCTGCTTTGGTTTTTCTTGTTGGCCAGTGCTGGGTTGGTGTTGTGGGACACCAGAGAGGGGAACCTCAGTGTTCAAAGGTGCTTTATTTGTTCAGGGCGTCCTTTGGATTTAGGTACCTTCAGTACCTAAACAGGGCTATAAGAAAGCTGGCGAGGGTCTCTTTGTCAGCAAGTGTAGTGTTAGGGCAAGGAATACACTAAAACAGGAAGATTTAGATTAGATTTTAGGAAGAAATTCTTTACTTTGAGGGTGGTGATACATTGGAACAGGCTATCCAGAGAAGGTGTGGATCATGGAATCATAGAACCGTAAAATCATTCAGGTTGGAAAAAAAAAACTCTAAGATCATCTAATCCAACCTTTAACCTAGTCCTGATGTTCAACACTGAACCATGCTACTAAGGTCCAAATCTACGCATTTCTTGAAAATGTGTCGGGATGGTGACACAAAAGTTAGGGAAGCCTGGACAGCCTATTCCAATGCCACACAACCCTTTCAGTAAAGAAATTACTCCTAATACCCAACCTAAACCTCCCCTTGGTGCAACCTGAGGATATTTCCCCTCATCATATTACTTGGAGTTTGGGAGAAGAACTCGATCCCCACCTCACTATAGCCTTTTTTTAGGTAACTATAGAGTGCAATACGGTCTTCCCTGAACCTCCTCTTCTCCAGACTAAACAACCCCAGTTCCCTTAGCCACAGCTGATGAGAACTGGCCCCATTACTGAGCCCTGGGCTCACTAATGACCGACCTCCAGCTGGATTTGACACCATTCACCACGACTTTTTGGGCCCAGCCATCCCTGAGGGTGCCCACAGCCAGGCTGGATGGGGCTGGGGGCAGCCTGGGCTGGTGAGAGGTGTCCCTGCCATGGCAGAGGGGTTGGGATGAGATGGGCTACGAGGTCCCTTCCAACAAAAAACATTCTATAATTATAGGACTCTATGATTGTTTCAACAGTTGTACTTCACAAGTTGCTGTACGTGAGTTTAAGGAGTACATGGATCATCGTTTTCCAATTGATGGATGTAAGTCTGTGGCCCTTTATATCTATATAGGGCAAATCTGGAACCCCACAAAGAAAGTTTGCACATGAAACCTAACCACAAAACCTCCAATAGGCTGTGTTTACCTATAGACAGTCCCTGATGGGTCCCGAGGGTCTGGTTTGGCCCAGTGTGTGCTCTAGAGACGTGACATGCCTTTGGCCCTTCTCAGCAAGGTCCTGCATGGCTTGCCTGTATCCAGACAATCCTTGGAGCAACAGGGTGAGCTCTCTTCCCCTTTCCGTGGCCATCCTGCCAGATACTGGGGCACCATTCCTCCTTGGTCCATCATCTGCATCCAGGAGGCACCTTAGCCACTGGTGCCCCTCACATAGGGCATCAAATAGAAGCTAACAGATCTCAGTTATGAGCAGAGATGAACAGATAGCACAGAGCGGGATATTTCCCAGCCCCTTGGCAGCCACCAGAGCCATGCTACAGTTGCTTTAATATCCTGAGCCTAAGCAGAAAGGTTACGAGAAGAATGTGTGCACGGGCTGCGTTTTGATCACCGCCTGTTGAAAACATCTCAGCTAACTTGTGACCTGGCACAGGATGGAAGCGGTGGATTTGGTTCACGTGCTCCAAACAATGCCCAAGGAAGATGTGAGATATTAAAATGTTGAAGCCTACATTTTTTTTTTTCTGGGTTTTGTTCTCTGCTTTCAACTGTGGTCTTGATTCAGCGCCCTTGCTGTGCAGTTTGGCGCTGGGTTGGGAAGAGCTGCCCCGAGATGGGGCTGGCTGGGATTTCTAACAGCTGGTGCCTCCAGCCCCTCAAAAGCAGAGCTGTGGCCAGGGTTTACCACGAAACTTGGCACGAGAATGGGATATTTTTTGGTGTGATGGATGGAGTGGGACGTGAGCGGTTGAACCTGGTGTGAGTTGCTGGATTGGAGGGGGTTTAAGTGTTTCCAAAAGGGGACCAAATCACCAGCTGGTGAAACCTGAATGTCTGTTGGTTGCAGTCAAGTTGCACCCGGGCTGTGGGTGCTGGGTCCAGTATTTCAAATCTGTGCTTGGAAAGTGTTCCCAGAAGTAGAAAGCTCAGGAGCACTTGAGAACATGAGTCCCATGTTCTCCACTCTTATCAGGAGAAGCTGGTGCAGCAACAGGCACGTGTTCTGGCCTCAGTGTGCAACCAGAAATGAATTTGGAAGAGGACAATGGAGAGAAGAGAGCTGTTCTCAGACCTGTCTGTCCCTGCATGATCTGGTCCAGGTGGCTGGGGAGCAGGGATTGTGCTCTCCATCCACCCGAGATGTGCCAGCTCTGCTCCAGTTGCGATTGCCATGAAAGAATTTGAGGGTAACACAGCTACCCTACGCATCCCGCAGGGGCTGGCTTCTCTGTGAGGCATGTCCCAGCCCTTTTCCAGTGGATGAGAGAAGAAAATGAGGTGCACAGCCCTTCCCACCGCTTCCACGCATGTGTCCTAGAACAAGAGGAGCCTCTGAGACCTTGCAGCGGTCAGGAGTTTGGTGCTTCCCTCTCAGGTGTGGGAATGGTGAGCGTTGTGTGCTGCCGAAATGTGCAGTTTGACAGGGAAGATGAATGGACCTGCTGAGCGACATTAAATATGAAAAAGCCCAGGAGCTCCCCTGTCGCTCCCTGGGCCTCCAAATTGAGTTTGGGAGCTGTAATTTTAAGTTGGCCTGGGACAGGAATGGATGGGAAGGTTGTCAAGTACAGGCAGCCTCTGCTGCTCGAGGGGGAAGGAGCTGATATAAAATGTGATCTCTGTGAATGGGGAGCCCTAGGCTGTGCTATAACACACCAGCACATGCCTCCTTTCCAAGAAACACACATAAAAAGGTAAAAAAAAAATGAGCAAGGTGGATGCTGCGCTTAGCAGTGTGTCCTTGCAGCAGAGGAGTTGTGCTAGTAAAAAGTGAAGGCAGCAGGGCCAGGGAAGTGATCCTTCCCCTCTGCCCAGCACTGCGAGGTTGCATTTGGGGTGTGATGGCCAGCTTTGGGCTCACCAGTAAAAGAAGGGATTTGATATATTGGGACGAGTCTGGCAGAGGTGTCTGTGATGGTATGGGACTGGAGAACAGGGTGTGCAAGGACGTGCTTGGAGGCTGGGGTCTGGTCAGCTTGGAGAAAATAGCAGGCAGTCAGTTCTCCAAGGGTGCTTTCTCAACCTAAATTGTGGTTTTATGATTCAGAGCCATCTGATCAGTCCTCTGCCTTTTCTGTGTTGCTCTTGAGAGCAGGCACAGAGCTCACAGAAGCCGAGCTGTGTCTCTCTCCTCTCCCACCTTGGATAATTTCTGCTGGTGGAGCATAACAGGACCCCCAGCACAGGCAGTGTCCTGGCTGAGAGCCACCCTTCTTTGCCCTCTGCTCCCAGGCAGCCAAAATTATGACAGAGATGATCCAATCATCTTAAAAATCATGCTTTTTGAGAAACACACGTGGCTGTGACACCTCAGAGCGTTAGGTTCAGGAGGTTAGGTGCTGGAAAGGGCTGATGAATATGAAAGAGTGTGGCACGGTTGCTGGCTGAAAATATGCTCATTTATTTGCTTTCAAAGTGTCCAAGTTTGAAGTATTTTATCAGACAGGATAATTTGTGCTTCTTTAAGAAAATCTGAAATGCCTCAAGCTGTGCTCCGTGTGCATTTCTTTGGGGAAACTCTGGTTTGCAAGAGGGGAAATGTTGAAATGGCTCAAAATTGGAAATTGCTGTTGCCTTGGACCCTAATTCCTTGGACATATCGGTGAGCTGTGTGCATGTCCCAGCTGTCCAGCAGCACTTCATGGGGCACTCAACGCCAGTTTTTAGGCAAAAGAACCCAAACCACTCAATCTTAGCAAGTTGTCACTCATCAGCCGGACATAAACATCCGCATGTGTTCCTGCGTGCATGATCCTGAGCTGTCCACAGCCAGCGTGATTCAAAGCAGATGAGCTCGTACTGCTTCCTCTGAGCCTAAAAACAAGCACTTTTCCCCTTGAAAACACAAGGTTTGAGGAGCATTTCCCTGCTGAAAAGCTTCAAATCTGCTTGGACACGGCGTCCTGTTAAACCACAGCATCCCATTAAACCACGGCGTCCTGTTAAACCACGGTACCTCACTCCTGGGTCTAAGCCCTTAATCTCCCTGGGTTTTATGAAATAGTACAACACACAACTCCTTGATGTTATTTTGGTTCAAAAACATAACATTTCAGTGCATTTAAAGTAAGTAATATCGCAGTGCTTGCGTAGATGTGGGCAGCGTCAAGGGTAAGCTTTTGGCTGGGTCTCTGCACTTCGCTGTCTGGCCAGTACTTACGGGCTTAACCACAGCTGGGTTCTTTGAAGGCTCTTCTTGGGTTTATTTCCTTTTATTTAGTAAATGGTAAAAAGGGAAAAGGCAAAATTTGAACACGTTTCTGACTAACAGCAAACGACTTGAAATAAATGGCCACACGTGACTTTATTCTATCACAAAAGCAGGACGGGCGAAATTGCTGCTGAATTGTAAGCAAGGGGTCACCCTGCTCTGCAATTACCGTGGTCCCTAATGCACTGAATTGCAAATAATATCCGCTCCTGGAGCGTAATACTATCTGGCTCTGCGTGCCAGATGAAAATGAGCTCATAGACCAAAGCAGCCTGAGAAAACAGCTTTCAGAAGGGATGGGAAAACGGTCTTAATCTCCAGCCTGAGTGGGAAAGTAATCAGCCCCGGTTCCTTAACTCTGCGAGGAAAACCTTTGTACAACAGCAAGGGGCAAAGGTACCACTCGCAAACCGTGTTGTGTTAATGGCCTCGCTGCTGGGTGTCGCTGGGCTGCAGGAGGAGGTTTTCATGGACTGCTTTCCCATAGGTTTTGGGATGGGAACATGTGAAATGATAGATTTCTCTGTCCTGGACTCAAAAATGTGTTTTGAAATGGTGAATGTAAACGTATCACATGGATAAAACTTTAGATGTTTGAGTTTTCTGATTTATTTTTTTAAGTTATTATTATTATTTTTTTAACAGCAGAGTTTTGCCCTGATTTGTCCTGCCCCTGTGATGGAGTGACCCAACCTTACCAGCAGTCCTGGCAGTGACCGAGCTCCTGAACTGCACTCTTCCTTGAAATGGGGTGAGTCCAGACCTCACTGCCAGCGTCTGCAGCATTGCTGGTTTCTGTATACCTGTCTCAAGAGCACAGATTTTCTTGAACTTGTCTTTTTTGGCACTTCGTTTCCCATAGGGAACATCTTTTCTAGGAGGACTCCATCAGGTGTGTGCACCAGGTCTGAGGCCAGGACCTTTTTGTCTACAAAAAGTTGCATAGAGAGCATCACTCCTAGGTTGGAAATTCAGAGCCCAGCCTACTTCTGTGCTCAGCTAACAGAATAAGGTCACTTTTTCATCCCTGGCAGTATTTCCTCATGGTGCCTGGTTGGACTATATCTAAATTGCCGTGCAGCTCTGCACCAGTACCCCCAGTTAGCTCTGGGACTGGCAGGAATGGAGCTTGGTGAGCAGTGATGCAGATGTGCTGCTGCTGTTCCTGGAGCCTGCAATGTGAGGAGTCTGCGGGCCCAGGAAATTTGCCCTCCCATTCTGTGTGGTGTGGTATATTTGGTATATTTTGGTATATTTATGGTTTCTGTTACTTTCCTGGACGTGTGAATTTAGATGATTACAGAGAGGTACTGGAACAGCCCTTTGTGGTGCTTACACCGCAAAATCCCTTTTGGGTTCTAGTGGTCAAAAGAAGATCATTTGCATGATTTTTTTTATTTTTTTTTTTTTACTTTTTATTTTTAAGCTGATGGATATTACAGAAAGGGAACACTTAAAGTTGCTCGCAGTACATTCTGCATAGGGCACAGAACGTGGGTCACGATTTGGCAAGTAGTGGTGTCGCACACCAAGCCTGTCCCCTTTAACCTGTCCGTCCCGGCTGCTGGATCGATCTTTCTTGTTGCTACTGGCATTTTTCATCGCAAAATGAGCAAATCTTAGCTTGGCAATAAATAAATGAAAGGGTAGGAAGTATCTGCAGGCAGGACCCGTTAAAACCGCAGTGGTCAGAAGGATCCTCTTCTTGTAATGCCATTTATACATCTGTCCGTGTTTGTTTTGCTCTCTCTGAGCAATGCTTCGTGTTTCACCCCAGTGTTTTTCATTAAGAGGCCTTGGTGTGTGTTCAAAAGAAGTTAAATATCCTCATCTTCATTCCACCCCTGGGGAAATCAAGGTGCAGCGAAACGAGACGGTCTGTGGCTGTTGCGGTCCTGCGAGAGATGGGCATGGAGAGGGACTGGCACCTTCCACCCTCTTCACACGAAAAGCCTGTCTAACCCTTCCCGATTCCCCTAGCATCTCTTGGCCCCTGCCCGTGGCTGTCAGAATCTGCAAGGGGTTGGGGGACAGGGGACAAGCGGTGCCATAATTTGACCGAGATCTGTGGAGCTGCCTCATCTGCACTACCCACATCTGCTCAGCTTAAATAATATACACTTTTTTTTTTTTCTGACCAGAATGATTTTGATTAAAAAAAACATTAATTTTTACTCTCGTGAGTAGCTCCTTTGGCAGCAGGGACAAACAGGACTGGGACAAAGCAGCTGGGAGCAGTTTGAGGTAACAGCTCTCCCAGGTGCTGGTGGAAGAGGATGGGAGCTGAGATGCAGCTGGCATGGGCACTATAAAAGGGCTTTACCTCTTTTTACCAGACTGGTTAAGGGTTTTGAGTGTTTGTAGGGTAGATGCCTTCCTTGCAGATGTCCTGTGCCACCCCTATGTCTCAGTGCAACTTCATGATTTGGAGGTGATCCTATGAGGCTGCATCTGGAAGGGAGTAGGCTTGTTCTGTGTAAGGTCAGCTTTTCTCAATTTCTATGCCCCTCTTCTTTGTTGGCTTTTCTCCTAAAAAAAAAAAAAAAAAAAAAAGGCTGAGGATGAGAAAAGAAATAGGTTTATTTTTGTCTGGATCCTTCTTAAAAAGTCTGGCTGTTCAGGAGTGCAAAGAACCATGAAAGGAGTCACCAAGTCAATGTCCCAGATGTCACTGGATGCCCTCCTGTGTTCATTTCAATCAAGCTTATCATGCTTGACTGTCCTGGTTTTGGCTAGGGTAGAGTTAATTTTCCTCCTAGTAGCTAATACAGTGCTGTTTTGGGGATTTAGGGTGAGAATGATGTTGATAACACACTGATGGTTTAATTGTTGCAGAGCAGTCCTTACACTCTGCCAAGGACTTTGAGCTTCTCACTCTGTCCTGACAAGCGGGCAGGCTGGGGGTACAGCAGGAGCTGGGAGGGGACAGACCCAGGACAGCTGACCCCAAATGTCCAAAGGGGTATCCCATCCCATATGGGGTCATGCTGAACAATTAATATGGGATGGGTACGGCTGATCTGGATGAGACCTCATGGAGCATCTTTATTTAAATTCTTGTTTGCCTTCAGAGACCCTGTCCTCAGCTCTGTGGGTCTCCCTGCTGGGTCTTTATGGCCCCATCGCTGCTTTCCAGCCCATGGGCTAGTGAAGGAGAAGGGCATGAGAAACATGGGCTGTTTTTTTTTTTTTTTTTTTTTCTGGATTTTTCTTGTGGCAAGGAGTGGCTGGGGATCAGAAAGCGCCGCTGGAGCCCTCCTGGCTTTTCTCTGATGAATTATGTGTGGGTGCCAAGATGTCTTGCTAAATATTAAGCCTGAACTTTAGAAAATGGAAAGTCTTTCCTCCCCGGAAAGGTTGGCATTAAGGCAAGTGACAACTGCACATGAATGATCCTCTTTGTTTGCTTTGCCTTCACTTTCACTCGATTGCTTTAAAATCTTGCTGACGGCTTGAGTAGCTGAGAAGCCTCTCTTGGGAACCTGCCAAATATGCTTCAGTGCAGTTTATTTTATTTTATTTTTACAATTTGTGTTTGGCATGGGCTTGGTGTATTTTTCTCCCCCACTTTTTTTTTTTTTTGTAATATATCAGATAACCAATTTCACCCTACACCCTTGCCCTTTGTTTCCTTGGGTGAAGGCTGCCAGTGATGTAAACGGGTTACAGGCCAAATGGGCCTCTTCTCAGCAGCCTGGTGTGGAGCTGGAGGTGCTGGACACCTTTGATTTCTTCTCATTGCTCAGGTTGGACCTCTCTGTGCGTTACAACAAAGGACATGGACGTGGTGTAAATGCCTACAGAAATTCCTGAGCTTGTGCTCAGCAAATTAGGCTTTTGAATGGGAAAACTGGGCTGTCTTGGGATTATTAACCCAGATAGCACCTATATGTAGCACATAGATAAATCAGGTGGTGTGAATTTGGGAGCTCCTTCCTTAGCCTTGCCGTGCTTGAACACGAAAGCATTTCGCAGGCTCAATTCCCAAAATGTGAGTTGAAGCAGGGGTAAGGCATGTTGTGGCTTTTCTCCTGTGTTACCTGCAAACTTGGATATCTGAAGCACTTCACTCAATCTCTTTTCAGGTGTCATTAAATGAGAGTTTAGAAGATGAGTCTTTATCTGCCCACCACTTCATCATCATCTCCCTTGTTCCCTGTTGTAGCCTGGTGGGTTATTTAGGCTGGGAGGTCTCTGGCTGCCTGGAGGAATGACCAGGATGGTGTGGTGGATATCTCTTTTTTTCAGAAATTTCATATTTTCCAGAATCTGAGAGGATGAATGAGCTGGGTTTGAGGAGGAAAATCCTTCAGCAAGGGGAGAGTTCAGTGCTTTGCGTGTGCTTCCTTCCTTTGGAAGGAAGCTGCTGTGGATGCTGTGATAAGACATCGAGTGCTCTGTCACTGAGATCCCTTTTGGTTGATCCTTGTGCTTTTATTGAGCAGCAAGAAGCCAAATACGTCTAGGAGAAGGTCTGATGGACCTGGTGGTCCCACAGCTTGGTGGTCTGCCATCATCCTGGGCACCTCCAAATGGCAATCAGAGTCCTGCTGGTGCCCAAACTGCCTTTGAGCTGCGTGGCACAAGCATCTCCTGATTGCCCCACTCCAGGGATGTGAATAGATTTAATTGCTGAATGTAGCTACAATTGCAATTAAGCCTATTCAGCCCGATAACGAGGCATTCAGGGATTTAGGAGCTTTATATGCTTCAATTAGATTCAGTTGTTAAGCCCAAACCTTGTGGGGTGCTCCTCTGAAGTCTGCAGTCTTCAGGCAGACCTACTGTGGTGTAATCCTGGAGAATTTGGGGTGATGCTTTGTGGCAGGAATGGGGGGAGGAAAGAAAACTGTAAATATGCACACGAAGCAGTTAATTCCTGGGATGTTTTGCTGGAGCAGGGAAGTGTCAGCCCAAATATCACCCTGCAGGCTCAAGCTTGTGCAGGATGGGAAGAGCTGCACCGTAGCTGCCCTTACTTCTTTATCCTTACTGTACCTAAACACCTGAAAGCCGGATTTCTTTTATTCTTCCTCTGTCTTTGAGCTCTTTGGCCTGGTTATCTCTTGGCTGGGAGGTTTCAAGCTGCAGGAATGGATAGCACCTACCACGGTGAGACCTATTCTCCACTGGGTCAGGAGTTTTTGGGATTCCAGGCACTGGGAAATAGCCATCGGTGTAGGGAGGAGACATGGGGATCGCTTGCTTCAAGCTGCTAAACGTCTTGTAATGTGGGGTATGAGAGCCCTGATTCTTCCTCTGAGCATATTCTGAGCCAAAATCTCTTATATTTTTGTGCTGTGAGCTCTGGGGATGGCTGGGGGGGGGGGGGGGGTTCACCCTCCTGCTGGATTGCTCTGGGGTGCAGCCCCTACGGCTTTGATGGGTACAGGACACGGTTGAAGTCCTTTTTGGGGCCATTTCCTAGATATTCAAATCCATGTCCTGGACACTGAAAACACCCCTGTTCCCTTTGCCTCCCCGTGCCTCAGTTTCCCATTGCCTGTTAGTAGCAATGCCAACATCCTCCAGAAGAACACATCTAAGGCTTTTAGAAAACCGTGGTGTTGTGCGATGAGACCAAGTGCAATCACAATTTTGTTCAAGTTGTCTTTTCCCATGCCCCTCTGTGCTATCCCAGCACCCCCCCAGCAATGCCAGACCCCTGCACTTGAACCACAAATTAGCTTTTCACCCTGCCCATTGCATTTCCATCCCCTCCAGGGCTGGAAAACCCTTTGGCCGCCTACAAACAGAGACTCTCCCCCCCTTCCCCAAGCCGGCCCCTTCCTTTTCAAACATCCCACTTATTTTATTATTATTCTGTGCCCACGAGGTAAAGATTTTTTTTCCCCTCCCTTTCCCCCCCTTCCTTCTCTCGCGCATTCCTGGCCCGAAAGCGTGCGGGGCGGCATCCCCTGCCCGGTGCTCGTCCGTCCCAGCTGCTGGCCCGGTGGAGAAGGAGTTGGAGCTGGAGGGGGGGATGCCCGCAGCAGCCCCTCCTCCTGCCTCATAACTTCTTTCAAGCGTGCGAGGAGTTTCACAGCAGCCCAGCCGACACGGTCGCCCACTTTTGGGGGCCTCTTGCCAGGTAAGCAGTGCTGGCTGCCTTCAGCTGTCTGTCTGTCCTGCTGTCTCTCTGTCCTGTCTGTCTGCCCAGGTGTTGGGTTTTTGTAGGCTCAGTAGGCACTCGGCTGTGTTTTTCCCACTCTTTCTGTGCTCGGGTTGCAGCTGAATGAGATGCATCGTGACAACAGGATGGGGTCGATGGGGAGGACGAGGGGGCTGCACATTTCTCCCCCAAACTTCCCAGCATTGCATGAGCAACCCAAAGGATCGGGGTGCCTGAGATGGCCAAAACCTGTCTGTGGAGTGAATTCTGGGGTGATTTCAGGCTCCCCATGATGGGAAGAGGCTCGGTGGCATCAGCCAGTCTCAGACACAGGGAGAGGTGGGGAAGAAGTGCTGTCATGTGCAGCACATGGTGGCTTGTCTTGTTTTTTTTTGTTTGCTTGTTTAGTGTTTTTTTTTTTTTGTTTTTTTTTTGAGGCTTTCTGGGAGGAATTGGGTTCTTTTTACCTCCTTTGATATGCTCAGGGGGTCCAAGCATTGCAATGGGCAGAATACAGCCCCTGTAAACTTCCCACCTGCGGAATAAGGAGCTATATTTTTTTCTTTTAATCTTGTTCGATTGGATTGTGTGAGGTGGATGCTGGTAAAACAGCGAGTGCTGAAAGCGAGTCCTGGATCAAAGCTGCAGCAGCAACAGAGCAGACCCCTCTGGGACTAGTTATAACTCCAGACAAAATGAATATTTCAGCGGGTTATGGGAGAAACAGCAGAAAGGGTTGGTCTGAGGCCGTTCCTGGCTGGGGAAGCCAGATCCTTTCAAGGGAGACGTTGCATGCTTCTGGGCTGGGTTCTGCTTTCCTACAGCTGGACCAGACTGGGTCTGTGGAGATTTAGTGGTTGTAGGGTCCAAAAACTTGCAATGAATGCAGCAACCGCTTGGATGCAAGCTGTGTGTATGCAGCTCCGTGCTGTGGGTCTGCTCCTTTCCTGACCCCGCAACAGGTCCCAGTCCAGGCTTTCTGGCACCAGTGACCCAGATCCTTCAGCACCAGTCCACCGCTTCCCCCTGTAGCTGCTGAAACGATGCCTCATGTGGAATGGCAGTGATTAACAATTTCATTTGGCTGCTATCCACTGCAGGCCCAAAATAATGTAATCTCTGCTTGCAATCAGGAATTACAAGGAAGTGATTTTTTTTTTTTTTTTTCCCCAGGGACAGGAGAAAATTAGCCACCAGGCAGATGATTCATGGGGTGTCTGAGAAGTCTGTATGGCTCTAACAAGGAGGTTGGGTTGTAGGATGGAGCCTGCAGGAACTGCTTGTTGTGTGCCATCCTTGGAAGGAGCAGTCCTGCCCAGAGAGGGGATGGGTGATGCTGTCTGGGCTCCCCAATCCTGCAAAGTGGCCCCTCTGTAGACCTCTTGCTCCTCTTCTCCACTACCCCAAGCAGCATCAGGTCAGGCTGTGCATGGGGAGATGCACTGGGTTGGGAGGTGCATGAGGTTGTTTGAAGAGCTGGTGTGTGAATATGGGGACATATCCTCACCTGCTGGTCCTGGCTCAATCCTACAGGCATTATGAGTGTAAAATGTTTATACGGTGCAGGACTGGGGATGGTTGGGGTGATATTTCCTCTTTAGAGGTTGTTTGAATAGTGACCATGCAGGGGTTTCTTGCTGGAGCATCTCCGTCAGCTCTCCCTGGTCTTAAATATTGGTGTGCTGGGGCTCTTGGCTGAAAGAGGGCTTATGCACATAAAAGCTTGTCTGCTTTTTCTAGCTATTTCCCCAAGCATGGTTTCTCATGTTTCAGCTGTTCTCAGGTCTGGGTTTGTTCCTCTGACCCTGCTTATTCTAGATAAGGGACAAAGGAAAGAGGATAAGTGCAGGAGGACATTTCCAGCTCCTTGTCAGGCCATGGGGACCCCTTGCCACAGGCTGTGGTGTGGGCACTGTGTCCCCTTGCATAACTGCAGTGTGTGATGGTTTTCTGGGCTGAATGATGCTTTCCTGGGGTCTTGAGGGAGCACAGACCCAGCAGTAACTCTTGTGAGAGTTGGGGAGAGCAATGAGAAACATCCAAAATGGGTTTAGCTGCCTCTGCAGGAGCTTTGGTGGGAGCTTCATGTGGTGCTCCACAGGAGCAAGTAGAGAAGGTAGGCCCAAGTCTCCAGGACACCCTGGTGGCAAGGCCCAGCTCAAGTCCCTGTGCCAAGGAGAAGTGCTTTTGGGAAGCTTTACACGATTCACCCATTGGCATAACCCTCGGTCACCATCACCTCGCTGACTGATTTGGTTTGCAGTCAGTCCATAAATACCAAAGCTGACTAGATGGACACAGGGAGCCGGTTCTCCCCGAACCATTAACACCAGGTTATGGTGGACATGAAATATGATTGCACCAGAGGGCAAAATTTAGAAATAAAAAAAAAAAAAGGAAAATGATGAATTATGCTAGGACTGCTTGTTCAGGGAGGTGTCTGTCTGCCACAACGCCCTTGCTTCAGTGCCTCAGTAATTCTGACAGTGTTGTGCATGAAACCTAGAAAACAAAAGTAGTTCAAATCAACATGGCCTTGCAGTCTCACCATCTCAGCAGCACGGAGATGTCATGGAGATGACATCTCCGCATCACTTAATGGAAACTGAAGCTGAGACTTGTGGAGGATCTGTCCTTTTCAGAAGGGCCTGTCAGTGCAAGATGGTGGCTGGTATCTGCACCACGGTTATGCCAAGAGACCCAGGAAGGATTTAGGGCCCATCCTTGTTGTGGGGGATCATCTTTTATAGTGTGTGGGGACACCTGGTTTCATGGCACCCACTGAGGTTGGCTCCTGAATAGGGTGGCGTGGGGTTAGGCTGCAGGTCCTATGGGGCTGCATGGGGCTTGGAAGAGGAGATTGGCAGGACCAGGGGTCCCAAGGAGGAGATGGGGTGTACAGTGTAGGATGTGGGACAGGGACCTGCACATCCTGTGCCCAAGTCCCCCTTCCACTGCTCCAAAACACTCAGCCATGATCTTTGTTTTGCTGTGAACGACACAAATCTGCTGGGGGCAATGAGACAGCGTTGGCTCCACGAGAACAAGAATCAACCTGGAGAATTTATCCTACCACAAACCAAGAGACTTCCCCTTACAAAGAATGTGGGACCTGGGCTAGGATCTTTTTTTTTTGTGTGTGCGTCCCCTCTGCACTCAGTCATGCGAAGGGGCACTTCCCAGTGCCGACGGCCTCCTGGAAAGCAGCCAGGCTGAGCAACCTGAGCAATGCAGGCCTGGCTGCCGGCCAAGCAGTCAGTCAGTTGAACAATTGACTTCCTACCTTCTCCCTTTTATTTTTCAACCCTCCCTACCTATTGATCTTGTCTGTAACATCAGCATGCCCAAGCTGAGTGCTAAAATGGATGGAGGTGGCAGGAAGAAAGTGAAGTCGTTTTGGTTCCCTGTTTCTGGTGACATGCTCAATGACTGTTTGACCATTGCTATGTGTCTGTCATAGCTTTTCCAGTTGGCTTTTTTCATTTTTCTTTTTCTATTTTATTTTTATTTTTAAGTAGGATTCACACTGCAGTGCTTCTCTGCTGGTGCCCACCTAGGTGCTGCTGGCAGAGGTTGGAGGAGGATCAGCAGCCCCGTTGGGAGGCCACTGATTTGCTTCATGGGGTCTCCAAGCAAACCTCTCCTGTAGGGTTACCCACCCCAAACTTTTACTTTCTTTGCCAGTTTTTGGGAGAAAGGAGAGGCTAGAGGCAAGCAGCAAACCCTCTTTTGCTGCTTGTGATGGTTACACAGGCAAAATCATCACTGCCTTCCAGACAGGGTTTCTTGGAGAGGAGGAAGGAGCTTGGCTGGAGGCAATCTTCACAGCCACCGTCTGACTGCAGCTTTCTGCTTGGAAAGTTTTCTAGGTGTAGCTAAGATATTTTTACTGTTGTTAATGTGAAAACCTTACGTGGAGGAAAGCAGAGGGAGGGCCTAGCTTTCATTTCCCGGCTTATAAGGCATCTTTCTACTTTTTTCCTTGGTGCTTCTAAGCTAAAATGCTCCGTCTGGTGGTCTGAGGTCCTGCTTGAGTAGTTTCTGCAGATGGGGGAAAATGGCAAAATCAGCCCCAATGGCATGCAACTCTCCAAGTTGTCCTGTACTGGGGAAAAAGATGTGACCAGCCAGTGACCTCCAGCTACTTGTCACCTTTCCATCAACCTTGCTGCCCTGTCCCCAGTGGGGAATGGCCCAAATGGTCACTGAGGCCTCTCCTCAAGGAAGAGGGTGGTGAGCAATTGCATTGTGCATCACTTGTCTACACACATTATTATTGTTGTTATTTTCCTTCCTTCCTAGTAAACTATCTTTATCTCAGTCTACAGGTTTTCATTTCTTTCTAATTCTCTCCCCACATCCCAGAGAGGGAGAAGAGAGGGTGAGCGCATGGCTGTGTGGTGCTGAGCTGCCAGCTGGGTTAAACCATAACAGAGCCGCACTACAACCTGGTGGATAGGGAGAGGATGGGGCAAAAAACCTCCCCACGCCACGTCTGCCACCCAGGGGAGAGCTGAAATCAGCCTTGGCCATGCTCCGACTCACCGAGACGTTAATGTCTGCTTTTATACCTGGCTGTCCCCACCGCGGTGACATTTCTTGGGGAAAACATCAGCTCTGGGGGCTGAACCTCAAGCTGGTGGGGCTGGGTGGTTGGCAGCCCTCGTGGGTCACTGCCTGGAACAAACCAGGCACGTTCAGTTGGGTGCTGAGGCAGAAAATAGGCTTCCTCCTGCTCTCGCTTCATCTTTTTATTGAGCAGCCTCATAGGATCCCCTTCCTCCTCTCCCCATCGTATGTTAAACACCGTTAGGCAGCGCAGCCCCTTTAAATCTGGAAATCAATGGTAGTTATTAAAAAAAATAACACCAACAAAACACTTTCTCAAAGCTCTTGCTGAGGGAGGGGAGCTGTTTACCCGTTCTGCAAGGAGCAGCAGTTTCTCGTGGTTGCTGACGCTGCTGTTTGAACAGGCTCTGTGCTGCAGCGTGGGGGTGAAAACGCTCTTTTTGATGCTTTAAAATGTTCCCATTTTGTGGCAGAATCACCTGGAGCAGGCAGGGCAGGTCCTCCGGGAGGGGAGGACAAATTGATGCATCCTGGGGAGCTGCAGCTCTGAGGACGTGGTGGTTGCTGGACCTCCGAGGAGGTCTCTCAGCCAACACATCGTGTCACCGTGCCACCACTGATGGCTTCTGCCATGTGGGATGTCCCAACCTGTGCTCCTCTAGCTGCTTCGTGGCTCTTCTGGCCTTCTCTGGGATGTTCATTTGGGGCATCCCCTGCCCCAGGATGGTGCTGGACCAGAATTAAAGCTTTGCTGTAATGCCTTGTGTGGCTGAATGTGGCCACCTGGGATGTCAGGGCAGGGTTGTGATGTGGGCAAAACCTCAGCCCCTCATGGAGCTATTAGGGGAGTCCAGCTCCCTTCCCTTCCTCTGCCCAAATTACCAGCCTTGGGCAATCTGGTGTCCTTCCTCAGGACGGGGCTGCCCAAATGGTACAGAAATAGGGGACACACGAAGGAAAGCCATGGGGGCTGTGCAAAATGCTCTCCTTGGATGCTCCGAGGAAGCCTGTGTCCTCATCGTGGGTCCAACCTCCATCACCACAAGGGCTGGTGAAGGTGTGAGTACAAACACGTCCTAGATATGGAGCTGAAGTTACACAAAGTGTCATCTGGGAAGTCATGTGAAAGCTCTGGGCCTGTAGGGGGTTCTGGAGACCCATCTGCTTTGGTTTGCCCACTCAGCATCCAACTACAATGCTGTGCCTATGGGGTTAGCACTGTCATGGGGCAACGAGGGGTCTCCTGGCTTTAACCCACACTTGGTAGGAGATCTTCGTAGGTGAGATGCATGGGATGGAGGAGAAATGTGAGATGGGAATTAGCTGGGGAAATCTCGTTTGTATGAGCTTGCTTTTCCCTGTGTTTCTTGTAGGGCTGCTTGTGGCTGCTGAGCTGAATCAACTGGTTTTCTGGTGGTGATTTAGCTCCTAAAGCATCACAGGTGGATAAGAATGAAAAAAAAAATAAGACTTTCATGTACCACCTAGGAATTTCTACTGGGTACAGGACTGTTGGTTGGAGTGCTTAGCACCACGGTCTGACTTGGATGCACTACGGATGGCCCCGTTGGGATGTGCTCTCTTGTTGCTTTGATACCTATCGTTAGTGCTTTCAAGAATTTAGGAAATCCCTTTTTTCCTTCCTCGTCTTATGGCCAAAACTTCACAGGGAAATGGTCCCAAAGGGGTGTGAACACCCACACAGGAGGAATGGTCTGAAATGTGTGCACTGGTCCATTCCAGCTCATGCCAGAGGGAGGCTCTGAGTATCTTCAGCTGGACTTAGCTCTCCTGAACTACTCAGTTAATCCTGAATTGTTTGGACTGCATAAGTGCAACCCCAGTTAAGCCTGGAGAAGGTGTCCAAGGGGTCTTCAAAAAGACTGGGCTGATCCCAGCCCCAGCTTTGGGTTTTGGTGCTGTTTCGCACCACTTCTTGCGGTGGGAGCATCTCCTCCCCTCGGATCAGTCCCCAGGGAGTCCCAAAAGTTTCAGGAGGCTGCCTCCAGACACCAACAAGTCGGTGTGTTCATATTTCCTGATGAAACAGCTTGAATTTCCTATTCAAGGGATTTAGAGAGAAATCAATTACCATAAAAATCTATTAATTGCTTTTTTTTTTTTTTAATAAATAAATAAAAGCTGCAAACTTTTGACCCCCCGAGGCTTATTTCTCCCGTGCAAGAAACAACCCATATTTAACCCGATCTCTCCTCCCCTCCAGAGCTACCTTTTTCCTGGCCAATGTCTCTGACTCCCTGCAGCAAATGGTGCCTGATCAGCGGAGAGGGGCTGCGGAAATGCCCCTGACCGGGCTTTTTCCATGTGGATGTTTCAAAGCTGAAGGCAACAGCTGGCATTTCCTCTGCAGAAAATTATGAACACGTTTGCTTCCAAAGCTGACGGGCCCTCTAATTGACACCAGCTATTGCATCTTCACTCTGCCTCCTGAGTTTTTTCTTGCGTTGGTTATTTTGGATGTGTTTTTCTTGCTTTTTAGGGGCTGGCAGTAGTTCTCTCCTCCTCTGTGAGCCATTAGGATTTACTCCCTCCTCTGTCTCCTTGCTGTTGTGTTAAGCCTCGAGCCCTTGCATTTATTTTTTTTTCATCTTGACCCCAAAATTCAGTGGTTTGAGTCTGGCCTTTGCTTTTGGCTGGGTGCTGTCTGTCCCTTTGTCTTCCCCATCCAAATCTCCTGCAAAAATATACGTAGATGTGTGAGGATCTCAGTGACCTGTTAACTCTGATCCCATCAAAATTTGGACCTTCTTCATACCCTTTTCCTGCTTCCACATCCCAAAATTCCTATTAATTCTCCATTCAGGCCACTCTCAATATTTGTTACATGATCTTTCAAGGGGCTCCTGGGATCTTTCTCCATAGGATTTTGTGACATCCCTGATGATGCTCCAAGAGCACTCATAAGTAGATGCCCCTGTGGATTCTCTGCTGGCTAATGTAGAGTTGTACTCAGCCTTCAGAGAAAGCTGCAAAGAGGTTATCCTTCCTCTCCCCAGCTGGCTGTTTTCAGTATTAAAATATTTCTTGTTATCCTCTATCCGAATGGGCTGAAATTGTCAAGATTTTGCTGCGTTGTGGGATCTGTTTGGTTGCGTGATGCTTGATGCAGCAGTGTGTGTAGGGACGTGAGTTTGCGTGGATTATCTGGGAAGGCTGTGCGTGCCCAGATGCAGAGCTGTCATGTTGGTTTGTTGTCTGTATGGGACAGGGATAGCTGTCTGGGGATGGAGTTAGCCTCTGGCACCGGGGATCTGTGGATGGGAGAAGCATGGGGACCAGCTGGAGGTACAGGCAGGCACCAGCCAGATGAGACTGCAAACCCACTGGGTCCCATCCCTTTTAGACAGACCTTGCTGAGTGGGGTTATTTATCTATCCCCAAATGTGCTGTCAAAAATGGAAAAAGAGTTTATTACAAGCATATACACAGGAAGAATAAATGGAGAGGAACAGCCCAGCCTCTGGCACTGCTGCAAGTTTGTAAGACCTCCTTTTTTTCCCCTCTTGCATCTTGCCAGGCTTCCCACAGCTCTGTCATCTGGTCCAGGTGTGGGAAGGGGAGAACCTGCTCCATCGACTTTACGGAGTTTGGAGGCAATTTGTTCAAGGAACTGTAAAACCTGGAGAAGTTGCCCCTATAAATTATTTACCAGAGGCAGTAAAAGATCAAGGAAATTGCTGGGATTCCTCGCAAAACCCTGAGGTTTATGGGGTCATTTGCCTGCCCCTACCAGGTTTCTCTAAAGCACTCTATAGTGGTTTAAGAGGTCTTTGACAAGGCAGATGGCAGCCAGTGTCTGCAAAGATGAGCTGAGACCTGCCAGGTTGAAGTTTGCTAATATTTAATGTATAAAACGAGCGGTGAAGTGGCACTGAAGTGAACTGGTGGCTCTGAGTGACCTGAGCTGCCCTGGTGTGCTGGTTTCACCCTGAGGGGCAGCTGAGCTCCACCACAACCCCTTTTAATTCCCCTTTCTCGAAGGGGAAATATGATGGGGGAAAAAAAAGCTCCTGGGGTGAGATAAGGATAATTTAATGAATAGGAAAATAAAAGAGAGGGGGGAAAAATACAAGCAAAGGATGCATGGAAGGAAAGGGGTTATACTTCCCATAAATGAGTGATGTTCGGCCACATCTTGGGAAGCAGGGCCTCGATATGTGTAGGGTTTTTTTTTTGGGAGAATGGAGGTTTTCACACCATTGGTGTGATATTAATGCTGTCCCAAGGTGGGGTGGCCTTGGCCAACCCCAATATCCCATCCCAAATGATAAAGTGCATGGTCAGAGGAAACCCAGGTGTGATCTTGGCCTGCTGGTGGGCTGTGGGTGGAGGGAGCTGCAATGGAAGCTGCAGAGCATCCCTTTACATTCATATAAATGGCCCTGTCTTGCTTACAACCTGTATTTTATTTAGGATCACAGCAGGATTTTGGAAAAAAAAAAAAAAAAAAAAAGGAAAAAAAAACACAGGAAGGGGAAAAGCAAGAGAGAAAACTACTAATTTTCCTTTCAACATCGGAGAATAACGCCCTTGAGTTGGGGATCATCTGTAACCTGGAGGTGCTGCAGTCATCCATCAAGGGCCCACGCTGGCGGCACAGCAGCAGGGGTTGGGTGGGTTTTCACAGCTGCAGCTCACTGCTGGAAGGCAGAGCACAGCTTTAGCTGAAATGTCAAAAGCCTGTGCAATAAAAATTTAAAAAGCTCAACGCAGTCAAAGATTTGCCACGTAGAAGTTCAACGTGTATGCACAAACGCATGTATGAATTCATGTCTGCATGTGAAATCTTTGGGATCTGGGTTGTGAAACCTTTTTGCATCCTTTTCCTCACTTCTGCAATGTGAATTGAAGGCACAGCTATTCTGAACCAAAGCCTTTCTGCACCTACAGGGTGTTCGCATCTGCAGACATTAGCATTTGCTCTCTGAAGGCCTGGGGCTCACTGTGTTTTTTCTTTGTTTCTACAAAGCCTCCTAGGATTTATCCCTCATATGATTGTTTTCCCATGACTGGGTAAGACTATGTTAATATGCATTTCTTACTGTATTTGTTCAGTGCTGAAACATTAAACAGTATCAGGGAAAACAGCGAAGAATCACATATCAGATGTTTGTCTGCAAAAATGTGCTTTGCCTTAGCAAAAGTGGCTGCAGAAACTCAGAATTATTTCTTGTTGCTTTTTTTTTTTATTATTATTATTTCCTGCATACATGTGAACTTGGACAGCAAATGCTGAAGATTCAAATGTGTTTTTAGTTCTGGTCTTTGCCCCTTGCTGGCTCCCCATCGCTCTCAGGGCATCGTCACGGTGCTACGTACCCCAGTCCCAGCTCCGTGCCGTGGCCAGCGGTGCAGATCCTCTGGGTGAACCTGCTGTAGGATGATGTTGTCAGGTGCCTTGTCATAACACAGGCATCCTAGAGGAGTTTCCTTATTCTCCTTTAAGAATAGACCAATATTTTATTGGAATTACAAAGTACTGAGGAGATTGGTCAGCATTTAAGCTTTTCTGATTGTTTTTTTTCATGTTTTGGGCTCAGTCTATCCCAAGGACTCGAGCAGCAGGGAGGTTTCCTGTACATGAATATGAAATATTTATGAAAAACAATGGCTTTAAACTAAAAGAGGGAAGATTTAGATTAGAGGTTAGGAGGAAATTCCTCACTCATAGGGTGGTGAGGCCCTGGCACAGGCTGCTCAGAGAATCCGTGGATGCCCCATCCCTGGAGGTGTTCAAAACCAGGTTGGACAAGACCTTGGGCAACCTGACCTAGTGGGTGCCCACGGCAGGGGACTGGAACTGGGTGGGCTTTGAGGTCCCTTTCAACCCAAAACGTCCCATGATTCTAACTGGGGAGCCTTCCCCATATAGACCAGTAAGACCATTAGGGCAGGCTTCGGTCTCAGCCATTGTCATAGACGTCTGCTCTCAAAGGACCTACATTAGCTATCTCAGTGGCATTTCTGATGTTATTTTAGGCACAGATATTCCCAGAATAGCTTGTTGAATTTACAAACTAATATTCTTCACTTGGATTATATTTTGGGCAGAACTGTAGGGATATGGAGGACAGGAGGAAGAGAAGAAGGGAGGAGGGAGGAAATGAAAGAAGAACTTTTGGAAGAACGTGGAAATAAAGGTCTCTGCAGGAACATTTCTGGAGGGATGTACATTTGTAATAGTATTAACACAGAGCTCAGAAACTCATTCAGAGTGCCTTCATGCTCTAAACTGGGTTTGCTTGTGGCCCAGGACAGACCCTGCCCTATGGAGCAAAGGATTAAATGGGAAGGGAAAAGGGGATCCTTTGGCATTGCAAGAAGGATGCTGGAGCTGAGGGGTGATGGGGTGACCTCACCAAAGCTGACAACATGACTCTTGCAGAAGAGCTGGGGGTAAAACACAGTTTTCTTAGGTCTTAGCTCTGCACTTGTGCTGCAATACAGGAAGGAAAGGAAAAAATGTGACCCTGGAAAAGAGCTAGGCTGGATGAAGTCATTGAGCTCTGAATTTCCACCCTGGAAGTGGTCCATGTCTCCCTGTGAAATCTGCTCAGTCCCAGCCAAGCAGGTGAGGCTCAGACCAGGAGAAGGACTTTTTATTGTCCCTTTCAAGAGAATAAAACCCCTTCTGGCAACATCACTTCTGCTGCAGTTAGTGCTTCACGGAGAGAAGTCCCTGCCTTGCTGGGGGAGACTTCTGTAGCCTAATGAGCTGTCAGCAGTCATCTGGGGAGTCACTAAACCATCCGTGAGCAGTAACCAGAGCTTTCAGCCCCCTTTGGATCTATGATGATGGGCTGGATTTCCAAGGAGGCCACGTGCAAGGCAGTTAATCCTAGATTTCGGGACCTGAAGGTCGGTCACAAAGCAGACTAATAAAGACTTGAGTGCGGGTGGCTGCTGTCTGCAGCGATCTCCTAGCGATGCTCGTGGGCTGATCCCACACGATGGAGGCAGCAAATGTTTCCTTCTTCCATTGCAGCAGTAATATTCACATTTAGGCTTAATTGAATATGGTCATTATTGCCTGAAGAAGGGTGCTTTTAGGGAAAGGTGCTGGGAAACAAAGCTGAGCTCTCCCTGCAGCCAGCCTCAGCAAAGAGATGGAGGAATGAGAGGGTTTATGGAATTTAATGTTGATTCCCCACGCCAAGATGAGCTTTGGGAGCTAGAGGAAAGCTTCCCTTGCCACAGCAGGCAGGTAGAGCATCCCATTCGGATGGCATACCTTAAAGCATCTTTTCTCCTGCAGATGAATGACTGCCCAGGCTGTGTGCTGACTTCAGAAACTGATGAGCGGGTTCTTATCAAGGGAAAAGAAAATGCTGTGTGCCCAGCTCCTTGCCCTGGCAGCGGCCGTGGCACATTACAGAGCCATGGCCATTCATGAAGGTATGTGGCAAGTGGGCTACCGTGAATGCAGCATCTGGGAGGGGATGCTGAGACACACTGGGGAGGGAAATAAAAAAAAAAAAAAAAGAAAAAAAAAAACATTTTCTAAGCAGTTATTTCTCTAATGTCACATCAGGGTGAGCTGTAGTGCTGATACCTTTGACTTTTGCGTTAGGGTCCTTTTTTTTTGTTAGCAGCTTTCTAAAAGAGCATCCCTACTGGTCCCTGGACAGGACCTGATTTTCCCTGGTTTATGGGGAAATCAGGTGTCCAGCCTCTGACACTGTCCTACTCAGCTGTTCCAGGGGAAGGTGGGGAGAAAGGGAAAATTTGTCCTCTCCTGATTCTTCTTTTGATCTCCAAGAGCTGGGATGAGCCACCAGCCAGGGGATGTGAGATAGAGGACCTCAAGGCAGCCTTGAATCCTCCTGTTGCTATTTAGAGAGGCAAGGCAGTGTGAGGGCTCACCTCTTCCCTGGCTCCCCATTGTCTGTGCAAGCCCACAGAGTTTTTGGGAACGAGGGGCTGGAACCAAAAAGACCCTGGAGAAAAGCCTCGTACAGTTACAGTATGATCCTTCCCATGTCTGTGGAGCTTTGGGGTCCTGCAGGAGGGGGAGGCTCCTTGCAAGGTCCCAGGAATGCTGTGGGGCTGGCTGCGAGCCAAAGGGTCCAAATCCTCCTTCTTCAAATCCCTCTGCAGCAATAACCCCCCCAGGCTTTGGGGGTGTGAATTCACCTGGCATAAATTCAGCAAATTCAACAAAGAGTTAATGGAGGCTTTGGCACCAGCTCCAGAATTAACTTGATTAAGTTCCTGTCCATCAATTAAGCCAATATAGTCAACTATAATGCTATTTAATTTGAAGCTGGGAACAGTGCAATAAATCAACGTTTACAGATGTCTCTGGCAAACCTGTGATTGATGAAACGTGGTAATTTTGGAGGTGCATGGAAAATTTCAAATAAAATCATATCCCCCTGTGATTAATATAGCTGTCTGTGTTGGTATTTTCTCCAGAAGGTACCCATCCAAATATGCTTAACATCACATGTTCCCAATGACAGCTTCAGGCACCTGATCCAAGCAGCGGATGCATGTGGGTTTCATTGCCCAGCCAGGCCCCTCTGGAAAAGGTGCTGAGCACCTGGCTCAGCATCTCACAGCATGGGCTCTGGTTGCCCCTTTATAGAGAAAAGGGCACCAGCCTTCCCATTTTGATCCCGTGGAGCTCCTGCAGCTCACTGTTGTCTTTTTCCTTGCTATCCCTGGGTGCAAACAAGGGCAGGAGCATTGTGCAGGGTGAGCAGGGCTCCCATGGACCAGGCACGGATGGAGGAGGCTCCTGGAGCTATGGGGCGTGGAGGGGTAACAAAGGGACCTCTGATACCGACAGTATTTTGAGCAGGTTTTCCAGATCGGGTCCAAAAATGCAAGTTTTCCAGGAAAAACTGTGGGCAGTGCGTTGAGCAGCTCCAAGAGGTGGGTGATTTGGGGAGAGCTGTTGGAAAGCGTTCTCGACCTCATCCAGCACTTGTTAGGATTTTCTGGTGATAATACAAGGACTGGCATTGCCTTTCCTTAAAATCCTTCTGGGGTAGCAGGGACATCAAGGTCCAAGCTCAGGCAAAGGGGTAGATCCAAGAGCAGCAGCAGCTGGGAACAGAGCTTATGGTGACCCGCTGCTAGCAGCGGAGCTGCCTCCAAGCCAGCCCTGACATCCCAGCTGAAAAGCACTTGTGGAGGGTTGAGAAGGAAAGGGAGATCTCAAAAGAGCGCTCTAGAAAGGGAAATTGAAATAATTATCTCCCACTTTTGTCAGGGGAAAGTGCCTTGTGTTCACAGCTGGGTGAGTTAAACCAGAAAGAGCCAGTCATTACTTTTCCTGCAGTAAAGAATTGTTAAGTTGTAAAGAGCTCAGGATCAGGAGGCACAAAAGGAAAATGAAGAAACCAAAAACCTCGGGCAGCAAAGACCTTTGGGGAGCCATCTGTTTGCTGACAGTGAATGATCCTCTTTCCTGCTGCTTGGCCAAAGGGGATCAATCAGGGATAGGTAGCAATGAAGGAGATCACAAAACCTGCATCTTTCCAAACCCTTTGGGGAACCTGCTCATAGGATTGGGGTAAAAGGCAGGTAAATTGAAGAGGCTGAGCTAAAGCAGCCTTTCCATCGCAGCAAAAACACGAGAAACCCTGCAATCTCTGCACCAAACCCTGAAATCTCTGCGGCAAACTGGAGCAAATGCTCCAGCCTGGTTGGGTGTGTGTTGGGTCTCCAAACCTGCACTGGAAGTCCAGAGAAACAGTGACACAAAATGAGAAAAAATATGAAGAAGTCAAGCCCAGTCCTGGTGAACAAGCCTGAATACAAAAGTCTACCTCCAACAGTCAACACAGTCAACTTTTTAGCAGCTTTACAATAATAAATCAGTATCTATCTGCAATGGAGAGAAAAGCCAAAGAAAATACAAATTTTGAACTTCCCCTTAAGAGACTCCATTATCTTAACCAACCTTAAAAGCTATCAGATTTCTGCCCATGAAATATATTTATTGGATTCCTAAAGAAAGAGAAATTAAATTTAAGGACTGAACAGTGTAAAGGGAAACATGCCTTGATGTTCATTAAACAAATTTCCCCATACACCCGCCCCTTGGGTGCCAGCTGCCATGGATAGCTCTGGCTTGCACTGAAAGCCCTCTCCCATTGCTCATTCTCTGCACATGACATTTTTTCCACGCTCAGAGCTGCTGACAGCTTGGGAAGAGGAGGGTGTTGCAGATCTGAGTGCATGGGGTGTCCATGCAAGACTGGAGGACCTGGTTCTTTTAGGACTGGAAAAGTGTGCGTGGCCCCACGTCTGCGTTGTGTGCCTCATGATGGCTCCGAGACCTTAATGAGAAGAATCCCGGGGTGGTTAATAGGGTGACAGAGCTGCTACATTCCCAATTTTCAGTTGTGCATGTTGTGGGTGTCAGCTTTTGGGCATACGAAAACCCTAGAAGTCCTCGTACTGCCAGCATGGCCTTCAGCCTTCACAGACCCGGGTCCCAGTGTTTATGCTTCAAATGGGAAACTTCACAGGGTGGAAACAGCAAAATGGGGATTTAGGGAGAAATTAGAGAGAATGAAGCAGCCTGTTTCTCTGGGAGACCCATGATTATTCACTTCATTGGGCTGAAACGTGGTCTCTCTCCCTTAGCTATAATATCTCAGGGGTTCACGTGGCTCAGAGGGGTTTATCTCCTGGCTGGTTCCACGATGTGAGCTGGGCTCTCCTCCTTCAGTGTGCAGGACAGCAGAGGTGGCCGACGTTTTGTTCCTCGTGGGGCAGTCCCAGGGTGTGGAGACGGAGAGCACGCGGCTGGTCAAGGACTTTGTCAGCAGCATGGCTCGCTCCTTTGAGAACGTGGTGATGGGCAAAGGAGGCGTCCGGCTGGCAGTGGCACTCTACGGAGAGAAACCAAGGTGGGTCAATCCATCCTCTACCACCAATACATGAGTTTCAGTAGCCCTACACCTCCAAATGGGGACTGTTTTTGATAAGCAACCATCTCCCTTCCCATCCTTCCATCTCTTCCCTTGGTCTTGCTGCTTGGTTAAACTCTTGGAAGAGCAAAGCAAGAGTTCAGCAAGAGTTCAACCTCAGCAATGTCACCAGAGTCTAGAGGGACTTGGCCATGGGGAACTCTTCCAGGGCAGGGAAGGTAGCATTTAATGCAGCCACAAAAAAACTCCCTCCTGTCCAATTTTAGGTACTATTTTTAAAGTAATAAGGCTCTGGGGTTCCCCTGACCACCATGAATAGGAATTCTTGACTAGCTGTGAGCCTAGTGTGACCATCTAAGTGTCATCACCGTTGTTGGTCATTACCATTAAAGATGCAAACTTGCTGTGATGACACCATTTTCTTGCCCTTTATCCCCCCATATTCCCCCATCTCTCACCCCCAGGATGAGTATTGAACTGACGGATTATGTGACCATCGAGGAAATACTGGTGGCAATTCAGGAGCTTTCCTTCAAAAGGAGCAACCTAAAAACGGGGGCTGCCCTGGCGTTTGCAGCTCATGCCATGTCTCGCCCAGCCACGCTGCGAGAGGATGCAGCAAAGGTAAGCGACCTTCTGTGACAACTTCCCTGGTATAATCCTCAGCAGGGATCAGACCTCTGACTTCTCCACCTGCTGGCACGAATGGGCCAGTTGGGTTGTGGTCATCCCATCTGCTTTTTGATGTGGAGTTGGGGAACCTCATTTAGGAGCCCATTCAGCTTCAGGTCTGTGATGGAGAGGGACAGGCACACGCAGATTTTCAAAGGGCTGGCTCAAATTATGGAGATGCTCATGTTTCTCCATGGCCTGCAGAGTGCTCTGGTCCTGGATGTCTCCAGCTAAGTACCCAAATTCTTACTGCTCAAGCTACCTGAGCAGGCTTAGGATGTGATTTAGACAAGGAGACAAGTCTTGGTAGCATCAGTTCCTCCTAATGTGCTGTTGGTAACAGTCTACATGCACCTGCTCCGTTTGGGGACAGTGGCAGTCCAACCAGAATCTTATTCAAAAAGCAGGCATGTGGCAGTGTCCCTGACTTTTGGGCATGAGTTTTGGGCCATCCTGCAGCTTCCTCTTCAAACCCTTCATGTTATGCTCGTTCATTCTCTGGCTCTGACTCCAACTCTTGTAGGTAGTCGTTTTGATCACGGATGGGAAATCCAGCGACTCGGTTGAAGACAAAGCCCACGTCCTGCAGGATCGGGGAGTGACGGTGTTTGCTGTAGGTACGTATGGACACAAAAAGCTACGTGGAGCATGGCACCAACTACTGTGTGTGAACCACCACCCGGTTTACACACCAGGGAAGGTTCCAGCTGCACAACAGCACCCGCCTCTAAACACTGCGCCCATCCCTAGGCTCAGCCACCAGCAACTACTGCACGAAGGAGAAAAACACATCTGTGCTGTGCTTGGGTATTTGTTGTTGTTGTCAATCGCTGATTTATGCAGCGGAAATCTGCGGTTTTGCATCTGTCAAAACCACTTGTGAATTCAGGAGGAGTTCAATAAATAGTTCCGTAAAAGTCAAAATGTTTTGATGTGGCATTTTCAAAAATGAAATGGTTTTACTTTTGAATGTTTCTCTTAATCGGGTTTAGAGGCTGACTTCAAGTGTCCATCAGAACGATTCCATGGGAAAGGAAAAATATCAGCCCCTTCCGCCCCCAAGTTAAATACAGCCATCTATTACAAGCCAAACCCTTCATTTCACCAAGTATTTTGGAGAGAAAAAGGAGGTGGTGGTGGTGATCCATTAGGGAGAGCAAGCAGGTGAATTTGGACCGATGCAAGCTGAAAATTATGATTAATTTCTTTTTTTTTTTCTTTTCTGATTCAACCACTGGAAGATGCAGCAATTTTCACACAGCCTCCCAAAGTCCCTTTACTAATCCCAAAGCATCCCATTAGTGTCGAGTCCCCAAGGGCAACCTCTAACATGCCTCTGGAGGAAAAATTGGTTTATTTTCCCTAATGGAAGAGGCTTCATCAGCTCCACCACTGGAGACTGAGTCTCCATTCCTTGTTTCAGCCATCAGTGTGGGCAGCCTGACCATAAAGCCAGCATAAAGCACAAAGGGCAGCACGTTGCTCCCTCTTGCTCTTCCAAGACCTTTGCCAATGCCTGACCCACCCCACTGATGTCTCTGGTGTCCGCCTTTCCCCTTCTTTTCTTTGCCTAGGAATTAAGGATGCTGACAAGCAGGAACTGAACACAATAGCTTCTGAGCCCACAGCAGAGCACGTGGTTTACATTGATGATTTCCACCTGCTCCACAGCGTGGCCCCCAAGCTCTCCCGAAGGCTTTGCTTCACTGCCTCAGAGCCACCACGGCCCATCAAGCAGACTGTGCAAGGTAATTTTGGGGTTCTCCCTTTATCCTATTTTCCTCCTGCTCAAACCAGCCACTTCCAAGCCCCTGGATGTGCCAGCTGTGCCATGGAGATGGACCTCCCACATCCCTTCTGGTCCCATCACAAGGGAGTTTTATGGGTTGAATGACCCTTGAGGAGCAGCCAGCTCCTTGGAGCACCTGTTGCTTAGGGGCAGTGGTCCTGTGTATTTTGCTTGTCTGCATTGCCGTGGTTTATCTGGTAATATGGGATCCCAATGCTCTCGCTGCCTATTTGGGCATTGGGGCAGCAGTTCTGCCCCTCTGGATTTTCATGATGGGTCTCCCGTGGTGAATTCTGGCAGCACAGCTCAGTGTCAGAAGGAATTTCATCCTCAAAACGGATGAAAAAAACAACCAAAGAGATGTCCAAAGAGATCTGAATCTCCCCAAAGAGATACAGGTGTTGCAGCAAACACAGAAGTGGTGGTAATGAATTTCTCCCTCTTTCATGCCACACAAAATTTAAAAGTTTAAATCTTAGGACAGAGCTTGGGAGAACTTTATCCAAGTCCTTAGAAGATCATTTTTTTTGTTTGTTTGTTTGGTTTCTCTGTGGTTCTGCATCTCTTCAGGGCTTCCTGTGATGCTTCACGGAGAGTTTGAGCTTTCTGGCAGAACCATCTCTGCTGGCAGGAAGGAGAACGGCAGAAAGGAGCTGATGCTCTCTGCGTTAAGCAGGTGTTCACAGGGCAAGTGTAGCCAGAAACAGTTTTGTTTTCCCTTCTTGTGCTGTCAAGCAATTTGTCAAAAGAAAACCTGCTTGCATGGTTCTGGACTGGAAACAGAGGCTTTCTCTGCGTTGAATATGGTGACTCCATCGATGAAAGGCTTGCACATCGTGGTCCAAACCAAAGACCTTTCTTTTCTCTTTTAGCAGCTGAGAAGATCGTTGGCCCCCGGGATCTGCATGTCAGTGAGCACAGCCACAGCTCGCTGCGGCTCACGTGGATGCCAGCTACAGGGAGGGTGACGGGGTACCAGGTCCACTTGCATCCCTTGTTGCCTTCTGGGCAGCCAATTTCGGAGGACCAGCAGCAGGTAGAGTCGCTTTCCTGTCTTGCAGTGCCCCAGTTGTGGGTCTCAGTGTTCAAGATTAATCCTCTTTTGGGGTTGTTGATGGCACAGCCTGGTTTGGAGATGGCACCGTGTCCCTCAGCCACCCCGGTCACAGCCCAGAGCATTGCCATAAACTGCTGGAGCTGCTTGTTTGAAGGGAAGCTCTGTAGGGAGACCATCAGGTCTGCTGGTGTGTCAATTGGAAAGGAGGAATGGAGGGAGAATATGGCACAAACTGTCACAAGCTCCTTTATGATCAATAAGAACAGGTTAATAGGAACTGCTCCTTTCTTTACATACCTCTGTGATACCACCTCTCAAATAAGTCCAGCCAGCTTCCATAATAGCAGCTCCTGTTCCCCTTGCTGCCAAGTCTGTTCACCTTAGCAAGGTTTCTGCGTGTTTTGGTTTGGGATTTGCCATGTCCTTGTGAGAGAGGTGATGCCACCTGTGCCACCTCACTCCAGGTTGGCTGGGTCAAGCAGGATTGAAGGATGGAAAATGTATGCCTAAGAGCTCCAATTTCTAATAAGAGAACAAACCTATGAAAGGGTAAAGTATTATGGTTAAGATTATTGATTTTATTAATTTTTAAGATTGCATTTAACAAGAATGATCTTGACTGCTTCAGAATCTCATAAGAACAGAGTAAGAACACAAAATTTAGGTCTACTTCTCTTGCCCTCAGGCTACATTGAAATCTCCTTATATGAGCTTTTCCAACCTAAGTGATTCTGTGAAAATGGTTCTAAAAGAAACTCTCTTTGTCAAAAATAGTTGCTTTTCTTCCATTGTCTTTGAAGTGAGTATTGGGAAACAGTTTCACCATTGTGCACGCTCTTGTTTTCATGGAGTTTCTTCTGAGATATCCCATGAAACCCACCCTTGGCACTGTCCCGTGTCAGTGGCATGTCCCATGTGAACCCAGATATCATTTGAGGATTGCAATGTACATAAAATCCATTAGTGCATTTGAAGAGGCTCCTGCTGATGGAAGCACCTTGCTCTAGAGGAGAAGCCTTGTATTCCTAACCTGCTGTGAACACGGGGGGTTTGACCATCACAGAGGTGTAACGATGTCCTTTGTCCCCCTGTGTGACAGATCATGGTGGACGGTGACAAACACACCGTGCTGGTACCTGATCTGAAACCCAACACCAAATACGTCTTCACGGTGAGAGCTGTCTACACAGATGCCCTTGGGGAATCAGCAGCTGTCAAGGGGAAGACAAGTGAGTATCTCTTCTGCAGGCACCCCTGCATGTCACTTGTCCATGTGGGCACAGGAAGAGAACCTCCCAAAAACTATATGTGTAAGGAGGGAGGGATGAAAGGGTAGGAGGAACATCACCTATACAATGGTATATTTGGTCCCTGGGACAATGTGCAGCATCTTGAGCGGGTGCAGAGTAACCCACAAAGCTCCTGAAAGCACAGGGTGGAGCTCACACCATCTCATTTAATAATCAGTGGGATTTAATGAATCCAGACTGGGATTCAGTTAACGTACCTCCCATGTACCTGGGATGCAGGAAGCCTTCAGAGACCATGGGTTTAGAAACACAAACACTGGGGTTCTCAAGAGAAGTATATTCTAAACACCTTGTTTTGGAAGTGGGACTGTCCAAAAGGTTTGGGTTGGCACTATGTACGTGTACACACTTAGAGTTTCACTACCCACAAGGAGAACACCAAGGTGGTATGATCGTGGCTTTTAGGAAATGCTCCAAGTGGTGATCTCTGGTCCCTTGAAATGATCTGGACTTCCTCCAGATTGTGATTTTGGCCCAGAAATCTCTGCACTACTTTCCGGGGCTTTAAGGGATAAAGGGGCACAGTAATTCCACTTTTCTCCCTGTTTTGCATGAAGCACCAAGTCTGCTTTGCCCAAGGCATTTTGAAAAGAATTATTCCTTTTTCCTTTCCTTTTGTTTCTTCTCCCCATCCCCACAATGTCTAAATTGCTTGTTTTCTTGAGGGAAGATCTCCGACAGGATGAATAAATAAAGAGCCTCAATGAAGTTGATTCATATGTACTTGCCACAAAGAAGATGGAATGGCTTTGTGGGTAGAAATAAAGTCATTTGATCTCTCCTGCTATTATCCCCAACATGAAGGCAGAGGTAGAAACCATAAATCTGTCTGCCATGGCTGGCTGGATCAAAATGGGCTCCTCTTTGTAAGAGCCACATCCGTGGGCTCAAGTAATGTTTGATTCCTGTGTTCTTGCTCAACCTACCTGAAACCACTGCAGTTTTATCTGCTCATGAGGCAATGCCCTCGTGATAGATGTATGGTTTGATATTTCAAAGCTTACAAGACTATTCAAAGAGGAAGCCCCGAGGCACGTTGACAGGGGGGGGTTCAGCTCATTTTTCAAGTGGACAAGGGTGTGATAGAGGGGGAAGTTTACTTTTGAGGATATTTTTGCTACAATAGGGAGAATTGGCACTGCTTACTGTTGTGTCTCTTTGAAGACAAAAATATTTCCAAGGGTCTTTGATGTGGGGCTTTATTAAAGCCCTGTCTTATCCATTTCCGCACTATTTTTGTACCCCAAAGCACCTGTGCCTCCAGTCACTAATTTCCAGGTGATAGAAGAAGGACTTTTTAGCTTGAAGGTTGCTTGGACACCTCCCCTGGGCAAGCTGGAAGGCTACAAGATCTACATCCCCAGAGGTGAGTTCAGTTTTCTTGGCATTTGCTTTAAAAGGAGCAGTGAGCTGAGGGCAGGAAAAGTGCCTTTTTGTCCAAGGAATACTGCACCACAATGCTCCTGGCATTACTCTGGAAGGAGACCAGGTTAGCTTCTTCCAGACATTGTGGTTCCTCTGGGATGGAAGAAGAGAGTTCTTTGAAGGACCTTCTTTGGCAGGACAAGGTGGGGATGATGCTGTGGATGCCCTGTACCCAGTTGCACCATCATATCCAGATCTGCCCTGGATGTTTTTCATACTCAAGTATCCCTTTTCTCTTTGTTTTGCAGCCAACAGACCAGGAATGACCTACGAGCAAGTTCTGCGGGGCGATGTCTCCTCCCATGTGCTGGATAACCTGCAGGAGGACAGAGAGTACAGCATCAGCATCTACGCCGTGTACCCCCAGGGGCCAAGCCAGCCCGTGGCTGCCGTGGGGAGAACATGTAAGAGGTTTGACTTCTTGGCTGTCCCCTTCTTGCCCTGAGCTTTGCTTTCAAACCCTTTGCTGTTGAGAAGCACCTTATAGTTGGTGGGGACGGCAGCTACACATGCATCAAAAGAGCAGTGCTCAACACATCCTCCCTAAATCCGTTTTTGAGCCGTGCTCTTCCCCCATCACGTGCATTGATCCTTGAATACCACCATGCTGCTGGGGTGGAAAGGTGGGAGATCTGCCAGAGGCTCACTCACCCCTCTCTTTCGCACCCACACTGCAGAAAACAAGTGAGGTTGATGCCTTAGAGGTACTGGTCTAGTGGCCACAGATTTGAGTGTTTTCACCAGTGCTTTTACAAGAAACCTTCAAGCTTTTAGGCAAAGCAGCAACCCTTAGAAATCTTTCTCCTGTTGACAGACAGGTTGGAGGGACAGTGATAGAAGGAAGGCAGCCACCCAAATCCTCCAGTGGTCAGTAGGTGCTTTGAAAGATTTGTTCCCTGTCCTTCCAGTGAAGCTCCTGCCCGTGAAAAGCATCTTGCTGCAGAACGAGACCACTGACACGCTGCAGGCGAGGTGGAGCCCCGTCCGGGGAGCAACAGGCTACAGGCTCACCTGGACATCAGCAGGTAGAAACAAGGGAGCGGGGTGCAGGCGTTGGTGGTCAGGGAGAAATGGGAGGCTGGAGCTGGGTGCACTTTGTGCCAGCTGGGCAACAAGAGTTTGGAGGGACCCGGGTTCTTTGGGTCTGTTGCACCAAGACCTGACTTTGGCCTCCAGCATCCCATATCCCCCTGAGAATGCATCCTCATTCTCAGATTCTAACGTTTGAAAACAGATCTGCACTAGCAGCTGGAGCCTCTCCCCTGCCCTGAACCCAAACATATTTTCATTGCTGGTGTGGGGGAGTAGAAGTTAAAAAATCAGGCCTGATGGCGTATTTTGGTCTTGGGAGATGGATGTCTCTGTGGTTCAAAGAGGAGATGGGTGTCGAGACACCTGGGCTCCATCACAGGCTTTGAAAAAAATAGCACTCTCTCCTCTGGCTCAGCTCCCCTGCTAATGAAATAAGGAGATATCTCCCACGGGGTGTTAGCTGGAGAACAGCTCCAAAGGTCATCAGAAGGGAAAAATCTTTATGGGGAGGATGTAACACTGCTTTTATTGCTTTGTAGTGAATGGTTCTCTGGAAAAAAAAAAATAATTAAAATTCAAGGCACACCCCAAAACTCAGCTCTTTAGCCAGTCTTTGCTTAATGTCCCAGATAGAAATGGAGTACATGTGCCTCTCCTGCCACATCTTGAGGGGAAAATGAGGGATGTCCTCAGCTGAAGGAGCAACAGCACATCACCTCTGCTCTGGGTTTTGTGGTACCTGTGCAGCTCTTTTACTGAACACTGATTCACCCCAAATCTAGAGGTGACAAAAATCCCAAGGGACAGCCCACCCTCATGACTGTGGGGTCCTTCTCCCAAGCTCCATCCCATCCCATCCCATTCCATCCCATCCCATCCCATCCCATCCCATCCCATCCCATCCCATCCCATCCCATCCCATCCCATCCCATCCCATCCCCCTGTGTGCAGGGGCATTGGGATCGGACACCTGTTGTCCGTTCCCTTGCAGCCATCCCAGGTGCTGGAGGATGTGGATTTTTCTTCTCTGACAGAGAATAGATAAAAATAAATGAACGCCTGATACGGAGAGAAGGTCCATGGAGTGGGGGGGAGGTGGGAAAGGGGGATGGGGCGCAGGGTGCTGGTGGAAGCAGAAGATGGGGACATGGCACCCTCCAGTGACCAAACTGTAAATGGCAGCCCCCCCCCCAAATCCCAACCTGCTGCTGCCTGCACCTCTCTGCTCCTCTAAAAAGGGGGGTCCGATCCCCCAAGGATTAGGTTTTAACTCTTCTCTGTCCATGCTCCCCTCTGGAATGATGCTGAGAAGTTCTGCTGAGCGGTTTCTAGTCCATGATACAAAAAATAGGATTAACATGGAGAAAATCTTTTGTGGCATCACTTGTCTCCTGTGTCCAGCAGGGAAGGCAGGATTGCTCCAGCAGCATGTCACCCAGAGCTGGGAAGCATGTGGACCCTCTTAAAGGACTGCTCCCAGCCCCACGTACCTCCATTTCTGTGTTTCTACCTCTTTTATTTTCTTTGGCCTGCAAAGCCCTAAGCCACCTTGATCTGTTGGTGATCACTGAGGTCTGCCCAAAATGGTTGTGGGTTATTTCTGTCTGTATATACATTACCTCCTCAACCAAGATGTGAGCTAAGCACCATCCCTACTGTCTTTGGTTTGAGGACCTCATGGACACACGTGCAGACCAGGACGACAAAATCTTTAATCTCAGGCAACCGAGACAGTCCTTGAGTGTCTGTGTGATTGCCCACCACCCTTCCAAATTGGGGGTCCTCCTTGAGGGACCTCACCCATCGTTTCCCTTTGCAGAGGGCAGCATCCAGGATGTGAACCTCAGCAACACCTACACCTACTACATGATCCAGGGGCTGCAGCCTGGCACAGAATACACCGTCACCATCAACCCCATCTTCGGAGATGTTGAGGGGCCGGTAGTAAATGCAAAAGCAACCACAGGTGGGTGCCCTGCAGCAAGGTGTGAGCAAGAGAAACAGTCCAAGAGGACATGGATGGGGTGAGGATGTGCTGGGAGCACGGAGTTGGTGCCATTTGTGGTCACCACCCTGCCTGTTTGGTGCAGAGAGCTGTCTGGGGGTCACTTAGAAGCTGTGGGGACCTTGATGCAACTGGGCGACTCTGTTTTCTTGCAGTGGCTTCAAGCACTGTGCAGATGCTGAAAGTGAGTGAAATATCCATCAGTGGTGCTCTGGTCTCCTGGGACTCGGTTGCTGGGGCCACTGGGTACCGAGTGGCTTGGGGTCCTACACCGGGTAAGATCCTGCTCTCCTCCAGCCTGTATCACCCACACCAGCTCCTGACTAGAACTGTGAGAAACTAAAAGCAAACTAAAAACACCTTCCCCACAGACACCCTCTTCTGTGTCCTCCTCAACAAGTTGCACAGGGGAATGGGGGCTGCGGTCAGTCCCTGATGCTTCGTCTCCACTGCTCCCTCATGGTCCCTCTCTGCCCCTGCTCCATGTGGGGTCCCTCCTGAACTGATCCTTCAGGGGCTTCAAGAACTGCTCCCACACGGCTCCGTCCCATGAGGTCCATCCCTCAGGAGCAAACTGCTCCAGCACGGGGCCCCCATGGGCTGCAGCTCCGTCCTGGGGCCTGCTCCTGTGGGGGCTCTCCATGGGCCGCAGCCTCCTCCAGGCCACATCCACCTGCTCCACTGGGGGCTCCTCCACCCATGGAGGGGCTGCAGCATGGAGATCTGCTCCATGTGGGACCCATGGGTGCAAGGGGACAGCCTGCTCCACCAGGGGCCTCTCCACAGGCTGCAGGGGAGCTGCTGCTGCCTGCCTGGAGCACCTCCTGCCCTCCTGCTGCACCCACCTTGGGGGCTGCAGGGCTGGTGCTCACCCCTCTCTCCCAGCTGCTGTAATGCAGCAGGGTTTTCCCCTTCATTTTTCCCCTTTCCTTTCCTCCCAAAGGCCCAACCAATGCCACTCAACTCAGCTCTAGCCAGCATCAGGTCCTTTTGGAGCTGGCTGAAGCTGGCTCTTATCTGCCATGGGGCAGCTGCTGGACTCTGCTCACAGAGGATACCCCTGCAGCCCCCCCCCCCAACCAAAACCTTGCCACATAAACCCAATACGTCTGGTTTGATCATTTTGGTTCCTCTTGGCTAGTTCAGTTCCTTCATAGTCATTCAAGCCCTAATTCAAATACACAACCACACTCTCATGCCCCAGCACATGCAGATGTCCTCCAACAGCACTTCAGCTGAGACAGAGATGGACTGCTGGGGAAAACACGGCATTCTCCAGACTCTCTAGTTTTATCCTATTCTGTTTTATTTTCCCTCTCTTGCAAAGAATTTTTTGGCAAAGACCGGCCTCGGCAGCTGTCCCTCAACAAGTCGATCACAGCCTACAGGCTCCGCAACCTGGCCCATGACACCGAGTATGTGATTTCTCTCTACGTGCTCTTTGGCTCAGTGGAAGGACCAGGGATCACAACCTCAGCCAGGACATGTGAGTATGGGCAAAGCACTCAAATAACCACTGCAACACACAACCCTTGTGTGGCTGGTTCAACCTGGTGTATCCCTGCAAAGCTTTACACTGTGCCTCCAGCACCTCACTGCCGTCACCTATCAGGGGCACCACGGTGGTGGTCCTTTGCCCTGCTGACCTGATGGGTGAGCGCAGGAATCCCAAAGGCTCTGGGTTTTCTGCTTGTGAGTCTTCAAATGCGAACTGGAGTCAGCATGCTCTGCAGTAGATATGTTCATGTGCCTTGGGCTTGGACAAAGCTTCAAATATGAACCACCAAATTTGCGTTCACCGAACTTTCAGGCATCTCAAAATCCATACCAATAGCCAAAGCATCCCACACTGTCCAATAGTTCAGCTGGAAGAGAAGAGACCTTGATAAACTCTGCTACAGGGAGATGCAGGGAGAGGAACATCCCAACACGGTCCTTGATGCCTGGTGGACTGTGTTGGGATGCCTGCTACAGGTAGCTGCCTCCTGCCTCAAAGAATGAGGACCCCAAATGGCTGTGCTGGGAGACAAGGTTGCTTGGACAAGAGGCAGCAGATACAAATTCTTCACCTAAAATATAGAAAGACAGTGATCCAGTTGGTAGCCAGAGATTGCCCCTCAATGGTGAACCATTGTATGTCCACCTCTGTTGCTGCAGCTTGAGGGGGGCAATGTGGTAATGCTGAGCACGGTGAGCACCATCTAATGCTGTCTTCATCTTGCAGCTCCTCTTGGCTACGTCTCCAATTTCAAGGTGACATCCTACACCAACACAAGCCTGTCTTTGGCGTGGAGTGCCACAGCAGCTGCCACCAAATTCAAAGTCATGTGGAGCCCCGTGGGAGCAGGCAATGGTGAGCAGAGACAGGGTGCACATGCATGTTCCTGGCAGAGACCCACGTTGGTGGCCATGGTGATGGAAGACCCCTTTCCAAACTTCTTATCTAGTGCCTGGGGTAGGAAAAAGATTTCACTACTAAGAAACACAGCCTTGAGCCTGCACCTACGGGTGATAAATCTTTTCCTTTTTGTATTCGTGCTCTTCTATTTATGAAACCGATCCCCAAAGCTCTGAAACCACAGTACAGCAAGTAATTGCTATTTCCTTTCCCTTCTTTCACAGAAAACCAGGTTGCCAAGACTCAGTACCTGGGCAGTAGGGTGTTAGCTCACCGTATCGACCACTTGCTGCCTGACACCCAGTATAAAGTCAGCATTCGGGCTGTCTTCAGCAAGACTGAGGGGCCAGAGGTGACTCTGACTCACCGCACAGGTAAGTCCTGGTGGAACAGACATCCTTGTATTGGGACATCAGGGCTGGATTTGTGGTCCTGGCCCTTCATTCTTGGGGTGTTCCTTCTGACATCTGCCCTGCTTTTGGCTGGGATAGAGTTAATTTTCCTCCTACTAGCTGGTAGGGTGCTGTGTTTGGGATTTAGGATGAGAATAATGCTGATAACACGCTGGTGGTTTAGGTGTTGCAGAGCAGTGCTTACAAAGCCAAGGACTTTCAGCTTCTCATATTGCCCTGCCAGCAAGGAGGCTGAGGGTGTAGCAGGAGCTGGGAGGGGACAGACCCAGGACAGCTGACCCCAACTGGCCAAAGGGATATCCCATATCATATGGCATCACACTGAACAATTAACATGGGGTGGGGGGTGTCTGTTGCTTGAGGACAGGCTGGGAATCATTTGGTGAGTGGGGAGCAATTGTGTTGTGCATCACTTGCTCTGTTTATTCTTTTACTTGATTTTCTTTCTTTCCTTTCCTTTTCTCCTTTTCTTTTTTCTTAAACTGTCCTTATCTCAACCCAGAAGTTCTTGCACTTTTCGATTTTCTCTCCACCCCACTGTGGGGTGGGGGGGGACTGAGCAAACAGCTGTGTGATATTTAACTGTCTGCCAGTTTAAACCCCAACAACATCTCATCCTGGTTCATTTCTGCAGCATCTCTCGCAGGCTCCAACCTCATCCAGACCGTCCAGGATCTGAAGATTACTGACACTGGTGTAAATAGTTTGAAGCTGTCTTGGAAGAGGCTTCCAGGGGTAACTCACTATAAGATATCCTGGGTGCCATTCAGCGGTAAGCATCCTCCTCTCTTGGATGCAGTATGAGGACAGAACACAAAGGTCCTCAGAAAACAGGAGCTTAGCTCAGCTCAGTTCTTTTCCCACAGGTGATCAGGGTGGATAGGGACTATAATGTCTGGGGACAGGCTGAAGCCCTGAAACTTGGCCATGTTTTAGTTTGCAAAGTAGATATTGGTCAGATTCAGGCATAGCTGGTTTTGGAGAAACAGGGAAGCAGTTTATGTGATGCCTTTGTGACCAGATCACATAGCTGCCCACACCTTGGTTCCCCTGTATGCAAAATGAGCTTATAACATCCTCCCTGGTCATTTTCCATAAGATCTCTGTGCAGAAACTGCTGTAACAATAACTGTCTACAGCAACCACCCTGCCATTTCTATGTAGCATTGTGTGGTTTTTTTTGGTGTGGCTGCAATTTTTGTTAGGTGGCTTGGAAACCTCACAGCTGGTTGAAGCAGAGACCATCTCATTCACGATCCCCAGACTGAAAGAGGGCACCACCTACACCATCTGCGTATCTGCAGTGATCGGGGGCCAGGAGGGAAGCCCCACGCTCCTCACAGCCAAAACCTGTGAGTATAGAAACCACCGAGGGGGGACAAGGGCAGTGCCAAGATTTCCAATGGTTATTTGCTAAAATGCCACCGATTCCCACTATCAAAGGATCTTACCTGCCTCAGCTTTCTGGAAAACCCTTAAAGTGCTGCAGGGACTCCTTCGTCTCATCAGAAACACAATAGCTAAGGAGGTAAAAAGGCTCTGAAAACTGATCACAGGCTAAGGAATATTTCTAATAAGGGATATTTAAGGGATATTTACCCTGGGGCAGATATCATCAGATACTCACCAGCAGCTGGAGCTGTGGACAAGTGGAACAGAGATGTACTTCATGCTCATCGTTTCTATTTGGACTTTTTGCCTTTCATTTCAGTGGGGCCTGGATCAGAGTCTCCCAAAAGAGATGCATCTCTTTCATTTTAGCACAGTCAAGCTCTTGGTAGGAGCTTCTACCCTCCTTAAGTTTGAATTATTTTTCTTTTCCAACAGTGGATTTACCCAAAGTGACCGAGTTCACGGTGCAGGAAGCTGCAGAAACCAGTGTTTTGCTGACTTGGGCGGCTGTTCCTGATGCATCCACGTACCTATTAACGTGGCGCTTGTCCTCAGGTAACCATTTTTGGTGGGGAAAGGAAGATGGTTTGTAATTTGGAACCCTCCATCTTGAGTTGCCCCATCACCCAAGAGGATCTGAGGATGGACCATGGACAAGTCTGGCTTACCTTGTGGTGTGTTCAATTCAGTACTTGGTCTTAGAGCCAGCTGATGCAGCAGAAGATGCAAGGGGTGGGTAATAAAGGGGAAATTTCTTTCCAACACCAGCCTTAAGTGGCTGTTGATTCCTTCTAGTATCATGACTATTATTTCCAAGTGCTTCCCAGTTTGGCCAGGGTTAAATGATGCTGTTGTTGATGGCATCACTGCTGACCCCATCTGAACATGAAAACAGAGGGTTGACTCTGCAGGTATTCCATGAACCATATCCATTAATCTCAGTTTCATTTGGGTGAAAAATAGAGGGAAAAAAGAAAACTGTGTCATTGAGGAGGTTCAGAAGATGATCGATGTGACCATTGCAAAATCCTCAGAGGAAGAAAAACGAGAAGTGAAAATTGCCTAGGAAAATAAATAAATAAATAAATAAATAAAGCCTGATTGGCGTTATCATTTTCTCTTCCTCTAGAGGCCCTGCTACTCCAGCAGGAAGAGTTGCAGTGAATCAAAAAAAGGCTGGTTTTGCCGTCCATAAAGCCTTAATTCTTATCATTTTAAGACCTTTACTATATAGTAAAGAACTTTTAAATCTTTCCTAATCATTGCTCACAGTTTTTAGTGTATGGCTTGTTTTCTTTTTCAGTTAATTTGGCCTTACTGAATTTTACTGTTTTAAGGTACCAGCTATATATTTTTTTTCTGTAGTGGGCTTAAACCTCTTTGGATATAGCAAGTTTCCTGTCATTGTTGCTTCAGCCACTAACTTTTTTGCTAGGGATCAGTTCATCTTCACAAGTCAGTAAGAAAAACGTGTGATGCAATTCCCCTGTGCTCCCTGCAGTGCTTTTTGAGTTACCAGGTCATCAGCTTTAATTTTTCTAATTCCAAGGACGTTTTGGTATTGGCAGCTTAAGACTTGCTGCATATGTCACTCAGGATGAAGTCTCCTGTGATAACATCATTTTTTTGCTCTACATATTATAGGTAAGTGATTAGGGAACTGAACATTCAGCTCTCTAGGGTGACTTAAGTGATCTAATGCAACTGTTCCTCTCCTGTGCCATGCTGTTAAAATATCGATCTGTAAGTATTCAAAAATCATTGGTTTCAGAGTTGTCAGGGGCTCAGAAATGGATAATACCACATCTGACAGTCCCACTGTGCCCTCACTCAATCGATCCTTCTGAAATAGGTTTATAACTATTGATTTAACATTACAATCAGATGAATCTTGCCACTGAGTTTCAATAGTACCAACAAGATCAAATTTATGCTCATAAGTGAGTAATTCCAATTTCTCTTGTTTAATTATCCAGGCTGCCAGCATGAGTGTATAAAGGCAATTAAGAATTTTGTCTTTTTTTTTTTTTTTTTCTCTGCCTGCCTTGATTAATTTTCTTCTCAGCAACTTGCTTTTTTGCTAAATGAATTCTCATTCATTGCCCATTTCCCTTGCTCCCTTTTCAAGCTCACTTAATGCCCTCTTCCCTACCTGCCTACCCTCACCAGCCTGCCCTGTAAAAGACTGGGTCCTCTTCTACTCAGCTGGAGGTCATCCCAGCTGTAGATCTCCTCATTTTACATAAAACCAACCCCATACATTTCAATGGGGCTCCATTAAGAGCCAGTCTTCATCCCCCCAGTGACAGTAGGGACCTTGGAGAAGTTCACCTAGATCTTGCCCTCCTCCTTCTTCTTTCTAGCTTCTCTTGACTGTTCTTAGACCACCAAAGCCATGTTTTTTTGCATCCACTCAATCAACATCCAGAGGCTTGTTTAATCGTGCAGTTGCTCCTTGACCCTCACATCTCTTGTCCCTTGCAAAGCATTTCACTCTTCTTCAAAAACTGTCTCCAGCAAGGACCATCTGCCTTCTCCAATAGTTGCAGACTTCTTCCTGCATGTGCTTGGCAGCCTTGTGCTGTGCATCCCATCCTGGGTATGATCCAGGTATCTCCTGCCTCTGTCCACCAACAAAGTCTTCTGCTTGTCCAGAGCATGAACACGGTAACCAAACACTTTCTGATTGTGGGAAACATCATGTGAAACAGAGGGTTTTAGTGCTACGCAGTGGCACAAAGGAAAAGGAAAAGTAGCTAAATTTACCTTTTTGGGGTATAAAGCAGGGGTGAGGAGTGGGCTGCTTTAGATCTGTGTCTCAGCAGAGCTGTCAGCTTATATTTCTCTTCAGGCAAATCTCTTCAGGCAGAATAACAAGTCATCTATGATAATTATTATCTTGAGTTGCCTACCCAAATGGAGAGGAATAGAAGATTTTCAAATTGCAAGAGGGAATAATATATATATATATAAGTATATATATATTTAAAGGAAGAAAACATCCCTTCCAAAATTTGTTCTGGGGTAATGAAGAACATTCAATACAGTTGAAACAAGCTATTTACAACAATTTAATTTATTTCCCTAGAAACTAACGTTCTTTTCTTTTAAGAGAAAATGCTATTTCAGAATGAAAAGGTACAAGTTTCACTTTGAGCAATGTCAAAACTCATCATTCAGTATTTCCAAAATAACACACTTTTAAAATGTCAAAACATTGTTATGACATTTTCACAGATTTTTCCTATCACTTTGAAGCAAAACTATCTATTGTATGCAGTCAGTTTTCTCAAGTTATGTTTATTTCTATTTTATAGCAAGCTTTCTATTCATTAACAAAAAGAATCCTGTTTCTATACGTGACAGCCTTTGCAAACCATAATTAATGTTCCTTCATTGGATGGTCACAGAGCTCAGTGCCTGGACCAAATGCCCTCTCTAAACATTTGGACAAACATCAGGCTTTATTCCATCCCTCTCAACTTCAGAGAGATGCAAACAACCTTATTTCAGCTGGTTTAGGGCCTGACCATTGCAGCTTGCAAATCCATTTTACCATGCCCAAAACTCATCTGCTTCTCAAGCTCCTGTTTGCCAAAGGTGATGTCAGTAGCAGATGGGGTGCTCCTGACATTGGATTTTCTTGAGCTCCTCTGCCTCTCAGTTAATGCATATTTCTTTCTTTTTTCCAGATTCTGATCTTTCCCTGGAACTGTTATCAGCAGCTTCAAGATCATACCGAGTGACAGGACTGAGCTCCAAGGAGACGTATTTGTTTTCCATAAGGCCAGTCTTTGGAAATACTGAGGGACCGGAGACAACACTCACTGCACAAACAGGTATGAAGGCAGGAAGGTTATGTAGTAGCTTTTCTTAGGTGGCTGCTATTGAGGCTAATTTCTTGTCTTCTCTACCCTTGTGGTGTTTTACATCATAACTAAGAGAGGGTTAACAAATATCTTTTCCTCTTTTGCCTCTTGCTGCAGGACCTCACACAGATTCACCTGCACTGGTCTCTCCCGTGACTTCTGCAAAATTGACTGCAATGAGATCCCCAACCACAGCTCCTAGCAATGTGAGGACCACTCCTCTCCCACTAGCCACGGCTACAACATTAGCACCAACCCCAGACACCCTGCCAACAACCACCACAGCGTCTGCACCGCTGACAACTCTCCCTGGGCCAAGTGAGTGTGCATCTGTGTGTGATTTGATGGTGGTGATGAAGGGGGTCAAACCACCAGAAATCATGGTCTTCTCTGGTGTCAGGAGCTAAAATTAATCTTTGTTTGCTGAGAAGTGAGAATGACCAGCGTTGGGGAAATGAATAAGGCATATATCATGCAATTAAGCTCTCAGCTCTATCTTTGGGGGGTGAAGGTGCTGACTGCTCACTCAATGACACTTGGCATCACAGAAGATGCCCATGCCTGGATTTGTTTTATTGTTCTCAGCACAAAGAAACATGCTGCTCCTTTAGGACCACACAGCTCACAGAGATTCTCTCTTCCCTCCGCAGTCTGTGGCAAGTTCAAAGCAGACGTTGGGTTCTTGGTGGATGAATCCTCAAGTATTGGCCAGAGCAATTTCAACAAAGTGAAGGATTTCCTCTTCCGAATCGTTTCCTATTTCCCTAAGATTGGGCCAGAAGGGACACAGGCAAGAATCTGTTCTTCTGTTTCCTGAACGTGTTTTCCTTCCAAGTGTTTGCCTGTTGCTCACCTCTGCAACGACAGCAGTCTGCTCACTCACGTTGAGGTTCAGAGAGGATAAGCACTTTGCCTAAACGTAATTTAGTTCAGGAGGGATGCATGCTGCCATGGGAGATGCTGCACCAGGAGATGCTTCCACCCAGCCATGAGCTGCCAGAAGTGTACTTCCCTTTGGTTCTGTGCTCTATCTACCAGCCTGTGCAGAAATTTCTGATGCCCTAGAGAGCAGAAAATAGCACTTTGCCCTTGCTGAAGCACCTGAATTGTGCCCTATGTGTCACCTGCCAGCCTGACAGATGTTTTTGTGCTCGTTTTTAGTCTGTAAGAAACTCAGCCTCATTCCACTTCTGTTGCAATGCAACTGTTTGTGTTATCAAGGAGATTTATTGAGTGATGGCACCTTTGCTTTGTGCCTGATCCCTCCGCATTTCTTCTCTCCCCTTCCTCCCTTTTCTTTGCCAGGTTGCTGTCGCACAGTACAGCGAGGAGCCCAGGGCAGCCTTCCACTTCAACCAGCACCAGGACCGCAACAGCGCCCTGAAAGCTATCAAGGAGCTGCACTACGCTGGAGGCAACACAAAAACAGGTGTGCAAGTGCAAGCCCACATTTGGGGTAGAAAGTTATGGTCCAAAGTTCTGTAAAATCTGACAACAGACAGTTGAATTTGGTTTTATTCCCAGGGATGGCCTGTCCAACCAGCCTGGTGTCCTTTATCCGTGTCCTAGTTTTGCTACTGGATTTCTCTTTGTTTTTTTATAACCTTGCCTACACTTAAGGGAGGTTTATATACCTGGCTTGGAGATCAAGCCCATAAACATTAGATAAGGATAGTTGTTGATGAAGCATCCTTATTACCCACTCAATGCACATTCTAATCAGTAAATGCCAATGGTTATTGCCTTGTTACCCTAACAACAAAACAATGTACCTGGTCCTATTTTTATGGAGTGTCATCACGTAAATGTCCTTTGTTTCCCTCTGTTGTACAAATAACACAGCTCTTCATCAGCTCAGCATCTCAGAAATGCAGACACTTGTCTTACAGAGTTAAAAACCCCCAGAGCACTTTCCACCTACTCATTCCCAGAAGGATGGTGGGGTATTCCTCCTTCCCCCAAGGTACATGAGCAGTAATCTTAAACTGAAGATAGTTAGTTTTAACTTTATCGTTTTTAAGTGGCCCACCTAAATATCTTCCAGTCAGTCAATGTAAGGGGAAGCATTGAGGAACCCATATATGTTAAATGAAGGCTTGTGTACCTCATCCTGGCTTAGTGGTATTGGTTAGCAACACAGAGAAATTGGGCTGGTCAGAATACAAGAATTTGGACAAGACTGGTTAGAGTAAGTGGGTGTGAAACAGGTCAGATTGCAAATTCTTAGGTAAACTTTCTTTTGGTCCCCCTTTTTTTTTTTTTGTGGAGTTTGTGTCAATGAAGGCATTTTACTGCTCCAAGGAGACTTTCTGTGATATTTTGGAGTTTCTTAACCACTTCAGCTTGGGGGAGAGTTCTTTAGGAAACTCTCCTGATCTTTCTAAAGAAATTTGGAAATGGGAATTCTGTGATTTTTTTTTTCCCTAAAATGTAGTGAAAAAAATGCTTCAAATCTGTTAAACATCTTTTTTCCTTTTCCAAAACAGAAACTGCTGAAATCAACCTGAACAATTTCAGCCAATCTCATTTACTTCTGTCTTCCCTCAAAAAGCATTGGCCCATGCTAGGGTCTACAATCTATTTATGGGGCCACAGAGCATAGCTTTTTTCCCCTATGCATGGAAGAGGCCCCACAGGTAGACCGTGTTAGGAAACCTACAGAAGTGTTATTCTGTAGGTTTACATCTTGCCTTTCTATGTTTGCCCAGGTCGTGGTATAACCTACATGCTAAAGGAAATATTTCAGTCCTCCAGAGGGATGAGACCTGAGTTTCCTCACATGCTGGTGCTTGTGACTGATGGGCGATCCCAGGACGATGTGTTGCCACCAGCCAGAGTAGCTCATGCTTTGGGTAAGAATTGCCCTATTGTGTTTCCCTAGGGCCTTGGTTCTCCTTCATGTACAGAGGAGGCTGAATTTCCAGAGGGTTGAAGGTTAACCCACTCATGCATTTTGAGTGCATCGTTTGCTTTCTTCACTTCTTCATCCTTTCTTCTTCCTGTTCCTAGTTTGAGTGTCTTGGTTTTGCTATAACTCACACACACTGCTGTCGGTGAGTTCTCTCAGGACAAGTGGAGTGAGGGTTTGGACACTGATCTCAGACATTTCTGCTTCCACTGAAAGAGTGATGTGTTTCAGGAATCCGCATCATTGCTGTGGGTGTCTCAGGAGCTGACCCTGCTGAGCTCAACAGCATCTTGCTGCAGCAAAACCTCCAGAATGTTTTCTACATCAGCACATTTGACGACTTCCCCCAGATCCTCCGAGAGCTGATAGAAGTCATTTGCTCTGATCCTCAACCTTCAGGGGCCCAGTTGCCTAGTGGGGAGGTGAGCTGCTTCACCCCCTCTTCTAACTCTGGTCTTTGGAAAGAATGCGAGCTTGTCTGCAGTTATCTCCAACAGTGATATGGTTATTTCAGTGAAAAGGTTGGTGGTGTAAAAGCACAGTAACCTCTTGAGACATGTTGAGGTAGAATTTTTGATGTCTGGTCCGAAAACCTGGAGGATCACTAATCTAACTTGAACTCCATGATGCAGGTTGCCACACATGAGGCCAACAAGCAGCTGCCGTTTGATGACACGGAGAGCAAGCTACACCCTCCCGCCCCATCATCAGCTCAACCACACCTCCAAAAAGGAGAGGAAGCTTGTGGTCCCTGGTGCCTGAAGGTAAGAATTCGTTCAGTGATTCGGGGAAATATATTTCAGAAAAACATCTTGCTCACTGCTCTGGACAGGTGATCAGATTCTCCATCCTGTTCTCCAAATTTCAGTGCAAACTGAAGACACTATAAATAATATATAGAATCATAGAATCATCTAGGTTGGCAAAGACCTTCAAGATCACCACATCCAACCATCAACCTGACCTACTGAGCGTCACTATTAACCCATGTCCCTTAGTGAGGAAATGAATCAGTCTCCTAGGTGGTCAACCTTGCTTCTGTTGCATAAGACAAGGGGTATGCTAGTCAGCGCTTCATGGTCAGTCTGGTTTGTGTTTGGTGGATAATGATTTTCTGATCATCTCTTCTATTTTTCTTTTCCTTTCAAGAGCTTCAGGGGCTCACCAACTCGTGGAGGCTACGACTCATATGGATTTGTTATGAAGGGAGAGAAAGGAGAGAGGGTGAGTCCATTTTCATGAACCATCCACTTGGTTATACAACTAAACTATTAGTAACAATGAAGAGATCTAGCAAAGAATCATCCTCAGATCTTTTATGCTGGTGTTTTGATATATGCTGCTTCATGCTGGCTTTGAAAATCAGGCAAAAAGGAAAAGATGCATATGTGTGTGTGTATGTGCTGGCAATGGAGGATTCCCTGAAGCAGTGCAGAAAGCTAGTGCTGCATGAAAGTGTTTGGATTTGCAGGTCTGGAGCCATAACTTGCATACTATTACTCTCTACATATTTAGGGCCTGCCTGGGAAGGATGGCATTCCTGGGCTGCCGGGTAGGCCGGGGAGGACAGGTCCTCCTGGTCCCCCAGGGCTCATGGTATGTATTTGTTTTAACAAACTCAAAGTGGCATTTAACGGAGCAGTCAGCATGGCTCTCAAGTCTCTCTCTCTCCCGTTTTGCAGGGACTCCCTGGCATCCAAGGTGATATCGTAAGTATATTGAATGCAGCAAACGTCATCAATGCAGCGGGACACTAAAGCTTTGTTTTCCAAGCTTTTCAAAGGCCAGTAGTGCTGAGCAGGACAGGAGGCCCCAAGTGGCACATTCTATTTTTCTGTCACCAGACAGCTCCAGACCAAGACAAGGAAAAGTCTGTTGGCTCTTTCTTTCTTTCTTTCTTTTTTTTTTTTTTGTTTCCAATTTATTTCGTTGTGTTTTTTTTTTTTTTTTCTTTTTCTGGGTTCTGTGTCTCCTGCCAGGACTCCCACTTCTAGCTGTGAACTGGAGTCAGACACTCAGATTTCGTTCTGCTCAGAGATTTGGCCAATAATGCAATACAACACGGGCATATTTCTAGCCAAGTAACCCTCAGTGAAATAGAAATCTCCAGAAAAAAGGCTAAGGACTGTGAACTCTGCCTTCAGTGATATACCTGTCCTGCTGCATAATCACCAGCAGCATCATAGCTCACAGACTTCCCATATGAAATTTTTTCATGCAACTATTCATACCAATGCTTGGAAAATATGTGAGCCCTTGGCCCTGTGGATGACACATATATGATTCTCATCATTGTTGGGACCAAAACCCACTTCTAGGAACCTCTTCACATGACTACTTAAAAACTGAATGAGGTTTTATAAGAGGTCGGTCTGTGACTTGAACATCCCACAGTGATATCTTGTGGGTGCTTTGTTTTTTAACGCTGTGTGATTTATCTTTAATTCCAGGGAGCTCCTGGCTATCCAGGACCAGTGGGGCCAAAAGGAGACCGAGTGAGTTTCACTCTTGGGATTGTCTGGGAAAAAAAATAAAATATATCTTGCTCTCTTTTCTTATTTCTAAGCATTTGCACAGTGATTTGTGATTTCATATTCATAATATGTGAATATGAAGTTCTGAACTATTCATAACTAACCCTCCTACACCACTATTTTTTTTTTTTTTTTTTTTTTTTCTTAGGGGTTTGTCCTTCAGCTTTGCTAGGAGGTATTTAAAGCCTCTGTGGAGAAAACGGCTCAGTTATTATTGCAGGTTCTTGGGACATTTCATTTTTTTTCAGAAACAGGTTGGGTCATTCTGCATTTTGGAGTTCCCCTATGAAGAAGTCTGTTTGTTCACTTTTAGGACACAGAAAGATAAGGCTTAAGACCAGTTGTAGACACTTCCTAGGAGCAGTCCTCCTGTCCTTCCATCATCCACAAATGCACATTTCTCCTCCTTCCTTGCATGGACCCAAGCTGTCTGTATGGCTACACAGTGCCCTAGATCAGAGAACAGATCCTGCTGAAAGCCAACCCCTTTTTTTTTCCCCAGGATTAATTTTCTGCCATGCCAGTGAGCAGAACTCACGGCACAGCCTTGTGGTTTCTAGTACCTCTAAAAGAGTTTCTGAAACCAAGTGGTTTGGTTTTGCAGTGTAGAGAGGTGCATGCCTTGGTTTAAAATTTACTTATTGCCTCTAAAACACAAAACTGTCTTCTTTTGCCTGGACCTCCCAGCACAGCTGAACATGTGTCCTCCTCTTCTTTCATACAGGGTGAACCAGGCTATGTCCTGGGAGGAGTGGAGGTGATTCCCGGCCGAAACGGGCAGCCTGGCCCCCCTGTGAGTATTGTACCCCCGGTGTGCTGAGCCCTTCAGCCTCTGTGGCACTGACAGAGCAGCAAAGGGAGCTGTGAGAGAGCCAACATCCCTCTCTCCCCTCTCTTTTTTGTTGTTGCAGGGACAGAAAGGACAGCCGGGGGTTCCTGGGGTAGCAGGACCTCCAGGTTTACCAGGCTTACCAGGGCCGCAGGGGCCACCAGGCGTCTCCATCAAGGTGAGCAAAGTTATTTGCAGCATGGCTCTGTGATGCTGTGCCACAGAGAGAGGGAACCTGGCATAGCCCAGGGTCCCTAGACCCTCTGTTCACTCAAGGGCCCTAAGAACACACATTTCTTCTCTCTGTCATGGGATTCTCTCATCAAGTTATAAAAGGACTCTCTCCAAAATGGCTTTGCCTGTCACCAGGACCCTGCTGTTCAACACAGTGGGAATGAACAATGGAGCCTGAAAAGGTTGCAGGCAACTTTCTCTGACATGGGACCAGATTCAGTGGTCACTAAGACTTTTACATCTCCAGGTCCATACAAAGGTTTTTCAGTGGCTGGAGTGAAATACCTGGGATCACTTCTGCTGTTCACAGCTAAAATAGGACTGATGGTTGTTGCCAAATGTCCCCTTGCACTGGGGGATGTAAAAAAGTCTCAGTAGAAAACAAGAGACCTCAATTCCACTCCTGTCTGCCCTAAGGTGGTTTTGACATCCAATTTTGCAAGTTGAGGAGTCTAAAGCATGAAAGATAACAGACACCTCTGCTAAATCTCTGCTTTCCCTTGGTGGTAGGGGTTTTGGTCTCTGGGGTTGTTAGCCTGCAGGAGCTTTTGGCCACGACCTAAATTTAGAGAGGAACCCCTCTCTAAATTACCACGCTACACTAATACTCCTTGTCACTTTTGTTTCAGGGTGAACCAGGGGATTCAGGTATCAGAGTAAGTACCTGAGACTGATTTTCACTTTACCAGGTGATGACAAGCCTTTATTATTATTATTATTATTATTATTATTATTATTATTATTATTATTATTATTATTATTGTTATTATTATTATTATTATTATTATTATTATTATTATTATTATTATTATTTCTAAGCTGCCCAATAGGCTCTGTTTTCAATACTTACCAGATGCCCATCAACACCCAAAAGGGTTGCTGGGACAGATGGTGAGACTGTCCTGTGCTTCACATAGGGCCCTCGTGGGAGGAACGGCCTCAAAGGGGACCGAGGAGGCACGGGAGAGCCGGTGAGTTGTCCACCAAGGGCCAGTGGCTGCAGAAATTTCACTGGCCATGGTGGGAAAGGGCTGTTGGCCTGGGGACACCTGCTGCCACTTGGGGTGGGTGTAGAGGGACAATGTTTGCTGCCAGCTCTTATCAGCCATCATTCTGAGACGCTTTGCTCTGCTGATGAGGGCTGGCAGATTAAGCATGGTCAGTTAAGCATTTCTCACTTTGTCAGCTTCATCCTGCTGACCCATCACTCACCAATAGCCAAAAGGAAAATGTCAGAAAGTCAACAAAGTCACAAGATCACAGCCACTCATTTTGCTAAAAGCAAGGACATGCTCATCCTCATGGCACAGAGCAAAGCAGTAGGAATTGTGTCCATCACCATGCTTGCCATGATGACAAACCCTTGGGTATAGTCAATTATGTTGGCAGATAATAGCAAATATTGCTTGATGAAGGTTACTCCAAAGTGGCAGTGATTCCACCTTGAACCCCTCCTGTCCCCATCACCCAGGGAGCAGCTCAGTGCAACCCTGCTCCTTCCAACATCCCAAATCCGACCCCTGCCCCTGTCTGAGGAGGGCAGAGAAGTCTGGAGTAGGTCCAGAGGAGGGCATGAAGGTGGATTAAGAGAGTGGATCAAAAGTGTAGGACAGTAAATGAACTGAGCTGGTGGCAGATTCGAGAAAACCAAAAGGATGGTTCTTCACACAAGAAGTCCCACAAGGATATTTGCAGTATTGGAAGGGAAAAAAGAAAAGTAGTCCATGGAGGGCTACTAAGGATAATTAAACCTTGTCTGGTTTGGGAAGTCCCTGCATTACAAATGATTCAAGCCTGAGAGATTACTCAGGGACTCTAAGCATATCTTGTTTTTACACCCTTTCCAAGATGCCTATTGCTATCCATCATCCTACAGAAGTGTGTTTTTTGTAACCTTTACCCTACTGCAGAGCTATATCCCATAGACCAGACATTTCCTTTTTTCAGTCTTTACCACTTCTACATCAGCAGCATTACTGGTACACAGCCTTCCAGTAACACAGCCTTGAAGTGCCACTGCAGAAGGCACCCACTGCCAAATCAACACAAGCACCCAACCTCTATCTTCCCATATAACAAGCAAAAACATCTGATTTTCTTTTCCTGAGTGAGGACAATGATCCATAGCCTATTTTGGGGAGGGCAGGAAGGGGAGACATTTTGGGTCTAAATAAACATCTCTGTAAATGCTCAGTTGCAAAGAAACCAATAAGCCAGACTCATCAGGAAACACATTTCTCTGTTTGTGTTTCTGCAGACTTAATAAATCTTCTCTTTAGTACATTTGGTAACAAACAGTTTGGAAGAAAAAGATTTGATGATGTCTCTTCTTTTCCAGGGGAAACCTGGCTTGCCAGGCCCTGTAGGACTGGATGGTGTTCCTGGACTGCCTGGACCACGTGGAGAAAAGGTCATTACTCGTACCTGATGTTTGCAGGATCCATCATCCCGAGGGGGAGCTGAGAATAACTGAGGCAAAGTAATATCAGGGTAGAATAACTGCAAATAGTGGAGGCATGTTGGGATTTTCCCCTACTCCCCTCCACTCCCTGCTCATATATGTTCAAGTTCATGCATGGTGGAGGAGATGCTCCACCTCCATCCAAGCCCTTGTATTCCTCTCAGTCCTCTTGCTTCCACCCAGTGTAAGATCTCTGCAGTTCCTTCTGTCAGGAATGGCTTTTCCTCCCAAGCCCTGCAATCTTCCTGTCCCCTGGATGGGGCTGCTCCTCTGAATCCCCCATCCTGCTTCAAAAATTCACTAAAAATATCCACAGACCCTCGTTTTCAATTCTGTCCTCCCAGTCATTGTTCGCACCTTGCACTGGTTGGGCATTTATTTTAGTTAAATGGCTACAGAGCAGATTTCTCCCCTCCTCCTTTGCAGGATGGTTAAGACCAGAGCTTGGAAGCAGGTTGCAGTGTAGGATGTATCTTGCTTTGCAGTCTGGGGATTCAGCTCTCCTGAGCACAATGCTGTGCTTACCTTGCAGGGGATGGCAGGAACTGGCATTCCTGGCACTGCTGGCTCGAAGGGGGAAGAAGGAGAGCAGGTGGGTGGCCTTTCTGCAGTGACACATCTGCTGAAGTCCCCTTAGAGGGCTCAGTGTCTTCCAAAGTCTCCTCCAGGACCTTCCCTCTAGCTTCTCCTTGGTGGGTACAACCCATGGTTTCGAAGGAAAGGGACAAAGAAGGGAAGACTTGGGCTTTTAAAGCTTGAGTTTTCACTGTTTCATTTTCTATTTTATTTTTTTTTTAGGGGGCGATGGGCCCTCCAGGAGTACCAGGTCCAAAGGTGGGTACTGAAACCCTGAACCTGAGTCACTGTGCTTGATACTCAGGTGCCAAGGGATGTATCCAGCCCTAACCATCATCACTGGCTGTAGGAACATTGACCCCTTCCTCAAAAGCAAGGAAAGGGAATAATTCTGTGCATCAGCAGTCATTGGCCTGTGGAAGTCATTGCTGTGGGATGTTGCAGAGACCTGGAATGGCAGTGAGAGGCACTATCTCAATAATATAATAAATGCCATTTTTTTGTGGACAGTGAGAACCTGCAGAACTGTAATAGCCATGGTTAAATGTGTTTTGGGAGGAACATGAACTCTCATGCACCAGGGTTAATCCCAGCTCTGATGGGATGAGGAGGGATGAAGATGTGAGGAGCAGATTGTCTGACATCTGCATTTCAGGTACCTTCCTCAGAACCATCAGGAGATTCTCCTGAGCTGGGAGAAAAGTCTCTAAATTCAGTTTTGAGTGGCTTTTTGCATCTTCCTGAAGCATCCAGCTTCAGCTCACACTGGAAGTTGACACTAGAGCAAGACTGAAGTCCTGGGCACCAAATTTTCAGCAATTTTCAATTTTCGTCTCAGGAGATCTGAATTTCTCTGGCACAGAAAGCACCAGGCATGGGCTTAGGTGGTACAAAAGCCATCTCAGCACCATCCCAGGTTGGTACAGCTCTTGGAAGAGCAACCACATAGGATTGAGTTGCACTGCTCTCTGCACGTCCCCTTCTCCAGGTAACTCAGGTTATACTTGGAGTGACTGCTGATGCCCGAAGGAATATGAGCCACTGATTTATTTCAGGTCTGATAAAGTTAAAAAAAAAAAATCCATGTTGACCCCAAAAGAAATTATTGTCATACTTCCAGGAGAGGTAAAAAATAGGGGAAAAAATATAATATTCATGGAAATGTTTCATTGGCCTGAAACAAAATATTTTGCTCTCCTTTGCAGCGATCTTTTTTTTTTAACCTTCATAAAATGGAGATGGATCTTAAATCTGTGAGGCCTTTGCAAGTGGTAACAGACAGTTTGCTGCTCATGTATTGATCTTCATGAGAGCAAAGACCTCCTTGAATTGCACAAACCTGTGAAGTCTGGGTGTGTGGCCAGGTGTTTCACTGAGAAAGTGCAAATTTTGGCAGGGTGCTCACCAGTAGGGTAACTGGTGATGTTGGCTTATGAGCTTATGAGCTCTTCCTGAGATGATATCAGAGGGTGTAGAAGGCAATCACTGCTGCTCTCCTTCATCCAGGGTGAACCAGGACCACCTGGGAGTGGAGAACCAATTGAGCCAAGGATGTGCCTCCAAATGAATCAAATCAGAAGGAAGTTTTTCTAAATGAAGATTTTAATAAATACATAAGTTAATAAACTTATACGTAAATATAATTTACTTATATGTAAATATAACTTATATGTAAATATAAGCTCCAGACCTGCACGTTATCTGTGCAGTTAACTTCAGCTTTTCCAAAAGGCTGTCTCATCTTGACCTCTCAAGCTCTTTGGGAGGAAACAGTCTGATCAAGCTCAGGATGGTCTATATATATACCTATAGCAATAAGTGCTTATGTATATTATATTAGGTAGTAAATGGTCATGATATAAGTATCTAGTATATAATAACTGTATATTATAATATACATTCAGTTTGGTATTGGGCATTATATTTAGAGTATAGATAATAGCATGCTTGATTATACAACGTCTTAATTATAAATATAAATTGTAAATAATAGAGGTATTTAAAATAATATACAATGCATAAATGCATGGACTACATATATAATTTATGATATATCCCATATGTGATATATATATATATAAGAAAATCTTGATTTTCCTTTAATTTTTTACCTGCTTTCCCCATGGCTTTCACAACCTCCAGTGGAAGGACCAAGCTCAGCACGCTCTACTGCAGCATGTGAGCTTTCAGGCTGATCCTGCTCTGCCAGTGGAGCCTAAAATCTTAACAAAAGCATCTTCTGTTTTTCAGGGTAACAAAGGGGAAGGTGGTGTTGAAGGGGAAAAGGTGAGACTGGGCAGCACTGGATAGCACAGCAGGAGGGAATCAGCCCTGGCTCCATATTCAGGCTCAGAACAGAGCAGCTGAGATATCAGGTTGGGGATCCAGGGAGGGAATTTGAGGTCCCCCCAAAGGCTTCTCGCAATCTGGATGTAGATGTCCAGGCCGTGTATCTATGTGCTGTGTAACCACAGAGTTCAGGAGCTTCTTGCTACTGAAGGAGCCCTTGTGCATGGGATAGACCTTGCATCAGTGGGAAATATCCTAGGCAGTTTGCAACAAGCAAACAACCCTTGATTGCTCTTTGCCAGTCCATCCTGTGCATCGACAGATTTATTTTATTGAGCTTGATTTCAGTTTTGCTGCTTGAACAAGTGCTCCCCCAGCCGATTATAAACTCAACGATCAAAAGAGATGGTGGATTTTTTTCCTAAGAATAGCTACGATAGTGAAAAGTGGAAATAGCTGTCAGTCTTTCTGAAGTCATTGGCCTGGAGTGGATATATGGGCTGTGTCCTAAGCCTCTTGTTTGACTGACCAGGCTCAGGAGGGTGCTGCAGCCCCTTTTATAGGAGAGGAATGTGGATCCTGAGACAGGCACTGATGGTGGAAGGATGTCCAGGGCCTGGCAGTGATGGACCAGTCCTTGTTCTCTTGAGGTTATATGCTTTATTAGGTCCCTAAGGTGCTGTAAGTACAGTGGATACACATGCTTGCAGCTTCCAGCTCTGAGCAGAGTCCCAGGGCTGGATTAGACAAAGCACTGACCTGGTCTGATTGCTCCCATAATCTCAGGGCTGTCTCCTGTCTCTCTGCTTTTCTCTTACAGGGACTCCCAGGACCTCCAGGGCCAAAGGGAGACCAAGTAAGTCAAACAGCAAGAGGACATGTTTGGCTAGCTCAAGGGATGGTATCCCAAATTTCCCCAGCTTGTATGGCATGTGCAGATCTTGCAGGTGCAGTCAAGTGTGCTTAGCAGGGGCTACACGGAGAAGAAGCCAGCAGGGAGTCACTTGAGCATCCCTGAAAGCTCAGAATCTCATTTCTGATTTTCTTTTCATCTTCTGAACAAGGTTTTGAGCTGATTTAAGTAGGAGATTTTTTTCATTGTCCCAGGTTGTTCATTTTATGTCATCTTGCTTTGCAGGGGAACCCAGGATTTCCAGGTGCTCCAGCTATGGGGGTAACTATGAGTGGATTACAGCTCTTCTTGTGCCATACAGCATCACCAACAGTGGTGCCAGTAGACCAAGGACCAAGAGATGCATCCCACTGAAGTGTGGGATGAACTAAGGGACTTTATCCCTAGCCCTCCAACCAGCCATGTCTTCTTCTCCCTTGCTCCACTTCTTTTTTCCTACCCCTGTGCCACAGTTGCCCACTGGCTCCTCAGAGGAGCACAAGGATAAAGCCTCTTCCCTGCTCAAGCCTGTGTTCTAGACTTGTTCCCTTGTTCATGCTGCTCTGGTTCCTGCTGAAGAGACACTGCTGATGTCTCTTTTTTTTTTTTTTTTGATTATTTGCCTTGTTCTCAAGGGGAAACAGGTTCCTCCAGCATCCTGTTCATGTCCTTCCAAATGCTAGGGCAGCTTTCAGGATAAATTTTGGTGGTGGCCACCTCTGTGCACTTCACAGCACTTCTGCAAGGGCTGTGGGAGCAGCTGGAAGTTGCACCGAGGGCTGAGACCCACCACCAGGACACACCGATGCATCCTGGAGGATGCTTGAATGAGCAAGGGTGCCCTAGATTTCCTTCTGAGCAAAACCAACAGAATTGTTTTGGAGACACAAGGTAGGAAGACAGCTCCATGGTCCCAAAATCCAACTAAGGGCTGCTCTGCAGAGTCATAGTGCGACCTTTAACATTTATTTTTGTCCAAAGGTCAGTCCTTTGGTTTTTAAGTTGTTTGTTAGCAAAGGCTACAGCAGATATCTGTCAACTACCCCTCACTTATGAATGATCTTTCAGTCCTATCCCTGGAGCCAAAACCTACTGAGGTTGGTGGGACCCCTCCACAAGCTTCACCGGGCTTGGCATTTGTCTTGGAGCCCTTCCTGGTGTTTTCTGTCCCAGTGTAGGCAATGCATTTCCTATCCCATAACAAGGCTGAGGTTCTCCTGCCTTGGAAGTGGTAGCACGAATAGACCCTCCTTTGAAAGGGAGATCCTTTCCCAAATAAGAGAGAACTTCTGTGATTTCTTTTTATCCTCAGGTTTTGGGACCACCAGGCAAGAAGGGTATGAGGGTAAGTCCATTAATTAGCACTGCTTGAAACTTAGATGAAACTTTGACTAAGAAAAGAGAGGGCAGGGCTATTTACTGCCTGAATCATATATCCCTTGTGAAGGGCTGGAGAGGAGAGGTTGGAAAATTAGCAACAGTCTTGCCCTGCTGGTATTTCTTTTGCTTTTATTAACATTTTGTACCTGTCATTCTCTTTCTAGCTCCAGTCTGTGGGGAAATTTGCTATTTCCATGTGATAGTTTTAGAAGGTAGAGTTCATGGAAGACTCATCCTACTCACAGAAGCTAGTTTCCAGCCAAGGGAGGCATTGACACCAAGTCAAACAATAGAGGAGGCTGGAAGGGACTTCTGGAAGTCACCAGTCCCACCTTCTGCTCAAAATAGGGACAACTTCCAAACTGGGTCAGGTTCCCCAGGACCTTGCACTAAGCACCTCGAAGGATGGAGAGTTCTCCACCTCTTGGGACCCCTCACCCAGAATTTGGCCTCCCCTTGACTGGAGGAAATTAAATTTCTTGTATCAGGGAGGTCTCTGAGACAGAGCTGTTCCCTGAATGATGTCCATATTCTACATCTGTTTTGTAGAGCAACACACTTTGCTCACTTTTACTGTCTAGTCTTCATGGTGGTACATGGCCTGGAGTAGCTTTTTTTTTTTTTTTTTTTTTTTCTTTATTCTTTATAGTTTATTGTCAATCTGCAGAGAAATTAAAGATCTCCCTTATCCTTGTAAGGAGTATTTACTGCAGGAGAAGCTCTTCTGGGTTTTCTGACTCCTGGTATTCATGAAATACCCTCCAGGCCTCCCTCACCCCTTAAAGCTAATGAGTTCTGCCCTTTTCTCTGCGTCTGGGTGTTTGTGTTACCTCCCTTCTTTGGTCTTATTCTCCAGATTGTTTAATGTGGGTTAGCAAAAATTTCTTTCTTATTCTAGACTAGCTGCAGTTAGGTAGTGACCTGGGACCTGCATTTTTTGTGCTTGACACCACTATAAGAGCGCACGTGGCACCTTGTAGTTGTGTGAAGTTACATACAACATCAGCCATGTGGATGGATGGATGGATGGATGGATGGATGGATGGATGGATGGATGGATGGATGGATGGATTTCCCAAGGGAATGGTTTTCAGAGTGGGTTGAAACTGCAGAATGCAGCTCTAGCCAAGCCACATGAACAGAGCTTGGCTTTCCTGCATGATATTACTTGCTTTGGGGTTGTCTTTATCCACAGGGAGATATCGGACCAACAGGGGCCCTGGGACCACGAGGAGACAAAGGAATACAAGGAGACAAAGGAGAGAAGGTAATGCACTTGTTCTTCTCAGCACATGCTTTGTGGATGGAAGGGTTTTATTCACCACTTGCCTTCCTGTGTCAGACACTCCTGTGCTCTAAGCCCAGGGGAAACCTGTGCTCACATGAAGAAGTCAAAAACTGCTTGCAAGGAAGTCAGTGAGGGATGAGGAGTTACCAGTGCTTGGCTCACCTGGCTGCCTGGGTTGGTGAAAATTCTTGGGATCTGCTCTGGCCTGTCCTGCTATCTTATTTATGAGCTTGGAATTGCTCCTGGAAGACACCGTGTCCCTGTTTGCATCCTGCTTAGCACCAAACAGGGCACTAGCAACAAAATCCCATCCGTTATAGCAGGGACAAGAAGTAGTCTGACCCTTGAGGGGCTGCAAAATAGCGGTATGACAGAGACAGGTACCTGTGGTTATGGCACAGAATATATCGTGAAGAGCTAAGTGGGCTCATGTCTCCAATCTCTAAAACCAGGACAGTGAAACTGAGGCACTTGCTGGCTTCACCAAATACTGTTTTTTGAAAATTAGCATCTCCTAGAGGTGGCAGGCAGCGTGGTGAGGAGGCAGAGGGATGTGGCAAGATGGGGAACGTGGAGCCAGAGAGGAAAAGCTCTTTGGTGATGCAGTGAGATATTCATTGGCTTTGTTTTTGTTTTTTGTTTTTTGTTTTTTTTCTGTTTGTTTGTTTGTTTGTTTTTTGTTTTGTTTTGTTTTGTTTTTCAGGGAAGCCCAGGTTTTGGCATTCCTGGTCAGCCCGGGCTGAAGGGAGACCCGGGGGACAGGGTAAGTGGGGCAACACACAGGGTATGAAAGAGAAAGCTAACAGACACACTGGGAGGTTGAGAGGCAATCTCTTAGTCACTCCCAGGGGATCTTTGCACCTGACTTTGGAAGACAATGCTCCTCCAAAATGCAGAGAGAGGATCGCTCCTAAATCTGGAGTAAAGCTCAGGAAGTCAAAGCTCAGCTGGTGATGCTGCAAGGAAGAAAGCCAAGGAAGCCCCATTCCCAGTGGTTTTGTGGCCTGAGGGCAAGCCTGAGCTTTATCTTCCTGACTCTTGTGTTTAAGGCACTCCCACATGTGTTCACTGACGGCTAGTAAAGGTTAATGCCTTCACGTTTCCTCCTGTGAAGGTATTAATTGTCTCTTTCACTTTAATGCAGTCAAAACTTGCAAAAAATAGCATATTTGAGATCCCCACCCCTCTGTCAAAGTCATTCATGGAATTAGTGATTTCAGAAATGATAAAGATGTGCATCTAGACAATGTCTGCTTGTAGGAGCCCCTCTTGGGATCAGATTTTTTCCCCTTCTTTGCATCATACTAGGCTGTTTCAGCTGCTACCACCTCCTAAGGGCATTGCAGCACTGAGTCACTGAGTCTGATGCTTACACCCTGTAGATAACACAGAGGACCCTCATCTGAAATTTTTCTACCTCTGTCATTGTCGCCATGTGACTAACGGTCTGTATTTCTGCAGGGAAATGTAGGTTTGTCTGGGAAACCGGGTCAAAAGGTGAGTATTTGATGCAGTGACTGCAGCATGTGAAGCACCATCTCCTGTGACTGATGTCTGACACCCAAAGCAGCTTGAGTCAGTGTGGTTTTATCTTTGCCGTGGGGCTAGTGTCAAAATTTCGGGAGTGTTCAGAAGCTGAAAGGTCTGAACAGGTCCTGCTTTGGTGGAGTCTCCAGGTGACATGCAGAGCCCTGCACAGAGAAATGTTGAAAAAATGCAGGAAGTGGGGCTCAAAATTCCTGCAAAACCTGTCTTGTAGGAAGCAATTGTATGGCCATGATGCCCGGCATGCTCCTTGAACCTGCTCTACAATATCTTAAATGTGAGGACTATGAAATCCAGAAGAGGAATGTAACAACTGCCTTGTTTTCCTTAGGGGGAAATAGGTCTGAAGGGAGAGAAAGGTGAACCAGGAGTACCTGGGAAACCAGGCGAGACCGGACTAAGAGGTAAAGATGTAAGTAGAAGCTCACAATCCAGGCAGACGGTCGTGCTGAACCCCTTTAATCCACCACTCAGTGCCAAGCTCTCAACCCCACGTTACGCCCTTGCAGCAGAAAGTAGGAACAAGCGATGAGATGGGACCAGTCTGAAACAAATATCTTATATGGGGCTGGATGGGAAAGCAACAGTGGTCAACAACACGAGTCCAGGCCTCTAATTAGCCATGCTGGCTTGCTGTTTGAGGGATCCACCTTCCTACTTGCTCTGTCCTTTCACAGCAAACAAGAACATAGACCCTATTGGGGTGTGCTTCAGGCTAGGTTTTGGGGTGAGGTCTCATCATGCATGGTCAGGGTGGTGCAAGTGCCTGGCACCTTGGTATTTATGTTACACAGTATGGATGCAGCATCTTTTTTTTTTTTTTTTTTTATCTCTTATTCAACATTGTGCTTTTTTGTTGTGTTTTTTTTTTTGGTCTGGTTTGGGTTGGTTTGGGTTTTGCAATTGAGCCTGTCTGCTATGCAGGAACCCTCACGGTGTGCAGTCACACCAGCCCTGAAGGGCTTGCTGTGGTTTTTAGGGTACAGCAGCTCCCTCTTATAACCAACCAAGGTGACCTTTCCCAAGAACTTGCTGGCTTCAGATAAACCTCTTCTACAAGCAGTTTTCAGACTTTTCTTCAGTTCCAAGGGCTGAGCTGACTCCTGAGCATCAGGTGGAATAGGATCACCAAGAGAAGGCTTAAATAAAAAAACGCAGCTGTATTTCTGATCCCAAAGCACTGCACAATTCCCCTGACTTCAGAGCCATGGTGATTTCAGAATCAGACCAAGAGCTCTTAGGCTGAGCAGGAAATTAGAGTAAAACAACCTGCTGCAAGACAAAATGTAACCTGGCATTTTTGCATTGTGTTTTAGGGAGAACCAGGGAAGAAAGGCACCTCCGGGACAAAGGTAACATAAACTTTTAGTGCTCTCAGACAAGGCATTGCATGAGTTAGTTAAAAAGAATCTGCAAAACTAATCCCTTTGTTTTGAAGCTGACCCCTGCTCGTTTTATTTCCTGTTGCCTTGTCCTTGGGTTAGATGAGGCTGTGAAGAACCCTCTCCATATTTCCCATGACTTTTGTTTCTTTTATTTCAGCTTTGGTTTCATCTTCCAAAGCTAAATGCTGAAAAACAAAGGCCAAAAAAGAATCAATGTGTGTTTTCTTTGGGAGAGAGATCTTTACACTGTCCAGCAGAAACCATTTGTTGTGACAAATCATAGTAGGGTTTGGTGGAAATAACCCAGTTTCCCCCATAAGTATGAATAGGTTGTTTTCATCATCAATCCCATTCATTCCATCTCTAAGGCTGCTCTGAAACATCACCACTAGTAAACAGCTGATATTTCACATCACCCCAAGCCTGCCTTTGTACCAACTTTCCAAGCATTAAGCAATGCCCAAGAGGTGCCCTTACCTTCTTTTAGGACCACTGGGATAGTAGTTGACTTGTTTCTCCCCCTTTAAATTGTTTCCTTCAGGTGTAAATGGAGTAAAATTAGTATCACCAAGGAAGGCTCAATGCAACCGAAGAAGGTATGTTAAAGCTCCTACTCCTCTCTTTTAGGGAGAAGCTGGTGCCCCTGGAGAACCAGGAGAAAGAGGAATGAGGGTAATAATTGAAATTATAGTGATTTTCTGCCCAGGTGAGTTTTCTGCTCTGCTACCACCTGGGCCCCCTGCTCTGTCCAGGAGGAAAGGAGTTCCTTCTCCAGCCCAGCAAGAATCCTCACTTACAAGTTTCCAAGTGCAACTATTTATTCCCTAGGCAAAAAATCCTGGGGGGGAAGCATTTTACTTGTTTGCTTTACGTTCTGAAGCACCTTGGCAGGCTCTATTTCTGGCTGATTGCTTCTCTGAATCCTTTCTTGTAGGGCCCACTTGGACTCCCAGGACGACCTGGAGAGCAGGGCATAAAAGGCGACACAGGACAACCTGGAAAGGATGTAAGGAATGCCCAAAGCAGCAGCTGAGAGAGGAAGGGCTTGGGATAGTGCACTGCCAGTCAAAGACAGAACTGTATTTTTTCTGCCTCACGGTGTGCAACGCACAGAAAGCTCCCTCCCTTTCTCCTGGGGAGGGATTTCCTCTTCAAAAGGAGGATTAGGGCTCTTTCTCCCCTCTTGTTTGACTAGGATTGTGTACCAGGTGGTGCTGAGCATGCAAACCTTCCCCAGCCCCACGCTGCTGGAAACAAAATGCTCAGCCCTGTCTCAGTCTGGTGAGGAGGGAAGGGAAAGGATGCGCTTGTGTTCTGTCTGATCTCCCTCTAATAGCTTAAGAAAACACTGGCTGGCATAAGCTACATTTGTCAGAGGGACAGAGGTCTCAAAGGCAAGGCATTTCTACAAATTTTGGTAAAATGAGCATCTGGCTGGGGGAGAGAAAGTCCCTAACGAGCCTACCCACTGGGGAAGAGGCTACTAACCTCACCCCTTATTAAATATCAGAGAGCATCCTCTGCAGGAGTGATGTTGAATTCCAGGTTTCATTAGCTCCGTTGCTCTAGGAAGGGCTTGTTAGTCCACTAGATGCTGAGCTAGCAAAAAGATGCTGAGCCCCCCTCCCCTCCCATGGCTTCTTCTCGTCCTACCTCTCTCTCCCCCTCCTAGGGAATCACTGGAGAGAAGGGAGACAAGGGCGATTCTGTAGGTTTGCACGTTCCCATTTATAACCTTGCATGAAAGAGTCTGTTTGGAGGCTGAAATGCTGAATTGCACCACTCACTTTTTTTTTTTTGGGGGTGGGGGGTTATGGGGATGTTGTATCTCCCTAGGGTAAGCCTGGTCTGCCTGGGACTCCTGGAAGCATTGTGAGTAACATCTTCTTCTACTGACTTCCACATTTGATCAGGAAAGGGATATGTCGAGATTTATCATGAATCCTGGGTACCACAGGGGACACACTGCCAGAAATTATTGCTTTCAGCAGCGTGTGCTGTACAGAGGATTTCCCTCCTAGCCTTATCAAAGCAGCACCCTGAATCTCTGACCTGTGAGCACAAAGATGCTACACTGGCTCCCTGTTGGTTTGAGCCCAGACATAACGGGATCACATTGCTGGTTAATTTTAGAGAAAGCTGCTGGCTTGGGACCCATGGTTAAGGGCTACCTGGGACAAAAGGCACATGGAGGTGAGAGCTCACATCAAAGACATCTTCCTTCACCGCATTTCTTCCATTTTTTTGTAGGTGTCTTCTCTGGAAAACACCATCACCCTGAAAGGTGAAAAGGTAAGGTCTCCTTCTAGCTGAAGAAGCTTTGCCTTGAAGCTGAATATGTGATTATTTTAGATATGTCATATATTCTGTAATTTCGTTACTTTTATAAGTCCAAGTCTGCAAACACAGCCTGAAACTTGCAGGTTCCTTAAGCAAATTCTTGCTGTTCCCACCTCCAGCAGCAAAGCTACTCCAAACTCCACGTATCACTGTTGATGATGCTGGGGCAAGGTGAAATACAATTCTTCCCAGTCCTCTTGTGTTTTCAGGGAAAACAAGAGAGAATATTTCAGCCCAGAAATTGGGAGGATATAATAAGACAATGAAGTTTGTTGCCAGCCCAATGGTTTTGCAGAAAGGCAATAAGATGACTGGGATGCTGCTACTCCAGTAGTTTGTCCAGCACAAGTCTATTGCTGTTACAGAAGCTCCCTTGCTCAAGCAATAGCTCTGTCTGGAAGGGATTGAAGGAGCTTTTACCCAGCACCAGTACTGGAGGGATCACAGTGGCATGGATCCAGCACAGAGATATCAGTGATAGGATGCAGCAGAGCCGGAGTCATTCCATCCTATCACCAGCCCTCTGAAAAAGATCACTGAAAATATCACCCAGCCCCTCATGACTTGGTGCCAGTCTGCCTAAATTCTATCTGGGGAATGCCCAAATAGTGATCAAGAGCAAAACAGCTCCTTGCCCCCTCTTGCCCTGCTTATTTATGGTCTGTTTAGCAAGCAAATGGCAAAGCTGCCTGCAAACCATAATGCCATGTGCAGCCCCAGTGCAGGAACAGAGGTGGGGTCATGGAGCAATTCGAGTAATCAAAAAGCCCAATATGATGAAAAATGTATTTAATGCATTTAAATCCCTCCGTTTAGCGAAGTTTGTGAGATGGTCATTTATTTTATGCACCATGCAGCTGGGGTCAGGAGAGGAGAGGAGGCAGCCAGGGGAGAGGCAGGGCAGCCACAGCATTGAGTTCTGCCAAATTTTGACGTCTGCCAAATTTCACTGAGAGGAAAGGCTTGTTCAGAGAGAGGCAGAGTGTTTACCTAGATGGCTGCTTTGTAGGCAGGTCTGGGCTTTCCAGTTCACCCACAGGACTCGGTCACAGGCAAAGACTGGGAGAACAAGGCAGTATCATCGTGGGTCTGTCCCCTCCCCAAACCCTACATGAGATATCCAGGTTTTGCTTCATTGGCCAAGCTGTGATGGCAAAGAAATCCAGGTGAATTTTAGTTTGTGAGGAGGAGTAACACCATTATTAGCCCGAGTAGATATGAGGGGAAAAGAATAAACAGAAAAGCTCTTAGGGATGTGAACCTGTCTTAAGGATCTGGGTAGCATACTTCAAGTGAAGAGCAGAGTTGCTCCAAGTTTACCTTAATTATGTGAATTAATAAGGTAGTTACAAGAAAAGTCTGATTGGTTCATGCGGAAAAGACAGGGATGTTTTTAGGATGAGGCCAGCACAGGCCAATAGGTGGGAAATGCCATAAAACATGATGAAACCACTGTGAATTTTAGAGGGGCTGAAGAACTAACACGTTCCTGCTGGCTTGCAGGGGGATCGCGGGAAGGATGGTTTAAAAGGTGAAAGAGGACCTCCAGGCCCAAAGGTAGGTGCTCGAATGCGTGGAGGCATCTTTGTGTTTAGGAGGGGAAGAGAACCCATCTCAGATCTCTTCTTATCCCAAAAACATTGGGTTTTTCAAAGCAGGCGTCATGAGCTGGGCTCGTAAGCTTGTGGTCATCGTGATGTAAGCCCTACAACCCAATTTCGTAAATATATGACATGTAGGAAGGAAGGTGCTGTTCAGGAGCTGGACAGGATACATTTCTAAAATGCTTGGGGTATTTGCTTTCTTTCCTCCCCTCCTGCAACTTGAAGATCGCATCAGAAAGGAATGGAAAGAGAAAATACTTCTGCTACAACACACATCTAGAGATCTTTAGAGGTGGGACCAACTGCTCCGCTAACAAAGAGGAAAATGGTGAAGGAAGAAGCATCAGTGGGTGCAGGTAGAAGTCCTGATGTACCCAGTTTATCCAGCACATCCCCACAATGTGGCTCCTTTGCCCCAGCACACCTTGGCATGGAGATGCAGCACCACTGGGGCCTTCCTGACGCCCTTCATTCCACCGGAATCTGTTAGTGCAGAAACCAGATTTCAGTGAAATGAAGCCCGTCAGAGAGGCAGGTCAGCCCCTGGTCCCATCAGATGCTCCTTGCCCTACCACTGGACTTCCCAAGCTGTTGCAGCTCATCCAGCATTTCATCCATGGCAGTAGCTCATGATCTCTCACCTGGAAACCCACATCATGCTGGTCAAGGAGAGACAGAAAACCCATCCCTGGGACTTAAACCCATCAGAAATATTTGACCCAGACTGTGCGTGGTGGTGTGGAGGGCCACCAGGACCACAGCGACCCCTAGAAGGGACCACGGTCCCTGGGAGCACCTTGGCCACCCCCTGCCTTGCTGCCACAACCACACGACTTCCAGCCATGGCACTGGCAGCACTGGTGGCATTGAGGGGCCACCTGCACTTAGGTTTTTATGTCTTGTGCATGGCTGAGGAGTGGAGAAGGAGTAGATTCAGTCTGTGGCAAGGAGGATTGCCTCCAGAGCAACGGGTCACCCTCTCATTGCATTTATACATGCCAAGTGGAAATGTGGGAGCTTGTTAAATATTTTTATTTTTTCAAAAAAACACCTCTTTGGTGATGCTCAAGTCAAACTCTGGTCCAGCCTGACCCTAAAAACACAGCCATTGCCTGCATCTGATGGAGGAGCAAAGGAGCCCATGCAGCAGGGTGGGATTCAAACCCCTCTGAGAGCCAACAGAGCTTTTTCTGGGGTCACGGAGCCGGATGGTGGCAGACTTCTGTCCATTCTTGATGCTCGATGGTACAACTTAATTAATTGTTGTTATTTGTTTGAAGGGAGAGCCCGGTCCACCAGGAAAAGGAGTGGAAATGAAGGTAATGACAATAAAAAATTTGGAGCGTATTAATGTTGGCAACACCTCCCTCTCTACCAAGGGTTGGGATGGCAGAGGGGACCCCATGCATGCCCCCAGGCTTAGCCATCACCACCTGTGCAGCCAGCTTCCCAGGTTGGAAAGGGGAGGAAAAGTATCATCATGTTCAGTCCTTTGGGAAATGCCATTTTCTCCTCTCCCTGCTGTGTTTCCCAGGAACTCCCACTGGAGTCAGGCTGCTGCTCAGCAGGGGGCATTTCTTCTGCTCTTTGGGGCTGGCCTTTAGTCTTGTCCTTACCTTTCTTTCTTCTGGCAGGATCTGGAGAGACTTTTTGAAGAAAATGGTATTAAGGTATGTAACGCCTTGACCTTCCTCTTGACAAGGTGATTGCAATTAAGCTTTTCCATCTATCCACTCTGGTCTTCTGGAGTTGATGTGTGCTCCTCTGAGCCCAGCACTCACAAGAAGGCATGATGTCTTCCATCTTCCATGGATGAGGCATCTACAATTTCTCTGGGCAATGCCAAATCCCCATTCAGAGCTTGGTACTGCCGCCTGGGTTGGTTTGTGGAGTGTCCTGCAACAGTGCTGGGTCTGCACAGCCAGGAGGAGGAGACCCCCAGCTTCCTCTGGGTGCTTTGGCCATCTTGTTCTTTACATCTTGTTTAGTGCAAAGGCCAGTTTGGGTTGCCCCTTCGCTGATAGCACAAATAATTGTGATTTATCACTGCAATACAGCCATGCTAGGTCGGTGGCCTCCCTCTCCAGTCTCAAGGTAGCCACCAAGCTCAGGAATTGTGATGAACCTCAGCTTTTAGTATCTACCAGCTAGGCCCTTGTTGTTGAGCTTGTTGCCCTCAGCTCCTTTTTGTGAGCTCTGGAGATGTGACCAAGGGAGGTGAGGAACTGACTTATTCAATCGGGTGTAGGGGATCTTATTTACAGTGGGGAGAGCCCCTGCGTAAGCACCATCGATCAGATCCTAGATGCCCAAACCTTAAGCACCTATATTTAAATCAACCGTTGGCTGTCAGTGCCAGATTGTAGAATCCCAGAATCATTAGGGTTGGAAAAGACCTCCAAGACCGTCTGGTCCAACCATCCCCTACCACCAATGTCACCAGCTAAACCATGTCCCTAAGCACCACGTCCAACCTTTCCTTGAGTACCAATGCCTAACTAATGCCCTGTGAGCTGACTGGAAATGCATCAGCAATCTTTTTGGGGTGGCTTTTCTTGGACTGTTGTGTCTTGGGGATGGGGGGGTGACAGCAGACCATTGCCTGAATGGTCCATGCTGTTGGCAGCTGGCATTGCTGAAGGATCTCTCCAACGTGCTGCTACGGGATGGGCTGGATGGGCTGATTCAGCAGTTGGGCAGCTCCAGGACAAGCAAAGCCTCCAGGAGAAAGCAGACACTTGCACGGACTGCTAAGCATGGTGTGAGTATTCATCATCCTCAGGGGGACCTAGAAGGAAATGAATCAGTGAAGGCTTCAGGGTCACCTCTGTCATCAAGCAGGCTACGGTGACTTGCAGCCAGCTTAGTCTGGAAGGAGCTGGGGGCTCTCACCAGGATTTTGGAACTATGGGTTAAGTTGCTGAGATTGCAAAGCACCTGGTTTTCAGGGAAATGAAAGAATCAGTCAGCTCCTGATATTTGGTGATGGTAGCTAGAAGCCATCATCTATAGCTCAGAGAGGCTGGGGGTTTTTGGACTGGTGGACGTGTGAGGGGATCAAAGCAGAAGAAAGGATAAGAAAAGACCAAAAGGGTGGCCTCAAAAGTGAGAGGGATCCCAGGGACACAGAATTAATTGGGAAAGAAGGCCTGGAAATGACAAGCAGGGTCTGGCTGCCTGCTCAATCTACCCTGGCACAGGAAGGCCAGCAGGTGGGACAGAGCATGCCAGGGTGGTGGGCAGAAATAAGCCATCAGAACCCAGCTTTTTGCATTTGTGGTTCTCTGGAGCTCAAGTTTGACAGGGCCACAGCAAACCACTTTTTTTGAGGTTGCAGGATTCGCTGAAGTTTGATACTTCTCGTGATGCCCTGGCCAGCAGCGAGGTGACAGAAGAAGCACAGAGCCTGGCAGCGGAGCCTCTGTTTAGGGTGCTGGTGTCTGAAGGACCCCCTAAGGTGACAAAAACAGCAGAGCTGATGAAATGGAGTCACATAGATCTGTACTCTTGTCCACCCAGTCTGCTGCAGCAATAATAGAGCTCGCACATCTGATGTGTGCCAGATGCCTGGGAGCTCCCAGCCCATCCTCCAGCGATGATCCTCCTGCTGATTCCTCATCCTCCCTTGTAGAGGCTGTAATCTAGGTGTGTCTCCTGCCCCAGCAGGGACGGATCCGATCCTGCTGTCAGATTGGGCTGAGATTGCCCAAGGAACAGTTCCTGCCATGACTCCACAGCCCTCATTTGCTTGAGTAACCAGGCTAATTGCTAGAGATAATCTAGTCACCTACATCCTCTGCAATTTCAAGTAACAGATTGTGGTTGTGGGAATTACAAATTTTAGTGATAAGACTTAATCTCCATCCTGGACCTGAGTTCCTGTGTGTTACAGCACACCTCCAGGAATAAATTCAGAAGGCTGTATCCAGGCCACCTCTCATAGCTGTTGGATGAGTCCTGGCTCTTAATTTGCCCACACTAGACAGTCCTGATAAGAGAGAGCCCAGGAAACAGTAACAGCAGCCGAGGTGAGGCTTTTTAATCCTCTTTTACAACAGTCAAGAAGTGACTCACTCTCCACAAACCCTTGTTGGTCACTGGTAGGAAATGTTGTCTGTATCTGGAGCACGAGAGATGTGGGAGCATTTGGAGCCAGATCTGATGATTTTATCTTCTTCTGTGGTTGGTTCAGCGATGATCCAGTTGCTCAGGCTTAGGTCAAGACAGGCTCATCCCCCCTCTGTCCAGGCTCTTCCTGTGATCTCGGGTGAGATGCCTTACTTTTCCAGATCGTTGCAACCTGGATGACTGTCTTTTAGGGTCTTGAGGGGAATGAAGTGCTCACCAGTAAATGTGTTTGCACCAAAGGGCTCAAGAGACTGAAAATAGACAAGTGCCAGCAAGCCTGGAGCCAGCAATGTTGGGATTTGGGGCATGGAGACACCAAAGCTGTCTCTGTTGGGTTTATTAGGGACAGCATCTAGAAATTGGTCACACCATGTGCTAGATGGCCTTTGTAAGACAGGGTGTGCTACGTAGTCTGTGCTGAAAGAAGCCACACGGCTTTGTGGTGTACTCAGTGATATGCCAGAGATGTGCTCCAAGAGACACAGACTTTCAGATACCAGCATGGACCTACGACAATAACCGAGTTCTGCTCATCTTTGCAGGTCAGGGCGCTCCACAAATGTTGTCACTGTCTCTGCCACCATGAATGGGGGTTTGGAGTATGCTTATATGGCCTGGGCCACTTAGCCAGGGCAGGGTGGAAAGGGGCTGCTCACCTTCTAGTGAGAGCCTTGGTTTGGGTTCCAGGTGAGAAGAGGCAAAACATTTGCCCTGAGCTCACTTATATTGTTGTGGGAGCACCATTGCTCCTCTCTGACCCCCTAAATCTGGCTGAAAGGGTTGGGGACCCTCTCTTCTCACCTGGACCACCCTGTTTAGGATGGGCCTCAATGAAAAAGCAGGGAGCAAAGGGGGCTCCCTTTTTTCGGCATGCCCCAGCCCAAAGCCATTAGCACTTCCCAAGTAAGGTGCAAAAGAGATCATGGTAACTTGGCTCTCCAGCCTTGTCCTGCTGTCTGTGAGCACGTTATTGAATAAATGGTGTGTTGCTGATAAAAGCAGTGTGTTGTGGATGAGGTCTTGACTCGGAAAAAGAAGTAACTGCTTTTGTTCTCCCCAGGGTCCATCTGCTGGTGAGTACCAGCCCCTGGGGAACACACCCAAGTCCTTGGAGGAGAGAAGGAAGGAGAGAGACTCGAAAGGGACAAACACTTCTCTCAGCAGTGTATGTAAATGCCTGTTCAGTGACTTTTAATTACATTCCTATTTGTGCTGATTTAATAGGCGCAATGGGATTACATTTTGAAGAGCTTGAGTGGACAAACCCTTGCGATTCTGTGCATTCAGCCTCTATTTTGCTGCAGTGAAAAGCTAATTTAGGGAGAGGATAAGGAGTTCTGCATGAATCGGTTTCAGAGTTTCAAAAAGTCTTTGCTTTCCAACTTCCACTCTGGTAATCAGTAAGACTTGTGTTGTCACTCACCCAGCATCCCCTGCAGAGCTTGCCTGTGCCCCCCACACACCCCGAAGATGATCTGCAAGGAAACCAATCCACAGAGCTTCTTGAGTCCTTGAAGGAGAGGGCAGAAGGACAACCACAAGAGGACACCAGCCATGTAGGTATTCCCCAGCAGCTCTGGGTGCTAGACCAGTGTGGAGACAAGCAATAGACTGGAAGGGACTGGGATGCTCATCTCTCACACAATGCTTTGAGATCCCCAGGGGAGACAACTGCTTGGACATAGGACCTTGGCAGGAGGCTGATGGCTTCATGGCTGATGGCCTTGTCCTCTGTATATGGGCAGGGAAATGGGACCACCCACCACCCAGAGCCCTTGTAAAATTTTTTTGGTGGTTAAATACCCACTTTGATGGAAAAAAAAGGCCAATTTCAACAAGAGTAAACTGTAATTTACCAAGCCTTCATGGGGCAGCTGAGCCAAGGTGCCTATCCCAGAGGAAACATGGTGTAGGGCAACCCACTTTAACTCTTCCTCCAAGGTCTGCAAGACATTCGCCTCTTAGAAACCTCAGGAGATGAGTTATTGCTCCTCAGCTGAGGGGCAGTAGCACAGGAAAAGGTTCCTTCCATAGCCAGGAGGTGCAGCAGCCTTCCAAGGGCACATGCACATCCCCTCTAAGTCACACCACAGCATTTGCAGCAAAACCAGAGGGCACATCCAGGCTGGCAGCAGCAGTGTCACAGCTCAGAGGATGGGCACTAACTTGGGGTGCTGCTGCAGTGTGGTTGTCTGAGCCCTAACATCCCAACTCACTCTTTATTTCCGCCCTCCTGGGCATGTATTTTCTTCTGTGAGCCCTAACATGCTCAATGACTTGGACCAAACCCAGCACCCTTCATTCTTCACAGCATTTTAACCCTAAAAGCAAGGTCGAGCTTGGCTGGGGGACCCTTCCCCAACACCACACACGGAGTGGCACCAGCCACGGTGATGGAGGGGGGCAAATGCACTCACCCAGTGCTGCTTCTGCACTTTTCCACCCGATGTTTTCCTGTGTGATGGAATGAAGGCTGTTTCTGAAAACACTTGGAGGCAGGATGCCCACAACCTGAGTGGAAAAATCCCATGGATATTTGCTTTCTGCTACAAGCACAGCTTCTGCTAGGAGCAGCATCAGCAAGGATGCTATTTCTAGGAACAGCGATGGGGGAGGTAGCAGGGAGACCCTGTCAGAAGGAAATCTTGCTCTGATTTGAGTCTGCTGGAAACTTGCCTCTGCTCCATCCCTTCAGCTGTCTCCTGCCTTGCAAATTGTCACGGTGCTGGCTCACGAAGCTGGAGCAATTGCTGTGGCAGCAGCCACGAGAGGGCTCCCGGCACAAGCACGCACACGAGCGCTCACACACGCGTGTCTGTGTGCAAGCTGCAGCCCTGCAGACTGTGCAACGAGCATCCCTCAGCTGCTATCACAGGGCAGGGATTTAGGAGCTCGCAGAGCCTGTTTCCAGTCCACATCCTACTTTTTGTATTGCTTCTCTTCCTGGATGCACCGTTTCCCTTTGCTCTCCATGGTTTAAGCTGGAGAGAGATTTGGAAAAGCAAAGGATGGACACCAAACCCCTCACTTCTCACTCGATTGCATGTAGGACCCCAGCTGAGGTAGGAGCTTTGTGATGCCAGACTCTTAAAAGCAGGTAGAGCTCAGTCCCTAGGGACCTACACCCTGGAATTGGGGCATCCCAAATCTGTACTTCCATTCAAAGCTATGGACTTCAGCTCTGTTCCTTGTGGTTTCACGCATGCCCCATTCATGGAGTGATTTAATAAATCAGATCCATCACAGGCACAGCATTTTCCTCCTTGATGAAAAGGAAGTGACCCCTCTTTGTCTGGTTTCAGGGAACTAAATGCATCCATGTGCCCAAATGCTGTGGCTGCAGTGTTAGGAAATAAGAGGAGTTTGAGGCAGACAAAGAAAAGTTTTACTGTCCCTAGCAATCAGGGATGTAATCATTTTTTTAATCCCTGCATTCCAAGGATGAAAAGCAGTCTTTGCATCCCATTTGAGATTCCACTTCCATTTTTTTTAAAGCCAATGGGAGGTAAGGAGCAGAGCCACAAAACTGCAGGCTCATTTATCACCAGAGATCAGGTGGTTTTTTTTTGGCCAAAAGTTCACACTTTGGGTTTATAGAGATTATCTCCTGTCCCATTTATCCCCCTCATCCTCCAGAGGAGGAAGAAGCATGGGTGGAAGGCAGGGAGCCAGGAGCAGCCCCTCTCCCCCCAGCACAGATCCCTGTGCGCATCGCAGGGTGATGCAAAGAGAGCGAAATGGAGCCGCTTCTTTCCCCGTCAGCAGCAGCTGTAATCACGAATTTTACCTGTTAAAAGGTTCATGGGGCCCTGGAGAAAAGCATTCTGTAATAGCCCAAGAGCTTCATCTCAGAGGTGCAATTTCTGGCTGGCAGGAGTTAATGGGGGAAGCAAATTAACTGGCATAAAGAGGCAGGATGAGCCCTGGTACACGTGCCCATGCCAGAAGCAGTGCCCAGTTGCTCTTTCCATGGATGAGCCACTTCTTTGGCACTATGGGACTGGTCTGGTTAATTCCTGCCCCCTCCATCTCCCAGCCTCCCTGCAGTTCAACTTACTCATTTTCGGGGTTAATTCAGATAAATGGTGCTGACTGTCTCCATGTGGATAAACCCAAAGTCACTTTTTTTTTACTGATATCTTCATTCTTTGCTGTTTCTGTATTTCTTGTTCCTATTTATTTGCAGGATATTTTCTTCCTCCCCCTTTTATTTTAATTTTTCTCTTTCCTGTCCTAATTGTGTCCATTCTTTTCCTCCTTCTTTTCTCCCTTGTCTCTTTTTATTTCTTTTTTTTATTATTTTTTACACTGCCACCTGCCATCAGCAAATCACTGCTTTAGAAAGCAGCAGCCTCTCCACTTTTCCGTGAGGTGCCTTATTGCTGGCATCTCAGAGCTGGAAACTGCTAAAATTGCGGAGGAATAGCAGAAAGGAGGAGAGTTATTACCCCCAGCAATTTCCCACCACCCCTGGAAATGGCAGCTTTATGAGATCGCCTGCACATGGGTTGCCATCTGAACCTCGGCGAGGTCTTGGCAACCCACGGGCTTGCCTCGCCTTTTCCTTCTGACGCTCTTCGCACGTCTGCAGAATGAAGGTGGACCCGTGCGAAACAGCAGCGGCATTTTACACGTGCTGTGCATGCAGATCAGCCGTGACCCAGTGCAGGATGGACAAAAGCCACCCAAGATGGGCACTCATGAGCAATCTGTGCCAGCGCATCATTGACTGGTCTTTAATTCCTCCTCCTCGCTCCTCGCTACGTTGCAGTAAAGAATTTCAATTTTAATTGGTCCAAAATATTTTTTCCTTACGTATTTCGATGAGTCAGAAACTTCCTGGGTTTATTAGCCAGTTAGAGAAACCATCATCCAGCTACTTGAATCCAACAAAACAAGGCTAGCAGCCCTGCAAACTTGCCAACATAATGTCCAGGGCTGGACTAACCAGCACTTCTTACAAGTCCTTTGTCCAGGATTTACTTTTCCTTAACTTTAGCCATCTAAAAGTTTCAAAATACACTTCTAGATTAAATTGTGAGATCAATCCCTGAGTCTGAAAATAATAACAACGTGGAAATAGTGCTAAGTATCTGCACCCTATCCTGATTTTCTTCTCTCCTTCCCATGCTCCTGTCAGGGCTCAGGGCTGAGGTTTGGGTGCAAGGAGGTGCCCAGCCTTCTTTTGTTGTGGATCACTCCATTGCTTTCTGCCTTCGTATCAAAATATTTACCAAAGCTGATCTGCAGTGCCTCCATCATGTAGCTCAGGGAATAATTGCTGTACACTGAGATATCCAGCAGCTAGGAATATTATAATTTTTACAACAGCAAGCAGATAATTTGTTGTTGCTAACATGGAAAATTGCAATCAGTTTATGATTTGGGCCAGTAACTATTTGTTCAAGCTTTACTGTGTGTGTCTCAAATATGTACCGGCCAGAACCGAGCATTGCAAACATCAGCAAGAGACAGATGACCGAGGAGAGTGATCAGGCATCAGCAGTTGTATTATTGCAGTCAGATATATCGGGTACAATAAGTGCACAGCAGCTGTGTTACCCAGGCATGGGTGCTGCAGGAAAGCATTTAGAGCTCAGAGTTGCAAGATTTTAGGTATTCCTCTGAAATAACAGTAAGTTAATTGCATGGTCCTGAATTAATAATAGCATGGGGTGCTCAGCAGGGTGATGTTTCCTTTCCTGCAGGAAAAGATGAATTCGGATGATGGTTCTGCACTCCCAAGGCACATGAGGGCCAGGAGATCAGCCCAGCAGGACAGACACCTGGTAAAGACCCTATTTCACCGTGGTGGCTTTGGGCTGGACATTGCATACAAGCAGAGCCACCGGCATAATCCCCAAGGGAGCGGTGACCCTTCCTTGTTGGCTCTGCCACAGGTGCATCCCCCCGGTGCCCCAGGAGCTCCGAAATCCCCATCTGGATCTGCGGTGAGTGAGTGAGACAACCTGATATAAAGTTGTCCTCAAACACATGGACACGAGGGAAACCCTACTTGCCTCTTCTCACCGTGCAAAATCATGATGAATCATGATCAATCTGGGTGGGGGGGGGTGAAATTTTGGTGATAAATATTAATAAATAAAGCAAGAAACAGCTGCAGGTGTGGCTGTCTTGCTTGGCAGAGCAGAGTGTTCTCGTATTTGGCAAGGGAAACGTGATGCTCACAACACGGAAGTGGTGAAAATCAAATTTAATCAATGAGGGAACATAAATTACCTGGATCATGGAGAAAGAAGTATGAGACAGGAGTATTTTGTGTCCTGAGAGAATAGAAGATACTGGTATGTGTGTGTAAATGTGAAAATACTTGAGTGCATTTATAAATATGTATAAGACGTATGTCTCTGACATACCTGCACAATTACATCTCCAAATTTAACATAATAAGCCAGAAATGGAAAGTGCAAAGAGATGAATTTACAAAATTTAAGAGAGCAAGACCTGTCTCCATGAGTTAAGGGTGAAAAATTCTGAGTCCTCCAGACTCCTTTCCCATGGCTCAAGGGGTGAAACATTTCTCCACCTCTTCTCACACTTTTCTCTTTTCTTCCTCAATTCAAGATGTACCCAGGCCCTCAGCACCCGAGGAGAATTAAGGTACAACATGAAGCCCCAGGGCTCCTCTCACCCCAGCTGCACATGGTGAGGATGTGGCAGAATCCCAACTCTGTGTTGTACCTGCACTCATTTTCTTACAGAAGGAGGAAATGGGCCAGCCAGATCCACCCTTGTGTTGCCAAAAGGTCAGTGCTTTTGGTTCACCTTTTAATGCAGATACCCAGTGGTGTTGGGGTGAGTTGGGATCCCAGAGCATCTCCCAGGGCAGTCTCATTTAGAGGCTGAGAAATCACAGATGAAAATTGGCCAGGCTGGTGGGTTCAAGAGGTGGTAACCAATGGTTTTGGCCACTGGCAATGAGTACAGGACCCATGCTGGAACCTTCCACATCTGTTTCAGATATGTTTTTGGTGTTTTGTGCCTCCTCAGTATTTTTTTCCTCTGTGAACTTCTCTGGTCTCCTTCAAACATGGTATCCTGGGACAGGGAGAACCTCAGCTACCGCTCATCTCTGGCCCCAGTTCCACAATTTATCATCTCTCTGTGCATTTCCACAGTGCAAGATAGGAGTGATGGGGTCAGGGACAGCCCTGATCTGGTTAGGATCTGGTTGGGGTAGCCTTGGTCCACCATTAAGCAGTGGAAAGGAGGTGGCCCTCCACTGCGGTTTGACAAAAGGTGATGCAGAAATGAGGGCAACACCAACGTGGCCCAAAGAGGGAAGGAGAAATTCCTCATGCTAGCAATTGAAGGCTCTGTCTGTTGTTTTCCAGGGAGAAATGGGAGCTCCAGGAGCCCGTGGAGACAAAGGAGAAAAGGTAGCAATAGTGCTTTTGTGGTCTGAGTCTCTGAGATTTGGAGAAGGAAGCTGGGGACACACTGGTGGAGAGGATGTTCAGTGTCCATGGGAGGCTGTGCTGATGTAAACTGGGATTGTTGCAGTCCCACCCTTATCCCTTGATCTGTCTGAGTGCTTCTGCTCCCTCCCAGCAATGCTAACACACGTCTGCCATGCCTCAAGGGGAAGGCAGAAAATTCAGGGAGGTTCCTGACGTTTGTTCTGCTGGACTGAACCAGGTGACAGACAAGCAAAAGCCAGCCCTGGCACAAGGACAGGGATGGAAGAAGGGCTGGAAGATATTTGGGTTTTGTCTTACAGGGGCAGCCTGGAGAGATGGGGGAGCCTGGAGAAAAGGTGAGCTGCGGAGTTGGGATCAGCAGCTGGAGCAGGACAGTGGTACCAGCTAGGTGGCCCAAATCCAGCACTGGGGATTGCCACGGGGAAGCCAAAACCCTGTCCCCTGCTCAGACCCATCACCTGCTGGGTCAGCTCAGTACCCCAACTCCTTCAGTACCCCATCTCCTTCTCTTTGGCCCCGTGTTGGGGCGTTTGGCTCTGCCCTGGCCACATGGACATTCCCCACCTCCTCTGGGGACATCAGAGGCATCTCTGTTGTGGGCACAACTGGAAACCTTTGCTCTCACTCGGGGTGGCACTGAGGTTGTACTTCACTCTTCTCCCACAGCCTTGGTAACTCTCTCTTCATTTCTTAGGGCACCAAAGGAGACAGAGGGGAAAATGGTCAAAAGGTAAAGAACAGCATTGATACCATGGTCAGCGGTGCCTCTACTGACACCAGGAGACCTTGTGTCCTCTATGACTGCTCTCCCTCGTGACATTTTACCTCCCATCTCAGGGAGAGGTGTCAAGGTGACCTCCTGAGATGTGGGCTCAGCCCTGGGAGATACGGCTGCTGTCTGTTGGCTTGGCAGGGAGTCCTGTTGGCTGCTCTAGGCAGGGCACACATCTTAGACTAATGCCAGAAGGTACGAGTCTCACCCAGAGTCTTCTGACACCATCTCCAATAATATTCCTGCAATTCATCTCCCTCTTTTCTAAAGCTCAGAATCACTGAAGGTTGAGGCTTGGAGGCACCTCTGGGCCCTTCTGGTCCCATCCCTGCTCCAGCAGGGCCACCCCAAGCTGGTGTCCAGGTGTTTTTTGATGCTCTCCAAGGAGGAGACTCCACAACCTCTGAGTACCTGTTCCAGGGTTCCAGCACCCGCCCAGCCCAGAAGTGCTTCTGGTGGGCAGAGGAAACCTCCTGGGCTCCAGGTCGTGCCCTGTTTGAGCTCTTTAAAAGTTCTCAGCAACTTTATCTCTCCAGATAAGGCTTCCCATCATCTAGAGGAGATGTGATAGTCACTTGGGGCCCTTTAGACTGGCTGTTCAGGGAGCAGCATGAAACAAGTTCTTGATGGACCCAGAGTGGAAGGAGTGGTCTTGCTTTTTTCTTGACCTTCTTTTCTTCATAGGGAGAACCAGGAATTGGATTCAGAGGTCCTGTTGGTCAGGCTGGTCCCCCAGGATTTAAGGTAAATCTGTCTTCTCCTCTAGATAGGATCTCACTTGTTTTTCTGTGGGTTTTACTCTCTGGAGTCCTTGCTGACCTTTCCATTGCTGGGTGGGAAGCACAGAGGTGGCTGGGATGGCAAAGATAAGGCACTGAGGCCAATCCTAGCTTGGAAAGGCAAGAAAAACTGTATGTGGGTTTGGGACAGAGGGAGAGCTTTGTGTCCTCCAAGGGACCAGTTCAGAACAACTGAGCTCCAGAGGATAAATATGGCTGTGAAAAAAATCCAGGGAATTGTGGTCTCAGCAGAGGGTTGTTTCTGCAGTCCCTTGGGACATTGCAGGAATTTGGGGTTTGAGTTTACTGAACAGCTCTGTGGGTGTAAAGGTAAGTGGTCCCCACTCTAGCAAGCCGTTCTCCAGCCCTAGGACTTCTCTGATGGGTCTGAGCTGGAAGAGATGCCCCCAGTTCTACGTACCTTTCATGGGAATTCAATGAAACACCCCAGGCTTTCTCCAGGACCTTTGGGATTCCATCAGTCCCACCTAAGATCTAAATTCCTTGTGATTCACTCAACAGGGTGAGCCAGGGGCCCCAGGACCTCCAGGAGCTCAGGGCATCCAGGGCATTCGAGGCAACGCTGGCACTCCTGGGTCACAGGGGGACAGAGGGGCTCCAGGCCTGCCGGGGACACCAGGACAGAAGGCAGGTGGTGTGTGGTGAAGGGACTGGGCATGTGGTGTTGGACACAAGGTGAGAATGAGCGTGGTCTTCCTTAGATTGCATCAGGTGTCCACTTCAGGTCAGACCCCCACCTACCCAGGTCTCCTGAGCCTACACAGAGTCTGGGAAGGGAAACAGAGATAAAGGCTGGTTGCAAAAGGAGTGGTAATGGCATTGATGAGATAAACTGATGTGGTTAGGGAAAAAAAAAATAATAAATAAATAAATGAATTAATAAATAAACAGGCAGGGTTTGGGCCAGGAGGATGTTCTTCCAGTTCAAAACAAAAGCAATGGAGCTCCAAGACAGGTGGGGACCCATTATTCTCTACTGAAACTTAATGATGTGACCTGATGAGGTGATTAGGAAGAAAAGGAGTGGTTTGGGGTTTGATGTTAGCAAGAGGGTTCGGGGTCATTAGAACATGGGGACAGAAGGAGCAATGATTGTCACTGCAAGGACAAGGAGTTTAGTGGGAGGTGGGATGGGGGACAGCAACATGTTTAAACTCAGGGTCTCTCCTCAACAGCAAAGAGGCTCCCATTGGGAGCATCCCAATGACTATTCCTCCTGCTTGCTGTGGTGCACAAGGCTTTAGGGACGCTGGCTTTGGCTTTCAGGCTGGCTTAAGGGGAAGCAGGGCCTTTCCCTTAGGGTGTTCTCCTTAAAGGATTTTATTTTCAAGGGTGAACGTGGGAAGAGGGGCCGGAATGGATTTGCTGGACCTGCAGGACCATCGGGATCCCCAGGAAAGGAGGTGACTTTTATACCTCAACCCTTTGTCTTCTGAGCAATGCAGGGTTGGCTGGGGAGGTGGTTGGGGCCCTGGCACCTGGCATGGGTGTGTTTTCACCCTTTTAGTGGGCCAGGAGAACATCAAAGACATGCAAAAACGAAGTCTTCCCTCCTACTTTGTTTTCCTCATCCTACAGGGGATTCCTGGGACACCCGGACCCAAAGGCAACAAGGTGAGTGCCAATCTGCCAGGCAGGTCACAAGTAGCCGAGATCCTGGGGTGGCAATGGGACATCCACTGCCCTCCCCTGGCTCCTTATCCCTGAGCCCTTCCAGGTGCTTCATCCCTCTTTTGCCCTCAAGCCCTTCTTCCCCAAGTTTGCCAGAGCATCCTCCAGAGAGAGCAGCAGAAAGTCAATGGAAGTGTCTCCTGACTCTTTCTGTGGCTTTTAAATCAGAGTCAAGCCTATCAACAATCATCCCATGTGGTGTCCTTGCTCCAAGCAAGACCTTTTTTGGTTTTGTTCTGCAGGGAGAAGTTGGGGTTGGAGCTGCTGGTCCAAGAGGTCCTCGTGGGCTGCCTGGCCCTCAGGTAGGTCCTTCCAAACATGCTCCTTGCTTGGCTTATTACAATCTACCCTCTTCTGGAGGCAACATTATACCATCACCTCCTGCTCACTCAACACAGAGGATGCCAGAAGAGCCCTCTTTAATTAAATAATGGTTGCAATTAGCATCCCCTCTGCAATTAGATGCACTCAAGCGCTGCATGTTGCACTGGCCGGCTGCATGCCTGTGCCCTCACTGGCTGAGTGGGAGCTTCAAAGGCAGCATCTACACCTCCACATCTGCATGTCTCAATAATATCATTTCAGTGAGGAGCCAGCTCATTTTGCATGCTTTGGGGATGCTACCTGCAAGCTCATTCCTTCAGAAATCCACATCCAGCTTTTTTACCCTCATTTCCCTCTTCCAGTCCCCCTGGCAGAGGGAAAACAGCCCCTGTCATCCTCGGGACAGCAATGCTCACTTTTCCTCACTTTGCTGAGAAGTTTTTGGTCCCCTTCTGGCAAAGACCCCAGGGAGATCCTCTGGAGTTGTAATCAGAGGCCATGTTTCAATTTGCTGCGTCTGTGGCTGTTCCGCGAATAAACTGATTTTATGCTGCAATCCATTTAGACAAACTCCCCATCTGCTAGCAGAACGGTTCAATGAGGCCCCTGAGACAAAACACTTAATGAGAATGTCAACAGCTGTGAAAGGTCTGGGGTAAGCCTCGCTCAAGCTTTATTATCTGTAGAAATGATGAAATAATGTTTCTGCTCTTCTGACTCCAGCATATATCTGGAGTGAATCACAGAATCTGAAATTACATTGGCTACACAGAAGAGGGAAAAATTTGGCCTCACAGGATGGTGCCTAAGTCGAGGCATCTTAAAGACAGGTAAATCTTGGGGGATCTACCTAGAGAGATCATAAAAGCACTTCTCAGACCCAACAGCACACCTATTCCTGGTAGTAAGGTTGAAAAAGAAATCAGTGGCATGCTTGAGGCAAGGCTCAGAAGAAGCACTAGAAAACTACAGCTAAGTGTGAAGATAAGGCTCACATTGGTCACCAAAGGCAAGGATTTCTGCTGAGCAGCTGGCTGGTGGTATCTTCTTTCTGAAAGTCAGTGGTGTGGGTTTCAGGTGAATTCCTTTGCTGGGGTGAGGCCTACTGAAATCGAGCTCAGCAATGGGTTATGAATGTGCATAAAAGCTATCAAGCCCTTTAACTGAGGGTGAGAAACCTCTTGGGAACCCAGGAACATCTCAGATCTCTGCCCATTGCTGCCCATGCCTTTGTCATGTGTAAATGCAGCTCAAGGAGGGTCACCCAACCTTAGGTGGCTTCTTCTGAGCCAGTCCTCCCTGTAGCATCAGAGAAGAAGAGGCACCTTTATTGGAGTGATATCATGCTAAATCAGGTCCATATCCTACAAATGCATTTCACTTGGGGGCTGAGGAGAAGCTGAAGATTGAGGCTGACCAAAGTATTATTCTCTAAACCCTGCACACACTGCCACCTGCAGTGACATGTGGATGGTCTCGAGCCCTCCAGGCCCTTTAAACCAAAACCATAGGAGCATTGAGGCACCTAATCCACGAGGCCATACAAGTGAGCAAGGCAGGAGGACTCCCTGGAGGATCTAGGCTTCTGAACATTCAATTCCTGTTGTCCCCTGAGAGATGGTTTGCAGAATTGGGACTGTATATGTTGCATTTGTCTGCTGGTGGCCATCACTACCCCTCTTCTTCCTCACAGGGTGGCAAGGGCGCTGTGGGAGTCCGTGGCCCCGTTGGCATGATGGTGAGTGTTAACATAGCATGCAAGACTGATTAACATGGATTACAGTGGCCCAGGGCCCACAGATAATGAAAAAAATAAAAAATGTAAATGATTTGATGGTCTTAGTGGGAAATAGAGACTTGGGGAACCTGAACTCCAGGGTTGTGTTGGGATGCATGAGCATAAATCCCGCAGGCAGCTGTGAGACACAAGCTGCCGTGCCAAGCGTAATCACTTTAGGCTCCTGTCCATTTGGCTGACTCATCTACAAGCTTCTGAAGCCCTCCTAAAATATCTCCACCTCTCTTTTCTTCTCCGTCAGGTCTGCTTGCCTGCATGAGTTTCAGGGTCTTGTTCTGTTTTAAATTCCCTTTCCGCTGATAGGGGTGAGTCAGGAGAGATGCAGATCACAACTGCTGCTTCGACAAACAACTTTTTATTTATTAAGCTGTTGTCTCGAATGGAATGAAGCTCTTGTTATGAGCAGAATAGGCCTTTATGAAGCTTCTCAGAAGGCCAAGGGTGACTGCAGCACCACATTTCACCCTGGGTCTCATCCCTGAAGGGTTTGTTCTTGTCCAGGCTGTCCCTTAACCATGAGGGCTTGCAGAAGGATGTAGCCCAGTGGTCAGGGCAGCAGCACAGGGCACATGGGGCTAGCAAAAAGCAGGGTTTGTGCCTTTGGGAAATATCTGTGCTCCATCTCCTCCCAGTCCATCCTGTCCCTGCCCACCCCTGTGATGAGCTGTCTGTGCTGCAGGGGGAAGTGGCCACCTCTAGATGTATTTGTATGAGGTCATGGATCACAAAAAGGGGTTATACCTCGGCTGACTCCCCAGGAGAAGCCCTCTGGCAGCAGCCCTACACTCTCTGAGAGGCTGGGGCTTCATCTCCTTAACATTAAGCATACAGAAGTCTCAATGTGAGGCTTGCAAAATGGGGCAAATTGGCCAATCTGGTTTAATTTATATATCTCCCAGGAGATCCTGAGTTGTAGCCCTGACCCTGTGCCGGGCAGAAATCTATGGCTAATTTTTTTCTTTCCACCAGTGTGACTCAATTTTGCTGTTTCTCACTTCTCAAATTGCTCTCAGGGGGAAGGAAAGGAGAGCTTGGGCTCCTGCACCCACCCCACCACCAGCTTCTCCACGCTGGAGCCTCTCCTTGGAGGCAGCCCTTCAAGTGGAGGCTGCTCTTTTACTCTTCCCTAACACCTTCCCCGTTTGGTATTTCTCTTTACATTTTGTTTTATGTTCTTGCAGGGTCTAAAAGGCCTCCCAGGCATGAAAGGCGAAAGAGTAAGCAACAGTCACCTTACTTATGCAGCTCCTCAGGAGGAAGGCACCATTGTGGGGAGCCTTTATCATGGAAAACTTGGGAGGGGGGAGAGACAATTTGCTCAGTGTGCACAAGTGTGAAGTGACATTTGCAGCCCCCAGTAAGGACTGGGCTGAGATGGGGCCTGGGTGCATGCTATCTTTCTGCAGGCCCATTTTTTTGGTTGGTTGGTGTTTTTTTGGAGGGGTGGTGGAAGGAAATTGGGGAGTTTGGACACCAAGGGACTCCTGGTGTACTCCGTTTGACACCCAAATGTGCAATGCATACCCATTATTTGCATCCCTGAGCAGGAGTCCCTTGGTCTTCTTCTGCCACTTCCCACTTGCAAGCCCTGAAAAGCTGAAACGTGCAGTGCTGAGAAGAGCAAATCTTTCAGTACAACATGCAAGTTTTGAGGGGGAAATCTGGGAAATCCTACATTATGTAGGAAGTCTTCCTACCCTAGATATAGCGTGGGCACATCTCTGCAGGCGTTATGTCCTGCTGGGAGGTGAAAATCCAAGGACAGCTCCACACCGTGGATGTGCTGAGCATGGTGGAGTCAGCCAAACCACTCCAGTCCTGGATCTTTCTTTTTTTTTTTTTTTTTTTGTTTATCATTGCAATAAATTCTGGTGGTGCGCAATCTCTTGCGGTAAGCTAATCATTTGGCCGAGTGCCCAGAGGAACTGGCTCCCAGCTGTGATAGATGTCAGCGTCTTGACGTGCAAATCGGTGGACTGAGCAGCACAAGAAGAGTGAGTAAAAAGGGAATCACTCACTGTCTTTTTTTTTTTTTTTTTTTCTTTCCTGTTTTCAGGGTGATCGGGGACTTCTGGGACCCAAGGGAGAAAGAGTAAGGACATTCCAGCTTGTGGCTATCTGGGGCAGATGGGGTAAAAGGCTGCTAGGATTTTATAGTTACCTGTGAGCAGATGGACGTTTATTTTAGTGAGTCAGTGATCAGACATGGTAGAGACGTAAATGATAAGAAATACTGATGGGTGGTTTCAAATATCTGGAGGTCTTAGGGATATTACAGGATTTGTAGTGTTACATATGGGGGAGCACAGCTCAGCTTGCATGGGGTGCTGAGCAAGGATCCCAGCTGATGGTGTTCAAAGACTTCACATCAAAGGGAACTTTAAATCCTACCTTCAATCCTTAGTGGGAACTGAGTAGTAAGCACCACGTGCCTGGATGAGGATCCCTTTGCCAAGGAAATTTGCAGAATTTGAGCCCACCAGTGTCTCAGAGCTGTACCATGTGGGGAACCGCTCCCTGGCGAGATCTTTTAAAATTTTAATTAAAAATAAAAAATAAAATCAGAGCTTAAACAGGACCTGTGGACATCTCTGGTACAACCCCCGCACAAAGCAGGGCCAGCTGCAAAAGCAGATCACACTGCTCATGTCCTCGTGTGCTCTTCTCTGAGCCTCTGCTCTGATGTTTGGCCACCCCCAGGGGAAGAAGCTTTTTCTTCTGTCTGATGGGTGGAACAACTGGTCCCTTCACTGTGCACCTCCAAGAAAACTTGGGGTCTATCCTCTCTGCATTTTACACCCATGAAATGGAAGACAATGCTTAGATGTCTTCCTCCATCGTGGGGTTCTCCAGTGGGTTCAATCCATTTTGTTGGTGTCTTCCTTGCCCTGTACGCAATGCTCCAGGTGGGGCTTGCACCATAGTTTTAATAGGATCCTACAAAAGCCATAACCAAAAACAGCAGAAAAAAAAAGTCACTTCAGCAACTCTTTTCTGGGGCACAAAAATGCTTCCTGTGCTCTAAGGGAGGAAGAAAATTTCCACTGATTTTGGTGAACCAGCTCGCCCCAAAGCGTGCTGCAATCTTAAGCCTGAGTTGGCTCATAGCAGGTAATGCGAAAATAACACCCAGAGTGGTTCTGGAAAGTGCACAGAAAATGCTGAACTTCTGCCCAGTGTTTTGTTAACTTCCTTCCTGGATGAAATGGCTTGTTAGAAAATGAGTTTTAGAAAACCTACATGATGATTCTGCCTTTGAGTCATGCAGTATTAAATGATTATGGCCGATTTGTCTCTGAGGAGGCTACTTTCAAAAGGGACTCGCTCCAGAGACAAATCAATTCTTAATCTGCTTCATGAGGAGGCCCCAAAACACCTCCCAAGATGAAGGAATGCGTAATCTGTTTTTCCAAAGAACACCTTAATAAAATATAAGGAGGAGTGTGAGATAAAACTGGAAGGGAGAGAGAGTTGGTTTGGGTTTGTTCTACATGATTGCAGCTCAATTTTCTTTCTAACTCTCTCTTCATCAATACAGGACTATCTGTGTGCATCTCAGGGCCAGTACCATATATTGGATTAAACTACAGCATACTTATGCTCTCTTTTGTCCGCAAAATTGATCAAGTCCATCCCCATCCGCATTATAGATACTACGGAGAAAGAAAGCAGGAGGGTATATTAAGATGGAACTGGATCAGGGTCCTACGGTGACTGTGATGGTTGTATAAAGATTGCAAAAGACTGAAAAATATTATCAAATCTGGGGGAACGTTAATTCATGCATGTTTGTTAAGACCCTAGCATCAATGCAGTCTCCCTGAACGGGGATATTTGCGATACTGAAGCGAGCTGGTGTAAATGGAGGCCTTTTCAAGAGGGCTACAATTGCCACAAAGGACTAGCAAGGAGAATTATCAGCCTGCAAGGGGTTAATTTATCTTTCAGGGGAATAAAAATGAATAAATGAGTTCTGTATGCTGCTAACAGCAATGGTGAAATATTAACAGGCTGCACTGAACATCCAAATCAGATGTAAAAGTCTTCCAAAGGCGAAAACTGCTCCTTTCTGCTTCTGTCCTGCCCATGGTAAAAAGGAATCACCTTCCCTACTGGGTCTGCCCTGTCTCCAGTGCCAAAACCCACACCTGCTGCACCTCCACGCGTCCTCCTTGCTGCTGCACGCTGGAGGCAGGTGCACGCCGGCAGGTCGCAGTGCCCCGGTTTGAAGAATCGATGTTGTTGAGGGTGTGGAGGTTATCCCATTACCCTGAAACCAGCCTTTAGCTGGGTTAGGATGAAACAGAAGTATTACCCTGTGACACGCAGCCTGCACAGCTACGGAAGGCTGTGAAAGACTTGGGTAAAGAAAATTTCGGTAAAGAAAATTTGTCTTAATCCCAAAGACCAAAATGAAAAAGCTTCTTAGATAGCCTGCCATCTTCTCACACTTGTCCATATCCCCAGGGGCTCAGGTTGTGCCCAGAGGAAACTTTTCCAGCCAGGTGTAGGTTTTCCCTGAAGCTATCCAGAAGGTGGCTTCAACCCTCCTCCCTCCAAACTATGGATGGCATCTCCTCCTTGGAGACACAACTGCTGATGAATATACTTGGCTCAGACATGTCCGTGGGGTTACTGCAGCCCTGTAGAAACCAGGGTGGCACCTAGAGTGGCTGACCCTCAAAAACTACCTCAGAAGGATGTCCTAAGTCCCACTCACCTTCCTGAGCTCCATCTCTGTGCCCATAAAGGAGGGCACCCTGAGCCTTTGGCCAGGTCCTGCTCCTGGGAGGAGATGCAAACCTTGCCATCCTAAGTGACACGCAGGGATGAAGGAGCCAAGCCACCTCATCGGGGATGAATTTGTCCCATCATGGATGGCCTCAGGTCAGGAATTGAACCTCAGGGTCCCATCTTCCCATGCACAGCTCCACCTCCAGCCTTGACATCCAGACAAATGGGCCCCAACATTTTCTGGAGCAAGCGGTCACTGGCAAAACTCTTGGCTGTGAATCCAGGAATCACTGGGCATCTGCATCTCTTCCATGTCTCCTTTCCCTAGGGTGATCCCATGACTGGTTTTGGACCCCAGGGCTATAAAGGCAGTAAAGGAGATCACGTAAGTTTGACTCTCATCGTCTTTTTAAGCTATCCCTTCCCCAGCGTTGGTGACATCCACATAGGAAACAGCTTGGGACAACCACTGCAAACCAGCACTTTGGTCCAGAGACACTGGCTGAGGGCTGCATCCTTCTAAGAGAGAGGCACAACTAAATTGCTGTCTTGTCCTACAGGGTGAACAGGGCCTGCCAGGTTTTGATGGAGACAAAGGCGAGAAGGGAGAGGATGGACCTGTTGGAGAAAAGGTAAGAGCATCCCAATGTGATTGAGCTGTACAAAAAAAAAAAAAAAAAAAAAAAAGGCACTGGCTGTGTGAGGAGGGGGCTATATGCAGATACTGTCTCTGCACCCTCCCTTCCCACCTTCCTGATGGGAAACAAGGTGCAAGGACACATTTGCCCACCTCTTCCCACAGACAGGGCAAGGATGCTGCTGGGCTGGGGCTTGGGGTTGTGATACTCATCCTGTTTGCCAGGTGTGGAGCCTTGTAGTTGTGGGAACATGTGAGGCTGGTGTTTGCAGTGTAAAACCACTTTCGGAGAAGTGTTCATTCAATTGCTACAACACTGAAGGGCCCCGTATCTCCTTCTCCCTCCAAGAGCTGGCCGTGCTCCTTCCTTCAAACCCTGCAGCTCCTGAGGCAGTTTTAAGGCTCAGCCGGCTCCTCTGTTCCTGTCCAGAGCTGCTCCTCATGCAGGGCTGTCCCCCAGGGGGTGGCACAGCCAGCCACCCGCCCCTCTGGCTGTCTTTGCTCTTTGAGAGCCCCCCGTGGTGGTCTCAGGTCTCAACCCATCACTCTGCTGGGAGGAATCACACAACTCTCCCACTCTCGGACTGAGTCATGGATTAAATCTCCATATGCTAATCATCCCTATTTTGATATCATGTTAATGGGTTTTGCTCCAGAAGCCTGACCCAGGACAGGGACTCAGCTGGATAAATATAAGTGTCTACGACAGCAGCATCCCTGTCTGAGCTCCTGTTACTTCCCATGGGGATCTGCATAACTCCACAGGGCGGATTCAGGATGGGCCAGTGTGGGCATGTCCTTTGTGAAAGGGCAGATCACAGCCTGGCACTGATTAGGTCCCCAGTGATGTTAAAAGAAACCCACAGAGATGCTCCCATGGGTGGTACCTGTGTTTTTGTCAGATGAAATCCCCCTCGCAATATCTGTCAGACTGCTCCCTAGTAAGAAAATAATAAGTAAACATCTCCTAAAGACACAGCACCTTTGGGCTGAATACCTGAGATACCCTGGAGCCCCGGGGTAGTATCTCCACCACCAGTAACTCAATACGGGTCTTGCTCTTCGGTGTTTGCAAGGAGACAGCCTACTTAGAGGCTTTGAGACCCTTTTCTGCTTGTGTTCCTTCAGTCCCCATCACTGGGCACCAACCCTCTTCCAGGACAGTGCTCTGAGCTTTCTGCTGAGCTGTTCTGCAGCTGATGGCTTTCTTCCTTAGCACTGGATGCCATACAGACATTTGGGGTCTCTGGGGGCCTGGGGTCTGCTATAGAAACGGAGATTTTGGTGATTCTCTTTGCTATCTCCATGGGTTCCTCTGCTCTCTCTGAGGGTGGGTCACTTCAAGATCATAGGGTACTTAGGCTGCGTTTGACAGGGATTTTAAAATTGTAGGGACTCAAAGGTGAAGCTGGCTCCAAGGGAGTCATGGGGCTTTTTGGAACAAGAGGACCGGTGGGACAGAAGGTGAGTACAGCGAGCACCTACATTAAGATATCCTCTCTAAGACCCGAGGTGTAAAATCATGCATGAACTGATGTATAAAATCCTTTCATGGTTTCCTCACAATAGAATTCCGTATTTTCTCCAAAATTACTGCTCGAAATATTATGGGGTTACCAGAGAGCAGTAGTTGTGCTCTGCCAGGAGAGTCCTAAAGATCCTTCCCATTTTATAAAGCACCATCTTTCCTGGCGTCTTTCCTGGGTTATGACAGTCAGTAATGATTTTGCTGAAATGTCAGTATTTACATGCCAGGTATGAATTCCTGCCTAAGCTCCAGAATCAAAATGGAGATGCAGGGCTCCCTTCAGCTGCCCACCCAGGATGTTTAAAGGATCTTACATCCCAGCTGCTGCTGCAGAGGGTCCCTGACCCCCAAAGGTCCTCCTGTCTCCTCTTCCACAGCTGTAGGAATATCCTAAAACAATCCCCATTCCCAGAGTGCGTGCATCTCTTTCTCACAGTCATTCATCACCGCTTTCCTTGCAGGGAGAGCCAGGAGCACGAGGTCTGCCAGGCTCTGCAGTGAGTTGGAGCATGTTTCTCTGCCTTTGGGAGGCTTAAGCATGGAGTGGGGTTGGCAACACTCGTCCTCACCCCATGGCTCGCATATGGGTCACTGGGGAGGTGAGGGGAAGGCCACTCAGTGTTGCTCCACAAAGCTCATCTTCAAAGAGGCTTTGCTAGAAAACCTGCCATGGGCAAGGGGGGCAACACCAAAGGTAAGTTTTAATAGGAAGTTGCATTTTTTTGCATCAGGAGACACACGAAATGTGCATTTAATTATTACTTGTAATGCCTTTAGTACTTCAGGGAGCATTGCCAGACACAAACAGGCAATGTTTCATGTTCAGGTGGTTATGAATTGTGACGATAGGTTGTGTATCACATGAGAAATGTATATATCCTTGAAAGACTTGGCTACAAGTGGCTATTCCCAGTGCTTAGTGGACACTGCTGCTGGCCAGAGGGAAAACAGTTATGTAGGAGGACCTGGGTAGTACTTCCTGATTCCTGCAAACTGCAACTGGGGAAAAAAATAAAAAATAAATATACTACTACTAATAATAATAAACTAATTTTGGTTTTACTGCAATGTTTTACAAAACTTTTACAAAACAAAACATTTTTGCTGCAATGTTTTACAGAAGTGTTTACATGCTTTACAACTTTGCCATTTCACCTGGAGGAAATCCTAAGTTTAAAAAAAAAATAAAAAAAAAATAAAAAAAAAAAAAAGGAAAAAAGAAAAGGGTCTCCAAAGTTGTTCAAAGTGAAAAAAGTCACCACTGATTTGTTTTCATTGGGGAAAAGAAGGAATAGGACAGTAGGAAACACCAAAAGGCAACTAGTCATGGAAATATGAGCATGTTCAGTTGTTTCATTGCAATAAGAAATATTAGTATTTTCTTAAGCTATTCCACACTTAATGTCTCCTTGTGCATGAGCAGGTGGTTCTCAGCAACAGCCTGTTGCTGTAAAAGCTCCACGGCTGCTCAGCACTGCCTGATGATTACTGGTCATGGATGTATGGGTATTTAAGAGTCCATAATCCAAACTGGTAATTGCTCACTGAGGAAAAGGCCCTCATTCAAATAAGAATTTCAGTTCCTGCTTTGGTAGTGCAAGTAGGAGAATAAGGATGGATTCCAGCAAAGGAAGCTCAACTGGACTGCAGTAGGAACTGGCCATCCTGACCAGCAGCCATCCAGTGATGATTGGGAGCTGTGCTGTTTTCTACTGGTACCCACAGGGGTTGTTGCATAATATAATTAACTACCAGAAATTGCTATCTTGACAATCAGTATTTGAGGAAAGCTACGTAATCCTTTTTTGGAAAATATCTGAGGGTTTTGCTGGTACAGGGAACGCTATGCTGTGCTTGGGGCTAGAATGAGATAACAAAGCTTGGTTTTCGTTTTTCATTAAATTTCTAAAATTGCAACTCTCACATCAAAGCTGGGGCCTTGACAGAGGAGCCTTGATATACAACAGCTTGGATGAAATTCATATGACCTCCGGTTAGATGTCTGCCATGTTCGCTTTCCACATCTGAGCAGGCTGGACTCAGTGTGTTTTATAGACTGCTGTAGGGTACTCTTGCAGTGTGATTCACATCATCTATTTCAGACACCTGTGATGGGACATGACATCCTGACGTGACTTGTTCTCCACAAAACCAGGCTGATGATGTCTCACTTTATCTTCACAATGCTCACAGATACCTTGATTGTTTGCTCCTGAGTTACTCCGGAGTGGGAGGTTAGGCTGCCTCATCAATCATTCCTCAAGTCCTCTTTTCTCCTTCGCTTAAAGACAGATACTACTTGGTCCAGTCTGCCTGTACCCACTCATTCCTATGCAAAACCTCCAAGGTAATGCCTAGCAGTTCTCATTTTCCTTCAGCCCCCCCTAATTCCATCTGTCCTTTCTACAAATTTCCACCAACTCATTGCAAAAACTTGCTTTTTGTCCTGCTGAATTCCCTCCCAGTTGATATCTGGGGAGACAAAAGTTCCAGCGCCACCACAAATCACTCTGAATAATTTAACCAGCTTGTACAAAGTCTCATCCATTTACTCTTTTGATTTGATCTGCAGGAGTTCCCAACCAAGTGACAGCATTTGTGTCTTCTCCCTGTAATCATTGCCTGGAGAATTTCAGTGGACCTAGATGAGTTTATAACTGGATCTCAAGGCAAATGAGTGCATTCTTGATATTCAGGACACCTCCTTCTTTTTCCTCTTTTCTAAAAGCACTATGCTCTTTTACATTGATATTCCTGCCATACTTCATCCTTTAATATTAATACTTCAGCCTGTGTTACATATATTAAGTTGTAGTCTTGATTATGTATTAAGACTTCAAGCTCCTCTTCTTTATGTCCCAGATGTAATTCATGCATTAAAATACCAGCAGATTAACCCATTATTCTCCTTAAAGCTCTGTTTTGAATATCCCTTGCCATCACTCCCTATTTGGGGTTTCCAGGATCTGCAGTTACGAGTGTTCCTGGGTCTTCTCCATTGTGGTGTGCAGTTTTCTTCATTCGGTCTACAAATAGGGTCTCTGAGTTCTTCATGTCCTCTTGTGAGCTGGGCTCTACAGTTGGCCAGCAGCCTGTGGATGCTCGCGCTATAACTGAGGAAGCCAGGCTCCTTGTGGTAACACCATCCACACAGCCATGTGCGTGTTCCCAGAGAGTCCCTCTGAAACTTGACTGGAGGGTGGGAGACCCACCAGATCCTTGGATCTTCTGCTTTTGCTCCCACAACCATTTCTGATGTTCTTTATTCTTCAGTGCTCTGTGGGGCCCGAAAATGAAGTGATAACCAAGGCCCCTTCACCCAGGCTATGGTAGGTGTGGTAATACAAGCACAAATTTGACTTTACCAGATTAATTAAAAGCCCTAGAGCTCTTGATATAGTCATTGAAGAGCTACTCAGGGTACCAATGTGAGGGTCCCACCTCACTACACCAGCTGCATGAGGACTTAGGTGAACCCTATGGCAGCACAGCTCTAAGGCCTGCTAAGCAGTGGGGCCACCTCAAGCAAGAGGTGAGGAAAGGTTGGGTGTAGACCTCTGTCCTGTGCTGGATGAGAGGTGCCCTGGCCACTTGTAGCATAAAGAGCCATCTTCTGAGTTGTTTTTGGCCCAGGAGGGTGCCCTGAGCACTTCTGATGAGTCCAAGGTGGTCAAGGAGAAGCCAGCCAGACCTTCCAGCCACAGGTGGAAATCTCTGCCCAGAAACCTTGGAGGCTTTGTGAGATGCATTACCTGAGAATTAATGCTTGTTACAGCCACGAGGACAAGCTGCTGCTTCCACACCAAGACAGGACAGGGTTTTTTGGGGGAGGAGGCTCAGGAGTGAATCAAATAATTGCGGGCAGGATCGTCTAGGCACAGGACGCAGCAGGGAAGGGATAAAAACACAGCTGAAACTCCCAGGTTGAGACTCCCAGCTACTTCAGATGTATCATCCCATCAAATATTGAGTGCCGAAGCCCAGGAGGTGGGAAACCTTTTAGCAGAGGTAGCAGCCTACGCCATGGTTTGGAAATGCATTAGCCCTTTGATGTCTCTTCCCTGCTGCTTCCAACAGATTGCTCCTTTCGGGGTGCGATGTGTTTCTGCAGATGGATTTCATGCTTGCCCAGGGTGACCCAGCTAATTCCCCAGCTCCTCATCTGAGTGGAGACAATGAGCCTGGTGACGACACAGGCTCTTCCCTGGCTCCAGCCCAAATCTTCGCAGGAATTTGTGCCTGGAAGCAGAGATCCTCGGCTGCTCAAAGGCATCTTTGCGTCACGGCCAGCGCTCGGGACTTATGACTAAGCCTCTGCGTTGCTGTGCCTTCATGGTACCTGGTGTCTTTGCGGTTAAATGAAGCCTGTTCCAGCAACACTTTAATAACAGAACCAAACAGCAGAAGCCATTTCCAGTATTCCACCATTAATTGCCTTTAAACTGCCATTTTACTAGCTTTTCTTGCCCAGCCTTTATTTGCCTGGCAATACACAGAGTGTAAATCTGAGGGAACAAATTTCCATTTGGCTTCTTTCCCTTGCCCACTGCCTGAACATTTTTTCTCTTCTTCTTGTTTCTAAATCCTCTTCCTTCTTGACCCTTCCTTCAGCCATCATTTTCTTTCCCTGGGTGTAGACGGCCTTGAAAAGCATCATCTCTCTGACCCCAGCCTCTGAAGGGAGATTAGACCCGCTGCATGCCCAAACCTGACTAAAAAAAAACCTTCTAGCATGTATGATGAAGTCTGGTCAGCCTGTCACAGATAGAGCAACTACAATGAGATAAGATTGAGGTCAAAAACATATTCACTAGATAAGTAGGCATGCCTGAGACCAGCAATTTTTCTGCCTACCAGTACGTGTCTTGAGCTTAGCTCTTCCTGAATCCACCTGAGCTCCTTTCAAGCCCAGAGCCATCACAAGAAGCATCCCACAGATTAAAGCTAACAGAAGAAATGAGAGTTGGACATGGGCAGATGTGGGAAACACAAGAAAAGACAGAAAGGTCTCTCTTTGACACAGGAGCCCCTCTGGACAAATAAATCCAGGTGCTGAGAGGACTATTAGAGCTAATTGGGAAATCACTAACTAGTGTCAGGTTCCTTCAGGCTCAGGCTGTGCTCAGGAATAAGCTTTAGCCCATCCTCTCGGGCACAGGTGTATAAATCCCTGGCCAGATGGGTCTGTACCTAGTTCAAAGCAATCTGAAAAATGCCAGGCACTTGAAGGTATCCTGGGCTCTTGAGATTTAACCATTGAACCAAAAGGTTTATTGCCCTCCAAACAAGCAATCTGTCCTAGTAAACAGAAATTCTAGTTAGCTGTGTTTTTTATGGCCCATTTATTTCCTCAGCCAGAACTTCATATTGATTGTGTCAATAAATAGTAACTGGTAAATAAAGATCATGCATGAGATGTTCGTGCCTGATTGTGCAGGCAGGGCTCGAGGAGCATGGACTTTACCTCCTCCAGATGTGACCAGCAGAGCCGTGGAGGAGCACAAGGCCTGCTCTCAAATGCTCCTCTTACTCCAAAAGATAAAAGGTGCCCAGTCTTGGGGAGGGATTTGAGGAAGCACTTCCCAGAGAGGAGCTGAATTTTAATATCTGGGGATGAAGAGGTGATGGGTCTTGCAGGCTGACCTGCTGACAAGGGCAGCACCGTCCCACCCACGTATCTCTGAGATGTTTGCTTGTCACCACGATCACTGAGTTGTCCATTAGCCACTGAGAGGATGAGTAATGGGAAAGGTGATGATGTAGCTGTTTGACATACAGATCTGGTGGCTGGTTTTTTTTCCTTTTTTTTTTTTTTTTTTTTAATAAACATGCTTCCTTTCAATAACTTACTGTAAATTAATTCCAAGCAGATAATGTAACCAAGCAGACAACAATAACTTGTTCATCTCCTGATCTGCTTAAGCAGCCAACTCACGCTTCTCCAAGAGAGATGAGCCCTGTGCAATCAGCGTCTCTCAAGTGGGGCCAAATCCAATTTCACCTCACACCCAGGTTCTGAAAACTGCAGTCAAAATCAGCCAGATTAGATAAATGGACTAGCAGAATTGGCAGCCTTGGGGAAAAAAAAAAAAAAAAAAAAAAAAAAAAAAGGCATTTTTAGTAACTTTCAGTTTGCTGTTGGAAAGAGAAAGAGGCCCTAATGCTGGATGATGTTGATATCCCATGCTGAGCTAAGCAGCAAAGTGGTTCAAGGACGTCCAAGGTGTAGTGCTATGGTGGAGCATCTTTACCCTTCATTGCCCACATGTTTGGGCTGGATGAGGCTCTCTTTTCTCACTCCAAACTCTCCAGGTGGGAGATCTTCTCCAAGCTGTAACTGTAAGCAGCCTAGTGCTCAGAGCTGCTCTCACCAAACAGGGCAGTCATTCACCAAACTGAATTTCACTGCTGAATTTCTGCTCTGCTCCACTGGTTGGGGCTGAAACTGAGCTGCTGACCCAGTGCCCAGGACCGTGGGCATCCCATGAAGGAACTCACACAGCGTGATGCTGCCTGCTAATGCCCCTACCCCTATTTTCAACTGCAGCCATCACCACCTCAATTTTCTTTCTTCACACGTGTGGCTTGCAGGTTTGTGAAAAATGGGTGCTAAACCCCAGCCTCGTGTCTCAGTGCTGGTTTTAGGGTGGCTCCTGATCTCTGACTGTGTCCGTGTGTCACCTGGGCTCTTGCTATTGAGTTTCTATCCTGATGACTCTCCTCAGACACTGCCTTGCTAACACTGAAATTCATTTTGCTCCTCTTTGGCAGGGTGCAGCAGGCCTCGATGGGAGGAACGGAAACAAGGGAGCCAAAGGTGACAGAGGTCTTCAGGGACAGAAGGGGAAAGCAGTGAGTAGCAGGAAAGGATGTGGTTCATTTGGAAGGCAAAAAGAGGCTCCATGGCTTTCTCACAGCCATATAAGAAAGTTTTCTTCACTGAGGGTGGTGAGGCACTGGAACAGGTTGCCCAGGGAAATTGTGTGTGCCCCATTATTGGAAGCGTTCAAAGTCAGGTCAGCTTTGAGCAACCTGATCTAGTGAAGGGGAGTTGGACTAGGTGATCTTTAGATGTCCCTTCCAACCCAAGCTATTCTGTGATTTTATGATTCCATGAACTGCAAATTTTTTAGGAGCCCCCAGTGATTAAAAGGACAATGTAAATGCAACTGATGTTATCATCAGAGCTGCATTCTTAACCTGTCAGGCTATGTATGATATGTTTTTTGCTTTGTTTTGTTTTCATGTAGGGAGATAAAGGTGATCCTGGGATTGCTGGTGACATTGGGCGGAAAGGAACAAAGGTAGGGGAAGGGTGAGACCCTGTTGAAATCTCCGTTCATGGAAATACTCAAAAGCTTTGTGGATATGGTCTTGGCCAACCATCTCTAGGTGATCCTAGAGCAGGGTCCAACAGAGTGGTTGGACCAGATGGCCTTCAGAAGTCCTTCCAACCTCGACCACTCTGTCATTCTGTGAAATAAACATTGGGACAAGCAGAGAAAAGAACTCAGACTCCAGGCTGGAGTGGGGCTGATGGGGAAGGATGCTGTGGGTAAGGGAAGCTCTTGCAGCACTACACTGGGACTAATCCTGTGCACATGCAACATTCATCCTGTCTGCCTTCCCCTTGATTTAACATCATTGCCCATGATCTGCTTTCTTTCCAGGGCTTACATGGGCTCCCAGGACGCACTGGCACGCCAGGAGCCAACGGCACCAAGGTGAGCTCAGCCCAGCTTTCCCTCCTGCTCTGGATGCCCCATTTCCAGGAGTGTTTCCCACTCATCCCCAGGGTAACATCACGCTTGAAGAAGCCACCCTAACTCAGGCAGAAGACCCTCTCTGCAGGCTGCAGCACAGAGAGATGTGGGCACAATCGGGATTGTCAGAACTGATCCCCAATTTTGGACAATCTGTGGTTAAAAAAAAGAAAACAGCCCCTCATGAACCCCTGCCCAAATCCTCTCCTGCTCTGTGGCTTAGCAACTGCCTGGGCTCGATTCACAATTACTGCCAGGCACATCGCTCTGATTGTCAGCACTGCTGGTCCTTCCTCTATAAACAGGGATAATGGCCCTTAATGGTCTTTTTATGAAGGGTTTTGAAAAGCTTGATAAGAAGCAAGGGAGCGCTTGATATCTGAACCAATGGGCTATGTTGTTATTATTGTTGTTATTGTTGTTATTGTTGTCCTTCATCTGCCTTGGCCTGTTGGGTAAATTAAGTCCTACTCAGTGAATTGCCCACCTACTTTTATGTGGGTGGGCTTAAAGTCAGGGCAGCCTAAAGTCTATATTGGTCTGAAGTAGGAATTTACATTAGTCTGAAGTAGGAATTTACCCGTATTTAGGCTTTCTGTTACCAGGAATGTCATCATGTCCATGCCCTCCACAGCACCACTTACCCACCTTGCATTTTGAAGCTAGTTTTCCACATATTTTAGACACTGTACGTACTTACAGCCCATTCACTGCTTTTGCATCCACAGGGAGAAATTGGCAGTCCTGGAAAACCAGGAATCCCAGGATCAGATGGGCCATCTGGACCAAAGGTGAATATTTAAATTGCACATCTTCCTTCCAAAAGGAAGTTTCCTAAAAGCTTTGCAGATGATGGGAATTTCACCTTGGCAATGTGCTTATTTCCATGGGAAACAAACAGGGCTATTCTGAATCTGTTCCTAGAAGCCAGCATCTATCTGGTTGGAGATGCTTGGACATCTCGGAGGTGGGGACCTCTTCTCTTGCCTCTGCAAAACAGCCAAATTCATCCACCCAGCCCTGAAGCTCCTCAAGCAATATTGCACGTGCCAAGCACTGGGGCTTTTTAATGAGATTTCTTTCAGTCACCTTGAGTACAACACAACCTGAGAGACCCTGATGGGTTGCACTCAGTAAATAACATTGTAACCTGAAGAAAAACAGGTTTGTTCAACAAATGCAACCATGCCAAGTCTGCACTGGCCATGATTTTATCTTGGCTCCCAACAGGGCGAACAGGGAGCATCAGGTGACGACGGTGCCATGGGGATTCCTGGGGAGAAAGGAGAAAAGGTTAGTGCTCGCCACACTGCATCGAGCTGCCATTTTTTAAAGAATAAATCCCATATCCATCAGGTCGAGTTAATAAAATTATACACTTTATGCATCATAGGTACCCTTTCCAGAGGGCAAATGTCAACTGTCTGGAGCATTGAGGCTGGGACTGCAGGTGGAAAGGGCAGGAGAAGGAGGTCTCCTTAAATTCACCCTCTGCTAATGCATGAAACATCAAGGGTTATTGCACTTTCCAGCCCCTTCTTGCATTCAGCTCCACCATTTGGTCCCAAAGGTTTTTGCTTTTGGTCCCCACTCCTGACAGTCATCTGTGTCAAATACTTTGAGTCCTTCTCTTGCCAAGCAACACCCCTGGCTCAGTGAGTTTCTGAGCTGCAAATGGTTGGAGGCTGGGAGATCAAGATATGGATGAGAAGCAGAAGGAAATGAGAGAGAAAATTTTGTGTCCAGAGGAGCTGGACAGGCTCTTATTTTTGCCTACATCAGAAATCCACCTTTAGCTGGGTCTTGCAAGCATCTTGCAGGCATCTCCTCCTGTTGTGTTTTAACAGGAGACTTTTCTGTTCACCACAGCTCCAGGAGAAAGCCCAATGGTGCAGATAAGTAGGAAACTTACAGGCCACCCTTTTTCCTCCTCAGCTATCATTGGCCTTTCTGGGGATACAGGCTAAAGGACTCAGCTTATATGTGCAAGGGGAGTTGGGCTTTAGAAGTTTTGGGGTATCATCCTGGAGATGTCCATGTCACCAAGCAGGGAGGTTCCTCTGGAAGAGAAATGGTAGGGAGCAAAACAAAATTAATCTCAACCATCCTACTGATGCTCTTCCCATGTGAACAGACAAAAGAGAGTGTCTAGGGTCTGCCTTTATTGCCAATGTCCATGGGAGTATCTGGGAAATACCTGACTGGCCCATCTCTAAAACCACCTGTGCTTGATAAAAGCTCTGAACCACTCTCTCTTGCTGATTCTCAGGGGGCCAAGGGAGTTCCTGGCTTGGGAGGCTTCAAAGGACAAATGGGGTGGCCTGGAAAGACTGGAGCTGCAGGACCAGATGGACCTCAAGGGCCCCAAGGCAAACCAGGGCCACAGGTGAGCAATAAGTGTCATTATCATGCTGTGAACCCTAAGGAGATCTGGTGTGAGGATGGCTTGAATGATAAACTCTAATATGCTGGCTTCTAGGAGATATAGTTTTCTCCTTACCATTGTAGCTATATCATATATCTATTGATAAAGAAAAATCCTCTCCTTCCACTCCCGTTCAGCCAGGTCTGGATCTCCCACGTGGGCAAACACAACCATGGTCCCTCTGCTCTCTATAAAACCTTATACCAGAGCTGGTGGGGCTGCCCTAGCAAGGATTCACCCACAGACACCCTCTTCCAAGAGCAGGATGCTCTGGACCTCATGGATTTACCTTCTGTGGGAAGCTCTGGTAGAAGTCCCATCCCCAGCTGCCCTCCAGATCATTGCACCTCACATCCTCATATGAGATAGCACCCCAGAAGTGTCCCCCCTCTCACCCAGATTTCGGAGGGGTCTTGGTCAACTTAATTCATCTTGCGATGCATTTATCACCAGAGATATTTTCTTTCCTTTCCTCTCTTCTTTTCCTATCTGCAGCATAAGTGGTGACCTCTGAATGAGGAAAGGAAGGCTGATAATTTCATGTTAGCAGGGCATCGAGTGCACCCCTCCTGTTGCTAATTATCTAGGGAGCAGGATGCCAAAGTTTCGGAAGGAGCTGGTGGCTTTCAAACCCCATTTGTGGCCTACGCTTAATAGGTGTCTTTGCATGCAAGACATGCTGGGCACCTTTTGAAATGTAACAAAAAGACTTGGAAATGAGACATGCTAATACTGTTTATAAGCAGGAACATGCTGCCCCCAGATTCTATGGTAATGAAGAGTGTCTTGCTGCTGCCAACACAATGCAGAGGGACGACACTAGAGATTAATGTTAATCACCCACCCTTAGACAGCATCCATTAAGTAACGAAGAACTTTTCGACTGAAAGAGTACTGGAAATGAAAATACTCTTCTCAGTTGTGCTGGTGGGACTGGCTGAGTTTCAGGCTTGCACAGGAGAATACATAAATGAACATGAAAGAGCTGAGAACAAAAGAAAAGCTGAAGTTGGGCAACTACCTGAAAGACCAACTGCATCCCACCAGACATCTCAGGGACAGCCCTGTTTTAACTCCTGCAAAGCTGGCAGATATTTGGCAGACATTAATTGATTGATGTATCCTTATAAAAATAAGCTTAAGGACTTAATGCACATGTGTGTGTGTATTTATACATAGGTATCATGTGTATGCACATCCATGTGTTGTCTGTAAAACATTCGAGTTTGCTGCCAGATGGGAACTAGATCGTGCTGCTGTTTGGAAATGAGGAAAGGAGGGAGAAACCCTGGCAGGGTTTTTCTCTGTTATGCCCTGATGAATTTTTTCAGCCAAATAATGCATCTCTGATGGTCAGTGAGTGACCTTTGCCAAGTTAAGAGTACATGCAAAAGGAAGGAGAACGTAGCTGCTGTGTAGCTGCATCTGACTTTACAGGTCTGTGCTGGTAAAGATACAGCAGTGGGAACTGCTCTTGCTGTCAAGGATGGAATTTGGGACAGTTCAGACCCAGTTTGGTGTGAACTTTCAAATGAATCTGGACCTCATTAGAGCAGGTCTCCTAGGCCCGACCAAAGGTCTCCCTTCCCTAGAAAGCCTTGCAGGGCTTCAGAGTCAGGTGGTGTAAAGGCATCTATATAGGTTTTGTTGATTATTAACCTAATTTTCACCCTACACAGAGAAAGAGCAACATGTTTTGGGAAAGTCTGTACCCACAGGGTGGGCAAGGTGTAGGACCCTCTCTCTGAAACACTAAAACAGGGACTAGATCCAGCCTCAGACCATAGCCTCAGCCTTCTTCTTCTTTTCCTTGCTCCCCAGGCTCTACCTGGCAATGAAAAATTCATCAAAAGAATCATACAAGGGAGGAAGTAGCCAAAAGTACAAGCTCCCCTCATGTATGTTTAAAAGGCAGGAAGTTTTTATGTTAGCACTTACAAGTGGTGAATGCTCAGAGAGCCATGTGAGAGATAATAAATGGCTTTTGTCTGGACACTGATTAAAGAGGGACTGTGAGATGCCTCTTTCTACACCCACACTGCTACTTGTCTTTTCCCTAAATTAAAAGAGAAAGTCCCTGGGTTTGAACCACAGCAAGGCCACCCCCGTTTCTGATGTGGGAGGGCGTTATCTCAGACTGCAAGCCCTTCTTCTCCCGCTGAGGCTCCCTTTCTTAAATTAGTGCCAAGACAGAGAGCTGGAGAGAGAAAACTGCCTTCTGCCCCACAGAAAAAAACAGGAAAACCCCAAGCTGTGGAGCATGGAATCTCCAGAGGTTGCTCAGGCATCACTAATTGACTTCTCCTCATCCTCTCTAGGGCCCGCGAGGAAGAAGAGGGAGATCTCCACTCTGCCTCAGAGGGGCCCCAGGCATGGACGGGCAAAAAGGAGAAGCGGTCAGTATGGGGGTGATCCTGCTGTCCTGCTGAGACCCCACCACCACCCTGCAGCAGCGCAGGGCTCTGCATTAGGGCTGGGTGAACCCTGGCTGCCCTAGGTGGGGTTTCTTGGCCCTCCAAATTTTGCAACAGCAAGAGAACAAAAAGCTTCTTTGGGAAAACATCAAACATCTTCAGCTGTGCTTGGTAGACCAGGAGACCAATTGGTAGACCAACACTCAGTGCAGTACTTCAGTACAGTGGGGTAATGCTCAGCCTTTCATTGCTCATCAGAGAATATAATCAAAAGCTTAATTTCATGATACTGACCTGCAACCCATGTCCCAGATCAGTCCCTACATGCTTCGGGCCCTACCACCACCGACTCACAAGATTTTTGCATCAGGAGGTGGCACTGCTTTTCCTCCATGTGTCAGTGGAGGGTAATGTGATTTCTCCCCAAACTCCAGCACCTGTAAGCAAATAGGGAATGAAAAAAATGACCATCAATGTTTTAATTTAGGTCACTTTTCCCATGTTCCTTTTCCTTTGATATTTTTAAGTATATGTAATCAACAAATCCAGTTCTCACCAGCTATGAGCAGAAAAAATTTCTTTTCAGCAAGCCCTGTTGGCAAAACCCAGCATCTCCCCAGCACTGGAATTGCAAGCCTGGCTTCCATCTTCTGCGTGGTCTTGTTGGGGTTCCCAGAGGTTCTCTGGAGGCCAGATCCTCTCCACGCCTCCACCTCAGCCTTTGTGGTCCCTTACATATTCCAAAGAAACCTGCCTTAAACCTGGTAACATCCTTAGAGCCCTACTGCCTTGTGCATATATAAGTTAGAGCAGTCACACAGCTCTTCAAACTCAGTGGAAAAGCAAAAAAAAAAACAACCCCAAAAAAACTGTGAGCCTGCACCCAGCCCTTTGAGACACACTTTTGTTCTTGTTTCCCCGCACACGGATGAGACCGTTCCTTCCAGCTTAGCCAGCTACCCACTGATATCCCTTAAATTTATGGGAAAACATGTGAGCATTTTTCTCCATCTCCATTTCTAGAGCATCCTCTCCTCTCTAAGGTGCACTTATTCTTGGAGCATTTAATGGTCAATCTACTGAGCTTTTGTAATGACTTAAGTGTTTTTAACAGGGTGAAAATGGGCCGGCTGGCCAGAAGGGAGAAAAGGGAGATCCTGGTCTTTCTGTGAGTACTTTAGTCCAAGATGACATCCTATTACACAGGCCTGAATAGAGAAAATAGGACAAACTGCCCCTAAGAGGTGTAGAGAAGGAGGGAAATGGTGAGAAACAAATTAATGCAGAGAATATCCAGGAAATGAGAGTGTTGGCCATTACCCAGAGACATCAGATAGGCACGAGCTGGAGCAAAAGCAATGCTGGGCAGTCCAATGCCAAGTCCAAGCAATGACCCGGAGTTTGGGGCACAAAATTTGTCACCCCTACAAGGTGGAGCGCACGTGAAGTTGCAGTAGGGTGCAACATTAAAGATGCTCAGCTGAGACAGTGGTAGTTGGTTAGCCCAAGGACAAGGGATAGACTCAAAACCCATGGGACCAGATGTCTCACTCTGTGGGGATTACTGTTAGCTAGAAAAGAGACAGAAGAGAAGAAAACGAGGTGCAGTTACATCTCAGCTAAACCTCGTGCTACAGCCCATCTCTGTCGGTCAAGCCTGCAGTGTGATTTCAGCAGATCTGTGATGCAGATGGGCTGACGAAGCTTCTCAGAGGACATCTGAGGGACCTTGACTCCAGGGACAGTGCCAAAAAGGTTCTGGTACTCACTGGAAAGCCAGCCTGGGCTTGAGGTGTCCCACGGTCCTCATGGCTGGAGATGTCTGTTCCTCTGGGCAAGAAAGAAACCATCGGTAGGGGAATCATTTTCCTGATAAGCCACAAAATGTGAACCAAGGTCTCTATGACACCAACATCTTGGCCAAACCGAAGTGGAGGTGGCCAGAGACCACATCTGGTGGGGCAAGGGGAGTCTGGCTGGGACATAAAGCAGAGGGAGATGGAGCTTGGGTAGAAAATCTCCTCTAACCTCTGCTTTTCCCCCTGGGGCACAGGAGGAAGAGGTGAAGGAGGTGGTCAGGAGCGAGATGAGAGGCAGATGCGGTAAGTCGGCTGGTGAGCCGCGCTCGGGGCCATGGCTCTGACATCTGCCGGTGGCTAAATTGGAGCAATTTGAGCACCAGCACATGCTCGCCCGGCAGAGCAAATATCACCCCATTAGCAGCCAGCGGAGACGTGTCACCTCGCCAAGCTCGGAGACGAGCATGGGTTTCTGGGCCCTGGGGTCTCTGTCGTGGCCCTGACCTCCTGCTCAAACTCTTAATATTTTTTTCTTTCAAACCTTCTGTCTTCCCATTTTTTCCCCAGTGGTTTTATCAGTAAAGGTTTCCTCACTGGTCACCTCCATTTCCCCGCTGATCGGTGAAAGACACTGGGTCACCAGGGGAAGTTTGGAGCCATGTTTTGCCAAATAACAACCTTTTAATTCCCGTCTACTTCGTGGTGCTTCTTGACACACAGACCTCTCTTCTGCAGCAGTGAATAGCTGCCAAGCAGGGTCATGGCAATAACAAAAAAAAAAAAATGTGGAAAAAAAACACATTTGGAGTTGGTTTTACCCTGTAATCCCCACATCAAAAGGGTTTTAGGGTTTTGTGGTCTTGCTTTCCTTGCTCAGCTTCCTGAACACCACTCATGTCCCTCTCCCTGGAGCCTTCCTGTGGCCAAAGAAGGTTTGGGTTTGCCCCCTTGCAGTTGCCAAGATGATTAAGCCAAATTAGTGCTTGTTTCCGTCTAGAGATGTTAGGAGGTGTTTGAACGCTTTTCAGGGGTAAAAAATGGAAAATAATCCATGAAAGCATGTGCTACCTGTAAAAATAATTATTTTATTGGAAGAAAAAACTGCATTTCCATAGGGAAGGAATAAATAGAGAATAAACTTTGCCCTGTCTTGTGTTTACAGACTGTGGAGGTGAGCTGGGAAGGACGTTCGCGGAAAGGGGTAAGGCTACTAATACAGAAATGTATGTGAATATATAATATATAAATAATATATATATTTCTAATATAGAAATATCTAATATTTCTAATACAGAAATATATGTGAATGTGCACTGGAGTAAAAAGGGTGTTCTCCCTACCTCAAACAGTCTGAAACTATGAGTGAAAAGATGTTGTTAAGAAAGAGTGTTTTTTTCTGAGATTCAGTATGGAAAATGACCCTGGATCACTGAATGCTTTTAGACCCTGGCTCCTAGGGGGACTTTTTTTGAGGGAAAGATGAAAAAACAAGGTTAAGAGGGACACCAAGAAGTCTCCTGCTTCCACTCTGCACTGCAAGACAGAATCAAAGCTATTCTTGACAAATATTTCCAACACCCAGATGTAAAAGCTGTAGCAATAGGAACTCCTCTCCATACCCATGAAACAGATCCTGTTATTCCACCATCCCAAACCCTTAACACAATAAGCTTTGGTGCCTGCATTTTGGGTGTCTATGTGCCATTTAAGCTCCCCCTTTAGGGACCTAATGGTTATGGTCCATGGAATATGGAGGGCAAATCTGCTGGTACTGATGTAGACCCATTTGGTCAAGGATTCAACCTCTCTTTTTTTTTTAGCCTTCGTAGCACATTGTTTTATAGTATATAAAAGCAGAGCATTTCACAAAGCTGAGACTTTCTAAAGAGAGAAATAGGTCAAGAAGCAAATAGCTGGGATACTTGGCAGCATCCTTGCTCTGGACATGAGGAGCCAGTACAATCACAGACACACAGTGTAGCTGGGAACTCCCTTGGCATGGGACATTCCTAATTACACCAGACACAATATAGCTTTTTCTGGGCTCTGTTTCCCCTCCTGCTCTGTATTTAGAAAACAAATGTGTCAGCGTAGAGAGCATCTCTCCCTGGTGTCTCCATGGCCCCGTACGTGGGATCCTGCTCTTGCACTGGCCTCCACTTGCTCCTGCAATGCTCATAAATCACAACAAATGAATCCTGCACAGTGAATATTCTCGGACACAGAAGAATTTCTGCTCCTATAAAAGACAGCCCTTGCTGACGTGTTTTGCATTCATGACTCAGGTTCTACCCAAGGGATTTGCCTGTTATCCAGCTGCTCAGTCCTTCAGCCAGGAGCACTTGGTCCTCTCTCCATCACTCCTGTTCAGAGCGTCATTTAGACGTAGCTCTACATTCACAAAGGAAAGCAAAGCTGCATCAAAACCACAGTGGACATGCCACAGAATATTAACCTGGGATGGATTCGATCTGCTGGTCCAAATCTCTTCAAAACACGTTTCTGGGTTTGCACAGCCAGGTTCAACCAGATCTGCCATCCTGTAACCTCAAACACTGTACATACATACAGCCAAAACTCCTAAAATATCATACATAAAGCCAAAACTCATAAAATATCTGCCTCACTAATGTGCCTGCTAGCCCAGTCCTAGTCAAAATCCCACCTGTCCCACATTTATCCTTTTTTTTTTTCCTTAGCTGGTCTTATCTGAGAAGACTGCAATGCCCAACATTTTAGTGGATCCACCCCATAGAGATGCTACAGGTCCCACAGAATTTAATTATACAGGGGGCTTTGATCACATCCCAAGCATCACTGAAAACATGTCCATGCAGTGCCCGTGGTGATCCAAAGGGGTCCTGCCACACACTGGGAGCTGCTTCCTTTAAAACCAGCTTTTAGTCTGCATACATTTAGTATATCCCCCTGCCTTTGTTGACAAGACAATAGACAGCATGATCTGCCCCTACGCACTTGCCTTTCTCAAAAGTATGTGTGATTTGGGAATGATTTCCTACCTTGGCCACATGCCCATGCTCTGGAGGTTATGGCCAACAGAACATGGCATTGTGTTGAATTACAACTATTTTTCCAAGCACGGGGGGCTTAGCTGTAAAAACCATCATGCCAGATTTCATCCTCACTGACCCAGCAATTAAATCCACAGGCCTGGAGGCAGCTGAAATCAGCAGGCAGCTCCCAGGGTATTCTGAGGGACAGGAACACCCTGGAAGGGATGGTGAAAACCAGGAAGAAATACTCAACAAAACCCAGAGCATGACCACGTTGGCAACATTGTCGGAGCCCTTCATGGACCCTTCCCTTATTGCAGGTAAGTGCAGCTGCCTGGATGCATGCTGTCGGTCTTTTCTACCACAGAAATAATGCTTTCACCTCTCTTAGAGCACACCATGAACCCTGTGCTAAATCTCTATCATGGACAGTGGGCAGAAAGGAGGCAGGAAAGGGATTTCCAGCAAGGACTCCTACACAAAATCCCACGTGCTGGACAGGGTTGATCTGTGGTTCAAAGCCAAGATGATCCAATGCTCCTACAAAGGGCAGCAGATGAGGAAAAAGGGGCCCAGTGATGATTGCCACTTTTGAAAGGACATTCCTAAATTCTGGAAGGAGGCAGCCAAGGTTTTCGGGCTGATTTTGTCCCACTCACGTCCTTGCAACTTCTAGTAAAGCTTCCTACCAGCCAGAAATTACATCTCTGAGACCAAACGCTTCAGCTATTATGGACTATTTCTGCCCAGGGCCTCGTGAACCATTTAATGGGTAAAACTTCTGATTACAGCTAATGGGAAAACAACCAGCTCGATTTGTCTCTCTTTGTGTTGCCCAAGAGAGAGGGGGAGACAGAACAGCCAAGGTCCTGCTTTGCAGATGCACATACATGACCGGCCCATACATGAACACCAGTAGGTCTATGACATCTCCTCATCTACCTGTGCACCATGCTAGTGTGATTGGCCACATTTTTAGGAATTATCAGTCTCCCCAATAGGATCTGAAGCAGTGCTGGGCAGCTGAGATGCAGCTACTATTTGGGGAGGATGAACAAGCCGATGGGGTTGTTCCCCAGGAGGCTCCAGGACCACACTGGGATTCACTGGGACGGTGTCCTGGTGGAAAAGCTCAGGAGATGAGTCTGATGGACATGGGGAAATCCATTAGTGCTTGGCTGAGAATGGCCAGCTCTCCAGGAAGAGGATAGGACGGGGCAGTTTTAGCTGCATTTTCCAATCATCCAACCTTTCTTCTGACCGTGAACCATGGAGTGAGTCCCTGGGGGACTTCTTGGTCCAGCCAGCTCACCAGCTGGCCAGCCAACACATCAGTGGGCCAATCAGCTCTGCTACTTTGGAAAATGTTAAAAAATAAATAAAATAAAAATCACATTGCACTTTTTTAACATGCAAAACCCCCGATGTTATATAATTTCAAACCTCAAAACAAGTGGTAGCCTGTAGAGGCCAGTGACTGCAGTGTAGATATGTTCACCTCTATTACACTATGGCACTTTCCCTGAACTTTGGGATGCATTTTAAGTCAAACCCATTGACGATGACCCCAACTTTTCACCCATATAATCTGCTCAGGACCAAACAAACCCTCCCGAATCCAGCTAAGCCTGAAGCCAGCCTCCAACCATCACCGCCTTCCTCCTGCCCATCCCTCAAACTCTCACCTAGCCTCTGCATGGCACTGCGAAGACGTCATCCATCTGGGTTTAAACTCACTTTATACCAAGGCAGCATTCGGGATCTGGGCGGTTTCAGATCGATGGAGCGTACCACGCGTTATCGAATCACAGCTGCCGCCGTCGCCAGCCGACAATCCCATTAAAGCCTGGGTCTGAGGCAGGAGGGCTCATAAATCGCTCGGCTAAGTGATGAGTGCGGATAGGCGCTCGAAATGTTAACAGGATTCTGCAGTCGGAGGGTTATTACCGCCAGATTACAATCGCTCCTGGCTTTTCAAAGCTCCCAGATTTACAAAACTCCGGCCTGACATTTATCTCCCGCAAACAACCTCAAATACTTCCATTTTCTCTGACTAACACCCAACCTTTTTGACTGAGTTGTTTAACACCATTAAGAATTTTATTGCCGCCGGTTCCTCCCCCCCGCCTCGCCAATCGCTCCGTGACATTTATTAAGAGAACTTGTTAAGTGTTGGAAAGCCATGCAAGGCTCCGATGATCAATATTTAAATGATGGCTAATTTGTTTGCGTGCCCTCATTACGTGTAATTTCCATTTGCTTCCCCAGCAGCTTCCAGTGTGCAGCAGATAACGGGGCCCTCTCTGCACAAGCGCCGAGAAGCCCACAGTCAATTACCAGGTGAAATACAATGAATTAAGTGACATTTAGGAAAGTCAGCTCCCTAAATGCTTTCTGGCCTTGAGATCAAGGGGATGTGGGGCTGAAAGTGTTACACGTTCCAGCACACAGCGGCTCCAATCTCAGATTTGAGCTCGCCTTAAGGCAGCTGCATTTGTCCCCACCCCAAAAAAACACAGTGAGATTCCCCTGTGCAATGTCCCCTAATACAACCATCACTACAAAGACCCCCACCCCAAGAAATTGGGGTTCATTGCCCCCATGCAAAGCTCAGAGACCTCCTTGATGGGCAGCCAGTGCTGCGGAGCAACAGGAAGCTTTGTGCCCATCCCACTATTGGAAACCCACTGCCAAATGCCCACTGCTGGTCCTTGCTGCCCCCTTTCCTCCTCCAGCCCCATTTTTTGGGGTGAGAACGCAACCAAAGAGCATGGGCAGCTCTTGCACCAGCCCCATACATTTGCCCAAGGTGGAACCAGGGTGGCTTTTGCCCACCTGGGTCCCACACCTGAGTGGTGTTGGGGTCTCCCTGCAGCCCCTTGCCTGCAGCCGATGGACGAGGGTTCCTGCCGGCACTACTCCCTGCGCTGGTATTTCCACCCCATGACGAATTCCTGCCGACCTTTCATCTTCGGGGGGTGCCGAGGGAATGGAAACCGCTTCGAAAGCAAGTGGGAGTGTGAGCGGCGCTGCAAAACCTCAACAGGTGAGGCTGCCCCTGGCTCTCCTATCCTCCTCTTCCTCAGGAGGAAGCAGGAAAACCCGTCTGTGATCCATCCACCTCCTTCGCCTGGTGGTGCCCCACCAGGACCAGGCAGGAGGGCTCCAAGCCCAGCAGGACAAGGGCTGCTCTGTTTTATTTGATAAACTGGGATGGTAAAGGGGTAGTGATGGTTTGGAGCAGCAGGGGGAGGAAGGGGAAGAGGCCAGCTGCAAAGGGGACAAGAAGGACTGTCTGTTCCCTCCATCCATGGAGAAAAGGGAGGTTTCCAAGGCAGAGCTGCTGCTTTGGATGGAAGTAAAGACCCTGAGGAGGCAGCTTTGCCCACCAGCCTCTCCAGGATGGGCTGCTCAGCTGCTTTGATTTTTAATGTACCCTGCTCCCACCGGCAGCCCTATAACCAGTCATTCTTTCCCATCTGTCCCTCCAAGTCTCACCGATTTTTCTAGATGCCTCTAATTTCAAGGTCTTCCCCTCCTGCTCACAGCACATTTCCCACCCTGGTCCCCTCCAGCCTCTCCTAAAACCATCTCCTCCCTTGGGCCACAGCCACTGATGGGCTGCAGGGTGGACCTGGGGTGATGAGGAGGGTCCAGACCAGCACCAGTGCTGGGTCCCGATAGTTTGCATGCCTCGAGCTCATCACCCCATGCCTTCTGCAGGAACACAATCCTCAGACAGCTCCATCCAAGTGCCTCTCTGGCCTCTCCAGCCACCAAGGACTTGGGGCTGAGTTTGAAGCTGGTGGAGCTGCCTTGGTCTAGCCCAGCTCGTGAGCAGTCCCGAACATCCCTGTGTGTGTTTCATGTCTCACCAAGGGTTCAATGGGCAAAACTCACTCCTGGAAGACCAGTTGGGCTACTGTTATATGATGTAGGCTTTGGAGGGTTGGTTTTCCTGGTTCTTCCTACTCTCCAGGCACATGGCAGCGTGCCACAGGGGAAATGGGCTCCTGCTGGCCCTGGCAGTAATGTAAACACCACTACTGCTGAGCAGGGCATGAGCTGAAACACTTTCCTAGAAAGACATCCCTCCCTCAGCCTTTTCTCTGCGTGGAAGAAATCCCTCTGGGCAGCAGGAGAAATGCATTAGCTCTCCACAATAAATTAAAAAAAAATACTGGTGAGGTTTACCTGCTCTGTCTTCAAAGGCATTTTATGAAGACAAGGAAATTAAAGGTAGGGATATACAAGTTCAGGTCCTTTTTGGAGTTTTTAGGTGGTCCATATTTGGTTGGTTGATTTTTAGACTGGCATCTGCTATACTTAAAAACAAGACCATTGCACAGGGTGTTATCATCCAGTTGAAACCTCCTGATAAGCAAGGGGTTTTGCACAGCCTGAGCTTCCTATTTTGCGAGGGAGAGGGCAGTGTAAATATTTGTTGCTCTAAGTCCAGTTTAGGACAGGCAATGCCACCCAGAGAGCTGAAATGTTCCTTGGGGAGTACGGATATGGATTGACCAGCCAGGATGGGGAGATTGGCTGCCCCAGTGCAGCCAGAAGCCCTCTTTTCCCCTCACACGAGGGTTGACATCACTCCTCGGGGAGCCCATCCTCATTTCTTGACCATGAGGACAGCCAAGGTAGACCAGTTGGCCCATTTCACCCAGTCACCACCCACATTTGGTGGCCTGCCCCTTGCTATTTCCTACACGAGGGGCAGCCACTCTCTAGGCTCTAAATCCAGTCCCAGCAGCACTGGGTTAGAAGTAAACCTCTTTCTGGACAATGTGGTGGGCCCAGGCCATGAGTGTTAGGCCACAGGGTGGGCTTCCCAAAGCAGCTTCAGTTATCTCCAGAGCCACACCTGCACTCCCTCTGTGGGGACAAGCAGCTGCTGTGGAGTGGGATTCATCCAAAATTAGCCCAGGTCCCTGTGTCCTCCACGTGCCCACTTCTTGCTGGCCCTAAAGAGTGTCCAGAGCTGGCCCCTATCGGGATAGTTGCTTTATGGGTACCTGACATGTCATGATATGACCAAGCAGAGACAATCCCATGGCGTTAGGGCCTCCTGAGCCAGTCCAGACGTGGGAGGCCCAAGAAGAAGCCCAAATTACAGCCAACCTCCAACATCCCCTTTGTTTCCTCTTTCCTTTCAAAAACCAGACCGAGGGAGGTGATCGGCTGCAATCCACACCTAAATCAAAGGGAAACAGAGCTGTGAGAAGTGCCTCCAGAACATCTTGGAGACTGGACAAGCAAGACAACCCATTTAGCATGAAGAAGCAACAGAGGTTGGGGAAAAAAAAAAAAAATCAAAAACTAATTATGAACAGAAAACAAAGCGATATGAGGAGAGCAAAGCACCTGATTGCTCCGGAAAGCTTTGTCTGGAGGCTCATGACTGCACCGCTCTACTCAGAAAACTGCTGTGCAAAACCAGACAACGCCCACCCCCGAGTCTATTTTTGTAAAATAAAAGTGTGTTAATGCTGCTGTGTATCATCCGAGCTGATAATTCACGCGGAACCAGTAACCCTTTAAGAAAGGTTGATGGGAAGCTGGGGGTTTCCACTGCCCCGTGTCGTGGGCAGGCTGAGCCCCATCCTGGTGGCAGAAAATATTTCAGCTTAGCCCTGACATCCTCAGGGCCTTTAGTGAGTCCCAAGTTGTATGACAAGAAAAATAATAATTTAAAAAAATGGATTTTAAACCAGGCCTGGCTTCTACCTGCAAAATGCCAGCCCCAAGACTTCAAGGTGTGTGGAGGTCCATTAGGTGGGAGGGTAAAGCTCGGGGGTTGGTGGCCACATGGATCCAGCTGAGATCAAAAACATCTCCAAGTGCACTCATGGGACAGCACACCAGCCCCTGGGAGGGTTGCAGTAGCTCAAACAACACAAATTTTCCTCCCAAGTCCTCAAATATTCAGAATTTGCCAGAAAAACAGCAGAAGTGAAAGGTTCTGCCTTCCTCACAGGCGAGAAAATTGCTGCCGTGTTGCAACCAGGCAGGAAATGTGGGGTCTGAATGCGATGCTTATTGCATCGTGTCTGCAGGGGTTGTGCTGGGAATTGCCTTTTTTCCCCCAAACGGCCTTGGTGGGAACGTTGTGGTTAGATGAGGGTTTGTGGTGGAGAAGGGCTGGAGGCGATGGCTAGGAAATTATCAGTGGGTTTTATTAAAAGTTTGGATACACGTTTTGGTAAGACTGAGATCAGGTTTTCCTGGCTGAGCAGGTATGGTTCATTGCTAACCTGTACAGGCAGTATGGTGTACAGGCAGAAGTACAGGCAGGAGCCGGATTCATTCCCTCTAAATGAAAAAATAAATAAATTAATTAAATTTAAAAAAGGGGGGGGGGATATTGGTAAATGTTGGAAATGATACAGGTGCCATTTTCAGCCTCTCTTCTCAAAAGGATGTTTTGCATCAAAATGTACTTTGGCAAGCAAAAACACGCAGGTGTGCATCACAGCAAAAAAAAAAAAATACTCCCTGAGAAAAGAAAAAGTACTCCTGGCTGAGCAAAACACTGGCTGCAGGCTCACCCCACCCAAAAAAAATAATGATAATAATTTTAAAAAGGCCTTTCTGTGCTTCGAGGTAAGTCCATGGCATCGAGAAACAAGAATTTCTCATCGAGAATGAGCCCTAACAGAGTGCATGACCCCAGGTTCATCCATGACCCTGGTATAAAAATCTCTATTAAGGAAGGACTTCGCCAGGGGGATCAAGTTGTTGGGCTCTCACACTTTTTAGAGCTCTAAAAGAGCTGGGGGAAAGAGATTCAGCCATAGGAAGGGCTGAGGATACATTCCCAGAAAGTTTCGCCCACATCGACCCAAGCTGGGACATCTCTGGTTGCAACCTCCCCGTGCCCCAAATGAGGCTTCCTGATGCAAATCAGTCTGTGGCTGGACTGGTGCAAAAATATCCATATGGGCACATGGGGACCCAAAGTAAACACAGTTAAAATAAACGTTTTAACAGGTTCTAATTCCTGCCTCTTTCTACTGAGCCCATATGTGGCTGCACCATCTCTGGTAATATGGGATGTGTCCTCATCCTAGCCTCCTTTGGGTCCCTGCCTCCTTTGGGTCCCTGCCTCCTTTGGGTCCCCAAATCCTCTCAAGACATCTCCTCTGCCCCCTGCCCTATCTCTGCCCTCCCAATGTGGGGTTTCCACCAGGAGCTTCTCTCCAGTTCAGGGTGCCCTCTGAGGGACTACCGCCACCAGACAGCTCACTAGTATCTCCAGGTGGCACTTATTTCCCAAAAACAAGAGCAGGAAGCCTTCCTCCATCCCATGGCTGCTCCCTCAGAGACCCCAGCCCCACATTTCCTCATCCACCTCCAGCTCTCAATTTTACCAGGGCTTTAGAGATGAGGATGGTGCATTTCTGCGGGCCAGTGAGGCACCTGGCAGGCATGTTAAGTTGACATAAAGTCTGAAGAGACAACAAGCTATAGGAATTGCCTGAAGATAATTTTTATGGCTGTGAATCAGCAGCATGGTGAGGTTTGGAGGCAGCTAGAGGTGAGCAAATGGACCTGGAAGCATGGACCATGGGCCTGGGACCCACCTGAGAACATGAGGAATTTTTCTTCTGGCCTCATTATTCCCAGGACACTGAAGGAATGGGCCAGCACACTCAATTTTCCTTTTAAGCCCACTGCCATCACTTTAAATAGAGCTTCACCTCCCCACGTGTGGAATTCCTTGGCAGCTTTGGGCTCCAAGCTTGGCCCAAAGGAGTGTCCCAAAGCCAAATTTGGGGAGCAGATTTGGCCACTTGGTTTCGTGGTTAAGCCATAGCTGAAGGAGAGGGGCAGAGCCTCTGTGGTGTGATTTGGCTCAGGACCTTTCACCATAAACCATGCCCACAAGGGAAGCCCAAGCAGCAGCTCACGGGAGAGCTGGGGGACTTAATTCAGGGTTGCAAAGCACTTGGAAGACTTCTCCAGTGGGAAGCAGCACTGCAGGCGAGCGTATAGGATCAAGCTGTTCAGTCCTCTGCTGGGTGTATAAAACGCAGCTTGAATTTCCCATCAGAGCTCTGGGAGCTTGGGCATAATGGGAAATTGATAACTCGATTTTTTTTTAATACGTCTAACCTTAAATGTTCGTTATTGATTTGCCATCTGAACTGCTTTGGCAGGGCCAAAATATTACCGGAACGCATCCTCGGTGTTTCCTTGGAAATGTCACGTCACTCTAATTGAGTTTCTTGAAATGATTTGATTGCAGGGTAGGGGAGACTTTTAGGGCCGAGAGGTTTGCTGGGAGCCGGCTGCTTTCCAGGTGCAGGGAGCTGGGGCTGCTCCAAGCGGGGCGAAGCCAGAAGATTCCTGAACATCACAGGTTGGAGAAAAGCCATAAAAAAAAAAAAAAAAAAAGCGAGGAGCGTGGCTACAAGCCCCAGGCATAGGAAGAGAGGCACAGGCTGGGGCTCTAACGCACGTAAAACCAGCTTCAAAAATCCTTAGTTTTGCAAAGAGGAGGGGGACTTCAGGGCGTGGGTGACCCCAAAGCCCCATTCACATGGATGCTATGGAGCTGAGCATGTGGGACTATATATATGGCTGTGTACCTATAGCTGAAGCACGCTCAGCCCCTTAAATTTGGGATTTCAGCGCTGCCTTGCACATCTGGCCAGCGGAGCCTTGCGAGGAGGTGAGGGAAGGAGAAACTTGCCCAAGCGCGGCATCCGATGTCAGCGGGTAGTTCCTAGGCAACCCTGACAAAAGAAAATGGATGGCGAGAGATGAAGAGGCTGGGCCGGAGTAATTGAGTAATTCGATAACGATCCGGCCCCTGAAATGGCTGCGAGCCCCGAGCATCATCCAGCCTCCTCTGGCTGCGCCGGCAGATTGGAGCGGACAGGCTGACGGGGAGGGAGCTGACAGAAGTCCTCGTCTTCACTCCTGCCAGAGTCAAAAGCAACAGAAAAGTTCATCGCCGTGTCACCCATCTGAATTGCATCCGGCTAGGTAAATTAATTACCTGGTATTTTTAGAGCAGGAGTAATTTAGGTGCTGGAGATGCTGCGGAGGCAAACGGACGTGAAGCTGATGCAGGGCTGGACCCGAGCTCTGGCAGGACACGTCTTGCAAAAGCACCCAGATTGGCTCATTTTGGGAGCAAGAGCAATTACTGCATTGTTATTTTGGTCTACATAACCACTGCCGGTAAAAGTGAGGATGCTGCTGGTGAGCACCATCCCCTGCCCATGACAAGGGTGGGATTGCAGCCTGATGGCTGTGGCATCCTGGAGAAGGAGGGGAAATGGTAAAGAAGCCCCCAAATCCTTTGGTGCTGGGCAGGCAGCTCTGCCTGCTGAGATGGGGCGAGCAGGAGCAAAGACTGGGATGGATTCACCCCACAGCATCATTGCTGGGTGGGTTAGGAGCAAAACCAAGCAGAAAATCTCCCCATCCAGGATCCTGAAAGAGCTGTGTCAGTCTGTCCTGCCCTGTTTCACCCCAAAACAACCCAGGAAATCCCTTCGGATCCGTAAGGTTTGGGTCACACATCTCCTGCCTGGGGCATCCCCTACCCAGCTCCCTGAGCCCCATCAGCAGGTCCCCATGTCCCCAAGATGTGTCCCACCCTGCCCCTAAAGCCACCCCAAGCACCTCCACGTGGCTCATGAAGCGAAGGAGCCACCCCTTGGCCATGATCCTTGCAGCAAATAAATGCTGAAGGAGCAATATAACCCAGCCGTGGAGAAGTAACCATCATATTTCTTGCATTTTTCTTGATTTTGGGTGTTTCCTCCCAATGGGAGGTGTGGTGGCCACGTAGCTGCAGGCACACACCCTGCACATGGTGCAAGTGCCTCCTTGGAGAAGGGGTAGGAGGTGTGATAGGGACAGCAAACAAAAACATTGCTGCAAACACATGGGGAAGACAATTTGGAGGATTTAAGAGAATTTTTTCTTCTCCAGTGCTATATTTTTTTCCCTCCTTTAGAGGGAAAGCATCAAGAACCAAGCTTTATTTCATGCCCAAAGAGCTGACAGAGGTGAAGTCTGGCAGTTTTTAAGAAGGTGGCTTGGTCAGTGACAGTTTGACCCCTGCAAAATGAACAACCTTCTCATTCCCTATCCCCTCCTGTCTCTCTACCAAGGTCCCAGCCCAAAGCCATGAGGCTTTCCAAGCCACCAGCACCTTCTCTCCAGCCCCTTTGCAGATAAATGCAAGGACTTGCTGCTGCTGAGCTGCCAGCAGGAGTGAAACCACCCCGAAAATTGTGTCATGGGGCAGAGAAACCCACATAAAAAATGAGTTTTGGGGGAGAGGAAGAGCTGTTTGCTACAGGGTTATGGAGAGATGGAGAATGGGCAGTCCTGAATTTCCAGCCTGCACAGCCCTGAAAATGCACATCGTGTATTAAAAGTTATTAAAGATGGGTCAAAACAACCCAGAAAATCCCTTTTTGCCCATCTACGGACATACTGTGCCTCCATGTCCAACTCCTCTCTGCAGCCGTGGTGATGGAGATATTAAAAAGGACCACACGTGGCATTGCCTTCGCCTCCCTGAGCCTGCCAAAAGTTTCGTGTTGGTATTTGGGGCGTGCTTTTCGCTTTCAAGGCTTCTGGTCTGCCACGACCACGAGATGCTGGGTCTTATTTTTCCCAGTAGTGGAACGGTTGTGGCGATGAAATTTTAATAAGATCTTCTTCAGCTGCCCACATTTAGGCTTAAATGATGATTCAGAGAAGGAAATTGAGCTCGGCAACTGCAAGAGAGGCTGCGGAGAGGTGGGAAGGTGTCCTGCTCCTGGAGAGACAGACGCACAAGGGGTACCAGTGAGGATGCTCGTGACAAAGCCTGCATTTTTTACAAGTTTGGTAATTTGGGGAGAAACTTTGGGGAGTTTGGGTCATACTCCCCTCTGCCTCAAATGAGCTCCCGAGAGTGTCCTTTCTCCAGGGTCAAGGGTTATTTTTATGCCGTGATATTTTTAATTTTTACAGCAAAATCTATGCTTTGAGCTCTGCAAAAAAGCAAAGAGCAAAGCAGGGATCAGCAAGCTGTGGTAGCCAGCCGGGGACAGCTAAAACAGGGTTTAAAGCAGACCGATAGAGATGTACCAGACAGTTTGACTTCTTTCATCTTTTTTGTTTTTCTTTAGTGCTGTTTTCTCTTTCCTATTTTCCCCTAATAAAATCACCGTGAAGACTCCATGTCTGGCATGCAGATTTGCCTCCTGCAGGACACTGTCCTGCACCGACCCTACCGAAGAGCGAAGCATTTTATGGGTAAATAGCTACAGAAATACACCCCATCATCTGCTGATGGCACAGGAGATGGAGATAGGTTTCCTTTCCTGGCTCCAGTGGTGACCTGCAGGATGATGGGAAATGCATTTGCCCTCATGCTCCAGCTTCGTACTTGGAAAAGAAAGAAAAAGAAAAAGAAAAAGAAAAAGAAAAAGAAAAAGAAAAAGAAAAAGAAAAAGAAAAAGAAAAAGAAAAAGAAAAAGAAAAAGAAAAAGAAAAAGAAAAAGAAAAAGAAAAAGAAAAAGAAAAAGAAAAAGAAAAAGAAAAAGAAAAAGAAAAAGAAAAAGAAAGAAGGGAAGGGAAGGGAAGGGAAGGGAAGGGAAGGGAAGGGAAGGGAAGGGAAGGGAAGGGAAGGGAAGGGAAGGGAAGGGAAGGGAAGGGAAGGGAAGGGAAGGGAAGGGAAGGGAAGGGAAGGGAAGGGAAGGGAAGGGAAGGGAAGGGAAGGGAAGGGAAGGGAAGGGAAGGGAAGGGAAGGGAAGGGAAGGGAAGGGAAGGGAAGGGAAGGGAAGGGAAGGGAAGGGAAGGGAAGGGAAGGGAAGGGAAGGGAAGGGAAGGGAAGGGAAGGGAAGGGAAGGGAAGGGAAGGGAAGTCCTTCCCTGCTTTTTGGTCTGGTCTTGCGTCCTGTTTCCCCGAGACCTTTGGGATCCGCCACCACCATATCTCCCCAAACAAGGACAGATTCAATTCCAAGTGTGTGAAGGTGAACCCACGCTTGCAAAGCTGCCAAAAACTGACAAACACCCCCCCAGGGCCCCACAGGGGGCCAGCCCTTTCCCAGTGTCCCCAAGCCATCCCACTGCAGCCACCAACCAAGAAGAGCTGACGATCCCATTCCCAAAAATTTGGAGCAAGCACAAGGGCACAGCCTGAAGTAATTGCAGTGGGTGCAAACTACAAGCTGGCATGTTCTCCCTCCATCGCACACGCTCTCCTTTCAGCCCCAGAAAACCCTCAGTGAGAGGGGACGACCACTCCACCACAAGGGACAGACCAGTTGAAGTGGAGTAACATCACTGCTGTGAAGACAGCTCCACAGACCTTGCCCTGTCCCAAAATGCAGTCTTCATATAGTTCAGTTCACTACCAAAATGCCCTGAGAAGACCCCATCACCTCCGGGAGAAAGTAGGCTTTAAGGTGGCTTAATTGATCTGGTTTAATATCACTCCTTTCCCCATCCTGTATTCCCTTCCCTGGGTGCCTGAATGATGGGTTCCCAGCTTTTGGCAATAGCAGAGTTTCAGTTTTGTCCTGAAGACCTGAAATTGCTGGAGGTGATCAGGGCCATGAGGTCCTCATGTCATTGGGTTGCTCCAGGATTTGGTTTCTGGGGTGCCTGTTTTGCCCTGCCTTCAGTCCCAGGGGATGCCAGACCCAAACCCCATGCCAGGAGCAATGCTGCCCTAATGATCCCCAAACAGGTGACAACTGAGCCCAAAATGCCACCCAAGACATTTCCAGGGGATCCCCCGGCCCTTTTAAAGCTCTCCTCCACCTCAAAGAGACCTGGGATGGTGACATCTCCCTCTGAGAGGAAGAGGGGCACCCATTTTTGAGTGCCCCCACCCCTTTCATAAAGCACCCATTGGCCAGGTCGGCACCCAGAGCCCCCATCCCAGATGCATCTACAAGCTCAACCCCTTTCTTTCACCCCCAGCCCCATAAAATCAGGGGAAAAATGTGGGGAGGTTGTCCCTAACCCACTCTGAAGCATGTAGGGCTGCCAGTGGTCTGAGGCCAACAGGGTCTAAGGGTCTCCTGAGCTTTTTGAGGAACCACAGCTGATATCTGAAGCCCCCAGGGAGTGAGAAGATGCAGAACACATCTCTCCAAAGAGGCACGAGGGGACAGAAACACTGGTGAAGCTCTCACCATTCACCCCAAGCACCCATAGGAGTTGAGTTGGAGCCTCAAGGTGGCATTGCATTCATTTTAAATGGTTTTAGGTAACTTCTTGCAAGCTTCAGGGCCATGGTACCACCTGGTCCACCAATGCTCATTAAGACACCAGCTGCTGCTGCTGACTCAAGCCCTTCTCGCCCCACCAAGGATGAGGAAAGGCAGGACACGACCCGAGCAAGCCGAAGGTTGCTGAGAATCAGCACTCGCCTATCTGCAACGAGAGCAAAGGGAAATCATTTTTAATGGAGCTCCACCGCCAGGGACCCTTCGGAAATAGCTCCATCCATCACTGCTTCCTCGCCACGCAAGGTGAGCTGAAGGGTTTTGGCAGCTCTGGGGACCTGGCAGCCCTTCAAGGAAGCTCATCCTGCTGCAATAAATGAGCCTGCAAGAGTTTGCTGGAGCTAGAGGAGCGAGGACTGCAAGCCGTGGCTTCCCTCGCTCTTGCTGGGAAGGAGCAGGGTGGTGGTTCCCTCCGGCGATGTTTCCCATCCAGGTTTTTGCGTGGAGATCTGCAGGCAGGTTTGGTGACCAAAGGCTCCATGGATTTGCCTTCCAGGTCTCATTGAAAAAGGGGAAACGGAGATGTCAGTCCAGGAGATGGAAGCTTCAAGAGAAAATGAAAAAAAAAGTGAATTGCTGGGGAGATGAGACCGGTGTATCTCAGCCAACAGCTGGAGGTGGTCAAGAGGAAAATGTTCTACCAGGGATTGAAGCCAACGGGGAGCTCCCACCCTCACCAGTTGCTCTGTCTCATGTGATGGGCAGCAACCTCAAGGGCTGGGTGAGAAGCTGGGAGATGCTTATCCAAGAAGATCACGGCTCCGTTTCTCCAAAAAGCACCCGTGACCACTGCTGTGGTCCAGGAGTGAGAACGTCTCCCCATCGTCACTCCGAGCCCACCCAGAGGCACTTCTGGCTGCCACAACTTTTGTGGGGGATCTTAGAGGGTTTTCCTCAGGTTTGGTGGGATTTGTACCTTCCCTGATCCACCAGGAGCCCCCATCCCAGCCTTGGGAGGATCCTGCGCCAGGAACCTGACTTTTTGGGGTGCTCCAGCCCAGGACCATGTGGAGAAACCCCATTTCCAGCAGGGAGATCTCCATCCCCATCCTCTTTGCAGCACAAACCCATTTCTGCTCGCAAACCAGCACCGTGAGGCATTGCAGGAGACCTCACTGACCTCACCAGGACTGGAGCAATACTGGGACCATGGGCTGTTGTTGTTTTTTTTCTTGGCTGCTGCCTTGGGGCAATCGGAGTTAATTCTGCTGGACCTCAGTTGGTCTGGGGAGCTTGAAGGGCTGTGGATGGGGCTTTAGGGCACTACACTGGGGCAAAACCCTGCCGAGGTGGTACACCAGCCCCACGCGTCAAAGAGAAGCCCAAATTATTGGGATAATGCTGCTCATCAACACTGAAAACCCAGACAGGTTTCCTTAGGGGCCACAAAAACCTTCTGCATTTAAAATACCCTTGCAGGGAGTGCTCAGCTACCTGGAGGAGCGGGGGAAACGTGTCTGCGTGATCCTGCAAAGTCCCAGCACTGACGACAGCCCCGTTTTCGGGTGACTCTCAGCGGGTCGTCGGGTTCAGAGGTCTTTTTTGCCCCCCTTTTTCCTCTTTCTGAATGGGGAGAGGCACCGCCGGCCCCGTGACGTTGCCAGCTCCCTCTGATTTCATTTTAATGAAATCATGCCCAAACGAAGGCTCCACGTCTGGAGTTACGACTCAAACCCCGTGATCACTCATTTTTATATATACACAAGGGAGGGGAAAAGCGTTTCCATAGAGAGAAAAAATATCACAGCCCTCTTAATAACAATAAAAGAAAAGCGAGGGTGCAGAAGTTCAGGGGAAGGCGCCTGATGCCTCTCTCCTCGGAGTGAGACAGCCGAGCGAGCAGCAGCCCCTTCCCATCCCGAGCACCGAGGACTGCCAGGTGAGTGCCTGGATTTCATTTATTCACCAGCAGCCGGCTTCATTTGCACAAACTTTAAATATTTCAGTGCTTTCCTTGGGAGATCAGGTTCCACGTTTCTCTGCAAGGAAGAAAAGAAAAGAGAGGAGGGTAGGGAAAAGCAGTTCAAAATACTATAAGAGGCTCCCCGCCACCACCACCAGTGAAATGTCTTTTGGGTTATTATAACAATTTTTGGAGGTAGATCAGGCAGGGGAAGGGTTTGGAAATCTAGAAGCGGGGACGCAAATCGCTGCTGATGTTAAAGGGGCGAGGGGAGAGGAGGGCACAGCCCCGTCCACGTCGGGTCAGCCTGGATTTCGGAGCCCTGGGAATCAGCATCATCAGGAGGCATTCGTTAGGGAAGCAAAAGCGGCATCAGACAGAAAGTTTGTAAAGTCTTACAGGTCTCATCCGCTCTATTATTTTATTCCAGACTTACTTTTTGATGGGAAAAAAAAAAAAAAAATCAGCTTAATGCTCCTCTGCTGCCGAGGAGCAAATAGCTTTGTCCCCAGTTTGCCAGAGCTGCCCTGCTGGAGTGATTTACTTTTCTCTCCGAAGCCAAGAGGCAGAGCTGTCCTGCCGGGGCTGCCGGCTCCATCTCACCGTAATGCCTGGAAATCTCTCACGGGCGTCCCAGCAATTTCCACCCTCCGGCAGCAGCAGATTTAACTCCGAATTCCTCAACCCAGCCACAGGCAGATTTTCTTCTTTTCCTGCTTTTTTGGGGAGTTTAGGGGGATCCTCTGCCAGCTTTCTCTGGAAGCAATCCAAAAAACTTTCTGGCAGGGGAGCAAAACCCCTGTGAAAATTTATAGATATATATATTAAAAATTAGCTCTTGCTGCCTGGGCGCTGAATTTCCTTGCTACTTTGCCTCGCTTTTTGTCCTGCTTTTCCTCTGGCTCAGCCGAGGTTCCCAAAGAGTTTTGCTGAGCAGCAAATGCCCGTGGAGCCAAACCGTGGGTACTGAAACCCGTTTCAGTATCAGTGGGAGGCAAGGCAGCGGGGAGAGGCTGCTCGGAGAGGGCAGTGGCTTCGCGAGCCAGCTCAGCTCAGCTCTCAGAGCCGTCGCCGTTATTCGGATGGCAGCCTGGGGACACGCACGGTCCCCCAAAGAGCAGGGGCTGCAGGCAGGGGTGAGGAAGGATGGAGATTTCTAAATTCATGCCTTGATCCCCCTCATCCCGCTAGCAGGGACCACAAGGAGTTCGCTGGGGTGGCTGCATCATATGGGGCTGAAGCAAATCTGCAAAGAGGGACGTTTTGGGGTGGAAGATGCTTGTCCTATTAAGCTTTTGCAAGCCAACTCTAAGCCCCGGGATTTAAATTTCATATTTGGGGCTGAAGGAATGAGTGTTTCAGGCTCCAGGTCTCCGTCACAGGGACGTTGTGTGCCCGGGATTGGTTTTGTTCCCCCATCCTACAGCGGCATTTTTGCCAGCACTGACTGGGTCGTTTTACATCCTTCTCCTGTCTGGACAAAGGGCAGAGTTAAGGGGACAAATCTGCCCCAAACTCCCCCAGAGAGGGGCAATGAGAGCAGAGTTAAGGGTACAAACCAGCCCTGATCTCCAAAGGGACAGCACATTAGAGGCTGAAACTCGGTGACAGGGGAGCAGGTCCAAGGTGACAGCTCCTGGGGATAAGGGGGTGATCGGATTTTGGGGGACACCCACCCTAGAAGGACCCAAGCGAGGTCCCCGTACCCAAGGGGACTTGTCCAACCTGGACAGGGCTTGTCGTGTGGTGAGCTTGCCACAAGATGGGGCCAGAAGATTGGGAATGGCATCCCACCTCCAGTCCTCGGTGGGGACACCTGTCTGTCCTCTATAAAAGCAAAGACCCCTCAGAAAATCCCTTCTGGACTTTTAGGGGGCCCTTTCGAGCAGATGGATGGGTGTATGGGGAGGTGGGTTGCTTCCCAGAGAGGCAGGACTTGGAAACAGGGAGGGTTTGCACAGCATGGGAGTTATCCTAAGATTATCAGCCTCCTCAGGACACCAAAATGACCGTATTTTGAGCAGAGAGGAGCTGAAAGGAAAACTCAGCTTTACACCAGCTGCTGGCACACTTGGTGGAGGCATTAGCAAGGTGGAGAGGGCTTCACGGGGACCGCAACGGGATTGCCCCAGGCAAGGAGGTGCCCACAAGAGAAACAAGTCCTCCTACAACAGGCAGTTGACAAAGAAAAAAAAGGCAAATCCTCCCCTCCACAGAGCGTTCAGCCTTGCAAAGCACATGGGACATCAAACCTCACACCCAGTACCCAAAAAAAAACAAGGGTTTGGGGGTTGCACCGTGGAGGAGGAGGCCCTGAAGCAGCTCGTTCCCCGTTGCCCTAAGCATTAGCTGGGATTTTGGGTGGGATCCAGGAGGATGGGACGTGGGAGGACGGGGGGATGATGGTGCTGGGACCCCCCCCGGGGAAGTTTATGTCCATCTCTGCCCTCCCCTCGGTCTCTCCAACTGGGCAGGCCACCGCCATGCCCCACGCCAAGCTGCTGCTCCTCCTCGCCCTCCTCTGCGCCAGCGAGACCAGCCGGGCCCTCCGCCTCTACAACGCCGCCTCCATCTTCAGCTGCCTCAACGCCGCCCTTGCCGAGGCCCAGAAGAGCCTCCCGGAGGAAAACGCCGTCTTGGACAAGCGTGGCTACAACTATCACCCCTCAGAGGAGGCCTCCAAGGAGGAGGAGGAGGATGAGGAGGAAGGAGAGGGAGAGGAAGACAGAGGGAAAAGGACATTCCCAGGGGAAGGCCATTACAAATACAGCTCCCAGGCGCAGGTGAAGGGGAAGACGTACCAGAACCGGGCCAAGAGCGACCGCCGCACCAAGGTCACCCTCTCCCTCGACGTCCCCACCAACATCATGAACATCCTCTTCAACATCGCCAAGGCCAAGAACTTGAGGGCGAAGGCGGCGGCCAACGCGCACCTCATGGCCCAAATCGGGCGGCGAAAGTGACCCCCGCGGGGCCGGGGGGACTCGGAGCAGGGCTGGGAGCACGGGGCCACCACCCGGCCCCCGGCCTGCCGGCCAGAGGGGACTGAGAGCCGTGTACGATAGCAGTGTTGTATATTTTTGACCCATAGAGCTACCTAAATTTCATATCTCTTCTTCCTCCTTCTCTCCTTCCCAATCTCCCTCCCCAATTCCTCCTCCTGGACATTTCCACACCTGGGGAAGAGCCTGGTGTCCGCAGCAGGGCAAGGGGACGTGTCACCGTGGGAAGGTCCCGATTAAAGCTACAATCTCTTGAGTTTCCAACGCGTTGTTGTCCCATCACCTCCCCCAGATGCTCATTCAGGGCTTTTCCAAAACCTCCAGCTCCACCTCGCCTGTCTCAGCCCCTACATTTTCCCAAGTCCCCCAACACACAACCCCATACACAATCATTGCTGCATTGGGAAGGGAAAAGTTCAGGGGATCCCAGTTTGTCCTGCTGGACAAAATTTTAAGGTCTAGATTTTAAGGTCGGCCTGCAACCACCCATTTTCCCACCAAAACCTTCAGCCAGGAGGCCATCACCCCCATCCAAGTGGTCCTTCAGGGAGCATCCCCAGGATGTGGGGTGGCTTTGCCTCTCTCCCCAGTTGTTCGAGGTGAGTTTGGAGCCCAAAAGTTGCAGGTTCCTCCCCAAGCACTTCAGACCCATCCTTGGGTCTGTCCGTGTTGTCCATCCCCACCACTCTGCCTTTCCAGGTACTCGAGGTTCCCCTTCATATCCCTGCCAGAGCTCACCCTGCTCCCCTTCATCTACCCTCCATCAAGCCCCAGCTCACTCAGTGCCCACCCCTTCACCTTAAACTTCCCCCAAATCCCCTCCTCTCTTCACCTCCCAGCCCACCTCCAAGATGAAACTCCATCTCCTGTCCTCCATCCCAGCATGTGGAGGGAAATTTGGGAGATGGAGAGAAATTTGGCCCTCTTTCCCCAGGAAACATTTGCCAACAGCAGGAAATCTCCCACCAGCCTCACCCAGGAAGCCCCCCAGGGGGGACATTGCAGGGGACAAGGTTGGAGGGGACCTTGGTTGAAGGGTTGGCAGATGGACCCACCAGACATCTGCAGGACATAGGTGGAAGCATCTCCTCTCCATCCCTCCTCTGGGTACCCAAAGGAGGCAGCAAATCTGGATTCATCCCCAGCAAGCCCATGTTTGGGTGGCCAGAGCTCCTAACTGGTCACAACTCTAGGACTTAGGATGAGAATTTGAGGCCTGAAAAGCAAAAATCAAATAAATATACCAGATCCTCCAGCATCTCCCCCTCGTACACACATCTCCAGCAGGCAACACACCAACATGATAACAGCATCTCTGTGCCATGACCACCTCCTCCCTCCACCCTGGGGCTGAGGATGGACCGGTGAGGTCTTTCCTCATTGCAATCTCCTCTAGCCTTGGACTATATGGCCCTTTATATACATTTATATACAGCTTTATATATTTTATGGCCCAACAACCTACATGTCCATCCCCTGCCAGTACACTGAGCTCTTGTTCAGCAGTGCACACTTGTTGTCCTCGTTTTACACCTGGGGAAACTGAGGCACACGTGCCAGATGTGCTCTTGTCCCTTTGTGGGTTTGGCCAGAGGTGTCCCAAGCTGTCTGGACGCAGCCTTTCCAATGCATCAGGCTGTCTACAGGAGCCTTTGCTCAGGGTTAAGTCATTGCTCTGGGTGGATTTCCCCTCTGCTTCCCAGTGAGCTCCAGTAAAGCACTGGCCCAGGCTGGGAAGAGGCTTTTCCCTACCCCCATTTCCCATGGGGTCGGGGTCCAAATGGCTGTGATGTTCCCAAAGGGATGGGACAGACTGGCCAGCAGCAGCTTAGATGAGGGGAACATCCCCAAGTTACTGTCTGGAAATCCAAACATCCCATCCCTAGGGCTCACATTTTTCTCTTTCTCCTGCTTCCCATTAATAAATCAATTAACACTGAAAACACACCATGGGAGCAGGTGGACCCAAAGTGTTTGCTGGCACCAGGCTGTGCCTGAATGTGCGAAGCTGGGACGGGGTAGTGATGGAGAAAGCAGAGGTCCTCTGTCCCCACCTGCATCCCCCTGGGGGAGTCTCACCCGTACCCGGTGCTGTCGTGGACAAACCTTTCCAAAATTAATCCTCCTTTTTGCTTGGAGGGGACAAGACACAGACAGAGGTCAGAGGAGCCAGATTTCCTTAGGAAGCTGGACTGAAGTCTCCATCAGCCACCACCAAGGGCTGGGAGCATGAGGATCCAAAGCTTAGGAAGGGCAGCCTTGCAGTTTGGGTGAGACGTGAAAAGTTTGGTGAAAGCCAGGTGAGGATTTGCTCTTTCCTGCCACTTCGTGCAGAGATGAAACCCAAAATCAGGTATTGCACTGGGAAGGGTGGGCTTCCCTGAGCAAAGTGTGGGTGCACAACTGGTGTGGGCTCACTCAGACCAACAAATCCTTCTGCTTCCACCGCCAGGTCCCTTCCAGCCTCTCCATAATCCTCACCCAAGCATCCATCCCTCCCCTGCCCTCCAGGAGCTCCCTAGCCCTCTTTCTCTTCTTCCACGTGCCAATGCTCACATGCCAACCCGCGTCAGGCCAAACCAGAGGTGTTGCAGGGATTTTGGCAACTCCCCAAGGACAGCAGGTCCTGACCACCCTCCTGGGATCAGGGAGGCCCCATGCCCATCTGGCTGAGGAAGGAATTTAAGCAGTACAACTCAACAGGCATTGAGGATTTTGGCCAAAAATATTCTCCTGCTGAGTGGGACGGTGCCTGTGTTCACGTCCATGGGGTTTTGGCTAGAAAAAAACAAGATGATTTCAAGCGGTGACCATGAGGAGAATTGTCCCAAGGCACTTGGGGACATGGTGGCCTTGCAGAGGCCTCAGGAGCTGAGCCCTAAGCAGCCACCCTGAAGGCCTTCCCTTGTTGCCAACGCCACATCTTAGCCACACTTTAAGGAAAAAAACTCAGCTTTTGGGGTGCCCCAGGGCTGCTTAACCTCCCCAGCACATCCCATTTTCTGCTCCCCCCCTTCACAGGCCCCAACCCTCCTGCTGAACCCAAGAAGGTGGTGGGACACGGGGAGACCCAACCATGCCCGGTGGACCAGAGCCAGTCCCCGTGTCTGGGCTCTAGCTCACATTTTAAAACTCGTGTTTCTGGGATATCCGTGTCAGTGAGTTTCTTGCTTCGGTGTGTGCTGTATAGAAAATAAAACCGTTGTCCATTTGCAGTGTGATGGTCTCATTGCTGCCTCCCCAGCGTGGTGCTGAGCCATGTACCATCTCCACGGCTCTTTTAGGTCCCCCGGGACATCCATCAGCCCCACATCACAGCCTCAGCATCTCTGGGGATTTATTTTTTTGCCATGTGATAACTGCTACCCCTATTTTAGTAGAGGAAACATCAGGACCTAGTCCCATAGGGGTTCTGGGAGAGGTCCAGGCCCTACACCATGGATGTTTTGGGATCAAGATGTGGGATGCTGCAAAATCCAGGCACAGCCAAGGGAGCCACGCTGCTTTTGTGGCTCTGGAGCCGCCCTGGAGCTGGGAGAGCCCAGATTTCTCATGGTACCAGCACTGGAGAAGCCACCCCAGCCCTGGGACATTGCCTTGAGGCAGGAGCCCCAGCCTGCAACTCCTCTCCACCCCCAGGTGATCCAGGAGATGTAACATTTGCATTCAGAGAATTGGGGTGGAGGATAGGAAGCGCATTTCCAGGCCTGAAAATTGCAAAGAAATTCGTAAAAAATTAACATCATTTTTTTCTTTTTTTTTTCATTAAATTAACCAACTCAGATTAACCCAGATACTCCCCCCAAACAAACATTTGAATGTCTTCTGAGTTTGCAGAAAGTGCAAAAAGACAAGAAAGAGCAAAATAATAAAATAAAATAAAATAAAATAAAATAAAATAAAATAAAATAAAATAAAATAAAATAAAATAAAATAAAATAAAATAAAATAAACAAGAAAGTACAAAAAGATGAGAAAAACCTCCCAGGAAAAGCTAAATGAGGATTTAAAAGGCTAAAGAAAGTTCGGGCTCCCCAGGTGTGAGTCCTTCAAAGCTCCTCATTGCCCCACACCGCAGTCCCAAAGGATGTGGGAGTGGTGGTTGGTAAGGGACCGAGATGGATGTCCCTTTGGTGGTACTGGGGCAGAACTAAAGCAGGGGGTGATGTTCTGGGCTTGTGGGAGATGGGTTCAGCACCTCTGTGCTGGTTTTGGTGTGGGGGCTGTTGAGGCTGGGGCTGTGCTGAGGCTCCAACCCCATGTCCTGCCCTGGTCCCAGCTAAAAGCACATGGGCAGGCTGTGGGAAAGCTTCAGGTAAGCTTACTTAAATACCTTCTTAAATATCTTTAATATCTTCTTAAATATCTTAAATATCTTCCTAAATATCTTAAATATCTTCCTAAATATCTTAAATATCTTACTTAAATATCTTCTGGCTCAGAGCTTCTCCAGTTGGATATATTTTCCTTTACTAACCCTCTGTGGATATCTCTACTACAGTCTCTTTGTACCCAAAAGCTTGACTTTTTTTTTTTTTTTAATAGTCTCCTGTGTCAAGGAGTTCAACAGTTCCCTACACACTACATGAGGGCTTCTCTCTTCGGCTCAAGCTGTGAGCAGTTGCTTCATGGGGCAATTTCTTGGCCTTGTCTAGAGAAGGTGAACAATCAGTCTGGGCTCCTTGATCTTTGGATCCCCTCCAGCCAGCAGATCCTGCGTGGCTGCCTCTAATCTAAAAGGAGATGAATTGCTCTGCATGTCAACATGTGGAGCTCGCCAGAAAGGGGCCTCTCCTGGCAGGGGTCTTCTATAGCCACCCAACTGGATGGTGAGGCCAGCCTCTACCTCCAAAAATCCCTTCCAACCTCCCCCTCTCTGTGAAAGGAGGGATGTGTTTGCACCAAGGCTGGTTGAGCTGGATCGTGCCCTCCTCCCCAACTGGGAGCACTGGGTGAAGCAGCTGGGAAGGCCGCGGTGCCCTGCCTTCTGCCCCGAGGCAGGGTGAAGGGGAACCACGAGCAGCTCGACTCCACAGCCGTGGTGTGCTGCAGATCCAGCAGCTCTGCTCTGCATCCTCCTCCTCCTGGGAACGGGGCTGTTGTGCAACGTAATGACAGCCCTGGGATGCATGGGGACCTACCGCAAGGCCCTAATCTCTGCATCTCATCTGCCGTGGTGGGAGGTTGCAACATCTCTCTGAAGGGCTAACGCGTAGTTCTTGCTAGCCCAGTATCTCTCGGGTGCCTGCTGTGGAGAAAATGTCCTGGCTGCCACCAAGCTGGAATAACATCCTTCTTATACATAGGCTGTGGGCCATATGTTCCATAAAAACACCCAGAAAAGCAAGTTTTTGCCTTATTCCTTAGTGCATACCAATAACCTCCTCCTCTATCCCATCCCGATGCAGAGGGAGTGCATTTCTATCCACATTGGCCAGGCTGGCATCCAGATGGGCAATTCCTGCTGGGAACTGTATTGCTTGGAGCACAGAATCCAGCCAGGTGGCATCATCTCCTCCAAGGCATCCTCAGGGCAAGCAGACTCTTCCTTTGGGACCTTCTTCAGCGAGACAGGCTCAGGGAAACACATGCCCAGAGCAATATTTGTTGACTTGGAGCCTACTGTCATTGGTAAGTGGTGGAAGATCCCCAACCCTCCTACTGGGGGGAGCAGGAGGGTGTCACCACCTCTGATTTAGCATGCACTGTTGGCCATCTAACCTCCTGGTGAGCTTACCAGCTTTCATATTCGCACTAGTTTAGATGTGGGTTCATAATCTGGTGGACAACGCTCATGACAATCATGAGGTTGTCAACTTGATCTCGACTTCTTTCAGATGAGATCAGGGGACCTACCGCACGCTCTTCCACCCAAAGCAGCTCTTCAGCAGCAAAGAAGATGCTGCCAACAACTATGCTTGGGGCCACTACATCATTGGGAAGGAGATCATCGACCCTGTCATTGATAGGGCTCGTAAAATGGTAACAATATGAATGGTCTTCTGCATTAGCCCTCTGTTCTTGCCTTGGCTGTCGAGAGAGGCAATGTTTTTTTGCCTATAAAGGCTCAGAAGTGCTGGGATAGTACAAAGATATGCTTGATTTGGGTAGAACTTCTTCGTGGCCATCAAGCTCTTCCTCATCTTCTTGACTGCTTAGTCAAGATATTAGGAGTCTGTATCTGTCCCCAAATGTCACTCAGACCAGGCTCCAATCTCTACAAAAAAAAAAAAAAAAAAAAAAAAGTAATAATTTAAAAGAATTGTCTGTGTTTAACAGACTTCCACTGTTAGAAGTGGAAGGTGTGTAAGCAGTAGTAAAAACCTGGCCTTAAACTTGATACTGAATGCGGTACCTGGCTGCCCTGGAGAAGGATTACGAGGAGGTTGGAAGGGACTCAGCAGATGGAGAAGAGGATGATCAATAAGCTCTGTGGGGAAGCAGCTTGGATTGTGAGTAGGTTTTGTTGTTTTTTTTTGTCCTGCAATTCCTTCCAGAGAATGGAGTTGAAGACTGGGTCTGTGATTTTTTTTTTTAAGTTACGGGTTGGCTAAAAGCAACCTTTTGGTCAAGGTTTGTGTATGCACAAATTTGCCTGAATAAATGGTGACCAGTAGAAACATCTCCTGTCTTGATGTGCCACCATGGTGGGATGGGAGGGGTTTTTTTCTGCCTTGGCCCCTGGTGATGCTGGGCTGTCTTGCAGTCAGGGGCAGGTGACAGCAGGGCACGAGCCACGTCCCCTGCAGGGGAACTGCTGGGCTAAGATGAACACTGGGATGGTGATCCCATTCACTGGCTGCCTGGGGCTTTTCCCTGACCAAAACATTGCTGGCTCTGGACTTTGCAGCTTGCAGCCCTCTCTGAGGCAGCGGGATCAGCTTTCTCCAGCCCCCCACCACCACACAGAGCCCTGCTAAAGCAATCCACGTCTGGCTGCCAGGGCTGGGCTTGCCTGAGAGTCTAATTTTGAGTCTGGAGATGAGAATTCAAATGCTCCAGCTGTCTGCCAGCCCCTCCAAATGCATCTGACCCATGTCCTTAGCTCATGCTCAGCACCGAAGCAAGGAGCTGTCTCCCCAGTTAGACTTCTTTCCTCTTGTGCTGGGTGAGGGTTGCCCCCCAGGCACAACAGCACCATCCCTGTGGACAGGTAATGAGTTGGAAAAATGGGTTTTAACTTGATTTCTGCAGATCCCCAGACTGGGGCAGGTTATTACTCCGCCGGGGAGCCTCCTCCCAGTAAGTGATCCAAGAAAAGGAGCTGGCTGGGATGCTGCGGGGAAGCTGGATCTGCACTCAGGCTGTAATTGAAGGGCTGACAGGGTTGGCTCTGGGTTGCACTGGAGGAAAGTTTAAACAACCTGAGGTGGGGGGGGAGGAGTTATTAGAAGCTGTCTCCACTTGCCATTACTCAGCTGGGCTCCGAGGGGTGGCAATCTCCCAAGGACAACACGTGGGGAGCTCCCAGGGGTTGTCTCACCTCCAGCCGCCCTCTGCCTGGGGGGAGCGAGGTTGTTTGGACTGGCAGGGTTGGGAAGGAGCTCTCCTGGAGCTCCCGGGCCTCCAGATGCGGCTTTATGTGCTGGTTAATGCCACCCTGCTGCAAAAGGGTGTGCCTAGACCCCGAAGTGATGCTCAAACCCATCACAGCGCAAAAAGGGGAGAAAGCAGAAGGATGTACAGGCAAGCAGCAGGTGCAATGCCAGCTCTGTCTTCCCCGTGTGGGTATTTGGCTGGGAGTGATGGTAGCTTGCTTGTTTTTGGAGCCTTGTCTTCTGCTCAGCTCAGATATCCTGGTGGAGGGGTCGTGGTTTGGGGTTTGTGGTCAGCACACAGCTGTAGGGAGGAGAAACAGCAGCTGAGCCAAGCCTGGTGGCCTGAGACCTTCATTTTTATGACTGTGGAGGAGCTTAACCTGTAAGGATGTGTTGAACCCTTTTCATGGGACAAGGAGTGATGGCTTTAAGCTAAAAGAGGGGAGATGTAGATCAGATGCTAGAGGGTGGTGCTGCAAGTAGAGAAAATAAAGCTGAAGCCACACAATAAAGGGTGAAACACTCTTGGAAGAAGGTCCGTAGGCTTGTTGAGAAGACAAAGCATCACCTACGACCATCAAGGCAATGATGTTGCTTCCCCAAAAGTCATGGCATCACTCCCCCCATAAAGAAAATCCTTCCTGGCCCTCCCTCCCTGCATTTGTGGGAAGGGCCCGAGCAGGGCTGTGCTGACGGATGTGCCCAAGTCATTAATTGCAGTAATAAATAACCTCTTCAATTACATCAGCTCTGGTGCTGTGCTAATTGCTTTCCAAGCTGCGGGAGTGCAGCTGTGCTCCTCTGGGCTGGTTCACGGCTCCAGGCAGGAGCGATGCTCACCCAGATGAACTTTTGGGGGAATTGAACCAGCAACTTGCAGCTCTGGCTGCCTGCAGGGAGTGGAGCCACCAGCCTTGAGACCATACCTGTAAACTTCACAGCGTGTTTACCTGGGGGGCATGGAGCCAGAAGTCATCTTTGACCTTTTCAGAAGGCATCTTTGGTCTTTTTACTCCCAGCTTTGAAATGAAGGATGGATGTGGGGGCTATGATGTGCAACAAACATGAACTCTCACGCGACAGCCATGAACAAACTCAATTCAGCATAGAGCAACAAGATTATAAACACTCCCTCTTCATATCTTATCGGGGGAACCTCAGTGCTTTTCCTCCTGAGTCACCCCAGCACCTGCCCCTGGCTCCTCAGGGCAGACTCCAAGCCCAGGCACGTGGGGCTGGTTTCACACGCCAGAAATTTGGACTCCTTCAGGCCCCCAGGAAGCCTTGCCAGAGCTGGGGAGGTGGCAAAAACCCACCCAAATGGTGCTCTCCCCACTGTGGGACTGGTCAAACTGGGGGTTGAGTGCCTGCTCCCAGCCCCAGCTCCTCCAGGCTGCTCTTGGAGGTGACATGAGCAGCATCCAGCTCCTGACAGGCAAGTTCTGGCAGGATATAGGACATTTCCCACACAGCAGCAATTACAGTCAATAATACTCAGAGTTAACCTACCCAGAGCATCCCCTTACTGGCATTCATCATTTCCCCAAAGGTACCATCCACACACAGGAGGGACCTCCACGTACGTACAACAACCCAATTAAATCCAGAGAGCTCAGAGGAAAAAAAAAAAGTCTTTATTCAAATACAAAAGACAGTTGCATAGAAGTGTACTGGTACATTTCTCGTTAAAAAGGTGCTTCTGCAGTAAAAGCCAGAGCAAGAGTTTGCCATCTCAACCAAAGCAGGCAGCTTGCAACATTCCCCTGGGCTAAAAAAAAAAAAAAAAAAAAAACAGGATCCTCTGCCCAGGCAGGATGTGTCCCCAGCACTGAGCCAGGCACCTATTCAGCTTCACTCATCGATAAACAGCCGTGTGATAAAGCTCGAGACACCCATGCTACAGAAGTGCGCTAGGAGCACGTAGACTAGGCAAGCAGAAAAGGCATAATACTTCAAACAGTAGCGGCGAGGTTCAGGACAATCCTTTGGCACCTCCAGGCACTCAAGACCAGTTTAGCCTGATGACAAGAGAGTTTGTATTTCATCTGAGGTTTGGCTTCATTAAGAAGAGGCAGGAGTTTGTTAGTACTCATCCTCATTCGCCTCATCCTCTTCTCCATCTGCTGAGTCCCTTCCAACCTCCTCGTAATCCTTCTCCAGGGCAGCCAGGTCCTCCCTGGCCTCCGAAAACTCCCCTTCCTCCATGCCCTCGCCCACGTACCAGTGCACGAAGGCGCGCTTGGCGTACATCAGGTCAAACTTGTGGTCCAGGCGGGCCCAGGCCTCGGCGATGGCCGTGGTGTTGCTCAGCATGCAGACGGCGCGCTGCACCTTGGCCAGGTCCCCCCCGGGCACCACCGTGGGCGGCTGGTAGTTGATACCCACCTTGAAACCAGTCGGGCACCAGTCCACAAACTGGATCGACCGGCGGGTCTTAATGGCCGCGATGGCTGCGTTCACGTCCTTGGGCACCACGTCGCCCCGGTACAGCAGGCAGCACGCCATATATTTGCCACGGCGTGGGTCGCACTTCACCATCTGGTTGGAGAACTCAAAGCAAGCGTTGGTGATCTCCGGCACCGACAGCTGCTCGTGGTAGGCTTTCTCCGCCGAGATGATGGGCGCGTAGGTGGTGAGCGGGAAGTGTATCCGCGGGTAAGGCACCAGGTTGGTCTGGAATTCAATCAGGTCAACGTTCAAGGCGCCGTTAAACCTCAAGGAAGCGGTGACGGAGGAGACGATCTGCCCGATGAGCCTGTTGAGGTTGGTGTAGGTGGGCCGCTCGATGTCCAGGTTGCGGTTGCAGATGTCGTAGATGGCCTCGTTGTCCACCATGAAGGAGCAGTCCGAGTGCTCCAGGGTGGTGTGGGTGGTGAGGATGGAGTTGTAGGGCTCCACCACCGCTGTGGAGACCTGCGGGGCCGGGTACACGGAGAACTCCAGCTTGGACTTCTTGCTGTACTCCACGGAGAGCCGCTCCATGAGGAGGGAGGTGAACCCCGAGCCCGTGCCTCCCCCAAAGCTGTGGAAGACCAGGAACCCTTGGAGGCCGCTGCATTGGTCAGCCTGCAGTGGAATAATGTATTTTTACCTCTCTCTGAAGGACTATCCCAAATGGCATAGCAATAAATTCTGCTTGAAGCACTTACTGGCCAGAAGAGAAGTAGTTAAATGAAACCGAACTCCACCCTGAGTACATCCAACCCCTGGAGTAGATCCTTTCCCATCACCCTACTAAGAATCTTTAAGTAGGCATGTGTTAGTCAACTTCAGGACCTCCATGGAGCTATCATAGGCAGTTACATATCAGATAGAAACTGAGAACTTGTCCAGAGTTATCAACCAAATGCACATCTCAATACCTGAGGGTAGACAGGAGGTAGCACATGGGTCCTGGACCCTTAGGAGACATCTCAAAAGCACTTCAGCTACATGCAGCCATGTACAGCATTACAAACTTGCCTTGCTCTTTTCAAGCATGGAGTTTGGTCTTGCCAGCCCATTGCAGTTTAAATTAATCTCTGCAGTTGCACAATGGGAACGTGGCCTCCTTGAGGTCAAAAGTCCTTCTCTTCCCCTTCTTACATCTAGCATTACCTCATTCCTCTTCCAACCCCCCATTCACATATGATATGTAGTAACGTTGGCTTTATGTGAAGCTGTACAGGATCTGATGGCCCACTCACAGCAGCAGCCACTTTTGAGCTCAGATAATGTTTTTTTCCTTCAAAGATTATTACCCCAAAACCCAAAGCTTAATCACATAGTCCCCAGTGTGCTATTTTAAGGGAAAGAACACCTTTTCCCTTACCATTTTACGAATCCTGCTGAGTACAGTGTCTATAATCTCCTTCCCAATGGTGTAGTGACCGCGGGCATAGTTGTTGGCAGCATCCTCCTTGCCGCTGATGAGCTGCTCCGGGTGGAAGAGCCCATGGTAGGTCCCAGTCCGGATCTCATCTACAAAGAGGGGCAGTCATGGAGAGCAGCACACAGTTACAGGTCATGGATATTGGTGTGGCAGAGTAGAACAGGTAATAAATCCCCTAGGAGCCCACGTGAGGTGAGTTACTGTAGTTACCACATGCAGTTTGTGCTCCTGCTTGTCGCAGGTGGCTGGAAGCACGGCCTCCATCACCTGCCCTACAGCACACCAAAGAGGAGACAGGGTGCCTCCAGTGCTGATTTTTCCACTGGATCCATCCTAACCAGCTAATGAAGACAAGATTAGGAGCAATTTCTCTAGGCTCAGAGCTTGAGACACCTCCAGGGGTTATTTAGGCCCACTCAAGCTGTTGGATATTTCATTTTCATTTGTTTCATGTTCTATTGACTTGCTCGTTCAGATCCCAATTTAGCACCTTGACTACCTAGTCAAGGTCACCTAAAAATTAAATGAAACCAAACTGAAGTCTACGTTCCTTCCATTAATTTAAATAAGTCACGGATCTGAGATAGTAAGACAGGAACACATTCACCCTCGGGAGAGGCCTAGGAGGCAGGAGCAGATTAGATGCACAACCTACATGGATGCAGGTGATGGGGAGTCATTTCCACCAGGTTCTTGAGGAAAAGAACTTGAATAGGAAGGCATTGCGAATCAAATTAAAGCATCAAATTGAGTTTAACCCCCAGAGATCACTAATGGAGCTGGGGATGGAAGGGGAAATAGCAAATATGCAGCAGCAAGACGTATGGCTCCTGCAGAACCATGAAATTTGTATCACCAAGCAACTTGTAGCACCCACAGAAGCTTCAGAGGGAAGCTGAAGCTTACCCAGATGTGCCACAAGTCCTCGGATGTGGTAATTCACCCTGCAGTACACGACCAAGGTTGATAAACCCATGCCTCTTCACGCCTGTGAGGATCCTGCTGAAGACAGCAGGTCTTTTAAGAAGAGGGATGAGCTGAGGTTATTCGGGATAACGGGTCTGTCCTTCTCAGGTCCGTTTGGAAAGGCAGCCCTCAGCCAGGTTCTGCTGGCTGGAGACGTTTTACCAGAGCAGAGGAGAGTGGGAGCTACTGGGCAATGACCCCGACCCCAGTAAGAAGGGCGAGAAGTCCCGATGACGATGCCACAACACCCTCCTCTCCCACTATTACCAATAACGGTGGGCTCCAGGTCTATGAACACCGCCCGGGGTACGTGTTTCCCAGACGCCGTCTCACAAAAGAAGGTCTCAAAAGATGAATCCACTTGCTCAGCCTCCGGCTCCGTGGGTTTGGCCACCTTGGGGCCGGGGATGGTCCCGTCGGCCTGGATGCCGTGCTCGAGGCAGTAGAGCTCCCAGCAAGCGTTGCCCATCTGCACGCCTGCCTGCCCGATGTGGATGGAGATGCACTCCCTCTGCAAGGGGGGAAAAATGTCTCGTTAAGGCCATTTTTAGACATCCTGTGGCTTAATTTGAAGCCCCTGTGGCTCTCAGTGGGGCTGATGAGGGAAGCAGGAGGCTTCCGCCCACCGCTGGGAGCTGGAACGAGGATCAAACCATGACCTGCAGACCTAGGAAGGGTTTGCCCAGCCTGAGGCAGGGGGAAGGAAGGAAGGAAGGAGGTGATGGGCTTCATGCTGAGGCAGGACGCAGCTGAGCACCGCCGCTGGCTCCTTCTGGTTCAGCACTCACCTGGTCCCACCATGGAGCCAGGTGGCCGCCGATCCCCTTGGGGTCAGGACATGGGGACAACAACTTCAGGCTCCAAAACATCTCTACGCCAAGCAGTGAGAAGCCAAAAGCTGGGAGTCACACCAGGAAACAAAGCTGGGGGACAGCAGAAGTTGCCCAGGGCCAGAATATGGGCAGGCCAACACCGGGGAGAGGCTCAGAGTCCCCATTTACGCAGGTCACCCTCCAGGGGCCTCCCAAAAATCCTCCAGGGGAGGTGTCGGAGGTACCAGCACCTCCTGGAGACTCTCTGGGGACTTGTGATGGTTGCACGCTTCCCTCGATAATTGGCACCTCTGCTGCTTCCACCTCCCCGAGATCAAAGTGCTGCAGTGCCAGCTCACGGCCCAGCTCCCCAGGGGATCCCATTAAAGGGTGCTGGTGATCCCAGCCAGGTATGGCGAGCAGCACCATTGCTCCTGGTGATGATGGAAAGGATATTCTGAGTGTGTACACCCCTAGACATGACCACCCAGCCAGGAGGACCTTGTCCCTTGAAAGGACAACCCTCTAAGCCACACTAGAGGGTCCTGAGCACCAACAGCTCTCGGCCACGAGAAGCCATCAGGACTCAACGCAACTTCTCCTCTCTTTGCCAAGAGGTTTCTCAGCACTCAAGCCGAGCCCAGCAGCCACCACGTGCCCAGACCATCTGCCACAAAGCCGGACACCAACTGTCCAAGCATCCCTCGGCCACCGCAGAGGGACAGCGAGCCCTCCACCCGCAGCTGGTGGAGCACAGCTGAACCCCACGCCACATGCAAGTCCTCCCTCCCTCCCTCTCCGAGCTGATATTTGCACTATTTGGGAAATGCTGCCTGCCACTCGCCCATCCCTCCCAGCAAGATGGTTGCAATAGCTCCTCGCCAAGCTTTGCAGGGGTCAGCGGCACAGCCCCGGCGGGGGCACGGGCCGGGACAGCTGCTCCTCTCCCCATCCTCTCCCAATTTGCTGGTCCCAGCACCTGCTGCAGGGGGGCACTGCCATTTTCAGCCCAGAGAAGAGAAGAAAAGAGTGGCCTGCTAGAAGGAAGAAAGCATAGATCACATTCTACAGCTTCTTTTTTTTTTTTTAAACCCTCCCCATATATGCTGGAAGAGCTTTTTTTTTCCTTGCATTAACTGCATTTTGCAGACTCTGCCCATAGGCAGCCTATTGTTGTCCAGCTGATTTTCCCATTGGAAATCCCATGGAAATGTTTAACTGTTTTATAACCGGGACAGGCTCTCGAAGTCACGGGATAAAAGGAAAAAGTTCAAAAGCCGGCTCGCTGGGAGTTCCTTTGAAGTTTCCTTCCACTTGCAACATGCAAAAGGACACCACCAGATTTTCCAACAAGTCGCTCTTTTGCATGCACGGGAGGGTGACAGTTGGGTTATTCACAAAAAGTTTCATCTCGAGCAGGCAGGGCTGCAAGTTTTTTAGCAGCCAGATCAATCCCCTTCCAGTTTCACAGCTGCAAACTCTTTAGAGCAAAGATTCGATTAAAAAAAAAAAAAATTGTAGCCATGAACCTAGGAGGAAGGGAGACTTTATTCATTTAATATCTAATCCCAAGGGTTTGTAGCAGACAAAGGCAACATGGCAGCTCACTCCTAAGGAAGAAAAAAAAAAACCCTAAAGGTCTCTACAAGTTGCACTAGATCCCTGGGGCAGGGTGAGAGTTGGAGTGTTAAACTCGGGAAAGGGGCCAGCAGTGCCAAACTTCAGGCTTTGCTCTGCCCCACAGTTGCATTTCGAGATATGCTGGTTCCCCCCCTCCAAAAAAAAAAAAAGAAAAAAAGAAAAAAGAAAAAAATGCAACTTGCATTAAAGAGCCAGGCACTTTGCAGCCCTACAGACCCCATCTCAGGGGCTGGGAATTCAGAGGGGGGGGAAAAAAGCAGCAAGAAGCCACTCAGCTGTTCTGCAAGCAAGTCCCTCACTTTTCCCTTATAAGGAGCAAACTCTGAATCAATAAGCCATAAGCTAATCAGCAATTAAATAAAGCTGCTTGGAATTAACATCCCCAAGAGACAGGAGAGCAAAGAGAGCAAGCAAAGCTGTTCAGCCTGGAAAAACCACAGCCTAGACTTTAGGTTTAGGCTAACACAAATATAAGGCATGCTCTTACCATGATGAGACTGGAGCCTCGCTAAGATCTAAGCAAAACAGCTGCTGCCCCTGCCTCTCCCTGCAACTTTATAGCCCAGGAAGGCTTGACTCCACCTGAATATAAAGAAGCTTTCTGCTAGCTTAAAGGAGCAGAGCTCCTTTTTCCCCCGTGCATCCCCAGAAATAGCAAGGGAGAAAAGGGTCTCGTGGAGCCTGGCCGGTGCAAATGCTGGGATTAAACAGCCTGGGGTACAGGGCAACGTGAGTTTTTTTTTTTCTTTTTCGTTTTTTTTTCTTTCCCCAAACAGCCTCAATTAGGAGAGAAAAAATAAATAAATAAATAAAATTATTATTATTAAAAATAAAAAGTAGATGCCAAAGTTGGGCTAAAAAGAAAGAAACTGGGGAAGTTTGGGTACCCCCATATGATCCACTTTATCCAGAAGAAACAATCTTCCTCTTATTCTAATCCAGAGCACTGCCATTGATAAGGTGCTATGTTGTCTATTTTTATTTCCTATTTCTTTTTTCCATATCTCAGTGACCTCTGTGGGAATCTGCTGATTTTTTTGCACCTCCGTGGCATTAGGGTGGAGGCTCAGATCCCCCATTTCCCTCGCCTGCTGGACATTTAGGGTTCCTTTTTCATTTGCCCCACTGACAGCTGACATAGGGACTCCAAACCAGCTCTGGCCCCATCCAGGGGCAGGTCCCCTATTAGGGTAGGCACATCTTTAGGGCTTTAGGTCTGCCCTGATGGCTCGGTGGGCCCTGTGTCTACATGAAATCACCCAGGTAGGGAATTTTCCCTCTGTTCAGCATTTATGAGACCCCCTCTGCTTGCTGGGTCCGGTTTGGGCTCCCCAGTACGAGACAGGCAGTGGTATACTGGAGGAAACCCAGTGCAGGCTGCCAGGTTTGGGGGACAGGACATGGAAGGAATGGGTAAGTGTGAGGCTGGTTCATCCTCGAGAACCTTTTAACTCACCACAAAAGTGGTCAGACATTGGAATAGGAACCTAAAGATGGGGGACTCTTCATCCCTGAACGTATTCAGAAGTCGCCTGCACCCATCCTGATCTAAGTCAACTCCAAGATGCTTTCAGGAAGCAAAATTAAACCTACATGCTCCAACCCAACCTCAGGAGCATCACCAGCCACGGGATGACTTTCTTCAGCGAGTTTTTATTCCCTAATTGTACTCTCAACACCACGTATGGGCTCAGCCGAGCCTGAAGCGTGGCAGAATTCATCCCCAGCTCTGCCAAAAATTGGGTACAAGGCTGCTGGTGGGCAGAGAGATGAGATGAGATGGGATGAGATGAGCTGACCTGCCCGAGGAGGCATCTAGGGACCAGCTTTCCTCCCCAAATGTGCTGAGCCCAACCTCTGCGGGCAGATGGGAGCATCGCCCTGTTCCTGCTCCGGGCTATGCCACGGGTTTAGGGAAGCCGAGCAGGTTGGACACCCTTGTTTTGGAAGTGGGGGGAATTCAGGGCTAATTGGGTCAGGCAGGCTTCTTTTGTTAGGCACAGCCTCGTGTAAACACATTTGGCGGCGGCGTGGCCTCCAAAGCTCCGCTGGGAATCCAGGTGGCCTCCGAGGATAGGGAAGGTATTCATCCCTCCGAGAACCTCCCCAAACGTGCACACCGAGCCTGCCAGTCAGACGAGATCTTTTCTTTCCAGGAGACATCTGTTTCCCAAGGAGAACGGCGAAAATGAGGAACTCTGGAAGTTTTGAGTATGAAATATTCATTTTTTGGCTGACGTCTGGTCAACCTCGAGCTATGCGTGACTACGGGTCGACATTTGGGGTGGCTGATTTCTTCTCTCTTGGGAAACGGAAAGCAAAGGGGAAGAGTGCTGTAAGTGGTGACACGGTGACAGAGACAACCTGCCTGTGATCTCGGCTCCGGGACGTATTTAGAACAGCATCGAGGAGAGGGACAGGGAGCAACCCCCCAGAGGACCCACTGCGGCAGCTCCCGGCCTTTTTATAGCCAGATCTCACAGCTGCTGCCTCCTTTTTCCCACTCCAGCATCCTAAATATTGCCTCCTGGCTCTGCCTGGTCCTCCTGTTGCCGTCCCCACCACGCACCAGCTGCTCTTAGCCTCCACGGGGCAAATCCGTCCCCAAAACTCGCCGAATGAGTGTCCTCGGGCGGAGGGGAGAGCTGGTTTGCGACCACACTCCGGGCAAGCACTTGGATCATTGGGCTGCTGAGGAAGAGAAAACCCTGCTATCAAAAGGATTTGACCCTGGGAAGAGAAAATATTTAATTTCAGCCAATATTAATTGTTGGTGTTGCTCTAACAGGAAAAAGTGGGGGAAAAGAGCTCTGATTTTGCTTCAGGCTGAGCCAAATGTGGGTTTTTGGGGGTGTTTTTGGTTAATTAACTGAACTAAAAAAAAAAACAGTGATTTACGTAGCTCCCAAATCCACCATTTTAGGAGTAATCTGCTCCCGTCTTTAATTGCTCACCCAGTTAAATTCGCTGCCTCTTTCACACGTGAATTTCCCTAGCGTCAGCTTTCAGCCACTGGCTCTCCTCCTGCCTTTTTCTGGGGAGCGAAGGCGGCCAACTTTCCACCCCCTCATCCCCCCTGAAGGCGGTTGTTGTCTTTTCAAGTGAATTTCGTGCTGGCTGAATATGCAGAACAACAATCCTAAAGATCTCCATCCTCTGCGTTAACCTGAACCACCGGATCCCGTTTCCCAGAAGGTCTCCGTCTGCCCCCGTTGTCCTCCAGGGACGTAAAACCCCGACCAACTTTAATGGGAACACCCCAGAGCCCTGGACAAACCTGGTCTCATCCCCTATTTTAGGCTTGCTGGGGCTGCTGCTCAAGTGCTGCTCCTGACGTTGGTTGTCCTTTATCATCACGCCGGGAGGCCCCAGCCCCAGCTCCGGCATCTGTTACTGATAACCAGAGATGATTTATCCAGGCGCTAGCCCGGCTATCTCCAGCGTACGCCTGCGTGTGCTTCTGTCCATGCAGAGTTTGTTTTTTATCCTGCTGCTTCCCCATTTTGTGTGCCTGAAGGATACAAGGAGGGACAACTCCACTTGGTTAGGACAAATCCACTTACGTGGTTTCCTACCCCTCCTTCCTACGCACAGATTTGGCTCCTGCAAACACCTCCTTGCAATGCAAGACAAGTGCAGCGATTTGGGATGCAGGGGGATCCGGTATAATCAAAAAATAAAAAATAAAAAATCAGTTAATCTTATCACAAAAATAAATTATCAATACATCCCTGTCAACAGAAGCATTCGGCATCAGTAGGAACTCGCAGCATTCTCCACCGTAATGCAAAAAGTTTCCAGCAAAAAGTGGTTAAAACCGAAAGCCTCCGTCGCGAGGCTATCAGGTTGGGATGTTTTGACATTCCAGCTTCTCCCCTCCCCTCTCCCCTCGCTCTCCTTTCCAAATAAAACCCTGGCAGAGCCGTCCCCACGCTGCGAGGCGGCTCAATTGGAGTGGAACCGCATATTTCGGCAGCGCGCCCTTCCAGCAGAATTCCCCCATCCAGGCTCTGCCTCGAAGCCATTCCCGTAACCGAGGGTGGAGAAAGCACCTTCTCTGGATCTGTGTCTGCACAGCTGTGCTTCTACTCTGCCTCCCCAAAAGCAGATAGCAACCAGCTGTGGGGCAGGGGCTTCGTCGTGGTGGGGTTAGGCTGTAGCAAGAGCCCACGAGGATGTATTTTGATTCATTCTCCAGTTGCAAAGGGTTGTTTCTACTCTTCTTCCTTTAATTAGCTTCGAAGTAACGAGGTAAATGCTTAAAGGAAAAGCTTTCTGCTAAAGTAACTCGGAGAGAGATGGATTTTTATTCTTTAATGGGTTTCAGAGTGGCTGTGATGTGTCAGGCAAAGGTCTGCCTCCCGGTGCCCTGCTCCCAGCCATGGCCGTGAGCAGCTGCTTAGAGAAGCGTAAAAGGCAGGGGAAATGGATATAACATCCCCTGAAGTCTCTCCGCTGATTTTTTATTCAGCTCGGGGACTTTCTGAACGGCGTGTGGTTTCCACACGCTCCGTAGCACTCGATGAGTTTCCCTGCCACGAGTTTGTCTCGTGCCCTTGAACGTCGGCCAACCTTAGCGTCAGCTCCCGGGCACTTTTCGTTTCAATTTGTTCAGCAGGACGCCGAGTGACCGGCCTCCTGCACTTCCCTCTCCGTACAGCTGAAGCCATCCCAGCCCTCGAGCACGTGTGTTTGTGTGCACATTCCTCGCAGAAAGGCAAGTGGCAGAGCTGTGTCTTTTCCTCTGCCAGCGATGTGACTTTATCTAGCCCTGCGACGGATCCCGACAGCTCTCTGCTCCCTTTATAGCTGATCCTACTTCCAGTATTGCAAATTTTAGTTTTAAAACAAATGAAACTGAGCCAGACCCTCTCCATCATTCCCTGCTCCCCAGGAAACTGCCCCGTGCTGCATTTCAGCGTGGATTTAAATCTTTATTGACCCACTTTTGTATGAGATGCCTTTATTTCCCACCTCTCTGTGTACAGGAAGCATCGAGAGCAAAGCTGGGGTAAAAAAAATCCTTGCCAATCTCACGAGCAGTCTAAAAACTCCCCCTTAGTGCTTCCCTTCGTGTTTGATTTCGGAGGTACCAACGCTGCCATCGGTGGAGCTGAAAGCTGAAGCTTTGCAGCAAGCGTTTGGGAAGAATTGTGTTTCAGTGCAGATGTTTAATTGGTATTATTGGGATTAATTTGAAGATTCAGTGTACAGAGATCTGTTCCGTGCTGGAAAAGATGGGTCGACGCATTTGACTGTCCGGGATGTTCTTGGCAGCGTGGGATGTTCTCATTTCTGCACGTTATCCTTCTAGAAAAAGGATAGGGAGCTGCTGAAAATAAAATCACAGCAGCATCAAAAGGACATCGTAAAGCTGCAGCTAGGGACCTGTTCCTTTGCTGTGCTCAGCTGTGCGGAGAAGTTTTGGGCAAGAGCCCTTCCCATGCCACAAAGCTCACCCATGAGTGACGTTTCGGATTGCTTGCAGCTCGCGGGGTTTTTTCTACTGGCCCTAAAGCTCTGAGAAGGATAAATGCTGTCATTGAGCCTATGTAAACAAGGGGTTTGAAGATGTAAGAGCAAAACTCTTCTTCCTTCATCTTCCGAGAGATGGAACGCGTTGGAAAAACACAGGCGAGGGCTGCGCTGTTATTAAAACTTGCCTTTTTTTACCTTGCTCAGCTCTTGGGCTGAGACAAAACCCAAACGAGGCCCAACCATCACGCCTGGAGAAGGTGCAAGGAGGGAGGACGGGAGAGCAGAGCGCCGTGGATTATCCAAACTCATTTGCTTAATTTTCTCCTAAAAGGAATGAATTCTGCGTGGTGCACAGCAGTTGGGAAATGCATCACTCCAGGCTCACAGCAGCAGCTCGGCCAGCTAGGATCTCTCTTAAGCCTCGCTGAAGAGCTCTGAAACCCTCCACAAGTTGCCCGTGTCCCTTGGCGGAGTTCCTGTTGTGACCGTGAACCCCAAATATCGCCTAGCTTAATGCTTGCTGACTACCTGGAGTGCGAGGGCAATTTTCATGTCGTTTCATGGCGCTTATTTTCTAGGTTTTTCAAGAAAATAGATTTTTTTTGTATTATTTTTTTTAACGGCTCTGAATACTGATGGTGACACACACCCTAATCATGTGCAATTTATGGCCGAAGGTTTTATGGCACCATAAACGTCTAAGCCGCCTCGGATCCTCCAGATGACTACTTTCAAAGTAGTGTAAGTGCTTCGACGAGCAACGTTGCCAAGTGCATAAAATTCGGCAGCACAACTCGACGCTTTGAATCCTGAAAGAGATCGGTGTCAATGAAGCGTGCTTTAATCTTCACCTAATTAAGTCGGCTTGTTGGAGAACCACAAGTCCTTAATGCATGTGTTACTAATTCCCTCTCTAATCCAAAAAAAAAAAAAAAAAAAAGAAAAAAAGAAAGAAATCTTTCCGAAAGGGCACAGTCCTAACAAGACAGACTCTCCATTTAGGTCAGCGGAGTCTCCACTCCTCCTTGCTGAGAGCTGGGGAGAGAAAACCTTGCAGGCTAAAGGTTTTGCTCCTTTGAGCAAAATCTTTTCTGGCCAAGAAGACGAGAAGCACAGAGCAAAGCTCAAATCTCAGATTTCTCCTGGAGGACCACCAGCTCCTGGAAATGCAGTGAGACCCTTTTGCAACCCCTGGCAGCACTCGCTAGCAGGTGGATGCTGTAGCATCAGTGGGACTCTCAGCACTCAGACCCCACGGATATCGTGTGGGCACAATCTTCAGCCCTAATTTGTCGTTGACAAGCACTGATTTAATCGTTGGTGGAGTAAACTGCCTCAGACACCACCAGGGACTTGGCCATAAAGTCAGGAGGCGGCCTGAAGCAAGGCAGAAATCGTGTCCTGACCTCCTGACAGGCAGGAGAGAGACTGGTTGTACCAAGCAGTGTTGGGCTTAATGCCTGCCTTTGAGATAATATTGTTATATACCACACTAAATCCACTTACACTTATTAAAATACCAAGCTCTGATGAGTGCATAAATGCACAAGGAGCGGTTATCAGGGCTATGCAGCTGCTAAGTTTCACACATAAGGCAGGGGAAGGAGGCATTGGGTGAGGCCAATGAAGACTCGTGCTCACGTGTTGGTTATTAGCAGGTTAACAAACCCTTCCTGCCCCGTGCTTGCCCTCAGAGCTGCCTGGGATGAGAAGCTGCATTCTCTTGGGTATGATGTCTCCAGTCTGGTAGGCATCAGCAGAGCAAGGGAGGAATGTGTGAGAGGCAGATTTCAGCATTAGGAAGGGTTTTCTTCTTCTCCATCCCCATAACGAAGCAAATGAACAAACTCCTGAGTCCTTCAGCAGTGACAGAGGACAGGAGGAGCAGCTGACCAGCCCCCGAGCCCACAGACACTGGAGAGATACAAAAAAAAAAGAGTGGAAATCTAATAACAAGGGTTTCAAGAGGCATGAAAAGGATCTCCCAGCTGGATTGGCTTCTTAGCTCTCCTAAAGTTTTGCACTAGGAGTCCTGCGGCCCACGAGAGGTTCTTCAGCTCTTCTGAGCTGTGTCCCATGCTTTGAGGTTCCCCTTTGTCCTCCACTGGTAGCAGATCCCATGACTATTCTGGATGTAAAGACTTAAATAAAATAAATAAAGAAAGGTAACAGGGACTTTTATTTTCAGTCTGCTTCTCCTTGCTCTGTTCTCCTCTTTCCACCACCACCTTCCTTCTTTCTATAACATAGTCTCCAGTGAACAGATGAAATCCAGATTGGTGTCCACTGTTCTACTGTTGCCTTGAGCAGCAGTGGGAAGAGAGATGTTAAAAACATTTTGGGACCACTACACCCCGGGATGGTAATGTTAGATTTTGGTGCTGGTTAACAAGACTTCCAAAATGGCAGGTAAGGCACAATGGGTACAGAGCGGAGGCAGTCTGAGTTCACTCTCATGCTGTATGAAGATGGATGGAGACTTTATTTTGAACATATAACTGAAAGGCAAACACAGGTCAGTGTGATGGAGGTGGGTAACAAGCTAAAAAAAATCTGCTTGAGCTCAGAGTTCAGGGTTTCCCTCCCCATTGTGGCCACAGCTCAATCCATTTGTGACAGACTCCTAAGGAAAAGTGGCTTTCAAAAACCTACATCTGGGTTGGAGACTCATCTGTAGGAGTCCCACAAAATCCTCTTCAAGTGCCTGCTTATCAGTGTGCAAGTGTTTCTGGTCATTCAGATCCTACAAATCTTCTTGAAGACAGGGAACCCACTAAGGCACATTCAGGCTCCGTGGAAGATGTCAAGGCCGTGTCATAGATCTATGACAACATCACCAGCCTGGATAACCAGCATCACACTGGCACCTGCTGATGGGACACGTGGTGTCCTCTCCCATCGTGTTTTTAGTTTAATAGGGCCTTCAGCATTGATTTCACCAAGAGAGTGTTGACTTTCCCTGGGGACCTACTCCTTGGGTCCCCAGGGAAACCTGGGGGGACCCCTGGGGGACCCACTTGGGGGGACCCACTCCTCATGACCTACACACTTATAGTTTCAGCGGTTGAGGTCTGCCAAAAGCACCTTTCAGATCGCTAACATCTGTGCTCTGAGTTCTCCAGCCAGATGGAAGAAACATTTGATAAGCCCACGGCTCGCAGCCTGCTGTACTGGGGGGAGGCAGTGCTCAGGGATGTGGTTGTGTCCACTACAGAACAAAAAATAACAAAAAAATAAATTAAATCATTTTTAAAAAGTCCTGAAAGACTATCAGTTTTTCAAACCCAGGAGGACACACCAGTTTGTGGATGGCTGTTGCAGAAACCAGGGCTTATCTGAGCCGGTGAGGTCTCTAGGGCAGGAGACAGAGCTGTGGAGAGGGACTGGAAAGAAATTAAAGGATATGAAGTGGAGGAGATGAAGTATGCGAACGTCTATCGGTAACTATTAGCCAATATAAATGAAATACTGAGTGGGACAATGCAATTTGCTAAACTGTTTGGGTTTGGACAAAAATAGAAACTTCACGGTTTTGTCATGTTAAGTCTACACTGGAATAGAATAAACAAAATTAATTCCTCTTGTTTTGGCATAATATCAGCGCTGAGCCTGACTGCTCTGGCATACGCCACTGAGAGTAAGCCTGGCGTATTGTGTGTGCTTATTCTTCCTCCTATCCCAGTGGCACATTTCAAAATAGAAGCACAATTTCTTTCTAAAACCTTCCAATCTTTGCCTCGCATATGGTTGTGTTTAACCCTTTGGCAGGCTGCTCTGTTCGGCTTAAAGCAGGGGTATCTGCTCTTCTGAATCAAGTTGCAGGTTCCACTTCAAAGTTAGGCTTGATTTTTAGTACCTCTGAAGAATTCATTTCTGATTCATTACTAAAATACAGCCAAGGCAGTGAAATGCCTTGGGCATGTGTGGGATTTTTAATGCGTTTCAAAGCATTTCATCCAACCGGTGCACAGAAGTTGAGATCAACCTGCGACTGAAATGAAGATGATAAACTGTAAAAGGCAGTTCCAGCATAGCAATCTGGGGTGCCAGCATTGTTAAAGGGAGATCTTTTTGCCAAAGCTGTCTGGTCTAAAAGCAGACTTGCACCCCAGAGGAGATAAATCCAATTTCCAAGCAATGATAAACCATTACCTACTCTCTCTACTGGGACAATTAGGGCTGCCATTCCATGAGAGAGACCTTGTCCCAATATAACAGCCACTTTTCACAGAGGGGAAGGGCTGAAATGAAGGTAACTGGGATGTCACCCAAGGGGGACATGTCTCCTTAGCTAAATATCTAAATTTTCACCCTGCGTCTTGCTCAAAGCCCCACTTAACCTGGAGTGGGGTGGGACGAACCAGGCGGGCGTCTGATAGCTTTTCAAGGCAGAATTTGTGGGGTTTGCTAGCCAATGCCTGCCTAGCCAAAACATCTGCTGTTCCCCAGCACTATCAGAATTTAAGATCGTGTTGTAAAGAGTTTACACGGTGGTTTTACACTGGGACACTGCAAACCTCAGCAAGGGACTGTGGCCTGTGAGAGTCCACTCATCTCACCCCAAGCAGGAGATGAAAATCCCACCTTCCTCTTTCACCTGGTTTCATGATGCTGCTCTTTTTTTATTATTATTATTTTTTGTCAGGAGAGAGGGAAAAGCTTGCTAAAGCCAGAGGGGAAAGGGGTCAGGAAGGCGGCTCTGTGAGGGGAGCCACAGCCTTGGCCCCATGCCCTCACCCTGGGTCACATCCCAGATCACACCACATTTAAACCACTTGTGTGTGTATTTTGACAGAGTGTCTGAGGCACGTTTTTTAGACCGTAGCTTGTTTCCAAAGTTTATTTTTTCAGTTTTAGGGGGAGATTAAGGAGGGGGAGGGGGGTTCTCCTCCATCAACCCAGCAATTTCTGCCTCCTTCCAACAAAAGGGACGCCGCTACCCTCTGGAGGGGGAGCGTGAGGCACTGCCTTTTACTTCACTGAGGTGAAAAGAAGGATGAAAACGGGAGAAAAGGGAACACAACGCTTGATTTAGGGACGAGGAGCCAGCCCCGTGCCTCAGTTTCCCCTCCCCGCGCTCCCCCCCTCAGGCGGGCACCAGGGGGCGCTGCCCTCAGCCTTCCCCCCCGCCCCTCTCTTAATCCCGCCCCCTCGTCTCCTAGCAACGCCCCCCTCCCGCCGCGCTGATTGGCTGCCGCCGGCACCGCCGCCATTTTCAAACCGCTGAGGCGCCGCCGGGACCGGCGCCGCCGCCGCCATTTTGTGCCGGGCTGAAGCGGCGCCGCTGAGCCCCGGAGGGTCCCGTTCCCCGTCTCCCCCCCCCTGTCTTTTTCCCCGAGTAGCACCATGGAGGCCGAGCCCACGGGCCTGAAACCCCCTCGGCGGAGACGGGGCAGGGCCAGTGCAGGGCCCCGCGCCAGCCGTTCGCCCCCGGCGGCCAGCACCCCCGGTGGGGCCGCGTCGTGCAGCCGGTAGGAGCCGCGATCCCTCCCCGTAACCCCCCTCAGGGGCTGGAGCCCACCCGTGGGTGTTGTGAGGGGGTAATCTCTTCAGTCCTTTAGGGACTCTGTCCTTCAGGGCACCCCTCTGGTTTATGGGTGAATCCCCCCCCGGTTATATGGGATCCCTGTCCCCTACCTCATGAGGGGAGTTTTGTTGGATCCAGGGGATCCGCTGCCCTCCCACCTTATAAAATAGGGATATAAGGATGATTTCTCCCCTCCTGCTGGCTTTTTGTCCTGTCTTATAAAGTGATCTGGGTTTAGGGGGTCCCTGAGTGCCCTATAATTGGTCGTGGGGTATCCCAGTGCCCCATTTTATATTGTAAAGTGTGGGGGGGGACCCTTTCTTCAGGTCATAACTCATTTCCTTGCCTGTTCCTGACCCATTAGAGGGGCAGTTGATCCTATTTCTATCCTTGTGTCCTAAGCAGGCCCTAGACTTCTGTGAAAAAGTCTTTCTCCTCTGGCTGGGGGCAGGGGGAGTTGTTAAGGATGATGGAGTTTGGGGCTGCTTTGTGGGGTCTGGGCTCTCTGGGGAGGGTTGGAGTGGGACAGGTCCCCCTTGGAGGGCTCAGCCAAGCCTCGGGCTTTTACTCTGACTTTTAAATCCCTCTGTGCATCATCTATTACTGGTATTTCTTTCTATACATTGGATCTGGGAGACCTTTCTCAAGACCACCCCGTGGAAGAAACCATTATGTCATAAACTAACCCAAGGTCAGTTTATCGGTGTTGACCCTGATAATGAGGCCTGGATGTGTTCGTGGGCAGTAGTTGACCCAGGTGACCCAACTCCTGACTCATATCTAGATAAACCCAGGGTGATCAGTGGAGATTTCTGCTTTTTATTACCCTCGAGGTTAGGAAATGACTTCCTCTAGGGGTCTCTCCCTCAGTGCTGTGGTTATTTGTGCCTTGTGTGGGACTCCAGCCCTTTGCATCCAAGCCTGGCAGCTGCTTTGTGCCCCAACTGTTCCTTGGGGGATAATCTGGGGCAATCTGGGCAGATCTGTGTTTGAAACCTGTTGAAATTCCTCACAGCCAGAATGGATATTCTATTTTAAGTGACTTAAAATGAAAGCAAGGTGGATGTTGGTGAGCTCGCTTTTCATATTGGCTAGTTCTAGTAACCGTTGTGTCTTCTGGATGGCAGAACGCTTCGACAAACTTCAGAAATAAATGCTTTTTGTAGAAATAGGCTGCATTACCATCGTGATGATCAAATTGTGGCTCCTTAATTACTGCCCTAGAGAAGCATGGACTAATTGAAGGCTTCAGCGTCTTGGTGAGGTGATGAAACACACCGGCAAGGTTTGGTCAGTCATGCAGTGCTCTGTGAGTTGAAGAAGTTGCTGGCCTGAGAATGACAGGGAGGCTTAGCCAGCAGGGAATTTGGGAGGTCTCCAGTCCAGCTCTTGCTTAAAAGATGGAAAACTTCCAATTCCTGCATCCCAGCCCTGCCACCAGCTCGGGGTGCTCCAGTTGGTGGTGGCTCCTGTCCTGGGAGGCCCAAAGCTGTGGTTTTGCCATCCCAATAGTGGAGAGCAAACCACTTGGAACATTTAATGTAAATTGTTTAATCCCTTCCGCTCTGGAGAGCTGGCAAACTACAACAGAGAGAGGGAATAAGCATCCAGAAGCAGGTCTCATTGCTTTTTCTTTAATTACTTTAACCAGATACACAGAAATGTCTTATTTCTGAGTGGTTCTGCTGCGGGGCTGGATCCCTGAGCTTGAAAACAGGCTGACCTTGTGAGGTTAGGGGGCAATTTCCCACTTTTGGCTGTCACTGCCCCTATCCACCTGCTGCAGCCAGCGTGGGCACCTCAGATTTGGGGCTCTTCTGGATGGAAATGTCACAAGCCAGGGCACTGAACGCTGCTTGGTCCATGGAAGAACCCCTCTGAGTGCTTCAGCAAAGCCCTTGCTCCACAGCCAAGTGCTTCCACACCAGAATTTAAATATTTTTACACTTACGCACCACGGATTGCCTCTCCCCCAGCTGATTTGCCGTGCACACCCAGGCGTGAAGCAGCTCTTTGTCTCCAGCTCTGTAACCTGACCACAGGGGAGGAGTCCCCTGCCCACCCGGCTGATTTTAGGCAAATATCTCTCCAGGCACAAACAGCTCCAGTTGCAGGCCCGGGGCCTCTGCTTGAAAGCCTGGGAATGCACGAAATACATCCAGCGGGGTTTGAGGGCGAGGTAATCTCCTTTATTAGCCGCGTCCCCTCGCGCCCGCTGCCTTGCTGTTGCACCCTTAGACCCTCACGGCTGTGACATTCCTGAGCAGCCTCAAACTGGCCGAGTTTGTTTTTTAAAGTGTTCGTTTCCCCTTTTTTAGACCGTGACTTCATGCAACTGGGGATATTTCCTCTAAGGGCTGCGATCTGGGGTCTGCTTTAAAGTCTTTATTTTCCCTTTGTATCTTCCCCCCCTCAGCAGTGTTGCGTGATGATGTGAATCATGATTAAAATGCCATCAGAAGAGATGATTTATCTGAGCAGAGAAATTAGGAGTGTGCCCACAGCTCTCCTGAGGTGGGAGAGGAGGATGGATTTACCAGGAGGACTTTCTGCTCTGCTGGCAGCTGGTTTCTGACCCAGAATCAAGCGGTGTTGCTCTGAACCTCGTGTCCCTGGCTTTGGTAGCTAGAAAACAGCAAAGAAACTGCAGGTAGGCTGCTGGGATGGGTGCAAGAAACCTCGTTGGGGGTTTGTTCGCGTTGTGATCTTGTTCCCAGCTTCACGTATCTAGTGCTGGGGTGAATCCAGGTGAGGCTGACAGCTCAGGGGCATGGTATCTCCGCTGAGGTAACACAAATAAAGCAGTGAGGCCTCTCTCCTGCCCCAGACACGCTATTTAACCCCGACTTACATCTCTCATAATCTCCTGCCAAGCTGCAGGAGGCTGGCACTGGGAAGGAGCAGCCTCCAGCAGGGGTGTCCCAGGAGACAGGTACCTCCAACCCCATAAACCCGTGACATTTTCTTGTCCTTAGCCCAAAATCTAACAGTTCTGATACCCAGAAGCATTCTGCAGCTTTCCTCCTGCAAAAGCAGCCGGAGGTGGTGGCGCAGGGTCACACGGAGCCCTTGGGGTCTGGAGCGGGATGGCTGGTGTTAGGTAGAGAAAGCAGCAGGACAAACAGCTGCTGCCTGGAGAGATGAGCAGGGGAGGCTGGCAAAGGAGCTTGGCAGAGCAGCAGCAGGTGCCTGGCTGAGTTTTCTATTGAGCCAGCACCCGAAAAAGCAAAGCTTTGCGTTCAGGCAGTGGCTAAACCGTTTTCCCCTCTGGCCACGGGGTTGCTGAATTGGGAACAGGCCAGATTTTGGTGGTGGCCCCTCGCTGAAGAGGTGCTGTGCAGAGCAGGAGCCTTCCCTGCAGCCCCGTGGGAGGCTCCTCAGGAGGAGGCTTCCCAGCAGAGATGGCAGCAGAGAATCTGCTTGTCCGCACAGGAGCATGAGGCTCACAGACAGCTGAAGAGAGTCCTTCCCAGATGATGTTTACATATTTAAAAAAGCTTTTTAAATCCTCTGTGATCACCCACTTGTTATGCACGGTTTACTACGAGCTCTTCACTCAGTTTGTGTTTATTCGCGGCGCACACGGAGCCTATTTCAAGGCAGTCGTTTGTTGGCCTGTGAGCTAACACGATGTGGTTTTGATGGCGATACCTCTTTCTTCTCCCTAATTATGGCTTTTCTGCAGTGAGCGTTTGCTTGCTCTTGATCTCTGGCGTGATTAAAGCCTGTATTCCACCAGACTTTCTTGGGCTGGTAAAATAATAATGAAGAGCGCAAACCTGCACCGTCCCTTACCATTATCACTTCAAAGTTAGCACAAATGGAAACTTTTGCTGCGCTGAAGAAGGTAGTTATTAAAATGCATCGCTTCAGCATAATTGGAAGCTACAGCGCAGCTTTCAGAAAATGTCTAGAGGCTCTCATGTTACCACTGTTTTACTCCAAAAGCAGGCTGTGTCTGGGTCTGAGCATGTTCCAGGCACGGTATGCAAATACGCGTCCACTTCAGTCGCTTGTGCTGCCACGGGCCCTAAATGTGGAGTTTTTTGGGAGATGGGTGATGCTGCAAGGAGCACAGACACCTGAACCGTGTCCAGGCCTCAGCCTGAAACTGCTTTAAGAAAATGTTGATACTGGGGCAGCAGTACACAAAAATCCAACCAGGATGAGTTTTTTTTAAAGCTTAAGGTCTTGCTTGTGTGTCCTTTACTCGTGTTTCTTTTCATCTCTTCTTTGTGCAAGAGCTCTGCAACATTTCAACAGCTGGAAGAGGGCTGGGAAGAAAGTACCTCAAAAACTAAGGGGCATTTATATATTATATATATATTTATAAACACATTTATATATTTTATATAGTATATTTTAGTTACTAACTGGTTTCTTCCTGTATAAACTGTTGTTAATTTGTTTTTAGTGAAATATCTAGTAGCTTTTTATAGTTATTTTCATCTTTCCCTGTGCTCAGAGTGTCTGAAAACTTCTTGAAATCCAGTATAGTGTTCTTGTAGCAAACTGGAATGAAAGCCTGACCCCAGTGGACACCTACTAACGCCTGCTGGTGCGAGGGAACTGCCTTGAACCTGGTGTTTTCCTGCAAGGAACAAAGGTTTGAGCATACCTGACTAGTTAGAGCTCTGGAGAATAGTTTCCTTTTTGGTAGGATGTGCTAAACTTATTAAAGCATGGGCAGAGAGAGTAAAAGGAGCTGAAGTTCACCCTTCATGCACTTCCATTGGCCTCCGCACAAATATCTAGGAAATGCTGCTAGCACCCCTGGAGCCTCCTTCCCCATGGTGTGCTCTCAGTTCCTGGGTGTTAAGGAAGAAGAAAAGACCTGTAAAATATCCAAAACCTGCTTTTTCTAAAACATGGCACTGCTGCTTTCCTAAACTCCGTGGCAAATGCCCCCAGCCAGTTATTAAAACCGAGGGCAGCTTTCAGCCCTCAGCTTCCCTTTATGTGAACGTTGACGGGGAGCAACACCAGGCTCTTAATTCTCTTAATTACTACGTGCTGATGATAGCCTGACTTGTTATTGTCTTGTAAAACAGAAGTCATGCTACACTTACCAAATAATTATCTTTACTCACAAACGATTATCCTCAGCATCCATTTGCTTAATCCTAGCTATTAGTGCTGCAATTAATATTTGCAGGGCAAGCTCATCGCAGATGCCTTGCAGAAGGCACCCATCAGATAAGGAGCTCGCGGTGGAGGGAGATGAAAGGTTTTTGCTGAGCCCAGCCAGCTTCAGGCCTGTGAGTCAAAAGATAAGGCTAGCATCTCCTGATAACGTGGCCCCTTGATGATAACGATCCCTTCAGTACCTCGGCACCCAGTGAAATAATTTTTCCCCAAAAAGGGGTGTTTTGAACTCTAGGTATCTCCCCTGGCCTTGCTGTAGGCAAAGGTTGGTGTGATGGAGAGAAGACCTCTCTCTTCTGCTCCTTACCTAAAAGTAGGTGCAGTTTTTCTTAAGAAAACAAAAAGATTTATCAAATGCACTTCTAACAACTGGTGGTTGTGATGGTTGATCTGAAATACACTTTGGAAAGAGGAGGTGAAAATCAATGGTACGGTTGGTCTCGGTAAAATGTAAAGAGCTTTATGAAACGAGTAGCCCTGCTTCTGCAGGGAAAGGCTGAGAAAAATAAACTAATTCTTACAGTCCTGCTCATCTGGCCAGGAGAGGATGGACTCCAAACAAGGAGAATCATTTTACTGAACTCTTACAAAGGAGTTGCAATGCAGGCATCTTTCTCAGTTATGTTGAGGAGGAGACTCTGCGTGTCTTGACTGCATCCTGTGGGCTCTCTGGTGCATCAGGGGAGACTGAGACAACATAAAGGTGGTCTTTACCTTACATAAAGTCAGGGAAAGTGTTAAATCAGTGATAAAGAAGATAAAGGCCTGGTGTATCCAAACAGTGACCAGAGTTTAGGTGTTGGGAAAGGCTCTGTTTGACTTTTTTTTGGTTTTTTTGCAAGAACAAGATTTTGACATGTGTTTAAGCATGAAGTTCAAGTGATACCGAAGTCATCTTGTTTCCTGACTCATAATCTCACCTCCAGAAGCGTAGCAGACCTTGTCCTCGCATCTCTGCTTGGTGAGAAGGGATTGTAAGAACTTGAGCTCTAACCAGAACGTGGAGCCAGTGCTTCAGACCAGCATCCTTGTGCTTTGGTGCTTTCTGTGGTGCCTAATGGATCTAAAATCAACGTAGACTCAGGGTGTAGCTCCTTCCCTGACTGCTCTAGCTTCACACACAAGCCTTGAAACTGTTGAGCTCAAAGTATTCCACCAGCTCCCATTGCTTGCTCTTCCCTCTTGGGAAATTTAAACTTCCAGTTTTGCTTCTGGAGTTCAAGAGCTCAGATTGAAAAGAACTGGTGAGTTAGTTTGGCTCCATAAAGTATTTTCTAAATCAAAGTAACAATGGAAAACACAAAAACTGCTGGCAAGATCCTTTCCTGCCCAGGTGGACCCGTAAGGCTTCTGATTATCAAGTCACTTGGTATTTATTTTCACGTGCTGGTGTGCAGGTTTCCAGGTGGTAGCCAGCAAACCTCATGTTCTTGGTGGTGAAATCTCCAAGTGTGCTGGAGGAGCAGCAGGGCTCAATGCTCCCCACAGGGGGTGCTCCCTCCTGGTGTATTTAGATGCGAGGGAGTTTAATGCAGTGCTGGGCGTGTCACGTAGGGGCAGGATTGTTGTTAACCTCCAAAATTGTCTGTTGTGTGGATAGGCGAGCCTGTGTGGGGTGAAGAAGAGGCGTTCACGTGCCTGGAAGAAGGGGACAGCACTGTTTTTCCATTAATAGGATTTATGGGACATCTTCAACTTCTATTGTCAGTTCAAGCTTCCAGATTTTAGAGCTTTGCACACCTTTAAGGGTTTGCATTGTTCCCTTCCTGACTGAGCAAGTGCTGCTCTTCAGTTTGGCATCACAGCGGATGTCAAGGCTTCCAGGTTCTGTTCTAACACAAAGCTTTTGCTTAATTCCTTTTGGTTTCAGTTTTCTGGGTGGTAAAACCCAGCCCGTTAGGAAGAAGCAGCATTTTAATACTCAGTGCTGAAGTTTTGAGAACCACTGACATGTGGAAGGATGTGAGCAAACGTCTTGGACCACTTTTGAGAAGTGCCAACGCAGAAGTCCTGCACTTGCTGAAGTCCCCTTCGGGTTTGCAGAAGTAATAAATCTGCCAAGCTGTTCCCATTCGCAGGAGCAGTTTCTTTTATTACAATAATCCAAGAGAAATATAAAATAATTATTGATATCAGGGAGCATGGGGACATGGTTTAGAGCACTTTAGTGTGCGTGCTTAGTGGTTGCAGCCCGTGAATCTTTCTGTAGGAAGACAATGATTGTTTGAATTAGTGCTTGCTCGTTAACTTAATTTTATAAATGCAGGATTCCCAAATTAGGGGCTCATCTTTGCTGGAGGCTGGGAAGAAGGCAACTGTCGGTATTTGATTTTAAAATGTGTAAATATACGTTCACTGTTATATAAATACATATTTTTATGTAAAAATAGATTCTTTTATATAGAGTGTTAGGTGGTAACCATGGAAGTGGTATCTTTTGGTGGTTGTAGAGGGTGTTGGTGCTTGTGGCAGTAAGCAAACGGCTCGGGAGCCTCTAAAAGTACCTGAACAAGGCCTGCTGGTGGAAGACAGCTTGGGCTGTGAAGCTGGGGTGAACCTGGAATCACCCAATTTCTTCTGGACCTTATTGTGCTGAGAAGTTGTCTTTGTTTGATTTCTCTCCTTCGGGAATACTCAGTGGGCTTTCCAGCAATGCTTTTTTTTTTTTTTTTTTTTTAAATCTTAGTGCTTTTTTTCAAAGCAATGCACACATAAATACACAACTTTGCTGAAACTGATAGCAAAATTCCTAGTAAATTCCCAGATTTTACCCTATTTACAGGAATTTACCCCAGAGTGCTTTGTCCAACGGATTCACTTCAAGTGCCAGTCCATTTGCAAGTCGCAGTAACTTCGCATCGTGGCTGACTCGCAAGGATTTCCTCTCTGGATACTGGAAAAACTTCACCCTTCCCATTAACGCGTGTTTTCTAGCTCTGTTATCAGTTGGCTGAAGATGCTTCTCGTCTTCATTTTTTCCCCCTTCCTCCCTTCTCTTCCTTTCCTGTCAGATCTGCCAGTATGTTTTATGCTTTCGTTTCTGCATCAGCTTTGAGTCTGCTATCTTCTGTGTGCTTGCTCTGAAGAAACGGCAGGAAACACGGGGTTTCTGCTGAGTATCAAACCCCTGAAGCAATGAAACTTAAAGGAAAATTTCGACATGCCTGAGAAAGGAAAAGAGTGATAAAGGCAGCCCTGAGAATAATTTGTGGAAGGAAGAACTCTTCCCAGAAAGGAATGCGATAGCAAGAGACGAACAAACTGGGAATAGCGGGGTGAGAGAAAGGGAAAATTTCATAAAATTATGTTTCTAAAAAATAATTAATGAGGAGGAAGCTCCTGGTGCTGCTGCTGAGATAAAGCAGTTAACTGGGATCGAAAAGCTTTTTCCACCCCAAATTAAAGTCAGTGGATTGAAGATTAGACAGTACTTAAAAAAATAAATCATATGAATAGTTCCTGGGGATCCTGATGAAATTTCATTACTTGTGTTCCTTTTATCCTGGTAATGCTTGTCTGCTCTTTGAGCTGAAATAAGTGTTCAGAACACGCCGAATCCTTATTTGAATTTCAAAATTCTGCGCTCAAGTAACAGGAATTCCTGTTTGCATGGGAGCTGTTCCTGAAGATAGTGTATTTCACACAGCGTGGGTCCTTGTTTAGTGTCTGTAGGGCGAAGCTGGTGCCTTCACTGCTGTAATCGAAGGGTCTTTTAAAAACCTGATGTGTGAGTGAAAGCTAGAATCACTTTATATGCTTAGATGAAGCTACAGACAGCTCCACGCTAAAGCAAAGCTTTAAAATACTCCAGATTAGGAAATAATCCTCCATGCAATGGAGAGCCATGAAGTGAGCCTTTGGTAAATGAGGTAGAAGAACACAAAATATCAGTTTTGGTCCTTGCAGCCATGTGTGGGCAGCAGTTTTTTTGTGACTTTATCACCTCCTGACAAGCCCTGAAAACAAAGGCTGCAGGGATGAGTTTAGGAATCAGGTTGGTCTTCCAAACTAAACCCTGACACACCATTAGTGTACTCAGGGAGGTGGAGAAAACAGCAGGTGATGGTTTGCTTCCAAAAAGTGTTTTAAATGGTCATTAACTTCATCCTCCTAGCTGCACATCTTCATTTTTGTCCAGCTTTTGTACTCGGCAGGGCAAACTTCAGCAGTCCCTGGAAAGCAGCCACAATTTCACATAGCATTGACTTGCCTAAATACTTACCTTGCGCTTCTCACTGTTTAAGTCTTGCAGCTTTGTTGATTCAGTTCAACCTCCCGCCTTTGCTGGGAGAAGCAAAGGAATTAGAGGTTGTCAGCAAATCTCTTCAAGGCCACCGTGCTACAGGGCTGGTGGTCCCCCGGTTACCACATCCTGGTGAGAGGGGAAGCACCTCATTAAGCATTTAACATAATTGCGAGCAATTGTCTGAGCAAACCTTCAGCTTTACCTGCAAATGGTCAGGGAGGCAGGCTTGATCACAGGCTTTGGCTTCCTGCTGCCTTGCCCTCCTCGGGCAATTTCATTGAGGGTTCCTTTGAAGTCTTCCCAGAAATTAAGGCTGGGATGGACCGGACACCCTCCCAGCAGCCTTTTAAGAGGGAGGGAAGAGTCATGGATTATCTCAGGCCTCTCAGATGCTTGGATGGGTCCCAGGTGGACAAGACAATTTTTGTTCCTTGCACAGAACCCCGTATTTTTCAACAACTTCTCCAAAAGAGGCATTTACACCCGCGAGCAGGGGTGTAAAACACATCCGTGCAGCCACGGCCTTGCAGGCTCCGTGTTACAACCCTCATCCCTGCCCTATTTGGACGCTTTGCTGCTCACCTTTATTCTCCGTGTTTGTTTTGGGGCAGCCGTGGCAAACAGACAGCAGAAAAGGCTCGGAGCTAGGAACGTGATTAGAATTGCAAATCTGGGGCCGCACTGCCTGACGCGGAGGAGGAACACCAACCTTGGCTGAAGCCTCCTGCGTGTTTTAGCAAGTCGCTCCAAGGACTGGTGGTGAAGGAGCCTGGCTTCCTTTGGAGCTGGCCTGTGCCTGGATGGCTTTTTTAGCCTCACCTCCATGGCTGAGGCTGTTCAGGGCGTGTAAATAAGACAGAGAGAGGCTTAAAAAGCAAAATGTGTGGAGTTTGAGTCTGGGGAACGGAGGCAAGGTCTGTTAGGAAGGGCATAAAGCAATAAATCAGCTTTCCTACTGCTGGGGGGGGGTTGAGGCCTCCTGGGCTATTTTATCCTGTCCTAGGATAAAAGCAGAGACTCCAAAACCACTGCAAATGGAGCTTCAGGGAAAGCTTTCAGACTCCTTTTTCAGCCTCTTCAAGAACTGCCAAGCACGCAATGAAATCCTCTTCCTCTAGGTGTCACCTCTGGATCGGGAAACAGCTCTCCCTTCACCCTCACCCCAAGGCACAACCCGAGTCTTTGAATCTGAGCTGAATATTTACACTAAATCGGCCGGCTGGGCTACATTTGGAACTAATTTAACTGCACCGAGTCCAATGGTTACTGCTTCCCCACCCGGGATAAAGGGAAGTAACTTGACTGCTACCGATGAGCGTCCTTTTTCCACTCCCCACACAATTAATAGTCATTAATGACATGCTGGCTGCTGACCGTGTCCTTTTCCTAAACCGTTTGAGCTCGGTGAGATCTAAAATGACTCGGGGAGGAGGAAAGCAAGCGGGGAACTGAAGCACGTGAGCCCATGGGGGCACGTGGGTGGTCTGGAGCAGGAACACAGCAGGGCCGCGAGCGTTCATCACCTGTCTCCTCACTTAAAAGCTCTTCTGTGAAGTTCCCTGGGTGGTTCCAGGTTTGCTGACAGCCCAGAATATGTTTGTCTCCAGCATCAGAGAGACCACAGAAGCCTGGTGCATGGAGTTAAGCTCATTTCCCACCCACACGCACATAAAAAAAGGTCTTAAGACTCTGCAACTGCTTCTCTATCAGTTTAAACCTCTCGCTGCGAGGTTTCCCAGCGAGCTGAAGTGGCTGAATTTCCATGTTTGTATTTTTTTAACGGCAGTTGTGTTCAGGAGTCCCTGAAACTGGCTGGAAAACATCACCCAGAGCACTCTGAAGCGCTCACTAACTAATTAGCCCAGACTCGAGGTCCTATATGACTGTCGTTTGCATTCGTTTAGTTTCGGGGGACTTTGCACTTCGCAGGGCGATCTTTCGAGAGGAGCAGCTGGTGTTGTTGTAACTCTTTTACAGAGGGCTCGGCCCCGAAACTCGGAGCAGTTACCGACAGACGGAGGCTGCTGCAGAAGCGCTGCCTTTCAGCGAGGTGTCTGCTAACCACAACGCAGCCCAGCCTCTGGCTCGCCCACCCAGCTGCTGGAGGTGTCACATCCCCTTCCCTGAGGTGCTTTATATCGCTCAGATGGGTCGGGGTTTTATCTTGTGCCCCATCAGCAGGTGGGGAAGAAGCGCTCCCCGTAGCAGGGAAGCGCTGAGATGCGCGGTGCTGTCGGTGCACCGGTCCTTATCGATGCATCAGGCCCTTTATTTTTACTGAGCCCAGTTTAAAAACATTACGTGGGGTGTTGCTGCCTCCAATTTCAGCTGACTAAAGCATCTCCCAGGTGGGTTTTGATGTTGAATTTGCTCCTGATCATCTCTTTGCATCGAGCACACGTGGCGGGGCCATTGCAGTGCTGATTCATACACAGAAGGGGGCAGATGCGGGAGTGCTCTGGAACCGCTCTCAGCTCTCTTTGTCTAAAGAGTTGCTTTAGGATAATCTGTAGGAGAGACACAGTAATCTTTGTACTAACTGTCCAAGAATGTTCTCCAGAACATGAATAACCACAGGCTGAGCCGAGTGAGCTTTAATAACGGGTTTCCTGTGGTCACGTCTAGCAGACTTTCTCTCCTCTGAAGACCAGCCGCGCTTTCTAGCGAGGTGCTGTCAGCTTCCCTTGCGCTCAGAGGTTTATTTTGCGTGGGGGTGGTTTGTTTGTTTGCTGTAATAACTGGGAACGGCTACAGTGCGTCTATTAAAACCTCATTCCTGCTCTGCTTCAGGCTTGAAGACAGACTCCAGGTGTATTTGTGCTTGTCCCGTGGAAAGAGATTAGAGACTCGTGGCTGAGCTCTCCTCCCCTTCTCATCCTGCTAGCTCATGCGGCTGCCTTGGCCGCCGAGCAGCGGCCTTTCCCTGCCAGCATCCATAAAATTATCCCTGGAGGCAGCAGTTCCTTGTCTGCTGTAGCATCTGCGTTTTCCCTGATTTCTTAATCCCTCGCTGTATTGTTTTGTCTGAGTTTCGAGCTCTCTTCCTCTCCTTGCAGGGCTGTCATTACTCTGCTCCTTATCTGCTACTGCCTCTGCAACTCCCAGGGCCGCGTATGGCATCGGAGGCTGTCATTTCCACCAAGAGCACTGAGGTCTAACCCCATCTCTGCTGCCGTACACATGCAAACCGAGCTAAATTGGCCACAGGAGGGGGAAAAGAAAGGATCTCCACCTGGAAATCGCCTTCCAGGACTGGAACTGAGTCCTTTCAGAGCTGATGCTCCCCTCCTGCTTTCCCCGTGGCAGGAGGGAGCTGAGGCTCAGGGTACAAAGCATCGTGAGATGCGCTCCTCAGCACCTGCAGGGAGGGCTGAGAAGCATCGTCGTGGTTTTATGGTGGGAGTTGTGGGGCTCCAGGCTTAGGTCAGGCACAGGCACCAGCCTTTCGGCCCTATATCAGCCGTGCCCCGCTGCTGAGGCGCCCAAAATGCTGCGTGAGAAGCGAAGCTGCAGCCTCCAAATTCCCCGAGGGGGAAAAAAAGGTTGTTAAAGGTTAAAATAGCTTGAAGAGGGGTGGTCTCCCCGAAAGGAGACGAGTGCCTTGCCCAAGCGTAGAGGGTGCGCTAGGTGAAGTGCTTCAAATGAAGTTAATAAAACACTGCCAGCCTTGTTTGTGAAAATAAATCCTCCCGGGGTGGTTCCTGGCCTGTGTCAACCCTGCACGGGTCGATTTGTTACTGGCTGGCGGAGCTGCCTGGGCTATCAGCGCTAAATGTGTTTACTTATCCTTACATTTAGGAAGAAAAGCATGAAAGGGACTGGCCCTTGGAAAAGTAAAAGCATTAAACAAGCTCTTTTGTACTAGCCAAGTACACCTTCAAGCCCTTGTAATGTTTAAATATTTCAAATGTGAAGTCACTCAGGGCTGCCTTACCACCCACTGCCTGAGCTGTTTCTCTTACAGCCTTACCCTTAAATTGTGTAGACATTACATTAGGCAGCTCCACCCTGCAGCCGTTTCCTGCCCGGCTCCTCGCTCCTTGCTTTTTTCCCATTATTTTCTCTCTTGTCTCCTTTTCTGTTTTTCCTACAGCTCCGATTTTTATTTTTTTTTTGGAGTCTAGGAACTAGGCTCGTAGTTCCTAGACTGCTGCCCGCCCCAATCTCTCCCTCCCTTGGGGCTTTTCTCCTGCGTGGGATCAGCGCTAATCGCCTCCAGAGCGATGCGGGGCATCTTTTTATAGCCCTGCCAAAGATGAGGAGGAGGAGATGAACTTTCTTAAGAACATAAGAGCTGCTTCAGCCCCAGCGTCCCTCTGACCTAATGCACTGCTTCTGGGCACTGAGGGAAGAGCAGGGACAGGGCTGTGATGCTCCTTTTTCCAGAACCATCCCTGATCTCCAGCAGTTTTGGGGTTGTCTGCTTAGCAGCCCCCTGCAAATCCTTTCCAAGGCTTTAGAAACTTTATTTCCAGTTCCACCTTGTGTCCCTGGTAGCTCTTGGCAAGAATTGTCGTGGGCCAGTTGCTTACACCAGCTCCTTTCCTCCAAAATGGGCAAAAAAGGGGGTTTACGTCGCTCTGTGCCCACCCCAGCTGTGTTGTAGCACTTTTGCAGGACAGAAAGTGCTGGCTTCGATTAGCTCGAGCCAAATCCTGCGGTTTATTCAGTTTGCTTTTCTCCTGAATCATAACTAATGACAAACAGCCAGCCAGTGCTGGGGCGTCCCTGCGCGGGCACTGTAGCAAAGGGCAGGAGGCTTCCTCCAAACACACGTGGCACTGCCACGGCTCCTACAGGTCCCCTGCTCTCGTGAGAGCCTCGAGCTGTGCTGCTGCAGGCAAGCAACCCTTTTTCAGCTGGCTTTTAGTGACTTTTTGGTGTACAGCTTAAGCAGGTGACTGAGCACAAGCCCACCTGAATCACCAGTGGGCCCTACAACAGGGCAGGATTCCCACCAAGGGGCTGCAACGACACGGCTTGCAGGAAAGCAAAAAACATACAGCAGAAACGTTTGTTTGCATAGCTGCTTAGGGTTATTTCTTAAAAAAAAAAAAAAAAAGAGGAAAGTTTGTGCCTGTCAGCATTAAAATGTATGTTTTCCCGACCGTTCTCCCAGGATGACTTGTAATATTTATTGGATGGAGCTTGGTTCCCACAAGAACTCGAAATAGCCGTCTGGATTTGGAGCACCGAGGTCCTCCTGGGCTGGCACAGCTCGCTCCCAGGGCTTCTGGGCACCCTCAAGTCCCGACTGCTGTCCCCAGGGAGTGTTCAAAATAGGTACCAGAGGGGAAGGGGCTCCGGGGGCGAAACGAAATGGAAAGAGTCAGATTTTAAGTGCAGTCAGTTTGAGCTGAACTCGGAACCTTTTGCTCCCTGCCTGGAAACTTTCAAAAAGCTGAAAGTTGACTTGGAGCTCTCGGGAGCCTGGGTTTGTGGGATTAAATGTGGAAAGGTCTGGGGTTTGTTAACACGTGCGGAGACGGTGGCCTTGACTTTGGTACATAAAAACACGGCGAAAGTGTCCTTATCATCAGGTCTCGTCTCTGTGACACCGTGCTGTGCTGTCGGCAGGGTTATTGGCTTAGTGTTTACATTTCCTTCATTTCCCTTTCCTCCTAGAACGTGCTCCAAGCGTTTGTTTGTGTTGGGTTTTGTGTTCGTCATGTCTCACCTGGTGGCATTGCCTTTACGTCTCTGAGAAGTCCACATCGATTTTTCGTGGTGATGGTTCCTCTGGAGAACAGCTCTGTTCTGAACCTAGAACCAAAACTGCTGAAGGGGACGTGAATTATTTAGATTAAAGCCCACAACACCACTAAGCAAGTCCAAAAAGCATTCAGGACTACTTTTTAAACAACATCCCTTGCATTTGAGCTCCGATGAGACTCTCGACCAACCAGTACCTCCTAAAACCTTGCGCGGGAGCTTCATTTCCCCTAACCCCGGGCACCTAAAAGCCAACTGCTTGAATCTGAGCCTCCCCCAGGGTTCCCCTGGAGTCACGCAGAAGGAGAGGCGCCTCCAGGCAGCTTAAAATGCCTGGCAGGGGGTGTCAGCCCCCGCAGGACTGACAAGGGAGCCTGGGCGGCCACCTCCCTTTAGGAGCTGACAGATGAGAGCTGGCTGCACACGCAGCAGGCAGAAGGGAGCCGAAGCTCGGCATGCGGCCATGGGGCGCTTGTGTTTCTCTTGCTGCTTTTTAATTGCGAGGATTATCTTGCAGCCCAGCGTCAGAGCTGATTGACAAGGGCCCGGTGCGCGAAACCCGGCGGCTTCACGAGCTGGGGCTGCGATGGCTGCGCCACGAGGAGCTGCGCCCTTCTGCTGGATCCAGTCCTGCAGCAGCCAGGGCGCTTGCATGGCTGCTGACAGGCAACATATTTCAGCGGCAGCTGCACTGCTTCTCCCTCAAGTCCTCCCCCCCCATCCCTGCTTAAGCATTTACATCATAGCCCTGGAAAGGAGAGCGCAAATAGCTCCGTGATGCGGGCAGACGGGCTTCCCGCGGCGTGTGCCTCATCATTTTGTTCCGTCAGGAGCTCTCCTTCGGCCGTCGTGAAGAGGAATGCGAGTTTTCTCTTTCTAATGACAGATCCTTGCTCTAATCCCCTCTGACGTGCTTGCAAGCAAGAATACCTGCGTGCAGAGCCAGAGCTCTTTGTGGCACGTGGGGACAGAGCTGCACGTGGAGGAAAAGCTGCTCTTGCCCGTGCTCTGAGGCCGGGAATGTGTTGGTGCTGAGGGATTTAGGGTTGATCTTAGGCTGCAGGTGGCCTGTGCAGGCGTGGAGCGGAGTCTGGGTGCCCCAGCTCGCAAAACAGACCAAAGGTTCTCCTCGGCAGAGTGTTGCAACAGCGCTCTGACAAATAATCATCACAAAAGGCTATTGTAAGGTGTTTCAGTGCCCTGCTGCAGTGCGTCATTCTACCAGAAGCCTTTGAAAACGCCCCCACGTGCCGAGCGGGAGGGTCGAAGTGATTTCAGCAGCTGGAAAATGGTCGGGGAGGGACTGGGGGGGGAAAAGGAGACCCGGCCGCGTGCCGTCCTTTTGATTCTCCCGCAGAAAATTCAAGCTGCCAGCCGTAGGGACAGCGCTGGGAGCTTGGCTTGGACGGGGAGCAGACACACGGCCGGGGTGGGAAGTCTGGAGGCAGGCTGGAAGGAAGATGCCTGGCTCATTAGGGAAGTGTGTGGCGCAAAGATAACGCCTCGAGCCTCAGATGAAACCGGGCTCTGCCGTGTTGAGCCCAGAGCGTGCAGCCCGGCGGAGGTCAGACGTGTGATTATTTCGGGATAGCAGCGCCCGGGGAAGCTCCTCGGTGCTTATCTGCCGGCCTTCAGCGCCGCCGTTGATGGCTTCTCCAGACAAAGAGCTGCAAGAAGCCGCTGCGAGGAGCTGGATGCTTCCAGAATGGAAAAGCAGGCTGCCCCTAAAAAGCTTCCTAAAAGCGCTTACGAATGAAATGTGCTTTGGCTAGCTCCAAGCTGCCCGGAGCGTGTCTGGAGGCGCTTCCTTTCGGGGCTGTTTTAATGTAAAAGAACAAAATAATAATAATAATAGCTATTCCAGAGCCGTCTGAGCAAGTACAAGGAGTTCTCAGCTGGGCAGCTGCGGGGCTCAGTCCCATCCAAGACAGCTCGAAGGGGCTGCAATCGCACCACTGTGTGTCTGAGAGCTGCTGGAGTTACTTCTTGCACCGCTGTTGCAAAATGCAAAGCTGCCAGCGATTTATTGCAGCTTGCTGAAACCTCATTTCCAGAGAGCGAGTCATCAGCGTGGTGTTTTTGCTCTCCGGGTAATCGGGGCTGTGCCTATCCCCTTCCCTTTGTGCCCTGCTGGCAGTGGGAGCACTAACGAGGGAAGAGCAGGCTGCAAACTCCACAAGGAGTTCATCAGCACCCTTTTCCTCGATGCCATCGAGGCAGGGAGCTCTTCTGTCTCGCTTTATGCCCGTCACTAGGTTTTTCTCCAAGTAAGGCTTTCACCCTGGAGCTCTTCAAGATAAGGAGCCGTGACAAGCAGTGCTGGAAGCGCCCTCACTCAGCATTTGTTTGCACAGCGCTTGGGAGGCCTCTCGTGCTGGCCAAGGCCTCTGGATATTGTTGAAGTGGAAATATTAACTCTACAAAGTTGGAAAGCCTTGCTTTTTGTTTTTTTTTTCCCTACAGAAAAGCTTTACGTTAACATTCAAAGGGCCCTTTGTGGGGCTTTCTGTTCTTGTCCTTCAAAACGGGGTTCAGCAGCGGGGCTGGCGTGTTTGCAAAGAGGTTTTTCATCCGGCGCTGCAGCCTTCAACCATCTTCGCGCTTAGCTGGCACGAGTGGTTTATATTTAAGAACAGCTTGCACTGAAAACACAGCAAAAAAAAAAATAAAAAAAAAAAGGGGGGAGGGTTGGAAGTCAGAGGGGAAGGAAACACACGGCTGCTGCCCAGTCTGAAGAATGTATTTTGGAACTGCAGAAAAGTGAAGAGAGCTGCCAGATCAAAGCGTTTCTGCAGTTTCCTGGAGAAGTCATCAGAAATAAGTCCAGAAAGAGCTCGGGCTGTCGAGTGATGCTGACTGGGCTGCGCGGATTTCCAGTAACGAGGCAGAGAAACGTCTCGAGTAGCACGAATGGGAAGTCGCCCTAACCTGCTGGGGGAAGCTCTGCTGGGCTTCGTCCTCCGGGCTGACAAATGGGCAGCTCTTCCAGCGTGCCCTTTGTGGGCGTCTTTGGTCTTTTTTAGTCTACCCCACAACCTCATTTAGCCCTCAAAACCTTAAGCAAAAGGCAAAACGAGAAAAAGCTGTCGCTGCATAAGGCAAACAATAAAAAGACGTCGAAGAAGCCACACAGTGTAAACTGTTTGACAGAAGCGTGTGCTCTTTGATGAAGTGACTTAATTTAAGACGAGGTGTTTTTTTTTTCCCTGCTCTTTACCTCTCCCTTCCGAACCTGAAGCAGGACGAAGCTCTGAAGGGAACCAGCAGCCCCGAAACGAAATCCTGCGGACGAATTCTGCTGCCCTTGCTGCAGCCACGCGGGGCTGTGCCAGCGAGAGGCTCCTGGTGTTTGTTCAAGGAAGGAGGCAAACAATGACTATTTCCTGAGCCTGGCTTCGGCCGTGAAACAAAGGAGCCCGCCCGCTCGCCTTTATCAAAACGTTATCTACCAAATCACCCAAACTTCCTCTAGGAAGATTATTGGGGCCTCATCTCCTTCCCTGCTATGTCGCCGGGCAGGTTTGGGGCTCAGGAGTTTCCAGCAAGAAGCTGGTTTCCTAAATCCGTTTACAGGCCAGCTTGAGACTATGACAAATTACACACGTTCAGTTTTTTTTTTTGCAGTGTAGAAATATTCCATAACCTCGTTATGGACCACCAGCATGGCAGCCTCGATTCGAGCAGCCTGTGGAAAGATTTATTCTTGGCACGGCGGCGGTATCATCGCTTGCTGGTAAGCAGCCTGGAACATTCATTTCTCCGAGCAAACAGAGGGTACCAAAACAGAATTGTTTGTTCTTTCTGTACAGTCTCAATGCTCTTCGCCCCTCCCCTGCTTTTGGCCCGGAGAGGTTTGCTTTGCCAACGTGTTGCCGCAATGTTTTACATCTCGAAAATTATTTTCGGCTGTTCGCGCAATCTTCTTCACAGCCCCGAAGTTTTTCACCCCTGAAAGGCTGCAGTTAACTCCTTCTGCTTGCTTGAGGCCTGGCGAGATAAGGGCCCGGCCTTTTGCCTTGTCTCTCTGCTCTTCCTGTCATAAAGAAGAAAATGATGCTGGGGACGATCTACCGAGAAGAATTTTCTTTTTTTTTAAGAAAGCCAGGAAATGACAGAGCCTGACTTCAGGCTTCGCTTGGGTGACACAGCAGGGATTTCTGTGGACATCCCTGCAACGGGGCTGTTGCAACAGCTGCGCTGTAAACACAGCAATTAACTCCATCAATTAACTTCGTCCAAGCGTTGGCACCGGCGCAGCGCTTTATTCTGCTGTCTTCGGGAGCTAAACCATGACATCCCGGCCGCTCTGCGCTCCTGCCAATTCATCACGCAGTGGCTGGAGGAGGGATGCCAGGATGGGGCTTTGATCCTAAATGTCTCTTCCCTGCTTCGTAGAAGATCTGCCACCCTCGACGTCTGTCCGTGTGCCGCTGCGGACAGTCCCTGGCAGATCGCAGCTCCCTGCTTGGCCAAAGACCTGCCAAGGAAGGAGGTTCAGCAGGGGCTCCTTGCACCACAACAGGGTCCTATTAACAAAAGACAGTTGGGAAGTGGTTGTGATATCAATAAATGAGGGAATTCCTGCTCCCACACCACCAGAGGTGTTGGGAAGAAGCGGTTTCTGGTTTCCACTTCGCCCCCTCCTCTTGATTGAGTCCTCGTAGTGGACGTTGGAGATGTTAACACCCGGCTGGTCGTCCCTGCAGGCTGCCTTTTGGAGGTGCTGTCAGGAGGATTCCCAAGAGACCCCGAGGAAATCCCGTTCCGAGGAGGCCGGGGTGCATCCCATACAATCAGCCCGATGATCCCTACCCCAGTGGGGGAAATGAAATGCTGCAGGGAGAGGCAGCCCCGTGAGGCACGCTGCCTTCTCACGTGCAGGCCAAAACAAAACACTGCTTTGGCTGAAAATCCTATTTAACGTTTCTCTAATGGAAATGAGATGTGTTGGACGGTAACTGGAAATCTGGAATAAAATCAGGCTCCTGCTTCCCAGCGAGAAAGCTCGCACCTTCGACGGAGCCTGGTGGCTCTGCCTGGCTGCGCAGGGCCCAGCTTGCAGATTCTCTCCCTGCTTTTCTAGCTGCAGCCGAGGAAGGTTTGATCAAACTCATAAATTTTGGTCTGGGCAGCTCAGCAGGTTGGGATTAAGCAGCGAGGATTTTTCTTTCTCGTGAGAGAAAAACTCGCTTTTAAACTCTAGCTTAAATTTCAAAGAAATGCACTGCTCCTTCCCAGATTTTTTTATTTTTTTTTCTCTCCCCGAGCGGTATGTACTCTTATAAAGCCCAAAGAATGTTCCCTTCTAGAGGATTCTTCTCCATCCAGCGTCCTAGTATGCGGCTCTTGGAAATGCCACCTTCCTTTCTGGAGCGCTCCCACAGACAAAGCGATGGCGTTAAAAGGTTTTGGCTGGTCCCAAGGTACCGAAAGCGGCGCGGTCTGAGGAATATTTTCCTCTGGGTTTGTGTAAATCGTAATTCCTGCGTATGGCCTTTTGAAAAAGCTGATTTTTTATATCTCAGGTATTTTATTCATCTATATATTGAGGTATTTATGGCGTATTTAGTATTCTAACCACTTTGAATGTTCCAGCTTCCTGATTTCCCACCGTGGCTGCTGCTCACGTAGCACTTTCGCCTCTCCCAATGCCACTGCCTCGCACAACCCCTTGGCATGGGTAAAATTCTCCCTCAGCGGGTCCTGAGGGGCCCTCGGCCTCCCCAGAAGCCGCGGGGATGCATTTGTTGCTCCTGTTCCACACCACCTCAAGCAGCCCGACAGCTCTCACTCCCTGTGCAGATCAAAGTATGGCATTGTCTGCTCCAGCGCATTAGGACCAGCAGCCCCATTCCTTCACCCCAAACAGGGAGGGAAGAGAGGAGGCTCTCCTTACACGTCGAGCTTTCATCATCGTGGTTCCAGGTGCCTGAGAGCAGTTTGGGGTCATCTCTAGAAACTAAATCTGCTGCCTTCCCTGGGGCAGGAGCACAGAACCAGCTTGGGCATCCAGCACTAGGTTAGATGGCTTCTCAGACAGTACACCACGGTGTCATTTGTATTAAAAGGAGTATCCTAAGCAAAGGGCCAGCATGGAAACTCACTTTTGAGGGAAAAATGCTAAAAATCCCACCCGTGTAATGCCCGTAACGTCCAGCTGCTGCGTAAAACATTTGCCTCGTCACCAAAAGCCTCCTGTATTCTTTCCCATCCTTCTTGGAGTGAGCTGCACCTCCCAAAACATTTATCTTGGTGCTCTGCATTGGCTGGTGGAAGCGCAGAAGTATTTTCTGGGTGGTTGACTTAATGTTTTCCAAATACCAATCCGGAACACCGCACCCCGCACAAACCTTTTACAGACAAAATGCTTTTTTCTCTCCTGATACGGGAAAGCTGCTGACGTGAAGCGTTCCTAATACTCCGTGAGGTGAATTTTCAGCAATGCTGGGGTGTAAGTCCTCTGCAACTCGGAAGGATTTGCATTCCTATATCGTTTCCAGGTTCTTGGAAAGCCTGGGGGATCTCAGGACAAAGCAGAAAGGTGCAGCTGGCGGGGAGGTGCCTTTTCCGTCTGATTTTTTGACAGCAGAGGGGAAATCTTCTCCCCATTTGGTGATGCAGCTGGCCGCCGTTTTTAAAAAAAAAAAAAAAAAACCCTGTGGCCCATTTGGGACCACAAATTCTCCGTGCAGAAACCCAATGACAGACAAAAATGTTTCTCCCCACGAGGGCCAGAATAAGCTTTAAAAAATTGTTGCTGGAAACATACCTTAAGTCCACCAGACAGTGAAAGCTGGAACGTAACTTGTTTGCTTAACTCCGTGCGAGCACAATAAATGACTCGCACAAGGCAATTCGTTTACCATTGTTCAAAGAGCAAGGATTAGACAAACGGGCTATTGTATGCATTACTTGCTGGTGGTTTGGCTTTCTTGGAGCGAGAATGACTTAATGAAAGCCCACAACTCAATTCCTGCTCGTAATTTTATGGGAAACTACAAGGCTGCATTGTCCAAGGTGCAGTTTGCTGCTTCCTTTCATTTCAGCTTCATTAACCTTGGAGAATGAGGTCACGATACGATTATCTTTTTATTATTATTATTATTTTTTATCCTTCCTCTTGGTCAGATTTAAAATAATTGGCAGATTTGTGGTCGGAGAGAGAGATCCTTCCCGACCAGCCTTTAGGGCCTGGCAGGAGGGTTCTGCCTGCCTGTCGCCCAGTGCTGCTTACTGTAATAAAACGGGATTTTCGGTCCACCACCTGCAGTTGTCCCAGGGAATACTGGCAACCCTTTGGTCTCCCCTTCCCAAACGCTGCTACATCTTTGTCTTCAAGACTTCTGGGCTAGGAGCTGAAGGCCTACGACACCATCGAAGCTGTGCAGAACAGACAGAGGTTATCAGTACAGCACCCCACACATCATTTACCTTAATCCTTTTTTCTCCCTGCAGGTATCCTCTGAGACGAGGCAGCTCGTTCACCTTTCTGACTCCAGGACCCCACTGGGACTTCACCCTGGTGAGTAAACCCCTGGTGGTGCTTGTCTTCTTAATGCTCCTTCGTGAAGTCTGCCTTCTGAGGCGATTACTCAGCTGAAGGAGGTGCTGGGTGCATAAATGTTGGCCTGTCTTAAAGCTCATTTTCGTGAGCGGTCTAAGCTGACCCGACCCCGCTGTCCTTGGAAGCGGCGATCCCATCATCAGCCAGCAAAACTGATCTGGCTGAAAAAGTCCCTTCAGCGAAAGGAAAACAAAGAGTTTGGGATGAGCTGAGCCGGCTGACTGCACGAGCTGTGTGGGTGCCAGCCCCGGCACAAGGAAGGCCGTGAGAACGTCTGGGGGTGGGGAAGAGGACAGGAGTAGCTTTTAGGAAGGAAATCCCATCAAAAATCAGCTGGGGCTTCTTGCGAGAGTGTGCGTTGGGCCTTGAAGGGCAGCCACGTGCAGATTTGAGGCTGTACAAACACCGATCGGTGCGGGAGTGGATGAAACAAAACCAAAAGCTCCCGTAGATGTTTTTTGGCTGATTTTAGAAACTTTCATCTGGTGACTACAGCTTCATTGAACTTACACGTTCGAATATTACAAAGCCCTAGAAATTACATGATTTAACACTTGAAAACGTGCTCTGTCATCAAAGCCATCTGTGTTTTGGCAGCAGCCCGCAGGCAAGCAAGAAGTGTGCCTTTCCTGGTGTTATTTCTCCTGCGTGCATTGCACAAGAGGCTTTTTTCCCTGTGATAACCAGCTCCTCGTGTGCCAGGCACAAACAGCAGCTCTTCGTGCCATCGTTTGTGCAGTTTTTCAGCCCAAAGCCTGCAAAATGTACCTGGCCTGAGTCTCAGGAATGGTCAATAACGGGGCAAATATCCTTTTGGGTTGGTTAAAGGGAAGGATCCCTGCCTGTCCTGCCCGGTCCTAAGAAAAGACGAGCACAATTTGGGTTCAAACATCCTCCGGATGGCTTCAGACTGGGAGCAAGGTTACTCCTGGTCACTTTTCTCTCTTCCTTTCCGCTAAGGAGGATGTGTTTATGAGAAAAAGGCACTTGACCGGTGTTGATTTAGCAGTCCCGATGCCGTTTTGGTGTTTTATGACTTCAGGTGAGCAATAAGCAGAAAAAAAAAAAAAAAAAAAAAAAAAACAGACTGACTCCTAACCAAAAAAAATTTCCTGCTTTCATGCAAAAACCCTTAATATGCGTAAGGAAAATGAGCTGACGGGAACTGCTTGCAAACTGCAAACCAAGCTCCTGGAGCTTTAATCGGAGCCCTTGCAATGTAATTAACGCTCACATTCATGGCGTTGTTTAGGTCTCCTAAAGCAAGGCACAAAATATTTAGATTCCCCCTCCCAATGAGCAGTTTTGCTGCTTCTCCTTTACAGTACCTCGCTGAGAGCTTAAAACCGGGTCTCACGGTTTGTACATTTTAATAACTTTTCCTAGAAGTAACTTTTTCCACATGGCTGGGCTTTCGTGAGGAGGTGAACGTGGCGCGTTGCTGGCTGTGACTGCCTCAGAAATGCGAGCGAGCGATACCGTAGCTCTTTCTTTCCTATCGTGTGGCTTCAAAAACCCAGGTCCGAGCAGCCCGACGAGGCAGTTTTCCTGGAATCTGTTTCTGTTCTGGCACCGTGCAGGAATGATACAGCTGGCTGCGGACTCAAAACGTCTACGTTTTTTGTGTGAAACTATATTGGGCAAAGGAAATGGGGGCCAGCCAATGCAATACTTCTTGCATAAGTCTAGCCGGTTTGAAAACAAAACTTTGGCCTCCCTTTCGTGTCTGGGCTTCGGTCTGGAGCTTTATGGTAAAGCTGTTAATGTACTTGCCTGCATAAGGAACGAATCAGATTCCGACCAGAAAGGCGTGGTGTCTTTGTCTTTATTGCAAGTTCCCTTCTGCTAAATAGATGCTAATATCCTCGCCTTACATATGGGAAAAATAATCCGCAGACCAAAAAGGTGTGGTTGTAGCAGGCTTTTATTGTCGGCTTTGGTAAATAACCAACTCTGAATGTTTTTACTAAGCCTGAAAAACAAATGTCTGCGTTTGCATATGTTCTCGAGCCTGCCAAAGGTCTGTTCAAAAAGCATGGAGTGTGCTGGGCCATTAACGCAGTGACAATGCTGCAAATTTGGCCAGCCATAATGCCTAACGTGAGTTTTTTTTCCTCGGTAGTTAGCAAAGGGACTCGGTGACATGCCAGGGGCACTGTCCTGTCTTAGATCCAAACCAAAAACGCTGCTTGAAGTCCTCAGGGGACTTTGAAATCGAATCCACCTCTTTTAGCTCGTTTGATCAGTTAGGAAAAAAAATCACAAAAACCCAAAATATAAGAAACTAGCGAGGGAGCTTCTGTATCTCAGCATTACCTGTGTGTGTATTTCGTTTAATTTAATAGTTAAATGGTGGAGTCAGCACGATGTGTACAGGTGAGAAGACTCCTCGGAGCCTAGAAACACTCGGTATGAAAGGACGAGCAAACAAGAGAACAGGTTTCTGAAGCCCTCCAGGGAGGCTGGACATCCCCTCGACAGCATCAGATTTTCAAAGGAACTGTGTAAATTCGGCTGGCCAGCACTTAAAATAATTTGAATGCTTGTATTCAAACATTTTAAATACACTTACAATGATGACAAAGCCCTATTAAAGCTGAAACTTTCAAGTTATAGGAATAGATTAATAAATTCTAAGAAAACAGGAATTGCTTCTGACGGAAAGTCAAGCTGCTGGGCTAGCAGAGCACCAAAAAAAAGGATTTTTTTTCAGTTTTCAGAACAGACTTGTGTTAGTTCCCTCTGCAGCTGCAGAGAGGTGGGTCTTCCCATTTCGGTTCAATGTCTAGTCTGTTAAACAAGTGAACAGCGTGTAGGCCAATATAAAACCACAAAATAGTTTGTTTTCTTTTTCCTCTGTTCGTAATGAAGTGGAAGAAGATGGACTCTGCCCATTCCCTGGTTTTGAACAACAAGGGTCAGGCACAGGCTGCAAACCGAGTGCTTGTTTCATGGGTGACCAATTTATGCTCGTGACCCGTGTTTTTTTCCAGGCTGGTACTGGCTCACAGGATGAGTCCGCGCTTGGTTTTCCATTATCTGGGTGATGCAAAAATAACGAAGCCCAGATAGCACAGAAATAGCTGGAGGTATCAGGAAGCTCCGTGCAAATCATTGTTCCACTGACTTTTGCTCTTCTTCGGAAAGGAAAATAGCTGAGGGCTGCCCTGCCAAAAGCCTCATCTTTCCTCCACAAACCCATGTCCTCTTTGAGCCTGTTGCCTTCCGAGCAGGGCTGCCTCAGCCACAGCTGCCTGCTGTGGCCACATCCACAGCAGGTGATTCAGTAAGTGATCAAAGTGCCCTCACGTAGGGTATAACCTGGTGAAAAAATGCTTTCTGCTGGCACTGCCTCCGGGGAAAATCTCTGGACCCTTCACTCACAAATGCCAGCCAGGCTGAGGATCAAACATGAAGAAAATTAAATGTGGGATCTGCTGGTGTCCCCCAAGAGGCATGAAGTCCTACTGATCACTGTGTCTGACCCCCTCGGTACCTAACTCCTTCCAAAAGCCCAGCTTCAGTGCTGGATTGCTGACCTGAGAGACCCTAATGGGCTAAAGGAACCTGGAATCATTTCACGGTGGTTGACTGCCACGTTCTGCCTTCTTACTGAGGTTTCCTCCTTAAGACTTTACTCATGGTCACAATTATGGGAGTGCAGAGCAACAAACGCAGTATATAGGTATGATCACACGACAAACCTCACGAAACAGCATAAACATCCTTTGTGTTGATGGTCAACCTTCAGATTTTTGGAGCTATTTGCTGGAATAAAGTTCAAAAAATGTCTCTGGACCGCGTTATAAAAACCAGAGCTTTCTTTCGGGTTGCAAGTCAAGTAACCAAAAGCTTGGTTTCATTTCCTACAGAAAAGGAAGCGCCGAGAGAAGGACGATGACGTGGTCAGTCTCTGCAGCCTGGATTTCAAGGTAACGAAAACATTTTGCTCAACGGGATTGTGCAAGCGTCCCCCCCGGTGAGCTGAGGTGGCTTACCCAAGGGAACGGCGCACTTTGGGGTGTTTGCATTTCCCCATCAGCAGCACAGCGCCGGGCACAGCTGTGTTTGCTCTCAGATACACCTCCAGGGTGGGCTGAGTCCTGTTAGGGATATCCATCACGCTGCTGGTGAGCCCCTGTTTTAATCATCTGAATCCTAAACGTGCCACGGTTGTGGTGTTGTGTGAAATGAATGCGCGTAACCTGCACCGAGCAAAAAAAGGAGGTGTTTTCAAGCAGTGGGGAGCAAAACCATGCAAAGCCCCCTTCAAATGCGCTTCATTGTCTTGCAAACAAGCTGGACAGGCTGGGTGGTAAATCGTTCTTAAGGCTGTGGATTAAAGGGACTTAAAAAATTGAGGGTGGGGACTTGCAGAGCTGTATCTTGGGACGAGATACCAGCTAGGATTTCTGAACGGGAATCTGCTTCCCGCCCTCCAGCTGCCTCGAAGATCTCGCCGTCCGACACTTCTCTGGAGAGGGGAACGAGATAAATTGTTTGGGGTTTTATTCCCTTAGGAAGCAGCTATTGAGTTGAGAGTTAACAAGTGGGTTTTACAGTTTATTAGGCCGGGTTTAAAAGTCATTTGCTAGTGGGGAATTTCCTGTTTGACCTCAGGAGCAGCGCATCCTCTGTTTGTTGCCACTCGCTCTGCGTTGAAGCCTTGCTTAGCCTGGCTACTGCTGGACTCTTGCCATCGCTGCGTGTCCCAGCCAGCAGGCTAGCTCCGGGCTTTGACCTCTCTAATCTAGATCTCCTGCTCCAGATAAGGCCATCCCTGCCATTTCCTAGCAGGGGAGGGAGAAGAGCAGAAAGGATCCTCTGCCGAGGGCTGTGACACAGCAGCGCCGATGCCTCTGACTGTGTTGTGGGGTTCGTTTGGTTTCTGAGGTCTTTCTGGTTTTCTGATGCAGATGGGGGCGTTGTGGCTAGGAAAGCTGCCCTCGGGGAAGAGGATTTTCTTTCCTTTTTCTCTTCTTTTTGAATCAGGCTAAGTTGGGTGTCGAACAGAATTGCATGGACTAGGGTTTCTCCCACAAAGCCATCGCTTCTGAGGCAAAACTGAAATATTGACAGCAACGTGCTCACCCGCTTTTGAAGAGTTTTAACTGGAATCTTCCAAGGAAAAAGGGAAATCCCTAGGCAATACAGTCAGACTGCAGCTTTTGTTTAAGCTGACTTTTTACCTTGTTCTTTTGAAAGGGTCAGGCTCTCTGGGATATTTGAGAGCGAGGCACGCCCACCAAACATACTCTAGTAGCCTTGTTGAAAGACATCAACAGCACTGACTGGGTTGTAATGTGCAGACTTTTTGATAACAACCCTCAAGGTTATTAAAAAAAAAAATAAAAACAATGCAATCAACTATTTATAGTCACATTTTCAAAACATTTCACCAGCACTTCAGAGTCTCATCACGCACTTAGGCTGCAGAGATTATATTTTGCCCCGTCTAGATTGAATGAGGGTGAATCAGCAGGCTAAAATTGAGCCCCATTAGACATGGACGTATCTGTTTCATTAACAAAATAAGGTCTCGGGGGAATCTGAAGATAATTTAAGAATGTTATGTATAGGTTAGGTCATACGTTGTTTATCCCCGTCTTACAGAGGGGAACTGGTTTTCAGAGTTTGTCAGTATGAAGTGTCAAAGTCCACCACGTAGCTCTTATTTCAGCTCCTCTATCTCCCCCAGCAAATAGAGCCCAGCTGCCGAGCTGCTGTTTTGTCACCATGCGTGTAGTAGCAGGGGAGTTTTGCCAGCGTGCCGCCTTCACACTCCTCTCAGACATGCTTGTGCTGAGCAAACCATGATGTTTAAACCTCACGTAGTCTAGCTCATCGTTCCACATGCCAGGAAGATGATATGCAAAGCGGCAGGGGAGATCGGGCGGCGCAGATGGCCCGCAGTGCCCGGGCTGTGCCAGTTTGTTTGGATTTGTTAACCTCCTCCTTGCCCGCCACTCAAAAAAGAACCACGTCTCTTAGGCCTGTTAAGCTTCATCCGTGACATACAGCCTGAAAACCCCTCCAAACGTTGTCAAAATACGAGTGGAAAGTTATAACCTGAGACCACGGTTACAGCATCCACTTCCTTCAGCACTGAGCTCTTCTCATGTGCTAAAACATTTCTCCCCTCCTTTTGGGGAAAAAAAAATAGGTATTTTCTCCCCGGATCACTTCTGGAGCCACACTACAGCGTGGGCTACTGATAATTGTCTGGGTAAGAAAGAAAAGAAAGTGAATTGCGGTGCAGGGGCAGAAACAAGAACTTGAAGACAGGAATTTGTTAGGCAGATCTTCAATACAGAGAGTTACTTTTGCATTTCAGGTAGGTTTATGAGCTGCTTTCTGTTAATTGATCACGTCCAGGCTGATGGCATGTTACCCGCAGTTATGTAAGGCATAAAATGATTCACGGGAGGAAGCAGTCCTGTGTTTTTTGAAGGCGTGTGTCTCTTGGTGTTTGCTAGCAACTGGATAAATACTTTTCAGAACATGACAGGGAAGACACGGATGCGATAGTGGATTTTACCAGAGGCGAAACGAAGCCAAGCTGAGTAATGTGTGAGAATCACGTCTTGTCTGGATGATGTTTTCTGCTGGTTATGGGTTGTCTGTGTAAGGCTTTAGGAAGAGGGATTCCGCAGAGGAAGTGAAGTCTTAGTGAAGACCCTTTTATGAACCTCCGTGCTGTGTCCTCTCCAAGCCTTACTCACCTTCGGGGCCCAGCTCTGTGAATATTACTCAGCCTGGCTGCGAGAGGAGTCCAGCCCCAACAAGCCCCGGCGTTGTTCTCATGTTGGCAGCAGAGAGAAGCTGTGACGCTAAAGCTGACAGCGACAATCTTTCCAGGGAAAGCAGATAAAACCCAAATATTTTTACGGTAGGAAATGACTTGGAAGCAAAGAGGAAGGGGGAGAGAGAATCCCCGTGTGTCTGCATTCTTGCTGGTCCAGATCACTCAGAACCATCAGCAAATGTCTTTCCATGGTCAGAGTCCCCAGAAGCAGCTTGGCTCGGGGCAGGGATAACACAGCATAAAAAACACAACTAAATAATGCAAGAAACTGCAGCCCTAAGCTCTGCCTTTAGAACAGATCTCCACAAGCTTGAAAGGAACAACCCAAACAGTCCCGCCCTCCTCCCTTCCCCCTCCCAAAGACAGAACCGCGCCAGAGGACTTTTATGGCAGTTTTATTGGCGGCTCCTGATTCATGCGAGAACGTGCCCGTGCATAAAGCACAAATTTGTATTTGGAAAGGAGCTTGGATCAAAAGGAGCATCGCCGGCATCGGCTGTGCCGTGCAATCCCAAAAACAGCAGTTGGCACGTGAGAAGGTTGGGGGGTGAAGTCAACTGGAGCCTCTCTCTTGTTAGGGCAGATGTTGTGTGTAATAATACCATCAAATACCATAATACTACTCAGATGGTTCCTGGGTTTGGGTGTTGTGTTCATATTCGTAAGATGGAAATCGCTTTCCTGGCCTGAGCGCCCAAATTTTCAGTTCAAGGATGGTTGAGGTGCCGCTCCAGAGCTCTGCAAAACATTGGAGGTTCGATTTCAGCAAAAAAACACATCTACACGGCGGGTTTTTACACTGTTGTTGTTTTTTCCACTGGTAACTGCATGATGGACTTGAATGGCAGCTAATTATAGCGAGCTCCCACCATCCAAAATAAATGCTGGATGCCAGACCGGCTCGTAAACTTTGCAGATGCCCCAATAGTCTCTCGATGGGTCATCGCCTACTTTTGCTCATTTTCCAGAAGACCGCTCCGAATTTGGCTCCGAATATAAATATCTGGGAGTGGAATGTTAAACACAGCTCGGGGACGGTAAACAACGTTGTGTACAGCGGCGGGGGGCTACGTGAAAATGGATGGGAGATGGGGAAATCGCCCATATTCCAGTCCTCGAGCACGTTGTGCTGTATATAACATTTTTGGAATAGCTGTAAAGTGAGTTTTCGGCCGGATTTCAGTTCCCAGTAAGCAGGATTTCGGAACGTAGACGCGCGACAATGAAAACGAAGAGGCTATGGCTGGAATGGATGCTTTTCGTTTGGGCCCAGACTTCGAGCCGCCAAAGGGATTAAAATGTCGCAGGTTCTTTCTTTGAAGAAATTGAATCCAGATGTCAGTCACGTCGGAGGCATCCGGGACCTGTGAAAACTGGGAAAAACGCCCACTGAGGAATAACCCCCTGCCTCCAGGCTGCCGTGGTGCACCAGCTCGGGGGCTTTTCCTTCACAGCCGGTGGCAGGAGCGAGATCTTTTGTCTCTGGCTCCCCTCTGCAGCAGCAAAAATCCTTCTTGTAGGGTTAGCTCTAAACTAAAGCGACCCCAAGTGCCCTGACCGACGGCTGGGGCTGTGTAACCTAAAATGTGAGGACATGGAGGGTGCTGGAAGGACTCTAGGCTGAAAATCACATTCCAGGCCTGCGAGGGTTTTATATTAACCGTGTCTGCCCATCGTTCTCGCACGTGATTTGCTTGAGTATTGCCAAAAGAGCCAGGATAGCAGGTTGTGAGTGCACGCCACGCTTGGCAACCCCTGGCACCAGCCAGATGCCACGTGTTGTTTAAGCAAGTGGAATATTTTTAACTGCGAAAACTTAACCTCAGTCTGGAATCGCAGACCGGAATTCGGATTCATGTTTTCTTAGGAATCCCTCGTTTGTTAATCTCAGATTTATTTGCTTTATGATGCTTTGGGGCTGAACTAACAAAATGGCCTGTCGGTACCACCAAGAAAACTTCTGTTTAGCAGCAGTCCTACCCGGAATAACACGCAGGAGCGAAAAATGACGCAGGTATGAGGCTGCCCGGGACGTCGGGCGAGCAGCTCAGCATAACAGCCCGTCCTTCTCCATGGAAATGAAAACCCAAACCAAAAGCGAGCATCGAACAATGAGTGCTGGGTGACTCCTCTGTCACTCGAACTCCTCCTGGCTCCTTACCGTGATAGGAGGATTGGAGTCACCCAGGTATTTCGCTCCTAGAAGTGAAAATCCACGTCTGAGTGCAGGGGAGGAATGCTATTAATACCACCAGCAGGAGAGCAGGCAGAACTGGTCTGTTACCATCATACAGGGTGCAGGGACCGGCCGGGCGGCATTCTCGGGGCTTTGGAGACCTGGTGTGAGCCAGACCCTGCCCAGCAGAGGGGTTGGGGAAGGCACAAAGGCAGCCAGAGCCAGGGCAGAGGGTTAAAGGGGCACTGGGAACACAGAGGGAGATGCTGGTGGGTCGAGGAACATGGCCTGGGGTAGGGGGAAGCTGGGATTGTGGCGTGGAGCGTGTAGGGTACAACGCCAGAAGTCAGGCTCGGTAGCTTCTGCTCACGAGGAACAAGTTTCCTTGCTTTTTCCATCCTTTTTGGCTCTCATCAGAGGATCCCCAAGTCCTACAGCCTCCTTCGGGATGGTTTGCCCCCCTCCCACCCTCACAACCCCTCGATCAAACTCAGGGATGAGTTTGACACCAACAACCCCTCCATCAAACTCAGGGATGGGTTTTCCAGAGCCATGAGCCCCTTGGTTAGTTGTTGGCTTAAAATTGACTCAACTCTCAGGAAAGAAGGTGACCTGGCTGACCAGCACCTGAAGGACCTCAACTTTCTGAGAACCCCGCATAGGGCGACCCTAAACATTGCCAACCCCAAAACAAGGTTCAAGGGGCCTGGATTTCCAAGCTTTCCACCCAAAAGACGCAAAGCGGGCCAAAAATCAAACCAAAACAGGCCAGGGGAGAGGCCGACACGACTCGGTGCGTTTCCACCAGCACAGGAGCCCTTTTTTTACCTCAGAGATTTGTGTCGGTGCCAGAAATAATCGGGCTGAACAAACAAACAAAACCCTACAAGGCCCGGGCCTGCTGGGGCAGGCACCCCTGTGAGGAGAGGTGTGTGGGGGGGGGGGGGAGCGGCTCTACCCCTGCCAGCAGGGCTTGGGGAGCCGCAAACAGACTTCAAAGCGCAGGTTGGGGCAAGAATTGGGGTTTTGGAACAGGGAAGGTTGAGGTTGGTTAAAAAAAAATAACACAAGTTTGTGGCGGCCACCGCCTCGCGCCCCTGTGGCGGCAGCGAGGGAGAGACCGTGAGGAGAAACGCGTCCCGCCGCCAGCCCCGGGGGGCGGCTGAGCCTCAGCACCACAAATACCAACAGAGAAAAAGCAGAGAAGTGGCCCCAAAACCTAAACACGCCTTTTAATTTGCTTATTTTTAACCCAAACGGTGAAAAAAAAATTGAAAAAGAAAAAAATGTGTGTTTTCCAAACCACTTTCTGTCACGAAACGTGAGGAACGCACCCCTCGCCCCTCACAGGTCCCCCCCCTTAAAGCAAAGCATCCCCGGCTCTCGTTTTGGGGCGTTTTTTAAGGATTTTAGGAGAAAAAAAAGGAAAAGGAGCGGGGGGGGGGGGGGAGGGAGGGGATCCTGACCGGGGAGTGGGCGTGGCTATGGGGTGGGGGCGTGACTTGAGGGGGGCGTGGCCTCGGGCTTGGCCCCGCCCCCGGCGGTGAGGTCGGGGCGCGGCGCGGCGGCGGGCGCAGAGCGGCGGGGGGCGGCGGGGGGCGCGGGGCGATGGTGGCCCCCGGCGAGCTCGGGGGGCTGCTGCCCGTCAAGAGGACGATCCGAGTCATCGACGCCCAAAATCAGGCCTTCAGGGAGCAGGAGGTGAGCCGGAGATGAAGAACGAGGGGGAAAAAAAGGGTCGGGGAGCGGGTTTTCGGGGGTCTCGTAGGGGTTTTGAGGGTAAAAGAGGTGGGTTTGGGGGCGGCGAGGAGCTAGGTGGTGTCCGGACCCGCCTTGAGGTGCAGGTTGTGAGTTAAAATTTAAAAAAAAATCAATTTTTTGTTAAAGGTTCTTGCAGGAGGGTCGTTCTGAGGGCTGGGGGCGAAGCGGGGCTGCTCCGGGGGGCTCTCTCCATGCGCCGTCTCCTCCCGCTGCCAGGATTTTGCCTTATTAGGACCTGGAGCCAAAGCCCAAGTGTTGGTGGCTTTTCTTTTTATATATAGAGAGAGTTGGTTTTGTACCCTGGTGTTACCCAGAGAGGGTAATTGCATTCAGGGGAGGCTGTGGCACGTCTCCTGCAGGGACTGGAGGCAAAGTTCAGCAGCCAGGCAGGGATCAGTGGTGCTGGGCAGGGCGTTATTGCCCTGCACGGGGACAAGGGGAAGGGAGCTCTGGGCGGCTCTGTGGCCAGCACGCTGCACACACAGCTCCCACATTAAAGCCCTGCCTTTAAAAGAACCCCATTTGGGCAATCTCCTCCAGCAAAAGGGGAAACGGGTGCTGGGAGAGAAGTGAAATAAGGCAGGACTTATAAATATGAATAAATCTCCTCTGATTGTTAAAATGTATGGGTTTGGTACAGTGTAACCAGTGTGGTGGGAAGCTGTGGGTCAGGGCTTGAGCAATGCCCTCTGAGCAATATTCCTGGCGGTGCCAGGTACTTGTTTGGAGTCAGGAGCCCCCAGATTTGGGGGCTGAACGCTTGCATTTTGGTGAGCAGCTCCCCGGATTTGGGAAAGGCAGAGGGTGGGGGATTCGCATCGGGCACAGGTAAAGGTGGCCGGGACCGAGGGGGAGCTTTGCTCAGCTTTCACGTGGATCTTAAAGATAGTCAGGTGGCGATGATTACAGGCAAGGAATATTCGAGTTGGTGACTTAAAACCTTCTGCATACCTGGTTTAATTAATACGACCTCGGCTGCGTGCGGTTCGTCGATTTGTCACCGAGTTTGTATGTGCTGGGGACGGGGCTGGCACGGGGAGCATTGTCCTCTGCTAAATGAGCCCTGTAAAACCCACTAATTATTACCCAGCGCGGGGGAAAGGTTGCGTGCGTGCGTGCTGCTGGGGGAACGACTTAAGTTTTGTGTGGACGTTCGCAACGTGTTTATATTCATTTCTAATCAAGAGCCCCTTTTTGGGGAAAAATGTGAATAGGAGAGCTGTGAACTCCCCAGGGTTTAATTACGTGGGGGCTGTAGTGCTCACCGCTGCTAACTTGCTACGGAAACGTCGCAGACTCGCTTCTAATCCAGGCTGCTGTAAGGAATACGGCGTGGAGACAGTCTGCTCATTGTTTGCAAGTACAGAACTAAAAAAAAAAAAAAAGCCCTGAGCCAAAGTTATCCCTAGCATGAACCACGCCGAGGCTCAGCTTACACCGCGGCTGAGCTCGAGCACAGGCGGAGGAGGCTCGCAGCACGTCACCCCCGGCTGAAACGCAGATCACAGGGAAGGTGAGGCTTCTGAGAGGAGGGGGGCTGCCTGCCTCGGATCGAGTGATAGAGTTGGAAGGAGAAGAAGAAACAGATGCAGCTTGCTGGCAACGAAACCATTCCCGTCCCAGACAGGACGGAAAGTGGGATTTCTTTTCAAGAGAGGGGAAACGGCCTTTTGCTGAGCGCTTTTGTAGAGCACAGAAGACTTTCTGTTGGCCAAACACCCCGAGGGAGCAAAGGGCACGGACAGAAAACACTCGGGTCTTGCCCATCTGCGAAATTCCTCCCTCTGCAGAGCAGAGGATTGCTCACGAGAGCAGAGTTTTTTGCTCCCAGCCTGTCTCGGTGCCTCCCAGCTGCTCTTCCAAAAGGTCCCGCTGGGACAGGGAGCCCCTTTGTGCCTCCTGGCCCGAGCAGAGGCAGGAATGCCCTCCGCCAGGCCTCGTGCATGTGTCACAGATGTGCGGGGAAGGCATCCACACGTGTCCCTTCACACAGACACTGTGTCACTCATTTCACACCGTGTCACTCTATCTCCTTTCTGGCCCTGCTGCCAGAAGGCTACAAAATACCCTAGGAGCATCCTAAAGCACCAAGCTTCCTTACTGCTCATTTTCAGTGCCACATTTTTTCCTTTCCATGCTATTTATACCCCTGGCCTTGCCCGAGCTGTGTGTGGCTCACTCCTGTGTGTTTTCTGCTCGCATTCCTGTAGTTTCTTACGCTTCTCTTGGCTCACATCCCCTTTCTCCCAGTCCACGGATACGTGCTTTCAGAGAACTGAATTACCTCTCCTTTCTCTGCAGCCAGAAACGTCTGTAAGTAATTAAAGTTTCCTCGTTTCCTGAGCACGGCCTGCTGGATAAACCTTTCCCAACCAACGTTTCCTGAGAGCTCGAGGCTGCCAGAGGGGCCAAGTGCCTGCAGCGTCCCCGCTGCTGTTCCTAAACCCTCTGAGGGTCGGGCCCATGCTCGAGGGTGCCCTCTTGGAGCTTTCCCCTTTCCTACATCGCCTCTGTAATCCTGAGACTACCCAAACATTTCGAGCACAGCCTCAAAACCCCCTTTGAGTGGTGCCAAGAGGTCTTGGTGCTCTGCTTCGGCTTCCTCAGTCCTAACTGGGACCCAGCTCTCGCTGCGGGTTCCTGTTCCCCTTTTCTGCTTTCAGCTCCTGGTGCTGCGCGGGAGCAGAGGCTTTGGGCTCCCAGTCCTGCAACCTCAGGCTGGAGATGGAGATGCTAAAAAATTTGGGCTAAGCAAGCCTTCACCTTCTAGTCTTTGATACAGGAGAGGAGAAACTTAGCTGTAATTAACCAAAAACGCCTAATGAGGTTTGGGGAAAGTTTCTAGGGAGATGGGAGTCAAAAAAAATAAAATAAAATAAAAGCTTTTATCAATTTATCCTAACGAAGAAACTTCCTTGTGCTGGTGAGTCACGCCAACATCTGCCAGGTGCTTAGGAGCACCAGGGCACCCTCCCTGGGCACGATATCTTGATCCTACAGCCCGATATCTTGATCCAAAATTCGTGGGGTTGTCAGCGTGATGTTAAAACCCGCTCAGAGCTCGAGCACCGGTAGGTTTCTTGGGGACACTTCCTCATTTTTGGCAGCCTTCGGGTCGGGGCAGCGTTGAAAATGCTCCGGGCTCCCGGCGTGGATTAGCGGCGTAGAAAAGCAGAAGCTCAGCCTTTCAGATCTAAACACGGAGATGAAAAACGATGATGAGTCGCCGGGGAAGGGCAGAGCAGGAGGGGGAGGAAGCTTTGTTAAAAAAAAAAAAACCTTTTGGTTTTAAACTTCATCTGCTTCGAGTGTGCGTAGCCCTCGCAGGAATGTTCAGCATGCGGTCATTTGCCATTTGTTAGAAGAGCTGCTGAGGCCGGCCTGGGCTCCGACTGCTACTTTTCTCTCCAAAATCAAATTAAAATGGAAAAACACATTCTTTCGACAAAGGAAAACATGATAAAAGGGCGCAGCAGATCGCAGCTCCATCTTTAGATGAGTCGCCTGCCCTGTCAAGCAGCAGAGTGCTTCGGTCTATTTCTGTTTGAGCCTAATCCTGAATTCTGACGTGGGAGTTATCTTGCCTCTTCTGCACCGGGCAGAGGGTTTTTTTTTTGCAGCTTTAATTGTAGCCCTAAAGTTCAGACAAATATTTACAGCCCCTGCTTTCCATTTGAGATGAATGGCTACTTCAAAACGCTTTCTTTGCAGTGTTTCCCATTCCTTCAGGGTGTTCATGCTTTTTAAACCTGCCTGGACAGCTTGAGAAATGAAGTGGGAGTCACAGCCAGTACAATTTGTTCTCTGCTTTATTTACAGGAGCCAAGCAATAAACGGGTTCGGCCTTTAGCACGGGTCACATCCTTGGCGAACTTGATCTCTCCTGTAAGAAATGGTGCAGTTCGGCGCTTTGGGCAGACAATCCAGGTAAAAAGCAGAGTTTTCTCGTCCTCTGTGGACCTGTGGGGTGATACTGGCTGTGGCAGGGGGCAGAAACAGGCACTGGGATTTCCAGGCAGCTTTTGAAAACCTGTAGGATTCATACAAGGCCAGAAAGCTTGCTCGGGGATGAAGGAGAGTTCAGGAGTTCAGAGGTGGCTCTCTGTGTTGTCGAGGGCTTGGGGAGGGAAGCAGGAATAAACTTCAGATAAGGAGAACGGTGTTGGTAAACCGTCGCAGCCCTGGAGATAAGGCTCTGGGAGCTCGTGGCTAGATAGGAGCGAGCTGCCCTCGCTGCTGAGCGATGATGTCAGGGACGTGTTGCCCGAGGAACCGCCTGTGTCCAGGTGTGATCGCTGCTCTGCCTCTTGCAACACCGCTGTAGATCACGGGAGCAAAGTTCCACTGCCGTCTGACTCACCCCGGTATGAGCAGCGTTATGATCCCAATTTATTTGCTTCCTCATACCTTGGAAATAAACCCAAGCTTTATCTCCCTGTTCTCCTCCCCAGCACTGCTGCCGCTGGATCGGTGAGGAGAGGCACACGGAAAAGATTGCCAGGCTCAGGGCCCTCGGGTCCTTCTCAGCAGCCTGATTAAAGTGTTCCTTTATCTGAGGAAAAGTGTCTGGGTGTGTTTTCCTGCCCTGTGCAGCAGAGGAGGATGAAGGATTGGGAGGGGTGTGGGTAATACTGCTGCACTTCTGAACTCTAGGCTCTTTTTTAAAACTTTATTTCTTTTTCTCTTTAATCCCTGCAGTCATTCGCCCTTCGCAGCGACAGCAAATCCCCTGGCTGTGCCCAGAAGTCATGTAGCAGATCTGCTGCTCCCACCCCTCCTAAAAGAAGAAACAGTGTCCTCTGGTCTGAGATGCTAGACGTCAACATGAAAGAATCCCTGAGCACCAAAGAAATCAAGCGCCAGGAGGTAAGAACTGGCAGAGGCAGCTGAGATTTGGTCCCTTTCCTTGGTGGGAAAAGAAATAGCGAGCATCTGTGGGTGATTGTGCCTTCCTGTGCACCTTCATTTCTAAACCACTAGATTTATTTCGGTGCCAGGCATGGGAAAAGGTAGGCTGCTCTCTCTCGAGTCACTAAGGAGCTCGTCTCCCCAGTTCGATGCCAAACTTTTTCACAGGGGTGCTCAGCGCTTCTGAAAATTGAGCCCCAGCCACGCTGGTTGCTTTGCAGCAGACCCAAAGTCGGGTTCCTTGTAAAGCCAGCTGTCTTTTTCTCCCGGCTCTTGACAATTGGTTGAGAGCCAAACAGTGAGGCCTTGGCTTGCCTTTTCCCTGTAGTTCTTAGACAAATCTTCTCCTGACAACACAGAAGCTGACTAAAGACGCCTGGGATTTGACCTCCGCGGTTTTCTGGGTTTTGTGTTTTTTGTTTTTTTCCTACTTGCCTGTGTAAAAGCAGTGATTTAAAAGGTGCTAATATTTAATTTGGCTTGTGCGTGAGCGTCAGAGCTTTCACACAGTTGGAAGTAATGTGGCTTTCTCCAAGCTGGGAAAGCCAGCAGATTTACTCGGGGTTTTCATGCCCAGGTGGCATGAAATGATTCAGATGGCAAAAGCGAGGAGACAGGACGTACATTATGTTAGCTGAAAGGCTCCTTTGGAGGAAAACGGGGATTAAAAATGACCCTCAATGCTTTTATCCCCCTCCTCACAGGCCATCTATGAAATGTCCAGAGGAGAGCAGGACCTAATTGAGGACCTGAAGCTTGCCAGAAAGGTGAGTGGTTTTTTCCTGCAGTCACTAATCGCGTTGCAGATAATTAAGTTTACTTACCCCTGCAAACATTACACATCGGCTGCGTCAGGCCCAGAATCCACCTTTTGGAAACTCTCCTGGAAAGTTGAAGCAAGCAATTGTGCTACCAGTGCTGCTTTGGTTGCAACAAATTCAGCCCTAAAACAATCGGGCTTTGCAGTGTTGCACAGCTGGTTGGGGAGCTCCTCTCCCAGATGAGAACAGTTCAGGCAGGAAAGCCCTTCTCCTTTTTAGGCCTTGATGCCTTGATACAGAGTTGTTAAAACGATGTTGTAACATCACCCAAGTCAATGTTATTGTTTCGGCTTCACTTCAAATCTATCCTGCATTTGATACATCCCCTGGGTTTATATTTACATCGTCAGCTTTTAGCTGTGGGTGATCTGAATGCATTTTAACACGGACTTCCTTTGACAGGCTTATCACGATCCTATGCTGAAACTCTCCATCATGTCCGAGGAGGAACTCACCCACATATTTGGGGACCTGGATTCTTATATTCCTCTGCATGAAGGTAAGAACAACCAGATACATTGACTAGGAGTTGCACTCGGTGCTTTCTCACATCAGAATAGTTTTCTGAGGCGTTGCGGCAGTTCCTAATTCTGCGTTTCAATTCCAGACTTGTTGGCAAGTTTAGGAGAAGCAACAAAACCAGATGGAACAGTGGAGCAGATTGGGCCCATTCTCGTGAAGTGGGTGAGTACAGAACTCTGCAGACACCAGGCTGACAATGATTATGAGCTTAAAGAACATTTAAAACTGGAAGCTGAAAAGCTGCGGGCTTTTGTGGCCTTGAGTGAAAGATTGAGGCGGAAATCCTGACTGCCCCGAAAACAATGGGACTCTGTCAGCTGTAATGGGCCACAATTTCATCTGGGAGACTCGCACTGGTGCAACTGCAATTACTTACTGATTTATGTTTGAAATGTCTACATTGTCCGGGCTGTTAGCAACTGATGTGAGCTCAGTAGCGCTGTTGCTGTTAATCTCAAACATCTGAACTTCAAAGGCACTGAATGTAGGACGCCCTTGTTCTCCTCACAAAAGGCTAGCTGCGTATACAGGATGATCTGTTAGCTTTTTTTATCGGGCCCAGATATCTCAGTGAGGGAAGTAGAACTCCCCGAGCTTGACACGTTAATGTGATTTGGTTTTCCTGCATGGAATTTGACTCTTCAACACTATTTTTCTCCTCCTGCAGTTACCGAGACTCCATGCCTACAAAGGTTACTGTAGCAATCAGCTGGCAGCCAAAGCTCTTCTGGATCAGAAGAAACAAGACCGGAGAGTGCAGGACTTCCTTCAGCGCTGCCTCGAGTCTCCTTTCAGCCGCAAGCTGGACCTCTGGAGCTTTTTGGACATTCCTCGAAGCCGGCTGGTCAAATACCCGCTGCTCCTCAAAGAGATCCTGAGGCACACTCCCAAAGACCATCCTGATATCCAGATCCTGGAAGAAGCCGTAAGTAACAGCGATTTCAGGAGCATTGTTCTGACAGAGCCATGTCATTCGAGAGCTCCAGAAAGCTTCCTTAAAACCCCAGCAATTTTGTGGGGTGGCTTTCTCAGATCACATAAATCTGTGACAGTAACCCCTTGTGAAAGCAAATAGGTGATCAGTCCACATGGACTCATCACGGGGAGGTTTTAAATAAAATAACTACATAAAAGAAGTTATACAAGAAGATACGCAACCATAGGTCCCTGTCTAATCATTTGTAAATGTTTTATTTTTCAGATATCTATAATCCAAGGAGTCCTCTCTGACATCAACTTGAAGAAGGGGGAGTCAGAGTGCCAGTACTACATCGACAAGCTGGAATACCTGGATGAGAAGCAGAAGGACCCGAGGATTGAAAGCAGCAAAGTTTTGCTGTGCCACGGGGAGCTGAAGAATAAAAATGGGCATGTAAGTCCCTCGTGTTCATGGTAATTAATTCTCAGGTTTGAAAACCTTCCCTTAAAGGCAATTTGAAACTCCTTGTGGTAGCAGGACCAGGAGCCCTTCCATCCCCAGGGTTAGCCTAGACAATTACCTGCGCTTTAAAAAGCCGAGGAGAAAGGACCTGATGGCAGGCTGCATTGCAGGCTGTAAGGGAAAGTTTCCTGCTGACAGTTCTACAATTGGCCTTCAAGGAGCTGGAAAATAATTAGCACAAAATTACCTTAGAAAGTGCGCTCTGTGCCCTAGCACTCCATCAAAAGGGATTTCCTGCTGCCTGTTTACTTTCAGGTGCTCTGACATTCCCCATTGTGGAGGCTGGCGCGCAGCTCTTCCAAACAAAAGTGTTCCTGCAAAAGCCTGTTTGGCTTTGAGATGAACTGCCAAGAGTTTATCTCCTCCTGCAGCAGCGCTGAAAGACCCTGCTGTACTCCAGGCTTTGCTGCCTTTTGTCCTGGCTTACAGGAGTAACCTCAGTTTAAAACATCAAATCTTTGTGTTATTTTTCGGTTGGTCGTTTTGAGGTTTTTTGTTTAATTCAGCCATTAACGCTGCAGGACACACGAAGCATTTTGTACAGTCAGCAAACAAACTGCTTCTAATAATCCCCTTCTTTACCTTCTGCAAATCATAAATCAATTCTGAAGGCTCACAAAACAATAAACCTGATGATGTAAGCGTTGTATGTGCTGAGTGACTGTAACCAACAACTGTCAGGAAGCTACCGTGGGCGTGAGACTCGAGCTAAGGTGGCCTTGAATTCCAGAGGGTGTGTTATTGCTTTGCACAGAGCACAAGGCTTTGCTCATACATGGATATGTTTTCCTTTTCAGAAACTCTACGTCTTCCTCTTCCAAGACATCCTGGTTCTGACCCGGCCGGTGACTCGCAACGAGCGCCAGTCCTACCAAGTGTACCGCCAGCCCATCCCCGTCCAGGAGCTGCTCCTCGAAGACCTGCAGGACGGCGATGTGAAAATGGGAGGATCCTTCCGAGGAGCTTTTGGCAATTCGGATAAAGGTACAGCCCAACCCCATCTGGGAATCCTCACTTGGTGGTGAGGAGAGCAAATCTCCATCAGGATGATCCCAGCGGGTGTGTGCCATGCCCGTATCCACCTTTAGACTCGCTGCTGGGCCTTGCAGTGTTAGATCTGGTGCCCATAAACTTTCATACGGCGCCTCGCGGTCGGAGCTAAAATTAGAAAACATCTATTTCAGTGCGACCAGGCTGGGTTTTTTTGGGGGGGAGAATGTTTGTAGGATTTTTGAACGCTTTCCCCGAAGCTGAGCGGGTCAGGCAGGGCCGCTCGCCTCGTGCCTGAATCTCTAAATACCGAGCTAGGAACTGATCTGCTTTTTCCTTTTGTTTACCTCCAGCTAAAAATATCTTCCGAGTTCGTTTCCAAGACCCCTCCTCGGGCCAGTCCCACACGCTGCAGGCCAACGACGTCTTCCACAAGCAGCAGTGGGTCAACTGCATCCGAACCGCCGTCGCCCCCTTCCAGCCGACTGCAGCAGCCGCCGCCGAGCTGCCGGAGCTGCCGGAGCTCAGCGAAGAGACGGAGGAGAACAACCCCTCGGTGCCCAACGTCAGGGCCCAGAGGAGGCAGTCCGGGGTTACGGAGATGGAGCTGGACGAGAGCGCGGCCGAGTGCGGCTCCGTCCTGGACTCGGAGGAAACCAAGGGCGTGAAAACGCACAGAACGCTCACGGGGCACAGGAAAACGAGGGAGAAGCAGCTGAGCAGCAAGCGGAAAGAAACGCTGGTGTGAAGAGATCAGCGGAAGACTGTTTATTTATAAATACCGTGTACATTTTTCTTGTCATGTGAGCATGATTGGATTTGCTCTTCTGAACAGAAGTGTCTTTTTTTTTTTCGTGTTGTAATGGCAGCTACTGGTATACAGTTAACACTGTTGAACTGGAGTCTGTTTTTTCCTAAAGCAACCACTCTTGACCCTGTTTTTACGCTCTTAGTCTGTGATTCAGAAGCCCTCGTGGGTTTTTTTTTTTGACTGCTTCCGGCAGATTTTTTTTTTTTGAAGAGCACACCTTGGTTTCTGAAAGATTGCCACGTGGTGATTGAGGCCGGGAAACGGGAAGCCTAAAGCAGAAGTTGGTGCCCTCACCACGAGCCTGGTGGCGTCCCACTGCAGGGGAACACTTTGGATCCGTGCTGCGGGAGCCCTTTTAAAGCGGGCCCGAAAGCTGGAGTCACATTTTCTTTTTGCCTCGAATAGTGCATGTTTTGCAGTGTCTGGTTATCATCACCCGTATGAGTTTCCATCTTTTTTTTAAAAAAAAAGGACAAAAAATCAGACCCCAGGTTCAACAGGTTCTCAATTTACCTACTGGAATCTTTCCTCCTGGTGTGTTCATTGTACATTCCTCATTTTCACTCATGTAACCTGCCGCATATTTAATTTTTTTTTATTAGTTGGTTTTGTTTCAAATACTTGTTTGGGGTTTTTTGTTTTGGTTTTCTTTTTTTTTTTTTTTTTTACTTTTGTATTGTCGTCACCTTCAGTCTTTCAGACTTGGCATTTCCTTTCAAGTACTTGATCCTTCTGGTTCGGAGGCACGCGCGCGTTAACGTTAGCGCTGCGCTGAGCTCTGGACTCCTGAAAGAGAACTGCGTTGTACGGGGTGGGGTAGGAAAGGTGTTTTGTAGGCATGTTGCAAAGGGTTTGGGGAGGGAAAAAGAGCAGCAGCTGTAGAGGGGAATAGCAAGGGAGTGAAAGTAGCTTTTGTAGTTACTGTTTGGTGAAAATGAAGCCCCTTCCATGGGGTGGGGCAGGCTGGAGGCAGCTGAGAGGATTTTGCATGTGGTAGAAGGGTAGAGAAGGGAAGCGTCTGCGGCGGAGGAGATGGGGAGAGGGAAGAGGTAGAGGTGTACATAGTCGTAACGGCGGCCCTGCCGCCTTCTAGCAGTCCAAAGAATTGGTGTGAGAAGCCAGCTGGGAGAAACAAAGCGCTGCCAGCTCCGCTCGAAGCCAAATTGTCGTCCCCGCGCCGCAGGTGGCTGCGAGGGATCCCGTCCCTCGGTGCGGGAGGTGGGTGGAAAAGGTGTACATAGACACGAAGCCGTGTGGTTCTCTGTAAATGTCTTGTACAGTTTCGATTGCCAAGTACAATTAAATTTGCGACAGCCTTCTCCTCGTCTGGCGTGAGTTGTTTCATGGGCAGGGCACCCGAAATGCCATCGGGGTTATCGGGCTGCGGTACGGGGGAAGCGGAGAAACCCTGGGCACCTGGCTGGGCCCCGGAACCCTCGTGAGGAAGCTGTGGGTTTCTCAAAATCCTCTTTTTGGTCACGATTCCTCTTTTTTTTTTATTATTATTTATTTTATTTTTTATTTTTTTTTAACCACCGAGGCCCAGCAGGACACGAGCCAGGGCTTTATGGCTGGTGACAGGCGGGCGCTGGGAAAGGGCACAGCTCCCTGAGTCACCCTGCTGCTTCCCTGGGCTTTCAGGGGAAAAGGGAGCAGGGGTGATGGTGGCTGCCCTGCCCTACTGGTGGCACATCGAGTCCTCGCTGCTTCCCTGGGTGTCCTGCACGTGTTTCTCTTCATCCTGAGCTCTGATAACCTGAATATTAATTGTCCTTGTTCCTCCTGCGTGCTGTGAAGTGATACCGTGCGGCTGCCCGCGGAAAGAAACCGGCTCTACCCACACCAACCCGCACTTCTCCAAACGCAGAGCTAAAGGAAATTTACGTCGGATCCCAAAAACAGCTCCCAAACCACCCCACAGCCCCGGCGGGGAAAAAGGTGGCCCCGTTTAGTGAGCGTTTAGAAATAAATCCCTGAGCTGGAGGAGAACACGGCTGGACAGACCTGGGGAGCACCCTGGGGAGCCTCTCCAGAGGCAAATTATGAGTGGTGATGATGAAATCACCCCAAAATCCGCGGGCTCCCCGCGTAGGGCACGGCTCTGTGTTTGCCTCCCCATTTTTGACCCCTGAATTCGACTTTTAAGCTGGAGGGAGGCTTAGGAGCGAGGCGCCTGGAAGGAAAGCTCCTTTCGCAGACACGCACACACAAAAAAAAGGCTTCGGGGAGCTGCGGGGGCACCCGGCTCGGCCTCAAAGGAGAGGAAATCCTGCGGCGAGGCAGGGACAGAGCTCGCTCTGCTCTTCACGCAGCCGAGACTTGGCCGCGAGCCTTCTTGCCCCCGCTCGGCGCTGCGCCCGCGCGCTCCCCGGGACGAAACCGCAGCACGGCCGCTGCCTCCGCCCTCGCTCTGCTAGACTAAACATGCCGGGGCTGCCTGGCTGCCGGCGGGTCCTGGCCCTCTCCTCTTTCTCCTTCTCCTTCTCCCTCTTTATCTCCCTCTCCTCTCCTTCTTCTCTCCCTCTCCCCTCCTTCTCTCCCTCTCCTTGTCCTCTTCCTCTCCTCTTCTCCTTCTTCTCCCTCTCTCTCCCCCTCTCCTCTCTTCTCCTCTTTCTCCTCCTTTCTCCTTCTCCCTCTCCTTCTCCCCTCCTTCTCCTCTCTTCTCCCTCTCCCTCTCCTCCTTTCTCCTTCTCCTTCTACTTCTCCTCCCTCTTCATCTCCCTCTCCTCCTCCTTCTTCTTCTCCTCCTTCCCCTTTCTCATCTCCCTCTTCTTCTCCTTCTCCTTCTTCTCCCTCTCCTTCTTTCTCCTTCTCCTCCTATCTCCTCTCTCCCTCTCCTTCTCTTTTCTTCTCCTTCTCCCTCTCCCTCTCCTTCTTTCTCCCTCTCCTTCTCCCTCTCCTTCTCCTCTCTTCCTCTCCTTCTCTTTTCTTCTCCTTTTTGTCCCTCTCCCTCTTTCTCCCTTTTCTCCTCCTTCCCCTTCCTCATCTCCTTCTCCCTCTCCTTCTCTCTCTCCCTCTCCCTCTCTTTTCTTCTCCTTGTCCTTCTCCTCCATCTCCCTCTTCCTCTTTTCTCCTTCTTTTTCTTCTCTTATTTCCCTTTTCCCTTCCGTTTCCCCTTCCCCTTCTCCTTTTCTCCTTCTCCCTCCCCCTTTCCTCTTTCCTTCTCTCTCTCCTCCTTCTCCCCCTCTCTTCTCTCTTCTTCCTCTTCTCTCCTCCTTATCCTTATCCTACACCCCTGCCCCAAGCACCTCCCCGGCGCCCCAACCCTTCTCTGCTCCACGGGGACATCTGGCAGGTCCTTTTGGGTTAGAAAACCCCGACTTTGGGCACGCAGACCCCGTTGTTCGCCCCCGTTTTTTGGGAAACCTCACTAAAACCTCAACCACAAACCGCAAAAACTCGTCTGGGAAAGCAAACCCAGACACATCTGCGCTTGTGGTGCAAGCCACATGGGTCGGGATAATTCATCAGGATGCTTCCAACCGTTCATTTTGGGGATTTTTTTAGCCGTTTTGGGGGTCAGACCGCCCTAAGGCAGATGTTGGGGTTGAGCAGCAAAACACCGCACGAGACTGCGATGCCCAGCAGGGTCCTCCCCCTGCTCCATCAGGATTTTATGGGCCAGCAGGCGGGTTGAGGAGGTTAATTAGCCTGCCGTGCTAACGAGGTTGTAATTAAGTATGGTCAAAATCAAGGGCTGGCCCGACCTCCTCCCAGATTGGGTGGCAATTTGGGATGGGCAAGGGGAGGCAGAGGGTGATGGGGAGGGGATGGGTGGGGATGGGGGAGAGAGATGGGGAGGTGCTGGGTGCTACTGGTGGGTACTGGTGGGTACTGGTGGGTACTGGTGGTGGGAATTGATGGATGCCGGGGCCAGGGAGGTGTCAGAGGAGCAACCCCTCCGTCCTCTTCCAGCGTTGCTCAGCACCAAGGCAAGGATGGAGCCTCCCGTTATCAAGACCACCCTGGTGCCCCCCCCTCCTGTTGGAGCTCAGACGAGCCCCCCCTGGCTTAAACAACCTCCTAAATCCTCCCAAAACCTGAGAAAACACCCCAAAAAAAAAACCCCAGCCTCTCCCAGCCACCCCCAAACCAGCCCCCGCTCCCCAGCCCAGCACTTTCCTGTCCCGCCCGGGGCTCTTTCACAATTTTTGATTCATTTTGGAGCAGAAGAGCAGGCAGAAAACCAAGGGAGGGCCTCGCCTCCCCTCCCCGAAACGTCGTGCCTCTCGCCAGACAGGTTCCCAGCACGGGCTCAGCCAATTCCTCCCCGCCTCTGCGACGCTTTTCGTGCCAAGAGTTTGGTTTTTTTTTATTATTATTTTTCCAGGTGAGGTTTTCCTCAAGCTGGTCGCCCCCTCCCAAATTTTGTCCCGCCTGGAGGCCCCACTTCCCACGTCGTCCCATGGGTCGCCTCTGTTTCGTGGCATTCCCTTCAAATCCCAGCTTTCATTCCTCACTGGGGAAATTTGGGGAGAATTAGTGATGTTTTCCTGGAGCCCAAAAAGGCAAAATATCTTCTGCTGTGCAGCCAGGTCATCTGGTCTGTTTGGGCCTTGGTCGAGCTGGTGGCATTCGCTTGGCTGTTACGGGCACGTGGCAAAAAGAGGAAGAGATGGGTGGGTGGGTGGATGGATGGATGGATGGATGGATGGATGGATGGATGGATGGATGGATGGATGGATGGATGGATGAACGAATACATAAATGGATGGATGGATGGATGGATGGACGGACGGACGGACGGATGGACGAATACATAAATGGATGGTTGGGTGAATATGGATGGATGGTGATGGATGGATGGATGGTTAGTTGACATTGGATGGATGGATGGATGGATGGATGGATGGATGGATGGATGGACGGACGGACGGACGGACATGTGAATGGATGAATGAATACATAAATGGATGGCTGGATGGATGGTTAGTTGACAACTGATGGATTGATGGATAATTAGTTGACATTGGATGGATGGATGGACGGATGGACGGATGGATGGGTGGATGGATGGTTAGTTGACATTGGATGGATGGATGGAATCCAATGGATGGATGGATGCTTAGTTGACAACGAATGGATGGATAGCAATGGATAGTTGACATTGGATGGATGGATGGATGGATGGATGGATGGACGGACGGACGGACGGACGGACGGACGGAAGGAATGTAGATGGGTAAAAGAAAGGCCACACGGATGGATGGTCGGGTGGCTGAGTGGATGCATGGACAGTTGGCTGGCTGGACAGACAGATGGATGAACACAGACAGACGGACAGCAAAACTGACCTCATCACCACGTGCTTCTGAACCCCACTGCACGCCCTGCCGGGAGAGACGAGCAAAAACCGAAAGCAGGACGTCATGAGGTGGTTAACCCTCACCCAGCCCGGGGCTAACCCCTGACTAACCAGGGCATGAGCCTCCGCACGGCCACCTCAACCCCCCCGGGGGCCACGCGGATGTTCCCGGGGAGCCCGGACGAGGCATCACGGCTGACTCAGATCCCCGTCAGCGTCGGCAGCCGGGCTCTGCCTGGACCTGCACGAGCAAGGAGCTCCCTGAAGGCTTCAGCTCCTCCTTTTCCTCCTCCGGGAGAGGGAGGACGGAGGGAGGAGGCCCCCGTCCGCGCCTCCCCGCCGGCGCTGCGTGCCGGGGCAGAGCCGCGTGCGAGCGGGGAGCGCGGGACACCATGGCCGAGCGGCTGTCGGAGGAGCAGATCGCCGAGTTCAAGGAGGCT